>NC_132844.1:76473650-77673650 GCF_048164855.1 Canis lupus baileyi | reverse complement strand
AATGTTAGTGGTGGGAGAGGTTGCGTAAAAACATGTGTGAGCACTGGGCCTGAACTGCAGTGTATCTGAGTTGAATACAGCGATTTCCAACGGCTTCCCTCAACCAGAGTGTAGCTACGTTCCAAATCCCATATACGAGCGGGTAGCAGACATCTGCCTCCCATGAATACACACTTCTGAGAGTTGAGCTTATGGCCTGTACCTCCACATCCAGCCTGCTGGTACACTTGGCTTCTAAAAGGCCTAGGCTCGCTGTTTGACGGAAGTGCTGGGAGAGGAAATTGGAATCTCCCGGCACACAAGACGAGTGCCTCCAAGCTGAATTCACGATTTCCCAGTAATTCTTGTGGTAGACAGGTGCTACATACTGAGTTCCATATGTGAGAAGGTAGTTGAACGCCTTGTCCAAAAGCATCTTACTTCTGAGAGTTGAGCTCAACCTCAGTCCCTCACAGTTCCACACTGCCTGCAGAGTGAGTTTCACACGTCTTCACCAGAGACGATTGCCAGAGGCTTCTGAGTACAAGTTAACAATGCAGACCTGGAGGGTATCTCCAGGTGCAGTAGAGTGGTAATCTTGGAACCTCCTGACTCAGAGTACTGCTACCTTCTCACTGCCATAGGAATGCAGCTAGTTGACAGCTGGCTTCAAGACATGCTTCCCTGTGAGAGCTGAGGACAGGGCAGAACCCTCCCGCATCCTGCCTTACTGTAGGAATAGCTGCTAACATCCTAATGTTAGCGGCTTGGAGAGGTTGCGGGAAAAGCATGTGTGAGCACTGGGCCTGAACTCCCGTGTATCTTAGTTGAATACAGCGATTTCCAATGGCCTTCTTCAATCACAGTGTAGCTAGGTTCCAACTCCCATGTCCTAGTGTTTAGCAGACATCTGCCTCCCATGCATACACACTTCTGAGAGTTGAGCTTATGGCCTGTACCTCCACATCCAGCCTGCTGGTACCCTTGGCTTCTAAAAGGTCTAGGCTCGCTGTTTGACGGAAGGGTTGGGAGAGGTAATTGGAATCACCCGGCACACAAGACTAGTGCCTCCAAGCTCAGTCCAGCGATTTCCTAGTAATTCCTGTGGTAGACTGGTGCTACATACTAAGTTCCATAGGTGAGAGGGTAGCTGAACGCCTTGTCCAAAAGCATCTTACTTCTGAGAGTTGAGCTCAGCCTCAGTCCCTCACAGTTCCACACTGCCTGCAGACTGAGTTACACAGGTCTTCACCAGAGACGTTTGCCAGAGGCTTCTGAGACGCAGGGTAACAATGCAGACCTGGAAGGTATCCCCAGGTGCAGTAGACTGGTAATCTTGGAACCTCCTGACTCAGAATCCTGCTACCTTCTCACTGCCATTGGAATGCAGCTAGTTGACAGCTGGCTTGAAGACATGCTTCCCTGTGAGTGCTGAGGAGAGGGCAGAACCCTCCCGCATCCTGCCTGACTGCAGGAGTAGCTGCTAACATCCTTATGTTAGTGGCTGGGAGAGGTTGCAGGAAAAGCATTTGTGAGCACTGGGCCTGAACTCCCGTGTATCTGAGTTGAATACAGCGATTTCCAACGGCTTTCATCAATCAGAGTGTAGCCAGGTTCCGTATCCCATGTCCGAGTGGGTAGCAGACATCTGCCTCCCATGCATACACACTTCAGAGAGTTGAGCTTATCGCCTGTACCTCCACATCCAGCCTGCTGGTACCCTTGGCTTCTAAAAGGCCTAGGCTCGCTGTTTGACGGAAGTGCTAGGAGAGGTAATTGGAATCACCCGGCACACAAGACTATTGCCTCCAAGCTCAGTCCAGCGATTTCCTAGTAATTCCTGTGGTAGACTGGTGCTACATACTAAGGTCCATACGTGAGAGGGTAGCTGAACTCCTTGTGCAAAAGCATCTTACTTCTGAGAGTTGAGCTCAGCCTCAGTCCCTCACAGTTCCACACTGCCTGCAGAGTGAGTTTCGCAGGTCTTCACCAGAGACGTTTGCCAGAGGCTTCTGAGACGAAGGGTAACAATGCAGACCTGGAGGGTATCACCAGGTGCAGTAGACTGGTAATCTTGGAACCTCCTGATTCAGAATACTGCTACCTTCTCACTGCCATAGGAATGTAGCTAGTTGACAGCTGGCTTCAAGACATGCTTCCCTGTGAGAGCTGAGGACAGGGCAGAACCCTCCCGCATCCTGCCTGACTGTAGGAGTAGCTGCTAACATCCTAATGTTAGTGGTGGGAGAGGTTGCGGAAAAGCATGTGTGAGCACTGGGCCTGAACTCCAGTGTATCTGAGTTGAATACAGCGATTTCCAACGGCTTTCCTCAACCAGAGTGTAGCTAGGTTCCAAATCCCATGTATGAGCGGGTAGCAGACATCTCCCTCCCATGCATACACACTTCTGAGAGTTGAGCTTATGGCCTGTACCTCCACATCCAGCCTGCTGGTACACTTGGCTTCTAAAAGGCCTAGGGTCGCTCTTTGACGGAAGTGCTGGGAGAGGTAATTGGAATCTCCCGGCACACAAGACGAATGCCTCCAAGCTCAATTCACGATTTCCCAGTAATTCTTGTGGTAGACAGGTGCTACATACTGAGTTCCATATGTGAGAAGGTAGTTGAACGCCTTGTCCAAAAGCATCTTACTTCTGAGAGTTGAGCTCAGCCTCAGTCCCTCACAGTTCCACACTGCCTGCAGAGTGAGTTTCACACGTCTTCACCAGAGACCATTGCCAGAGGCTTCTGAGTACAAGTTAACAATGCAGACCTGGAGGGTATCTCCAGGTGCAGTAGAGTGGTAATCTTGGAACCTCCTGACTCAGAGTACTGCTACCTTCTCACTGCCATAGGAATACAGCTAGTTGACAGCTGGCTTCAAGACATGCTTCCCTGTGAGAGAGGAGGACAGGGCAGAACCCTCCCGCAACCTGCCTGTCTGTAGGAGTAGCTGCTAACATCCTTATGTTAGTGGCTGGGAGAGGTTGCGGGAAAAGCATGTGTGAGCACTGGGCCTGAACTCCCGTGTATCTGAGTTGAATACAGCGTTTTCCAACGGCTTTCATCAATAAGAGTGTAGCCAGGTTCCGTATCCCATGTCAGAGTGGGTAGCAGACATCTGCCTCCCATGCATACACACTTCTGAGAGTGGAGCTTGTGGCCTGTACCTCCACATCCAGCCTGCTGGTACCTTTGGCTTCTAAAAGGTCTAGGCTCGCTCTTTGACGGAAGGGTTGGGAGAGGTAATTGGAATCACCCGGCACACAAGACTAGTGCCTCCAAGCTCAGTCCAGCGATTTCCTAGTAATTCCTGTGGTAGACTGGTGCTACATACTAATTTCCATACGTGAGAGGGTAGCTGAACGCCTTGTCCAAAAGCAACTTACTTCTGAGAGTTGAGCTCAGCCTCATTCCCTCACAGTTCCACACTGCCTACAGAGTGAGTTTCGCAGGTCTTCACCAGAGACGTTTGCCAGAGGCTTCTGAGATGCAGGGTAACAATGCAGACCTGGAGGGTATCCACAGGTGCAGTAGACTGGTAATCTTGGAACCTCCTGACTCAGAATACTGCTACCTTCTCACTGCCATAGGAATGCAGCTAGTTGACAGCTGGCTTCAAGACATGGTTCCCTGTGAGAGCTGAGGACAGCGCAGAACCCTCCCGCATCCTGCCTGACTGTAGGAGTAGCTGCTAACATCCTAATGTTAGTGGCTGGGAGAGGTTGCGGGAAAAGCATGTGTGAGCACTGGGCCTGAACTCCCGTGTATCTGAGTTGAATACAGCGATTTCCAACGGCTTTCCTCAACCAGAGTGTAGCTAGGTTCCAAATCCCATGTACGAGCGGGTAGCAGACATCTGCCTCCCATGCATACACACTTCTGAGAGTGGAGCTTGTGGCCTGTACCTCCACATCCAGCCTGCTGGTACCCTTGGCTTCTAAAAGGCCTAGGCTCGCTGTTTGACGGAAGTGCTAGGAGAGGTAATTGGAATCACACGGCACACAAGACTAGTGCCTCCAAGCTCAGTCTAGCGATTTCCTAGTAATTCCTGTGGTAGACTGGTGCTACATACTAATTTCCATAAGTGAGAGGGTAGCTGAACGCCTTGTCCAAAAGCATCTTACTTCTGAGAGCTGAGCTCAGACTCAGTCCCTCACAGTTCCACACTGTCTGCAGAGTGAGTTTCGCACGTCTTCACCAGAGACGTTTGCCAGAGGCTTCTGAGACGCAGGGTAACAATGCAGACCTGGAGTGTATCCCCAGGTGCAGTAGACTGGTAATCTTGGAACCTCCTGACTCAGAGTACTGCTACATTCTCACTGCCATAGGAATGCAGCTAGTTGCCAGCTGGCTTCAAGACATGCTTCCCTGTGAGAGCTGAGGACAGGGCAGAACCCTCCCGCATCCTGCCTGACTGTAGGAGTAGCTGCTAACATCCTAATGTTAGTGGCTGGGAGAGGTTGCGGGAAATGCATGTGTGAGCACTGGGCCTGAACTCCCGTGTATCTGAGTTGAATACAGCGATTTCCAACGGCTTTCCTCAACCAGAGTGTAGCTAGGTTCCAAATCCCATGTACGAGCGGGTAGCAGACATCTGCCTCCCATGCATACACACTTCTGAGAGTTGAGCTTATGGCCTGTACCTCCACATCCAGCCTGCTGGTACCCTTGGCTTCTAAAAGGCCTAGGCTCGCTGTTTGACAGAAGTGCTGGGAGAGGTAATTGGAATCTCCCGGCACACAAGACGAGTGCCTCCAAGCTCAATTCACGATTTCCCAGTAATTCTTGTGGTAGAGAGGTGCTACATACTAAGTTCCATATGTCAGAAGGTAGCTGAACGCCTTGTCCAAAAGCATCTTACTTCTGAGAGTTGAGCTCACCGTCAGTCGCTCACAGTTCCACACTGCCTGCAGAGTGAGTTTCACACGTCTTCACCAGAGACCATTACCAGAGGCTTCTCAGTACAAGTTAACAATGCAGACATGGAGGGTATCTCCAGGTGCAGTAGATTGGTAATCTTGGAACCTCCTGACTCAGAGTACTGCTACCTTCTCACTGCCATAGGAATACAGCTAGTTGACAGCTGGCTTCAAGACATGCTTCCCTGTGAGAGCTGAGGACAGGGCAGAACCCTCCCGCATCCTGCCTGTCTGTAGGAGTAGCTGCTAACATCCTTATGTTAGTGGCTGGGAGAGGTTGCGGGAAAAGCATGTGTGAGCACTCAGCCTGAACTCCCGTGTATCTGAGTTGAATACAGCGATTTCCAACGGCTTTCCTCAACCACAGTGTAGCTAGTTTCCAAATCCCATGTAAGAGCGGGAAGCAGACATCTGCCTCCCATGCATACACACTTCTGAGAGTTGAGCTTATGGCCTGTACCTCCACATCCAGCCTGCAGGTACCCTTGGCTTCTAAAAGGCCTAGGCTCGCTGTTTGACAGAAGTGCTGGGAGAGGTAATTGGAATCTCCCGGCACACAAGACGAGTGCCTCCAAGCTCAATTCACGATTTCCCAGTAATTCTTGTGGTAGAGAGGTGCTACATACTAAGTTCCATATGTCAGAAGGTAGCTGAACGCCTTGTCCAAAAGCATCTTACTTCTGAGAGTTGAGCTCACCCTCAGTCCCTCACAGTTCCACACTGCCTGCAGAGTGAGTTTCACACGTCTTCACCAGAGACCATTGCCAGAGGCTTCTGAGTACAAGTTAACAATGCAGACATGGAGGGTATCTCCAGGTGCAGTAGAGTGGTAATCTTCTAACCTCCTGACTCAGAATACTGCTACCTTCTCACTGCCATAGGAATACAGCTAGTTGACAGCTGGCTTCAAGACATGCTTCCCTGTGAGAGCTGAGGACAGGGCAGAACCCTCCCGCATCCTGCCTGTCTGTAGGAGTAGCTGCTAACATCCTTATGTTAGTGGCTGGGAGAGGTTGCGGGAAAAGCATGTGTGAGCACTGGGCCTGAACTCCCGTGTATCTGAGTTGAATACAGCGTTTTCCAAAGGCTTTCATCAATAAGAGTGTAGCCAGGTTCCGTATCCCATGTCAGAGTGGGTAGCGGACATCTGCCTCCCATGCATACACACTTCTGAGAGTGGAGCTTGTGGCCTGTACCTCCACATCCAGCCTGCTGGTACCTTTGGCTTCTAAAAGGTCTAGGCTCGCTCTTTGACGGAAGGGTTGGGAGAGGTAATTGGAATCACCCGGCACACAAGACTAGTGCCTCCAAGCACAGTCCAGCGATTTCCTAGTAATTCCTGTGGTAGACTGGTGCTACATACTAATTTCCATACGTGAGAGGGTAGCTGAACGCCTTGTCCAAAAGCATCTTACTTCTGAGAGTTGAGCTCAGCCTCATTCCCTCACAGTTCCACACTGCCTGCAGAGTGAGTTTCGCAGGTCTTCACCAGAGACGTTTGCCAGAGGCTTCTGAGATGCAGGGTAACAATGCAGACCTGGAGGGTATCCCCAGGTGCAGTAGACTGGTAATCTTGGAACCTCCTGACTCAGAATACTGCTACCTTCTCACTGCCATAGGAATGCAGCTAGTTGACAGCTGGCTTCAACACATGGTTCCCTGTGAGAGCTGAGGACAGGGCAGAACCCTCCGGCATCCTGCCTGACTGTAGGAGTAGCTGCTTACATCCTAATGTTAGTGGCTGGGAGAGGTTGCGGGAAAAGCATGTGTGAGCACTGGGCCTGAACTCCCGTGTATCTAAGTTGACTACAGCGATTTCCAACGGCTTTCCACAACCAGAGTGTAGCTAGGATCCAAATCCCATGTACCAGCGGGTAGCAGACATCTGCCTCCCATGCATACACACTTCTGAGGGTTGAGCTTATGGCCTGTACCTCCACATCCAGCCTGCTGGTACCCTTGGCTTCTAAAAGGCCTAGCCTCGCTATTTGACGAAAGTGTTGGGAGAGGTAATTGGAATCACCCGGCACACAAGACTAGTGCACGTCTTCACCAGAGACCATTGCCAGAGGCTTCTGAGTACAAGTTAACAATGCAGACCTGAAGGGTATCTCCAGGTGGAGTAGAGTGGTAATCTTGGAACCTCCTGACTCAGAGTACTGCTACCTTCTCACTGCCATAGGAATGCAGCTAGTTGACAGCTGGCTTCAAGACATGCTTCCCTGTGATAATGAGGACAGGGCAGAAACCTCCCGCATCCTGCCTGACTGTAGGAGTAGCTGCTAACTTCCTTATTTTAGTGCCTGGGAGAGGTTGCGGGAAAAGCATGTGTGAGCACTGGGCCTGAACTCCCGTGTATCTGAGTTGAATACAGCGATTTCCAACGGCTTTCATCAATCAGAGTGTAGCCAGGTTCCATATCCCATGTCCGAGTGGTTGCAGACATCTGCCTCCCATGCATACACACTTCTGAGAGTTGAGCTTATGGCCTGTACCTCCACATCCAGCCTGCTGGTAACCTTGGCTTCTAAAAGGCCTAGGCTCGCTGTTTGACGGAAGTGCTAGGAGAGGGAATTAGAATCACCCGGCACACATGACTAGTGCCTCCAAGCTCAGTCCAGCGTTTTCCTAGTAATTCCTGTGGTAGACTGGTGCTACATACTAGGGTCCATACGTGAGAGGGTAGCTGAACCCCTTGTCCAAAAGCATCTTACTTCTGAGAGTTGAGCTCAGCCTCAGTCCCTCACAGTTCCACACTGCCTGCAGAGTGAGTTTCGCAGGTCTTCACCAGAGACGTTTGCCAGAGGCTTCTGAGACGCAGGGTAACAATGCAGACCTGGAGGGTAACCCCAGGTGCAGTAGACTGGTAATCTTGGAACCTCCTGACTCAGAATACTGCTACCTTCTCACTGCCATAGGAATGCAGCTAGTTGACAGCTGGCTTCAAGACATGCTTCCCTGTGAGAACTGAGGACAGGGCAGAACCCTCCGGCATTCTCCCTGACTGTAGGAGTAGCTGCTAACATCCTAATGTTAGTGGCTGGGAGAGGTTGCGGGAAAAGCATGTGTGAGCACTGGGCCTGAACTCCCCTGTATCTGAGTTGAATACAGCGATTTCCAACGGCTTTCCTCAACCAGAGTGTAGCTAGGTTCCAAATCCCATGTACGAGCGGGTAGCAGACGTCTGCCTCCCATGCATACACACTTCTGAGAGTTGAGCTTATGGCCTGTACCTCCACATCCACCCTGCTGGTACCCTTGGCTACTAAAAGGCCTAGGCTCGCTGTTTGACGGAAGTGCTGGGAATGGTAATTGGAACCTCCCGGCACACTAGACGAGTGCCTCCAAGCTCAATTCACGATTTCCCAGTAATTCTTGTGGTAGACAGGTGCTACATACTAAGTTCCATATGTGAGAAGGTAGCTGAACGCCTTGTCCAAAAGCATCTTACCTCTGAGAGTTGAGATCACCCTCAGTCCCTCACAGTTCCACACTGCCTGCAGACTGAGTTTCACACGTCTTCACCAGAGACCATTACCAGAGGCTTCTCAGTACAAGTTAACAATGCAGACCTGGAGGTATCTCCAGGTGCAGTAGAGTGGTAATCTTGGAACATCCTGACTCAGAGTACTGCTACCTTCTCACTGCCATAGGAATGCAGCTAGATGACAGCTGGCTAAAACACATGCTTCCCCGTGAGAGCTGAGCACAGGGCAGAACCCTCCCGCATCCTGCCTGACTGTAGGAGTAGCTGCTAACATCCTAATGTTAGTGGCTGGGAGAGGTTGCGGGAAAAGCATGTGTGAGCACTGGGCCTGAACTCCCGTGTATCTGAGTTGAATACAGCGATTTCCAACGGCTTTCCTCAACCAGAGTGTAGCTAGGTTCCAAATCCCATGTACGAGCGGGTAGCAGACATCTGCCTTCCATGCATACACACTTCTGAGAGTTGAGCTTATGGCCTGTACCTCCACATCCAGCCAGCTGGTACCCTTGGCTTATAAAAGGCCTAGGCTCGCTGTTTGACGGAAGTGCTGGGAGAGGTAATTGGAATCTCCCGGCACACAAGACGAGTGCCTCCAATCTCAATTCACGATTTCCCAGTAATTCTTGTGGAAGACAGGTGCTACATACTAAGTTCCATATGTGAGAAGGTAGCTGAACGCCTTGACCAAAAGCATCTTACTTCTGAGAGGTGAGCTCACCCTCAGTCCCTCACAGTTCCACACTGCCTGCAGAGTGAGTTTCACACTTCTTCACCAGAGGCGATTGCCAGAGGCTGCTGAGTACAAGTTAACAATGCAGACCTGGAGGGTATCTCCAGGTGCAGTAGAGTGGTTATCTTGGAACCTCCTGACTCAGCGTACTGCTACCTTCTCACTGCCATAGGAATGCAGCTAGTTGACAGCTGGCTTCAAGACATGCTTCCCTGTGAGAGCTGAGGACAGGGCAGACCCCTCCCGCATCCCGCCTGACTGTAGGAGTAGCTGCTAACATCCTTATGTTAGTGGGTGGGAGAGGTTGCGGGAAAAGCATGTGTGAGCACTGGGCCTGAACTCCCGTGTATCTGAGTTGAATACAGCGATTTCCAACGGCTTTCATCAATCAGAGTGTAGCCAGGTTCCATATCCCATGTCCGAGTGGGTAGCAGACATCTGCCTCCCATGCATACACACTTCTGAGAGTTGAGCTTATGGCCTGTACATCCACATCCAGCCTGCTGGTACCCTTGTCTTCTAAAAGGCCTAGGCTCGCTGTTTGACGGAAGTGCTGGGAGAGGTAATTGGAATCACCCGGCACACAAGACTAGTGCCTCCAAGCTCAGTCCAGCGATTTCCTAGTAATTCCTGTGGTAGAATCGTGCTACATACTAAGTTCCATATGTGAGAAGGTAGCTGAACGCCTTGTCCAAAAGCATCTTACTTCTGAGAGTTGAGCTCAGCCTCAGTCCCTCACAGTTCCACAGTGCCTGCAGAGTGAGTTTCGCAGGTCTTCACCAGAGACGTTTGCCAGAGGCTTCTGAAACGCAGGGTAACAATGCAGACCTGGAGGGTATCCCCAGGTGCAGTAGACTGGTAATCTTGGAACCTCCTGACTCAGAATACTGCTACCGTCTCACTGCCATAGGAATGCAGCTAGTTGACAGCTGGCTTCACGACATGCTTCCCTGTGAGAGCTGAGGACAGGGCAGAACCCTCCCGCTTATTGCCTGACTGTAGGAGTAGCTGCTAACATCCTAATATTAGTGGCTGGGAGAGGTTGCGGGGAAAGCATGTGTGAGCACTCGGCCTGAACTCCCGCGTATCTGAGTTGAATACAGCGATTTCCAACGGCTTTCCTCAACCAGAGTGTAGCTAGGTTCCAAATCCCATGTACGAGCGGGTAGCAGACATCTGCCTCCCATGCATACACACTTCTGAGAGTTGAGCTTATGGCCTGTACCTCCACATCCAGCCTGCTGGTACCCTGTGCTTCTAAAAGGCCTAGGCTCGCTGTTTGACGGAAGTGCTGGGAGAGGTAATTGGAATCTCCCTGCACACAAGACGAGTGCCTCCAAGCTCAGTTCACGATTTCCCAGTAATTCTTGTGGTAGACAGGTGCTACATACTAAGTTCCATATGTGAGAAGGTAGCTGAACGCCTTGTCCAAAAGCATCTTACTTCTGAGAGTTGAGCTCAGCCTCAGTCCCTCACAGTTCCACACTGCCTGCAGAGTGAGTTTCACACGTCTTCACCAGAGACCATTGCCAGAGGCTTCTGAGTACAAGTTAACAATGCAGACCTGGAGGGTATCTCCAGGTGCAGTAGAGTGGTAATCTTGGAACCTCCTGACTCAGAGTACTGCTACCTTATCACTGCCATAGGAATGCAGCTAGTTGACAGCTGGCTTCAAGACATGCTTCCCTGTGAGACCTGAGGACAGGGCATAAACCTCCCGATCCTGCCTGACTGTAGGAGTAGCTGCTAACATCCTTAAGTTAGTGGCTGGGAGAGGTTGCGGGAAAAGCATGTGTGAGCACTGGGCCTGAACTCCCGTGTATCTGAGTTGAATACAGCGATTTCCAATGGCCTTCTTCAATCACAGTGTAGCTAGTTTCCAACTCCCATGTCCTAGTGTTTAGCAGACATCTGCCTCCAATGCATACACACTTCTGAGAGTTGAGCTTATGGCCTGTACCTCCACATCCAGCTTGCTGGTACCCTTGGCTTCTAAAAGGCCTAGGCTGGCTGTTTGACGGAAGTGCTGGGAGAGGTAATTGGAATCACCCGGCACACAAGACTAGTGCCTCCAAGCTCAGTCCAGCGATTTCCTAGTAATTCCTGTGGTAGACTGGTGCTACATACTAAGTTCCATATGTGAGAGGGTAGCTGAACGCCTTGTCCAACAGCATCTTACTTCAGAGAGTTGAGCTCAGCCTCAGTCCCTCACAGTTCCACACTGCCTGCAGAGTGAGTTTCGCACGTCTTCCCCAGAGACGTTTGCCAGAGGCTTCTGAGACGCAGGGTAACAATGCAGACCGGGAGGGTATCACCAGGTGCAGTAGACTGGTAATTTTGGAACCTCCTGATTCAGAATACTGCTACCTTCTCACTGACATAGGAATGCAGCTAGTTGACAGCTGGCTTCAAGACATGCTTCCCTGTGAGAGCTTAGGACAGGGCAGAACCCTCCCGCATCCTGCCTGACTGTAGGAGTAGCTGCTAACATCCTAATGTTAGTGGTGGTAGAGGTTGCGGAAAAACATGTGTGAGCACTGGGCCTGAACTCCAGTGTATCTAAGTTGAATACAGCGATTTCCAACGGCTTTCCTCAACCAGAGTGTAGATAAGTTCCAAATCCCATGTACGAGCGGGTAGCAGACATCTGCCTCCCATGCATACACACTTCTGAGAGTTGAGCTTATGGCCTGTATCTCCACATCCAGCCTGCTGGTACACTTGGCTTCTAAAAGGCCTAGGCTCGCTGTTTGACGGAAGTGCTGGGAGAGGTAACTGGAATCTCCCGGCACACAAGACGAGTGCCTCCAAGCTCAATTCACGATTTCCCAGAAATTCTTGTGGTATACAGGTGCTACATACTGAGTTCCATATGTGAGAAGGTAGTTGAACGCCTTGCCCAAAAGCATCTTACTTCTGAGAGTTGAGCTCAGCCTCAGTCCCTCATACTTCCACACTGCCTGCAGAGTGAGTTTCACACGTCTTCATCAGAGACCATTGCCAGAGGCTTCTGAGTACAAGTTAACAATGCAGACCTGGAGGTTATCTCCAGGTGCAGTAGAGTGGCAATCTTGGAACCTCTTGACTCAGAGTACTGCTACCTTCTCACTGCCATAGGAATGCAGCTAGTTGACAGCTGGCTTCAGGACATGCTTCCCTGTGAGAGCTGAGGACAGGGCAGAATCCTCCCGCATCCTGCCTGACTGTAGGAGTAGCTGATAACATCCTTATGTTACTTGCTGGGAGAGGTTGCGGGAAAAGCATGTGTGAGCACTGGGCCTGAACTCCCGTGTATCTGAGATGAATACAGCGATTTCCAACGGCTTTCATCAATCGGAGTGTAGCCAGGTTCCATATCTCATGTCCGAGTGGGTAGCAGACATCTGCCTCCCATGCATACACACTTCTGAGAGTTGAGCTTATGGCCTGTACCTACACATCCAGCCTGCTGGTACCATTGGCTTCTAAAAGGCCTAGGCTTGCTGTTTGAAGGAAGTGCTGGGAGAGGTAATTGGAATCACCAAAAACACAAGACTAGTGCCTCCAAGCTCAGTCCAGCGATTTCCTAGTAATTCCTGTGGTAGACTGGTGCTACATACTATGTTCCATACGTGAGAGCGTAGCTGAACGCCTTGTGCAAAAGCATCTTACTTCTGAGAGTTGAGCTCAGCCTCAGTCCCTCACAGTTCCACATTGCCTGCAGAGTGAGTTTCGCAGGTCTTCACCAGAGACGTTTGCCAGAGGCTTCTGAGACGCAGGGTAACAATGCAGACCTGGAGGGTATCCCCAGGTGCAGTAGACTGGTAATCTTGGAACCTCCTGACTCAGAATACTGCTACCTTCTCACTGCCATAGGAATGCAGCTAGTTGACAGCTGGCTTCAAGACATGCTTCCCTGTGAGAGCTGAGGACAGGGCAGTACCCTCCGGCATTCTGCCTGACTGTAGGAGTAGCTGATAACATCCTAATGTTAGTGGCTGGGAGAGGTTGCGGGAAAAGCATGTGTGAGCACTGGGCCTGAACTCCCGTGTATCTGAGTTGAATACAGCGATTTTCAACGGCTTTCCTCAACCAGAGTGTAGCTAGTTTCCAAATCCCATGTACGAGCGGGTATCAGACATCTGCCTCCCATGCATACACACTTATGAGAGTTGAGCTTATGGCCTGTACCTCCACATCCAGCCTGCTGGTACCCTTGGCTTCTAAAAGGCCTAGGCTCGCTTTTTGACGGAAGTCCTGGGAGAGGTAATTGGAATCACCCGGCACACAAGACTAGTGCCTCCAAGCTCAGTCCAGCGATTTCCCAGTAATTCTTGTGGTAGACTGGTGCTACATACTAAGTTCCATATGTGAGAAGGTAGCTGAACGCCTTGTCCAAATGCATCTTACTTCTGAGAGTTGAGCTCACCCTCAGTCCCTCACAGTTCCACACTGCCTGCAGAGTGAGTTTCACACGTCTTCACCAGAGACCATTGCCAGAGGCTTCTGAATACAAGTTAACAATGCAGACCTGGAGGGTATCTCAAGGTGCAGAAGAGTGGTAATCTTGGACCTCCTGACTCAGAGTACTGCTACCTTCTCACTGCCATAGGAATGCAGCTAGTTGACAGCTGGCTTCAAGACATGCTTCCCTGTGAGAGCTGAGGACAGGGCAGAACCCTCCCGCATCCTGCCTGACTGTAGGAGTAGCTGCTAACATCCTTATGTTAGTGGCTGGGAGAGGTTGCGGGAAAAGCATGTGTGAGCACTGGGCCTGAACTCCCGTGTATCTGAGTTGAATACAGCGATTTCCAACGGCTTTCATCAATCAGAGTGTAGCCAGGTTCCAACTCCCATGTCCGAGTGGGTAGCAGACATCTGCCTCCCATGCATACACACTTCTGAGAGTTGAGCTTATGGCCTGTACCTCCACATCCAGCCTGCTGGTACCCTTGGCTTCTAAAAGGCCTAGGCTCGCTGTTTGACGGAAGTGCTGGGAGAGGTAATTCGAATCAACCGGCACACAAGACTAGTGCCTCCAAGCTCATCCAGCGATTTCCTAGTAATTCCTGTGGTAGACTGGTGCTACATACTAAGGTCCATAAATGAGAGGGTAGCTGAACGCCTTGTCCAAAAGCATCTTACTTCTGAGAGTTGAGCTCAGCCTCAGTCCCTCACAGTTCCACACTGCCTGCAGAGTGAGTTTCGCACGTCTTCACCAGAGACGTTTGCCATAGGCTTCTGAGAGGCAGGGTAACAATGCAGACCTGGAGGGTATCCCCAGGTGCAGTAGACTGGTAATCTTGGAACCTCCTGACTCAGAATACTGCTACCTTCTCACTGCCATAGTAATGCAGCTAGTTGACAGCTGGTTTCAAGACATGCTTCCCTGTGAGACCTGAGGACAGGGCAGAACCCTCCCGCATCCTGCCTGACTGTAGGAGTAGCTGCTAACATCCTAATGTTAGAGGCTGGGAGATGTTGCGGGAAAAGCATGTGTGAGCACTGGGCCTGAACTCCCGTGTATCTGAGTTGAATACAGCGATTTCCAACGGCTTTCCTCAACCAGAGTGTAGCTAGGTTCCAAATCCCATGTACGAGCGGGTATCAGACATCTGCCTCCCATGCATACACACTTCTGAGAGTTGAGCTTATGGCCTGTACCTCCACATCCACCCTGCTGGTACCCTTGGCTTCTAAAAGGCCTAGGCTCGTTGTTTGATGGAAGTGCTGGGAGAGGTAATTGGAATCTCCCGGCATACAAGACGAGTGCCTCCAAGCTCAATTCACGATTTCCCAGTAATTCTTGTGGTAGACTGGTGCTAGATACTAAGTTCCTTATGTGAGAAGGTAGCTGAACGCCTTGTCCAAAAGCATCTTACTTCTGAGAGTTGAGATCACCCTCAGTCCCTCACAGTTCCACGCTGCCTGCAGAGTGAGTTTCACACGTCTTCACCAGAGACGATTGCCAGAGCCTTCTGAGTACAAGTTAACAATTGAGACCTGGAGGGTATCTCCAGGGGCAGTAGAGTGGTAATCTTGGAACCTCCTGACTCAGAGTACTGCTACCTTTTCACTGCCATAGGAATGCAGCTAGTTGACAGCTGGCTTCAAGACATGATTCCCTTTGAGAGCTGAGGTCAGGGAAGAACCCTCCCGCATCCTGCCTGACTGTAGGAGTAGCTGCTAACATCCTTATGTTAGTGGATGGGAGAGGTTGCGGGAAAAGCATGTGTGAGCACTGGGCCTCAACTCCCGTGTATCTGAGTTGAATACAGCGATTTCAACGGCTTTCATCAATCAGAGTGTAGCCAGGTTCCATAGCCCATGTCCGAGTGGGTAGCAGACATCTACCTCCCATGCATACACACTTCTGAGAATTGAGCTTATGGCCTGTACCTCCACATCCAGCCTGCTGGTACCCTTGGCTTCTAAAAGGCCTAGGCTCGCTGTTTGACGGAAGTGCTGGGAGAGGTAATTGGAATCACCCGGCACACAAGACTAGTGCCTCCAAGCTCAGTCCAGTGATTTCCTAGTAATTCCTGTGGTAGACTGGTGCTACATACTGAGGTCCATACGTGAGAGTGTAGCTGAACGCCTTGTCCAAAAGCATCTTACTTCTGTGAGTTGAGCTCAGCCTCAGTCCCTCACAGTTCTACACTGCCTGCAGAGTGAGTTTCGCAGGTCTTCACCAGAGACGTTTGCCAGAGGCTTCTGAGACGCAGGGTAACAATGCAGACCTGGAGGGTATCTCCAGGTGCAGTAGACTGGTAATCTTGGAACCTCCTAACTCAGAATACTGCTACCTTCTCACTGCCATAGGAATGCAGCTAGTTGAGAGCTGGCTTCAAGACATGCTTCCCTGTGAGAGCTGAGGACAGGGAAGAACCCTCCCGCATCCTGCCTGACTGTAGGAGTAGCTGCTAACATCCTAATGTTAGTGGCTGGGAGAGCTTGTGGGAAAAGCATGTGTGAGCACTGGGCCTGAACTCCCGTGTATCTGAGTTGAATACAGCGATTTCCAACGGCTTTCCTCAACCAGAGTGTAGCTAGGTTCCAAATCCCATGTACGAGCGGGTAGCAGACATCTGCCTCTCATGCATACACACTTCTGAGAGTTGAGCTTATGGCCTGTACCTCCACATCCAGCCTGCTGGTACCCTTGGCTTCTAAAAGGCCTAGGCTCGCTGTTTGTTGGAAGTGCTGGGAGAGGTAATTGGAATCTCCCGGCACACAAGACGAGTGCCTCCAAGCTCAATTCACGATTTCCCAGTAATTCTTGTGGTAGACAGGTGCTACATACTAAGTTCCATATGTGAGAAGGTAGCTGAACGCCTTGTCCAAAAGCATCTTACTTCTGAGAGTTGAGCTCACCCTCAGTCCCTCACAGTTCCTCACTGCCTGCAGAGTGAGTTTCACACGTCTTCACCAGAGACGATTGCCAGAGGCTTCTGAATACTAGTTAACAATGCAGACCTGGAGGGTGTCTCGAGGTGCAGTAGAGTGGAAATCTTGGAACCTCCTGACTCAGAGTACTGCTACCTTCTCACTGCCATAGGAATGCAGCTAGTTGACAGCTGGCTTGAAGACATGCTTCCCTGTGAGAGCTGAGGACAGGGCAGAACCCTCCAGCATCCTGCCTGACTGTAGGAGTAGCTGCTAACATCCTTATGTTAGTGGCTGGGAGAGGCTGCGGGAAAAGCATGTGTGAGCACTGGGCCTGAACTCCCGTGTATCTGAGTTGAATACAGCGATTTCCAACGGCTTTCATCAATCAGAGTGTAGCCAGGTTCCAAATACCATGTCCGAGTGGGTAGCAGACATCTGCCTCCCATGCATACACACTTCTGAGAGTTGAGCTTATGGCCTGTACCTCCACATCCAGCCTGCTGGTACCCTTGGGTTCTAAAAGGCCTAGGCTCACTTTTTGACGGAAGTGCTGGGAGAGGTAACTGGAATCACCCGGCACACAAGACTAGTGCCTCCAAGCTCAGTCCAGCAATTTCCTAGTAATTCCTGTGGTAGACTGGTGCTACATACTAACTTCCATACGTGAGAGGGTAGCTGAACGCCTTGTCCAAAAGCATCTTACTTCTGAGAGTTGAGCTCAGCCTCAGTCCCTCACAGTTCCACACTGCCTGCAGAGTGAGTTTCGCACGTCTTCACCAGAGACGTTTGCCAGAGGCGTCTGAGACGCAGGGTAACAATGCAGACCTGGAGGGTATCCCCAGGTGCAGTAGACTGGTAATCTTGGAACCTTCTGACTCAGAATACTGCTACCTTCTCACTGCCATAAGAATGCAGCTAGTTGACAGCTGGCTTCAAGACATGCTTCCCTGTGAGAGCTGAGGACAGGGCAGAACCCTCCAGCATCCTGCCTGACTGTAGGAGTAGCTGCTAACATCCTAATGTTAGTGGATCGGAGAGGTTGCGGGAAAAGCATGTGTGAGCACTGGGCCTGAACTCCCGTGTATCTGAGTTGAATACAGTGATTTCCAACGTCTTTCCTCAACCAGAGTGTAGCTAGGTTCCAAATTCCATGTATGAGCGGGTAGCAGACATCTGCCTCCCATGCATACACACTTCTGAGAGTTGAGCTTATGGCCTGTACCTCCACATCCAACCTGCTGGTACCCTTGGCTTCTAAAAGGCCTAGGCTCGCTGTTTGATGGAAGCGCTGGGAGAGGTAATTGGAATCACCCGGCACACAAGACTAGTGCCCCCAAGCTCAGTCCAGCGATTTCCTAATAATTCCTGTGGTAGACTGGTGCTGCATAATAAGTTCCATACGTGAGAGAGTAGCTGAACGCCTTGTCCAAAAGCATCTTACTTCTGAGAGTTGTGCTCAGCCTCAGTCCCTCACACTTCCACACTGCCTGCAGAGTGAGGTTCGCACGTCTTCCCCAGAGACGTTTGCCAGAGGCTTCTGAGACGCAGGGTAACAATGCAGACCTGGAGGGTATCCCCAGGGGCAGTAGACTGGTAATCTTGGAACCTCCTGACTCAGAATACTGCTACCTTCTCACTGCCATAGGAATGCAGATAGTTGACAGCTGGCTTCAAGACATGCTTCCCTGTGAGAGCTGAGGACAGGGCAGAACCCTCCCGCATCCTGCCTGACTGTAGGAGTAGCTGCTAACATCCTAATGTTAGTGGCTGGGAGAGGTTGCGGGAAAAGCATGTGTGAGCACTGGGCCTGAACTCCCGTGTATCTGAGTTGAATACAGCGATTTCCAACGGCTTTCCTCAACCAGAGTGTAGCTAGGTTCCAAATCCCATGTACCAGCGGGTAGCAGACATCTGCCTCCCATGCATACACACTTCGGAGAGTTGAGCTTATGGCCTGTACCTCCACATCCAGCCTGCTGGTACCCTTGGCTTCTAAAAGGCCTAGGCTCGCTGTTTGTCGGAAGTGCTGGGAGAGGTAATTGGAATCTCCCGGCACACAAGACGAGTGCCTCCAAGCTCAATTCACGATTTCCCAGTAATTCTTATGGTAGACAGGTGCTACATGCTAAGTTCCATATGTGAGAAGGTAGCTGAACGCCTTGTCCAAAAGCATCTTACTTCTGAGAGTTGAGCTCACCCTCAGTCCCTCACAGTTCCACACTGCCTGCAGAGTGAGTTTCACACGTCTTCATCAGAGACCATTGCCAGAGGCTTCTGAGTACAAGTTAACAATGCAGACCTGGAGGGCATTTCCAGGTGCAGTAGAGTGGTAATCTTGGAACCTCCTGACTCAGAGTACTGCTACCTTCTTACTGCCATAGGAATGCAGCTAGTTGACAGCTGGCTTCAAGACATGCTTCCCTGTGAGAGCTGAGGACAGGACAGAACCCTCCCGCATCCTGCCTGACTGTAGGAGTAGCTGCTAACATCCTTATGTTAGTGGCTGGGAGAGGTTGCGGGAAAAGCATGTGTGAGCACTGGGCCTGAACTCCCGTGTATCTGAGTTGAATACAGCGATTTCCAACGGCTTTCCTCAACCACAGTGTAGCTAGTTTCCAAATCCAATGTACGAGCGTGTAGCAGACATCTGTCTCCCATGCATACACACTTCTGAGAGTTGAGGTTATGGCCTGTACCTCCACATCCAGCCTGCTGGTACCCTTGGCTTCTAAAAGGCCTAGGCTCGCTGTTTGACGGAAGTGCTGGGAGAGGTAATTGGAATCTCCCGGCACACAAGACGAGTGCCTCCAAGCTCAATTCACGATTTCCCAGTAATTCTTGTGGTAGACAGGTGCTACATACTAAGTTCCATATGTGAGAAGGTAGCTGAACGCCTTGTCCAAAAGCATCTTACTTCTGAGAGTTGAGCTCAGCCTCAGTCCCTCACAGTTCCACACTGCCTGCAGAGTGAGTTTCACACGTCTTCACCAGAGACGATTGCCAGAAGCTTCTGAGTACAAGTTAACAATGCAGACCTGGAGGGTATCTCCAGGTGCAGTAGAGTGGTAATCTTGGAACCTCCTGACTCAGAGTACTGCTACCTTCTCACTGCCATAAGAATGCAGCTAGTTGACAGCTGGCTTCATGACATGCTTCCCCGTGAGAGCTGAGGACAGGGCAGAACCCTCCCGCATCCTGCCTGACTGTAGGAGTAGCTGCTAACATCCTTATATTAGTGGCTGGGAGAGGTTGCGGGAAAAGCATGTGTGAGCACTGGGCCTCAACTCCCGTGTATCTGAGTTGAATACAGCGATTTCCAACGGCTTTCATCAATCAGAGTGTAGCCATGTTCCATATCCCATGTCGCAGTGGGTAGCAGACATCTGCCTCCCATGCATACACACTTCTGAGAGTTGAGCTTGTGGCCTGTACCTCCACATCCAGCCTGCTGGTACCCTTGGCTTCTAAGAGGCCTAGGGTCGCTGTTTGACGGAAGTGTTGGGAGAGGTAATTGGAATCACCCGGCACACAAGACTAGTGCCTCCAAGCTCAGTCCAGCGATTTCCTAGTAATTCCTGTGGTAGACTGGTGCTACATACTAAGTTCCATACGTGAGAGGGTAGCTGAACGCCTTGTCCAAAAGCATCTTACTTCTGAGAGTTGAGCTCAGCCTCAGTCCCTCACAGTTCCACACTGCCTGCAGAGTGATTTTCGCTGGTCTTCAGCAGAGACGTTTGCCAGAGGCTTCTGAGACGAAGGGTAACAATGCAGACCTGGAGGGTATCCCCAGGTGCAGTAGACTGGTAATCTTGGAACCTCCTGATTCAGAATACTGCTACCTTCTCACTGCCATAGGAATGCAGCTAGTTGACAGCTGGCTTCAAGACATGCTTCTCTGTGAGAGCTGAGGACAGGGCAGAACCCTCCCGCATCCTGCCTGACTGTAGGAGTAGCTGCTAACATCCTAATGTTAGTGGCTGGGAGAGGTTGTGGGAAATGCATGTGTGAGCACTGGGCCTGAACTCCCGTGTATCTGAGTTGAATACAGCGATTTCCAACGGCTTTCCTCAACCACAGTGTAGCTAGTTTCCAAATCCAATGTACGAGCGGGTAGCAGACATCTGCCTCCCATGCATACACACTTCTGAGAGTTGAGCTTATGGCCTGTACCTCCACATCCAGCCTGCTGGTACCCTGGGATTCTAAAAGTCCTAGGCTCGCTGCTTGACGGAAGTGTTGGGAGAGGTAATTGGAATTTCCCTGCACACAAGACGGGTGCCTCCAAGCTCAATTCACGATTTCCCAGTAATTCTTGTGGTAGACAGGTGCTACATACTAAGTTCCATATGTGAGATGGTAGCTGAACGCCTTGTCCAAAAGCATCTTACTTCTGAGAGTTGAGCTCACCCTCATTCCCTCACAGTTCCACACTGCCTGCAGAGTGAGTTTCACACGTCTTCACCAGAGACCATTGCCAGAGGCTTCTGAGTACAAGTTAACAATGCAGACCTGGAGGGTATCTCCAGGTGCAGTAGAGTGGTAATCTTGGAACCTCCTGACTCAGAGTACTGCTACCTTCTCACTGCCATAGGAATGCAGCTAGTTGACAGCTGGCTTCAAGACATGCTTCCCTGTGAGACCTGAGGACAGGGAAGAACCCTCCCGATCCTGCCTGACTGTAGGAGTAGCTGCTAACATCCTTATGTTAGTGGCTGGGAGAGGTTGCGGGAAAAGCATGTGTGAGCACTGGGCCTGAACTCCCGTGTATCTGAGTTGAATACAGCGATTTCCAACGGCTTTCATCAATCAGAGTGTAGCCAGGTTCCGTATCCCATGTCAGAGTGGGTAGCAGACATCTGCCTCCCATGCATACACACTTCTGAGAGTTGAGCTTATGGCCTGTACGTCCACATCCAGCCTGCTGGTACCCTTGGCTTCTAAAAGGCCTAGGCTCGCTGTTTGACGGAAGTGCTGGGAGAGGTAATTGGAATCTCCCGGCACACAAGACTAGTGCCTCCAAGCTCAGTCCAGCGATTTCCTAGTAATTCCTGTGGTAGACTGGTGCTACATACTAAGTTCCATATGTGAGAGGGTAGCTGAACGCCTTGTCCAAAAGCATCTTACTTCTGAGAGTTGAGCTCAGCCTCAGTCCCTCACAGTTCCACACTGCCTGCAGAGTGAGTTTCGCACGTCTTCACCAGAGACGTTTGCCAGAGGCTTCTGAGACGCAGGGTAACAATGCAGACCTGGAGGGTATCACCAGGTGCAGTAGACTGGTAATCTTGGAACCTCCTGATTCAGAACACTGCTACCTTCTCACTGACATAGGAATGCAGCTAGTTGACAGCTGGCTTCAAGACATGCTTCCCTGTGAGAGCTGAGGACAGGGCAGAACCCTCCCGCATCCTGCCTGACTGTAGGAGTAGGTGCTAACATCCTAATGTTAGTGGTGGGAGAGGTTGCGGAAAAGCATGTGTCAGCACTGGGCCTGAACTCCAGTGTATCTGAGTTGAATACAGCGATTTCCAACGGCTTTCCTCAACCAGAGTGTAGCTAGGTTCCAAATCCCATGTACGTGCGGGTAGCAGACATCTGCTCCCATAAATACACACTTCTGAGAGTTGAGCTTATGGCCTGTACCTCCACATCCAGCCTGCTGGTACCCTTGGCTTCTAAAAGGCCTAGGCTCGCTTTTTGACGGAAGTCCTGGGAGAGGTAATTGGAATCACCCGGCACACAAGACTAGTGCCTCCAAGCTCAGTCCAGCGATTTCCCAGTAATTCTTGTGGTAGACTGGTGCAACATACTAAGTTCCATATGTGAGAAGGTAGCTGAACGCCTTGTCCAAATGCATCTTACTTCTGAGAGTTGAGCTCACCCTCAGTCCCTCACAGTTCCACACTGCCTGCAGAGTGAGTTTCACACGTCTTCACCAGAGACCATTGCCAGAGGCTTCTGAATACAAGTTAACAATGCAGACCTGGAGGGTATCTCAAGGTGCAGAAGAGTGGTAATCTTGGACCTCCTGACTCAGAGTACTGCTACCTTCTCACTGCCATAGGAATGCAGCTAGTTGACAGCTGGCTTCAAGACATGCTTCCCTGTGAGAGCTGAGGACAGGGCAGAACCCTCCCGCATCCTGCCTGACTGTAGGAGTAGCTGCTAACATCCTTATGTTAGTGGCTGGGAGAGGTTGCGGGAAAAGCATGTGTGAGCACTGGGCCTGAACTCCCGTGTATCTGAGTTGAATACAGCGATTTCCAACGGCTTTCATCAATCAGAGTGTAGCCAGGTTCCAACTCCCATGTCCGAGTGGGTAGCAGACATCTGCCTCCCATGCATACACACTTCTGAGAGTTGAGCTTATGGCCTGTACCTCCACATCCAGCCTGCTGGTACCCTTGGCTTCTAAAAGGCCTAGGCTCGCTGTTTGACGGAAGTGCTGGGAGAGGTAATTCGAATCAACCGGCACACAAGACTAGTGCCTCCAAGCTCATCCAGCGATTTCCTAGTAATTCCTGTGGTAGACTGGTGCTACATACTAAGGTCCATAAATGAGAGGGTAGCTGAACGCCTTGTCCAAAAGCATCTTACTTCTGAGAGTTGAGCTCAGCCTCAGTCCCTCACAGTTCCACACTGCCTGCAGAGTGAGTTTCGCACGTCTTCACCAGAGACGTTTGCCATAGGCTTCTGAGAGGCAGGGTAACAATGCAGACCTGGAGGGTATCCCCAGGTGCAGTAGACTGGTAATCTTGGAACCTCCTGACTCAGAATACTGCTACCTTCTCACTGCCATAGTAATGCAGCTAGTTGACAGCTGGTTTCAAGACATGCTTCCCTGTGAGACCTGAGGACAGGGCAGAACCCTCCCGCATCCTGCCTGACTGTAGGAGTAGCTGCTAACATCCTAATGTTAGAGGCTGGGAGATGTTGCGGGAAAAGCATGTGTGAGCACTGGGCCTGAACTCCCGTGTATCTGAGTTGAATACAGCGATTTCCAACGGCTTTCCTCAACCAGAGTGTAGCTAGGTTCCAAATCCCATGTACGAGCGGGTATCAGACATCTGCCTCCCATGCATACACACTTCTGAGAGTTGAGCTTATGGCCTGTACCTCCACATCCACCCTGCTGGTACCCTTGGCTTCTAAAAGGCCTAGGCTCGTTGTTTGATGGAAGTGCTGGGAGAGGTAATTGGAATCTCCCGGCATACAAGACGAGTGCCTCCAAGCTCAATTCACGATTTCCCAGTAATTCTTGTGGTAGACTGGTGCTAGATACTAAGTTCCTTATGTGAGAAGGTAGCTGAACGCCTTGTCCAAAAGCATCTTACTTCTGAGAGTTGAGATCACCCTCAGTCCCTCACAGTTCCACGCTGCCTGCAGAGTGAGTTTCACACGTCTTCACCAGAGACGATTGCCAGAGCCTTCTGAGTACAAGTTAACAATTGAGACCTGGAGGGTATCTCCAGGGGCAGTAGAGTGGTAATCTTGGAACCTCCTGACTCAGAGTACTGCTACCTTTTCACTGCCATAGGAATGCAGCTAGTTGACAGCTGGCTTCAAGACATGATTCCCTTTGAGAGCTGAGGTCAGGGAAGAACCCTCCCGCATCCTGCCTGACTGTAGGAGTAGCTGCTAACATCCTTATGTTAGTGGATGGGAGAGGTTGCGGGAAAAGCATGTGTGAGCACTGGGCCTCAACTCCCGTGTATCTGAGTTGAATACAGCGATTTCAACGGCTTTCATCAATCAGAGTGTAGCCAGGTTCCATAGCCCATGTCCGAGTGGGTAGCAGACATCTACCTCCCATGCATACACACTTCTGAGAATTGAGCTTATGGCCTGTACCTCCACATCCAGCCTGCTGGTACCCTTGGCTTCTAAAAGGCCTAGGCTCGCTGTTTGACGGAAGTGCTGGGAGAGGTAATTGGAATCACCCGGCACACAAGACTAGTGCCTCCAAGCTCAGTCCAGTGATTTCCTAGTAATTCCTGTGGTAGACTGGTGCTACATACTGAGGTCCATACGTGAGAGTGTAGCTGAACGCCTTGTCCAAAAGCATCTTACTTCTGTGAGTTGAGCTCAGCCTCAGTCCCTCACAGTTCTACACTGCCTGCAGAGTGAGTTTCGCAGGTCTTCACCAGAGACGTTTGCCAGAGGCTTCTGAGACGCAGGGTAACAATGCAGACCTGGAGGCTATCTCCAGGTGCAGTAGACTGGTAATCTTGGAACCTCCTAACTCAGAATACTGCTACCTTCTCACTGCCATAGGAATGCAGCTAGTTGAGAGCTGGCTTCAAGACATGCTTCCCTGTGAGAGCTGAGGACAGGGAAGAACCCTCCCGCATCCTGCCTGACTGTAGGAGTAGCTGCTAACATCCTAATGTTAGTGGCTGGGAGAGCTTGTGGGAAAAGCATGTGTGAGCACTGGGCCTGAACTCCCGTGTATCTGAGTTGAATACAGCGATTTCCAACGGCTTTCCTCAACCAGAGTGTAGCTAGGTTCCAAATCCCATGTAGGAGCGGGTAGCAGACATCTGCCTCTCATGCATACACACTTCTGAGAGTTGAGCTTATGGCCTGTACCTCCACATCCAGCCTGCTGGTACCCTTGGCTTCTAAAAGGCCTAGGCTCGCTGTTTGTTGGAAGTGCTGGGAGAGGTAATTGGAATCTCCCGGCACACAAGACGAGTGCCTCCAAGCTCAATTCACGATTTCCCAGTAATTCTTGTGGTAGACAGGTGCTACATACTAAGTTCCATATGTGAGAATGTAGCTGAACGCCTTGTCCAAAAGCATCTTACTTCTGAGAGTTGAGCTCACCCTCAGTCCCTCACAGTTCCTCACTGCCTGCAGAGTGAGTTTCACACGTCTTCACCAGAGACGATTGCCAGAGGCTTCTGAATACTAGTTAACAATGAAGACCTGGAGGGTGTCTCGAGGTGCAGTAGAGTGGAAATCTTGGAACCTCCTGACTCAGAGTACTGCTACCTTCTCACTGCCATAGGAATGCAGCTAGTTGACAGCTGGCTTCAAGACATGCTTCCCTGTGAGAGCTGAGGACAGGGCAGAACCCTCCAGCATCCTGCCTGACTGTAGGAGTAGCTGCTAACATCCTTATGTTAGTGGCTGGGAGAGGCTGCGGGAAAAGCATGTGTGAGCACTGGGCCTGAACTCCCGTGTATCTGAGTTGAATACAGCGATTTCCAACGGCTTTCATCAATCAGAGTGTAGCCAGGTTCCAAATACCATGTCCGAGTGGGTAGGAGACATCTGCCTCCCATGCATACACACTTCTGAGAGTTGAGCTTATGGCCTGTACCTCCACATCCAACCTGCTGGTACCCTTGGCTTCTAAAAGGCCTAGGCTCGCTGTTTGATGGAAGCGCTGGGAGAGGTAATTGGAATCACCCGGCACACAAGACTAGTGCCCCCAAGCTCAGTCCAGCGATTTCCTAATAATTCCTGTGGTAGACTGGTGCTGCATAATAAGTTCCATACGTGAGAGAGTAGCTGAACGCCTTGTCCAAAAGCATCTTACTTCTGAGAGTTGTGCTCAGCCTCAGTCCCTCACACTTCCACACTGCCTGCAGAGTGAGGTTCGCACGTCTTCCCCAGAGACGTTTGCCAGAGGCTTCTGAGACGCAGGGTAACAATGCAGACCTGGAGGGTATCCCCAGGGGCAGTAGACTGGTAATCTTGGAACCTCCTGACTCAGAATACTGCTACCTTCTCACTGCCATAGGAATGCAGATAGTTGACAGCTGGCTTCAAGACATGCTTCCCTGTGAGAGCTGAGGACAGGGCAGAACCCTCCCGCATCCTGCCTGACTGTAGGAGTAGCTGCTAACATCCTAATGTTAGTGGCTGGGAGAGGTTGCGGGAAAAGCATGTGTGAGCACTGGGCCTGAACTCCCGTGTATCTGAGTTGAATACAGCGATTTCCAACGGCTTTCCTCAACCAGAGTGTAGCTAGGTTCCAAATCCCATGTACGAGCGGGTAGCAGACATCTGCCTCCCATGCATACACACTTCGGAGAGTTGAGCTTATGGCCTGTACCTCCACATCCAGCCTGCTGGTACCCTTGGCTTCTAAAAGGCCTAGGCTCGCTGTTTGTCAGAAGTGCTGGGAGAGGTAATTGGAATCTCCCGGCACACAAGAC
Source organism: Canis lupus baileyi (assembly GCF_048164855.1). Lineage (NCBI taxonomy): Eukaryota > Metazoa > Chordata > Mammalia > Carnivora > Canidae > Canis > Canis lupus. The sequence continues at coordinate 77,647,002 of NC_132844.1, read as the reverse complement.
GAGTGCCTCCAAGCTCAATTCACGATTTCCCAGTAATTCTTATGGTAGACAGGTGCTACATACTAAGTTCCATATGTGAGAAGGTAGCTGAACGCCTTGTCCAAAAGCATCTTACTTCTGAGAGTTGAGCTCACCCTCAGTCCCTCACAGTTCCACACTGCCTGCAGAGTGAGTTTCACACGTCTTCATCAGAGACCATTGCCAGAGGCTTCTGAGTACAAGTTAACAATGCAGACCTGGAGGGCATTTCCAGGTGCAGTAGAGTGGTAATCTTGGAACCTCCTGACTCAGAGTACTGCTACCTTCTTACTGCCATAGGAATGCAGCTAGTTGACAGCTGGCTTCAAGACATGCTTCCCTGTGAGAGCTGAGGACAGGACAGAACCCTCCCGCATCCTGCCTGACTGTAGGAGTAGCTGCTAACATCCTTATGTTAGTGGCTGGGAGAGGTTGCGGGAAAAGCATGTGTGAGCACTGGGCCTGAACTCCCGTGTATCTGAGTTGAATACAGCGATTTCCAACGGCTTTCCTCAACCACAGTGTAGCTAGTTTCCAAATCCAATGTACGAGGGTGTAGCAGACATCTGTCTCCCATGCATACACACTTCTGAGAGTTGAGCTTATGGCCTGTACCTCCACATCCAGCGTGCTGGTACCCTTGGCTTCTAAAAGGCCTAGGCTCGCTGTTTGACGGAAGTGCTGGGAGAGGTAATTGGAATCTCCCGGCACACAAGACGAGTGCCTCCAAGCTCAATTCACGATTTCCCAGTAATTCTTGTGGTAGACAGGTGCTACATACTAAGTTCCATATGTGAGAAGGTAGCTGAACGCCTTGTCCAAAAGCATCTTACTTCTGAGAGTTGAGCTCAGCCTCAGTCCCTCACAGTTCCACACTGCCTGCAGAGTGAGTTTCACACGTCTTCACCAGAGACGATTGCCAGAAGCTTCTGAGTACAAGTTAACAATGCAGACCTGGAGGGTATCTCCAGGTGCAGTAGAGTGGTAATCTTGGAACCTCCTGACTCAGAGTACTGCTACCTTCTCACTGCCATAAGAATGCAGCTAGTTGACAGCTGGCTTCATGACATGCTTCCCCGTGAGAGCTGAGGACAGGGCAGAACCCTCCCGCATCCTGCCTGACTGTAGGAGTAGCTGCTAACATCCTTATGTTAGTGGCTGGGAGAGGTTGCGGGAAAAGCATGTGTGAGCACTGGGCCTCAACTCCCGTGTATCTGAGTTGAATACAGCGATTTCCAACGGCTTTCATCAATCAGAGTGTAGCCATGTTCCATATCCCATGTCCCAGTGGGTAGCAGACATCTGCCTCCCATGCATACACACTTCTGAGAGTTGAGCTTATGGCCTGTACCTCCACATCCAGCCTGCTGGTACCCTTGGCTTCTAAGAGGCCTAGGGTCGCTGTTTGACGGAAGTGTTGGGAGAGGTAATTGGAATCACCCGGCACACAAGACTAGTGCCTCCAAGCTCAGTCCAGCGATTTCCTAGTAATTCCTGTGGTAGACTGGTGCTACATACTAAGTTCCATACGTGAGAGGGTAGCTGAACGCCTTGTCCAAAAGCATCTTACTTCTGAGAGTTGAGCTCAGCCTCAGTCCCTCACAGTTCCACACTGCCTGCAGAGTGATTTTCGCTGGTCTTCAGCAGAGACGTTTGCCAGAGGCTTCTGAGACGAAGGGTAACAATGCAGACCTGGAGGGTATCCCCAGGTGCAGTAGACTGGTAATCTTGGAACCTCCTGATTCAGAATACTGCTACCTTCTCACTGCCATAGGAATGCAGCTAGTTGACAGCTGGCTTCAAGACATGCTTCTCTGTGAGAGCTGAGGACAGGGCAGAACCCTCCCGCATCCTGCCTGACTGTAGGAGTAGCTGCTAACATCCTAATGTTAGTGGCTGGGAGAGGTTGTGGGAAATGCATGTGTGAGCACTGGGCCTGAACTCCCGTGTATCTGAGTTGAATACAGCGATTTCCAACGGCTTTCCTCAACAAGAGTGTAGCTAGGTTCCAAATCCCATGTACGAGCGGGTAGCAGACATCTGCCTCCCATGCATACACACATCTGAGAGTTGAGCTTAATGCCTGTACCTCCACATCCAGCCGGCTGGTTCCCTTGGCTTCTAAAAGGCCTAGGCTCGCTGTTTGACGGAAGTGCTGGGAGAGGTAATTGGAATGTCCCGGCACACAAGACGAGTGCCTCAAAGCTCAATTCACGATTTCCTAGTAATTCTTGTGGTATCCAGGTGCTACATACTAAGTTGCATATGTGAGAAGGTAGCTGAACGCCTTGTCCAAAAGCATCTTACTTCTGAGAGTTGAGCTCACCCTCAGTCCCTCACAGTTCCACACTGCCTGCAGAGTGAGTTTCACACGTTTTGACCAGAGACGATTGCCAGAGGCTTCTGAGACGCAGGGTAACAATGCAGACCTGGAGGGTATCTCCAGGTGCAGTAGAGTGGTAATCTTGGAACCTCTTGTCTCAGAGTACTGCTACCTTCTCACTGCCATAGGAATGCAGCTAGTTGACAGCTGGCTTCAAGACATGCTTCCCTGTGAGAGCTGAGGACAGTGCAGAACCCTCCCGCATCCTGCCTGACTGTAGGAGTAGCTGCTAACATCCTTATGTTAGTGGCTGGGAGATTTCCGGGAAAGCATCTGTGAGTACTGGGCCTGAACTCCCGTGTATCTGAGTTGAATACAGCGATTTCCAACGGCTTTCATCAATCAGAGTGTAGCCAGGTTCCATATCCCATGTCCGAGTGGGTAGCAGACATCTGCCTCCCATGAATACAAACTTCTGAGAGTTGAGCTTATGGCCTATACCTCCACATGCAGCCTGCTGGTACCCTTGGCTTCTAAAAGGCCTAGGGTCGGTGTTTGACGGAATTGTTGTGAGAGGTAATTAGAATCACCCGGCACACAAGACTAGTGTACGTCTTCACCAGAGACCATTGCCAGAGGCTTCTGAGTACAAGTTAACAATGCAGACCTGGAGGGTATCTCCAGGTGCAGTAGACTGGTAATCTTGGAACCTCCTGTCTCAGAGTACTGCTACCGTCTCACTGCCATAGGAATGCAGCTAGTTGACAGCGGGCGTCAAGACATGCTTCCCTGTGAGAGCTGAGGACAGGGCAGAACCCTCCCGCAATCTGCCTGACTGTAGGAGTAGCTGCTAACATCCTTATGTTAGTGGCTGGGAGAGGTTGCGGGAAAAGCATGTGTGAGCACTGGGCCTGAACTCCCGTGTATCTGAGTTGAATACAGCGATTTCCAATGGCTTTCATCAATCAGAGTGTAGCCAGGGTCCAACTCCCATGTCCGAGTGGGTAGCAGACATCTGCCTCCCATGCATACACACTTCTGAGAGTTGAGCTTATGGCCTGTACCTCCACATACAGCCTGCTAGTACCCTTGGCTTCTAAAAGGCCTAGGCTCGCTGTTACACGGAAGTGCTGGGAGAGGTAATTGGAATCTCCCGGCACACAAGACAAGTGCTTCCAAGCTCAATTCACGATTTCCCAGTAATTCTTGTGGTAAACAGGTGCTACATACTAAGTTCCATATGTGAGAAGGTAGCTGAACGCCTTGTCCAAAAGCATCTTACTTCTGAGAGTTGAGCTCACCCTCAGTCCCTCAGAGGTCCACACTGCCTGCAGAAAGAGTTTCACACGTCTTCACCAGAGACGATTGCCAGAGGCTTCTGAGTACAAGTTAACAATGCAGACCTGGAGGGTATCTCCAGGTGCAGTAGAGTGGTAATCGTGGAACCTCCTGACTCAGAGTACTGCTACCTTCTCACTGCCATAGGAATGCAGCTAGTTGACAGCTGGCTTCAAGACATGCTTCCCTGTGAGAGCTGAGGACAGGGCAGAACCCTCCCGCATCCTGCCTGACTGTAGGAGTAGCTGCTAACATCCTTATGTTAGTGGCTGGGAGAGGTTGCGGGAAAAGCATGTGTGAGCACTGGGCCTGAACTCCCGAGTATCTGAGTTGAATACAGCGATTTCCAACGGCTTTCCTCAATCAGAGTGTAGCCAGGTTCCAACTCCCATGTCCGAGTGGGTAGCAGACATCTGCCTCCCATGCATACACACTTCTGAGAGTTGAGCTTATGGCCTGTACCTCCACATCCACCCTGCTGGTACCATTGGCTTCTAAAAGGCCTAGGCTCGCTGTTTGACGGAAGTGCTGGGAGAGGTAATTGGAATCACCCGGCACACAAGACTAGTGCCTCCAGGCTCAGTCCAGCGATTTCCTAGTGATTCCTCTGGTAGTGTGGTGCTACATACTAAGTTCCATGTGAGAAGGTAGCTGAACGCCTTGTCCAAAAGCATCTTACTTCTGAGAGTTGAGCTCAACCTCAGTCCCTCACAATTCCACACTGCCTGCAGAGTGAGTTTCACACGTCTACACCAGAGACCATTGCCAGAGGCTTCTGAGTACAAGTTAACAATGCAGACCTGGAGGGTATCTCCAGGTGCAGTAGAGTGGTAATCTTGGACCCTCCTGACTCAGAGTACTGCTACCTTCTCACTGCCATAGGAATGCAGCTAGTTGACAGCTGGCATCAAGACATGCTTCCCTGTGAGAGCTGAGGACAGGGCAGAACCCTCCCGCATCCTGCCTTACTGTAGGAATAGCTGCTAAATCCTAATGTTAGCGGCAGGGAGATGTTGCGGGAAAAGCATGTGTGAGCACTGGGCCTGAACTCCCGTGTATCTGAGCTGAATACAGCGATTTCCAATGGCCTTCTTCAATCACAGTGTAGCCAGGTTCCGTATCCCATGTCAGAGTGGGTAGCAGACATCTGCCTCCCATGCATACACACTTCTGAGAGTTGAGCTTATGGCCTGTATCTCCATATCCAGCCTGCTGGTACCCTTAGCTTCTAAATGGTCTAGGCTCGCTGTTTGACGGAAGGGTTGGGAGAGGTAATTGGAATCACCCGGCACACAAGACTAGTGCACGTCTTCACCAGAGACCATTGCCAGAGGCTTCTGAGTACAAGTTAACAATGCAGAACTGAAGGGTATCTCCAGGTGCAGTAGAGTGGTAATCTTGGAACCTCCTGACTCAGAGTACTGCTACCTTCTCACTGCCATAGGAATGCAGCTAGTTGACAGCTGGCTTCAAGACATGCTTCCCTGTGAGAAATGAGGACAGGGCAGAACCCTCCCGCATCCTGCCTGACTGTAGGAGTAGCTGCAAACATCCTTATTTTAGTGGCTGGGAGAGGTTGCGGGAAAAGTATGTGTGAGCACTGGGCCTGAACTCCCGTGTATCTGAGTTGAATACAGCGATTTCCAACGGCTTTCATCAATCAGAGTGTAGCCAGGTTCCATACCCCATGTCCGAGTGGTTGCAGACATCTGCCTCCCATGCATACACACTTCTGAGAGTTGAGCTTATGGCCTGTACCTCCACATCCAGCCTGCTGGTAACCTTGGCTTCTAAAAGGCCCAGGCTCGCTGTTTGACGGAAGTGCTAGTAGAGGTAAGTAGAATCACCCGGCACACATGACTAGTGCCTCCAAGCTCAGTCCAGCGATTTCCTAGTAATTCCTGTGGTAGACTGGTGCTACATACTAAGGTCCATACGTGAGAGGGTAGCTGAACGCCTTGTCCAAAAGCATCTTACTTCTGAGAGTTGAGCTGACCCTCAGTCCCTCACAGTTCCACACTGCCTGCAGAGTGAGTTTCACACGTCTTCACCAGAGACTATTGCTAGAGGCTTCTGAGACGCAAGTCTACAATGCAGACCTGGAGGGTATCTCCAGGTGCAGTAGAGTGGTAATCTTGGAACCACCTGACTCAGAATACTGCTACCTTCTCACTGCCATAGGAATGCAGCTAGTTGACAACTGGCTTCACGACATGCTTCCCTGTGAGAGCTGAGGACAGGGCAGAACCCTCCCGCATCCTGCCTGACTGTAGGAGTAGCTGCTAACATCCTTATGTTAGTGGCTGGGAGAGGTTGCAGGAAAAGCATGTGTGAGCACTGGGCCTGAACTCCCATGTATCTGAGTTGAATACAGCGATTTCCAACGGCTTTCCTCAACCAGAGTGTAGCTAGTTTCCAAATCCCATGTACGAGCGGGTAGCAGACATCTGCCTCCCATGCATACACACTTCTGAGAGTTGAGCTTATGGCCTGTACCTCCACATCCAGCCTGCTGGTACCCGTGGCTTCTAAAAGGCCTAGGCTCGCTGTTTGACGGAAGTGCTGGGAGAGGTAATTGGAATCTCCCGGCACACAAGACGAGTGCCTCCAAGCTCAATTCACGATTTCTCAGTAATTCTTGTGGTAGACAGGTGCTACATACTAAGTTCCATATGTGAGAAGGTAGCTGAAAGCCTTGTCCAAAAGCATCTTACTTCTGAGAGTTGAGCTCACCCTCAGTCCCTAACAGTTCCACACTGCCAGCAAGTGAGTTTCACACGTCTTCACCAGAGACGATTGCCAGAGGCTTCTGAGACGAAGGGTAACAATGCAGACCTGGAGGGTATCTCCAGGTGCAGTAGAGTGGTAATCTTGGAACCTCCTGACTCAGAGTACTGCTACCTTCTCACTGCCATAGGAATGCAGCTAGATGACAGCTGGCTAAAAGACATGCTTCCCTGTGAGAGCTGAGGACAGGGCAGACCCCACCCGCATCCCGCCTGACTGTAGGAGTAGCTGCTAACATCCTTATGTTAGTGGCTGGGAGAGGTTGCGGGAAAAGCATGTGTGAGCACTGGGCCTGAACTCCCGTGTATCTGAGTTGAATACAGCGATTTCCAACGGCTTTCATCAATCAGAGTGTAGCCAGGTTCCATATCCCATGTCCGAGTGGGTAGCAGACATCTGCCTCCCATGCATACACACTTCTGAGAGTTGAGCTTATGGCCTGTACATACACATCCAGCCTGCTGGTACCCTTGGCTTCTAAAAGGCCTTGGCTCGCTGTTTGACGGAAGTGCTGGGAGAGGTAATTGGAATCACCCGGCACACAAGACTAGTGCCTCCAAGCTCAGTCCAGCGATTTCCTAGTAATTCCTGTGGTAGAATCGTGCTACATACTAAGTTCCATACGTGAGATGGTAACTGAACGCCTTGTCCAAAAGCACCTTACTTCTGAGAGTTGAGCTCAGCCTCAGTCCCTCACAGTTCCACAGTGCCTGCAGAGTGAGTTTCGCAGGTCTTCACCAGAGACGTTTGCCAGAGGCTTCTGAAACGCAGGGTAACAATGCAGACATGGAGGGTATCCCCAGGTGCAGTAGACTGGTAATATTGGAACCTCCTGACTCAGAATACTGCTACCGTCTCACTGCCATAGGAATGCAGCTAGTTGACAGCTGGCTTCACGACATGCTTCCCTGTGAGAGCTGAGGACAGGGCAGAACCCTCCCGCATATTGCCTGACTGTAGGAGTAGCTGCTAACATCCTAATGTTAGTGGCTGGGAGAGGTTGCGGGGAAAGCATGTGTGAGCACTCGGCCTGAACTCCCGTGTATCTGAGTTGAATACAGCGATTTCCAACGGCTTTCCTCAACCAGAGTGTAGCTAGGTTCCAAATCCCATGTACGAGCGGGTAGCAGACATCTGCCTCCTATGCATACACACTTCTGAGAGTTGAGCTTATGGCCTGTACCTCCACATCCAGCCTGCTGGTACCCTGTGCTTCTAAAAGGCCTAGGCTCGCTGTTTGCCGGAAGTGCTGGGAGAGGTAATTGGAATCTCCCTGCACACAAGACGAGTGCCTCCAAGCTCAGTTCACGATTTCCCAGTAATTCTTGTGGTAGACAGGTGCTACATACTAAGTTCCATATGTGAGAAGGTAGCTGAACGCCTTGTCCAAAAGCATCTTACTTCTGAGAGTTGAGCTCAGCCTCAGTCCCTCACAGTTCCACACTGCCTGCAGAGTGAGTTTCACACGTCTTCACCAGAGACCATTGCCAGAGGCTTCTGAGTACAAGTTAACAATGCAGACCTGGAGGGTAGCTCCAGGTGCAGTAGAGTGGTAATCTTGGAACCTCCTGACTCAGAGTACTGCTACCTTATCACTGCCATACAAATGCAGCTAGTTGACAGCTGGCTTCAAGACATGCTTCCCTGTGAGACCTGAGGACAGGGCATAACCCTCCCCATCCTGCCTGACTGTAGGAGTAGCTGCTAACATCCTTAAGTTAGTGGCTGGGAGAGGTTGCGGGAAAAGCATGTGTGAGCACTGGGCCTGAACTCCCGTGTATCTGAGTTGAATACAGCGATTTCCAATGGCCTTCTTCAATCACAGTGTAGCTAGGTTCCAAATCCCATGTACGAGCGGGTAGCAGACATCTGCCTCCCATGCATACACACTTCTGAGAGTTGAGCTTATGGCCTGTACCTCCACATCCAGCCTGCTGGTACCCTTGGCTTCTAAAAGTCTAGGCTCGCTGTTTGACGGAAGTGCTGGGAGAGGTAATTGGAATCACCCGGCACACAAGACTAGTGCCTCCAAACTCAGTCCAGCGATTTCCTAGTAATTCCTGTGGTAGACTGGTGCTACATGCTACGTTCCATACGTGAGAGGGTAGCTGAACGCCTTGTCCAAAAGCATCTTACTTCTGAGAGTTGAGCTCAGCCTCATTCCCTCACAGTTCCACACTGCCTGCAGAGTGAGTTTCGCAGGTCTTCACCAGAGACGATTGCCAGAGGCTTCTGAGATGCAGGGTAACAATGCAGACATGGAGGGTATCCCCAGGTGCAGTAGACTGGTAATCTTGGAACCTCCTGACTCAGAATACTGCTACCTTCTCACTGCCATAGGAATGCAGCTAGTTGACAGCTGGCTTCAAGACATGGTTCCCTGTGAGAGCTGAGGACAGGGCAGAACCCTCCCGCATCCTGCCTGACTGTAGGAGTAGCTGCTTACATCCTAATGTTAGTGGCTGGGAGAGGTTGCGGGAAAAGCATGTGTGAGCACTGGGCCTGAACTCCCGTGTATCTGAGTTGAATACAGCGATTTCCAACGGCTTTCCACAACCAGAGTGTAGCCAAGTTCCAAATCCCATGTACCAGCGGGTAGCAGACATCTGCCTCTCATGCATACACACTTCTGAGGGTTGAGCTTATGGCCTGTACCTCCACATCCTGCCTGCTGGTACCCTTGGCTTCTAAAAGGCCTAGCCTCGCTATTTGACGAAAGTGTTGGGAGAGGTAATTGGAATCACCCGGCACACAAGACTAGTGCACGTCTTCAACAGAGACCATTGCCAGAGGCTTCTGAGTACAAGTTAACAATGCAGACCTGAAGGGTATCTCCAGGTGCAGTAGAGTGGTAATCTTGGAACATCCTGACTCAGAGTACTGCTACCTTCTCACTGCCATAGGAATGCAGCTAGTTGACAGCTGGCTTCAAGACATGCTTCCCTATGATAATGAGGACAGGGTAGAAACCTCCCGCATCCTGCCTGACTGTAGGAGTAGCTGCTAACATCCTTATTTTAGTGCCTGGGAGAGGTTGCGGGAAAAGCATGTGTGAGCACTGGGCCTGAACTCCCGTGTATCTGAGTTGAATACAGCGATTTCCAACGGCTTTCATCAATCAGAGTGTAGCCAGGTTCCATATCCCATGTCCGAGTGGTTGCAGACATCTGCCTCCCATGCATACACACTTCTGAGAGTTGAGCTTATGGCCTGTACCTCCACATCCAGCCTGTTGATAACCTTGGCTTCTAAAAGGCCTAGGCTCGCTGTTTGACGGAAGTGCTAGGAGAGGGATTTAGAATCACCCGGCACACATGACTAGTGCCTCCAAGCTCAGTCCAGCGATTTCCTAGTAATTCCTGTGGTAGACTGGTGCTACATACTAGGGTCCATACGTGAGAGGGTAGCTGAACCCCTTGTCCAAAAGCATCTTACTTCTGAGAGTTGAGCTCAGCCTCAGTCCCTCACAGTTCCACACTGCCTGCAGAGTGAGTTTCGCAGGTCTTCACCAGAGACGTTTGCCAGAGGCTTCTGAGACGCAGGGTAACAATGCAGACCTGGAGGGTAACCCCAGGTGCAGTAGACTGGTAATCTTGGAACCTCCTGACTCAGAATACTGCTACCTTCTCACTGCCATAGGAATGCAGCTAGTTGACAGCTGGCTTCAAGACATGCTTCCCTGTGAGAACTGAGGACAGGGCAGAACCCTCCGGCATTCTCCCTGACTGTAGGAGTAGCTGCTAACATCCTAATGTTAGTGGCTGGGAGAGGTTGCGGGAAAAGCATGTGTGAGCACTGGGCCTGAACTCCCGTGTATCTGAGTTGAATACAGCGATTTCCAACGGCTTTCCTCAACCAGAGTGTAGCTAGGTTCCAAATCCCATGTACGAGCGGGTAGCAGACATCTGCCTCCCATGCATACACACTTCTGAGAGTTGAGCTTATGGCCTGTACCTCCACATCCACCCTGCTGGTACCCTTGGCTACTAAAAGGCCTAGGCTCGCTGTTTGACGGAAGTGCTGGGAATGGCAATTGGAACCTCCCGGCACACTAGACGAGTGCCTCCAAGCTCAATTCACGATTTCCCAGTAATTCTTGTGGTAGACAGGTGCTACATACTAAGTTCCATATGTGAGAAGGTAGCTGAACGCCTTGTCCAAAAGCATCTTACCTCTGAGAGTTGAGCTCACCCTCAGTCCCTCACAGTTCCACACTGCCTGCAGACTGAGTTTCACACGTCTTCACCAGAGACCATTACCAGAGGCTTCTCAGTACAAGTTAACAATGCAGACCTGGAGGTATCTCCAGGTGCAGTAGAGTGGTAATCTTGGAACATCCTGACTCAGAGTACTGCTACCTTCTCACTGCCATAGGAATGCAGCTAGATGACAGCTGGCTAAAAGACATGCTTCCCCGTGAGAGCTGAGCACAGGGCAGAACCCTCCCGCATCCTGCCTGACTGTAGGAGTAGCTGCTAACATCCTAATGTTAGTGGCTGGGAGAGGTTGCGGGAAAAGCATGTGTGAGCACTGGGCCTGAACTCCCGTGTATCTGAGTTGAATACAGCGATTTCCAACGGCTTTCCTCAACCAGAGTGTAGCTAGGTTCCAAATCCCATGTACGAGCGGGTAGCAGACATCTGCCTTCCATGCATACACACTTCTGAGAGTTGAGCTTATGGCCTGTACCTCCACATCCAGCCAGCTGGTACCCTTGGCTTATAAAAGGCCTAGGCTCGCTGTTTGACGGAAGTGCTGGGAGAGGTAATTGGAATCTCCCGGCACACAAGACGAGTGCCTCCAATCTCAATTCACGATTTCCCAGTAATTCTTGTGGAAGACAGGTGCTACATACTAAGTTCCATATGTGAGAAGTTAGCTGAACGCCTTGACCAAAAGCATCTTACTTCTGAGAGGTGAGCTCACCCTCAGTCCCTCACAGTTCCACACTGCCTGCAGAGTGAGTTTCACACTTCTTCACCAGAGGCGATTGCCAGAGGCTGCTGAGTACAAGTTAACAATGCAGACCTGGAGGGTATCTCCAGGTGCAGTAGAGTGGTTATCTTGGAACCTCCTGACTCAGCGTACTGCTACCTTCTCACTGCCATAGGAATGCAGCTAGTTGACAGCTGGCTTCAAGACATGCTTCCCTGTGAGAGCTGAGGACAGGGCAGACCCCTCCCGCATCCCGCCTGACTGTAGGAGTAGCTGCTAACATCCTTATGTTAGTGGCTGGGAGAGGTTGCGGGAAAAGCATGTGTGAGCACTGGGCCTGAACTCCCGTGTATCTGAGTTGAATACAGCGATTTCCAACGGCTTTCATCAATCAGAGTGTAGCCAGTTTCCATATCCCATGTCCGAGTGGGTAGCAGACATCTGCCTCCCATGCATACACACTTCTGAGAGTTGAGCTTATGGCCTGTACATCCACATCCAGCTTGCTGGTACCCTTGGCTTCTAAAAGGCCTAGGCTGGCTGTTTGACGGAAGTGCTGGGAGAGGTAATTGGAATCACCCGGCACACAAGACTAGTGCCTCCAAGCTCAGTCCAACGATTTCCTAGTAATTCCTGTGGTAGACTGGTGCTACATACTAAGTTCCATATGTGAGAGGGTAGCTGAACGCCTTGTCCAACAGCATCTTACTTCAGAGAGTTGAGCTCAGCCTCAGTCCCTCACAGTTCCACACTGCCTGCAGAGTGAGTTTCGCACGTCTTCACCAGAGACGTTTGCCAGAGGCTTCTGAGACGCAGGGTAACAATGCAGACCGGGAGGGTATCACCAGGTGCAGTAGACTGGTAATTTTGGAACCTCCTGATTCAGAATACTGCTACCTTCTCACTGACATAGGAATGCAGCTAGTTGACAGCTGGCTTCAAGACATGCTTCCCTGTGAGAGCTGAGGACAGGGCAGAACCCTCCCGCATCCTGCCTGACTGTAGGAGTAGCTGCTAACATCCTAATGTTAGTGGTGGTAGAGGTTGCGGAAAAACATGTGTGAGCACTGGGCCTGAACTCCAGTGTATCTGAGTTGAATACAGCGATTTCCAACGGCTTTCCTCAACCAGAGTGTAGATAAGTTCCAAATCCCATGTACGAGCGGGTAGCAGACATCTGCCTCCCATGCATACACACTTCTGAGAGTTGAGCTTATGGCCTGTATCTCCACATCCAGCCTGCTGGTACACTTGGCTTCTAAAAGGCCTAGGCTCGCTGTTTGACGGAAGTGCTGGGAGAGGTAACTGGAATCTCCCGGCACACAAGACGAGTGCCTCCAAGCTCAATTCACGATTTCCCAGAAATTCTTGTGGTATACAGGTGCTACATACTGAGTTCCATACGTGAGAAGGTAGTTGAACGCCTTGTCCAAAAGCATCTTACTTCTGAGAGTTGAGCTCAGCCTCAGTCCCTCATACTTCCACACTGCCTGCAGAGTGAGTTTCACACGTCTTCATCAGAGACCATTGCCAGAGGCTTCTGAGTACAAGTTAACAATGCAGACCTGGAGGTTATCTCCAGGTGCAGTAGAGTGGCAATCTTGGAACCTCCTGACTCAGAGTACTGCTACCTTCTCACTGCCATAGGAATGCAGCTAGTTGACAGCTGGCTTCAGGACATGCTTCCCTGTGAGAGCTGAGGACAGGGCAGAATCCTCCCGCATCCTACCTGACTGTAGGAGTAGCTGAAAACATCCTTATGTTACTTGCTGGGAGAGGTTGCGGGAAAAGCATGTGTGAGCACTGGGCCTGAACTCCCGTGTATCTGAGATGAATACAGCGATTTCCAACGGCTTTCATCAATCGGAGTGTAGCCAGGTTCCCTATCTCATGTCCGAGTGGGTAGCAGACATCTGCCTCCCATGCATACACACTTCTGAGAGTTGAGCTTATGGCCTGTACCTACACATCCAGCCTGCTGGTACCCTTGGCTTCTAAAAGGCCTAGGCTTGCTGTTTGAAGGAAGTGCTGGGAGAGGTAATTGGAATCACCAAAAACACAAGACTAGTGCCTCCAAGCTCAGTCCAGCGATTTCCTAGTAATTCCTGTGGTAGACTGGTGCTACATACTAGGGTCCATACGTGAGAGGGTAGCTGAACGCCTTGTGCAAAAGCATCTTACTTCTGAGAGTTGAGCTCAGCCTCAGTCCCTCACAGTTCCACACTGCCTGCAGAGTGAGTTTCGCAGGTCTTCACCAGAGACGTTTGCCAGAGGCTTCTGAGACGAAGGGTAACAATGCAGACCTGGAGGGTATCACCAGGTGCAGTAGACTGGTAATCTTGGAACCTCCTGATTCAGAATACTGCTACCTTCTCACTGACATAGGAATGCAGCTAGTTGACAGCTGGCTTCAAGACATGCTTCCCTGTGAGAGCTGAGGACAGGGCAGAACCCTCCCGCATCCTGCCTGACTGTAGGAGTAGCTGCTAACATCCTAATGTTAGTGGTGGGAGAGGTTGCGGAAAAGCATGTGTGAGCACTGGGCCTGAACTCCAGTGTATCTGAGTTGAATACAGCGATTTCCAACGGCTTTCCTCAACCAGAGTGTTGCTAGGTTCCAAATCCCATGTATGAGCGGGTAGCAGACATCTCCCTCCCATGCATACACACTTCTGAGAGTTGAGCTTATGGCCTGTACGTCCACATCCAGCCTGCTGGTACACTTGGCTTCTAAAAGGCCTAGGGTCGCTGTTTGACGGAAGTGCTGGGAGAGGTAATTGGAATCTCCCGGCACACAAGACGAGTGCCTCCAAGCTCAATTCACGATTTCCCAGTAATTCTTGTGGTAGACAGGTGCTACATACTGAGTTCCATATGTGAGAAGGTAGCTGAACGCCTTGTCCAAAAGCATCTTCTGAGAGTTGAGCTCAGCCTCAGTCCCTCACAGTTCCACACTGCCTGCAGAGTGAGTTTCACACGTCTTCACCAGAGACCATTGCCAGAGGCTTCTGAGTACAAGTTAACAATGCAGACCTGGAGGGTATCTCCAGGTGCAGTAGAGTGGTAATCTTGGAACCTCCTGACTCAGAGTACTGCTACCTTCTCACTGCCATAGGAATGCAGCTAGTTGACAGCTGGCTTCAAGACATGCTTCCCTGTGAGAGCTGAGGACAGGGCAGAACCCTCCCGCATCCTGCCTTACTGTAGGAATAGCTGCTAACATCCTAATGTTAGCGGCTGGGAGAGGTTGCGGGAAAAGCATGTGTGAGCACTGGGCCTGAACTCCCGTGTATCTGAGTTGAATACAGCGATTTCCAATGGCCTTCTTCAATCACAGTGTAGCTAGGTTCCAAATCCCATGTACGAGCGGGTAGCAGACATCTGCCTCCCATGCATACACACTTCTGAGAGTGGAGCTTGTGGCCTGTACCTCCACATCCAGCCTGCTGGTACCTTTGGCTTCTAAAAGGTCTAGGCTCGCTCTTTGACGGAAGGGTTGGGAGAGGTAATTGGAATCACCCGGCACACAAGACTAGTGCCTCCAAGCTCAGTCCAGCGATTTCCTAGTAATTCCTGTGGTAGACTGGTGCTACATACTAATTTCCATACGTGAGAGGGTACCTGAACGCCTTGTCCAAAAGCATCTTACTTCTGAGAGTTGAGCTCAGCCTCATTCCCTCACAGTTCCACACTGCCTGCAGAGTGAGTTTCGCAGGTCTTCACCAGAGACGTTTGCCAGAGGCTTCTGAGATGCAGGGTAACAATGCAGACCTGGAGGGTATACCCAGGTGCAGTAGACTGGTAATCTTGGAACCTCCTGACTCAGAATACTGCTACCTTCTCACTGCCATAGGAATGCAGCTAGTTGACAGCTGGCTTCAAGACATGGTTCCCTGTGAGAGCTGAGGACAGGGCAGAACCCTCCCGCATGCTGCCTGACTGTAGGAGTAGCTGCTTACATCCTAATGTTAGTGGCTGGGAGAGGTTGCGGGAAAAGCATGTGTGAGCACTGGGCCTGAACTCCCGTGTATCTGAGTTGAATACAGCGATTTCCAACGGCTTTCCTCAACCAGAGTGTAGCTAGGTTCCAAATCCCATGTACCAGCGGGTAGCAGACATCTGCCTCCCATGCATACACACTTCTGAGTGTTGAGCTTACGGCCTGTACCTCCACATCCAGCCTGCTGGTACCCTTGGCTTCTAAAAGGCCTAGCCTCGCTATTTGACGAAAGTGTTGGGAGAGGTAATTGGAATCACCCGGCACACAAGACTAGTGCACGTCTTCACCAGAGACCATTGCCAGAGGCTTCTGAGTACAAGTTAACAATGCAGACCTGAAGGGTATCTCCAGGTGCAGTAGAGTGGTAATCTTGGAACCTCCTGACTCAGAGTACTGCTACCTTCTCACTGCCATAGGAATGCAGCTAGTTGACAGCTGGCTTCAAGACATGCTTCCCTGTGATAATGAGGACAGGGCAGAAACCTCCCGCATCCTGCCTGACTGTAGGAGTAGCTGCTAACATCCTTATGTTAGTGGCTGGGAGAGGTTGCGGGGAAAGCATGTGTGAGCACTGGGCCTGAACTCCCGTGTATCTGAGTTGAATACAGCGTTTTCCAACGGCTTTCATCAATAAGAGTGTAGCCAGGTTCCGTATCCCATGTCAGAGTGGGTAGCAGACATCTGCCTCCCATGCATACACACTTCTGAGAGTGGAGCTTGTGGCCTGTACCTCCACATCCAGCCTGCTGGTACCTTTGGCTTCTAAAAGGTCTAGGCTCGCTCTTTGACGGAAGGGTTGGGAGAGGTAATTGGAATCACCCGGCACACAAGACTAGTGCCTCCAAGCTCAGTCCAGCGATTTCCTAGTAATTCCTGTGGTAGAATCGTGCTACATACTAAGTTCCATACGTGAGATGGTAGCTGAACGCCTTGTCCAAAAGCATCTTACTTCTGAGAGTTGAGCTCAGCCTCAGTCCCTCACAGTTCCACAGTGCCTGCAGAGTGAGTTTCGCAGGTCTTCACCAGAGACGTTTGCCAGAGGCTTCTGAAACGCAGGGTAACAATGCAGACCTGGAGGGTATCCCCAGGTGCAGTAGACTGGTAATCTTGGAACCTCCTGACTCAGAATACTGCTACCGTCTCACTGCCATAGGAATGCAGCTAGTTGACAGCTGGCTTCACGACATGCTTCCCTGTGAGAGCTGAGGACAGGGCAGAACCCTCCCGCATATTGCCTGACTGTAGGAGTAGCTGCTAACATCCTAATGTTAGTGGCTGGGAGAGGTTGCGGGGAAAGCATGTGTGAGCACTCGGCCTGAACTCCCGTGTATCTGAGTTGAATACAGCGATTTCCAACGGCTTTTCTCAACCAGAGTGTAGCTAGGTTCCAAATCCCATGTACGAGCGGGTAGCAGACATCTGCCTCCCATGCATACACATTTCTGAGAGTTGAGCTTATGGCCTGTACCTCCACATCCAGCCTGCTGGTACCCTGTGCTTCTAAAAGGCCTAGGCTCGCTGTTTGACGGAAGTGCTGGGAGAGGTAATTGGAATCTCCCTGCACACAAGACGAGTGCCTCCAAGCTCAGTTCACGATTTCCCAGTAATTCTTGTGGTAGACAGGTGCTACATACTAAGTTCCATATGTGAGAAGGTAGCTGAACGCCTTGTCCAAAACCATCTTACTTCTGAGAGTTGAGCTCAGCCTCAGTCCCTCACAGTTCCACACTGCCTGCAGAGTGAGTTTCACACGTCTTCACCAGAGACCATTCCAGAGGCTTCTGAGTACAAGTTAACAATGCAGACCTGGAGGGTATCTCCAGGTGCAGTAGAGTGGTAATCTTGGAACCTCCTGACTCAGAGTACTGCTACCTTATCACTGCCATACAAATGCAGCTAGTTGACAGCTGGCTTCAAGACATGCTTCCCTGTGAGACCTGAGGACAGGGCATAACCCTCCCGATCCTGCCTGACTGTAGGAGTAGCTGCTAACATCCTTAAGTTAGGGGCTGGGAGAGGTTGCGGGAAAAGCATGTGTGAGCACTGGGCCTGAACTCCCGTGTATCTGAGTTGAATACAGCGATTTCCAATGGCCTTCTTCAATCACAGTGTAGCTAGGTTCCAAATCCCATGTACGAGCGGGTAGCAGACATCTGCCTCCCATGCATACACACTTCTGAGAGTTGAGCTTATGGCCTGTACCTCCACATCCAGCCTGCTGGTACCCTTGGCTTCTAAAAGGTCTAGGCTCGCTGTTTGACGGAAGTGCTGGGAGAGGTAATTGGAATCACCCGGCACACAAGACTAGTGCCTCCAAGCTCAGTCCAGCGATTTCCTAGTAATTCCTGTGGTAGACTGGTGCTACATGCTACGTTCCATACGTGACAGGGTAGCTGAACGCCTTGTCCAAAAGCATCTTACTTCTGAGAGTTGAGCTCAGCCTCAGTCCCTCACAGTTCCACACTGCCTGCAGAGTGAGTTTCGCAGGTCTTCACCAGAGACGTTTGCCAGAGGCTTCTGAGACGCAGGGTAACAATGCAGACCTGGAGGGTATCCACAGGTGCAGTAGACTGGTAATCTTGGAACCTCCTGACTCAGAATACTGCTACCTTCTCACTGCCATAGGAATGCAGCTAGTTGACAGCTGGCTTCAAGACATGGTTCCCTGTGAGAGCTGAGGACAGCGCAGAACCCTGCCGCATCCTGCCTGACTGTAGGAGTAGCTGCTAACATCCTAATGTTAGTGGCTGGGAGAGGTTGCGGGAAAAGCATGTGTGAGCACTGGGCCTGAACTCCCGTGTATCTGAGTTGAATACAGCGATTTCCAACGGCTTTCCTCAACCAGAGTGTAGCTAGTTTCCAAATCCCATGTACGAGCGGGTAGCAGACATTTGCCTCCCATGCATACACACTTCTGAGAGTTGAGCTTATGCCCTGTACCTCCACATCCAGCCTGCTGGTACCCTTGGCTTCTAAAAGGCCTAGGCTCGCTGTTTGACGGAAGTGCTGGGAGAGGTAATTGGAATCGCCTGGCTCACAAGACGAGTGCCTCCAAGCTCAATTCATGATTTCCGAGTAATTCTTGTGGTAGACAGGTGCTACACACTAAGTTCCATATGTCAGAAGGTAGCTGAACGCCTTGTCCATAAGCATCTTACTTCTGAGAGTTGAGCTCACCCTCAGTCCCTCACAGTTCCACACTGCCTGCAGAGTGAGTTTCACACGTCTTCACCAGAGACCATTGCCAGAGGCTTCTGAATACAAGTTAACAATGCAGACCTGGAGGGTATCTCCAGGTGCAGTAGAGTGGTAATCTTGGAACCTCCTGACTCAGAGTACTGCTACCTTCTCACTGCCATAGGAATGCAGCTAGTTGACAGCTGGCTTCAAGACATGCTTCCCTGTGAGAGCTTAGGACACGGCAGAACCCTCCAGCATCCTGCCTGACTGCAGGAGTAGCTGCTAACATCCTTATGTTAGTCGGTGGGAGAGGTTGCGGGAAAAGCATGTGTGAGCACTGGGCCTGAACTCCCGTGTATCTGAGTTGAATACAGCGTTTTCCAACGGCTTTCATCAATCAGAGTGTAGCCAGGTTCCGTATCCCATGTCAGAGTGGGTAGCAGACATCTGCCTCCCATGCATACACACTTCTGAGAGTGGAGCTTGTGGCCTGTACCTCCACATCCAGCCTGCTGGTACCCTTGGCTTCTAAAAGGCCTAGGCTCGCTGTTTGACGGAAGTGCTAGGAGAGGTAATTGGAATCACACGGCACACAAGACTAGTGCCTCCAAGCTCAGTCTAGCGATTTCCTAGTAATTCCTGTGGTAGACTGGTGCTACATACTAAGGTCCATAAGTGAGAGGGTAGCTGAACGCCTTGTCCAAAAGCATCTTACTTCTGAGAGCTGAGCTCAGCCTCAGTCCCTCACAGTTCCACACTGCCTGCAGAGTGAGTTTCGCACGTCTTCACCAGAGACCTTTGCCAGAGGCTTCTGAGACGCAGGGTAACAATGCAGACCTGGAGGGTATCCCCAGGTGCAGTAGACTGGTAATCTTGGAACCTCCTGACTCAGAGTACTGCTACATTCTCACTGCCATAGGAATGCAGCTAGTTGCCAGCTGGCTTCAAGACATGCTTCCCTGTGAGAGCTGAGGACAGGGCAGAACCCTCCCGCATCCTGCCTGACTGTAGGAGTAGCTGCTAACATCCTAATGTTAGTGGCTGGGAGAGGTTGCGGGAAAAGCATGTGTGAGCACTCGGCCTGAACTCCCGTGTATCTGAGTTGAATACAGCGATTTCCAACGGCTTTCCTCAACCACAGTGTAGCTAGTTTCCAAATCCCATGTAAGAGCGGGAAGCAGACATCTGCCTCCCATGCATACACACTTCTGAGAGTTGAGCTTATGGCCTGTACCTCCACATCCAGCCTGCTGGTACCCTTGGCTTCTAAAAGGCCTAGGCTCGCTGTTTGACAGAAGTGCTGGGAGAGGTAATTGGAATCTCCCGGCACACAAGACGAGTGCCTCCAAGCTCAATTCACGATTTCCCAGTAATTCTTGTGGTAGAGAGGTGCTACATACTAAGTTCCATATGTCAGAAGGTAGCTGAACGCCTTGTCCAAAAGCATCTTACTTCTGAGAGTTGAGCTCACCCTCAGTCCCTCACAGTTCCACACTGCCTGCAGAGTGAGTTTCACACGTCTTCACCAGAGACCATTGCCAGAGGCTTCTGAGTACAAGTTAACAATGCAGACATGGAGGGTATCTCCAGGTGCAGTAGAGTGGTAATCTTCTAACCTCCTGACTCAGAGTACTGCTACCTTCTCACTGCCATAGGAATACAGCTAGTTGACAGCTGGCTTCAAGACATGCTTCCCTGTGAGACCTGAGGACAGGGCAGAACCCTCCCGCATCCTGCATGTCTGTAGGAGTAGCTGCTAACATCCTTATGTTAGTGGCTGGGAGAGGTTGCGGGAAAAGCATGTGTGAGCACTGGGCCTGAACTCCCGTGTATCTGAGTTGAATACAGCGTTTTCCAACGGCTTTCATCAATAAGAGTGTAGCCAGGTTCCGTATCCCATGTCAGAGTAGGTAGCAGACATCTGCCTCCCATGCATACACACTTCTGAGAGTGGAGCTTGTGGCCTGTACCTCCACATCCAGCCTGCTGGTACCTTTGGCTTCTAAAAGGTCTAGGCTCGCTCTTTGACGGAAGGGTTGGGAGAGGTAATTGGAATCACCCGGCACACAAGACTAGTGCCTCCAAGCTCAGTCCAGCGATTTCCTAGTAATTCCTGTGGTAGACTGGTGCTACATACTAGGGTCCATACGTGAGAGGGTAGCTGAACGCCTTGTCCAAAAGCATCTTACTTCTGAGAGTTTAGCTCAGCCTCAGTCCCTCACAGTTCCACACTGCCTGCAGAGTGGGTTTCGCAGGTCTTCACCAGAGACGTTTGCCAGAGGCTTCTGAGACGCAGGGTAACAATGCAGACCTGGAGGGTAACCCCAGGTGCAGTAGACTGGTAATCTTGGAACCTCCTGACTCAGAATACTGCTACCTTCTCACTGCCATAGGAATGCAGCTAGTTGACAGCTGGCTTCAAGACATGCTTCCCTGTGAGAGCTGAGGACAGGGCAGAACCCTCCGGCATTCTCCCTGACTGTAGGAGTAGCTGCTAACATCCTAATGTTAGTGGCTGGGAGAGGTTGCGGGAAAAGCATGTGTGAGCACTGGGCCTGAACTCCCGTGTATCTGAGTTGAATACAGCGATTTCCAACGGCTTTCCTCAACCAGAGTGTAGCTAGGTTCCAAATCCCATGTACGAGCGGGTAGCAGACATCTGCCTCCCATGCATACACACTTCTGAGAGTTGAGCTTATGGCCTGTACCTCCACATCCACCCTGCTGGTACCCTTGGCTACTAAAAGGCCTAGGCTCGCTGTTTGACGGAAGTGCTGGGAATGGCAATTGGAACCTCCCGGCACACTAGACGAGTGCCTCCAAGCTCAATTCACGATTTCCCAGTAATTCTTGTGGTAGACAGGTGCTACATACTAAGTTCCATATGTGAGAAGGTAGCTGAACGCCTTGTCCAAAAGCATCTTACCTCTGAGAGTTGAGCTCACCCTCAGTCCCTCACAGTTCCACACTGCCTGCAGACTGAGTTTCACACGTCTTCACCAGAGACCATTACCAGAGGCTTCTCAGTACAAGTTAACAATGCAGACCTGGAGGTATCTCCAGGTGCAGTAGAGTGGTAATCTTGGAACATCCTGACTCAGAGTACTGCTACCTTCTCACTGCCATAGGAATGCAGCTAGATGACAGCTGGCTAAAAGACATGCTTCCCCGTGAGAGCTGAGCACAGGGCAGAACCCTCCCGCATCCCGCCTGACTGTAGGAGTAGCTGCTAACATCCTAATGTTAGTGGCTGGGAGAGGTTGCGGGAAAAGCATGTGTGAGCACTGGGCCTGAACTCCCGTGTATCTGAGTTGAATACAGGGATTTCCAACGGCTTTCCTCAACCAGAGTGTAGCTAGGTTCCAAATCCCATGTACGAGCGGGTAGCAGACATCTGCCTCCCATGCATACACACTTCTGAGAGTTGAGCTTATGGCCTGTACCTCCACATCCAGCCAGCTGGTACCCTTGTCTTATAAAAGGCCTAGGCTCGCTGTTTGACGGAAGTGCTGGGAGAGGTAATTGGAATCTCCCGGCACACAAGACGAGTGCCTCCAAGCTCAGTTCACGATTTCCCAGTAATTCTTGTGGTAGACTGGTGCTACATACTAAGTTCCATATGTGAGAAGGTAGCTGTACGCCTTGTCCAAAAGCATCTTACTTCTGAGAGTTGAGCTCAGCCTCAGTCCCTCACAGTTCCACACTGCCTGCAGAGTGAGTTTCACACGTCTTCACCAGAGACCATTGCCAGAGGCTTCTGAGTACAAGTTAACAATGCAGACCTGGAGGGTATCTCCAGGTGCAGTAGAGTGGTAATCTTGGAACCTCCTGACTCAGAGTACTGCTACCTTATCACTGCCATAGGAATGCAGCTATTTGACAGCTGGCTTCAAGACATGCTTCCCTGTGAGACCTGAGGACAGGGCATAACCCTCCCGATCCTGCCTGACTGTAGGAGTAGCTGCTAACATCCTTAAGTTAGTGGCTGGGAGAGGTTGCGGGAAAAGCATGTGTGAGCACTGGGCCTGAACTCCCGTGTATCTGAGTTGAATACAGCGATTTCCAACGGCTTTCATCAATCGGAGTGTAGCCAGGTTCCATATCTCATGTCCGAGTGGGTAGCAGACATCTGCCTCCCATGCATACACACTTCTGAGAGTTGAGCTTATGGCCTGTACCTACACATCCAGCCTGCTGGTACCCTTGGCTTCTAAAAGGCCTAGGCTTGCTGTTTGAAGGAAGTGCTGGGAGAGGTAATTGGAATCACCAAAAACACAAGACTAGTGCCTCCAAGCTCAGTCCAGCGATTTCCTAGTAATTCCTGTGGTAGACTGGTGCTACATACTAGGGTCCATACGTGAGAGGGTAGCTGAACGCCTTGTGCAAAAGCATCTTACTTCTGAGAGTTGAGCTCAGCCTCAGTCCCTCACAGTTCCACACTGCCTGCAGAGTGAGTTTCGCAGGTCTTCACCAGAGACGTTTGCCAGAGGCTTCTGAGACGAAGGGTAACAATGCAGACCTGGAGGGTATCACCAGGTGCAGTAGACTGGTAATCTTGGAACCTCCTGATTCAGAATACTGCTACCTTCTCACTGACATAGGAATGCAGCTAGTTGACAGCTGGCTTCACGACATGCTTCCCTGTGAGAGCTGAGGACAGGGCAGAACCCTCCCGCATATTGCCTGACTGTAGGAGTAGCTGCTAACATCCTAATGTTAGTGGCTGGGAGAGGTTGCGGGGAAAGCATGCGTGAGCACTCGGCCTGAACTCCCGTGTATCTGAGTTGAATACAGCGATTTCCAACGGCTTTCCTCAACCAGAGTGTAGCTAGGTTCCAAATCCCATGTACGAGCGGGTAGCAGACATCTGCCTCCCATGCATACACACTTCTGAGAGTTGAGCTTATGGCCTGTACCTCCACATCCAGCCTGCTGGTACCCTGTGCTTCTAAAAGGCCTAGGCTCGCTGTTTGACGGAAGTGCTGGGAGAGGTAATTGGAATCTCCCTGCACACAAGACGAGTGCCTCCAAGCTCAGTTCACGATTTCCCAGTAATTCTTGTGGTAGACAGGTGCTACATACTAAGTTCCATATGTGAGAAGGTAGCTGAAGGCCTTGTCCAAAAGCATCTTACTTCTGAGAGTTGAGCTCAGCCTCAGTCCCTCACAGTTCCACACTGCCTGCAGAGTGAGTTTCACACGTCTTCACCAGAGACCATTGCCAGAGGCTTCTGAGTACAAGTTAACAATACAGACCTGGAGGGTATCTCCAGGTGCAGTAGAGTGGTTATCTTGGAACCTCCTGACTCAGAGTACTGCTACCTTATCACTGCCATAGGAATGCAGCTAGTTGACAGCTGGCTTCAAGACATGCTTCCCTGTGAGACCTGAGGACAGGGCATAACCCTCCCGATCCTGCCTGACTGTAGGAGTAGCTGCTAACATCCTTAAGTTAGTGGCTGGGAGAGGTTGCGGGAAAAGCATGTGTGAGCACTGGGCCTGAACTCCCGTGTATCTGAGTTGAATACAGCGATTTCCAATGGCCTTCTTCAATAACAGTGTAGCTAGTTTCCAACTCCCATGTCCTAGTGTTTAGCAGACATCTGCCTCCCATGCATACACACTTCTGAGAGTTGAGCTTATGGCCTGTACCTCCACATCCAGCTTGCTGGTACCCTTGGCTTCTAAAAGGCCTAGGCTGGCTGTTTGACGGAAGTGCTGGGAGAGGTAATTGGAATCACCCGGCACACAAGACTAGTGCCTCCAAGCTCAGTCCAGCGATTTCCTAGTAATTCCTGTGGTAGACTGGTGCTACATACTAAGTTCCATATGTGAGAGGGTAGCTGAACGCCTTGTCCAACAGCATCTTACTTTAGAGAGTTGAGCTCAGCCTCAGTCTCTCACAGTTCCACACTGCCTGCAGAGTGAGTTTCGCACGTCTTCACCAGAGACGTTTGCCAGAGGCTTCTGAGACGCAGGGTAACAATGCAGACCGGGAGGGTATCACCAGGTGCAGTAGACTGGTAATTTTGGAACCTCCTGATTCAGAATACTGCTACCTTCTCACTGACATAGGAATGCAGCTAGTTGACAGCTGGCTTCAAGACATGCTTCCCTGTGAGAGCTGAGGACAGGGCAGAACCCTCCCGCATCCTGCCTGACTGTAGGAGTAGCTGCTAACATCCTAATGTTAGTGGTGGTAGAGGTTGCGGAAAAACATGTGTGAGCACTGGGCCTGAACTCCAGTGTATCTGAGTTGAATACAGCGATTTCCAACGGCTTTCCTCAACCAGAGTGTAGATAAGTTCCAAATCCCATGTACGAGCGGGTAGCAGACATCTGCCTCCCATGCATACACACTTCTGAGAGTTGAGCTTATGGCCTGTATCTCCACATCCAGCCTGCTGGTACACTTGGCTTCTAAAAGGCCTAGGCTCGCTGTTTGACGGAAGTGCTGGGAGAGGTAACTGGAATCTCCCGGCACACAAGACGAGTGCCTCCAAGCTCAATTCACGATTTCCCAGAAATTCTTGTGGTATACAGGTGCTACATACTGAGTTCCATATGTGAGAAGGTAGTTGAACGCCTTGCCCAAAAGCATCTTACTTCTGAGAGTTGAGCTCAGCCTCAGTCCCTCATACTTCCACACTGCCTGCAGAGTGAGTTTCACACGTCTTCATCAGAGACCATTGCCAGAGGCTTCTGAGTACAAGTTAACAATGCAGACCTGGAGGTTATCTCCAGGTGCAGTAGAGTGGCAATCTTGGAACCTCCTGACTCAGAGTACTGCTACCTTCTCACTGCCATAGGAATGCAGCTAGTTGACAGCTGGCTTCAGGACATGCTTCCCTGTGAGAGCTGAGGACAGGGCAGAATCCTCCCGCATCCTGCCTGACTGTAGGAGTAGCTGAAAACATCCTTATGTTACTTGCTGGGAGAGGTTGCGGGAAAAGCATGTGTGAGCACTGGGCCTGAACTCCCGTGTATCTGAGATGAATACAGCGATTTCCAACGGCTTTCATCAATCGGAGTGTAGCCAGGTTCCATATCTCATGTCCGAGTGGGTAGCAGACATCTGCCTCCCATGCATACACACTTCTGAGAGTTGAGCTTATGGCCTGTACCTACACATCCAGCCTGCTGGTACCCTTGGCTTCTAAAAGGCCTAGGCTTGCTGTTTGAAGGAAGTGCTGGGAGAGGTAATTGGAATCACCAAAAACACAAGACTAGTGCCTCCAAGCTCAGTCCAGCGATTTCCTAGTAATTCCTGTGGTAGACTGGTGCTACATACTAGGGTCCATACGTGAGAGGGTAGCTGAAGGCCTTGTGCAAAAGCATCTTACTTCTGAGAGTTGAGCTCAGCCTCAGTCCCTCACAGTTCCACACTGCCTGCAGAGTGAGTTTCGCAGGTCTTCACCAGAGACGTTTGCCAGAGGCTTCTGAGACGAAGGGTAACAATGCAGACCTGGAGGGTATCACCAGGTGCAGTAGACTGGTAATCTTGGAACCTCCTGATTCAGAATACTGCTACCTTCTCACTGACATAGGAATGCAGCTAGTTGACAGCTGGCTTCAAGACATGCTTCCCTGTGAGAGCTGAGGACAGGGCAGAACCCTCCCGCATCCTGCCTGACTGTAGGAGTAGCTGCTAACATCCTAATGTTAGTGGTGGGAGAGGTTGCGGAAAAGCATGTGTGAGCACTGGGCCTGAACTCCAGTGTATCTGAGTTGAATACAGCGATTTCCAACGGCTTTCCTCAAACAGAGTGTAGCTAGGTTCCAAATCCCATGTATGAGCGGGTAGCAGACATCTCCCTCCCATGCATACACACTTCTGAGAGTTGAGCTTATGGCCTGTACCTCCACATCCAGCCTGCTGGTACACTTGGCTTCTAAAAGGCCTAGGGTCGCTGTTTGACGGAAGTGCTGGGAGAGGTAATTGGAATCTCCCGGCACACAAGACGAGTGCCTCCAAGCTCAATTCACGATTTCCCAGTAATTCTTGTGGTAGACAGGTGCTACATACTGAGTTCCATATGTGAGAAGGTAGTTGAACGCCTTGTCCAAAAGCATC
This sequence comes from Canis lupus baileyi, assembly GCF_048164855.1. Lineage (NCBI taxonomy): Eukaryota > Metazoa > Chordata > Mammalia > Carnivora > Canidae > Canis > Canis lupus. Next base: position 77,620,348 of record NC_132844.1, on the reverse strand, counting down.
TTACTTCTGAGAGTTGAGCTCAGCCTCAGTCCCTCACAGTTCCACACTGCCTGCAGAGTGAGTTTCACACGTCTTCACCAGAGACCATTGCCAGAGGCTTCTGAGTACAAGTTAACAATGCAGACCTGGAGGGTATCTCCAGGTGCAGTAGAGTGGTAATCTTGGAACCTCCTGACTCAGAGTACTGCTACCTTCTCACTGCCATAAGAATGCAGCTAGTTGACAGCTGGCTTCAAGTAATGCTTCCCTGTGAGAGCTGAGGACAGGGCAGAACCCTCCCGCATCCTGCCTTACTGTAGGAATAGCTGCTAACATCCTAATGTTAGCGGCTGGGAGAGGTTGCGGGAAAAGCATGTGTGAGCACTGGGCCTGAACTCCCGTGTATCTGAGTTGAATACAGCGATTTCCAATGGCCTTCTTCAATCACAGTGTAGCTAGGTTCCAAATCCCATGTAAGAGCGGGTAGCAGACATCTGCCTCCCATGCATACACACTTCTGAGAGTTGAGCTTATGGCCTGTACCTCCACATCCAGCCTGCTGGTACCCTTGGCTTCTAAAAGCCCTAGGCTCGCTGTTTGACAGAAGTGCTGGGAGAGGTAATTGGAATCTCCCGGCACACAAGACGAGTGCCTCCAAGCTCAATTCACGATTTCCCAGTAATTCTTGTGGTAGAGAGGTGCTACATACTAAGTTCCATATGTCAGAAGGTAGCTGAACGCCTTGTCCAAAAGCATCTTACTTCTGAGAGTTGAGCTCACCCTCAGTCCCTCACAGTTCCACACTGCCTGCAGAGTGAGTTTCACACGTCTTCACCAGAGACCATTGCCAGAGGCTTCTGAGTACAAGTTAACAATGCAGACATGGAGGGTATCTCCAGGTGCAGTAGATTGGTAATCTTGGAACCTCCTGACTCAGAGTACTGCTACCTTCTCACTGCCATAGGAATACAGCTAGTTGACAGCTGGCTTCAAGACATGATTCCCTGTGAGAGCTGAGGACAGGGCAGAACCCTCCCGCATCCTGCCTGTCTGTAGGAGTAGCTGCTAACATCCTTATGTTAGTGGTTGGGAGAGGTTGCGGGAAAAGCATGTGTGAGCACTGGGCCTGAACTCCCGTGTATCTGAGTTGAATACAGCGTTTTCCAACGGCTTTCATCAATAAGAGTGTAGCCAGGTTCCGTATCCCATGTCAGAGTGGGTAGCAGACATCTGCCTCCCATGCATACACACTTCTGAGAGTGGAGCTTGTGGCCTGTACCTCCACATCCAGCCTGCTGGTACCTTTGGCTTCTAAAAGGTCTAGGCTCGCTCTTTGACGGAAGGGTTGGGAGAGGTAATTGGAATCACCCGGCACACAAGACTAGTGCCTCCAAGCTCAGTCTAGCGATTTCCTAGTAATTCCTGTGGTAGACTGGTGCTACATACTAATTTCCATACGTGAGAGGGTAGCTGAACGCCTTGTCCAAAAGCATCTTACTTCTGAGAGTTGAGCTCAGCCTCATTCCCTCACAGTTCCACACTGCCTGCAGAGTGAGTTTCGCAGGTCTTCACCAGAGACGTTTGCCAGAGGCTTCTGAGATGCAGGGTAACAATGCAGACTTGGAGGGAATCCCCAGGTGCAGTAGACTGGTAATCTTGGAACCTCCTGACTCAGAATACTGCTACCTTCTCACTGCCATAGGAATGCAGCTAGTTGACAGCTGGCTTCAAGACATGGTTCCCTGTGAGAGCTGAGGACAGGGCAGAACCCTCCCGCATCCTGCCTGACTGTAGGAGTAGCTGCTTACATCCTAAAGTTAGTGGCTGGGAGAGGTTGCGGGAAAAGCATGTGTGAGCACTGGGCCTGAACTCCCGTGTATCTGAGTTGAATACAGCGATTTCCAACGGCTTTCCTCAACCAGAGTGTAGCTAGGTTCCAAATCCCATGTACGAGCGGGTAGCAGACATCTGCCTCCCATGCATACACACTTCTGAGAGTTGAGCTTATGGCCTGTACCTCCACATCCACCCTGCTGGTACCCTTGGCTACTAAAAGGCCTAGGCTCGCTGTTTGACGGAAGTGCTGGGAATGGCAATTGGAACCTCCCGGCACACTAGACGAGTGCCTCCAAGCTCAATTCACGATTTCCCAGTAATTCTTGTGGTAGACAGGTGCTACATACTAAGTTCCATATGTGAGAAGGTAGCTGAACGCCTTGTCCAAAAGCATCTTACTTCTGAGAGTTGAGCTCACCCTCAGTCCCTCACAGTTCCACACTGCCTGCAGACTGAGTTTCACACGTCTTCACAAGAGACCATTACCAGAGGCTTCTCAGTACAAGTTAACAATGCAGACCTGGAGGTATCTCCAGGTGCAGTAGAGTGGTAATCTTGGAACATCCTGACTCAGAGTACTGCTACTTTCTCACTGCCATAGGAATGCAGCTAGATGACAGCTGGCTAAAAGACATGCTTCCCTGTGAGAGCTGAGGACAGGGCAGAACCCTCCCGCATCCTGCCTGACTGTAGGAGTAGCTGCTAACATCCTAATGTTAGTGGTTGTAGAGGTTGCGGAAAAACATGTGTGAGCACTGGGCCTGAACTCCAGTGTATCTGAGTTGAATACAGCGATTTCCAACGGCTTTCCTCAACCAGAGTGTAGATAAGTTCCAAATCCCATGTACGAGCGGGTAGCAGACATCTGCCTCCCATGCATACACACTTCTGAGAGTTGAGCTTATGGCCTGTATCTCCACATCCAGCCTGCTGGTACACTTGGCTTCTAAAAGGCCTAGGCTCGCTGTTTGACGGAAGTGCTGGGAGAGGTAACTGGAATCTCCCGGCACACAAGACGAGTGCCTCCAAGCTCAATTCACGATTTCCCAGAAATTCTTGTCGTATACAGGTGCTACATACTGAGTTCCATATGTGAGAAGGTAGTTGAACGCCTTGCCCAAAAGCATCTTACTTCTGAGAGTTGAGCTCAGCCTCAGTCCCTCATACTTCCACACTGCCTGCAGAGTGAGTTTCACACGTCTTCATCAGAGACCATTGCCAGAGGCTTCTGAGTACAAGTTAACAATGCAGACCTGGAGGTTATCTCCAGGTGCAGTAGAGTGGCAATCTTGGAACCTCCTGACTCAGAGTACTGCTACCTTCTCACTGCCATAGGAATGCAGCTAGTTGACAGCTGGCTTCAGGACATGCTTCCCTGTGAGAGCTGAGGACAGGGCAGAATCCTCCCGCATCCTGCCTGACTGTAGGAGTAGCTGATAACATTCTTATGTTACTTGCTGGGAGAGGTTGCGGGAAAAGCATGTGTGAGCACTGGGCCTGAACTCCCGTGTATCTGAGATGAATACAGCGATTTCCAACGGCTTTCATCAATCGGAGTGTAGCCAGGTTCCATATCTCATGTCCGAGTGGGTAGCAGACATCTGCCTCCCATGCATACACACTTCTGAGAGTTGAGCTTATGGCCTGTACCTACACATCCAGCCTGCTGGTACCCTTGGCTTCTAAAAGGCCTAGGCTTGCTGTTTGAAGGAAGTGCTGGGAGAGGTAATTGGAATCACCAAAAACACAAGACTAGTGCCTCCAAGCTCAGTCCAGCGATTTCCTAGTAATTCCTGTGGTAGACTGGTGCTACATACTAGGGTCCATACGTGAGAGGGTAGCTGAACGCCTTGTGCAAAAGCATCTTACTTCTGAGAGTTGAGCTCAGCCTCAGTCCCTCACAGTTCCACACTGCCTGCAGAGTGAGTTTCGCAGGTCTTCACCAGAGACGTTTGCCAGAGGCTTCTGAGACGAAGGGTAACAATGCAGACCTGGAGGGTATCACCAGGTGCAGTAGACTGGTAATCTTGGAACCTCCTGATTCAGAATACTGCTACCTTCTCACTGACATAGGAATGCAGCTAGTTGACAGCTGGCTTCACGACATGCTTCCCTGTGAGAGCTGAGGACAGGGCAGAACCCTCCCGCATATTGCCTGACTGTAGGAGTAGCTGCTAACATCCTAATGTTAGTGGCTGGGAGAGGTTGCCGGGAAAGCATGTGTGAGCACTCGGCCTGAACTCCCGTGTATCTGAGTTGAATACAGCGATTTCCAACGGCTTTCCTCAACCAGAGTGTAGCTAGGTTCCAAATCCCATGTACGAGCGGGTAGCAGACATCTGCCTCCCATGCATACACACTTCTGAGAGTTGAGCTTATGGCCTGTACCTCCACATCCAGCCTGCTGGTACCCTGTGCTTCTAAAAGGCCTAGGCTCGCTGTTTGACGGAAGTGCTGGGAGAGGTAATTGGAATCTCCCTGCACACAAGACGAGTGCCTCCAAGCTCAGTTCACGATTTCCCAGTAATTCTTGTGGTAGACAGGTGCTACATACTAAGTTCCATATGTGAGAAGGTAGCTGAAGGCCTTGTCCAAAAGCATCTTACTTCTGAGAGTTGAGCTCAGCCTCAGTCCCTCACAGTTCCACACTGCCTGCAGAGTGAGTTTCACACGTCTTCACCAGAGACCATTGCCAGAGGCTTCTGAGTACAAGTTAACAATACAGACCTGGAGGGTATCTCCAGGTGCAGTAGAGTGGTTATCTTGGAACCTCCTGACTCAGAGTACTGCTACCTTATCACTGCCATAGGAATGCAGCTAGTTGACAGCTGGCTTCAAGACATGCTTCCCTGTGAGACCTGAGGACAGGGCATAACCCTCCCGATCCTGCCTGACTGTAGGAGTAGCTGCTAACATCCTTAAGTTAGTGGCTGGGAGAGGTTGCGGGAAAAGCATGTGTGAGCACTGGGCCTGAACTCCCGTGTATCTGAGTTGAATACAGCGATTTCCAATGGCCTTCTTCAATCACAGTGTAGCTAGTTTCCAACTCCCATGTCCTAGTGTTTAGCAGACATCTGCCTCCCATGCATACACACTTCTGAGAGTTGAGCTTATGGCCTGTACCTCCACATCCAGCTTGCTGGTACCCTTGGCTTCTAAAAGGCCTAGGCTGGCTGTTTGACGGAAGGGCTGGGAGAGGTAATTGGAATCACCCGGCACACAAGACTAGTGCCTCCAAGCTCAGTCCAGCGATTTCCTAGTAATTCCTGTGGTAGACTGGTGCTACATACTAAGTTCCATATGTGAGAGGGTAGCTGAACGCCTTGTCCAACAGCATCTTACTTTAGAGAGTTGAGCTCAGCCTCAGTCTCTCACAGTTCCACACTGCCTGCAGAGTGAGTTTCGCACGTCTTCACCAGAGACGTTTGCCAGAGGCTTCTGAGACGCAGGGTAACAATGCAGACCGGGAGGGTATCACCAGGTGCAGTAGACTGGTAATTTTGGAACCTCCTGATTCAGAATACTGCTACCTTCTCACTGACATAGGAATGCAGCTAGTTGACAGCTGGCTTCAAGACATGCTTCCCTGTGAGAGCTGAGGACAGGGCAGAACCCTCCCGCATCCTGCCTGACTGTAGGAGTAGCTGCTAACATCCTAATGTTAGTGGTGGTAGAGGTTGCGGAAAAACATGTGTGAGCACTGGGCCTGAACTCCAGTGTATCTGAGTTGAATACAGCGATTTCCAACGGCTTTCCTCAACCAGAGTGTAGATAAGTTCCAAATCCCATGTACGAGCGGGTAGCAGACATCTGCCTCCCATGCATACACACTTCTGAGAGTTGAGCTTATGGCCTGTATCTCCACATCCAGCCTGCTGGTACACTTGGCTTCTAAAAGGCCTAGGCTCGCTGTTTGACGGAAGTGCTGGGAGAGGTAACTGGAATCTCCCGGCACACAAGACGAGTGCCTCCAAGCTCAATTCACGATTTCCCAGAAATTCTTGTGGTATACAGGTGCTACATACTGAGTTCCATATGTGAGAAGGTAGTTGAACGCCTTGCCCAAAAGCATCTTACTTCTGAGAGTTGAGCTCAGCCTCAGTCCCTCATACTTCCACACTGCCTGCAGAGTGAGTTTCACACGTCTTCATCAGAGACCATTGCCAGAGGCTTCTGAGTACAAGTTAACAATGCAGACCTGGAGGTTATCTCCAGGTGCAGTAGAGTGGCAATCTTGGAACCTCCTGACTCAGAGTACTGCTACCTTCTCACTGCCATAGGAATGCAGCTAGTTGACAGCTGGCTTCAGGACATGCTTCCCTGTGAGAGCTGAGGACAGGGCAGAATCCTCCCGCATCCTGCCTGACTGTAGGAGTAGCTGAAAACATCCTTATGTTACTTGCTGGGAGAGGTTGCGGGAAAAGCATGTGTGAGCACTGGGCCTGAACTCCCGTGTATCTGAGATGAATACAGCGATTTCCAACGGCTTTCATCAATCGGAGTGTAGCCAGGTTCCATATCTCATGTCCGAGTGGGTAGCAGACATCTGCCTCCCATGCATACACACTTCTGAGAGTTGAGCTTATGGCCTGTACCTACACATCCAGCCTGCTGGTACCCTTGGCTTCTAAAAGGCCTAGGCTTGCTGTTTGAAGGAAGTGCTGGGAGAGGTAATTGGAATCACCAAAAACACAAGACTAGTGCCTCCAAGCTCAGTCCAGCGATTTCCTAGTAATTCCTGTGGTAGACTGGTGCTACATACTAGGGTCCATACGTGAGAGTATAGCTGAAGGCCTTGTGCAAAAGCATCTTACTTCTGAGAGTTGAGCTCAGCCTCAGTCCCTCACAGTTCCACACTGCCTGCAGAGTGAGTTTCGCAGGTCTTCACCAGAATCGTTTGCCAGAGGCTTCTGAGACGAAGGGTAACAATGCAGACCTGGAGGGTATCACCAGGTGCAGTAGACTGGTAATCTTGGAACCTCCTGATTCAGAATACTGCTACCTTCTCACTGACATAGGAATGCAGCTAGTTGACAGCTGGCTTCAAGACATGCTTCCCTGTGAGAGCTGAGGACAGGGCAGCACCCTCCCGCATCCTGCCTGACTGTAGGAGTAGCTGCTAACATCCTAATGTTAGTGGTGGGAGAGGTTGCGGAAAAGCATGTGTGAGCACTGGGCCTGAACTCCAGTGTATCTGAGTTGAATACAGCGATTTCCAACGGCTTTCCTCAAACAGAGTGTAGCTAGGTTCCAAATCCCATGTATGAGCGGGTAGCAGACATCTCCCTCCCATGCATACACACTTCTGAGAGTTGAGCTTATGGCCTGTACCTCCACATCCAGCCTGCTGGTACACTTGGCTTCTAAAAGGCCTAGGGTCGCTGTTTGACGGAAGTGCTGGGAGAGGTAATTGGAATCTCCCGGCACACAAGACGAGTGCCTCCAAGCTCAATTCACGATTTCCCAGTAATTCTTGTGGTAGACAGGTGCTACATACTGAGTTCCATATGTGAGAAGGTAGTTGAACGCCTTGTCCAAAAGCATCTTACTTCTGAGAGTTGAGCTCAGCCTCAGTCCCTCACAGTTCCACACTGCCTGCAGAGTGAGTTTCACACGTCTTCACCAGAGACCATTGCCAGAGGCTTCTGAGTACAAGTTAACAATGCAGACCTGGAGGGTATCTCCAGGTGCAGTAGAGTGGTAATCTTGGAACCTCCTGACTCAGAGTACTGCTACCTTCTCACTGCCATAGGAATGCAGCTATTTGACAGCTGGCTTCAAGTAATGCTTCCCTGTGAGAGCTGAGGACAGGGCAGAACCCTCCCGCATCCTGCCTTACTGTAGGAATAGCTGCTAACATCCTAATGTTAGCGGCTGGGAGAGGTTGCGGGAAAAGCATGTGTGAGCACTGGGCCTGAACTCCCGTGTATCTGAGTTGAATACAGCGATTTCCAATGGCCTTCTTCAATCACAGTGTAGCTAGGTTCCAAATCCCATGTACGAGCGGGTAGCAGACATCTGCCTCCCATGCATACACACTTGTGAGAGTTGAGCTTATGGCCTGTACCTCCACATCCAGCCTGCTGGTACCCTTGGCTTCTAAAAGGTCTAGGCTCGCTGTTTGACGGAAGTGCTGGGAGAGGTAATTGGAATCACACGGCACACAAGACTAGTGCCTCCAAGCTCAGTCCAGCGATTTCCTAGTAATTCCTGTGGTAGACTGGTGCTACATGCTACGTTCCATACGTGAGAGGGTAGCTGAAGGCCTTGTCCAAAAGCATCTTACTTCTGAGAGTTGAGCTCAGCCTCAGTCCCTCAGAGTTCCACACTGCCTGCAGAGTGAGTTTCGCAGGTCTTCACCAGAGACGTTTGCCAGAGGCTTCTGAGACGCAGGGTAACAATGCAGACCCGGAGGGTATCCACAGGTGCAGTAGACTGGTAATCTTGGAACCTCCTGACTCAGAGTACTGCTACCTTCTCACTGCCATAGGAATGCAGCTAGTTGACAGCTGGCTTCAAGACATGCTTCCCTGTGAGAGCTGAGGACAGGGCAGAACCCTCCCGCATCCTGCCTGACTGTAGGAGTAGCTGCTAACATCCTTATGTTAGTGGCTGGGAGAGGTTGCAGGAAAAGCATGTGTGAGCACTGGGACTGAACTCCCGTGTATCTGAGTTGAATACAGCGATTTCCAACGGATTTCCTCAACAAGAGTGTAGCTAGTTTCCAAATCCCATGTACGAGCGTGTAGCAGACACCTGCCTCCCATGCATACACACTTCTGAGAGTTGAGCTTATGGCCTGTACCTCCACATCCAGCCTGCTGGTTCGAAAAGGCTTGGCTTCTAAAAGGCCTAGGCTCGCTGTTTGACGGAAGTGATGGGAGAGGTAATTGGAATCTCCTGGCACACAAGACGAGTGCCTCCAAACTCAGTTCACAATTTCCCAGTAATTCTTGTGGTAGACAGGTGCTACACACTAAGTTCCATATGTGAGAAGGTAGCTGAACGCCTTGTCCAAAAGCATCTTACTTCTGAGAGTTGAGTTCAGCCTCAGTCCCTCAGAGTTCCACACTGCCTGCAGAGTGAGTTTCACACGTCTTCACCAGAGACGATTGCCAGAGGCTTCTGAGTACAAGTTAACAATGCAGACTTGGAGGGTATCTCCAGGTGCAGTACAGTGGTAATCTTGGAACCTCCTGACTCAGAGTACTGCTACCTTCTCACTGCCATAGGAATGCAGCTAGTTGACAGCTGGCTTCAAGACATGCTTCCCTGTGAGAGCTGAGGACAGGGCAGAACCCTCCCGCATCCTCCCTGACTGTAGGAGTAGCTGCTAACATCCCAATGTTAGTGGCTGGGAGAGGTTGCGGGAAAAGCATGTGTGAGCACTGGGCCTGAACTCCCGTGTATCTGAGTTGAATACAGCGATTTCCAACGGCTTTCCTCAACCAGAGTGTAGCTAGTTTCCAAATCCCATGTACGAGCGGGTAACAGACATCTGCCTCCCATGCATACACACTTCCGAGAGTTGAGCTTATGGCCTGTACCTCCACATCCAGCCTGCTGGTACCCTTGGCTTCTAAAAGGCCTAGGCTCGCTGTTTGACGGAAGTGCTGGGAGAGGTAATTGGAATCTCCCGGCACACAAGACGAGTGCCTCCAAGCTCAATTCATGATTTCCCAGTAATTCTTGTGGTAGACAGGTGCTACATACTAAGTTCCATATGTGAGAAGGTAGCTGAACGCTTGTCCAAAAGCATCTTACTTCTGAGAGTTGAGCTCAGCCTCAGTCCCTCACAGTTCCACACTGCCTGCAGAGTGAGTTTCACACGTCTTCATCAGAGACGATTGCCAGAGGCTTCTGAGTACAAGTTAACAATGCAGACCTGGAGGGTATCTCCAGGTGCAGTAGAGTGGTAATCTTGGAACCTCCTGACTCAGAGTACTGCTACCTTCTCACTGCCATAGGAATGCAGCTAGTTGACAGCTGGCTTCAAGACATGCTTCCCTGAGAGAGCTGAGGACAGGGCAGAACTCTCCCGCATCCTGCCTGACTGTAGGAGTAGCTGCTAACATCCTTATGTTAGTGGCTGGGAGAGGTTGCGGGAAAAGCATGTGTGAGCCCTGGGACTGAACTCCCGTGTATCTGAGTTGAATACAGCGATTTCCAACGGCTTTCCTCAACCAGAGTGTAGCTAGGTTCCAAATTCCATGTATGAGCGGGTAGCAGACATCTGCCTCCCATGCATACACACTTCTGAGAGTTGAGCTTATGGCCTGTACCTCCACAGCCAGCCTGCTGGTACCCTTGGCTTCTAAAAGGCCTAGGCTCGCTGTTTGACGGAAGTGTTGGGAGAGGTAATTGGAATCACCCGGCACACAAGACTAGTGCCTCCAAGCTCAGTCCAGCGATTTCCTAGTAATTCCTGTGGTAGACTGGTGCTACATACTAAGTTCCATACGTGAGAGGGTAGCTGAACGCCTTGTCCAAAAGCATCTTACTTCTGAGAGTTGAGCTCAGCCTCAGTCCCTCACAGTTCCACACTGCCTGCAGAGTGAGTTTCGCAGGTCTTCAGCAGAGACGTTTGCCAGAGGCTTCTGAGACGCAGGGTAACAATGCAGACCTGGAGGGTATCCCCAGGTGCAGTAGACTGGTAATCTTGGAACCTCCTGACTCAGAATACTGCTACCTTCTCACTGCCATAGGAATGCAGCTTGTTGACAGTTGGCTTCAAGACATGCTTCCCTGTGAGAGCTGAGGACAGGGCAGAACACTCCCGCATCATGCCTGAATGTAGGAGTAGCTGCTAACATCCTAATGTTAGTGGCTGGGAGACGTTGCGGGAAAAGCATGTGTGAGCACTGGGCCTGAACTCCCGTGTATCTGAGTTGAATACAGCGATTTCCAACGGCTTTCCTCAACCAGAGTGTAGCTAGTTTCCAAATCCCATGCACGAGCGGGTAGCAGACATCTGCCTCCCATGCATACACACTTCTGAGAGTTGAGATTATGGCCTGTACCTCCACATCCAGCCTGCTGGTACCCTTGGCTTCTAAAAGGCCTAGGCTCGCTGTTTGACGGAAGTGTTGGGAGAGGTAATTGGAATCACACGGCACACAAGACTAGTGCCTCCAATCTCAGTCCAGCGATTTCCTAGTAATTCCTGTGGTAGACTGGTACTACATACTAAGTTCCATACGTGAGAGGGTAGCTGAACGCCTTTTCCAAAAGCTTCTTTCTTCTGAGAGTTGAGCTCAGCCTCAGTCCCTCACAGTTCCACACTGCCTGCAGAGTGAGTTTCGCAGGTCTGCAGCAGAGACGTTTGCCAGAGGCTTCTGAGACGCAGGGTAACAATGCAGACCTGGAGGGTATCCCCAGGTGCAGTAGACTGGTTATCTTGGAACCTCCTGACTCAGAAACTGCTACCTTCTCACTGCCATAGGAATGCAGCTAGTTGACAGCTGGCTTCAAGACATGCTTCCCTGTGAGAGCTGAGGACAGGGCAGAACCCTCCCGCATCCTGCCTGACTGTAGGAGTAGCTGCTAACATCCTAATGTTAGTGGCTGAGAGAGGTTGTGGGAAAAGCATGTGTGAGCACTGGGCCTGAACTCCCGTGTATCTGAGTTGAATACAGCGATTTCCAAAGGCTTTCCTCAACCAAAGTGTAGCTAGGTTCCAAATCCCATGTACGAGCGGGTAGCAGACATCTGCCTCCCATGCATACAGACTTCTGAGAGTTGAGCTTATGGCCTGTACCTCCACATCCAGCCTGCTGGTGTCCTTGGCTTCTAAAAGGCCTAGGCTCGCTGTTTGACGGAAGTGCTGGGAGAGGTAATTGGAATCTCCCGGCACACAAGACGAGTGCCTCCAAGCTCAATTCACGATTTCCCAGTAATTCTTGTGGTAGACAGGTGCTACATACTAAGTTCCATATGTGAGAAGGTAGCTGAACGCCTTGTCCAAAAGCATCTTACTTCTGAGAGTTGAGCTCAGCCTCAGTCCCTCACAGTTCCACACTGCCTGCAGAGTGAGTTTCACACGTCTTCACCAGAGACGATTGCAAGAGGCTTCTGAGTACAAGTTAACAATGCAGACCTGGAGGGTATCTCCAGGTGCAGTAGAGTGGTAATCTTGGAACCTCCTGACTCAGAGTACTGCTACCTTCTCACTGCCATAGGAATGCAGCTAGTTGACAGCTGGCTTCAAGACATGTTTCCCTGTGAGAGCTGAGGACAGGGCAGAACCCTCCCGCATCCTGCCTGACTGTAGGAGTAGCTGCTAACATCCTTATGTTAGTGTCTGGGAGAGGTTGCGGGAAAAGCATGTGTGAGCACTGGGCCTGAACTCCCGTGTATCTGAGTTGAATACAGCGATTTCCAACGGCTTTCATCAATCAGAGTGTAGCCAGGTTCCAAATCCCATGTCCGAGTGGGTAGCAGACATCTGCCTCCCATGCATACAAACTTCTAGAGTTGAGCTTATGGCCTGTACCTCAACATCCAGCCTGCTGGTACCCTTGGCATTTAAAGGCCTAGGCTCGCTGTTTGACGGAAGTGCTGAGAGAGTTAATTGGAATCTCCCGGCACACAAGACGAGTGCCTCTAAGCTCAATTCACGATTTCCCAGTAATTCTTTGGTAGACAGGTGCTACATACTAAGTTCCATATGTGAGAACGTGGCTGAACGCCTTGTCCAAAAGCATCTTACTTCTGAGAGTTGAGCTCACCCTCAGTCCCTCACAGTTCCACACTGCCTGCAGACTGAGTTTCACACGTCTTCACCAGATACGATTGCCTGAGGCTTCTGAGTACAAGTTAACAATGCAGAACTGCAGGGTATCTCCAGGTGCAGTAGAGTGGTAATCTTGGAACCTCCTAACTCAGAATACTACTACCTTCTCACTGCCATAGGAATGCAGCTAGTTGACAGCTGGCTTCAAGACATGCTTCCCTGTGAGAGCTGAGGACAGGGCAGAACCCTCCCGCATCCTGCCTGACTGTAGGAGTAGCTGCTAACATCCTAATATTAGTGGCTGGGAGAGGTTGCGGGAAAAGCATGTGTGAGCACTGGGCCTGAACTCCCGTGTATCTGAGTTGAATACAGCGATTTCCAAGGGCTTTCTTCAATCTGAGTGTAACCAGTTTCCAAATCCCATGTCCGAGTGGGTAGCAGACATCTGCCTCCCATGCATACACACTTCTGAGAGTTGAGCTTATGGCTTGTACCTCCAAATCCAGCGTGCTGGTACCCTTGGTTTCTAAAAGGCCTAGGCTAGCTGTTTAACGAAGTGTTGGGAGAGGTAATTGGAATCACCCGGCACAAAAGACTAGTGCCTCCAAGCTCAGTCCAGCGATTTCCTAGTAATTCCTGTGGTAGACTGGTGCTACATACTAAGTTGCATACGTGAGAGGGTAGCTGAACGCCTTGTCCAAAAGCATCTTACTTCTGAGGGTTGAGCTCAGCCTCAGTCCCTCACACTTCCACACTGCCTGCAGAGTCAGTTTCGCACGTCTTCACCAGAGACGTTTGCCAGAGGCTTCTGAGACGCAGGGTAACAATGCAGACCTGGAGGGTATCCCCAGGTGCAGTAGACTGGTAATCTTGGAACCTTCTGACTCAAAATACTGCTACTTTCTCACTGCCATAGGAATGCAGCTAGTTGACAGCTGGCTTTAAGACATGCTTCCCTGTGAGAGCTGAGGACAGGGCAGTACCCTCCCGCATCCTGCCTGACTGGAGGAATAGCTGCTAACATCCTAATGTTAGTGGCTGGGAGAGGTTGCGCGAAACCCTTGTGTGAGTACTGGGCCTGAACTCCCGTGTATCTGAGTTGAATACAGCGATTTCCAACGGCTTTCCTCAACCAGAGTGTAGCTAGGTTCCAAATACCATGTACGAGAGGGTAGCAGACATCTGCCTCCCATGCATACACACTTCTGAGAGTTGAGCTTATGGCCTGTACCTCCACATCCAGCCTGCTGGTTTCAAAAGGCTTGGCTTCTAAAAGGCCTAGGCTCGCTGTTTGACAGAAGTGCTGGGAGAGGTAATTGGAATCTCCCGGCACACAAGACGAGTGCCTCCAAGCTCAATTCACGATTTCCCAGTAATTCTTGTGGTAGACAGCTGCTACATACTAAGTTCAATATGTGAGAAGGTAGCTGAACGCCTTGTCCAAAAGCATCTTCCTTCTGAGAGTTGAGCTCAGCCTCAGTCCCTCACAGTTCCACACTGCCTGCAGAGTGAGTTTCACACGTCTTCACCAGAGACGATTGCCAGAGGCTTCTGAGTACAAGTTAACAATGCAGACCTGGAGGGTATCTCCAGGTGCAGTAGAGTGGTAATCTTGGAACCTCCTGACTCAGAGTACTGCTACCTTCTCACTGCCATAGGAATGCAGCTAGTTGACAGCTGGCTTCAAGACATGCTTCCCTGTGAGAGCTGAGGACAGGGCAGAACCCTCCCGCATCCTGCCTGACTGTAGGAGTAGCTGCTAACATCCTTATGTTAGTGGCTGGGAGAGGTTGCGGGAAAAGCATGTGTGAGCACTCGGACTGAACTCCCGTGTATCTGAGTTGAATACAGCGATTTCCAACGGCTTTCATCAATCAGAGTGTAGCTAGTTTCCAAATCCCATGTACGAGCGGGTAGCAGACATCTGCCTCCCATGCATACACACTTCTGAGAGTTGAGCTTATGGCCTGTACCTCCACATCCAGCCTGCTGGTTTGAAAAGGCTTGGCTTCTAAAAGGCCTAGGCTCGCTGTTTGACGGAAGTGCTGGGAGAGGTAATTGGAATCTCCCGGCACACAAGACGAGTGCCTCCAAGCTCAATTCACGATTTCCCAGTAATTCTTGTGGTAGACAGGTGCTACATACTAAATTCCATATGTGAGAAGGTAGCTGAACGCCTTGTCCAAAAGCATCTTACTTCTGAGAGTTGAGCTCAGCCTCAGTCACTCACAGTTCCACACTGCCTGCAGAGTGAGTTTCACACGTCTTCACCAGAGACGATTGCCAGAGGTTTCTGAGTACAAGTTAACAATGCAGACCTGGAGGGTATCTCCAGGTGCAGTAGACTGGTAATCTTGGAACCTCCTGACTCAGAGTACTGCTACCTTCTCACTGCCATAGGAATGCAGCTAGTTGACAGCTGGCTTCAAGACATGCTTCCCTGTGAGAGCTGAGGACAGGGCAGAACCCTCCCGCATCCTGCCTGACTGTAGGAGTAGCTGCTAACATCCTAATGTTAGTGGCTGGTAGAGGTTGCGGGAAAAGCATGTGTGAGCACTGGGACTGAACTCCCGTGTATCTGAGTTGAATACAGCGATTTCCAACGGCTTTCATCAATCAGAGTGTAGCCAGGTTCCAACTCCCATGTCCGAGTGGATAGCAGACATCTGCCTCCCATGCATACACACTTCTGAGAGTTGAGCTTATGGCCTGTACCTCCACAGCCAGCCTGCTGGTACCCTTGGCTTCTTAAAGGCCTAGGCTCGCTGTTTGACCGAAGTGTTGGGAGAGGTAATTGGAATCACCCGGCACACAAGACTAGTGCCTCCAAGCTCAGTCCAGCGATTTCCTAGTAATTCCTGTGGTAGACTGGTGCTACATACTAAGTTCCATACGTGAGAGGGTAGCTGAACGCCTTGTCCAAAAGCATCTTACTTCTGAGAGTTGAGCTCAGCCTCAGTCGCTCACAGTTCCACACTGCCTGCAGAGTGAGTTTCGCAGGTCTTCAGCAGAGACGTTTGCCAGAGGCTTCTGAGAGACAGGGTAACAATGCAGACCTGGAGGGTATCCCCAGGTGCAGTAGACTGGTAATCTTGGAACCTCCTGACTCAGAATACTGCTACCTTCTCACTGCCATAGGAATGCAGCTAGTTGACAGCTGGCTTCAAGACATGCTTCCCTGTGAGAGCTGAGGACAGGGCAGAACCCTCCCGCATCCTGACTGACTGTAGGAGTAGCTGTTAACATCCTAATGTTAGTGGCTGGGAGAGGTTACGGGAAAAGCATGTGTGAGCACTGGGCTTGAACTCCCGTGTATCTGAGTTGAATAGAGCGATTTCCAAAGACTTTCCTCAACCAGAGTGTAGCTAGGTTCCAAATCCCATGTACGAGCGGGTAGCAGACATCTGCTTCCCATGCATACACACTTCTGAGAGTTGAGCTTATGGCCTGTACCTCCACAGCAGGCCTGCTGGTACCCTTGGCTTCTAAAAGGCCTAGGCTCGCTGTTTGACGGAAGTGCTGGGAGAGGTAATTGGAATCTCCCGGCACACAAGACGAGTGCCTCCAAGCCCAATTCACGTTTTCCCAGTAATTCTTGTGGTAGACAGGTGCTACATACTAAGTTCCATATATGAGAAGGTAGCTGAACGCCTTGTCCAAAAGCATCTTACTTCTGAGAGTTGAGCTCAGCCTCAGTCCCTCACAGTTCCACACTGCCTGTAGAGTGAGTTTCACACGTCTTCACCTGAGACGATTGCCAGAGGCTTCTGAGTACAAGTTAACAATGCAGACCTGGAGGGTATCTCCAGGTGCAGTAGAGGGGTAATCTTGGAACCTCCTGACTCAGAGTACTGCTACCTTCTCACTGCCATAGGAATGCAGCTAGTTGACAGCTGGCTTCAAGACATGCTTCCCTGTGAGAGCTGAGGACAGGGAAGAACCCTCCCGCATCCTGCCTGACTGTAGGAGTAGCCTCTAACATCTTAATGTTAGTGGCTGGGAGAGGTTGCGGGAAAAGCATGTGTGAGCACTGGGCCTGAACTCCCGTGTATCTGAGTTGAATACAGCGATTTCCAACGGCTTTCCTCAACCAGAGTGTAGCTAGGATACAAATCCCATGTACGAGCGGGTAGCAGACATCTGCCTCCCATGCATACACACTTCTGAGAGTTGAGCTTATGGCCTGTACCTCCACATCCAGCCTGCTGGTACACTTGGCTTCTAAAAGGCCTAGGCTCGCTGTTTGACGGAAGTGCTGGGAGAGGTAATTGGAATCTCCCGGCACACAAGACAGTGCCTCCAAGCTCAATTCACGATTTCCCAGTAATTCTAGTGGTAGACAGGTGCTACATACTATGTTCCATATGTGAGAAGGTAGCTGAACGCCTTGTCCAAAAGCATCTTACTTCTGAGAGTTGAGCTCTTCCTCAGTCCCTCACAGTTCCACACTGCCTGCAGAGTGAGTTTCACACGTCTTCACCAGAGACGATTGCCAGAGGCTTCTGAGTACAAGTTAACAAGGCAGACCTGGAGGGTATCTCCAGGTGCAGTAGAGTGGTAATCTTGGAACCTCCTGACTCAGAGTACTGCTACCTTCTCAATGCCATAGGAATGCAGCTAGTTGACAGCTGGCTTCAAGACATGCTTCCCTGTGAGAGCTGAGGACAGGGCAGAACCCTCCCGCATCCTGCCTGACTGTAGGAGTAGCTGCTAACATCCTTATGTTAGTGGCTGGGAGAGGTTGCGGGAAAAGCATGTGTGAGCACTGGGCCTGAACTCCCGTGTATCTGAGTTGAATACAGCGATTTCCAACGGCTTTCATCAATCAGAGTGTGGCCAGGTTCCAACTCCCATGTCCGAGTGGGTAGCAGACATCTGCCTCCCATGCATACACACTTCTGAGAGTTGAGCTTATGGCCTGTACCTCCAGAGCCAGCCTGCTGGTACCCTTGGCTTCTAAAAGGCCTAGGCTCGCTGTTTGACGGAAGTGTTGGGAGAGGTAATTGGAATCACCCGGCACACAAGACTAGTGCCTCCAAGCTCAGTCCAGCGATTTCCTAGTAATTCCTGTGGTAGACTGGTGCTACATACTAAGTTCCATACGTGAGAGGGTAGCTGAACGCCTGTCCAAAAGCATCTTACTTCTGAGAGTTGAGCTCAGCCTCAGTCCCTCACAGTTCCACACTGCCTGCAGAGTGAGTTTCGCAGGTCTTCAGCAGAGACTTTTGCCAGAGGCTTCTGAGACGCAGGGTAACAATGCAGACCTGGAGGGTATCCCCAGGTGCAGTAGACTGGTAATCTTGGAACCTCCTGACTCAGAATACTGCTACCTTCTCACTGCCATAGGAATGCAGCTAGTTGACAGCTGGCTTCAAGACATGCTTCCCTGTGAGAGCTGAGGACAGGGCAGGACCCTCCCGCATCCTGCCTGACTGTAGGAGTAGCTGCTAACATCCTAATGTTAGTGGCTGGGAGAGGTTGCGAGAAAAGCATGTGTGAGCACTGGGCCTGAACTCCCGTGTATCTGAGTTGAATACAGCGATTTCCAACGGCTTTCCTCAACCAGAGTGTAGCTAGGTTCCAAATCCCATGTACGAGCGGGTAGCAGACATCTGCCTCCCATGCATACACACTTCTGAGAGTTGAGCTTATGGCCTGTACCTCCACATCCAGCCTGCTGGTACCCTTGGATTCTAAAAGGCCTAGGCTCGCTGTTTGACGGAAGTGCTGGGAGAGGTAATTGGAATCTCCCGGCACACAAGACGAGTGCCTCCAAGCTCAATTCACGATTTCCCAGTAATTCTTGTGGTAGACAGGTGCTACATACTAAGTTCCATATGTGAGAAGGTAGCTGAACGCCTTGTCCAAAAGCATCTTACTTCTGAGAGTTGAGCTCAGCCTCAGTCCCTCACAGTTCCAAACTGCCTGCAGAGTGAGTTTCACACGTCTTCACCAGAGACGATTGCCAGAGGCTTCTGAGTACAAGTTAACAATGCAGACCTGGAGGGTATCTCCAGGTGCAGTAGAGTGGTAATCTTGGAACCTCCTGACTCAGAGTACTGCTACCTTCTCACTGCCATAGGAATGCAGCTAGTTGACAGCTGGCTTCAAGACATGCTTCCCTGTGAGAGCTGAGGACAGGGCAGAACCCTCCCGCATCCTGCCTGACTGTAGGAGTAGCTGCTAACATCCTTATGTTAGTGGCTGGGAGAGGTTGCGGGAAAAGCATGTGTGAGCACTGGGCCTGAACTCCCGTGTATCTGAGTTGAATACAGCGATTTCCAACGGCTTACATCAATCAGAGTGTAGCCAGGTTCCAACTCCCATGTCCGAGTGGGTAGCAGACATCTGCCTCCCATGCATACACACTTGTGAGAGTTGAGCTTATGGCCTGTACCTCCACATCCAGCCTGCTGGTTTGAAAAGGCTTGGCTTCTAAAAGGCCTAGGCTCGCTGTTTGACGGAAATGTTGGGAGAGGTAATTGGAATCACCCGGCACACAAGACTAGTGCCTCCAAGCTCAGTCCAGCGATTTCCTAGTAATTCCTGTGGTAGACTGGTGCTACATACTAAGTTCCATACGTGAGAGGGTAGCTGAATGCCTTGTCCAAAAGCATCTTACTTCTGAGAGTTGAGCTCAGCCTCAGTCCCTCACAGTTCCACACTGCCTGCAGAGTGAGTTTCGCAGGTCTTCAGCAGAGACGTTGGCCAGAGGCTTCTGAGATGAGGGTAACAATGCAGGCCTGGAGTGTATCCCCAGGTGCAGTAGACTGGTAATCTTGGAACCTCCTGACTCAGAGTACTGCTACCTTCTCAATGCCATAGGAATGCAGCTAGTTGACAGCTGGCTTCAACACATGCTTCCCTGTGAGAGCTGAGGACAGGGCAGAACCCTCCCGCATCCTGCCTGACTGTAGGAGTAGCTGCTAACATCCTAATGTTAGTGGCTGGGAGAGGTTGTGGGAAAAGCATGTGTGAGCACTGGGCCTGAACTCCCGTGTATCTGAGTTGAATACAGCGATTTCCAACGGCTTTCCTCAACCAGAGTGTAGCTAGGTTCCAAATCCCATGTACGAGCGGGCAGCAGACATCTGCCTCCCGTGAATACATACTTCTGAGAGTTGAGCTTATGGCCTGTACCTCCACATCCAGCCTGCTAGTTCGAAAAGGCTTGGTTTCTAAAAGGCCTAGGCTCTCTGTTTGACAGAAGTGCTGGGAGAGGTAATTGGAATCTCCCGGCACACAAGACGAGTGCCTCCAAGCTCAATTCACGATTTCCCAGTAATTCTAGTGGTAGACAGGTGCTACATACTAAGATCCATATGTGAGAAGGTAGCTGAACGCCTTGTCCAAAAGCATCTTATTTCTGAGAGTTGAGCTAACCCTCAGTCCCTCACAGTTCCACACTGCCTGTAGAGTGAGTTTCACACGTCTTCACCAGAGACGATTGCCAGAGGCTTCTGTGTATAAGTTAAGAATGCAGACCTGGGGGGTATCTCCAAGTGCAGTAGAGTGGTAATCTTGGAACCTCCTGACTCACAGTACTGCTACTTTCTCACTGCCATAAGAATGCAGCTAGTTCACAGCTGGCTTCAAGACATGCTTCCCTGTGAGAGCTGAGGACAGGGCAGAACCCTCCCGCATCCTGCCTGACTGTAGGAGTAGCTGCTAACATCCTTATGTTAGTGGCTGGGAGAGGTTGCGGGAAAAGCATGTGTGAGCACTGGGCCTGAACTCCCGTGTATCTGAGTTGAGTAGAGCGATTTCCAACGGCTTTCATCAATCAGAGTATAGCCATGATCCAACTCCCATGTCCGAGTGGGTAGCAGACATCTGCCTCCCATGCATACACACTTCTGAGAGTTGAGCTTATGGCCTGTACCTCGACATCCAGCCTGCTGTTTCGAAAAGGCTTGGATTCTAAAAGGCCTAGGCTCGCTGTTTGACGGAAGTGCTGGGAGAGGTAATTTGAATCTCTCGGCACACAACACGAGTGCCCCCAAGCTCAATTCACGATGTCCCAGTAATTCTTGTGGTAGACAGGTGCTACATACTAAGTTCCATATGTGAGAAGGTAGCTGAACGCCTTGTCCAAAAGCATCTTACTTCTGAGAGTTGAGCTCAGCCTCAGTGCCTCACATTTCCACACTGCCTGCAGAGTGAGTTTCACACGTCTTCACCAGAGACGTTTGCCAGAGGCTTCTGAGACGCAGGGTAACAATGCAGACCTGGAGGGTATCCCCAGGTGCAGTAGACTGGTAATCTTGGAACCTCCTGACTCAGAATACTGCTACCTTCTCACTGCCATAGGAATGCAGCTAGTTGATAGCTGGCTTCAAGACATGGTTCCCTGAGAGAGCTGAGGACAGGGCAGAAACCTCCCGCATCCTGCCTGACTGTAGGAGTAGCTGCTAACAACATAATGTTAGTGGCTGGGAGAGGTTGCGGGTAAAGCATGTGTGAGCACTGGGCCTGAACTCCCGTGTATCTGAGTTGAATACAGCGATTTCCAACGGCTTTCCTCAACCAGAGTGTAGGTAGTTTCCAAATCCCATGTACGAGCGGGTAGCAGACATCTGCCTCCCATGCATACACACTTCTGAGAGTTGAGCTTATGGCCTGTACCTCCGCATCCAGCCTGCTGGTTCGAAAAGGCTTGGCTTCTAAAAGGCCTAGGCTCGCTGTTTGACGGAAATGCTGGGAGAGGTAATTGGAATCTCCCGGCACACAAGACGAGTGCCTCCAAGCTCAATTCACGATTTCCCAGTAATTCTTGTGGTAGACAGGTGCTACATACTAAGTTCCATATGTGAGAAGGTAGCTGAACGCTTGTCCAAAAGCATCTTACTTCTGAGAGTTGAGCTCAGCCTCAGTCCCTCACAGTTCCACACTGCCTGCAGAGTGAGTTTCACACGTCTTCACCAGAGACCATTGCCAGAGGCTTCTGAGTACAAGTTAACAATGCAGACCTGGAGGGTATCTCCAGGTGCAGTAGACTGGTAATCTTGGAACCTCCTGACTCAGAGTACTGCTACCTTCTCACTGCCATAGGAATGCAGCTAGTTGACAGCTGGCTTCAAGACATGCTTCCCTGTGAGAGCTGAGGACAGGGCAGAACCCTCCCGCATCCTGCCTGACTGTAGGAGTAGCTGCTAACATCCTTATGTTAGTGGCTGGGAGAGGTTGCGGGAAAAGCATGTGTGAGCACTGGGCCTGAACTCCCGTGTATCTGAGTTGAATACAGCGATTTCCAACGGCTTTCATCAATCAGAGTGTAGCTAGGTTCCAAATCCCATGTACGAGCGGGTAGCAGACATCTGCCTCCCATGCATACACACTTCTGAGAGTTGAGCTTATGGCCTGTACCTCCACATCCAGCCTGCTGGTACCCTTGGATTCTAAAAGGCCTAGGCTCGCTGTTTGACGGAAGTGCTGGGAGAGGTAATTGGAATCTCCCGGCACACAAGACGAGTGCCTCCAAGCTCAATTCACGATTTCCCAGTAATTCTTGTGGTAGACAGGTGCTACATACTAAGTTCCATATGTGAGAAGGTAGCTGAACGCCTTGTCCAAAAGCATCTTACTTCTGAGAGTTGAGCTCAGCCTCAGTCCCTCACAGTTCCAAACTGCCTGCAGAGTGAGTTTCACACGTCTTCACCAGAGACGATTGCCAGAGGCTTCTGAGTACAAGTTAACAATGCAGACCTGGAGGGTATCTCCAGGTGCAGTAGAGTGGTAATCTTGGAACCTCCTGACTCAGAGTACTGCTACCTTCTCACTGCCATAGGAATGCAGCTAGTTGACAGCTGGCTTCAAGACATGCTTCCCTGTGAGAGCTGAGGACAGGGCAGAACCCTCCCGCATCCTGCCTGACTGTAGGAGTAGCTGCTAACATCCTTATGTTAGTGGCTGGGAGAGGTTGCGGGAAAAGCATGTGTGAGCACTGGGCCTGAACTCCCGTGTATCTGAGTTGAATACAGCGATTTCCAACGGCTTACATCAATCAGAGTGTAGCCAGGTTCCAACTCCCATGTCCGAGTGGGTAGCAGACATCTGCCTCCCATGCATACACACTTGTGAGAGTTGAGCTTATGGCCTGTACCTCCACATCCAGCCTGCTGGTTTGAAAAGGCTTGGCTTCTAAAAGGCCTAGGCTCGCTGTTTGACGGAAATGTTGGGAGAGGTAATTGGAATCACCCGGCACACAAGACTAGTGCCTCCAAGCTCAGTCCAGCGATTTCCTAGTAATTCCTGTGGTAGACTGGTGCTACATACTAAGTTCCATACGTGAGAGGGTAGCTGAATGCCTTGTCCAAAAGCATCTTACTTCTGAGAGTTGAGCTCAGCCTCAGTCCCTCACAGTTCCACACTGCCTGCAGAGTGAGTTTCGCAGGTCTTCAGCAGAGACGTTGGCCAGAGGCTTCTGAGATGAGGGTAACAATGCAGGCCTGGAGTGTATCCCCAGGTGCAGTAGACTGGTAATCTTGGAACCTCCTGACTCAGAGTACTGCTACCTTCTCAATGCCATAGGAATGCAGCTAGTTGACAGCTGGCTTCAACACATGCTTCCCTGTGAGAGCTGAGGACAGGGCAGAACCCTCCCGCATCCTGCCTGACTGTAGGAGTAGCTGCTAACATCCTAATGTTAGTGGCTGGGAGAGGTTGTGGGAAAAGCATGTGTGAGCACTGGGCCTGAACTCCCGTGTATCTGAGTTGAATACAGCGATTTCCAACGGCTTTCCTCAACCAGAGTGTAGCTAGGTTCCAAATCCCATGTACGAGCGGGCAGCAGACATCTGCCTCCCGTGAATACATACTTCTGAGAGTTGAGCTTATGGCCTGTACCTCCACATCCAGCCTGCTAGTTCGAAAAGGCTTGGTTTCTAAAAGGCCTAGGCTCTCTGTTTGACAGAAGTGCTGGGAGAGGTAATTGGAATCTCCCGGCACACAAGACGAGTGCCTCCAAGCTCAATTCACGATTTCCCAGTAATTCTAGTGGTAGACAGGTGCTACATACTAAGATCCATATGTGAGAAGGTAGCTGAACGCCTTGTCCAAAAGCATCTTATTTCTGAGAGTTGAGCTAACCCTCAGTCCCTCACAGTTCCACACTGCCTGTAGAGTGAGTTTCACACGTCTTCACCAGAGACGATTGCCAGAGGCTTCTGTGTATAAGTTAAGAATGCAGACCTGGGGGGTATCTCCAAGTGCAGTAGAGTGGTAATCTTGGAACCTCCTGACTCACAGTACTGCTACTTTCTCACTGCCATAAGAATGCAGCTAGTTCACAGCTGGCTTCAAGACATGCTTCCCTGTGAGAGCTGAGGACAGGGCAGAACCCTCCCGCATCCTGCCTGACTGTAGGAGTAGCTGCTAACATCCTTATGTTAGTGGCTGGGAGAGGTTGCGGGAAAAGCATGTGTGAGCACTGGGCCTGAACTCCCGTGTATCTGAGTTGAGTAGAGCGATTTCCAACGGCTTTCATCAATCAGAGTATAGCCATGATCCAACTCCCATGTCCGAGTGGGTAGCAGACATCTGCCTCCCATGCATACACACTTCTGAGAGTTGAGCTTATGGCCTGTACCTCGACATCCAGCCTGCTGTTTCGAAAAGGCTTGGATTCTAAAAGGCCTAGGCTCGCTGTTTGACGGAAGTGCTGGGAGAGGTAATTTGAATCTCTCGGCACACAACACGAGTGCCCCCAAGCTCAATTCACGATGTCCCAGTAATTCTTGTGGTAGACAGGTGCTACATACTAAGTTCCATATGTGAGAAGGTAGCTGAACGCCTTGTCCAAAAGCATCTTACTTCTGAGAGTTGAGCTCAGCCTCAGTGCCTCACATTTCCACACTGCCTGCAGAGTGAGTTTCACACGTCTTCACCAGAGACGTTTGCCAGAGGCTTCTGAGACGCAGGGTAACAATGCAGACCTGGAGGGTATCCCCAGGTGCAGTAGACTGGTAATCTTGGAACCTCCTGACTCAGAATACTGCTACCTTCTCACTGCCATAGGAATGCAGCTAGTTGATAGCTGGCTTCAAGACATGGTTCCCTGAGAGAGCTGAGGACAGGGCAGAAACCTCCCGCATCCTGCCTGACTGTAGGAGTAGCTGCTAACAACATAATGTTAGTGGCTGGGAGAGGTTGCGGGTAAAGCATGTGTGAGCACTGGGCCTGAACTCCCGTGTATCTGAGTTGAATACAGCGATTTCCAACGGCTTTCCTCAACCAGAGTGTAGGTAGTTTCCAAATCCCATGTACGAGCGGGTAGCAGACATCTGCCTCCCATGCATACACACTTCTGAGAGTTGAGCTTATGGCCTGTACCTCCGCATCCAGCCTGCTGGTTCGAAAAGGCTTGGCTTCTAAAAGGCCTAGGCTCGCTGTTTGACGGAAATGCTGGGAGAGGTAATTGGAATCTCCCGGCACACAAGACGAGTGCCTCCAAGCTCAATTCACGATTTCCCAGTAATTCTTGTGGTAGACAGGTGCTACATACTAAGTTCCATATGTGAGAAGGTAGCTGAACGCTTGTCCAAAAGCATCTTACTTCTGAGAGTTGAGCTCAGCCTCAGTCCCTCACAGTTCCACACTGCCTGCAGAGTGAGTTTCACACGTCTTCACCAGAGACCATTGCCAGAGGCTTCTGAGTACAAGTTAACAATGCAGACCTGGAGGGTATCTCCAGGTGCAGTAGACTGGTAATCTTGGAACCTCCTGACTCAGAGTACTGCTACCTTCTCACTGCCATAGGAATGCAGCTAGTTGACAGCTGGCTTCAAGACATGCTTCCCTGTGAGAGCTGAGGACAGGGCAGAACCCTCCCGCATCCTGCCTGACTGTAGGAGTAGCTGCTAACATCCTTATGTTAGTGGCTGGGAGAGGTTGCGGGAAAAGCATGTGTGAGCACTGGGCCTGAACTCCCGTGTATCTGAGTTGAATACAGCGATTTCCAACGGCTTTCATCAATCAGAGTGTAGCCAGGTTCCAACTCCCATGTCCGAGTGGGTAGCAGACATATGCCTCCCATGCATACACACTTCTCAGTGTTGAGCTTATGGCCTGTAGCTCCACAGCCAGCCTGCTGGTACCCTTGGCTTCTAAAATGCCTAGGCTCGCTGTTTGACGGAAGTGCTGGGAGAGGTAATTGGAATCACCCGGCACACAAGACTGTGCCTCCAAGCTCAGTCCAGCGATTTCCTAGTAATTCCTGTGGTAGACTGGTGCTACATACTAAGTTCCATACGTGAGAGGGTAGCTGAATGCCTTGTCCAAAAGCATCTTACTTCTGAGAGTTGAGCTCAGCCTCAGTCCCTCACAGTTCCACACTGCCTGCAGAGTGAGTTTCGCAGGTCTTCAGCAGAGACGTTTGCCAGAGGCTTCTGAGACCAGGGTAACAATGCAGACCTGGAGGGTATCCCCAGGTGCAGTAGACTGGTAATCTTGGAACCTCCTGACTCAGAGTACTGCTACCTTCTCACTGCCATAGGAATGCAGCTAGTTGACAGCTGGCTTCAAGACATGCTTCCCTGTGAGAGCTGAGGACAGGGCAGAACCCTCCCGCATCCTGCCTGACTGTAGGAGTAGCTGCTAACATCCTTATGTTAGTGGCTGGGAGAGGTTGCGGGAAAAGCATGTGTGAGCACTGGGCCTGAACTCCCGTGTATCTGAGTTGAATACAGCGATTTCCAACGGCTTTCATCAATCAGAGTGTAGCTAGGTTCCAAATCCCATGTACGAGCGGGTAGCAGACATCTGCCTCCCATGCATACACACTTCTGAGAGTTGAGCTTATGGCCTGTACCTCCACATCCAGCCTGCTGGTTCGAAAAGGCTTGGCTTCTAAAAGGCCTAGGCTCGCTGTTTGACGGAAGTGCTTGGAGAGGTAATTGGAATCTCCCGGCACACAAGACGAGTGCCTCCAAGCTCAATTCACGATTTCCCAGTAATTCTTGTGGTAGACAGGTGCTACATACTAAGTTCCATATGTGAGAAGGTAGCTGAACGCCTTGTCCAAAAGCATCTTACTTCTGAGGGTTGAGCTCAGCCTCAGTCCCTCACAGTTCCACACTGCCTGCAGAGTGAGTTTCACACGTCTTCACCAGAGACGATTGCCAGACGCTTCTGAGTACAAGTTAACAATGCAGACCTGGAGGGTATCTCCAGGTGCAGTAGAGTGGTAATCTTGGAACCTCCTGACTCAGAGTACTGCTACCTTCTCACTGCCATAGGAATGCAGCTAGTTGACAGCTGGCTTCAAGACATGCTTCCCTGTGAGAGCTGAGGACAGGGCAGAACCCTCCCGCATCCTGCCTGACTGTAGGAGTAGCTGCTAACATCCTTATGTTAGTGGCTGGGAGAGGTTGCGGGAAAAGCATGTGTGAGCACTGGGCCTGAACTCCCGTGTATCTGAGTTGAATACAGCGATTTCCAACGGCTTTCATCAATCAGAGTGTAGCTAGGTTCCAAATCCCATGTACGAGCGGGTAGCAGACATCTGCCTCCCATGCATACACACTTCTGAGAGTTGAGCTTATGGCCTGTACCTCCACATCCAGCCTGCTGGTTTGAAAAGGCTTGGCTTCTAAAAGGCCTAGGCTCGCTGTTTGACGGAAGTGCTGGGAGAGGTAATTGGAATCTCCCGGCACACAAGACGAGTGCCTCAAAGCTCAATTCACGATTTCCCAGTAATTCTTGTGGTAGACAGGTGCTACATACTAAGTTCCATATGTGAGAAGGTAGCTGAACGCCTTGTCCAAAAGCATCTTACTTCTGAGAGTTGAGCTCAGCCTCAGTCCCTCACAGTTCCACACTGCCTAGAGAGTGAGTTTCACACGTCTTCACCAGAGACGATTGCCAGAGGCTTCTGAGTACAAGTTAACAATGCAGACCTGGAGGGTATCTCCAGGTGCAGTAGACTGGTAATCTTGGAACCTCCTGACTCAGAGTACTGCTACCTTCTCACTGCCATAGGAATGCAGCTAGTTGACAGCTGGCTTCAAGACATGCTTCCCTGTGAGAGCTGAGGACAGGGCAGAACCCTCCCGCATCCTGCCTGACTGTAGGAGTAGCTGCTAACATCCTAATGTTAGTGGCTGGGAGAGGTTGCGGGAAAAGCATGTGTGAGCACTGGGCCTGAACTCCCGTGTATCTGAGTTGAATACAGCGATTTCCAACGGCTTTCATCAATCAGAGTGTAGCCAGGTTCCAACTCCCATGTCCGAGTGGGTAGCAGACATCTGCCTCCCATGCATACACACTTCTGAGTGTTGAGCTTATGGCCTGTACCTCCACATCCAGCCTGCTGGTACCCTTGGCTTCTAAAAGGCCTAGGCTCGCTGTTTGACGGAAGTGCTGGGAGAGGTAATTGGAATCACCCGGCACACAAGACTAGTGCCTCCAAGCTCAGTCCAGCGATTTCCTAGTAATTCCTGTGGTAGACTGGTGCTACATATTAAGTTCCATACGTGAGAGGGTAGCTGAACGCCTTGTCCAAAAGCATCTTACTTCTGAGAGTTGAGCTCAGCCTCAGTCAACCACAGTTCCACACTGCCTGCAGAGTGAGTTTCGCAGGTCTTCAGCAGAGACGTTTGCCAGAGGCTTCTGAGACGCAGGGTAACAATGCAGACCTGGAGGGTATCCCCAGGAGTAGTAGACTGGTAATCTTGGAACCTCCTGATTCAGAGTACTGCTACCTTCTCACTGCCATAGGAATGCAGCTAGTTGACAGCTGGCTTCAAGACATGCTTCCCTGTGAGAGCTGAGGACAGGGCAGAACCCTCCCGCATCCTGCCTGACTGTAGGAGTAGCTGCTAACATCCTAATGTTAGTGGCTGGGAGAGGTGGCGGGAAAAGCATGTGTGAGCACTGGGCCTGAACTCCCATGTATCTGAGTTGAATACAGCGATTTCCAACGGCTTTCCTCAACCAGAGTGTAGCTAGGTTCCAAATACCATGTACGAGCGGGTAGCAGACATCTGCCTCCCATGCATACACACTTGTGAGAGTTGAGCTTATGGCCTGTACCTCCACATCCAGCCTGCTGGTTTGAAAAGGCTTGGCTTCTAAAAGGCCTAGGCTCGCTGTTTGACAGAAGTAATGGGAGAGGTAATTGGAATCTCCCAGCACACAAGACGAGTGCCTCCAAGCTCAATTCACGATTTCCCAGTAATTCTTGTGGTAGACATGTGCTACATACTAAGTTCCATATGTGAGAAGGTAGCTGAACGCCTTGTCCAAAAGCATCTTCCTTCTGAGAGTTGAGCTCAGCCTCAGTCCCTCACAGTTCCACACTGCCTGCAGAGTGAGTTTCACACGTCTTCACCAGAGACGATTGCCAGAGGCTTCTGAGTACAAGTTAACAATGCAGACCTGGAGGGTATCTCCAGGTGCAGTAGAGTGGTAATCTTGGAACCTCCTGACTCAGAGTACTGCTACCTTCTCACTGCCATAGGAATGCAGCTAGTTGACAGCTGGCTTCAAGACATGCTTCCCTGTGAGAGCTGAGGACAGGGCAGAACCCTCCCGCATCCTGCCTGACTGTAGGAGTAGCTGCTAACATCCTAATGTTAGTGGCTGGGAGAGGTTGCGGGAAAAGCATGTGTGAGCACTGGGCCTAAACTCCCGTATATCTGAGTTGAATACAGCGATTTCCAACGGCTTTCATCAATCAGAGTGTAGCTAGGTTCCAAATCCCATTTACGAGCGGGTAGCAGACATCTGCCTCCCATGCATACACACTTCTGAGAGTTGAGCTTATGGCCTGTACCTCCACATCCAGCCTCCTGGTTGGAAAGGCTTGGCTTCTAAAAGGCCTAGGCTCGCTGTTTGACGGAAGTGCTGGGAGAGGTAATTGGAATCTCCCGGCACACAAGACGCGTGCCTCCAAGCTCAATTCACGATTTCCCAGTAAATCTTGTGGTAGACAGGTGCTACATACTAAGTTCCATATGTGAGAAGGTAGCTGAACGCCTTGTCCAAAAGCATCTTTCTTCTGAGGGTTGAGCTCAGCCTCAGTCCCTCACAGTTTCACACTGCCTGCAGGGTGAGTTTCACACGTCTTCACCAGAGACGATTGCCAGAGGCTTCTGAGTACAAGTTAACAATGCAGACCTGGAGGGTATCTCCAGGTGCAGTAGAGTGGTAATGTTGGAACCTCCTGACTCAGAGTACTGCTACCTTCTCACTGCCATAGGAATGCAGCTAGTTGACAGCTGGCTTCAAGACATGCTTCCCTGTGAGAGCTGAGGACAGTGCAGAACCCTCCCGCATCCTGCCTGACTGTAGGAGTAGCTGCTAACATCCTTATGTTAGTGGCTGGGAGAGGTTGCGGGAAAAGCATGTGTGAGCACTGGGCCTGAACTCCCGTGTATCTGAGTTGAATACAGCGATTTCCAACGGCTTTCATCAATCAGAGTGTAGCTAGGTTCCAAATCCCATGTACGAGCGGGTAGCAGACATCTGCCTCCCATGCATACACACTTCTGAGAGTTGAGCTTATGGCCTGTACCTCCACATCCAGCATGCTGGTACCCTTGGCTTCTAAAAGGCCTAGGCTCGCTGTTTGACGGAAGTGCTGGGAGAGGTAATTGGAATCTCCCGGCACACAAGACGAGTGCCTCCAAGCTCAGTTCACGATTTCCCAGTAATTCTTGTGGTAGACAGGTGCTACATACTAAGTTCCATATGTGAGAAGGTAGCTGAACGCTTGTCCAAAAGCATCTTACTTCTGAGAGTTGAGCTCAGCCTCAGTCCCTCACAGTTCCACACTGCCTGCAGAGTGAGTTTCGCAGGTCTTCAGCAGAGACGTTGGTCAGAGTCTTCTGAGATGAGGGTAACAATGCCGACCTGGAGTGTATCCCCAGGTGCAGTAGACTGGTAATCTTGGAACCTCCTGACTCAGAGTACTGCTACCTTTTCACTGCCATAGGAATGCAGCTAGTTGACAGCTGGCTTCAAGACATGCTTCCCTGTGAGAGCTGAGGACAGGGCAGAACCCTCCCGCATCCTGCCTGACTGTAGGAGTAGCTGCTAACATCCTTATGTTAGTGGCTGGGAGAGGTTGCGGGAAAAGCATGTGTGAGCACTGGGCCTGAACTCCCGTGTATCTGAGTTGAATACAGCGATTTCCAACGGCTTTCATCAATCAGAGTGTGGCCAGGTTCCAACTCCCATGTCCGAGTGGGTAGCAGACATCTGCCTCCCATGCATACACACTTCTGAGAGTTGATCTTATGGCCTGTACCTCCACAGCCAGCCTGCTGGTACCCTTGGCTTCTAAAAGCCTAGGCTCGCTGTTTGACGGAAGTGTTGGGAGAGGTAATTGGAATCACCCGGCACACAAGACTAGTGCCTCCAAGCTCAGTCCAGCGATTTCCTAGTAATTCCTGTGGTAGACTGGTGCTACATACTAAGTTCCATACGTGAGAGGGTAGCTGAACGCCTGTCCAAAAGCATCTTACTTCTGAGAGTTGAGCTCAGCCTCAGTCCCTCACAGTTCCACACTGCCTGCAGAGTGAGTTTCGCAGGTCTTCAGCAGAGACTTTTGCCAGAGGCTTCTGAGACGCAGGGTAACAATGCAGACCTGGAGGGTATCCCCAGGTGCAGTAGACTGGTAATCTTGGAACCTCCTGACTCAGAATACTGCTACCTTCTCACTGCCATAGGAATGCAGCTAGTTGACAGCTGGCTTCAAGACATGCTTCCCTGTGAGAGCTGAGGACAGGGCAGGACCCTCCCGCATCCTGCCTGACTGTAGGAGTAGCTGCTAACATCCTAATGTTAGTGGCTGGGAGAGGTTGCGAGAAAAGCATGTGTGAGCACTGGGCCTGAACTCCCGTGTATCTGAGTTGAATACAGCGATTTCCAACGGCTTTCCTCAACCAGAGTGTAGCTAGGTTCCAAATCCCATGTACGAGCGGGTAGCAGACATCTGCCTCCCATGCATACACACTTCTGAGAGTTGAGCTTATGGCCTGTACCTCCACATCCAGCCTGCTGGTACCCTTGGATTCTAAAAGGCCTAGGCTCGCTGTTTGACGGAAGTGCTGGGAGAGGTAATTGGAATCTCCCGGCACACAAGACGAGTGCCTCCAAGCTCAATTCACGATTTCCCAGTAATTCTTGTGGTAGACAGGTGCTACATACTAAGTTCCATATGTGAGAAGGTAGCTGAACGCCTTGTCCAAAAGCATCTTACTTCTGAGAGTTGAGCTCAGCCTCAGTCCCTCACACTTCCACACTGCCTGCAGAGTGAGTTTCACACGTCTTCACCAGAGACGATTGCCAGAGGCTTCTGAGTACAAGTTAACAATGCAGACCTGGAGGGTATCTCCAGGTGCAGTAGAGTGGTAATCTTGGAACCTCCTGACTCAGAGTACTGCTACCTTCTCACTGCCATAGGAATGCAGCTAGTTGACAGCTGGCTTCAAGACATGCTTCCCTGTGAGAGCTGAGGACAGGGCAGAACCCTCCCGCATCCTGCCTGACTGTAGGAGTAGCTGCTAACATCCTTATGTTAGTGGCTGGGAGAGGTTGCGGGAAAAGCATGTGTGAGCACTGGGCCTGAACTCCCGTGTATCTGAGTTGAATACAGCGATTTCCAACGGCTTTCATCAATCAGAGTGTAGCCAGGTTCCAACTCCCATGTCCGAGTGGGTAGCAGACATCTGCTTCCCATGCATACACACTTCTGAGAGTTGAGCTTATGGCCTGTACCTCCACATCCAGCCTCCTGGTTGGAAAGGCTTGGCTTCTAAAAGGCCTAGGCTCGCTGTTTGAGGGAAGTGCTGGGAGAGGTAATTGGAATCTCCCGGCACACAAGACGCGTGCCTCCAAGCTCAATTCACGATTTCCCAGTAAATCTTGTGGTAGACAGGTGCTACATACTAAGTTCCATATGTGAGAAGGTAGCTGAACGCCTTGTCCAAAAGCATCTTACTTCTGAGGGTTGAGCTCAGCCTCAGTCCCTCACAGTTTCACACTGCCTGCAGGGTGAGTTTCACACGTCTTCACCAGAGAGGATTGCCAGAGGCTTCTGAGTACAAGTTAACAATGCAGACCTGTCGGGTATCTCCAGGTGCAGTAGAGTGGTAATGTTGGAACCTCCTGACTCAGAGTACTGCTACCTTCTCACTGCCATAGGAATGCAGCTAGTTGACAGCTGGCTTCAAGACATGCTTCCCTGTGAGAGCTGAGGACAGGGCAGAACCCTCCCGCATCCTGCCTGACTGTAGGAGTAGCTGCTAACATCCTAATGTTAGTGGCTGGGAGAGGTTGCGGGAAAAGCATGTGTGAGCACTGGGCCTGAACTCCCGTGTATCTGAGTTGAATACAGCGATTTCCAACGGCTTTCCTCAACCAGAGTGTAGCTAGTTTCCAAATCCTATGCACGAGCGGGTAGCAGACATCTGCCTCCCATGCATACACACTTCTGAGAGTTGAGCTTATGGCCTGTACCTCCACATCCAGCCTGCTGGTACCCTTGGCTTCTAAAAGACCTAGGCTCGCTGTTTGACGGAAGTGCTGGGAGAGGTAATTGGAATCTCCCGGCACACAAGACTAGTGCCTCCAAGCTCAGTCCAGCGATTTCCTAGTAATTCCTGTGGTAGACTGGTGCTACATACTAAGTTCCATACGTGAGAGGGTAGCTGAACGCCTTGTCCAAAAGCATCTTACTTCTGAGTTTTGAGCTCAGCCTCAGTCCCTCACAGTTCCACACTGCCTGGAGAGTGAGTTTCGCAGGTCTTCAGCAGAGACGTTTGCCAGAGGCTTATGAGAAGCAGGGTAACAATGCAGACCTGGAGGGTATCTCCAGGTGCAGTAGACTGGTAATCTTGGAACCTCCTGACTCAGAGTACTGCTACCTTCTCACTGCCATAGGAATGCAGCTAGTTGACAGCTGGCTTCAAGACATGCTTCCCTGTGAGAGCTGAGGACAGGGCAGAACCCTCCCGCATCCTGCCTGACTGTAGGAGTAACTGCTAACATCCTTATGTTAGTGGCTGGGAGAGGTTGCGGGAAAAGCATGTGTGAGCCCTGGGCCTGAACTCCCGTGTATCTGAGTTGAATACAGCGATTTCCAACGGCTTTCATCAATCAGAGTGTAGCCAGGTTCCAACTCCCATGTCCGAGTGGGTAGCAGACATCTGCCTCCCATGCATACACACTTCTGAGAGTTGAGCTTATGACCTGTACCTCCACAGCCAGCCTGCTGGTACCCTTGGCTTCTAAAAGGCCTAGGCTCGCTGTTTGACGGAAGTGTTGGGAGAGGTAATAGGAATCACCCGGCACACAAGACTAGTGCCTCCAAGCTCAGTCCAGCGATTTCCTAGTAATTCCTGTGGTAGACTGGTGCTACATACTAAGTTCCATACGTGAGAGGGTAGCTGAACGGCTTGTCCAAAAGCATCTTACTTCTGAGAGTTGAGCTCAGCCTCATTCCCTCACAGTTCCACACTGCCTGCAGAGTGAGTTTCGCAGGTCTTCAGCAGAGACGATTGCCAGAGGCTTCTGAGACGCAGGGTAACAATGCAGACCTGGAGGGTATCCCCAGGTGCAGTAGACTGGTAATCTTGGAACCTCCTGACTCAGAGTACTGCTACCTTCTCACTGCCATAGGAATGCAGCTAGTTGACAGCTGGCTTCAAGACATGCTTCCCTGTGAGAGCTGAGGACAGGGCAGAACCCTCCCGCATCCTGTCTGACTGTAGGAGTAGCTGCTAACATCCTACTGTTAGTGGCTGGGAGAGGTTGCGGGAAAAGCATGTGTTAGCACTGGGCCTGAACTCCCGTGTATCTGAGTTGAATACAGCGATTTCCAACGGCTTTCATCAATCAGAGTGTAGCTAGGTTCCAAATCCCATGTACGAGCGGGTAGCAGACATCTGCCTCCCATGCATACACACTTCTGAGAGTTGAGCTTATGGCCTGTACCTCCACATCCAGCCTGCTGGTTCGAAAAGGCTTGGCTTCTAAAAGGCCTAGGCTCGCTGTTTGACGGAAGTGATGGGAGAGGTAATTGGAATCTCCCGGCACACAAGACGAGTGCCTCCAAACTCAATTCACGATTTCCCAGTAATTCTTGTGGTAGACAGGTGCTACACACTAAGTTCCATATGTGAGAAGGTAGCTTAACGCCTTGTCCAAAAGCATCTTACTTCTGAGAGTTGAGCTCAGCCTCAGTCCCTCACAGTTCCACACTGCCTGCAGAGTGAGTTTCACACGTCTTCACCAGAGACGATTGCCAGAGGCTTCTGAGTACAAGTTAACAATGCAGACCTGGAGGGTATCTCCAGGTGCAGTACAGTGGTAATCTTGGAACCTCTTGACTCAGAGTACTGCTACCTTCTCACTGCCATAGGAATGCAGCTAGTTGACAGCTGGCTTCAAGACATGCTTCCCTGTGAGAGCTGAGGACAGGGCAGAACCCTCCCGCATCCTCCCTGACCTTAGGAGTAGCTGCTAACATCCTAATGTTAGTGGCTCGGAGAGGTTGCGGGAAAAGCATGTGTGAGCACTGGGCCCGAACTCCCGTGTATCTGAGTTGAATACAACGATTTCCAACGGCTTTCCTCAACCAGAGTGTAGCTAGGTTCCAAATCCCATGTACGAGCGGGTAGCAGACATCTGTCTCCCATGCATACACACTTCTGAGAGTTGAGCTTATGGCCTGTACCTCCACATCCAGCATGCTGGTACCCTTGGCTTCTGAAAGGCCTAGGCTCGGTGTTTGACGGAAGTGCTGGGAGAGGTAATTGGAAAATCCAGGCACACAAGACGAGTGCCTCCAAGCTCAATTCACGATTTCCCAGTAATTCTTGTGGTAGACAGGTGCTACATACTAAGTTCCATATGTGAGAAGGTAGCTGAACGCCTTGTCCAAAAGCATCTTACTTCTGAGGGTTGAGCTCAGCCTCAGTCCCTCACAGTTCCACACAGCCTGCAGAGTGAGTTTCACACGTCTTCACCAGAGACGATTGCCAGAGGCTTCTGAGTACAAGTTAACAATGCAGACCCGGAGGGTATCTCCAGGTGCAGTAGAGTGGTAATCTTGGAACCTCCTGACTCAGAGTACTGCTACCTTCTCACTGCCATAGATATGCAGCTAGTTGACAGCTGACTTCAAGACATGCTTCCCTGTGAGAGCTGAGGACAGGGCAGAACCCTCCCGCATCCTGCCTGACTGTAGGAGTAGCTGCTAACATCCTTATGTTAGTGGCTGGGAGAGGTTACGGGAAAAGCATGTGTGAGCTCTGGTCCTGAACTCCCGTGTATCTGAGTTGAATACAGCGATTTCCAACGGCTTTCATCAATCCGAGTGTAGCCAGGTTCCAACTCCCATGTCCGAGTGGGTAGCAGACATCTGCCTCCCATGCATACACACTTCTGAGAGTTGAGCTTATGGCCTGTACCTCCACAGCCAGCCTGCTGGTACCCTTGGCTTCTAAATGGCCTAGGCTCGCTGTTTGACGGAAGTGCTGGGAGAGGTAATTTGAATCACCCGGCACACAAGACTAGTGCCTCCAAGCTCAGTCCAGCGATTTCCTAGTAATTCCTGTGGTAGACTGGTGCTACATACTAAGTTCCATACGTGAGAGGGTAGCTGAATGCCTTGTCCAAAAGCATCTTAATTCTGAGAGTTGAGATCAGCCTCAGTCCCTCACAGTTCCACACTGCCTGCAGAGTGAGTTTCGCAGGTCTTCACCAGAGACGTTTGCCAGAGGCTTCTGAGACGCAGGGTAACAATGAGGACCTGGAGGGTATCCCCAGGTGCAGTAGACTGGTAATCTTGGAACCTCCTGACTCAGAATACTGCTACCTTCTCACTGCCATAGGAATGCAGCTAGTTGACAGCTGGCTTCAAGACATGCTTCCCTGTGAGAGCTGACGACAGGGCAGAACCCTCCCGCATACTGCCTGACTGTAGGAGTAGCTGCTAACATCCTCATGTTAGTGGCTGGGAGAGGTTGCGGGAAAAGCATGTGTGAGCTCTGGGCCTGAACTCCCGTGTATCTGAGTTGAATACAGCGATTTCCAATGTACTTCTTCAATCACAGTGTAGCTAGGTTCCAACTCCCATGTCCGAGTGGGTAGCAGACACCTGCCTCCCATGCATACACACTTTTGAGACTTGAGCTTATGGCCTGTACCTCCACAGCCAGCCTGCTGGTACCCTTGGCTTCTAAAAGGCCTAGGCTCGCTGTTTGACGGAAGTGTTGGGAGAGGTAATTGGAATCACCCGGCACACAAACTAGTGCCACCAAGCTCAGTCCAGCGATTTCCAAGTAAATCCTGTGGTAGACTGGTGCTACATACTAAGTTCCATACGTGAGAGGGTAGCTGAACGCCTTGTCCAAAAGCATCTTACTTCTGAGAGTTGAGCTCAGCCGCAGTCCCTCACAGTTCCACACTACCTGCAGAGTGAGTTTCGCAGGTCTTCACCAGAGACGTTTGCCAGAGGCTTCTGAGACGCAGGGTAACAATGCAGACCTGGAGTTTATCCCCAGGTGCAGTAGACTGGAAATCTTGGAACCTCCTGACTCAGAGTACTGCTACTTTCTCACTGCCATAGGAATGCAGCTAGTTGACAGCTGGCTTCAAGACATGCTTCCCTGTGAGAGATGAGGACAGGGCAGAACCCTCCCGCATCCTGCCTGACTGTAGGAGTAGCTGCTAACATCCTAATGTTAGTGGCTGGGAGAGGTTGCGGGAAAAGCATGTGTGAGCACTGGGCCTGAACTCCCGTGTATCTGAGTTGAATACAGCGATTTCCAACGGCTTTCCTCAACCAGAGTGTAGCTAGGTTCCAAATTCCATGTACGAGCGTGTAGCAGACATCTGCCTCCCATGCATACACACTTCTGAGAGTTGAGCTTATGGCCTGTACCTCCACATCCAGCCTGCTGGTCCGAAAAGGCTTGGCTTCTAAAAGGCCTAGGCTCGCTGTTTGACGGAAGTGCTGGGAGAGGTAATTGGAATCTGCCGGCACACAAGACGAGTGCCTCCAAGCTCAATTCACGATTTCCCAGTAATTCTTGTGGTAGACAGGTGCTACATACTAAGTTCCATATGTGAGAAGGTAGCTGAACGCCTTGTCCAAAAGCATCTTACTTCTGAGAGTTGAGCTCAGCCTCAGTCCCTCACAGTTCCACAGTGCCTGCAGAGTGAGTTTCACACGTATTCATCAGAGACGATTGCCAGAGGCTTCTGAGTACAAGTTAACAATGCAGACCTGGAGGGTATCTCCAGGTGCAGTAGAGTGGTAATCTTGGAACCTCCTGACTCAGAGAACTGATACCTTCTCACTGCCATAGGAATGCAGCTAGTTGACAGCTGGCTTCAAGACATGCTTCCCTGTGAGAGCTGAGGACAGGGCAGAACCCTCCCGCATCCTGCCTGACTGTAGGAGTAGCTGCTAAAATCCGTATGTTAGTGGCCGGGAGAGGTTGCGGGAAAAGCATGTGTGAGCACTGGGCCTGAACTCCCGTGTATCTGAGTTGAATACAGCGATTTCCAACGGCTTTCACCAATCAGAGTGTAGCCAGGTTCCAACTCCCATGTCCGAGTGGATAGCAGACATCTGCCTCCCATGCATACACACTTCTGAGAGTTGAGCTTATGGCCTGTACCTCCACAGCCAGCCTGCTGGTACCCTTGGCTTCTAAAAGGCCTAGGCTCGCTGTTTGACGGAAGTGTTGGAAGAGGTAATTGGAATCACCCGGCACACAAGACTAGTGCCTCCAAGCTCAGTCCAGCGATTTCCTAGTAATTCCTGAGGTAGACTGGTGCTACATACTAAGTTCCATACGTGAGAGGGTAGATGAACGCCTTGTCCAAAAGCATCTTACTTCTGAGAGTTGAGCTCAGCCTCAGTCCCTCACAGTTCCACAGTGCCTGCAGAGTGAGTTTCACACGTCTTCACCAGAGAAGATTGCCAGAGTCTTCTGAGTACAAGTTAACAATGCAGACCTGAGGGTATCTCCAGGTGCAGTAGAGTGGTAATCTTGGAACCTCCGGACTCAGAGTACTGCTACCTTCTCACTTCCATAGGAATGCAGCTAGTTGACAGCTGGCTTCAAGACATGCCCATCTGTGAGAGCTGAGGACAGGGCAGAACCCTCCCGCATCCTGCCTGACTGTAGGAGTAGCTGCTAACATCCTTATGTTAGTGGCTGGGAGAGGTTGCGGGAAAAGCCTGTGTGAGCACTGGGCCTGAACTCCCGTGTATCTGAGTTGAATACAGCGATTTCCAATGGCCTTCTTCAATCACAGTGTAGCTAGGTTCCAACTCCCATGTCGGAGTGGGTAGCAGACATCTGCCTCCCATGCATACACACTTGTGAGAGTTGAGCTTATGGCCTGTACCTCCACATCCAGCTTGCTGGTTCGAAAAGGCTTGGCTTCTAAAAGGTCTAGGCTCGCTGTTTGACGGAAGTGCTGGGAGAGGTAATTGGAATCTCCCGGCACACAAGACGAGTGGCACCAAGCTCAGTCCAGCCATTTCCTAGTAATTCCTGTGTTAGACTGGTGCTACATACTAAGTTCCATACGTGAGAGGGTAGCTGAACGCCTTGTCCAAAAGCATCTTACTTCTGAGAGTTGAGCTCAGCCTCAGTCCCTCACAGTTCCACACTGCCTCCAGAGTGAGTTTCGCACGTCTTCACCAGAGACGTTTGCCAGAGGCTTCTGAGACGCAGGGTAACAATGCAGACCCGGAGGTATCCCCAGGTACAGTAGACTGGTAGTCTTGGAACCTCCTGAGTCAGAATACTGCTACCTTCTCACTGCCATAGGAATGCTGCTAGTTGACAGCTGGCTTAAAGACATGCTTCCCTGTGAAAGCTGAGGACAGGGCAGAACCCTTCCGCATCCTGCCTGACTGTAGGAGGATCTGCTAACATCCTAATGTTAGTGGCTGGGAGAGGTTGCGGGAAAAGCATGTGTGAGCACTGGGCCTGAACTCCCGTGTATCTGAGTTGAATACCCCGATTTCCAACGGCTTTCCTCAATCAGAGTGTAGCTATGTTCCAAATCCCGTGTCCGAGTGGGTAGGAGACATATGCCTCCCATGCATACACACTTCTGAGAGTTGAGGTTATGGCCTGTACCTCCACAGCCAGCCTGCTGGTACCCTTGGCTTCTAAAAGCCCTAGGCTCGCTGCTTGACGGAAGTGCTGGGAGAGGTAATAGGAATCACTCGGCACACAAGACTAGTGCCTCCAAGCTCAGTCCAGCGATTTCCTAGAAATTCCTGTGGTAGACTGGTGCTACATACTAAGTTCCATACGTGAGAGGGTAGCTGAACGCCTTGTCCAAAAGCATCTTACTTCTGAGAGTTGAGTTCAGCCTCAGTCCCTCACAGTTCCACACTGCCTGCAGAGTGAGTTTCGCACGTCTTCAGCAGAGACGTTTGCCAGAGGCTTCTGAGACGCAGGTTAACAATGCAGACCTGGAGGGTATCCTCAGGTGCAGTAGACTGGTAATCTTGGAACCTCCTGACTCAGAGTACTGCTACCTTCTCACTGCCATAGGAATGCAGCTAGTTGACAGCTGGCTTCAAGACATGCTTCCCTGTGAGAGCTGAGGACAGCGGATAACCCTCCCGCATCATGCCTGAATATAGGAGTAGCTGCTAACATCCTAATGTTAGGGCTGGGAGAGGTTGCGGGAAAAGCATGTGTGAGCACTGGGCCTGAACTCCCGTGTATCTTAGTTGAATACAGCGATTCCCAAAGGCTTTCCTCAATCAGAGTGTTGCTAGCTTCCAACTCCCATGTCCGAGTGGGTAGCAGACATCAGCCTCCCATGCATACGCACTTCTGAGTGTTCAGCTTATGGCCTGTACCTCCACATTCAGCTTGCAAGTACCCTTGGCTTTTAAAAGGCCTAGGCTCGCTGTTTGACGGAAGTGCTGGGAGAGGTAATTGAAGTCTCCCGGCACACAAGTCGAGTGCCTCCAAGCTCAATTCACGATTTCCCAGTAATTCTTGTGGTAGACAGGTGCTACATACTAAGTTCCATATGTGAGAAGGCAGCTGAACGTCTTGTTCAAAAGCATCTTACTTCTGAGAGTTGAGCTCACCCTCAGTCCCTCACAGTTCCACACTGCCTGCAGAGTGAGTTCCACACGTCTTCACCAGAGACGATTGCCAGAGTCTTCTGAGTACAAGTTAACAATGCAGACCTGGAGGATATCTCCAGGTGCAGTAGAATTGTAATCTTGGAAACTCCTGACTCAGAATACTGCTACCTTCTCACTGCCATAGGAATGCAGCTAGTTGACAGCTGGCTTCATGTCATGCTTCCCTGTGAGAGCTGAGGCAGGGCAGAACCCTCCCGCATCCTGCCTAACTGTAGGTGGAGCTGCTAACATCCTTATGTTAGTGGCTGGGAGAGGTTGCGGGAAAAGCATGTGTGAGCACTGGGCCTGAACTCCCGTGTATCTGAGTTGAATACAGCGATTTCCAAAGGCTTTCTTCAAACAGAGTGTAGCCATGTTCCAAATCCCATGTCCGAGTGGGTAGCAGACATCTGCCTCCCATGCATACACACTTCTGAGAGTTGAGCTTATGGCCTGTACCTCCACATCCAGCCTGCTGGTACCCTTGGCTTCTAAAAGGCCTAGGCTCGCTGTTTGACGGAAGTGCTGGGAGAGGTAATTGAAGTCTCCCGGCACACAAGTCGAGTGCCTCCAAGCTCAATTCACGATTTCCCAGTAATTCTTGTGGTAGACAGGTGCTACATACTAAGTTCCATATGTGAGAAGGCAGCTGAACGTCTTGTTCAAAAGCATCTTACTTCTGAGAGTTGAGCTCACCCTCAGTCCCTCACAGTTCCACACTGCCTGCAGAGTGAGTTCCACACGTCTTCACCAGAGACGATTGCCAGAGTCTTCTGAGTACAAGTTAACAATGCAGACCTGGAGGATATCTCCAGGTGCAGTAGAATTGTAATCTTGGAAACTCCTGACTCAGAATACTGCTACCTTCTCACTGCCATAGGAATGCAGCTAGTTGACAGCTGGCTTCATGTCATGCTTCCCTGTGAGAGCTGAGGCAGGGCAGAACCCTCCCGCATCCTGCCTAACTGTAGGTGGAGCTGCTAACATCCTTATGTTAGTGGCTGGGAGAGGTTGCGGGAAAAGCATGTGTGAGCACTGGGCCAGAACTCCCGTGTATCTGAGTTGAATACAGCGATTTCCAAAGGCTTTCTTCAAACAGAGTGTAGCCATGTTCCAAATCCCATGTCCGAGTGGGTAGCAGACATCTGCCTCCCATGCATACACACTTCTGAGAGTTGAGCTTATGGCCTGTACCTCCACATCCAGCCTGCTGGTACCCTTGGCTTCTAAAAGGCCTAGGCTCGCTGTTTGACGGAAGTGTTGGGAGAGGTAATTGGAATCACCCGGCACACAAGACTAGT
This sequence comes from Canis lupus baileyi, assembly GCF_048164855.1. NCBI lineage: Eukaryota > Metazoa > Chordata > Mammalia > Carnivora > Canidae > Canis > Canis lupus. Next base: position 77,578,377 of record NC_132844.1, on the reverse strand, counting down.
GCCTCCAAGCTCAGTCCAGCGATTTCCTAGTAATTCCTGTGGTAGACTGGTGCTACATACTAAGTTCCATACGTGAGATGGTAGCTGAACGCCTTGTCCAAAAGCATCTTACTTCTGAGAGTTGAGCTCAGCCTCAGTCCCTCACAGTTCCACGCTGCCTGCAGAGTGAGTTTCGCACGTCTTCACCAGAGGAGTTTGCCAGAGGCTTCTGAGACGCAGGGTAACAATGCAGACCTGGAGGGTATCCCCAGGTGCAGTAGACTGGTAATCTTGGAAGCTCCTGACTCAGAATACTGCTACCTTCTCACTGCCATTGGAATGCAGCTAGTTGACAGCTGACTTCAGACAAGCTTCCCTGTGAGAGCTGAGGACAGGGCAGAACCCTCCCGCATCACGCCTGGCTGTAGGAGTAGATGCTAACATCCTTATGTTAGTGGCTGGGAGAGGTTGCGGGAAAAGCATGTGTGAGCACTGGGCCGGAACTCCCGTGTATCTGAGTTGAATACAGCGATTTCCAACGGCTTTCATCAATCAGAGTGTAGCCATGTTCCAAATCCCATGTCCGAGTGGGTAGCAGACATCTGCCTCCTATGCATACACACTTCTGAGAGTTGAGCTTATGGCCTGTACCTCCACATCCAGCCTGCTGGTACCCTTGTCTTCTAAAAGGCCTAGGCTCGCTGTTTGACGGAAGTGTTGGGAGAGGTAATTGGAATCACCCGGCACAAAAGACTAGTGCCTCCAAGCTCAGTCCAGCGGTTTCCTAGTAATTCCTGAGGTAGACTGGTGCTACATAGTAAGTTCCATACGTGAGAGGGTAGCTGATCACCTTGTCCAAAAGCATCTTACTTCTGAGAGTTGAGCTCAACCTCAGTCCCTCACAGTTCCACACTGCCTGCAGAGTGAGTTTTGCACGTCTTCACCAGAGACGTTTGCCAGAGGCTTCTGAGACGCAGCGTAACAAGGCAGACCTGGAGGGTTTCCCCAGGTGCAGTACAGTGGTAATCTTGGAACCTCCTGACTCAGAATACTGCTACATTCTCACTGCCATAGGAATGCAGCTAGTGGACAGCTGGCTTCAAGACATGGTTCCCTGTGAGAATTGAGGACAGGGCAGAACCCTGTCGCATCCTGCCTGACTGTAGGAGTAGCTGCTAACATCCTAATGTTAGTGGCTGGGAGAGGTTGCGAGAAAAGCATGTGTGAGCACTGGGCCTGAACTCCCGTGTATCTGAGTAGAATACAGCGATTTCCAACGGCTTTCCTCAACCAGAGTGTAGCTAGGTTCCAAATACCATGTACGAGAGGGTAGCAGACATCTGCCTCCCATGCATACACACTTCTGAGAGTTGAGCTTATGGCCTGTACATCCACATCCAGCCTGCTGGTTTCAAAAGGCTTGGCTTCTAAAAGGCCTAGGCTCGCTGTTTGACAGAAGTGCTGGGAGAGGTAATTGGAATCTCCCGGCACACAAGACGAGTGCCTCCAAGCTCAATTCACGATTTCCCAGTAATTCTTGTGGTAGACAGCTGCTACATACTAAGTTCCATATGTGAGAAGGTAGCTGAACGCCTTGTCCAAAAGCATCTTCCTTCTGAGAGTTGAGCTCAGCCTCAGTCCCTCACAGTTCCACACTGCCTGCAGAGTGAGTTTCACACGTCTTCACCAGAGACGATTGCCAGAGCATTCTGAGTACAAGTTAACAATGCAGACCTGGAGGGTATCTCCAGGTGCAGTAGAGTGGTAATCTTGGAACCTCCTGACTCAGAGTACTGCTACCTTCTCACTGCCATAGGAATGCAGCTAGTTGACAGCTGGCTTCAAGACATGCTTCCCTGTGAGAGCTGAGGACAGGGCAGAACCCTCCCGCATCCTGCCTGACTGTAGGAGTAGCTGCTAACATCCTTATGTTAGTGGCTGGGAGAGGTTGCGGGAAAAGCATGTGTGAGCACTCGGACTGCACTCCCGTGTATCTGAGTTGAATACAGCGATTTCCAACGGCTTTCATCAATCAGAGTGTAGCTAGGTTCCAAATCCCATGTACGAGCGGGTAGCAGACATCTCCCTCCCATGCATACACACTTCTGAGAGTTGAGCTTATGGCCTGTACCTCCACATCCAGCCTGCTGGTTTGAAAAGGCTTGGCTTCTAAAAGGCCTAGGCTCGCTGTTTGACGGAAGTGCTGGGAGAGGTAATTGGAATCTCCCGGCACACAAGACGAGTGCCTCCAAGCTCAATTCACGATTTCCCAGTAATTCTTGTGGTAGACAGGTGCTACATACTAAATTCCATATGTGAGAAGGTAGCTGAACGCCTTGTCCAAAAGCATCTTACTTCTGAGAGTTGAGCTCAGCCTCAGTCACTCACAGTTCCACACTGCCTGCAGAGTGAGTTTCACACGTCTTCACCAGAGACGATTGCCAGAGGTTTCTGAGTACAAGTTAACAATGCAGACCTGGAGGGTATCTCCAGGTGCAGTAGACTGGTAATCTTGGAACCTCCTGACTCAGAGTACTGCTACCTTCTCACTGCCATAGGAATGCAGCTAGTTGACAGCTGGCTTCAAGACATGCTTCCCTGTGAGAGCTGAGGACAGGGCAGAACCCTCCCGCATCCTGCCTGACTGTAGGAGTAGCTGCTAACATCCTAATGTTAGTGGCTGGTAGAGGTTGCGGGAAAAGCATGTGTGAGCACTGGGACTGAACTCCCGTGTATCTGAGTTGAATACAGCGATTTCCAACGGCTTTCATCAATCAGAGTGTAGCCAGGTTCCAACTCCCATGTCCGAGTGGATAGCAGACATCTGCCTCCCATGCATACACACTTCTGAGAGTTGAGCTTATGGCCTGTACCTCCACAGCCAGCCTGCTGGTACCCTTGGCTTCTTAAAGGCCTAGGCTCGCTGTTTGACCGAAGTGTTGGGAGAGGTAATTGGAATCACCCGGCACACAAGACTAGTGCCTCCAAGCTCAGTCCAGCGATTTCCTAGTAATTCCTGTGGTAGACTGGTGCTACATACTAAGTTCCATACGTGAGAGGGTAGCTGAACGCCTTGTCCAAAAGCATCTTACTTCTGAGAGTTGAGCTCAGCCTCAGTCGCTCACAGTTCCACACTGCCTGCAGAGTGTGTTTCGCAGGTCTTCAGCAGAGACGTTTGCCAGAGGCTTCTGAGAGACAGGGTAACAATGCAGACCTGGAGGGTATCCCCAGGTGCAGTAGACTGGTAATCTTGGAACCTCCTGACTCAGAATACTGCTACCTTCTCACTGCCATAGGAATGCAGCTAGTTGACAGCTGGCTTCAAGACATGCTTCCCTGTGAGAGCTGAGGACAGGGCAGAACCCTCCCGCATCCTGACTGACTGTAGGAGTAGCTGTTAACATCCTAATGTTAGTGGCTGGGAGAGGTTACGGGAAAAGCATGTGTGAGCACTGGGCTTGAACTCCCGTGTATCTGAGTTGAATAGAGCGATTTCCAAAGACTTTCCTCAACCAGAGTGTAGCTAGGTTCCAAATCCCATGTACGAGCGGGTAGCAGACATCTGCTTCCCATGCATACACACTTCTGAGAGTTGAGCTTATGGCCTGTACCTCCACAGCAGGCCTGCTGGTACCCTTGGCTTCTAAAAGGCCTAGGCTCGCTGTTTGACGGAAGTGCTGGGAGAGGTAATTGGAATCTCCCGGCACACAAGACGAGTGCCTCCAAGCCCAATTCACGTTTTCCCAGTAATTCTTGTGGTAGACAGGTGCTACATACTAAGTTCCATATATGAGAAGGTAGCTGAACGCCTTGTCCAAAAGCATCTTACTTCTGAGAGTTGAGCTCAGCCTCAGTCCCTCACAGTTCCACACTGCCTGTAGAGTGAGTTTCACACGTCTTCACCTGAGACGATTGCCAGAGGCTTCTGAGTACAAGTTAACAATGCAGACCTGGAGGGTATCTCCAGGTGCAGTAGAGGGGTAATCTTGGAACCTCCTGACTCAGAGTACTGCTACCTTCTCACTGCCATAGGAATGCAGCTAGTTGACAGCTGGCTTCAAGACATGCTTCCCTGTGAGAGCTGAGGACAGGGAAGAACCCTCCCGCATCCTGCCTGACTGTAGGAGTAGCCTCTAACATCTTAATGTTAGTGGCTGGGAGAGGTTGCGGGAAAAGCATGTGTGAGCACTGGGCCTGAACTCCCGTGTATCTGAGTTGAATACAGCGATTTCCAACGGCTTTCCTCAACCAGAGTGTAGCTAGGTTCCAAATCCCATGTCCGAGCGGGTAGCAGACATCTGCCTCCCATGCATACACACTTCTGAGAGTTGAGCTTATGGCCTGTACCTCCACATCCAGCCTGCTGGTACACTTGGCTTCTAAAAGGCCTAGGCTCGCTGTTTGACGGAAGTGCTGGGAGAGGTAATTGGAATCTCCCGGCACACAAGACAGTGCCTCCAAGCTCAATTCACGATTTCCCAGTAATTCTAGTGGTAGACAGGTGCTACATACTAAGTTCCATATGTGAGAAGGTAGCTGAACGCCTTGTCCAAAAGCATCTTACTTCTGAGAGTTGAGCTCTTCCTCAGTCCCTCACAGTTCCACACTGCCTGCAGAGTGAGTTTCACACGTCTTCACCAGAGACGATTGCCAGAGGCTTCTGAGTACAAGTTAACAAGGCAGACCTGGAGGGTATCTCCAGGTGCAGTAGAGTGGTAATCTTGGAACCTCCTGACTCAGAGTACTGCTACCTTCTCAATGCCATAGGAATGCAGCTAGTTGACAGCTGGCTTCAAGACATGCTTCCCTGTGAGAGCTGAGGACAGGGCAGAACCCTCCCGCATCCTGCCTGACTGTAGGAGTAGCTGCTAACATCCTTATGTTAGTGGCTGGGAGAGGTTGCGGGAAAAGCATGTGTGAGCACTGGGCCTGAACTCCCGTGTATCTGAGTTGAATACAGCGATTTCCAACGGCTTTCATCAATCAGAGTGTGGCCAGGTTCCAACTCCCATGTCTGAGTGGGTAGCAGATATCTGCCTCCCATGCATACACACTTCTGAGAGTTGAGCTTATGGCCTGTACCTCCAGAGCCAGCCTGCTGGTACCCTTGGCTTCTAAAAGGCCTAGGCTCGCTGTTTGACGGAAGTGTTGGGAGAGGTAATTGGAATCACCCGGCACACAAGACTAGTGCCTCCAAGCTCAGTCCAGCGATTTCCTAGTAATTCCTGTGGTAGACTGGTGCTACATACTAAGTTCCATACGTGAGAGGGTAGCTGAACGCCTTGTCCAAAAGCATCTTACTTCTGAGAGTTGAGCTCAGCCTCAATCCCTCACAGTTCCACACTGCCTGCAGAGTGAGTTTCGCAGGTCTTCAGCAGAGACGTTTGCCAGAGGCTTCTGAGACGCAGGGTAACAATGCAGACCTGGAGGGTATCCCCAGTTGCAGTAGACTGGTAATCTTGGAACCTCCTGACTCAGAATACTGCTACCTTCTCACTGCCATAGGAATGCAGCTAGTTGACAGCTGGCTTCAAGACATGCTTCCCTGTGAGAGCTGAGGACAGGGCAGGACCCTCCCGCATCCTGCCTGACTGTAGGAGTAGCTGCTAACATCCTAATGTTAGTGGCAGGGAGAGGTTGCGAGAAAAGCATGTGTGAGCACTGGGCCTGAACTCCCGTGTATCTGAGTTGAATACAGCGATTTCCAACGGCTTTCCTCAACCAGAGTGTAGCTAGGTTCCAAATCCCATGTACGAGCGGGTAGCAGACATCTGCCTCCCATGCATACACACTTCTGAGAGTTGAGCTTATGTCCTGTACCTCCACATCCAGCCTGCTGGTACCCTTGGATTCTAAAAGGCCTAGGCTCGCTGTTTGACGGAAGTGCTGGGAGAGGTAATTGGAATCTCCCGGCACACAAGACGAGTGCCTCCAAGCTCAATTCACGATTTCCCAGTAATTCTTGTGGTAGACAGGTGCTACATACTAAGTTCCATATGTGAGAAGGTAGCTGAACGCGTTGTCCAAAAGCATCTTACTTCTGAGAGTTGAGCTCAGGCTCAGTCCCTCACAGTTCCACACTGCCTGCAGAGTGAGTTTCACACGTCTTCACCAGAGACGATTGCCAGAGGCTTCTGAGAACAAGTTAACAATGCAGACCTGGAGGGTATCTCCAGGTGCAGTAGAGTGGTAATCTTGGAACCTCCTGACTCAGAGTACTGCTACCTTCTCACTGCCATAGGAATGCAGCTAGTTGACAGCTGGCTTCAAGACATGCTTCCCTGTGAGAGCTGAGGACAGGGCAGAACCCTACCGCATCCTGCCTGACTGTAGGAGTAGCTGCTAACATCCTTATGTTAGTGGCTGGGAGAGGTTGCGGGAAAAGCATGTGTGAGCACTGGGCCTGAACTCCCGTGTATCTGAGCGAATACAGCGATTTCCACCGGGTTTCATCAATCAGAGTGTAGTCACGTTCCAACTCCCATGTCCGAGTGGGTAGCAGACATCTGACTCCCATGCATACACACTTCTGAGAGTTGAGCTTATGGCCTGTACCTCCACAGCCAGCCTGCTGGTACCCTTGGCTTCTAAAAGGCCTAGGCTTGCTGTTTGACGGAAGTGTTGGGAGAGGTAATTGGAATCACCCGGCACACAAGACTAGTGCCTCCAAGCTCACTCCAGCGATTTCCTAGTAATTCCTGTGGTAGACTGGTGCTACATACTAAGTTCCATACATGACAGGGTAGCTGAACGCCTTGTCCAAAAGCATCTTACTTCTGAGAGTTGAGCTCAGCCTCAGTCCCTCACAGTTCCACACTGCCTGCAGAGTGAGTTTCGCAGGTTTTCAGCAGAGACGTTTGGCAGAGGCTTCTGAGACGCAGGGTAACAATGCAGACCTGGAGGGTATCCCCAGGTGCAGTAGACTGGTAATCTTGGAACCTCCTGACTCAGAGTACTGCTACCTTCTCACTGCCATAGGAATGCAGCTAGTTGACAGCTGGCTTCAAGACATGCTTCCATGTGAGAGCTGAGGACAGGGCAGAACCCTCCCGCATCCTGCCTGACTGTAGGAGTAGCTGCTAACATCCTAATGTTAGTGGCTGGGAGAGGTTGCGGGAAAAGCATGTGTGAGCACTGGGCATGAACTCCCGTGTATCTGAGTTGAATACAGCGATTTCCAACGGCTTTCCTCAACCAGAGTGTAGCTAGGTTCCAAATCCCATGTCCGAGCGGGTAGCAGACATCTGCCTCCCATGCATACACACTTCTGAGAGTTGAGCTTATGGCCTGTACCTCCACATCCAGCCTGCTGGTACACTTGTCTTCTAAAAGGCCTAGGCTCGCTGTTTGACGGAAGTGCTGGGAGAGGTAATTGGAATCTCCCGGCACACAAGACGAGTGCCTCCAAGCTCAATTCACGATTTCCCAGTAATTCTTGTGGTAGACAGGTGCTACATACTAAGTTCCATATGTGAGAAAGTAGCTGAACGCCTTGTCCAAAAGCATCTTACTTCTGAGAGTTGAGCTCAGCCTCAGTCCCTCACAGTTCCACACTGCCTGCAGAGTGAGTTTCACACGTCTTCACCAGAGACGATTGCCAGAGGCTTCTGAGTACAAGTTAACAATGCAGACCTGGAGGGTATCTCCAGGTGCAGTAGAGTGGTAATCTTCGAACCTCCTGACTCAGAGTACTGCTACATTCTCACTGCCATAGGAATGCAGCTAGTTGACAGCTGGATTCAAGACATGCTTCCCTGTGAGAGCTGAGGACAGGGCAGAACCCTCCCGCATCCTGCCTGACTGTAGGAGTAGCTGCTAACAATCTTATGTTAGTGGCTGGGAGAGGTTGCGGGAAAAGCATGTGTGAGCACTGGGCCTGAACTCCCGTGTATCTGAGTTGAATACAGCGATTTCCAACGGCTTTCCTCAATCAGAGTGTAGCTGGGTTCCAAATCCCATGTACGAGCGGGTAGCAGACATCTGCCTCCCATGCATACACACTTCTGAGAGTTGAGCTTATGGCCTGTACCTCCACATCCAGCCTGCTGGTTCGAAAAGGCTTGGCTTCTAAAAGGCCTAGGCTCGCTGTTAGACGGAAGTGCTGGGAGAGGTAATTGGAATCTCCCGGCACACAAGACGAGTGCCTCCAGGCTCAGTCCAGCGATTTCCTAGTAATTCCTGTGGTAGACTGGTGCTACATACTAAGTTCTATACGTGAGAGGGTAGCTGAACGCCTTGTCCAAAAGCATCTTACTTCTGAGAGTTGAGCTCAGCCTCAGTCCCTCACAGTTCCACACTGCCTGCAGAGTGAGTTTCGCAGGTTTTCAGCAGAGACGTTTGGCAGAGGCTTCTGAGACGCAGGGTAACAATGCAGACCTGGAGGGTATCCCCAGGTGCAGTAGACTGGTAATCTTGGAACCTCCTGACTCAGAGTACTGCTACCTTCTCACTGCCATAGGAATGCAGCTAGTTGACAGCTGGCTTCAAGACATGCTTCCATGTGAGAGCTGAGGACAGGGCAGAACCCTCCCGCATCCTGCCTGACTGTAGGAGTAGCTGCTAACATCCTAATGTTAGTGGCTGGGAGAGGTTGCGGGAAAAGCATGTGTGAGCACTGGGCATGAACTCCCGTGTATATGAGTTGAATACAGCGATTTCCAACGGCTTTCCTCAACCAGAGTGTAGCTAGGTTCCAAATCCCATGTCCGAGCGGGTAGCAGACATTTGCCTCCCATGCATACACACTTCTGAGAGTTGAGCTTATGGCCTGTACCTCCACATCCAGCCTGCTGGTACCCTTGTCTTCTAAAAGGCCTAGGCTCGCTGTTTGACGGAAGTGCTGGGAGAGGTAATTGGAATCTCCCGGCACACAAGACGAGTGCCTCCAAGCTCAATTCACGATTTCCCAGTAATTCTTGTGGTAGACAGGTGCTACATACTAAGTTCCATATGTGAGAAGGTAGCTGAACGCCTTGTCCAAAAGCATCTTACTTCTGAGAGTTGAGCTCAGCCTCAGTCCCTCACAGTTCCACACTGCCTGCAGAGTGAGTTTCACACGTCTTCACCAGAGACGATTGCCAGAGGCTTCTGAGTACAAGTTAACAATGCAGACCTGGAGGGTATCTCCAGGTGCAGTAGAGTGGTAATCTTCGAACCTCCTGACTCAGAGTACTGCTACATTCTCACTGCCATAGGAATGCAGCTAGTTGACAGCTGGCTTCAAGACATGCTTCCCTGTGAGAGCTGAGGACAGGGCAGAACCCTCCCGCATCCTGCCTGACTGTAGGAGTAGCTGCTAACAATCTTATATTAGTGGCTGGGAGAGGTTGCGGGAAAAGCATGTGTAAGCACTGGGCCTGAACTCCCGTGTATCTGAGTTGAATACAGCGATTTCCAACGGCTTTCCTCAATCAGAGTGTAGCCAGGTTCCAACTCCCATGTCCGAGTGGGTAGCAGACATCTGCCTCCCATGCATACACACTTCTGAGAGTTGAGCTTATGGCCTGTACCTCCACAGCCAGCCTGCTGGTACCCTTGGCTTCTAAAAGGCCTAGGCTCGCTGTTTGACGGAAGTGCTGGGAGAGGTAATTGGAATCACCAGGCACACAAGACTAGTGCCTCCAAGCTCAGTCCAGCGATTTCCTAGTAATTCCTGTGGTAGACTGGTGCTACATACTAAGTTCCATACGTGAGAGCGTAGCTGAACGCCTTGTCCAAAAGCATCTTACTTCTGAGAGTTGAGCTCAGCCTCAGTCCCTCACAGTTCCACACTGCCTGCAGAGTGAGTTTCGCAGGTCTTCAGCAGAGACGTTGGTCAGAGTCTTCTGAGATGAGGGTAACAATGCCGACCTGGAGTGTATCCCCAGGTGCAGTAGACTGGTAATCTTGGAACCTCCTGACTCAGAGTACTGCTACCTTTTCACTGCCATAGGAATGCAGCTAGTTGACAGCTGGCTTCAAGACATGCTTCCCTGTGAGAGCTGAGGACAGGGCAGAACCCTCCCGCATCCTGCCTGACTGTAGGAGTAGCTGCTAACATCCTTATGTTAGTGGCTGGGAGAGGTTGCGGGAAAAGCATGTGTGAGCACTGGGCCTGAACTCCCGTGTATCTGAGTTGAATACAGCGATTTCCAACGGCTTTCATCAATCAGAGTGTGGCCAGGTTCCAACTCCCATGTCCGAGTGGGTAGCAGACATCTGCCTCCCATGCATACACACTTCTGAGAGTTGATCTTATGGCCTGTACCTCCACAGCCAGCCTGCTGGTACCCTTGGCTTCTAAAAGCCTAGGCTCGCTGTTTGACGGAAGTGTTGGGAGAGGTAATTGGAATCACCGGGCACACAAGACTAGTGCCTCCAAGCTCAGTCCAGCGATTTCCTAGTAATTCCTGTGGTAGACTGGTGGTACATACTAAGTTCCATACGTGAGAGGGTAGCTGAACGCCTGTCCAAAAGCATCTTACTTCTGAGAGTTGAGCTCAGCCTCAGTCCCTCACAGTTCCACACTGCCTGCAGAGTGAGTTTCGCAGGTCTTCAGCAGAGACTTTTGCCAGAGGCTTCTGAGACGCAGGGTAACAATGCAGACCTGGAGGGTATCCCCAGGTGCAGTAGACTGGTAATCTTGGAACCTCCTGACTCAGAATACTGCTACCTTCTCACTGCCATAGGAATGCAGCTAGTTGACAGCTGGCTTCAAGACATGCTTCCCTGTGAGAGCTGAGGACAGGGCAGGACCCTCCCGCATCCTGCCTGACTGTAGGAGTAGCTGCTAACATCCTAATGTTAGTGGCTGGGAGAGGTTGCGAGAAAAGCATGTGTGAGCACTGGGCCTGAACTCCCGTGTATCTGAGTTGAATACAGCGATTTCCAACGGCTTTCCTCAACCAGAGTGTAGCTAGGTTCCAAATCCCATGTACAAGCGGGTAGCAGACATCTGCCTCCCATGCATACACACTTCTGAGAGTTGAGCTTATGGCCTGTACCTCCACATCCAGCCTGCTGGTACCCTTGGATTCTAAAAGGCCTAGGCTCGCTGTTTGACGGAAGTGCTGGGAGAGGTAATTGGAATCTCCCGGCACACAAGACGAGTGCCTCCAAGCTCAATTCACGATTTCCCAGTAATTCTTGTGGTAGACAGGTGCTACATACTAAGTTCCATATGTGAGAAGGTAGCTGAACGCCTTGTCCAAAAGCATCTTACTTCTGAGAGTTGAGCTCAGCTTCAGTCCCTCACAGTTCCACACTGCCTGCAGAGTGAGTTTCACACGTCTTCACCAGAGACCATTGCCAGAGGCTTCTGAGTACAAGTTAACAATGCAGACCTGGAGGGTATCTCCAGGTGAAGTAGAGTGGTAATCTTGGAACCTCCTGACTCAGAGTACTGCTACCTTCTCACTGCCATAGGAATGCAGCTAGTTGACAGCTGGCTTCAAGACATGCTTCCCTGTGAGAGCTGAGGACAGGGCAGAACCCTCCCGCATCCTGCCTGACTGTAGGAGTAGCTGCTAACATCCTTATGTTAGTGGCTGGGAGAGGTTGCGGGAAAAGCATGTGTGAGCACTGGGCCTGAACTCCCGTGTATCTGAGTTGAATACAGCGATTTCCAACGGCTTACATCAATCAGAGTGTAGCCAGGTTCCAACTCCCATGTCCGAGTGGGTAGCAGACATCTGCCTTCCATGCATACACACTTCTGAGAGTTGAGCTTATGGCCTGTACCTCCACAGCCAGCCTGCTGGTACCCTTGGCTTGTAAAAGGCCTAGGCTCGCTGTTTGACGGAAATGTTGGGAGAGGTAATTGGAATCACCCGGCACACAAGACTAGTGCCTCCAAGCTCAGTCCAGCGATTTCCTAGTAATTCCTGTGGTAGACTGGTGCTACATACTAAGTTCCATACGTGAGAGGGTAGCTGAATGCCTTGTCCAAAAGCATCTTACTTCTGAGAGTTGAGCTCAGCCTCAGTCCCTCACAGTTCCACACTGCCTGCAGAGTGAGTTTCGCAGGTCTTCAGCAGAGACGTTGGCCAGAGGCTTCTGAGATGAGGGTAACAATGCAGGCCTGGAGTGTATCCCCAGGTGCAGTAGACTGGTAATCTTGGAACCTCCTGACTCAGAGTACTGCTACCTTCTCAATGCCATAGGAATGCAGCTAGTTGACAGCTGGCTTCAACACATGCTTCCCTGTGAGAGCTGAGGACAGGGCAGAACCCTCCCGCATCCTGCCTGACTGTAGGAGTAGCTGCTAACATCCTAATGTTAGTGGCTGGGAGAGGTTGTGGGAAAAGCATGTGTGAGCACTGGGCCTGAACTCCCGTGTATCTGAGTTGAATACAGCGATTTCCAACGGCTTTCCTCAACCAGAGTGTAGCTAGGTTCCAAATCCCATGTACGAGCGGGCAGCAGACATCTGCCTCCCGTGAATACACACTTCTGAGAGTTGAGCTTATGGCCTGTACCTCCACATCCAGCCTGCTAGTTCGAAAAGGCTTGGTTTCTAAAAGGCCTAGGCTCGCTGTTTGACAGAAGTGCTGGGAGAGGTAATTGGAATCTCCCGGCACACAAGACGAGTGCCTCCAAGCTCAATTCACGATTTCCCAGTAATTCTAGTGGTAGACAGGTGCTACATACTAAGATCCATATGTGAGAAGGTAGCTGAACGCCTTGTCCAAAAGCATCTTACTTCTGAGAGTTGAGCTAACCCTCAGTCCCTCACAGTTCCACACTGCCTGTAGAGTGAGTTTCACACGTCTTCACCAGAGACGATTGCCAGAGGCTTCTGTGTATAAGTTAAGAATGCAGACCTGGGGGGTATCTCCAAGTGCAGTAGAGTGGTAATCTTGGAACCTCCTGACTCAGAGTACTGCTACTTTCTCACTGCCATAAGAATGCAGCTAGTTCACAGCTGGCTTCAAGACATGCTTCCCTGTGAGAGCTGAGGACAGGGCAGAACCCTCCCGCATCCTGCCTGACTGTAGGAGTAGCTGCTAACATCCTTATGTTAGTGGCTGGGAGAGGTTGCGGGAAAAGCATGTGTGAGCACTGGGCCTGAACTCCCGTGTATCTGAGTTGAGTAGAGCGATTTCCAACGGCTTTCATCAATCAGAGTATAGCCATGATCCAACTCCCATGTCCGAGTGGGTAGCAGACATCTGCCTCCCATGCATACACACTTCTGAGAGTTGAGCTTATGGCCTGTACCTCCACAGCCAGCCTGCTGGTACCCTTGGCTTCTAAAAGGCCTAGGCTCGCTGTTTGACGGAAGTGCTGGGAGAGCTAATTGGAATGTCCCGGCACACAAGACGAGTGCCTCCAAGCTCAATTCACGATTTCCCAGTAATTCTTGTGGTAGACAGGTGCTACATACTAAGTTCCATATGTGAGAAGGTAGCTGAACGCTTGTCCAAAAGCATCTTACTTCTGAGAGTTGAGCTCAGCCTCAGTCCCTCACAGTTCCACACTGCCTGCAGAGTGAGTTTCACACGTCTTCACCAGAGACCATTGCCAGAGGCTTCTGAGTACAAGTTAACAATGCAGACCTGGAGGGTATCTCCAGGTGCAGTAGACTGGTAATCTTGGAACCTCCTGACTCAGAGTACTGCTACCTTCTCACTGCCATAGGAATGCAGCTAGTTGACAGCTGGCTTCAAGACATGCTTCCCTGTGAGAGCTGAGGACAGGGCAGAACCCTCCCGCATCCTGCCTTACTGTAGGAGTAGCTGCTAACATCCTTATGTTAGTGGCTGGGAGAGGTTGCGGGAAAAGCAAGTGTGAGCACTGGGCCTGAACTCCCGTGTATCTGAGTTGAATACAGCGATTTCCAAAGGCTTTCATCAATCAGAGTGTAGCTAGGTTCCAAATCCCATGTACGAGCGGGTAGCAGACATCTGCCTCGCATGCATACACACTTCTGAGAGTTGAGCTTATGGCCTCTACCTCCACATCCAGCCTGCTGGTTCGAAAAGGCTTGGCTTCTAAAAGGCCTAGGCTCGCTGTTTGACGGAAGTGTTGGGAGAGGTAATTGGAATCACCCGGCACACAAGACTAGTGCCTGCAAGCTCAGTCAGGCGATTTCCTAGTAATTCCTGTGGTAGACTGGTGCTACATACTAAGTTCCATACGTGAGAGGGTAGCTGAACGCCTGTCCAAAAGCATCTTACTTCTGAGAGTTGAGCTCAGCCTCAGTCCCTCACAGTTCCACACTGCCTGCAGAGTGAGTTTCGCAGGTCTTCAGCAGAGACTTTTGCCAGAGGCTTCTGAGACGCAGGGTAACAATGCAGACCTGGAGGGTATCCCCAGGTGCAGTAGACTGGTAATCTTGGAACCTCCTGACTCAGAATACTGCTACCTTCTCACTGCCATAGGAATGCAGCTAGTTGACAGCTGGCTTCAAGACATGCTTCCCTGTGAGAGCTGAGGACAGGGCAGGACCCTCCCGCATCCTGCCTGACTGTAGGAGTAGCTGCTAACATCCTAATGTTAGTGGCTGGGAGAGGTTGCGAGAAAAGCATGTGTGAGCACTGGGCCTGAACTCCCGTGTATCTGAGTTGAATACAGCGATTTCCAACGGCTTTCCTCAACCAGAGTGTAGCTAGGTTCCAAATCCCATGTACGAGCGGGTAGCAGACATCTGCCTCCCATGCATACACACTTCTGAGAGTTGAGCTTATGGCCTGTACCTCCACATCCAGCCTGCTGGTACCCTTGGATTCTAAAAGGCCTAGGCTCGCTGTTTGACGGAAGTGCTGGGAGAGGTAATTGGAATCTCCCGGCACACAAGACGAGTGCCTCCAAGCTCAATTCACGATTTCCCAGTAATTCTTGTGGTAGACAGGTGCTACATACTAAGTTCCATATGTGAGAAGGTAGCTGAACGCCTTGTCCAAAAGCATCTTACTTCTGAGAGTTGAGCTCAGCCTCAGTCCCTCACAGTTCCAAACTGCCTGCAGAGTGAGTTTCACACGTCTTCACCAGAGACCATTGCCAGAGGCTTCTGAGTACAAGTTAACAATGCAGACCTGGAGGGTATCTCCAGGTGCAGTAGAGTGGTAATCTTGGAACCTCCTGACTCAGAGTACTGCTACCTTCTCACTGCCATAGGAATGCAGCTAGTTGACAGCTGGCTTCAAGACATGCTTCCCTGTGAGAGCTGAGGACAGGGCAGAACCCTCCCGCATCCTGCCTGACTGTAGGAGTAGCTGCTAACATCCTTATGTTAGTGGCTGGGAGAGGTTGCGGGAAAAGCATGTGTGAGCACTGGGCCTGAACTCCCGTGTATCTGAGTTGAATACAGCGATTTCCAACGGCTTACATCAATCAGAGTGTAGCCAGGTTCCAACTCCCATGTCCGAGTGGGTAGCAGACATCTGCCTTCCATGCATACACACTTCTGAGAGTTGAGCTTATGGCCTGTACCTCCACAGCCAGCCTGCTGGTACCCTTGGCTTGTAAAAGGCCTAGGCTCGCTGTTTGACGGAAATGTTGGGAGAGGTAATTGGAATCACCCGGCACACAAGACTAGTGCCTCCAAGCTCAGTCCAGCGATTTCCTAGTAATTCCTGTGGTAGACTGGTGCTACATACTAAGTTCCATACGTGAGAGGGTAGCTGAATGCCTTGTCCAAAAGCATCTTACTTCTGAGAGTTGAGCTCAGCCTCAGTCCCTCACAGTTCCACACTGCCTGCAGAGTGAGTTTCGCAGGTCTTCAGCAGAGACGTTGGCCAGAGGCTTCTGAGATGAGGGTAACAATGCAGGCCTGGAGTGTATCCCCAGGTGCAGTAGACTGGTAATCTTGGAACCTCCTGACTCAGAGTACTGCTACCTTCTCAATGCCATAGGAATGCAGCTAGTTGACAGCTGGCTTCAACACATGCTTCCCTGTGAGAGCTGAGGACAGGGCAGAACCCTCCCGCATCCTGCCTGACTGTAGGAGTAGCTGCTAACATCCTAATGTTAGTGGCTGGGAGAGGTTGTGGGAAAAGCATGTGTGAGCACTGGGCATGAACTCCCGTGTATCTGAGTTGAATACAGCGATTTCCAACGGCTTTCCTCAACCAGAGTGTAGCTAGGTTCCAAATCCCATGTACGAGCGGGCAGCAGACATCTGCCTCCCGTGAATACACACTTCTGAGAGTTGAGCTTATGGCCTGTACCTCCACATCCAGCCTGCTAGTTCGAAAAGGCTTGGTTTCTAAAAGGCCTAGGCTCGCTGTATGACAGAAGTGCTGGGAGAGGTAATTGGAATCTCCCGGCACACAAGACGAGTGCCTCCAAGCTCAATTCACGATTTCCCAGTAATTCTAGTGGTAGACAGGTGCTACATACTAAGATCCATATGTGAGAAGGTAGCTGAACGCCTTGTCCAAAAGCATCTTACTTCTGAGAGTTGAGCTAACCCTCAGTCCCTCACAGTTCCACACTGCCTGTAGAGTGAGTTTCACACGTCTTCACCAGAGACGATTGCCAGAGGCTTCTGTGTATAAGTTAAGAATGCAGACCTGGGGGGTATCTCCAAGTGCAGTAGAGTGGTAATCTTGGAACCTCCTGACTCAGAGTACTGCTACTTTCTCAGTGCCATAAGAATGCAGCTAGTTCACAGCTGGCTTCAAGACATGCTTCCCTGTGAGAGCTGAGGACAGGGCAGAACCCTCCCGCATCCTGCCTGACTGTAGGAGTAGCTGCTAACATCCTTATGTTAGTGGCTGGGAGAGGTTGCGGGAAAAGCATGTGTGAGCACTGGGCCTGAACTCCCGTGTATCTGAGTTGAGTAGAGCGATTTCCAACGGCTTACATCAATCAGAGTATAGCCATGATCCAACTCCCATGTCCGAGTGGGTAGCAGACATCTGCCTCCCATGCATACACACTTCTGAGAGTTGAGCTTATGGCCTGTACCTCCACAGCCAGCCTGCTGGTACCCTTGGCTTCTAAAAGGCCTAGGCTCGCTGTTTGACGGAAGTGCTGGGAGAGCTAATTGGAATGTCCCGGCACACAAGACGAGTGCCTCCAAGCTCAATTCACGATTTCCCAGTAATTCTTGTGGTAGACAGGTGCTACATACTAAGTTCCATATGTGAGAAGGTAGCTGAACGCTTGTCCAAAAGCATCTTACTTCTGAGAGTTGAGCTCCGCCTCAGTCCCTCACAGTTCCACACTGCCTGCAGAGTGAGTTTCACACGTCTTCACCAGAGACCATTGCCAGAGGCTTCTGAGTACAAGTTAACAATGCAGACCTGGAGGGTATCTCCAGGTGCAGTAGACTGGTAATCTTGGAACCTCCTGACTCAGAGTACTGCTACCTTCTCACTGCCATAGGAATGCAGCTAGTTGACAGCTGGCTTCAAGACATGCTTCCCTGTGAGAGCTGAGGACAGGGCAGAACCCTCCCGCATCCTGCCTGACTGTAGGAGTAGCTGCTAACATCCTTATGTTAGTGGCTGGGAGAGGTTGCGGGAAAAGCATGTGTGAGCACTGGGCCTGAACTCCCGTGTATCTGAGTTGAATACAGCGATTTCCAACGGCTTTCATCAATCAGAGTGTAGCCAGGTTCCAACTCCCATGTCCGAGTGGGTAGCAGACATATGCCTCCCATGCATACACACTTCTCAGTGTTGAGCTTATGGCCTGTAGCTCCACAGCCAGCCTGCTGGTACCCTTGGCTTCTAAAATGCCTAGGCTCGCTGTTTGACGGAAGTGCTGGGAGAGGTAATTGGAATCACCCGGCACACAAGACTGTGCCTCCAAGCTCAGTCCAGCGATTTCCTAGTAATTCCTGTGGTAGACTGGTGCTACATACTAAGTTCCATACGTGAGAGGGTAGCTGAACGCCTTGTCCAAAAGCATCTTACTTCTGAGAGTTGAGCTCATCCTCAGTCCCTCACAGTTCCACACTGCCTGCAGAGTGAGTTTCGCAGGTCTTCAGCAGAGACGTTTGCCAGAGGCTTCTGAGACGCAGGGTAACAATGCAGACCTGGAGGGTATCCCCAGGTGCAGTAGACTGGTAATCTTGGAACCTCCTGACTCAGAGTACTGCTACCTTCTCACTGCCATAGGAATGCAGCTAGTTGACAGCTGGCTTCAAGACATGCTTCCCTGTGAGAGCTGAGGACAGGGCAGAACCCTCCCGCATCCTGCCTGACTGTAGGAGTAGCTGCTAACATCCTTATGTTAGTGGCTGGGAGAGGTTGCGGGAAAAGCATGTGTGAGCACTGGGCCTGAACTCCCGTGTATCTGAGTTGAATACAGCGATTTCCAACGGCTTTCATCAATCAGAGTGTAGCTAGGTTCCAAATCCCATGTACGAGCGGGTAGCAGACATCTGCCTCCCATGCATACACACTTCTGAGAGTTGAGCTTATGGCCTGTACCTCCACATCCAGCCTGCTGGTTCGAAAAGGCTTGCCTTCTAAAAGGCCTAGGCTCGCTGTTTGACGGAAGTGCTTGGAGAGGTAATTGGAATCTCCCGGCACACAAGACGAGTGCCTCCAAGCTCAATTCACGATTTCCCAGTAATTCTTGTGGTAGACAGGTGCTACATACTAAGTTCCATATGTGAGAAGGTAGCTGAACGCCAAGTCCAAAAGCATCTTACTTCTGAGGGTTGAGCTCAGCCTCAGTCCCTCACAGTTCCACACTGCCTGCAGAGTGAGTTTCACACGTCTTCACCAGAGACGATTGCCAGACGCTTCTGAGTACAAGTTAACAATGCAGACCTGGAGGGTATCTCCAGGTGCAGTAGAGTGGTAATCTTGGAACCTCCTGACTCAGAGTACTGCTACCTTCTCACTGCCATAGGAATGCAGCTAGTTGACAGCTGGCTTCAAGACATGCTTCCCTGTGAGAGCTGAGGACAGGGCAGAACCCTCCCGCATCCTGCCTGACTGTAGGAGTAGCTGCTAACATCCTTATGTTAGTGGCTGGGAGAGGTTGCGGGAAAAGCATGTGTGAGCACTGGGCCTGAACTCCCGTGTATCTGAGTTGAATACAGCGATTTCCAACGGCTTTCATCAATCAGAGTGTAGCTAGGTTCCAAATCCCATGTACGAGCGGGTAGCAGACATCTGCCTCCCATGCATACACACTTCTGAGAGTTGAGCTTATGGCCTGTACCTCCACATTCAGCCTGCTGGTTTGAAAAGGCTTGGCTTCTAAAAGGCCTAGGCTCGCTGTTTGACGGAAGTGCTGGGAGAGGTAATTGGAATCTCCCGGCACACAAGACGAGTGCCTCCAAGCTCAATTCACGATTTCCCAGTAATTCTTGTGGTAGACAGGTGCTACATACTAAGTTCCATATGTGAGAAGGTAGCTGAACGCCTTGTCCAAAAGCATCTTACTTCTGAGAGTTGAGCTCAGCCTCAGTCCCTCACAGTTCCACACTGCCTAGAGAGTGAGTTTCACACGTCTTCACCAGAGACGATTGCCAGAGGCTTCTGAGTACAAGTTAACAATGCAGACCTGGAGGGTATCTCCAGGTGCAGTAGACTGGTAATCTTGGAACCTCCTGACTCAGAGTACTGCTACCTTCTCACTGCCATAGGAATGCAGCTAGTTGACAGCTGGCTTCAAGACATGCTTCCCTGTGAGAGCTGAGGACAGGGCAGAACCCTCCCGCATCCTGCCTGACTGTAGGAGTAGCTGCTAACATCCTAATGTTAGTGGCTGGGAGAGGTTGCGGGAAAAGCATGTGTGAGCACTGGGCCTGAACTCCCGTGTATCTGAGTTGAATACAGCGATTTCCAACGGCTTTCATCAATCAGAGTGTAGCCAGGTTCCAACTCCCATGTCCGAGTGGGTAGCAGACATCTGCCTCCCATGCATACACACTTCTGAGTGTTGAGCTTATGGCCTGTACCTCCACATCCAGCCTGCTGGTACCCTTGGCTTCTAAAAGGCCTAGGCTCGCTGTTTGACGGAAGTGCTGGGAGAGGTAATTGGAATCACCCGGCACACAAGACTAGTGCCTCCAAGCTCAGTCCAGCGATTTCCTAGTAATTCCTGTGGTAGACTGGTGCTACATATTAAGTTCCATACGTGAGAGGGTATCTGAACGCCTTGTCCAAAAGCATCTTACTTCTGAGAGTTGAGCTCAGCCTCAGTCCCTCACAGTTCCACACTGCCTGCAGAGTGAGTTTCGCAGGTCTTCAGCAGAGACGTTTGCCAGAGGCTTCTGAGACGCAGGGTAACAATGCAGACCTGGAGGGTATCCCCAGGTGCAGTAGACTGGTAATCTTGGAACCTCCTGACTCAGAGTACTGCTACCTTCTCACTGCCATAGGAATGCAGCTAGTTGACAGCTGGCTTCAAGACATGCTTCCCTGTGAGAGCTGAGGACAGGGCAGAACCCTCCCGCATCCTGCCTGACTGTAGGAGTAGCTGCTAACATCCTAATGTTAGTGGCTGGGAGAGGTGGCGGGAAAAGCATGTGTGAGCACTGGGCCTGAACTCCCATGTATCTGAGTTGAATACAGCGATTTCCAACGGCTTTCCTCAACCAGAGTGTAGCTAGGTTCCAAATACCATGTACGAGCGGGTAGCAGACATCTGCCTCCCATGCATACACACTTGTGAGAGTTGAGCTTATGGCCTGTACCTCCACATCCAGCCTGCTGGTTTGAAAAGGCTTGGCTTCTAAAAGGCCTAGGCTCGCTGTTTGACAGAAGTAATGGGAGAGGTAATTGGAATCTCCCGGCACACAAGACGAGTGCCTCCAAGCTCAATTCACGATTTCCCAGTAATTCTTGTGGTAGACAGGTGCTACATACTAAGTTCCATATGTGAGAAGGTAGCTGAACGCCTTTTCCAAAAGCATCTTCCTTCTGAGAGTTGAGCTCAGCCTCAGTCCCTCACAGTTCCACACTGCCTGCAGAGTGAGTTTCACACGTCTTCACCAGAGACGATTGCCAGAGGCTTCTGAGTACAAGTTAACAATGCAGACCTGGAGGGTATCTCCAGGTGCAGTAGAGTGGTAATCTTGGAACCTCCTGACTCAGAGTACTGCTACCTTCTCACTGCCATAGGAATGCAGCTAGTTGACAGCTGGCTTCAAGACATGCTTCCCTGTGAGAGCTGAGGACAGGGCAGAACCCTCCCGCATCCTGCCTGACTGTAGGAGTAGCTGCTAACATCCTAATGTTAGTGGCTGGGAGAGGTTGCGGGAAAAGCATGTGTGAGCACTGGGCCTAAACTCCCGTATATCTG
Organism: Canis lupus baileyi; assembly: GCF_048164855.1. Lineage (NCBI taxonomy): Eukaryota > Metazoa > Chordata > Mammalia > Carnivora > Canidae > Canis > Canis lupus. The sequence continues at coordinate 77,557,206 of NC_132844.1, read as the reverse complement.
AGTTGAATACAGCGATTTCCAACGGCTTTCATCAATCAGAGTGTAGCTAGGTTCCAAATCCCATTTACGAGCGGGTAGCAGACATCTGCCTCCCATGCATACACACTTCTGAGAGTTGAGCTTATGGCCTGTACCTCCACATCCAGCCTCCTGGTTGGAAAGGCTTGGCTTCTAAAAGGCCTAGGCTCGCTGTTTGACGGAAGTGCTGGGAGAGGTAATTGGAATCTCCCGGCACACAAGACGCGTGCCTCCAAGCTCAATTCACGATTTCCCAGTAAATCTTGTGGTAGACAGGTGCTACATACTAAGTTCCATATGTGAGAAGGTAGCTGAACGCCTTGTCCAAAAGCATCTTTCTTCTGAGGGTTGAGCTCAGCCTCAGTCCCTCACAGTTTCACACTGCCTGCAGGGTGAGTTTCACACGTCTTCACCAGAGACGATTGCCAGAGGCTTCTGAGTACAAGTTAACAATGCAGACCTGGAGGGTATCTCCAGGTGCAGTAGAGTGGTAATGTTGGAACCTCCTGACTCAGAGTACTGCTACCTTCTCACTGCCATAGGAATGCAGCTAGTTGACAGCTGGCTTCAAGACATGCTTCCCTGTGAGAGCTGAGGACAGGGCAGAACCCTCCCGCATCCTGCCTGACTGTAGGAGTAGCTGCTAACATCCTTATGTTAGTGGCTGGGAGAGGTTGCGGGAAAAGCATGTGTGAGCACTGGGCCTGAACTCCCGTGTATCTGAGTTGAATACAGCGATTTCCAACGGCTTTCATCAATCAGAGTGTAGCTAGGTTCCAAATCCCATGTACGAGCGGGTAGCAGACATCTGCCTCCCATGCATACACACTTCTGAGAGTTGAGCTTATGGCCTGTACCTCCACATCCAGCATGCTGGTACCCTTGGCTTCTAAAAGGCCGAGGCTCGCTGTTTGACGGAAGTGCTGGGAGAGGTAATTGGAATCTCCCGGCACACAAGACGAGTGCCTCCAAGCTCAGTTCACGATTTCCCAGTAATTCTTGTGGTAGACAGGTGCTACATACTAAGTTCCATATGTGAGAAGGTAGCTGAACGCTTGTCCAAAAGCATCTTACTTCTGAGAGTTGAGCTCAGCCTCAGTCCCTCACAGTTCCACACTGCCTGCAGAGTGAGTTTCACACGTCTTCACCAGAGACCATTGCCAGAGGCTTCTGAGTACAAGTTAACAATGCAGACCTGGAGGGTATCTCCAGGTGCAGTAGACTGGTAATCTTGGAACCTCCTGACTCCGAGTACTGCTACCTTCTCACTGCCATAGGAATGCAGCTAGTTGACAGCTGGCTTCAAGACATACTTCCCTGTGAGAGCTGAGGACAGGGCAGAACCCTCCCGCATCCTGCCTGACTGTAGGAGTAGCTGCTAACATCCTTATGTTAGTGGCTGGGAGAGGTTGCGGGAAAAGCATGTGTGAGCACTGGGCCTGAACTCCCGTGTATCTGAGTTGAATACAGCGATTTCCAACGGCTTTCATCAATCAGAGTGTAGCCAGGTTCCAACTCTCATGTCCGAGTGGGTAGCAGACATCTGCCTCCCATGCATACACACTTCTGAGTGTTGAGCTTATGGCCTGTACCTCCACAGCCAGCTTGCTGGTACCCTTGGCTTCTAAAATGCCTAGGCTCGCTGTTTGACGGAAGTGCTGGGAGAGGTAATTGGAATCACCCGGCACACAAGACTAGTGCCTCCAAGCTCAGTCCAGCGATTTCCTAGTAATTCCTGTGGTAGACTGGTGCTACATACTAAGTTCCATACGTGAGAGGGTAGCTGAACGCCTTGTCCAAAAGCATCTTACTTCTGAGAGTTGAGCTCAGCCTCAGTCCCTCACAGTTCCACACTGCCTGCAGAGTGAGTTTCGCAGGTCTTCAGCAGAGATGTTTGCCAGAGCTTCTGAGACGCAGGGTAACAATGCAGACCTGGAGGGTATCCCCAGGTGCAGTAGACCCAGTAATCTTGGAACCTCCTGACTCAGAGTACTGCTACCTTCTCACTGCCATAGGAATGCAGCTAGTTGACAGCTGGCTTCAAGACATGCTTCCCTGTGAGAGCTGAGGACAGGGCAGAACCCTCCCGCATCCTGCCTGACTGTAGGAGTAGCTGCTAACATCCTAATGTTAGTGGCTGGGAGAGGTTGCGGGAAAAGCATGTGTGAGCACTGGGCCTAAACTCCCGTATATCTGAGTTGAATACAGCGATTTCCAACGGCTTTCATCAATCAGAGGGTAGCTAGGTTCCAAATCCCATTTACGAGCGGGTAGCAGACATCTGCCTCCCATGCATACACACTTCTGAGAGTTGAGCTTATGGCCTGTACCTCCACATCCAGCCTGCTGGTTCGAAAGGCTTGGCTTCTAAAAGGCCTAGGCTCGCTGTTTGAGGGAAGTGCTGGGAGAGGTAATTGGAATCTCCCGGCACACAAGACGCGTGCCTCCAAGCTCAATTCACGATTTCCCAGTAATTCTTGTGGTAGACAGGTGCTACATACTAAGTTCCATATGTGAGAAGGTAGCTGAACGCCTTGTCCAAAAGCATCTTACTTCTGAGGGATGAGCTCAGCCTCAGTCCCTCACAGTTCCACACTGCCTGCAGAGTGAGTTTCACACGTCTTCACCAGAGACGATTGCCAGACGCTTCTGAGTACAAGTTAACAATGCAGACCTGGAGGGTATCTCCAGGTGCAGTAGAGTGGTAATCTTGGAACCTCCTGACTCAGAGTACTGCTACCTTCTCACTGCCATAGGAATGCAGCTAGTTGACAGCTGGCTTCAAGACATGCTTCCCTGTGAGTGCTGAGGACAGGGCAGAACCCTCCCGCATCCTGCCTGACTGTAGGAGTAGCTGCTAACATCCTTATGTTAGTGGCTGGGAGAGGTTGCGGGAAAAGCATGTGTGAGCACTGGGCCTGAACTCCCGTGTATCTGAGTTGAATACAGCGATTTCCAACGGCTTTCATCAATCAGAGTGTAGCTAGGTTCCAAATCCCATGTACGAGCGGGTAGCAGACATCTGCCTCCCATGCATACACACTTCTGAGAGTTGAGCTTATGGCCTGTACCTCCACATCCAGCCTGCTGGTTTGAAAAGGCTTGGCTTCTAAAAGGCCTAGGCTCGCTGTTTGACGGAAGTGCTGGGAGAGGTAATTGGAATCTCCCGGCACACAAGACGAGTGCCTCCAAGCTCAATTCACGATTTCCCAGTAATTCTTGTGGTAGACAGGTGCTACATACTAAGTTCCATATGTGAGAAGGTAGCTGAACGCCTTGTCCAAAAGCATCTTACTTTTGAGAGTTGAGCCCACCCTCAGTCCCTCACACTTCCACACTGCCTGCAGAGTGAGTTTCACACGTCTTCACCAGAGACGATTGCCAGAGGCTTCTGAGTACAAGTTAACAGTGCCGACCTGGAGGGTATCTCCAGGTGCAGTAGAGTGGTAATCTTGGAACCTCCTGACTCAGAATACTGCTACCTTCTCACTGCCATAGGAATGCAGCTAGTTGACAGCTGGCTTCAAGACAAGCTTCCCTGTGAGAGCTGAGAACAGGGCAGAACCCTCCCGCATCCTGCCTGGCTGTAGGAGTAGCTGCTAACATCCTTATGTTAGTGGCTGGGAGAGGTTGCGGGAAAAGCATGTGTGAGCACTGGGCCGGAACTCCTGTGTATCTGAGTTGAATACAGCGATTTCCAACGGCTTTCTTCAATCAGAGTGTAGCCAGGTTCCAAATCCCATGTCCGAGTGGGTAGCAGACATCTGCCTCCCATGCATACACACTTCTGAGAGTTGAGCTTATGGCCTGTACCTCCACATCCAGCCTGCTGGTACCCTTGGCTTCTAAAAGGCCTAGGCTCGCTGTTTGACGGAAGTGTTGGGAGAGGTAATTGGAATCACCCGGCACACAAGACTAGTGCCTCCAAGCTCAGTCCAGCGATTTCCTAGTAATTCCTGTGGTAGACTGGTGCTACATACTAAGTTGCATACGTGAGAGGGTAGCTGAACGCCTTGTCCAAAAGCATCTTACTTCTGAGGGTTGAGCTCAGCATCAGTCCCTCACACTTCCACACTGCCTGCAGAGTCAGTTTCGCACGTCTTCACCAGAGACGTTTGCCAGAGGCTTCTGAGACGCAGGGTAACAATGCAGACCTGGAGGGTATCCCCAGGTGCAGTAGACTGGTAATCTTGGAACCTCCTACTCAGAATACTGCTACCTTCTCACTGCCATAGGAATGCAGCTAGTTGACAGCTGGCTTTAAGACATGCTTCCCTGTGAGAGCTGAGGACATGTCAGTACCCTCCCGTATCCTGCCTGACTGGAGGAGCAGCTGCTAACATCCTAATATTAGTGGCTGGGAGAGTTTGCGTGAAAACCTTGTGTGTGTACTGGGCCTGAACTCCCGTGTATCTGAGTTGAATACAGCGATTTCCAACGGCTTTCCTCAATCAGAGTGTAGCCAGGTTCCAAATCCCATGTACGAGCGGGTAGCAGACATCTGCCTCCCATGCATACACACTTCTGAGAGTTGGGCTTATGGCCTGTACCTCCACATCTAGCCTGCTGGTACCCTTGGTTTCTAAAAGGCCTAGGCTCGCTGTTTGACGGAAGTGATGGGAGAGGGAATTGGAATCTCCCGGCACACAAGACGAGTGCCTCCAAGCTCAATTCTCGATTTGCCAGTAATTCTTGTGGTAGACAGGTGCTACATACTAAGTTCCATATGTGAGAAGGTAGCTGAACGCCTTGTCCAAAAGCATCTTACTTCTGAGAGTTGAGCTCACCCTCAGTCCCTCACAGTTCCACACTGCCTGCAGAGTGAGTTCCACACGTCTTCACCAGAGACGATTGTCAGAGGCTTCTGAGTACAAGTTAACAATGCAGACCTGGAGGGTATCTCCAGGTGCAGTAGAGTGGTAATCTTGGAACCTCCTGACTCAGAGTACTGCTACCTTCTCACTGCCATAGGAATGCAGCTAGTTGACAGCTGGCTTCAAGACATGCTTCTCTGTGAGAGCTGAGGACAGGGCAGCACCCTCCCGCATCCTGCCTGACTGTAGGAGTAGCTGCTAACATCCTTATGCTAGTGGCTGGGAGAGGTTGCGGGAAAAGCATGTGTGAGCACTGGGCCTGAACTCCCATGTATCTGAGTTGAATACAGCGATTTCCAACGGCTTTCCTCAACCAGAGTGTAGCTCGGTTCCAAATCCCATGTACGAGCGGGTAGCAGACATCTGCCTCCCATGCATACACACTTCTGAGAGTTGAGCTTATGGCCTGTACATCCACATCCAGCCTGCTGATACCCTTGGCTTCTAAAAGGACTAGGCTCGCTGTTTGACGGAAGTGCTGGGAAAGGTAATTGGAATCACCCGTCACACAAGACTAGTGCCTCCTAGCTCAGTCCAGCGATTTCCTAGTAATTCCTGTGGTAGACTGGTGCTACATACTAAGTTCCATACGTGAGAGGGTAGCTGAACGCCTTGTCCAAAAGCATCTTACTTCTGAGAGTTGAGCTCAGCCTCAGTCACTCACAGATCCACACTGCCTGCAGAGTGAGTTTCGCAGGTCTTCACCAGAGACATTTGCCAGAGGCTTCTGAGACGCAGGGTAACAATGCAGACCTGGAGGGTATCCCCAGGTGAAGTAGACTGGTAATCTTGGAACCTCCTGACTCAGAATACTGCTATCATCTCACTGCCATAGGAATGCAGCTAGTTGACAGCTGGCTTCAAGACATGCTTCCCTGTGAGAGCTGAGGACAGGGCAGAACCCTCCCGCATCCTGCCTGACTGTAGGAGTAGCTGCTAACATCCTAATGTTAGTGGCTGGGAGAGGTTGCGGGAAAAGCATGTGTGAGCACTGGGCCTGAACTCCGGTGTATTTGAGTTGAATACAGCGATTTCCAACGGCTTTCCTCAACCAGCGTGTAGCTAGTTTCCAAATCCCATGTACGAGCGGGTAGCAGACATCTGCCTCCCATGCATACACACTTCTGAGAGTTGAGCTTATGGCCTGTACCTCCACATCCAGCCTCCTGGTACCCTTGGTTTCTAAAAGTCCTAGGCTCGCTGTTTGACGAAAGTGCTGGGAGAGGTAATTGGAATCTCCCGGCACACAAGACGAGAGCCTCCAAGCTAAATTCACGATTTCCCAGTAATTCTTGTGGTACACAGGTGCTACATACTAAGTTCCATATGTGAGAAGGTAGCTGAACGCCTTGTCCAGAAGAATTTTACTTCTGAGAGTTGAGCTCAGCCTCAGTCCCTCACATTTCCACACTGCCTGCAGAGTGAGTTTTGCACATCTTCACCAGAGACGTTTGCCAGAGGCTTCTAAGACGCAGCGTAACAATGCAGACTTAGAGGGTATCCCCAGCTGCAGTAGACTGTTAATCTTGGAACCTCCTGTCTCAGAATACTGCTACCTTCTCACTGCCATAGGAATGCAGCTAGTTGACAGCTGGCTTCAAGACATGCTTCCCTGTGAGAGCTGAGGACAGGGCAGAACCCTCCCGCATCCTGCCTGACTGTAGGTGTAGCTGCTAACATCCTTATGTTAGTGGCTGGGAGAGGTTGCGGGAAAAGCATGTGTGAACACTGGGCCTGAACTCCCATGTATCTGAGTTGAATACAGCGATTTTCAACGGCTTTCTTCAATCCGAGTGTAGCCAGGTTCCAAATCCCATGTCCGAGGGGGTAGCAGACATCTGCCTCCAATGCATACACACTTCTGAGAGTTGAGGTTATGGCCTGTACCTCAACATCCAGCCTGCTGGTACCCTTGGCTTCTAAAAGGCCTAGGCTCGCTGCTTGATGGAAGTGCTGGGAGAGGTAATAGGAATCACCCGGCACACAAGACTAGTGCCTCCAAGCTCAGTCCAGCGATTTCCGAGAAATTCCTGTGGTAGACTGGTGCTACATACTAAGTTCCATACGTGAGAGGGTAGCTGAACGCCTTGTCGAAAAGCATCTTACTTCTGAGAGTTGAGTTCAGCCTCAGTCCCTCACAGTTCCACACTGCCTGCAGAGTGAGTTTCGCAGGTCTTCAGCAGAGACGTTTGCCAGAGGCTTCTGAGACGCAGGTTAACAATGCAGACCTGGAGGGTATCCCCAAGTGCAGTAGACTAGTAATCTTGGAACTTCCTGACTCAGAATACTGCTACCTTCTCACTGCCATAGGAATGCAGCTAGTTGACAGCTGGCTTCAAGACATGCTTCCCTGTGAGAGCTGAGGACAGGGCAGAACCCTCCCGCATCCTGCCTGACTGTAGGAGTAGCTGCTAACATCCTCATGTTAGTGGCTGGGAGAGGTTGCGGGAAAAGCATTTGTGAGCACTGGGCCTGAACTCCTGTGTATCTGAGTTGAATACAGCGATTTCCAATGGCCTTCTTCAAATACAGTGTAGCTAGGTTCCAACTCCCATGTCCGAGTTGGTAGCAATATCTGCCTCCCATGCTTACACACTTCTGAGAGATGAGCTTATGGCCTGTACCTCCACATCCAGCCTGCTGGTACCCTTGGCTTCTAAAAGGCCTAGGCTCGCTGTTTGACGGAAGTGCTGGGAGAGGTAATTGGAATCACCGGGCACACAAGACTAGTGCCTCCAAGCTCAGTCCAGCGATTTCCTAGTAATTCCTGTGGTAGACTCGTGCTACATACTAAGTTCCAAACGTGAGAGGGCAGCTGAACGCTTTGTCCAAAAGCATCTTACTTCTGAGAGTTGAGCTCAGCCTCAGTCCCTCACAGTTCCACACTGCCTGCAGAGTGAGTTCCGCACGTCTTCACCAGAGACGTTTGCCAGAGGCTTCTGAGACGCAGGGTAACAATGCAGACCTGGAGGTTATCCCCAGGTGCAGTAGACTGGTAATCTTGGAACCTCCTGACTCAGAATACTGCTACCTTCTCACTGCCATAGGAATGCAGCTAGTTGACAGCTGGCTTCAAGACATGCTTCCCTGTGAGAGCTGAGGACAGGGCAGAACCCTCCCGCATCCTGCCTGACTGTAGGAGTAGCTGCTAACATCCTAATGTTAGTGCCTGGGAGAGGTTGCGGGAAAAGCATGTGTGAGCACTGGGCCTGAACTCCCGTGTATCGGAGTTGAATACAGCGATTTCCAACGGCTTTCCTCAACCAGAGTGTAGCTAGGTTCCAAATCCCATGTACGAGCGGGTAGCAGACATCTGCTTCCCATGCATACACATTTCTGAGAGTTGAGCTTATGGCCTGTACCTCCACAGCAGGCCTGCTGGTACCCTTGGCTTCTAAAAGGCCTAGGCTCGCTGTTTGACGGAAGTGCTGGGAGAGGTAATTGGAATCTCCCGGCACACAAGACGAGTGCCTCCAAGCCCAATTCACGTTTTCCCAGTAATTCTTGTGGTAGACAGGTGCTACATACTAAGTTCCATATATGAGAAGGTAGCTGAACGCCTTGTCCAAAAGCATCTTACTTCTGAGAGTTGAGCTCAGCCTCAGTCCCTCACAGTTCCACACTGCCTGTAGAGTGAGTTTCACACGTCTTCACCTGAGACGATTGCCAGAGGCTTCTGAGTACAAGTTAACAATGCAGACCTGGAGGGTATCTCCAGGTGCAGTAGAGGGGTAATCTTGGAACCTCCTGACTCAGAGTACTGCTACCTTCTCACTGCCATAGGAATGCAGCTAGTTGACAGCTGGCTTCAAGACATGCTTCCCTGTGAGAGCTGAGGACAGGGAAGAACCCTCCCGCATCCTGCCTGACTGTAGGAGTAGCCTCTAACATCTTAATGTTAGTGGCTGGCAGAGGTTGCGGGAAAAGCATGTGTGAGCACTGGGCCTGAACTCCCGTGTATCTGAGCGAATACAGCGATTTCCACCGGCTTTCATCAATCAGAGTGTAGTCACGTTCCAACTCCCATGTCCGAGTGGGTAGCAGACATCTGCCTCCCATGCATACACACTTCTGAGAGTTGAGCTTATGGCCTGTACCTCCACAGCCAGCCTGCTGGTACCCTTGGCTTCTAAAAGGCCTAGGCTTGCTGTTTGACGGAAGTGTTGGGAGAGGTAATTGGAATCACCCGGCACACAAGACTAGTGCCTCCAAGCTCAGTCCAGCGATTTCCTAGTAATTCCTGTGGTAGACTGGTGCTACATACTAAGTTCCATACATGACAGGGTAGCTGAACGCCTTGTCCAAAAGCATCTTACTTCTGAGAGTTGAGCTCAGCATCAGTCCCTCACAGTTCCACACTGCCTGCAGAGTGAGTTTCGCAGGTTTTCAGCAGAGACGTTTGGCAGAGGCTTCTGAGACGCAGGGTAACAATGCAGACCTGGAGGGTATCCCCAGGTGCAGTAGACTGGTAATCTTGGAACCTCCTGACTCAGAGTACTGCTACCTTCTCACTGCCATAGGAATGCAGCTAGTTGACAGCTGGCTTCAAGACATGCTTCCATGTGAGAGCTGAGGACAGGGCAGAACCCTCCCGCATCCTGCCTGACTGTAGGAGTAGCTGCTAACATCCTAATGTTAGTGGCTGGGAGAGGTTGCGGGAAAAGCATGTGTGAGCACTGGGCATGAACTCCCGTGTATCTGAGTTGAATACAGCGATTTCCAACGGCTTTCCTCAACCAGAGTGTAGCTAGGTTCCAAATCCCATGTCCGAGCGGGTAGCAGACATCTGCCTCCCATGCATACACACTTCTGAGAGTTGAGCTTATGGCCTGTACCTCCACATCCAGCCTGCTGGTACCCTTGTCTTCTAAAAGGCCTAGGCTCGCTGTTTGACGGAAGTGCTGGGAGAGGTAATTGGAATCTCCCGGCACACAAGACGAGTGCCTCCAAGCTCAATTCACGATTTCCCAGTAATTCTTGTGGTAGACAGGTGCTACATACTAAGTTCCATATGTGAGAAAGTAGCTGAACGCCTTGTCCAAAAGCATCTTACTTCTGAGAGTTGAGCTCAGCCTCAGTCCCTCACAGTTCCACACTGCCTGCAGAGTGAGTTTCACACGTCTTCACCAGAGACGATTGCCAGAGGCTTCTGAGTACAAGTTAACAATGCAGACCTGGAGGGTATCTCCAGGTGCAGTAGAGTGGTAATCTTCGAACCTCCTGACTCAGAGTACTGCTACATTCTCACTGCCATAGGAATGCAGCTAGTTGTCAGCTGGATTCAAGACATGCTTCCCTGTGAGAGCTGAGGACAGGGCAGAACCCTCCCGCATCCTGCCTGACTGTAGGAGTAGCTGCTAACAATCTTATGTTAGTGGCTGGGAGAGGTTGCGGGAAAAGCATGTGTGAGCACTGGGCCTGAACTCCCGTGTATCTGAGTTGAATACAGCGATTTCCAACGGCTTTCCTCAATCAGAGTGTAGCTGGGTTCCAAATCCCATGTACGAGCGGGTAGCAGACATCTGCCTCCCATGCATACACACTTCTGAGAGTTGAGCTTATGGCCTGTACCTCCACATCCAGCCTGCTGGTTCGAAAAGGCTTGTCTTCTAAAAGGCCTAGGCTCGCTGTTAGACGGAAGTGCTGGGAGAGGTAATTGGAATCTCCCGGCACACAAGACGAGTGCCTCCAGGCTCAGTCCAGCGATTTCCTAGTAATTCCTGTGGTAGACTGGTGCTACATACTAAGTTCTATACGTGAGAGGGTAGCTGAACGCCTTGTCCAAAAGCATCTTACTTCTGAGAGTTGAGCTCAGCCTCAGTCCCTCACAGTTCCACACTGCCTGCAGAGTGAGTTTCGCAGGTTTTCAGCAGAGACGTTTGGCAGAGGCTTCTGAGACGCAGGGTAACAATGCAGACCTGGAGGGTATCCCCAGGTGCAGTAGACTGGTAATCTTGGAACCTTCTGACTCAGAGTACTGCTACCTTCTCACTGCCATAGGAATGCAGCTAGTTGACAGCTGGCTTCAAGACATGCTTCCATGTGAGAGCTGAGGACAGGGCAGAACCCTCCCGCATCCTGCCTGACTGTAGGAGTAGCTGCTAACATCCTAATGTTAGTGGCTGGGAGAGGTTGCGGGAAAAGCATGTGTGAGCACTGGGCCTGAACTCCCGTGTATCTGAGTTGAATACAGCGATTTCCAACGGCTTTCCTCAACCAGAGTGTAGCTAGGTTCCAAATCCCATGTCCGAGCGGGTAGCAGACATCTGCCTCCCATGCATACACACTTCTGAGAGTTGAGCTTATGGCCTGTACCTCCACAGCCAGCCTGCTGGTACCCTTGGCTTCTAAAAGGCCTAGGCTCGCTGTTTGACGGAAGTGCTGGGAGAGGTAATTGGAATCTCCCGGCACACAAGACGAGTGCCTCCAAGCTCAATTCACGATTTCCCAGTAATTCTTGTGGTAGACAGGTGCTACATACTAAGTTCCATATGTGAGAAGGTAGCTGAACGCCTTGTCCAAAAGCATCTTACTTCTGAGAGTTGAGCTCAGCCTCAGTCCCTCACAGTTCCACACTGCCTGCAGAGTGAGTTTCACACGTCTTCACCAGAGACGATTGCCAGAGGCTTCTGAGTACAAGTTAACAATGCAGACCTGGAGGGTATCTCCAGGTGCAGTAGAGTGGTAATCTTCGAACCTCCTGACTCAGAGTACTGCTACATTCTCACTGCCATAGGAATGCAGCTAGTTGACAGCTGGCTTCAAGACATGCTTCCCTGTGAGAGCTGAGGACAGGGCAGAACCCTCCCGCATCCTGCCTGACTGTAGGAGTAGCTGCTAACAATCTTATATTAGTGGCTGGGAGAGGTTGCGGGAAAAGCATGTGTAAGCACTGGGCCTGAACTCCCGTGTATCTGAGTTGAATACAGCGATTTCCAACGGCTTTCCTCAATCAGAGTGTAGCCAGGTTCCAACTCCCATGTCCGAGTGGGTAGCAGACATCTGCCTCCCATGCATACACACTTCTGAGAGTTGAGCTTATGGCCTGTACCTCCACAGCCAGCCTGCTGGTACCCTTGGCTTGTAAAAGGCCTAGGCTCGCTGTTTGACGGAAGTGCTGGGAGAGGTAATTGGAATCACCCGGCACACAAGACTAGTGCCTCCAAGCTCAGTCCAGCGATTTCCTAGTAATTCCTGTGGTAGACTGGTGCTACATACTAAGTTCCATACGTGAGAGGGTAGCTGAACGCCTTGTCCAAAAGCATCTTACTTCTGAGAGTTGAGCTCAGCCTCAGTCCCTCACAGTTCCACACTGCCTGCAGAGTGAGTTTCGCAGGTCTTCAGCAGAGACGTTGGTCAGAGTCTTCTGAGATGAGGGTAACAATGCCGACCTGGAGTGTATCCCCAGGTGCAGTAGACTGGTAATCTTGGAACCTCCTGACTCAGAGTACTGCTACCTTTTCACTGCCATAGGAATGCAGCTAGTTGACAGCTGGCTTCAAGACATGCTTCCCTGTGAGAGCTGAGGACAGGGCAGAACCCTCCCGCATCCTGCCTGACTGTAGGAGTAGCTCCTAACATCCTTATGTTAGTGGCTGGGAGAGGTTGCGGGAAAAGCATGTGTGAGCACTGGGCCTGAACTCCCGTGTATCTGAGTTGAATACAGCGATTTCCAACGGCTTACATCAATCAGAGTGTAGCCAGGTTCCAACTCCCATGTCCGAGTGGGTAGCAGACATCTGCCTCCCATGCATACACACTTCTGAGAGTTGAGCTTATGGCCTGTACCTCCACAGCCAGCCTGCTGGTACCCTTGGCTTGTAAAAGGCCTAGGCTCGCTGTTTGACGGAAATGTTGGGAGAGGTAATTGGAATCACCCGGCACACAAGACTAGTGCCTCCAAGCTCAGTCCAGCGATTTCCTAGTAATTCCTGTGGTAGACTGGTGCTACATACTAAGTTCCATACGTGAGAGGGTAGCTGAATGCCTTGTCCAAAAGCATCTTACTTCTGAGAGTTGAGCTCAGCCTCAGTCCCTCACAGTTCCACACTGCCTGCAGAGTGAGTTTCGCAGGTCTTCAGCAGAGACGTTGGCCAGAGGCTTCTGAGATGAGGGTAACAATGCAGGCCTGGAGTGTATCCCCAGGTGCAGTAGACTGGTAATCTTGGAACCTCCTGACTCAGAGTACTGCTACCTTCTCAATGCCATAGGAATGCAGATAGTTGACAGCTGGCTTCAACACATGCTTCCCTGTGAGAGCTGAGGACAGGGCAGAACCCTCCCGCATCCTGCCTGACTGTAGGAGTAGCTGCTAACATCCTAATGTTAGTGGCTGGGAGAGGTTGCGGGAAAAGCATGTGTGAGCACTGGGCCTGAACTCCCGTGTATCTGAGTTGAATACAGTGATTTCCAACGCCTTTCATCAATCAGAGTGTAGCTAGGTTCCAAATCCCAAGTACGAGCGGGTAGCAGACATCTGCCTCCCATGCATACACACTTCTGAGAGTTGAGCTTATGGCCTGTACCTCCACATCCAGCCTGCTGTTTCGAAAAGGCTTGGCTTCTAAAAGGCCTAGGCTCGCTGTTTGACGGAAGTGCTGGGAGAGGTAATTGGAATTTCCCGGCACACAAGACGAGTGCCTCCAAGCTCAATTCACGATTTCCCAGTAATTCTTGTGGTAGACAGGTGCTACATACTACGTTCCATATGTGAGAAGGTAGCTGAACTCCTTGTCCAAAAGCATCTTACTTCTGAGAGTTGAGCTCAGCCTCAGTCCCTCACAGTTCCACACTGCCTGCAGAGTGAGTTTCACACGTCTTCACCAGAGACGATTGCCAGAGGCTTCTGAGTACAAGTTAACAATGCAGACCTGGAGGGTATCTCCAGGTGCAGTAGAGTGGTAATCTTCGAACCTCCTGACTCAGAGTACTGCTACATTCTCACTGCCATAGGAATGCAGCTAGTTGACAGCTGGCTTCAAGACATGCTTCCCTGTGAGAGCTGAGGACAGGGCAGAACCCTCCCGCATCCTGCCTGACTGTAGGAGTAGCTGCTAACAATCTTATGTTAGTGGCTGGGAGAGGTTGCGGGAAAAGCATGTGTGAGCACTGGGCCTGAACTCCCGTGTATCTGAGTTGAATACAGCGATTTCCAACGGCTTTCCTCAATCAGAGTGTAGCCAGGTTCCAACTCCCATGTCCGAGTGGGTAGCAGACATCTGCCTCCCATGCATACACACTTCTGAGAGTTGAGCTTATGGCCTGTACCTCCACAGCCAGCCTGCTGGTACCCTTGGCTTCTAAAAGGCCTAGGCTCGCTGTTTGACGGAAGTGTTGGGAGAGGTAATTGGAATCACCCGGCACACAAGACTAGTGCCTCCAAGCTCAGTCCAGCGATTTCCTAGTAATTCCTGTGGTAGACTGGTGCTACATACTAAGTTCCATACGTGAGAGGGTAGCTGAACGCCTTGTCCAAATGCATCTTACTTCTGAGAGTTGACTCAGCCGAGTCCCTCACAGTTCCACACTGCCTGCAGAGTGAGTTTCGCAGGTCTTCAGCAGAGACGTTTGCCAGAGGCTTCTGAGACGCAGGGTAACAATGCAGACCTGGAGGGTATCCCCAGGTGCAGTAGACTGGTAATCTTGGAACCTCCTGAGTCAGAGTACTGCTACCTTCTCACTGCCATAGGAATGCAGCTAGTTGACAGCTGGCTTCAAGACATGCTTCCCTGTGAGAGCTGAGGACAGGGCAGAACCCTCCCGCATCCTGCCTGACTGTAGGAGTAGCTGCTAACATCCTAATGTTAGTGGCTGGGAGAGGTTTTGGGAAAAGCATGTGTGAGCACTGGGCCTGAACTCCCGTGTATCTGAGTTGAATACAGCGATTTCCAACGGCTTTCCTCAACCAGAGTGTAGCTAGGTTCCAAATCCCATGTACGAGCGGGTAGCAGACATCTTCCTCCCATGCATACACACTTCTGAGAGTTGAGCTTATGGCCTGTACCTCCACATCCAGCCTCCTGGTTGGAAAGGCTTGGCTTCTAAAAGGCCTAGGCTCGCTGTTTGACGGAAGTGCTGGGAGAGGTAATTGGAATCTCCCGGCACACAAGACGCGTGCCTCCAAGCTCAATTCACGATTTCCCAGTAAATCTTGTGGTAGACAGGTGCTACATACTAAGTTCCATATGTGAGAAGGTAGCTGAACGCCTTCTCCAAAAGCATCTTTCTTCTGAGGGTTGAGCTCAGCCTCAGTCCCTCACAGTTTCACACTGCCTGCAGGGTGAGTTTCACACGTCTTCACCAGAGACGATTGCCAGAGGCTTCTGAGTACAAGTTAACAATGCAGACCTGGAGGGTATCTCCAGGTGCAGTAGAGTGGTAATGTTGGATCCTCCTGACTCAGAGTACTGCTACCTTCTCACTGCCATAGGAATGCAGCTAGTTGACAGCTGGCTTCAAGACATGCTTCCCTGTGAGAGCTGAGGACAGGGCAGAACCCTCCCGCATCCTGCCTGACTGTAGTAGTAGCTGCTAACATCCTTATGTTAGTGGCTGGGAGAGGTTGCGGGAAAAGCATGTGTGAGCACTGGGCCTGAACTCCCGTGTATCTGAGTTGAATACAGCGATTTCCAACGGCTTTCATCAATCAGAGTGTAGCTAGGTTCCAAATCCCATGTACGAGCGGGTAGCAGACATCTGCCTCCCATGCATACACACTTCTGAGAGTTGAGCTTATGGCCTGTACCTCCACATCCAGCATGCTGGTACCCTTGGCTTCTAAAAGGCCTAGGCTCGCTGTTTGACGGAAGTGCTGGGAGAGGTAATTGGAATCTCCCGGCACACAAGACGAGTGCCTCCAAGCTCAGTTCACGATTTCCCAGTAATTCTTGTGGTAGACAGGTGCTACATACTAAGTTCCATATGTGAGAAGGTAGCTGAACGCTTGTCCAAAAGCATCTTACTTCTGAGAGTTGAGCTCAGCCTCAGTCCCTCACAGTTCCACACTGCCTGCAGAGTGAGTTTCACACGTCTTCACCAGAGACCATTGCCAGAGGCTTCTGAGTACAAGTTAACAATGCAGACCTGGAGGGTATCTCCAGGTGCAGTAGACTGGTAATCTTGGAACCTCCTGACTCAGAGTACTGCTACCTTCTCACTGCCATAGGAATGCAGCTAGTTGACAGCTGGCTTCAAGACATGCTTCCCTGTGAGAGCTGAGGACAGGGCAGAACCCTCCCGCATCCTGCCTGACTGTAGGAGTAGCTGCTAACATCCTTATGTTAGTGGCTGGGAGAGGTTGCGGGAAAAGCATGTGTGAGCACTGGGCCTGAACTCCCGTGTATCTGAGTTGAATACAGCGATTTCCAACGGCTTTCATCAATCAGAGTGTAGCCAGGTTCCAACTCCCATGTCCGAGTGGGTAGCAGATATCTGCCTCCCATGCATACACACTTCTGAGTGTTGAGCTTATGGCCTGTACCTCCACAGCCAGCCTGCTGGTACCCTTGGCTTCTAAAATGCCTAGGCTCGCTGTTTGACGGAAGTGCTGGGAGAGGTAATTCGAATCACCCGGCACACAAGACTAGTGCCTCCAAGCTCAGTCCAGCGATTTCCTAGTAATTCCTGTGGTAGACTGGTGCTACATACTAAGTTCCATACGTGAGAGGGTAGCTGAACGCCTTGTCCAAAAGCATCTTACTTCTGAGAGTTGAGCTCAGCCTCAGTCCCTCACAGTTCCACACTGCCTGCAGAGTGAGTTTCGCAGGTCTTCAGCAGAGACGTTTGCCAGAGGCTTCTGAGACGCAGGGTAACAATGCAGACCTGGAGGGTATCCCCAGGTGCAGTAGACCCAGTAATCTTGGAACCTCCTGACTCAGAGTACTGCTACCTTCTCACTGCCATAGGAATGCAGCTAGTTGACAGCTGGCTTCAAGACATGCTTCCCTGTGAGAGCTGAGGACAGGGCAGAACCCTCCCGCATCCTGCCTGACTGTAGGAGTAGCTGCTAACATCCTAATGTTAGTGGCTGGGAGAGGTTGCGGGAAAAGCATGTGTGAGCACTGGGCCTAAACTCCCGTATATCTGAGTTGAATACAGCGATTTCCAACGGCTTTCATCAATCAGAGGGTAGCTAGGTTCCAAATCCCATTTACGAGCGGGTAGCAGACATCTGCCTCCCATGCATACACACTTCTGAGAGTTGAGCTTATGGCCTGTACCTCCACATCCAGCCTCCTGGTTGGAAAGGCTTGGCTTCTAAAAGGCCTAGGCTCGCTGTTTGACGGAAGTGCTGGGAGAGGTAATTGGAATCTCCCGGCACACAAGACGCGTGCCTCCAAGCTCAATTCACGATTTCCCAGTAAATCTTGTGGTAGACAGGTGCTACATACTAAGTTCCATATGTGAGAAGGTAGCTGAACGCCTTGTCCAAAAGGATCTTACTTCTGAGAGTTGAGATCACACTCAGTCCCTCACAGTTCCACACTGCCTGCAGAGTGAGTTTCACACGTCTTCACTATGGACGATTGCCAGAGGCTTCTGACTACAAGTTAACAATGCAGGCCTGGAAGGTATCTCCAGGTGCAGTAGGGTGGTAATCTTGGAACCTCCTGACTCAGAGTACTGCTACCTTCTCACTGCCATAGGAATGCAGCTAGTTGACAGCTGGCTTCAAGACATGCTTCCCTGTGAGAGCTGAGGACAGGGCAGAACACTCCCGCAACCTGCCTGACTGTAGGAGTAGCTGCTAACATCCTAATGTTAGTGGCTGGGAGAGGTTGCGGGAAAAGCATGTGTGAGCACTGGGCCTGAACTCCCGTGTATCTGAGTTGAATACAGTGATTTCCAATGGCCTTCTTCAATCACAGTGTAGCTAGGTTCCAGCTCCCATGTCCGAGTGGGTAACAGATATCTGCCTCCCATGCATACACACTTCTGATAGTTGAGCTTATAGCCTGTACCTCCACATCCAGCCTGTTGGTACCCTTGGCTTCTATAAGGCCTAGGCTCGCTGTTTGACGGAAGTGTTGGGAGAGGTAATTGGAATCTCCCGGCACACAAGACGAGTGCCTCCAAGCTCAATTCACGATTTCCCAGTAATTCTTGATGTAGACAGGTGCTACATACTAAGTTCCATATGTGAGAAGGTAGCTGAACGCCTTGTCCAAAAGCATCTTACTTCTGAGAGTTGAGCTCACCCTCAGTCCCTCACAGTTCCACACTGCCTGCAGAGTGAGTTTCACACGTCTTCACCAGAGACGATTGCCAGAGGCTTCTGAGTACAAGTTAACAATGCAGACCTGGAGGGTATCTCCAGGTGCAGTAGAGTGGTAATCTTGGATCCTCCTGACTCAGAGTACTGCTACCTTCTCACTGCCATAGGAATGCAGCTAGTTGACAGCTGGCTTCAAGACATGCTTCCCGGAGGAGCAAGATGGCGGAAGAGTAGGGTCTCCAAATCACCTGTCTCCACCAAACTACCTAGAGAACCTTCAAATTATCCTGAAAATCTTTGAATTCGGCCTGAGATTTAAAGAGAGACCAGCTGGAATGCAACAGTGAGAAGAGTTCGCGCTTCTATCAAGGTAGGAAGACGGGGAAAAAGAAGTAAAGAAACAAAGGCCTCCAAGGGGGAGGGGCCCCGCGAGGAGCCGGGCTGAGGCCGGGGCGAGTGTCCCCAGGACAGGAGAGCCCCGTCCCGGAGACGCAGGAGCTGCACCGACCTTCCTGGTCGGAAAGGGGCTCGAGGGGAGTTGGAGCAGGACCCAGGAGGGAGGGGATGCCCTCGGGCTCCCCGGGACAGTAACAGCTACTGCGCGCCCAGGAGAGTGCGCCGAGCTCCCTAAGGGCTGCAGCGCGCACGGCGGGACCCGGAGCAGCTCGGAGGGGCTCGGGCGGCGGCTCCGCGGAGGGGGCTGCGTGGAGAGGGCTGCGCGGCCCCGGGAGCAGCTCGGCCGGGCTCGGGCAGAGGAAGAGGCTCCGTGCAGAGGGGCCTGCGCGGTTCCAGGAGCAGCTCGGAGGGCTCGGGCGGCAGCTCCGCGGAGGGGGCTGCGCGGCCCGGGAGCGCGAATCCACCAGCGCAGGCTCCGGAGCACAGGGCGCCGGGACACAGCCCAGGATCCGGCCTCTTCCGGGACAGGCAGAGGCCGGGAGGGCCCAGGACAGCAAGGAAGCTCCTGCCCCGAGCTGAGCAGATCAGCGGCCCTGCCCCGGAGCCTCCAGGCCCTGTAGACGGAGTTCCTGCCGGAGCTGAATCCAGGTTTCCAGAGCTGCCCCGCCACTGGGGCTGTTCCTCCTGCGGCCTCAAGGGGTAAACACCCCCCATGAGCCCTGCACCAGGCAGGGGGCAGAGTAGCTCCCCCAACTGCTGACACCTGAAAATCAGCGCAACAGGCCCCTCCCCCAGAACACCAGCTAGACTGACAACTTCCAGGAGAAGCCAAGGGACTTAAAGAACACAGAATCAGAAGATACTCCCCTGTGGTTCTTTTTTTTTTTTTTTGGTTTTTTTTTGTTTTTTTTTTTGTTTTTTTTTTGTTGTTTTGTTTTGTTTTTTGTTTTGTTTTGTTTTGTTTTGCTTTTTGATTTGTTTCCTTCCCCCACCCCCCTTTTTTTCTCCTTTCTTTTTCTTTCTCTTTTTCTTCTTTTTTTTTCTTTCGTTTTTTTTTCTTTTCCCCTTTTTTTTCTCTTTCTCTTTTCTTTCCTTCTTTCTCTCCTCTCTTTTTCTCTTTTTCCCAATACAACTTGCTTTTGGCCACTCTGCACTGAGCAAAATGACTAGAAGGAAAACCTCACCTCAAAAGAAAGAATCAGAAACAGTCCTCTCTCCCACAGAGTTACAAAATCTGGATTACAATTCAATGTCAGAAAGCCAACTCAGAAGCACTATTATACAGCTACTGGTGGCTCTAGAAAAAAGCATAAAGGACTCAAGAGACTTCGTGACTGCAGAATTTAGAGCTAATCAGGCAGAAATTAAAAATCAATTGAATGAGATGCAATCCAAACTAGAAGTCCTAACGACGAGGGTTAACGAGGTGGAAGAACGGGTGAGTGACATAGAAGACAAGTTGATAGCAAAGAGGGAAACTGAGGAAAAAAGAGACAAACAATTAAAAGACCATGAAGATAGATTAAGGGAAATAAACGACAGCCTGAGGAAGAAAAACCTACGTTTAATTGGGGTTCCCGAGGGCGCCGAAAGGGACAGAGGGCCAGAATATGTATTTGAACAAATTCTAGCTGAAAACTTTCCTCATCTGGGAAGGGAAACAGGCATTCAGATCCAGGAAATAGAGAGATCCCCCCCTAAAATCAATAAAAACCGTTCAACACCTCGACATTTAATTGTGAAGCTTGCAAATTCCAAAGATAAGGAGAAGATCCTTAAAGCAGCAAGAGACAAGAAATCCCTGACTTTTATGTGGAGGAGTATTAGGGTAACAGCAGACCTCTCCACAGAGACCTGGCAGGCCAGAAAGGGCTGGCAGGATATATTCAGGGTCCTAAATGAAAAGAACATGCAACCAAGAATACTTTATCCAGCAAGGCTCTCATTCAAAATGGAAGGAGAGATAAAGAGCTTCCAAGACAGACAGCAACTAAAAGAATATGTGACCTCCAAACCAGCTCTGCAAGAAATTTTAAGGGGGACTCTTAAAATTCCCCTTTAAGAAGAAGTTCAGTGGAACAGTCCACAAAAACAAAGACTGAATAGATATCATGATGACACTAAACTCATATCTCTCAATAGTAACTCTGAATGTGAACGGGCTTAATGACCCCATCAAAAGGCGCAGGGTTTCAGACTGGATAAAAAAGCAGGACCCATCTATTTGCTGTCTACAAGAGACTCATTTTAGACAGAAGGACACCTACAGCCTGAAAATAAAAGGTTGGAGAACCATTTACCATTCGAATGGTCCTCAAAAGAAAGCAGGGGTAACCATCCTTATATCAGATAAACTAAAATTTACCCCAAAGACTGTAGTGAGAGATGAAGAGGGACACTATATCATACTTAAAGGATCTATTCAACAAGAGGACTTAACAATCCTCAATATATATGCCCCGAATGTGGGAGCTGCCAAATATATAAATCAATTATTAACCAAAGTGAAGAAATACTTAGATAATAATACACTTATACTTGGTGACTTCAATCTAGCTCTTTCTATACTCGATAGGTCTTCTAAGCACAACATCTCCAAAGAAACGAGAGCTTTAAATGATACACTGGACCAGATGGATTTCACAGATATCTACAGAACTTTACATCCAAACTCAACTGAATACACATTCTTCTCAAGCGCACATGGAACTTTCTCCAGAATAGACCACATATTGGGACACAAATCGGGTCTGAACCGATACCAAAAGATTGGGATTGTCCCCTGCATATTCTCGGACCATAATGCCTTGAAATTAGAACTAAATCACAACAAGAAGTTTGGAAGGACCTCAAACACGTGGAGGTTAAGGACCATCCTGCTAAAAGATAAAAGGGTCAACCAGGAAATTAAGGAAGAATTAAAAAGATTCATGGAAACTAATGAGAATGAAGATACAACCGTTCAAAATCTTTGGGATGCAGCAAAAGCAGTCCTAAGGGGGAAATACATCGCAATACAAGCATCCATTCAAAAACTGGAAAGAACTCAAATACAAAAGCTAACCTTACACATAAAGGAGCTAGAGAAAAAACAGCAAATAGACCCTACACCCAAGAGAAGAAGGGAGTTAATAAAGATTCGAGCAGAACTCAACGAAATCGAGACCAGAAGAACTGTGGAACAGATCAACAGAACCAGGAGTTGGTTCTTTGAAAGAATTAATAAGATAGATAAACCATTAGCCAGCCTTATTAAAAAGAAGAGAGAGAAGACTCAAATTAATAAAATCATGAATGAGAAAGGAGAGATCACTACCAACACCAAGGAAATACAAACGATTTTAAAAACATATTATGAACAGCTATACGCCAATAAATTAGGCAATCTAGAAGAAATGGACGCATTCCTGGAAAGCCACAAACTACCAAAACTGGAACAGGAAGAAATAGAAAACCTGAACAGGCCAATAACCAGGGAGGAAATTGAAGCAGTCATCAAAAACCTCCCAAGACACAAGAGTCCAGGGCCAGATGGCTTCCCAGGGGAATTTTATCAAACGTTTAAAGAAGAAATCATACCTATTCTCCTAAAGCTGTTTGGAAAGATAGAAAGAGACGGAGTACTTCCAAATTCGTTCTATGAAGCCAGCATCACCTTAATTCCAAAACCAGACAAAGACCCCACCAAAAAGGAGAATTACAGACCAATATCCCTGATGAACATGGATGCAAAAATTCTCAACAAGATACTGGCCAATAGGATCCAACAGTACATTAAGAAAATTATTCACCATGACCAAGTAGGATTTATCCCTGGGACACAAGGCTGGTTCAACACCCGTAAAACAATCAATGTGATTCATCATATCAGCAAGAGAAAAACCAAGAACCATATGATCCTCTCATTGGATGCAAGAAAGCATTTGACAAAATACAGCATCCATTCCTGATCAAAACTCTTCAGAGTGTAGTAATAGAGGGAACATTCCTCGACATCTTAAAAGCCATCTATGAAAAGCCCACAGCAAATATCATTCTCAATGGGGAAGCACTGGGAGCCTTTCCCCTAAGATCAGGAACAAGACAGGGATGTCCACTCTCACCACTGCTGTTCAACATAGTACTGGAAGTCCTAGCCTCAGCAATCAGACAACAAAAAGACATTAAAGGCATTCAAATTGGCAAAGAAGAAGTCAAACTCTCCCTCTTCGCCGATGACATGATACTCTACATAGAAAACCCAAAAGTCTCCACCCCAAGATTGCTAGAACTCATAGAGCAATTCGGTAGCATGGCAGGATACAAAATCAATGCCCAGAAGTCAGTGGCATTTCTATACACTAACAATGAGACTGAAGAAAGAGAAATTAAGGAGTCAATCCCATTTACAATTGCACCCAAAAGCATAAGATACCTAGGAATAAACCTCACCAAAGATGTAAAGGATCTATACCCTCAAAACTATAGAACACTTCTGAAAGAAATTGAGGAAGACACAAAGAGATGGAAAAATATTCCATGCTCATGGATTGGCAGAATTAATATTGTGAAAATGTCAATGTTACCCAGGGCAATATACACGTTTAATGCAATCCCTATCAAAATACCATGAACTTTCTTCAGAGAGTTAGAACAAATTATTTTAAGATTTGTGTGGAATCAGAAAAGACCCCGAATAGCCAGGGGAATTTTAAAAAAGAAAACCATATCTGGGGGCATCACAATGCCAGATTTCAGGTTGTACTACAAAGCTGTGGTCATCAAGACAGTGTGGTACTGGCACAAAAACAGACACATAGATCAGTGGAACAGAATAGAGAATCCAGAAGTGGACCCTGAACTTTATGGGCAACTAATATTCGATAAAGGAGGAAAGACTATCCATTGGAAGAAAGACAGTCTCTTCAATAAATGGTGCTGGGAAAATTGGACATCCACATGCAGAAGAATGAAACTAGACCACTCTCTTTCACCATACACAAAGATAAACTCAAAATGGATGAAAGATCTAAATGTGAGACAAGATTCCATCAAAATCCTAGAGAAGAACACAGGCAACACCCTTTTTGAACTCGGCCATAGTAACTTCTTGCAAGATACATCCACGAAGACAAAAGAAACAAAAGCAAAAATGAACTATTGGGACTTCATCAAGATAAGAAGCTTTTGCACAGCAAAGGATAGTGTCAACAAAACTCAAAGACAACCTACAGAATGGGAGAAGATATTTGCAAATGACATATCAGATAAAGGGCTAGTTTCCAAGATCTATAAAGAACTTATTAAACTCAACACCAAACAAACAAACAATCCAATCATGAAATGGGCAAAAGACATGAACAGAAATCTCACAGAGGAAGACATAGACATGGCCAACATGCATATGAGAAAATGTTCTGCATCACTTGCCATCAGGGAAATACAAATCAAAACTACAATGAGATACCACCTCACACCAGTGAGAATGGGGAAAATTAACAAGGCAGGAAACAACAAATGTTGGAGAGGATGCGGAGAAAAGGGAACCCTCTTACACTGTTGGTGGGAATGTGAACTGGTGCAGCCACTCTGGAAAACTGTGTGGAGGTTCCTCAAACAGTTAAAAATATACCTGCCCTACGACCCAGCAATTGCACTGTTGGGGATTTACCCCAAAGATACAAATGCAATGAAACGCCGGGACACCTGCACCCCGATGTTTATAGCAGCAATGGCCACGATAGCCAAACTGTGGAAGGAGCCTCGGTGTCCAACGAAAGATGAATGGATAAAGAAGATGTGGTTTATGTATACAATGGAATATTACTCAGCTATTAGAAATGACAAATACCCACCATTTGCTTCAACGTGGATGGAACTGGAGGCTATTATGCTGAGTGAAGTAAGTCAGTCGGAGAAGGACAAACATTATATGTTCTCATTCACTTGGGGAATATAAATAATAGTGAAAGGGAATATAAGGGAAGGGAGAAGAAATGTGTGGGAAATATCAGAAAGGGAGACAGAACGTAAAGACTGCTAACTCTGGGAAATGAACTAGGGGTGGTGGAAGGGCAGGAGGGCGGGGGGGGAGTGAATGGGTGAGGGGCACTGGGTGTTATTCTGTATGTTGGTAGATTGAACACCAATAAAAAATAAATTAAAAAAATAAAAATAAAAAATAAAATAAAATAAAAAAAAAAAAAAGACATGCTTCCCTGTGAGAGATGAGGACAGGGCAGAACCCTGCCGCATCCTGCCTGACTGAAGGACTAGCTGCTAACATCCTTATGTTAGTGGCTGGGAGAGGTTGCGGGAAAAGCATGTGTGAGCACTGGGCCTGAACTCCCATGTATCTGAGTTGAATACAGCGATTTCCAACGGCTTTCCTCAACCAGAGTGTAGCTAGGTTCCCAATCCCATGTACGAGCGGGTTGCAGACATCTGCCTCCCATGCATACACACTTCTGAGAGTTGAGCTTATGGCCTGTACCTCCACATCCAGCCTGCTGGTACCCTTGGCTTCTAAAAGGCCTAGGCTCGCTGTTTGACGGAAGTGCTGGGAGAGGTAATTGGAATCACCCGGCACACAAGACTAGTGCCTCCAAGCTCAGTCCAGCGATTTCCTAGTAATTCCTGTGGTAGACTGGTGCTACATAATAAGTTCCATATGTGAGAGGGTAGCTGAACGCCTTGTCCAAAAGCATCTTACTTCTGAGAGTTGAGTTCACCCTCAGTCCCTCACAGTTCTACACTGCCTGCAGAGTGAGTTTCGCAGGTCTTCACCAGAGACGTTTGCCAGAGGCTTCTGAAACGCAGGGTAACAATGCAGACCTGGAGGGTATCCCCAGGTGCAGTAGACTGGTAATCTTGGAACCTCCTCACTCAGAATACTGCTACCTTCTCACTGCCATAGGAATGCAGCTAGTTGACAGCTGGCTTCAAGACATGCTTGCCTGTGAGAGCTGAGGACAGGGCAGAACCCTCCCGCATCCTGCCTGACTGTAGGAGTAGCTGCTAACATCCTAATGTTAGTGGCTGGGAGAGGTTGCGGGAAAAGCATGTGTGAGCACTGGGCCTGAACTCCCGTGTATCTGAGTTGAATACAGCGATTTCCAACGGCTTTCCTCAACCAGAGTGTAGCTAGGTTCCAAATCCCATGAACGAGCGGGTAGCAGACATCTGCCTCCCATGCATACACACTTCTGAGAGTTGAGCTTATGGCCTGTACCTCCACATCCAGCCTGCTGGTACCCTTGGCTTCTAAAAGGCCTAGGCTCGCTGTTTGACGGAAGTGTTGGGAGAGGTAATTGGAATCACCCGGCACACAAGACTACTGCCTCCAAGCTCAATTCACGATTTCCCAGTAATTCTTGTGGTAGACAGGTGCTACATACTAAGCTCCATATGTGAGAAGGTAGCTGAAGGCCTTGTCCAAAAGCATCTTACTTCTGAGAGTTGAGCTCAGCCTCAGTCCCTCACAGTTCCACACTGCCTGCAGAGTGAGTTTCACCCGTCCTCACCAGAGACGATTGCCAGAGGCTTCTGAGTACAAGTTAACAATGCAGACCTGGAGGGTATCTCCAGGTGCAGTAGAGTGGTAATCTTGGAACCTCCTGACTCAGAGTACTGCTACATTCTCACTGCCATAGGAATGCAGCTAGTTGACAGCTGGCTACAAGACATGCTTCCCTGTGAGAGCTGAGGACAGGGCAGAACCCTCCCGCATCCTGCCTGACTGTAGGAGTAGCTGCTAACATCCTTATGTTAGTGGCTGGGAGAGGTTGCGGGAAAAGCATGTGTGAGCACTGGGCCTGAACTCCCGTGTATCTGAGTTGAATACAGCGATTTCCAACGGCTTTCCTCAGTCAGAGTGTAGCCAGGTTCCAACTCCCATGTCCGAGTGGGTAGCAGACATCTGCCTCCCATGCATACACACTTCTGAGAGTTGAGCTTATGGCCTGTACCTCCACATCCAGCCTGCTGGTACCCTTGGCTTCTAAAAGGCCAGGCTCGCTGTTTGACGGAAGTGCTGCAAGAGGTAATTGGAATCTCCCGGCACACAAGACGAGTGCCCCCAAGCTCAATTCACGATTTCCCAGTAATTCTTGTGGTAGACAGGTGCTACATACTAAGTTCCATATGTGAGAAGGTAGCTGAACGCCTTGTCCAAAAGCATCTTACTTCTGAGAGTTGAGCTCAGCCTCAGTCCCTCACAGTTACACACTGCCTACAGTGTGAGTTTCGCGGGTCTTCAGCAGAGACGTTTGCCAGAGGCTTCTGATACGCAGGGTAACAATGCAGACCTGGAGGGTATCCCCAGGTGCGGTAGACTGGTAATCTTGGAACCTCCTGACTCAGAATACTGCTACCTTCTCACTGCCATAGGAATGCAGCTAGTTGACAGCTGGCTTCAAGACATGCTTCCCTGTGAGAGCTGAGGACAGGGCAGAACCCTCCCGCATCCTGCCTGACTGTAGGAGTAGCTGCTAACATCCTAATGTTAGTGGCTGGGAGAGGTTGCTGGAAAAGCATGTGTGAGCACTCGGCCTGAACTCCCGTGTATCTGAGTAGAATACAGCGATTTCCAACGGCTTTCTTCAATCAGAGTGTAGCTAGGTTCCAAAACTAATGTCCGAGTGGGTTCCAGACATCTGCCTCCCATGCATACACACTTCTGAGAGTTGAGCTTATGGCCTGTACCTCCACGTCCAGCCTGCTTGTACCCTTGACTTCTAAAAGATCTAGGCTCGCTGTTTGACGGAAGTGTTGGGAGAGGTAATTGGAATCATCCGGCACACAAGACTAGTGCCTCCAAGCTCAGTCCAGCGAATTCCTAGTAATTCCTGTGGTAGACTGGTGCTACATACTAAGTTCCATACGTGAGAGGGTAGCTGAACGCCTTGTCCAAAAGCATCTTACTTCTGAGAGTTGAGCTCAGCCTCAGTCCCTCACAGTTACACACTGCCTACAGTGTGAGTTTCGCGGGTCTTCAGCAGAGACGTTTGCCAGAGGCTTCTGATACGCAGGGTAACAATGCAGACCTGGAGGGTATCCCCAGGTGCGGTAGACTGGTAATCTTGGAACCTCCTGACTCAGAATACTGCTACCTTCTCACTGCCATAGGAATGCAGGTAGTTGACAGCTGGCTTCAAGAATGCTTCCCTGTGAGAGCTGAGGACAGGGCAAAACCCTCCTGCATCCTGCCTGACTGTAGGAGAAGCTGCTAAGGTCCTAATGTTAGTGGCTGGGAGAGGTTGCGGGAAAAGCATGTGTGAGCACTGGGCGTGAACTCCCGTGTATCTGAGTTGAATACAGCGATTTCCAATGGCTTTCCTCAACCAGAGTGTAGCTAGGCTCCAAATCCCATGTACGAGCGTGTAGCAGACATCTGCCTCCCATGCACACACACTTCTGAGAGTTGAGCTTATGGCCTGTACCTCCACATCCAGCCTGCTGGTACCCTTGGCTCCTAAAGGCCTAGGCTCGCTGTTTGACGGAAGTGCTGAGAGCGGTAATTGGAATCTCCAGGCACAAGAGACGAGTGCCTCCAAGCTCAATTCACGATTTCCCGTTAATTCTTTGGTATACAGGTGCTACATAAAAGTTCCATATGTGAGAAGGTGCTGAACGCCTTGTCCAAAAGCATCTTTCTTCTGAGAGTTGAGCTCACCCTCAGTCCCTCACAGTTCCACACTGCCTGCAGAGTGAGTTCCACACGTCTTCACCAGAGACGATTGCCAGAGTCTTCTGAGTACAAGTTAACAATGCAGACCTGGAGGGTATCTCCAGGTGCAGTAGAATTGTAATCTTGGAAACTCCTGACTCAGAATACTGCTACCTTCTCACTGCCATAGGAATGCAGCTAGTTGACAGCTGGCTTCATGTTATGCTTCCCTGTGAGAGCTGAGGCAGGGCAGAACCCTTCCGCATCCTGCCTGACTGTAGGTGGAGCTGCTAACATCCTTATGTTAATGGCTGGGAGAGGTTGCGGGAAAAGCATGTCTGAGCACTGGGCCTGAACTCCCGTGTATCTGAGTTGAATACAGCGATTTCCAAAGGCTTTCTTCAAACAGAGTGTAGCCATGTTCCAAATCCCATGTCTGAGTGGGTAGCAGACATCTGCCTCCCATGCATACACACTTTTGAGTGTTGAGCTTATGGCATGTACCTCCACATCCAGCCTGCTGGTACCCTTGGCTTCTAAAAGGCCTAGGCTCGCTGTTTGACGGAAGTGCTGGGAGAGGTATTTGGAATCTCCCGGCACACAAGACGAGTGCCTCCAATTCAATGCACGATTTCCCAGTAATTCTTGTGGCAGACAGGTGCTACATACTAAGTTCCATATGTGAGAAGGTAGCTGAACGCCTTGTCCAAAAGCATCTTACTTCTGAGAGTTGAGCTCACCCTCAGTCCCTCACAGTTCCACACTGTGAGTTTCACACATCTTCACCAGAGATGATTGCCAGAGGCTTCTGAGTACAAGTTAACATTGCAGACCTGGAGGGTATCTCCAGGTGCAGTAGAGTGGTAATCTTGGAACTTCCTGACTCAGAATACTGCTACCTTCTCACTGCCATAGGAATGCAGCTAGTTGACAGCTGGCTTCAAGACATGCTTCCCTGTGAGAGCTGAGGACAGGGCAGAACCCTCCCGCATCCTGCCTGACTGTAGGAGTAGCTGCTAACATCCTTATGTTAGTGGCTGGGAGAGGTTGCGGGAAAAGCATGTGTGAGCACTGGGCCTGAACTCCCGTGTATCTGAGTAGAATACTGCTATTTCCAACGGCTTTCCTCAATCAGAGTGTAGCTAGGTTCCAACTCCCATGTCCGAGTGGGTAGCAGACATCTGCCTCCCATGCATACACACTTCTGAGAGTTGAGCTTATGGCCTGTACCTCCACATTCAGCCTGCTGGTACCCTTGGCTTCTAAAGGCCTATGCTCGCTGTTTGACGGAAGTGCTGAGAGAGGTAATTGGAATCTCCCGGCACACAAGACGAGTGCCTCCAAGCTCAATTCACAATTTCCCAGTAATTCTTTATTAGACAGGTGCTATATACTAGGTTCCATATGTTAGAAGGTAGCTGAACGCTTTGTCCAAAAGCATCTTACTTTTGAGAGTTGAGCTCTCCCTCTGTCCCTCACAGTTCCACACTGCCTGCAGAGTGAGTTTCACACGTCTTCACCAGAGACGATTGCCAGAGGCTTCTGAGTACAAGTTAACAATGCAGACCTGGAGGATATCTCCAGGTGCAGTAGAGTGGTATCTTGGAACCTCCTGACTCAGAATACTGCTACCTTCTCACTGCCATAGGAATGCAGCTATTTGACAGCTGGCTTCAAGACATGCTTCCCTGTGAGAGCTGAGGACAGGGCAGAACCCTCCCGCATCCTGCCTGACTGTAGGAGAAGCTACTAACATCCTAATGTTAGTGGCTGGGAGAGGTTGCGGAAAAGCATGTGTGAGCACTGGGCCTGAACTCCCGTGTATCTGAGTTGAATACAGCGATTTCCAACGGCTTTCCTCAATCAGAGTGTAGCCAGGTTCCAAAACCCATGTCCGAGTGGGTAGCAGACATCTGCCTCCCATGCATACACACTTCTGAGAGTTGAGCTTATGGCCTGTACTTCCACTTCCAGCCTACTGGTACCCTTGGCTTCTAAAAGGCCTAGGCTCGCTGTTTGACGGAAGTGTTGTGAGAGGTAATTGGAATCACCCGGCACACAAGACTAGTGCCTCCAAGCTCAGTCCATCGATTTCCTAGTAATTCCTGTGGTAGACTGGTACTACATACTAAGTTCCATACGTGAGAGGGTAGCTGAACGCCTTGTCCAAAAGCATCTTACTTCTGAGAGTTGAGCTCACCCTCAGTCCCTCACAGTTCCACGCTGCCTGCAGAGTGAGTTTCGCACGTCTTCACCAGAGGAGTTTGCCAGAGGCTTCTGAGACGGAGGGTAACAATGCAACTTGGAGGGTATCCCCAGGTGCAGTAGACTGGTAATCTTGGAACCTCCTGACTCAGAATACTGCTAACTTCTCACTGACATAGGAATGCAGCTAGTTGACAGCTGGCTTCAAGACATGCTTCCCTGTGAGAGCTGAGGACAGGGCAGAACCCTCACGCATCATGCCTGAATGTAGGAGTAGCTGCTAACATCCTAATGTTAGTGGCTGGGAAAGGTTGCGGGAAAAGCATGTGTGAGCACTGGGCCTGAACTCCCGTGTATCTGAGTTTAATACAGCGATTTCCAACGGCTTTCCTCAACCAGAGGGTAGCTAGGTTCCAAATCCCATGTACGAGCGGGTAGCAGACATCTGCCTCCCATGCATACACACTTCTGAGAGTTGAGCTTATGGCCTGTACCTCCACATCCAGCCTGCTGGTACCCTTGGCTTCTAAAAGGCCTAGGCTCGCTGTTTGACGGAAGTGCTGGGAGAGGTAATTGGAATCACCCGGCACAAAAGACTAGCGCCTCCTAGCTCAGCCCAGCGATTTCCTAGTAACTCCTGTGGTAGAGTGGTGCTACATACTAAGTTCCATACGTGAGAGGGTAGCTGAACGCCTTGTCCAAAAGCATCTTACTTCTGAGAGTTGAGCTCACCCTCAGTCCCTCACAGTTCCACACTGCCTGCAGAGTGAGTTTCACATGTCTTCACCAGAGACGATTGCCAGAGGCTTCTGAGTACAAGTTAACAATGCAGACCTGGAGGGTATCTCCAGGTGCAGTAGAGTGGTAATCTTGGAACCTCCTGACTCAGAGTACTGCTACCTTCTCACTGCCATAGGAATGCAGCTAGTTGACAGCTGGCTTCAAGACATGCTTCCCTGTGAGGGCTGAAGACAGGGCAGAACCCTCCCTCATCCTGCCTGACTGTATTATTAGCTGCTAACATCCTAATATTATTGGCTGGGAGAGGTTGCGGGAAAAGCATGTGTGAGCACTGGGCCTGAACTCCCGTGTATCTGAGTTGAATACAGCGATTTCCAACGGCTTTCCTCAATCAGAGTGTAGCCATGTTCCAACTCCCATGTCCGAGCGGGTAGCAGACATCTGCCTCCCATGCATACACACTTCTGAGAGTTGAGCTTATGGCCTGTACCTCCACATCCAGCCTGCTGGTACACTTGGCTTCTAAAAGGCCAGGCTCGCTGTTTGACGGAAGTGCTGGAAGAGGTAATTGGAATCTCCCGGCACACAAGACGAGTGCCTCCAAGCTCAATTCACGATTTCCTAGTAATTCTTGTGGTAGACAGGTGCTACATACTAAGTTCCATATGTGAGAAGGTAGCTGAACGCCTTGTCCAAAAGCATCTTACTTCTGAGAGTTGAGCTCACCCTCAGTCCCTCACAGTCCACACTGCCTGCAGAGTGATTTTCACACGTCTTCACCAGAGACGATTGGCAGAGGCTTCTGAGTACAAGTTAACATTGCAGACCTGGAGGGTATCTCCAGGTGCAGTAGAGTGGTAATCTTGGAACCTCCTGACTCAGAATACTGCTACCTTCTCACTGCCATAGGAATGCAGCTATTTGACAGCTGGCTTCAAGACATGTTTCCCTGTGAGTGCTGAGGACAGGGCAGAACCCTCCCGCATCCTGCCTGACTGTAGGAGTAGCTGCTAACATCCTTATGTTAGTGGCTGGGAGAGGTTGCGGGAAAAGCATGTGTGAGCACTGGGCCTGAACTCCCGTGTATCTGAGTTGAATACAGCGATTTCCAACGGCTTTCCTCAACCAGAGTGTAGCTAGGTTCCAAATCCCATGTACGAGCGGGTAGCAGACATCTGCCTCCCATGCATACACACTTCTGAGAGTTGAGCTTATGGCCTGTACCTCCACATCCAGCCTGCTGGTACCCTGGCTTCTAAAAGGCCTAGGCTCGCTGTTTGACGGAAGTGCTGGGAGAGGTAATTGGAATCACCCGGCACACAAGACTAGTGCCTCCAATCTCAGTCCAGCGATTTCCTAGTAATTCCTGTGGTAGACTTGTGCTACATACTAAGTTCCATACGTGAGAGTGTAGCTGAACGCCTTGTCCAAAAGCATCTTACTTCTGAGAGTTGAGCTCAGCCTCAGTCCCTCACAGTTTCACACTGCCTGCAGAGTGAGTTTCACACGTCTTCACCAGAGACGATTGCCAGAGGCTTCTGAGTACAAGTTAACAATGCAGACCTGGAGCGTATCTCCAGGTGCAGTAGAGTGGTAGTCTTGGAACCTCCTGACTCAGAGTACTGCTACCTTCTCACTGCCATAGGAATGCAGCAGGTTGACAGCTGGCTTCAAGACATGCTTCCCTGTGAAAGCTGAGGACAGGGCAGAACCCTCCCGCATCCTGCCTGACTGTAGGAGTAGCTGCTAACATCCTTATGTTAGTGGCTGGGAGAGGTTGCGGGAAAAGCATGTGTGAGCACTCGGCCTGAACTCCCGTGTAACTGAGTTGAATACAGCGATTTCCAATGGCCTTCTACAATCACAGTGTAGCTAGGTTCCAACTCCCATGTCCGAGTGGGTAGCAGACATCTGCCTCCCATGCATACACACTTCTGAGAGTTGAGCTTATGAACTTTACCTCAACAGCCAGCCTGCTGGTACCCTTGGCTTCTAAAAGGACAAGGCTCGCTGTTTGACGGAAGTGTTGGGAGAGGTAATTGGAATCACACGGCACACAAGACTAGTGCCTCCAAGCTCAGTCCAGCGATTTCCTAGTAATTCCTGTGGTACACTGGTGCTACATACTAAGTTCCATACGTGAGAGGGTAGCTGAACGTCTTGTCCAAAAGCATCTTACTTCTGAGAGTTGAGCTCAGCCTCAGTCACTCACAGTTCCACACTGCCTGCAGAGTGAGTTTCGCAGGTATTCAGCAGAGACGTTTGCCAGAGGCTTCTGAGACGCAGGGTAACAATGCAGAACTGGAGGGTATCCCCACGTGCAGTAGACTGGTAATCTTGGAACCTCCTGACTCAGAATACTGCTACCTTCTCACTGCCATAGGAATGCAGCTAGTTGACAGCTGGCTTCAAGACCTGCTTCCCTGTGAGAGCTGAGAACAGGGCAGAACACTCCCGCATCCTGCCTGACTGTAGGAGTAGCTGCTAACATCCTTATGTTAGTGGCTGGGAGAGGTTGCGGGAAAAGCATGTGTGAGCACTGGGCCTGAACTCCCGTGTATCTGAGTTGAATACAGCGATTTCCAATGGCCTTCTTCAATCACAGTGTAGCTAGGTTCCAACTCCATGTCCGAGTGGGTAGCAGACATCTGCTTCCCATGCATACACACTTCTGAGAGTTGAGCTTATGGCCTGTACCTCCACATCGAGCCTGCTGGTACCCTTGGCTTCTAAAAGGAGTAGGCTCGCTGTTTGACGGAAGTGTTGGGAGAGGTAATTGGAATTACCCGGCACACAAGACTAGTGCCTCCAAGGTCAGTCCAGCGATTAACTAGTAATTCCTGTGGTAGACTGGTGCTACATACTAAGTTCCATACGTGAGAGGTAGCTGAACGCCTTGTCCAAAAGCATCTTACTTCTGAGAGTTGAGCTCAGCCTCAGTCCCATACAGTTCCACACTGCCTGCAGAGTGAGTTTCGCAGGTCTTCAGCAGAGACGTTTGCCAGAGGCTTCTGAGACGCAAGGTAACAATGCAGACCTGGAGGGTATCCCCAGGTGCAGTCGACTGGTAATCTTGGAACCTCCTGACTCAGAATACTGCTACCTTCTCACTGCCATAGGAATGCAGCTAGTTGACAGCTGGCTTCAAGACATGCTTCCCTGTGAGAGCTGAGGACAGGGCAGAACCCTCCCGCATGCTGCCTGACTGTAGGAGTAGCTGCTAACATCCTAATGTTAGTGGCTGGGAGAGGTTGCGGGAAAAGCATGTGTGAGCACTGGGCCTGAACTCCCGTGTATCTGAGTTGAATACAGCGATTTCCAGTGGCCTTCTTCAATCACAGTGTAGCTAGGTTCCAACTCCCATGTCCGAGTGGGTAGCAGACATCTGCCTCCCATGCATACACACTTCTGAGAGTTGAGCTTATGGCCTGTACCTCCACATCCAGCCTGCTGGTACCCTTGGCTTCTAAAAGGCCTAGGCTCGCTGTTTGACGGAAGTGCTGGGAGAGGTAATTGGAATCACCCGGCACACAAGACTAGTGCCTCCAAGCTCAGTTCAGCGATTTCCTAGTAATTCCTGTGGTAGACTGGTGCTACATACTAAGTTCCATACGTGAGAGGGTAGCTGAACGCCTTGTCCAAAACCATCTTACTTCTGAGAGTTGAGCTCAGCCTCAGTCCCTCACAGTTCCACACTGCCTGCAGAGTGAGTTTCGCAGGTCTTCAGCAGAGACGTTTGCCAGAGGCTTCTGAGACGCAGGGTAACAATGCAGACTTGGAGGGTATCCCCAGGTGCAGTCGACTGGTAATCTTGGAACCTCCTGACTCAGAATACTGCTACCTTCTCACTGCCATAGGAATGCAGCTAGTTGCCAGCTAGCTGGCTTCAAGACTTGCTTCCCTGAGAGAGCTGAGGACAGGGCAGAACCCTCCCGCATGCTGCCTGACTGTAGGAGTAGCTGCTAACATCCTAATGTTAGTGGCTGGGAGAGGTTGCGGGAAAAGCATGTGTGAGCACTGGGCCTGAACTCCCGTGTATCTGAGTTGAATACAGCGATTTCCAACGGCTTCCCTCAACCAGAGTGTAGCTAGGTTCCAAATCCCATGTACGAGCGGGTAGCAGACATCTGCCTCCCATGCATACACACTTCTGAGAGTTGAGCTTATGGCCTGTACCTCCACATCCAGCCTGCTGGTACCCTTGGCTTCTAAAAGGCCTAGGCTCGCTGTTTGACGGAAGTGCTAGGAGAGGTAATTGGAATCTCCCGGCACACAAGACGAGTGCCTCCAAGCTCAATTCACGATTTCCCAGTAATTCTTGTGGTAGACAGGTGCTACATACTAAGTTCCATATGTGAGATGGTAGCTGAACGCCTTGTCCAAAAGCATCTTACTTCTGAGAGTTGAGCACACCCTCAGTCCCTCACACTTCCACACTGCCTGCAGAGTGAGTTTCACACGTCTTCACCAGAGACGATTGCCAGAGGCTTCTGAGTACAAGTTAACAATGCAGACCTGGAGGGTATCTCCAGGTGCAGTAGAGTGGTAATCTTGGAACCTCTTGACTCAGAGTACTGCTACCTTCTCCTGCCATAGGAATGCAGCTAGTTGACAGCTGGCTTCAAGACATGCTTCCCTGGGAGAGCTGAGGACAGGGCAGAACCCTCCCGCATCCTGCCTGACTGTAGGAGTAGCTGCTAACATCCTTATGTTAGTGGCTGGGAGAGGTTGCGGGAAAAGCATGTGTGAGCACTGGGCCTGAACTCCCGTGTATCTGAGTTGAATACAGCGATTTCCAATGGACTTCTTCAATCACAGTGTAGCTAGGTTCCAACTCCCATGTCCGAGTGGGTAGCAGACATCTGCCTCCCATGCATACACACTTCTGAGAGTTGAGCTTATGGCCTGTACCTCCACATCCAGCCTGCTGGTACCCTTGGCTTCTAAAAGGCCTAGGCTCACTGTTTGACGGAAGTGCTGGCAGAGGTAATTGGAATCACCCCGCACACAAGACTAGTGCCTCCAAGCTCAGTTCAGCGATTTCCTAGTAATTCCTGTGGTAGACTGGTGCTACATACTAAGTTCCATACCTGAGAGGGTAGCTGAACGCCTTGTTCAAAACCATCTTACTTCGGAGAGTTGAGCTCAGCCTCAGTCCCTCACAGTTCCACACTGCCTGCAGAGTGAGTTTCGCAGGTCTTCAGCAGAGACGTTTGCCAGAGGTTTCTGAGACGCAGGGTAACAATGCAGACCTGGAGGGTATCCCCAGGTGCAGTAGACTGGTAATCTTGGAACCTCCTGACTCAGAATACTGCTACCTTCTCACTGCCATAGGAATGCAGCTAGTTGACAGCTGGCTTCAAGACATGCTTTCCTGTGAGAGCTGAGGACAGGGCAGAACCCTCCCGCATGCTGCCTGACTGTAGGAGTAGCTGCTAACATCCTTATGTTAGTGGCTGGGAGAGGTTGCGGGAAAAGCATGTGTGAGCACTGGGCCTGAACTCCCGTGTATCTGAGTTGAATACAGCGATTTCCAACGGCTTTCCTCAACCAGAGTGTAGCTAGGTTCCAAATCCCATGTACGAGCGGGTAGCAGACATCTGCCTCCCATGCATACACACTTCTGAGAGTTTTGCTTATGGCCTGTACCTCCACATCCAGCCTGCTGCTACCCTTGGCTTCTAAAAGGCCTAGGCTCCCTGTTTGACGGAAGTGCTGGGAGAGGTAATTGGAATCTCCCGGCACACAAGACGAGTGCCTCCAAGCTCAATTCACGATTTCCCAGTAATTCTTGTGGTAGACAGGTGCTACATACTAAGTTCCATATGTGAGAAGGTAGCTGAACGCCTTGTCCAAAAGCATCTTACTTCTGAGAGTTGAGCCCACCCTCAGTCCCTCACAGTTCCACACTGCCTGCAGAGTGAGTTTCACGCGTCTTCACCAGAGACGATTGCCAGAGTCTTCTGAGTACAAGTTAACAATGCAGACCTGGAGGGTATCTCCAGGTACAGTAGAGTGGTAATCTTGGAACCTCCTTACTCAGAGTACTGCTACCTTCTCACTGCCATAGGAATGCAGCTAGTTGACAGCTGGCTTCAAGACATGCTTCCCTGTGAGAGCTGAGGACAGGGCAGAACCCTCCCGCATCCTGCCTGACTGTAGTAGTAGCTGCTAACATCCTTATGTTAGTGGCTGGGAGAAGTTGCGGGAAAAGCATGTGTGAGCACTGGGCCTGTACTCCCGTGTATCTGAGTTGAATACAGTGATTTCCAATGGTCTTCTTCAATCACAGTGTAGCTAGGTTCCAACTCCCATGTCCGAGTGGGTAGCAGACATCTGCCTCCCATGCATACACACTTCTGAGAGTTGAGCTTATGGCCTGTACCTCCACATCCAGCCTGCTGGTACCCTTGGCTTCTAAAAGGCCAAGGCTCGCTGTTTGACAGAAGTGCTGGGAGAGGTAATTGGAATCACCCGGCACACAAGACTAGTGCCTCCAAGCTCAGTTCAGCGATTTCCTAGTAATTCCTGTGGTAGACTGGTGCTACATACTAAGTTCCATACGTGAGAGGGTAGATGAACGCCTTGTCCAAAAGCATCTTACTTCTGAGAGTTGAGTTCACCCTCAGTCCCTCACAGTTCCACACTGCCTGCAGAGTGAGTTTCACAGGTCTTCAGCAGAGACGTTTGCCAGAGGCTTCTGAGACGCAGGGTAACAATGCAGACCTGGAGGGTATCCCCAGGTGCAGTCGACTGG
Source organism: Canis lupus baileyi (assembly GCF_048164855.1). Classification (NCBI taxonomy): domain Eukaryota; kingdom Metazoa; phylum Chordata; class Mammalia; order Carnivora; family Canidae; genus Canis; species Canis lupus. Next base: position 77,519,356 of record NC_132844.1, on the reverse strand, counting down.
TAATCTTGGAACCTCCTGACTCAGAATACTGCTACCTTCTCACTGCCATAGGAATGCAGCTAGTTGACAGCTGGCTTCAAGACATGCTTCCCTGTGAGAGCTGAGGACAGGGCACAACCCTCCCGCATGCTGCCTGACTGTAGGAGTAGCTGCTAACATCCTAATGTTAGTGGCTGGGAGAGGTTGCGGGAAAAGCATGTGTGAGCACTGGGCCTGAACTCCCGTGTATCTGAGTTGAATACAGCGATTTCCAGTGGCCTTCTTCAATCACAGTGTAGCTAGGTTCCAACTCCCATGTCCGAGTGGGTAGCAGACATCTGCATCCCATGCATACACACTTCTTAGAGTTGAGCTTATGGCCTGTACCTCCACATCCAGCCTGCTGGTACCCTTGGCTTCTAAAAGGCCTAGGCTCGCTGTTTGACGGAAGTGCCGGGAGAGGTAATTGGAATCACCCGGCACACAAGACTAGTGCCTCCAAGCTCAGTTCAGCGATTTCCTAGTAATTCCTGTGGTAGACTGGTGCTACATACTAAGTTCCATACGTGAGAGGGTAGCTGAACGCCTTGTCCAAAACCATCTTACTTCTGAGAGTTGATCTCAGCCTCAGTCCCTCACAGTTCCACACTGCCTGCAGAGTGAGTTTCGCAGGTCTTCAGCAGAGACGTTTGCCAGAGGCTTCTGAGACGCAGGGTAACAATGCAGACTTGGAGGGTATCCCCAGGTGCAGTCGACTGGTAATCTTGGAACCTCCTGACTCAGAATACTGCTACCTTCTCACTGCCATAGGAATGCAGCTAGTTGCCAGCTAGCTGGCTTCAAGACTTGCTTCCCTGAGAGAGCTGAGGACAGGGCAGAACCCTCCCGCATGCTGCCTGACTGTAGGAGTAGCTGCTAACATCCTAATGTTAGTGGCTGGGAGAGGTTGCGGGAAAAGCATGTGTGAGCACTGGGCCTGAACTCCCGTGTATCTGAGTTGAATACAGCGATTTCCAACGGCTTCCCTCAACCAGAGTGTAGCTAGGTTCCAAATCCCATGTACGAGCGGGTAGCAGACATCTGCCTCCCATGCATACACACTTCTGAGAGTTGAGATTATGGCCTGTACCTCCACATCCAGCCTGCTGGTACCCTTGGCTTCTAAAAGGCCTAGGCTCGCTGTTTGACGGAAGTGCTGGGAGAGGTAATTGGAATCTCCCGGCACACAAGACGAGTGCCTCCAAGCTCAATTCACGATTTCCCAGTAATTCTTGTGGTAGACAGGTGCTACATACTAAGTTCCATATGTGAGATGGTAGCTGAACGCCTTGTCCAAAAGCATCTTACTTCTGAGAGTTGAGCACACCCTCAGTCCCTCACACTTCCACACTGCCTGCAGAGTGAGTTTCACACGTCTTCACCAGAGACGATTGCCAGAGGCTTCTGAGTACAAGTTAACAATGCAGACCTGGAGGGTATCTCCAGGTGCAGTAGAGTGGTAATCTTGGAACCTCCTGACTCAGAGTACTGCTACCTTCTCCTGCCATAGGAATGCAGCTAGTTGACAGCTGGCTTCAAGACATGCTTCCCTGTGAGAGCTGAGGACAGGGCAGAACCCTCCCGCATCCTGCCTGACTGTAGGAGTAGCTGCTAACATCCTTATGTTAGGGGCTGGGAGAGGTTGCGGGAAAAGCATGTGTGAGCACTGGGCCTGAACTCCCGTGTATCTGAGTTGAATACAGCGATTTCCAATGGCCTTCTTCAATCACAGTGTAGCTAGGTTCCAACTCCCATGTCCGAGTGGGTAGCAGACATCTGCCTCCCATGCATACACACTTCTGAGAGTTGAGCTTATGGCCTGTACCTCCACATCCAGCCTGCTGGTACCCTTGGCTTCTAAAAGGCCTAGGCTCACTGTTTGACAGAAGTGCTGGCAGAGGTAATTGGAATCACCCCGCACACAAGACTAGTGCCTCCAAGCTCAGTTCAGCGATTTCCTAGTAATTCCTGTGGTAGACTGGTGCTACATACTAAGTTCCATACGTGAGAGGGTAGCTGAACGCCTTGTCCAAAACCATCTTACTTCGGAGAGTTGAGCTCAGCCTCAGTCCCTCACAGTTCCACACTGCCTGCAGAGTGAGTTTCGCAGGTCTTCAGCAGAGACGTTTGCCAGAGGTTTCTGAGACGCAGGGTAACAATGCAGACCTGGAGGGTATCCCCAGGTGCAGTAGACTGGTAATCTTGGAACCTCCTGACTCAGAATACTGCTACCTTCTCACTGCCATAGGAATGCAGCTAGTTGACAGCTGGCTTCAAGACATGCTTCCCTGTGAGAGCTGAGGACAGGGCAGAACCCTCCCGCATCCTGCCTGACTGTAGGAGTAGCTGCTAACATCCTAATATTAGTGGCTGGGAGAGGTTGAGGGAAAAGCATGTGTGAGCACTGGGCCTGAACTCCCGTGTATCTGAGTTGTATACAGCGATTTCCAACGAATTTCCTCAACCAGAGTGTAGCTAGGTTCCAAATCCCATGTACGAGCGGGTAGCAGACATCTGCCTCCCATGCATACACACTTCTGAGAGTTGAGCTTATGGCCTGTACCTCCACATCCAGCCTGCTGGTACCCTTGGCTTCTAAAAGGCCTAGGCTCGCTGTTTGACGGAAGTGCTGGGAGAGGTAATTGGAATCTCCCGGCACACAAGACGAGTGCCTCCAAGCTCAATTCACGATTTCCCAGTAATTCTTGTGGTAGACAGGTGCTACATACTAAGTTCCATATGTGAGAAGGTAGCTGAACGCCTTGTCCAAAAGCATCTTACTTCTGAGAGTTGAGCCCACCCTCAGTCCCTCACAGTTCCACACTGCCTGCAGAGTGAGTTTCACACGTCTTCACCAGAGACCATTGCCAGAGGCTTCTGAGTACAAGTTAACAATGCAGACCTGGAGGGTATCTCCAGGTGCAGTAGAGTGGTAATCTTGGAACCTCCTGACTCAGAGTACTGCTACCTTCTCAGTGCCATAGGAATGCAGCTAGTTGACAGCTGGCTTCAAGACATGCTTCCCTGTGAGAGCTGAGGACAGGGCAGAACCCTACCGCATCCTGCCTGACTGTAGGAGTAGCTGCTAACATCCTTATGTTAGTGGCTGGGAGAGGTTGCGGGAAAAGCATGTGTGAGCACTGGGCCTGAACTCCCGTGTATCTGAGTTGAATACAGCGATTTCCAGTGGCCTTCTTCAATCACAGTGTAGCTAGGTTCCAACTCCCATGTCCGAGTGGGTAGCAGACATCTGCATCCCATGCATACACACTTCTGAGAGTTGAGCTTATGGCCTGTACCTCCACATCCAGCCTGCTGGTACCCTTGGCTTCTAAAAGGTCTAGGCTCGCTGTTTGACGGAAGTGCCGGGAGAGGTAATTGGAATCACCCGGCACACAAGACTAGTGCCTCCAAGCTCAGTTCAGCGATTTCCTAGTAATTCCTGTGGTAGACTGGTGCTACATACTAAGTTCCATACGTGAGAGGGTAGCTGAACGCCTTGTCCAAAACCATCTTACTTCTGAGAGTTGATCTCAGCCTCAGTCCCTCACAGTTCCACACTGCCTGCAGAGTGAGTTTCGCAGGTCTTCAGCAGAGACGTTTGCCAGAGGCTTCTGAGACGCAGGGTAACAATGCAGACTTGGAGGGTATCCCCAGGTGCAGTCGACTGGTAATCTTGGAACCTCCTGACTCAGAATACTGCTACCTTCTCACTGCCATAGGAATGCAGCTAGTTGCCAGCTAGCTGGCTTCAAGACTTGCTTCCCTGAGAGAGCTGAGGACAGGGCAGAACCCTCCCGCATGCTGCCTGACTGTAGGAGTAGCTGCTAACATCCTAATGTTAGTGGCTGGGAGAGGTTGCGGGAAAAGCATGTGTGAGCACTGGGCCTGAACTCCCGTGTATCTGAGTTGAATACAGCGATTTCCAACGGCTTCCCTCAACCAGAGTGTAGCTAGGTTCCAAATCCCATGTACGAGCGGGTAGCAGACATCTGCCTCCCATGCATACACACTTCTGAGAGTAGATTATGGCCTGCACCTCCACATCCAGCCTGCTGGTACCCTTGGCTTCTAAAAGGCCTAGGCTCGCTGTTTGACGGAAGTGCTGGGAGAGGTAATTGGAATCTCCCGGCACACAAGACGAGTGCCTCCAAGCTCAATTCACGATTTCCCAGTAATTCTTGTGGTAGACAGGTGCTACATACTAAGTTCCATATGTGAGATGGTAGCTGAACGCCTTGTCCAAAAGCATCTTACTTCTGAGAGTTGAGCACACCCTCAGTCCCTCACACTTCCACACTGCCTGCAGAGTGAGTTTCACACGTCTTCACCAGAGACGATTGCCAGAGGCTTCTGAGTACAAGTTAACAATGCAGACCTGGAGGGTATCTCCAGGTGCAGTAGAGTGGTAATCTTGGAACCTCCTGACTCAGAGTACTGCTACCTTCTCCTGCCATAGGAATGCAGCTAGTTGACAGCTGGCTTCAAGACATGCTTCCCTGTGAGAGCTGAGGACAGGGCAGAACCCTCCCGCATCCTGCCTGACTGTAGGAGTAGCTGCTAACATCCTTATGTTAGGGGCTGGGAGAGGTTGCGGGAAAAGCATGTGTGAGCACTGGGCCTGAACTCCCGTGTATCTGAGTTGAATACAGCGATTTCCAATGGCCTTCTTCAATCACAGTGTAGCTAGGTTCCAACTCCCAATTCCGAGTGGGTAGCAGACATCTGCCTCCCATGCATACACACTTCTGAGAGTTGAGCTTATGGCCTGTACCTCCACATCCAGCCTGCTGGTACCCTTGGCTTCTAAAAGGCCTAGGCTCACTGTTTGACAGAAGTGCTGGCAGTGGTAATTGGAATCACCCCGCACACAAGACTAGTGCCTCCAAGCTCAGTTCAGCGATTTCCTAGTAATTCCTGTGGTAGACTGGTGCTACATACTAAGTTCCATACGTGAGAGGGTAGCTGAACGCCTTGTCCAAAAGCATCTTACTTCTGAGAGTTGAGCTCAGCCTCAGTCCCTCACAGTTCCACACTGCCTGCAGAGTGAGTTTCGCAGGTCTTCAGCAGAGACGTTTGCCAGAGGCTTCTGAGACGCAGGGTAACAATGCAGACCTGGAGGGTATCCCCAGGTGCAGTCGACTGGTAATCTTGGAACCTCCTGACTCAGAATACTGCTACCTTCTCACTGCCATAGGAATGCAGCTAGTTGACAGCTGGCTTCAAGGCATGCTTCCCTGTGAGAGCTGAGGACAGGGCAGAACCCTCCCGCATGCTGCCTGACTGTAGGAGTAGCTGCTAACATCCTAATATTAGTGGCTGGGAGAGGTTGAGGGAAAAGCATGTGTGAGCACTGGGCCTGAACTCCCGTGTATCTGAGTTGTATACAGCGATTTCCAACGAATTTCCTCAACCAGAGTGTAGCTAGGTTCCAAATCCCATGTACGTGCGGGTAGCAGACATCTGCCTCCCATGCATACACACTTCTGAGAGTTGAGCTTATGGCCTGTACCTCCACATCCAGCCTGCTGGTACCCTTGGCTTCTAAAAGGCCTAGGCTCGCTGTTTGACGGAAGTGCTGGGAGAGGTAATTGGAATCTCCCGGCACACAAGACGAGTGCCTCCAAGCTCAATTCACGATTTCCCAGTAATTCTTGTGGTAGACAGGTGCTACATACTAAGTTCCATATGTGAGAAGGTAGCTGAACGCCTTGTCCAAAAGCATCTTACTTCTGAGAGTTGAGCCCACCCTCAGTCCCTCACAGTTCCACACTGCCTGCAGAGTGAGTTTCACACGTCTTCACCAGAGACCATTTCCAGAGGCTTCTGAGTACAAGTTAACAATGCAGACCTGGAGGGTATCTCCAGGTGCAGTAGAGTGGTAATCTTGGAACCTCCTGTCTCAGAGTACTGCTACCTTCTCAGTGCCATAGGAATGCAGCTAGTTGACAGCTGGCTTCAAGACATGCTTCCCTGTGAGAGCTGAGGACAGGGCAGAACCCTCCCGCATCCTGCCTGACTGTAGGAGTAGCTGCTAACATCCTTATGTTAGTGGCTGGGAGAGGTTGCGGGAAAAGCATGTGTGAGCACTGGGCCTGAACTCCCGTGTATCTGAGTTGAATACAGCGATTTCCAATGGCCTTCTTCAATCACAGTGTAGCTAGGTTCCAACTCCCATGTCCGAGTGGGTAGCAGACATCTGACTCCCATGCATACACACTTCTGAGAGTTGAGCTTATGGCCTGTACCTCCACATCCAGCCTGCTGGTACCCTTGGCTTCTAAAAGGCCTAGGCTCGCTGTTTGACGGAAGTGCTGGGAGAGGTAATTGGAATCACCCGGCACACAAGACTAGTGCCTCCAAGCTCAGTTCAGCGATTTCCTAGTAATTCCTGTGGTAGACTGGTGCTACATACTAAGTTCCATACGTGAGAGGGTAGCTGAACGCCTTGTCCAAAACCATCTTACTTCTGAGAGTTGAGCTCAGCCTCAGTCCCTCACAGTTCCACACTGCCTGCAGAGTGAGTTTCGCAGGTCTTCAGCAGAGACGTTTGCCAGAGGCTTCTGAGACGCAGGGTAACAATGCAGACCTGGAGGGTATCCCCAGGTGCAGTCGACTGGTAATCTTGGAACCTCCTGACTCAGAATACTGCTACCTTCTCACTGCCATAGGAATGCAGCTAGTTGACAGCTAGCTGGCTTCAAGACATGCTTCCCTGAGAGAGCTTAGGACAGGGCAGAACCCTCCCGCATGCTGCCTGACTGTAGGTGTAGCTGCTAACATCCTTATGTTAGTGGCTGGGAGAGGTTGCGGGAAAAGCATGTGTGAGCACTGGGCCTGAACTTCCGTGTATCTGAGTTGAATACAGTGATTTCCAACGGCTTTCCTCAACAGAGTGTAGCTAGATTCCAAATCCCATGTACGAGCGGGTAGCAGACATCTGCCTCCCATGCGTACACACTTCTGAGAGTTGAGCTTATGGCCTGTATCTCCACAGCCAGCCTGCTGGTACCCTTGGCTTCTAAAAGGCCTAGGCTCGCTGTTTGACGGAAGTGCTGGGAGAGGTAATTGGAATCACCCGGCACACAAGACTAGTGCCTCCAAGCTCAGTTCAGCGATTTCCTAGTAATTCCTGTGGTAGACTGGTGCTACATACTAAGTTCCATACGTGAGAGGGTAGCTGAACGCCTTGTCCAAAACCATCTTACTTCTGAGAGTTGAGCACACCCTCAGTCCCTCACACTTCCACACTGCCTGCAGAGTGAGTTTCGCAGGTCTTCAGCAGAGACGTTTGCCAGAGGCTTCTGAGACGCAGGGTAACAATGCAGACCTGGAGGGTATCCCCAGGTGCAGTCGACTGGTAATCTTGGAACCTCCTGACTCAGAATACTGCTACCTTCTCACTGCCATAGGAATGCAGCTAGTTGACAGCTGGCTTCAAGACATGCTTCCCTGTGAGAGCTGAGGACAGGGCAGAACCCTCCCGCATGCTGCTTGACTGTAGGAGTAGCTGCTAACATCCTTATGTTAGTGGCTGGGAGAGGTTGCGGGAAAAGCATGTGTGAGCACTGGGCCTGAACTCCCGTGTATCTGAGTTGAATACAGCGATTTCCAACGGCTTTCCTCAACCAGAGTGTAGCTAGGTTCCAACTCCCATGTCCGAGTGGGTAGCAGACATCTGCCTCCCATGCATACACACTTCTGAGAGTTGACCTTATGGCCTGTACCTCCACATCCAGCCTGCTGGTACCCTTGGCTTCTAAAAGGCCTAGGCTCGCTGTTTGACGGAAGTGCTGGGAGAGGTAATTGGAATCACCCGGCACACAAGACTAGTGCCTCCAAGCTCAGTTCAGCGATTTCCTAGTAATTCCTGTGGTAGACTGGTGCTACATACTAAGTTCCATACGTGAGAGGGTAGCTGAACGCCTTGTCCAAAACCATCTTACTTCTGAGAGTTGAGCTCACCCTCAGTCCCTCACAGTTCCACACTGCCTGCAGAGTGAGTTTCGCAGGTCTTCAGCAGAGACGTTTGCCAGAGGCTTCTGAGACGCAGGGTAACAATGCAGACCTGGAGGGTATCCCCAGGTGCAGTCGACTGGTAATCTTGGAACCTCCTGACTCAGAATACTGCTACCTTCTCACTGCCATAGGAATGCAGCTAGTTGACAGCTGGCTTCAAGACATGCTTCCCTGTGAGAGCTGAGGACAGGGCAGAACCTTCCCGCATGCTGCCTGACTGTAGGAGTAGCTGCTAACATCCTTATGTTAGTGGCTGGGAGAGGTTGCGGGAAAAGCATGTGTGAGCACTGGGCCTGAACTCCCGTGTATCTGAGTTGAATACAGCGATTTCCAACGGCTTTCCTCAACCAGAGTGTAGCTACGTTCCAAATCCCATGTCCGAGTGGGTAGCAGACATCTGCCTCCCATGCATACACACTTCTGAGAGTTGAGCTTATGGCCTGTACCTCCACATCCAGCCTGCTGGTACCGTTGGCTTCTAAAAGGCCTAGGCTCGCAGTTTGACGGAAGTGCTGGGAGAAGTAATTGGAATCTCCCGGCACACAAGACTAGTGCCTCCAAGCTCAATTCACGATTTCCCAGTAATTCTTGTGGTAGACAGGTGCCACATACTAAGTTCCATATGTGAGATTGTAGCTGATCGCCTTGTCCAAAAGCATCTTACTTCTGAGAGTTGAGCCCACCCTCAGTCCCTCACAGTTCCACACTGCCTGCAGAGTGAGTTTCACACGTCTTCACCAGAGACTATTGCCAGAGGCTTCTGAGTACAAGTTAACAATGCAGACCTGGAGGGTATCTCCAGGTGCAGTAGAGTGGTAATCTTGGAACCTCCTGACTCAGAGTACTGCTACCTTCTCACTGCCATAGGAATGCAGCTAGTTGACAGCTGGCTTCAAGACATGCTTCCCTGTGAGAGCTGAGGACAGGGCAGAACCCTCCCGCATGCTGCCTGACTGTAGGAGTAGCTGCTAACATCCTTATGTTAGAGGCTGGGAGAGGTTGCGGGAAAAGCATGTGTGAGCACTGGGCCTGAACTCCCGTGTATCTGAGTTGAATACAGCGATTTCCAATGGCCTTCTTCAATCACAGTGTAGCTAGGTTCCAACTCCCATGTCCGAGGGGGTAGCAGACATCTGCCTCCCATGCATACACACTTCTGAGAGTTGAGCTTATGGCCTGTACCTCCACATCCAGCCTGCTGGTACCCTTGGCTTCTAAAAGGCCTAGGCTCGCTGTTTGACGGAAGTGCTGGGAGAGGTAATTGGAATCACCCGGCACACAAGACTAGTGCCTCCAAGCTGAGTTTAGCGATTTCCTAGTAATTCCTGTAGTACAGTGGTGCTACATACTAAGTTCCATACGTGAGAGGGTAGCTGAACGCCTTGTCCAAAACCATCTTACTTCTGAGAGTTGAGCTCAGCCTCAGTCCCTCACAGTTCCACACTGCCTGCAGAGTGAGTTTCGCAGGTCTTCAGCAGAGACGTTTGCCAGAGGCTTCTGAGACGCAGGGTAACAATGCAGACCTGGAGGGTATCCCCAGGTGCAGTCGACTGGTAATCTTGGAACCTCCTGACTCAGAATACTGCTACCTTCTCACTGCCATAGGAATGCAGCTAGTTGACAGCTAGCTGGCTTCAAGACATGCTTCCCTGAGAGAGCTTAGGACAGGGCAGAACCCTCGGCATGCTGCCTGACTGTAGGTGTAGCTGCTAACATCCTTATGTTAGTGGCTGGGAGAGGTTGCGGGAAAAGCATGTGTGAGCACTGGGCCTGAACTTCCGTGTATCTGAGTTGAATACAGTGATTTCCAACGGCTTTCCTCAACAGAGTGTAGCTAGATTCCAAATCCCATGTTCGAGCGGGTAGCAGACATCTGCCTCCCATGCGTACACACTTCTGAGAGTTGAGCTTATGGCCTGTATCTCCACAGCCAGCCTGCTGGTACCCTTGGCTTCTAAAAGGCCTAGGCTCGCTGTTTGACGGAAGTGCTGGGAGAGGTAATTGGAATCACCCGGCACACAAGACTAGTGCCTCCAAGCTCAGTTCAGCGATTTCCTAGTAATTCCTGTGGTAGACTGGTGCTACATACTAAGTTCCATACGTGAGAGGGTAGCTGAACGCCTTGTCCAAAACCATCTTACTTCTGAGAGTTGAGCACACCCTCAGTCCCTCACACTTCCACACTGCCTGCAGAGTGAGTTTCGCAGGTCTTCAGCAGAGACGTTTGCCAGAGGCTTCTGAGACGCAGGGTAACAATGCAGACCTGGAGGGTATCCCCAGGTGCAGTCGACTGGTAATCTTGGAATCTCCTGACTCAGAATACTGCTACCTTCTCACTGCCATAGGAATGCAGCTAGTTGACAGCTGGCTTCAAGACATGCTTCCCTGTGAGAGCTGAGGACAGGGCAGAACCCTCCCGCATGCTGCCTGACTGTAGGAGTAGCTGCTAACATCCTTATGTTAGTGGCTGGGAGAGGTTGCGGGAAAAGCATGTGTGAGCACTGGGCCTGAACTCCCGTGTATCTGAGTTGAATACAGCGATTTCCAACGGCTTTCCTCAACCAGAGTGTAGGTAGGTTCCAACTCCCATGTCCGAGTGGGTAGCAGACATCTGCCTCCCATGCATACACACTTCTGAGAGTTGACCTTATGGCCTGTACCTCCACATCCAGCCTGCTGGTACCCTTGGCTTCTAAAAGGCCTAGGCTCGCTGTTTGACGGAAGTGCTGGGAGAGGTAATTGGAATCACCCGGCACACAAGACTAGTGCCTCCAAGCTCAGTTCAGCGATTTCCTAGTAATTCCTGTGGTAGACTGGTGCTACATACTAAGTTCCATACGTGAGAGGGTAGCTGAACGCCTTGTCCAAAACCATCTTACTTCTGAGAGTTGAGCTCACCCTCAGTCCCTCACAGTTCCACACTGCCTGCAGAGTGAGTTTCGCAGGTCTTCAGCAGAGACGTTTGCCAGAGGCTTCTGAGACGCAGGGTAACAATGCACCTGGAGGGTATCCCCAGGTGCAGTCGACTGGTAATCTTGGAACCTCCTGACTCAGAATACTGCTACCTTCTCACTGCCATAGGAATGCAGCTAGTTGACAGCTGGCTTCAAGACATGCTTCCCTGTGAGAGCTGAGGACAGGGCAGAACCTTCCCGCATGCTGCCTGACTGTAGGAGTAGCTGCTAACATCCTTATGTTAGTGGCTGGGAGAGGTTGCGGGAAAAGCATGTGTGAGCACTGGGCCTGAACTCCCGTGTATCTGAGTTGAATACAGCGATTTCCAACGGCTTTCCTCAACCAGAGTGTAGCTACGTTCCAAATCCCATGTCCGAGTGGGTAGCAGACATCTGCCTCCCATGCATACACACTTCTGAGAGTTGAGCTTATGGCCTGTACCTCCACATCCAGCCTGCTGGTACCGTTGGCTTCTAAAAGGCCTAGGCTCGCAGTTTGACGGAAGTGCTGGGAGAGGTAATTGGAATCTCCCGGCACACAAGACGAGTGCCTCCAAGCTCAATTCACGATTTCCCAGTAATTCTTGTGGTAGACAGGTGCCACATACTAAGTTCCATATGTGAGATTGTAGCTGAACGCCTTGTCCAAAAGCATCTTACTTCTGAGAGTTGAGCCCACCCTCAGTCCCTCACAGTTCCACACTGCCTGCAGAGTGAGTTTCACACGTCTTCACCAGAGACTATTGCCAGAGGCTTCTGAGTACAAGTTAACAATGCAGACCTGGAGGGTATCTCCAGGTGCAGTAGAGTGGTAATCTTGGAACCTCCTGACTCAGAGTACTGCTACCTTCTCACTGCCATAGGAATGCAGCTAGTTGACAGCTGGCTTCAAGACATGCTTCCCTGTGAGAGCTGAGGACAGGGCAGAACCCTCCCGCATGCTGCCTGACTGTAGGAGTAGCTGCTAACATCCTTATGTTAGTGGCTGGGAGAGGTTGCGGGAAAAGCATGTGTGAGCACTGGGCCTGAACTCCCGTGTATCTGAGTTGAATACAGCGATTTCCAATGGCCTTCTTCAATCACAGTGTAGCTAGGTTCCAACTCCCATGTCCGAGTGGGTAGCAGACATCTGCCTCCCATGCATACACACTTCTGAGAGTTGAGCTTATGGCCTGTACCTCCACATCCAGCCTGCTGGTACCCTTGGCTTCTAAAAGGCCTAGGCTCGCTGTTTGACGGAAGTGCTGGGAGAGGTAATTGGAATCACCCCGCACACAAGACTAGTGCCTCCAAGCTCAGTTCAGCGATTTCCTAGTAATTCCTGTGGTAGACTGGTGCTACATACTAAGTTCCATACGTGAGAGGGTAGCTGAACGCCTTGTCCAAAACCATCTTACTTCGGAGAGTTGAGCTCAGCCTCAGTCCCTCACAGTTCCACACTGCCTGCAGAGTGAGTTTCGCAGGTCTTCAGCAGAGACGTTTGCCAGAGGTTTCTGAGACGCAGGGTAACAATGCAGACCTGGAGGGTATCCCCAGGTGCAGTAGACTGGTAATCTTGGAACCTCCTGACTCAGAATACTGCTACCTTCTCACTGCCATAGGAATGCAGCTAGTTGACAGCTGGCTTCAAGGCATGCTTCCCTGTGAGAGCTGAGGACAGGGCAGAACCCTCCCGCATGCTGCCTGACTGTAGGAGTAGCTGCTAACATCCTAATATTAGTGGCTGGGAGAGGTTGAGGGAAAAGCATGTGTGAGCACTGGGCCTGAACTCCCGTGTATCTGAGTTGTATACAGCGATTTCCAACGAATTTCCTCAACCAGAGTGTAGCTAGGTTCCAAATCCCATGTACGTGCGGGTAGCAGACATCTGCCTCCCATGCATACACACTTCTGAGAGTTGAGCTTATGGCCTGTACCTCCACATCCAGCCTGCTGGTACCCTTGGCTTCTAAAAGGCCTAGGCTCGCTGTTTGACGGAAGTGCTGGGAGAGGTAATTGGAATCTCCCGGCACACAAGACGAGTGCCTCCAAGCTCAATTCACGATTTCCCAGTAATTCTTGTGGTAGACAGGTGCTACATACTAAGTTCCATATGTGAGAAGGTAGCTGAACGCCTTGTCCAAAAGCATCTTACTTCTGAGAGTTGAGCCCACCCTCAGTCCCTCACAGTTCCACACTGCCTGCAGAGTGAGTTTCACACGTCTTCACCAGAGACCATTTCCAGAGGCTTCTGAGTACAAGTTAACAATGCAGACCTGGAGGGTATCTCCAGGTGCAGTAGAGTGGTAATCTTGGAACCTCCTGTCTCAGAGTACTGCTACCTTCTCAGTGCCATAGGAATGCAGCTAGTTGACAGCTGGCTTCAAGACATGCTTCCCTGTGAGAGCTGAGGACAGGGCAGAACCCTCCCGCATCCTGCCTGACTGTAGGAGTAGCTGCTAACATCCTTATGTTAGTGGCTGGGAGAGGTTGCGGGAAAAGCCTGTGTGAGCACTGGGCCTGAACTCCCGTGTATCTGAGTTGAATACAGCGATTTCCAATGGCCTTCTTCAATCACAGTGTAGCTAGGTTCCAACTCCCATGTCCGAGTGGGTAGCAGACATCTGACTCCCATGCATACACACTTCTGAGAGTTGAGCTTATGGCCTGTACCTCCACATCCAGCCTGCTGGTACCCTTGGCTTCTAAAAGGCCTAGGCTCGCTGTTTGACGGAAGTGCTGGGAGAGGTAATTGGAATCACCCGGCACACAAGACTAGTGCCTCCAAGCTGAGTTCAGCGATTTCCTAGTAATTCCTGTGGTAGACTGGTGCTACATACTAAGTTCCATACGTGAGAGGGTAGCTGAACGCCTTGTCCAAAACCATCTTACTTCTGAGAGTTGAGCTCAGCCTCAGTCCCTCACAGTTCCACACTGCCTGCAGAGTGAGTTTCGCAGGTCTTCAGCAGAGACGTTTGCCAGAGGCTTCTGAGACGCAGGGTAACAATGCAGACCTGGAGGGTATCCCCAGGTGCAGTCGACTGGTAATCTTGGAACCTCCTGACTCAGAATACTGCTACCTTCTCACTGCCATAGGAATGCAGCTAGTTGACAGCTAGCTGGCTTCAAGACATGCTTCCCTGAGAGAGCTTAGGACAGGGCAGAACCCTCCCGCATGCTGCCTGACTGTAGGTGTAGCTGCTAACATCCTTATGTTAGTGGCTGGGAGAGGTTGCGGGAAAAGCATGTGTGAGCACTGGGCCTGAACTTCCGTGTATCTGAGTTGAATACAGTGATTTCCAACGGCTTTCCTCAACAGAGTGTAGCTAGATTCCAAATCCCATGTACGAGCGGGTAGCAGACATCTGCCTCCCATGCGTACACACTTCTGAGAGTTGAGCTTATGGCCTGTATCTCCACAGCCAGCCTGCTGGTACCCTTGGCTTCTAAAAGGCCTAGGCTCGCTGTTTGACGGAAGTGCTGGGAGAGGTAATTGGAATCACCCGGCACACAAGACTAGTGCCTCCAAGCTCAGTTCAGCGATTTCCTAGTAATTCCTGTGGTAGACTGGTGCTACATACTAAGTTCCATACGTGAGAGGGTAGCTGAACGCCTTGTCCAAAACCATCTTACTTCTGAGAGTTGAGCACACCCTCAGTCCCTCACACTTCCACACTGCCTGCAGAGTGAGTTTCGCAGGTCTTCAGCAGAGACGTTTGCCAGAGGCTTCTGAGACGCAGGGTAACAATGCAGACCTGGAGGGTATCCCCAGGTGCAGTCGACTGGTAATCTTGGAACCTCCTGACTCAGAATACTGCTACCTTCTCACTGCCATAGGAATGCAGCTAGTTGACAGCTGGCTTCAAGACATGCTTCCCTGTGAGAGCTGAGGACAGGGCAGAACCCTCCCGCATCCTGCCTGACTGTAGGAGTAGCTGCTAACATCCTAATATTAGTGGCTGGGAGAGGTTGAGGGAAAAGCATGTGTGAGCACTGGGCCTGAACTCCCGTGTATCTGAGTTGTATACAGCGATTTCCAACGAATTTCCTCAACCAGAGTGTAGCTAGGTTCCAAATCCCATGTACGAGCGGGTAGCAGACATCTGCCTCCCATGCATACACACTTCTGAGAGTTGAGCTTATGGCCTGTACCTCCACATCCAGCCTGCTGGTACCCTTGGCTTCTAAAAGGCCTAGGCTCGCTGTTTGACGGAAGTGCTGGGAGAGGTAATTGGAATCTCCCGGCACACAAGACGAGTGCCTCCAAGCTCAATTCACGATTTCCCAGTAATTCTTGTGGTAGACAGGTGCTACATACTAAGTTCCATATGTGAGAAGGTAGCTGAACGCCTTGTCCAAAAGCATCTTACTTCTGAGAGTTGAGCCCACCCTCAGTCCCTCACAGTTCCACACTGCCTGCAGAGTGAGTTTCACACGTCTTCACCAGAGACCATTGCCAGAGGCTTCTGAGTACAAGTTAACAATGCAGACCTGGAGGGTATCTCCAGGTGCAGTAGAGTGGTAATCTTGGAACCTCCTGACTCAGAGTACTGCTACCTTCTCAGTGCCATAGGAATGCAGCTAGTTGACAGCTGGCTTCAAGACATGCTTCCCTGTGAGAGCTGAGGACAGGGCAGAACCCTACCGCATCCTGCCTGACTGTAGGAGTAGCTGCTAACATCCTTATGTTAGTGGCTGGGAGAGGTTGCGGGAAAAGCATGTGTGAGCACTGGGCCTGAACTCCCGTGTATCTGAGTTGAATACAGCGATTTCCAGTGGCCTTCTTCAATCACAGTGTAGCTAGGTTCCAACTCCCATGTCCGAGTGGGTAGCAGACATCTGCATCCCATGCATACACACTTCTGAGAGTTGAGCTTATGGCCTGTACCTCCACATCCAGCCTGCTGGTACCCTTGGCTTCTAAAAGGTCTAGGCTCGCTGTTTGACGGAAGTGCCGGGAGAGGTAATTGGAATCACCCGGCACACAAGACTAGTGCCTCCAAGCTCAGTTCAGCGATTTCCTAGTAATTCCTGTGGTAGACTGGTGCTACATACTAAGTTCCATACGTGAGAGGGTAGCTGAACGCCTTGTCCAAAACCATCTTACTTCTGAGAGTTGATCTCAGCCTCAGTCCCTCACAGTTCCACACTGCCTGCAGAGTGAGTTTCGCAGGTCTTCAGCAGAGACGTTTGCCAGAGGCTTCTGAGACGCAGGGTAACAATGCAGACTTGGAGGGTATCCCCAGGTGCAGTCGACTGGTAATCTTGGAACCTCCTGACTCAGAATACTGCTACCTTCTCACTGCCATAGGAATGCAGCTAGTTGCCAGCTAGCTGGCTTCAAGACTTGCTTCCCTGAGAGAGCTGAGGACAGGGCAGAACCCTCCCGCATGCTGCCTGACTGTAGGAGTAGCTGCTAACATCCTAATGTTAGTGGCTGGGAGAGGTTGCGGGAAAAGCATGTGTGAGCACTGGGCCTGAACTCCCGTGTATCTGAGTTGAATACAGCGATTTCCAACGGCTTCCCTCAACCAGAGTGTAGCTAGGTTCCAAATCCCATGTACGAGCGGGTAGCAGACATCTGCCTCCCATGCATACACACTTCTGAGAGTAGATTATGGCCTGCACCTCCACATCCAGCCTGCTGGTACCCTTGGCTTCTAAAAGGCCTAGGCTCGCTGTTTGACGGAAGTGCTGGGAGAGGTAATTGGAATCTCCCGGCACACAAGACGAGTGCCTCCAAGCTCAATTCACGATTTCCCAGTAATTCTTGTGGTAGACAGGTGCTACATACTAAGTTCCATATGTGAGATGGTAGCTGAACGCCTTGTCCAAAAGCATCTTACTTCTGAGAGTTGAGCACACCCTCAGTCCCTCACACTTCCACACTGCCTGCAGAGTGAGTTTCACACGTCTTCACCAGAGACGATTGCCA
Organism: Canis lupus baileyi; assembly: GCF_048164855.1. NCBI lineage: Eukaryota > Metazoa > Chordata > Mammalia > Carnivora > Canidae > Canis > Canis lupus. The sequence goes on along the minus strand of NC_132844.1, from coordinate 77,502,451 downwards.
GAGGCTTCTGAGTACAAGTTAACAATGCAGACCTGGAGGGTATCTCCAGGTGCAGTAGAGTGGTAATCTTGGAACCTCCTGACTCAGAGTACTGCTACCTTCTCCTGCCATAGGAATGCAGCTAGTTGACAGCTGGCTTCAAGACATGCTTCCCTGTGAGAGCTGAGGACAGGGCAGAACCCTCCCGCATCCTGCCTGACTGTAGGAGTAGCTGCTAACATCCTTATGTTAGGGGCTGGGAGAGGTTGCGGGAAAAGCATGTGTGAGCACTGGGCCTGAACTCCCGTGTATCTGAGTTGAATACAGCGATTTCCAATGGCCTTCTTCAATCACAGTGTAGCTAGGTTCCAACTCCCAATTCCGAGTGGGTAGCAGACATCTGCCTCCCATGCATACACACTTCTGAGAGTTGAGCTTATGGCCTGTACCTCCACATCCAGCCTGCTGGTACCCTTGGCTTCTAAAAGGCCTAGGCTCACTGTTTGACCGAAGTGCTGGCAGTGGTAATTGGAATCACCCCGCACACAAGACTAGTGCCTCCAAGCTCAGTTCAGCGATTTCCTAGTAATTCCTGTGGTAGACTGGTGCTACATACTAAGTTCCATACGTGAGAGGGTAGCTGAACGCCTTGTCCAAAAGCATCTTACTTCTGAGAGTTGAGCTCAGCCTCAGTCCCTCACAGTTCCACACTGCCTGCAGAGTGAGTTTCGCAGGTCTTCAGCAGAGACGTTTGCCAGAGGCTTCTGAGACGCAGGGTAACAATGCAGACCTGGAGGGTATCCCCAGGTGCAGTCGACTGGTAATCTTGGAACCTCCTGACTCAGAATACTGCTACCTTCTCACTGCCATAGGAATGCAGCTAGTTGACAGCTGGCTTCAAGGCATGCTTCCCTGTGAGAGCTGAGGACAGGGCAGAACCCTCCCGCATGCTGCCTGACTGTAGGAGTAGCTGCTAACATCCTAATATTAGTGGCTGGGAGAGGTTGAGGGAAAAGCATGTGTGAGCACTGGGCCTGAACTCCCGTGTATCTGAGTTGTATACAGCGATTTCCAACGAATTTCCTCAACCAGAGTGTAGCTAGGTTCCAAATCCCATGTACGTGCGGGTAGCAGACATCTGCCTCCCATGCATACACACTTCTGAGAGTTGAGCTTATGGCCTGTACCTCCACATCCAGCCTGCTGGTACCCTTGGCTTCTAAAAGGCCTAGGCTCGCTGTTTGACGGAAGTGCTGGGAGAGGTAATTGGAATCTCCCGGCACACAAGACGAGTGCCTCCAAGCTCAATTCACGATTTCCCAGTAATTCTTGTGGTAGACAGGTGCTACATACTAAGTTCCATATGTGAGAAGGTAGCTGAACGCCTTGTCCAAAAGCATCTTACTTCTGAGAGTTGAGCCCACCCTCAGTCCCTCACAGTTCCACACTGCCTGCAGAGTGAGTTTCACACGTCTTCACCAGAGACCATTTCCAGAGGCTTCTGAGTACAAGTTAACAATGCAGACCTGGAGGGTATCTCCAGGTGCAGTAGAGTGGTAATCTTGGAACCTCCTGTCTCAGAGTACTGCTACCTTCTCAGTGCCATAGGAATGCAGCTAGTTGACAGCTGGCTTCAAGACATGCTTCCCTGTGAGAGCTGAGGACAGGGCAGAACCCTCCCGCATCCTGCCTGACTGTAGGAGTAGCTGCTAACATCCTTATGTTAGTGGCTGGGAGAGGTTGCGGGAAAAGCATGTGTGAGCACTGGGCCTGAACTCCCGTGTATCTGAGTTGAATACAGCGATTTCCAATGGCCTTCTTCAATCACAGTGTAGCTAGGTTCCAACTCCCATGTCCGAGTGGGTAGCAGACATCTGACTCCCATGCATACACACTTCTGAGAGTTGAGCTTATGGCCTGTACCTCCACATCCAGCCTGCTGGTACCCTTGGCTTCTAAAAGGCCTAGGCTCGCTGTTTGACGGAAGTGCTGGGAGAGGTAATTGGAATCACCCGGCACACAAGACTAGTGCCTCCAAGCTCAGTTCAGCGATTTCCTAGTAATTCCTGTGGTAGACTGGTGCTACATACTAAGTTCCATACGTGAGAGGGTAGCTGAACGCCTTGTCCAAAACCATCTTACTTCTGAGAGTTGAGCTCAGCCTCAGTCCCTCACAGTTCCACACTGCCTGCAGAGTGAGTTTCGCAGGTCTTCAGCAGAGACGTTTGCCAGAGGCTTCTGAGACGCAGGGTAACAATGCAGACCTGGAGGGTATCCCCAGGTGCAGTCGACTGGTAATCTTGGAACCTCCTGACTCAGAATACTGCTACCTTCTCACTGCCATAGGAATGCAGCTAGTTGACAGCTAGCTGGCTTCAAGACATGCTTCCCTGAGAGAGCTTAGGACAGGGCAGAACCCTCCCGCATGCTGCCTGACTGTAGGTGTAGCTGCTAACATCCTTATGTTAGTGGCTGGGAGAGGTTGCGGGAAAAGCATGTGTGAGCACTGGGCCTGAACTTCCGTGTATCTGAGTTGAATACAGTGATTTCCAACGGCTTTCCTCAACAGAGTGTAGCTAGATTCCAAATCCCATGTACGAGCGGGTAGCAGACATCTGCCTCCCATGCGTACACACTTCTGAGAGTTGAGCTTATGGCCTGTATCTCCACAGCCAGCCTGCTGGTACCCTTGGCTTCTAAAAGGCCTAGGCTCGCTGTTTGACGGAAGTGCTGGGAGAGGTAATTGGAATCACCCGGCACACAAGACTAGTGCCTCCAAGCTCAGTTCAGCGATTTCCTAGTAATTCCTGTGGTAGACTGGTGCTACATACTAAGTTCCATACGTGAGAGGGTAGCTGAACGCCTTGTCCAAAACCATCTTACTTCTGAGAGTTGAGCACACCCTCAGTCCCTCACACTTCCACACTGCCTGCAGAGTGAGTTTCGCAGGTCTTCAGCAGAGACGTTTGCCAGAGGCTTCTGAGACGCAGGGTAACAATGCAGACCTGGAGGGTATCCCCAGGTGCAGTCGACTGGTAATCTTGGAACCTCCTGACTCAGAATACTGCTACCTTCTCACTGCCATAGGAATGCAGCTAGTTGACAGCTGGCTTCAAGACATGCTTCCCTGTGAGAGCTGAGGACAGGGCAGAACCCTCCCGCATGCTGCTTGACTGTAGGAGTAGCTGCTAACATCCTTATGTTAGTGGCTGGGAGAGGTTGCGGGAAAAGCATGTGTGAGCACTGGGCCTGAACTCCCGTGTATCTGAGTTGAATACAGCGATTTCCAACGGCTTTCCTCAACCAGAGTGTAGCTAGGTTCCAACTCCCATGTCCGAGTGGGTAGCAGACATCTGCCTCCCATGCATACACACTTCTGAGAGTTGACCTTATGGCCTGTACCTCCACATCCAGCCTGCTGGTACCCTTGGCTTCTAAAAGGCCTAGGCTCGCTGTTTGACGGAAGTGCTGGGAGAGGTAATTGGAATCACCCGGCACACAAGACTAGTGCCTCCAAGCTCAGTTCAGCGATTTCCTAGTAATTCCTGTGGTAGACTGGTGCTACATACTAAGTTCCATACGTGAGAGGGTAGCTGAACGCCTTGTCCAAAACCATCTTACTTCTGAGAGTTGAGCTCACCCTCAGTCCCTCACAGTTCCACACTGCCTGCAGAGTGAGTTTCGCAGGTCTTCAGCAGAGACGTTTGCCAGAGGCTTCTGAGACGCAGGGTAACAATGCAGACCTGGAGGGTATCCCCAGGTGCAGTCGACTGGTAATCTTGGAACCTCCTGACTCAGAATACTGCTACCTTCTCACTGCCATAGGAATGCAGCTAGTTGACAGCTGGCTTCAAGACATGCTTCCCTGTGAGAGCTGAGGACAGGGCAGAACCTTCCCGCATGCTGCCTGACTGTAGGAGTAGCTGCTAACATCCTTATGTTAGTGGCTGGGAGAGGTTGCGGGAAAAGCATGTGTGAGCACTGGGCCTGAACTCCCGTGTATCTGAGTTGAATACAGCGATTTCCAACGGCTTTCCTCAACCAGAGTGTAGCTACGTTCCAAATCCCATGTCCGAGTGGGTAGCAGACATCTGCCTCCCATGCATACACACTTCTGAGAGTTGAGCTTATGGCCTGTACCTCCACATCCAGCCTGCTGGTACCGTTGGCTTCTAAAAGGCCTAGGCTCGCAGTTTGACGGAAGTGCTGGGAGAAGTAATTGGAATCTCCCGGCACACAAGACTAGTGCCTCCAAGCTCAATTCACGATTTCCCAGTAATTCTTGTGGTAGACAGGTGCCACATACTAAGTTCCATATGTGAGATTGTAGCTGAACGCCTTGTCCAAAAGCATCTTACTTCTGAGAGTTGAGCCCACCCTCAGTCCCTCACAGTTCCACACTGCCTGCAGAGTGAGTTTCACACGTCTTCACCAGAGACTATTGCCAGAGGCTTCTGAGTACAAGTTAACAATGCAGACCTGGAGGGTATCTCCAGGTGCAGTAGAGTGGTAATCTTGGAACCTCCTGACTCAGAGTACTGCTACCTTCTCACTGCCATAGGAATGCAGCTAGTTGACAGCTGGCTTCAAGACATGCTTCCCTGTGAGAGCTGAGGACAGGGCAGAACCCTCCCGCATGCTGCCTGACTGTAGGAGTAGCTGCTAACATCCTTATGTTAGAGGCTGGGAGAGGTTGCGGGAAAAGCATGTGTGAGCACTGGGCCTGAACTCCCGTGTATCTGAGTTGAATACAGCGATTTCCAATGGCCTTCTTCAATCACAGTGTAGCTAGGTTCCAACTCCCATGTCCGAGGGGGTAGCAGACATCTGCCTCCCATGCATACACACTTCTGAGAGTTGAGCTTATGGCCTGTACCTCCACATCCAGCCTGCTGGTACCCTTGGCTTCTAAAAGGCCTAGGCTCGCTGTTTGACGGAAGTGCTGGGAGAGGTAATTGGAATCACCCGGCACACAAGACTAGTGCCTCCAAGCTGAGTTTAGCGATTTCCTAGTAATTCCTGTAGTACAGTGGTGCTACATACTAAGTTCCATACGTGAGAGGGTAGCTGAACGCCTTGTCCAAAACCATCTTACTTCTGAGAGTTGAGCTCAGCCTCAGTCCCTCACAGTTCCACACTGCCTGCAGAGTGAGTTTCGCAGGTCTTCAGCAGAGACGTTTGCCAGAGGCTTCTGAGACGCAGGGTAACAATGCAGACCTGGAGGGTATCCCCAGGTGCAGTCGACTGGTAATCTTGGAACCTCCTGACTCAGAATACTGCTACCTTCTCACTGCCATAGGAATGCAGCTAGTTGACAGCTAGCTGGCTTCAAGACATGCTTCCCTGAGAGAGCTTAGGACAGGGCAGAACCCTCGGCATGCTGCCTGACTGTAGGTGTAGCTGCTAACATCCTTATGTTAGTGGCTGGGAGAGGTTGCGGGAAAAGCATGTGTGAGCACTGGGCCTGAACTTCCGTGTATCTGAGTTGAATACAGTGATTTCCAACGGCTTTCCTCAACAGAGTGTAGCTAGATTCCAAATCCCATGTTCGAGCGGGTAGCAGACATCTGCCTCCCATGCGTACACACTTCTGAGAGTTGAGCTTATGGCCTGTATCTCCACAGCCAGCCTGCTGGTACCCTTGGCTTCTAAAAGGCCTAGGCTCGCTGTTTGACGGAAGTGCTGGGAGAGGTAATTGGAATCACCCGGCACACAAGACTAGTGCCTCCAAGCTCAGTTCAGCGATTTCCTAGTAATTCCTGTGGTAGACTGGTGCTACATACTAAGTTCCATACGTGAGAGGGTAGCTGAACGCCTTGTCCAAAACCATCTTACTTCTGAGAGTTGAGCACACCCTCAGTCCCTCACACTTCCACACTGCCTGCAGAGTGAGTTTCGCAGGTCTTCAGCAGAGACGTTTGCCAGAGGCTTCTGAGACGCAGGGTAACAATGCAGACCTGGAGGGTATCCCCAGGTGCAGTCGACTGGTAATCTTGGAACCTCCTGACTCAGAATACTGCTACCTTCTCACTGCCATAGGAATGCAGCTAGTTGACAGCTGGCTTCAAGACATGCTTCCCTGTGAGAGCTGAGGACAGGGCAGAACCCTCCCGCATGCTGCCTGACTGTAGGAGTAGCTGCTAACATCCTTATGTTAGTGGCTGGGAGAGGTTGCGGGAAAAGCATGTGTGAGCACTGGGCCTGAACTCCCGTGTATCTGAGTTGAATACAGCGATTTCCAACGGCTTTCCTCAACCAGAGTGTAGGTAGGTTCCAACTCCCATGTCCGAGTGGGTAGCAGACATCTGCCTCCCATGCATACACACTTCTGAGAGTTGACCTTATGGCCTGTACCTCCACATCCAGCCTGCTGGTACCCTTGGCTTCTAAAAGGCCTAGGCTCGCTGTTTGACGGAAGTGCTGGGAGAGGTAATTGGAATCACCCGGCACACAAGACTAGTGCCTCCAAGCTCAGTTCAGCGATTTCCTAGTAATTCCTGTGGTAGACTGGTGCTACATACTAAGTTCCATACGTGAGAGGGTAGCTGAACGCCTTGTCCAAAACCATCTTACTTCTGAGAGTTGAGCTCACCCTCAGTCCCTCACAGTTCCACACTGCCTGCAGAGTGAGTTTCGCAGGTCTTCAGCAGAGACGTTTGCCAGAGGCTTCTGAGACGCAGGGTAACAATGCACCTGGAGGGTATCCCCAGGTGCAGTCGACTGGTAATCTTGGAACCTCCTGACTCAGAATACTGCTACCTTCTCACTGCCATAGGAATGCAGCTAGTTGACAGCTGGCTTCAAGACATGCTTCCCTGTGAGAGCTGAGGACAGGGCAGAACCTTCCCGCATGCTGCCTGACTGTAGGAGTAGCTGCTAACATCCTTATGTTAGTGGCTGGGAGAGGTTGCGGGAAAAGCATGTGTGAGCACTGGGCCTGAACTCCCGTGTATCTGAGTTGAATACAGCGATTTCCAACGGCTTTCCTCAACCAGAGTGTAGCTACGTTCCAAATCCCATGTCCGAGTGGGTAGCAGACATCTGCCTCCCATGCATACACACTTCTGAGAGTTGAGCTTATGGCCTGTACCTCCACATCCAGCCTGCTGGTACCGTTGGCTTCTAAAAGGCCTAGGCTCGCAGTTTGACGGAAGTGCTGGGAGAGGTAATTGGAATCTCCCGGCACACAAGACGAGTGCCTCCAAGCTCAATTCACGATTTCCCAGTAATTCTTGTGGTAGACAGGTGCCACATACTAAGTTCCATATGTGAGATTGTAGCTGAACGCCTTGTCCAAAAGCATCTTACTTCTGAGAGTTGAGCCCACCCTCAGTCCCTCACAGTTCCACACTGCCTGCAGAGTGAGTTTCACACGTCTTCACCAGAGACTATTGCCAGAGGCTTCTGAGTACAAGTTAACAATGCAGACCTGGAGGGTATCTCCAGGTGCAGTAGAGTGGTAATCTTGGAACCTCCTGACTCAGAGTACTGCTACCTTCTCACTGCCATAGGAATGCAGCTAGTTGACTGCTGGCTTCAAGACATGCTTCCCTGTGAGAGCTGAGGACAGGGCAGAACCCTCCCGCATGCTGCCTGACTGTAGGAGTAGCTGCTAACATCCTTATGTTAGTGGCTGGGAGAGGTTGCGGGAAAAGCATGTGTGAGCACTGGGCCTGAACTCCCGTGTATCTGAGTTGAATACAGCGATTTCCAATGGCCTTCTTCAATCACAGTGTAGCTAGGTTCCAACTCCCATGTCCGAGTGGGTAGCAGACATCTGCCTCCCATGCATACACACTTCTGAGAGTTGAGCTTATGGCCTGTACCTCCACATCCAGCCTGCTGGTACCCTTGGCTTCTAAAAGGCCTAGGCTCGCTGTTTGACGGAAGTGCTGGGAGAGGTAATTGGAATCACCCCGCACACAAGACTAGTGCCTCCAAGCTCAGTTCAGCGATTTCCTAGTAATTCCTGTGGTAGACTGGTGCTACATACTAAGTTCCATACGTGAGAGGGTAGCTGAACGCCTTGTCCAAAACCATCTTACTTCGGAGAGTTGAGCTCAGCCTCAGTCCCTCACAGTTCCACACTGCCTGCAGAGTGAGTTTCGCAGGTCTTCAGCAGAGACGTTTGCCAGAGGTTTCTGAGACGCAGGGTAACAATGCAGACCTGGAGGGTATCCCCAGGTGCAGTAGACTGGTAATCTTGGAACCTCCTGACTCAGAATACTGCTACCTTCTCACTGCCATAGGAATGCAGCTAGTTGACAGCTGGCTTCAAGGCATGCTTCCCTGTGAGAGCTGAGGACAGGGCAGAACCCTCCCGCATGCTGCCTGACTGTAGGAGTAGCTGCTAACATCCTAATATTAGTGGCTGGTTAGAGGTTGAGGGAAAAGCATGTGTGAGCACTGGGCCTGAACTCCCGTGTATCTGAGTTGTATACAGCGATTTCCAACGAATTTCCTCAACCAGAGTGTAGCTAGGTTCCAAATCCCTTGTACGTGCGGGTAGCAGACATCTGCCTCCCATGCATACACACTTCTGAGAGTTGAGCTTATGGCCTGTACCTCCACATCCAGCCTGCTGGTACCCTTGGCTTCTAAAAGGCCTAGGCTCGCTGTTTGACGGAAGTGCTGGGAGAGGTAATTGGAATCTCCCGGCACACAAGACGAGTGCCTCCAAGCTCAATTCACGATTTCCCAGTAATTCTTGTGGTAGACAGGTGCTACATACTAAGTTCCATATGTGAGAAGGTAGCTGAACGCCTTGTCCAAAAGCATCTTACTTCTGAGAGTTGAGCCCACCCTCAGTCCCTCACAGTTCCACACTGCCTGCAGAGTGAGTTTCACACGTCTTCACCAGAGACCATTTCCAGAGGCTTCTGAGTACAAGTTAACAATGCAGACCTGGAGGGTATCTCCAGGTGCAGTAGAGTGGTAATCTTGGAACCTCCTGTCTCAGAGTACTGCTACCTTCTCAGTGCCATAGGAATGCAGCTAGTTGACAGCTGGCTTCAAGACATGCTTCCCTGTGAGAGCTGAGGACAGGGCAGAACCCTCCCGCATCCTGCCTGACTGTAGGAGTAGCTGCTAACATCCTTATGTTAGTGGCTGGGAGAGGTTGCGGGAAAAGCCTGTGTGAGCACTGGGCCTGAACTCCCGTGTATCTGAGTTGAATACAGCGATTTCCAATGGCCTTCTTCAATCACAGTGTAGCTAGGTTCCAACTCCCATGTCCGAGTGGGTAGCAGACATCTGACTCCCATGCATACACACTTCTGAGAGTTGAGCTTATGGCCTGTACCTCCACATCCAGCCTGCTGGTACCCTTGGCTTCTAAAAGGCCTAGGCTCGCTGTTTGACGGAAGTGCTGGGAGAGGTAATTGGAATCACCCGGCACACAAGACTAGTGCCTCCAAGCTGAGTTCAGCGATTTCCTAGTAATTCCTGTGGTAGACTGGTGCTACATACTAAGTTCCATACGTGAGAGGGTAGCTGAACGCCTTGTCCAAAACCATCTTACTTCTGAGAGTTGAGCTCAGCCTCAGTCCCTCACAGTTCCACACTGCCTGCAGAGTGAGTTTCGCAGGTCTTCAGCAGAGACGTTTGCCAGAGGCTTCTGAGACGCAGGGTAACAATGCAGACCTGGAGGGTATCCCCAGGTGCAGTCGACTGGTAATCTTGGAACCTCCTGACTCAGAATACTGCTACCTTCTCACTGCCATAGGAATGCAGCTAGTTGACAGCTAGCTGGCTTCAAGACATGCTTCCCTGAGAGAGCTTAGGACAGGGCAGAACCCTCCCGCATGCTGCCTGACTGTAGGTGTAGCTGCTAACATCCTTATGTTAGTGGCTGGGAGAGGTTGCGGGAAAAGCATGTGTGAGCACTGGGCCTGAACTTCCGTGTATCTGAGTTGAATACAGTGATTTCCAACGGCTTTCCTCAACAGAGTGTAGCTAGATTCCAAATCCCATGTACGAGCGGGTAGCAGACATCTGCCTCCCATGCGTACACACTTCTGAGAGTTGAGCTTATGGCCTGTATCTCCACAGCCAGCCTGCTGGTACCCTTGGCTTCTAAAAGGCCTAGGCTCGCTGTTTGACGGAAGTGCTGGGAGAGGTAATTGGAATCACCCGGCACACAAGACTAGTGCCTCCAAGCTCAGTTCAGCGATTTCCTAGTAATTCCTGTGGTAGACTGGTGCTACATACTAAGTTCCATACGTGAGAGGGTAGCTGAACGCCTTGTCCAAAACCATCTTACTTCTGAGAGTTGAGCACACCCTCAGTCCCTCACACTTCCACACTGCCTGCAGAGTGAGTTTCGCAGGTCTTCAGCAGAGACGTTTGCCAGAGGCTTCTGAGACGCAGGGTAACAATGCAGACCTGGAGGGTATCCCCAGGTGCAGTCGACTGGTAATCTTGGAACCTCCTGACTCAGAATACTGCTACCTTCTCACTGCCATAGGAATGCAGCTAGTTGACAGCTGGCTTCAAGACATGCTTCCCTGTGAGAGCTGAGGACAGGGCAGAACCCTCCCGCATGCTGCTTGACTGTAGGAGTAGCTGCTAACATCCTTATGTTAGTGGCTGGGAGAGGTTGCGGGAAAAGCATGTGTGAGCACTGGGCCTGAACTCCCGTGTATCTGAGTTGAATACAGCGATTTCCAACGGCTTTCCTCAACCAGAGTGTAGCTAGGTTCCAACTCCCATGTCCGAGTGGGTAGCAGACATCTGCCTCCCATGCATACACACTTCTGAGAGTTGACCTTATGGCCTGTACCTCCACATCCAGCCTGCTGGTACCCTTGGCTTCTAAAAGGCCTAGGCTCGCTGTTTGACGGAAGTGCTGGGAGAGGTAATTGGAATCACCCGGCACACAAGACTAGTGCCTCCAAGCTCAGTTCAGCGATTTCCTAGTAATTCCTGTGGTAGACTGGTGCTACATACTAAGTTCCATACGTGAGAGGGTAGCTGAACGCCTTGTCCAAAACCATCTTACTTCTGAGAGTTGAGCTCAGCCTCAGTCCCTCACAGTTCCACACTGCCTGCAGAGTGAGTTTCGCAGGTCTTCAGCAGAGACGTTTGCCAGAGGCTTCTGAGACGCAGGGTAACAATGCAGACCTGGAGGGTATCCCCAGGTGCAGTCGACTGGTAATCTTGGAACCTCCTGACTCAGAATACTGCTACCTTCTCACTGCCATAGGAATGCAGCTAGTTGACAGCTGGCTTCAAGACATGCTTCCCTGTGAGAGCTGAGGACAGGGCAGAACCTTCCCGCATGCTGCCTGACTGTAGGAGTAGCTGCTAACATCCTTATGTTAGTGGCTGGGAGAGGTTGCGGGAAAAGCATGTGTGAGCACTGGGCCTGAACTCCCGTGTATCTGAGTTGAATACAGCGATTTCCAACGGCTTTCCTCAACCAGAGTGTAGCTACGTTCCAAATCCCATGTCCGAGTGGGTAGCAGACATCTGCCTCCCATGCATACACACTTCTGAGAGTTGAGCTTATGGCCTGTACCTCCACATCCAGCCTGCTGGTACCGTTGGCTTCTAAAAGGCCTAGGCTCGCAGTTTGACGGAAGTGCTGGGAGAGGTAATTGGAATCTCCCGGCACACAAGACGAGTGCCTCCAAGCTCAATTCACGATTTCCCAGTAATTCTTGTGGTAGACAGGTGCCACATACTAAGTTCCATATGTGAGATTGTAGCTGAACGCCTTGTCCAAAAGCATCTTACTTCTGAGAGTTGAGCCCACCCTCAGTCCCTCACAGTTCCACACTGCCTGCAGAGTGAGTTTCACACGTCTTCACCAGAGACTATTGCCAGAGGCTTCTGAGTACAAGTTAACAATGCAGACCTGGAGGGTATCTCCAGGTGCAGTAGAGTGGTAATCTTGGAACCTCCTGACTCAGAGTACTGCTACCTTCTCACTGCCATAGGAATGCAGCTAGTTGACAGCTGGCTTCAAGACATGCTTCCCTGTGAGAGCTGAGGACAGGGCAGAACCCTCCCGCATGCTGCCTGACTGTAGGAGTAGCTGCTAACATCCTTATGTTAGTGGCTGGGAGAGGTTGCGGGAAAAGCATGTGTGAGCACTGGGCCTGAACTCCCGTGTATCTGAGTTGAATACAGCGATTTCCAATGGCCTTCTTCAATCACAGTGTAGCTAGGTTCCAACTCCCATGTCCGAGTGGGTAGCAGACATCTGCCTCCCATGCATACACACTTCTGAGAGTTGAGCTTATGGCCTGTACCTCCACATCCAGCCTGCTGGTACCCTTGGCTTCTAAAAGGCCTAGGCTCGCTGTTTGACGGAAGTGCTGGGAGAGGTAATTGGAATCACCCCGCACACAAGACTAGTGCCTCCAAGCTCAGTTCAGCGATTTCCTAGTAATTCCTGTGGTAGACTGGTGCTACATACTAAGTTCCATACGTGAGAGGGTAGCTGAACGCCTTGTCCAAAACCATCTTACTTCGGAGAGTTGAGCTCAGCCTCAGTCCCTCACAGTTCCACACTGCCTGCAGAGTGAGTTTCGCAGGTCTTCAGCAGAGACGTTTGCCAGAGGTTTCTGAGACGCAGGGTAACAATGCAGACCTGGAGGGTATCCCCAGGTGCAGTAGACTGGTAATCTTGGAACCTCCTGACTCAGAATACTGCTACCTTCTCACTGCCATAGGAATGCAGCTAGTTGACAGCTGGCTTCAAGGCATGCTTCCCTGTGAGAGCTGAGGACAGGGCAGAACCCTCCCGCATGCTGCCTGACTGTAGGAGTAGCTGCTAACATCCTAATATTAGTGGCTGGGAGAGGTTGAGGGAAAAGCATGTGTGAGCACTGGGCCTGAACTCCCGTGTATCTGAGTTGTATACAGCGATTTCCAACGAATTTCCTCAACCAGAGTGTAGCTAGGTTCCAAATCCCATGTACGTGCGGGTAGCAGACATCTGCCTCCCATGCATACACACTTCTGAGAGTTGAGCTTATGGCCTGTACCTCCACATCCAGCCTGCTGGTACCCTTGGCTTCTAAAAGGCCTAGGCTCGCTGTTTGACGGAAGTGCTGGGAGAGGTAATTGGAATCTCCCGGCACACAAGACGAGTGCCTCCAAGCTCAATTCACGATTTCCCAGTAATTCTTGTGGTAGACAGGTGCTACATACTAAGTTCCATATGTGAGAAGGTAGCTGAACGCCTTGTCCAAAAGCATCTTACTTCTGAGAGTTGAGCCCACCCTCAGTCCCTCACAGTTCCACACTGCCTGCAGAGTGAGTTTCACACGTCTTCACCAGAGACCATTTCCAGAGGCTTCTGAGTACAAGTTAACAATGCAGACCTGGAGGGTATCTCCAGGTGCAGTAGAGTGGTAATCTTGGAACCTCCTGTCTCAGAGTACTGCTACCTTCTCAGTGCCATAGGAATGCAGCTAGTTGACAGCTGGCTTCAAGACATGCTTCCCTGTGAGAGCTGAGGACAGGGCAGAACCCTCCCGCATCCTGCCTGACTGTAGGAGTAGCTGCTAACATCCTTATGTTAGTGGCTGGGAGAGGTTGCGGGAAAAGCATGTGTGAGCACTGGGCCTGAACTCCCGTGTATCTGAGTTGAATACAGCGATTTCCAATGGCCTTCTTCAATCACAGTGTAGCTAGGTTCCAACTCCCATGTCCGAGTGGGTAGCAGACATCTGACTCCCATGCATACACACTTCTGAGAGTTGAGCTTATGGCCTGTACCTCCACATCCAGCCTGCTGGTACCCTTGGCTTCTAAAAGGCCTAGGCTCGCTGTTTGACGGAAGTGCTGGGAGAGGTAATTGGAATCACCCGGCACACAAGACTAGTGCCTCCAAGCTGAGTTCAGCGATTTCCTAGTAATTCCTGTGGTAGACTGGTGCTACATACTAAGTTCCATACGTGAGAGGGTAGCTGAACGCCTTGTCCAAAACCATCTTACTTCTGAGAGTTGAGCTCAGCCTCAGTCCCTCACAGTTCCACACTGCCTGCAGAGTGAGTTTCGCAGGTCTTCAGCAGAGACGTTTGCCAGAGGCTTCTGAGACGCAGGGTAACAATGCAGACCTGGAGGGTATCCCCAGGTGCAGTCGACTGGTAATCTTGGAACCTCCTGACTCAGAATACTGCTACCTTCTCACTGCCATAGGAATGCAGATAGTTGACAGCTAGCTGGCTTCAAGACATGCTTCCCTGAGAGAGCTTAGGACAGGGCAGAACCCTCCCGCATGCTGCCTGACTGTAGGTGTAGCTGCTAACATCCTTATGTTAGTGGCTGGGAGAGGTTGCGGGAAAAGCATGTGTGAGCACTGGGCCTGAACTTCCGTGTATCTGAGTTGAATACAGTGATTTCCAACGGCTTTCCTCAACACAGTGTAGCTAGATTCCAAATCCCATGTACGAGCGGGTAGCAGACATCTGCCTCCCATGCGTACACACTTCTGAGAGTTGAGCTTATGGCCTGTATCTCCACAGCCAGCCTGCTGGTACCCTTGGCTTCTAAAAGGCCTAGGCTCGCTGTTTGACGGAAGTGCTGGGAGAGGTAATTGGAATCACCCGGCACACAAGACTAGTGCCTCCAAGCTCAGTTCAGCGATTTCCTAGTAATTCCTGTGGTAGACTGGTGCTACATACTAAGTTCCATACGTGAGAGGGTAGCTGAACGCCTTGTCCAAAACCATCTTACTTCTGTGAGTTGAGCACACCCTCAGTCCCTCACACTTCCACACTGCCTGCAGAGTGAGTTTCGCAGGTCTTCAGCAGAGACGTTTGCCAGAGGCTTCTGAGACGCAGGGTAACAATGCAGACCTGGAGGGTATCCCCAGGTGCAGTCGACTGGTAATCTTGGAACCTCCTGACTCAGAATACTGCTACCTTCTCACTGCCATAGGAATGCAGCTAGTTGACAGCTGGCTTCAAGACATGCTTCCCTGTGAGAGCTGAGGACAGGGCAGAACCCTCCCGCATGCTGCTTGACTGTAGGAGTAGCTGCTAACATCCTTATGTTAGTGGCTGGGAGAGGTTGCGGGAAAAGCATGTGTGAGCACTGGGCCTGAACTCCCGTGTATCTGAGTTGAATACAGCGATTTCCAACGGCTTTCCTCAACCAGAGTGTAGCTAGGTTCCAACTCCCATGTCCGAGTGGGTAGCAGACATCTGCCTCCCATGCATACACACTTCTGAGAGTTGACCTTATGGCCTGTACCTCCACATCCAGCCTGCTGGTACCCTTGGCTTCTAAAAGGCCTAGGCTCGCTGTTTGACGGAAGTGCTGGGAGAGGTAATTGGAATCACCCGGCACACAAGACTAGTGCCTCCAAGCTCAGTTCAGCGATTTCCTAGTAATTCCTGTGGTAGACTGGTGCTACATACTAAGTTCCATACGTGAGAGGGTAGCTGAACGCCTTGTCCAAAACCATCTTACTTCTGAGAGTTGAGCTCACCCTCAGTCCCTCACAGTTCCACACTGCCTGCAGAGTGAGTTTCGCAGGTCTTCAGCAGAGACGTTTGCCAGAGGCTTCTGAGACGCAGGGTAACAATGCAGACCTGGAGGGTATCCCCAGGTGCAGTCGACTGGTAATCTTGGAACCTCCTGACTCAGAATACTGCTACCTTCTCACTGCCATAGGAATGCAGCTAGTTGACAGCTGGCTTCAAGACATGCTTCCCTGTGAGAGCTGAGGACAGGGCAGAACCTTCCCGCATGCTGCCTGACTGTAGGAGTAGCTGCTAACATCCTTATGTTAGTGGCTGGGAGAGGTTGCGGGAAAAGCATGTGTGAGCACTGGGCCTGAACTCCCGTGTATCTGAGTTGAATACAGCGATTTCCAACGGCTTTCCTCAACCAGAGTGTAGCTACGTTCCAAATCCCATGTCCGAGTGGGTAGCAGACATCTGCCTCCCATGCATACACACTTCTGAGAGTTGAGCTTATGGCCTGTACCTCCACATCCAGCCTGCTGGTACCGTTGGCTTCTAAAAGGCCTAGGCTCGCAGTTTGACGGAAGTGCTGGGAGAAGTAATTGGAATCTCCCGGCACACAAGACTAGTGCCTCCAAGCTCAATTCACGATTTCCCAGTAATTCTTGTGGTAGACAGGTGCCACATACTAAGTTCCATATGTGAGATTGTAGCTGAACGCCTTGTCCAAAAGCATCTTACTTCTGAGAGTTGAGCCCACCCTCAGTCCCTCACAGTTCCACACTGCCTGCAGAGTGAGTTTCACACGTCTTCACCAGAGACTATTGCCAGAGGCTTCTGAGTACAAGTTAACAATGCAGACCTGGAGGGTATCTCCAGGTGCAGTAGAGTGGTAATCTTGGAACCTCCTGACTCAGAGTACTGCTACCTTCTCACTGCCATAGGAATGCAGCTAGTTGACAGCTGGCTTCAAGACATGCTTCCCTGTGAGAGCTGAGGACAGGGCAGAACCCTCCCGCATGCTGCCTGACTGTAGGAGTAGCTGCTAACATCCTTATGTTAGAGGCTGGGAGAGGTTGCGGGAAAAGCATGTGTGAGCACTGGGCCTGAACTCCCGTGTATCTGAGTTGAATACAGCGATTTCCAATGGCCTTCTTCAATCACAGTGTAGCTAGGTTCCAACTCCCATGTCCGAGGGGGTAGCAGACATCTGCCTCCCATGCATACACACTTCTGAGAGTTGAGCTTATGGCCTGTACCTCCACATCCAGCCTGCTGGTACCCTTGGCTTCTAAAAGGCCTAGGCTCGCTGTTTGACGGAAGTGCTGGGAGAGGTAATTGGAATCACCCGGCACACAAGACGAGTGCCTCCAAGCTCAGTTCAGCGATTTCCTAGTAATTCCTTTGGTAGACTGGTGCTACATACTAAGTTCCATACGTGAGAGGGTAGCTGAACGCCTTGTCCAAAACCATCTTACTTCTGAGAGTTGAGGTCAGCCTCAGTCCCTCACAGTTCCACACTGCCTGCAGAGTGAGTTTCGCAGGTCTTCAGCAGAGACGTTTGCCAGAGGCTTCTGAGACGCAGGGTAACAATGCAGACCTGGAGGGTATCCCCAGGTGCAGTCGACTGGTAATCTTGGAACCTCCTGACTCAGAATACTGCTACCTTCTCACTGCCATAGGAATGCAGCTAGTTGACAGCTGGCTTCAAGACATGATTCCCTGTGAGAGCTGAGGACAGGGCAGATCCCTCCCGCATGCTGCCTGACTGTAGGAGTAACTGCTAACATCCTTATGTTAGTGGCTGGGAGAGGTTGCGGGAAAAGCATGTGTGAGCACTGGGCCTGAACTCCCGTGTATCTGAGTTGAATACAGCGATTTCCAACGGCTTTCCTCAACCAGAGTGTAGCTACGTTCCAAATCCCATGTACGAGCGGATAGCAGACATCTGCCTCCCATGCATACACACTTCTGAGAGTTGAGCTTATGGCCTGTACCTCCACATCCAGCCTGCTGGTACCGTTGGCTTCTAAAAGGCCTAGGCTCGCTGTTTGACGGAAGTGCTGGGAGAGGTAATTGGAATCTCTCGGCACACAAGACGAGTGCCTCCAAGCTCAATTCACGATTTCCCAGTAATTCTTGTGGTAGACAGGTGCCACATACTAAGTTCCATATGTGAGATGGTAGCTGAACGCCTTGTCCAAAAGCATCTTACTTCTGAGAGTTGAGCCCACCCTCAGTCCCTCACAGTTCCACACTGCCTGCAGATTGAGTTTCACACGTCTTCACCAGAGACGATTGCCAGAGGCTTCTGAGTACAAGTTAACAATGCAGACCTGGAGGGTATCTTCAGGTGCAGTAGAGTGGTAATCTTGGAACCTCCTGACTCAGAGTACTGCTACATTCTCACTGCCATAGGAATGCAGCTAGTTGACAGCTAGCTGGCTTCAAGACATGCTTTCCTGAGAGAGCTGAGGACAGGGCAGAACCCACCCGCATGCTGCCTGATTGTAGGAGTAGTTGCTAACATCCTAATGTTAGTGGCTGGGAGAGGTTGCGGGAAAAGCATGTGTGAGCACTGGGCCTGAACTCCCGTGTATCTGAGTTGAATACAGCGATTTCCAACGGCTTTCCTCAACCAGAGTGTAGCTAGGTTCCAAATCCCATGTACGAGCGGGTAGCAGACATCTGCCTCCCATACATATACACTTCTGAGAGTTGAGCTTATGGCCTGTACCTCCACAGCCAGCCTGCTGGTACCCTTGGCTTCTAAAAGGCCTAGGCTCGCTGTTTGACGGAAGTGCTGGGAGAGGTAATTGGAATCACCCGGCACACAAGACTAGTGCCTCCAAGCTCAGTTCAGCGATTTCCTAGTAATTCCTGTGGTAGACTGGTGCTACATACTAAGTTCCATACGTGAGAGGGTAGCTGAACGCCTTGTCCAAAACCATCTTACTTCTGAGAGTTGAGCTCAGCCTCAGTCCCTCACAGTTCCACACTGCCTGCAGAGTGAGTTTCGCAGGTCTTCAGCAGAGACGTTTCCCAGAGGCTTCTGAGACGCAGGGTAACAATGCAGACCTGGAGGGTATCCCCAGGTGCAGTCGACTGGTAATCTTGGAACCTCCTGACTCAGAATACTGCTACCTTCTCACAGCCCTAGGAATGCAGCTATTTGACAGCTGGCTTCAAGACATGCTTCCCTGTGAGAGCTGAGGACAGGGCAGAACCCTACCGCATGCTGCCTGACTGTAGGAGTAGCTGCTAACATCCTTATGTTAGTGGCTGGGAGAGGTTGCGGGAAAAGCATGTGTGAGCACTGGGCCTGAACTCCCGTGTACTTGAGTTGAATACAGCGATTTCCAACGGCTTTCCTCAACCAGAGTGTAGCTAGGTTCCAAATCCCATGTACGAGCGTGTAGCAGACATCTGCCTCCCATGCATACACACTTCTGAGAGTTGAGCTTATGGTCTGTACCTCCACAGCCAGCCTGCTGGTACCCTTGGCTTCTAAAAGGCCTAGGCTCGCTGTTTGACGGAAGTGCTGGGAGAGGTAATTGTAATCTCCCGGCACACAAGACGAGTGCCTCCAAGCTCAATTCACGATTTCCCAGTAATTCTTGTGGTAGACAGGTGCTACATACTAAGTTCCATATGTGAGAAGGTAGCTGAACGCCTTGTCCAAAAGCATCTTACTTTTGAGAGTTGAGCCCACCCTCAGTCCCTCACACTTCCACACTGCCTGCAGAATGAGTTTCACACGTCTTCACCAGAGACGATTGCCAGAGGCTTCTGAGTACAAGTTAACAGTGCCGACCTGGAGGGTATCTCCAGGTGCAGTAGAGTGGTAATCTTGGAACCTCCTGACTCAGAGTACTGCTACCTTCTCACTGCCATAGGAATGAAGCTAGTTGACAGCTGGCTTCAAGACATGCTTCCCTGTGAGAGCTGAGGACAGGGCAGAACCCTCCCGCATCCTGCCTGACTGTAGGAGTAGCTGCTAACATCCTAATGTTAGTGGCTGGGAGAGGTTGCGGGAAAAGCATGTGTGAGCACTGGGCCTGAACTCCCGTGTATCTGAGTTGAATACAGCGATTTCCAATGGCCTTCTTCAATCACAGTGTAGCTAGGTTCCAACTCCAATGTCCGAGTGGGTAGCAGACATCTGCCTCCCATGCATACACACTTCTGAGAGTTGAGCTTATGGCCTGTACCTCCACAGCCAGCCTGCTGGTACCCTTGGGTTCTAAAAGGCCTAGGCTCGCTGTTTGAAGGAAGTGCTGGGAGAGGTAATTGGAATCACCCGGCACACAACACTAGTGCCTCCAAGCTCAGTTCAGCGATTTCCTAGTAATTCCTGTGGTAGACTGGTGCTACATACTAAGTTCCATACGTGAGAGGGTAGCTGAACGCCTTGTCCAAAACCATCTTACTTCTGAGAGTTGAGCTCAGCCTCAGTCCCTCACAGTTCCACACTGCCTGCAGAGTGAGTTTCGCAGGTCTTCAGCAGAGACGTTTGCCAGAGGCTTCTGAGACGCAGGGTAACAATGCAGACCTGGGGGGTATCCCCAGGTGCAGTCGACTGGTAATCTTGGAACCTCCTGACTCAGAATACTGCTACCTTCTCACTGCCATAGGAATGCAGCTAGTTGACAGCTGGCTTCAAGACATGCTTCCCTGTGAGAGCTGAGGACAGGGCAGAACCCTCCCGCATGCTGCCTGACTGTAGGAGTAGCTGCTAACATCCTTATGTTAGTGGCTGGGAGAGGTTGCGGGAAAAGCATGTGTGAGCACTGGGCCTGAACTCCCGTGTACCTGAGTTGAATACAGCGATTTCCAACGGCTTTCCTCAACCAGAGTGTAGCTAGGTTCCATATCCCATGTACGAGCGGGTAGCAGACATCTGCCTCACATGCATACACACTTCTGAGAGTTGAGCTTATGGCCTGTACCTCCACAGCCAGCCTGCTGGGACCCTTGGCTTCTAAAAGGCCGAGGCTCGCTGTTTGACGGAAGTGCTGGGAGAGGTAATTGGAATCTCCCGGCACACAAGACGAGTGCCTCCAAGCTCAATTCACGATTTCCCAGTAATTCTTGTGGTAGACAGGTGCTACATACTAAGTTCCATATGTGAGAAGGTAGCTGAACGCCTTGTCCAAAAGCATCTTACTTCTGAGAGTTGAGGACACCCTCAGTCCCTCAC
This sequence comes from Canis lupus baileyi, assembly GCF_048164855.1. Taxonomy (NCBI): domain Eukaryota; kingdom Metazoa; phylum Chordata; class Mammalia; order Carnivora; family Canidae; genus Canis; species Canis lupus. Next base: position 77,481,850 of record NC_132844.1, on the reverse strand, counting down.
ACTTCCACACTGCCTGCAGAGTGAGTTTCACACGTCTTCACCAGAGACGATTGCCAGAGGCTTCTGAGTACAAGTTAACAATGCAGACCTGGAGGGTATCTCCAGGTGCAGTAGAGTGGTAATCTTGGAACCTCCTGACTCAGAGTACTGCTACCTTCTCACTGCCATAGGAATGCAGCTAGTTGACAGCTGGCTTCAAGACATGCTTCCCTGTGAGAGCTGAGGACAGGGCAGAACCCTCCCGCATCCTGCCTGACTGTAGGAGTAGCTGCTAACATCCTTATGTTAGTGGCTGGGAGAGGTTGCGGGAAAAGCATGTGTGAGCACTGGGCCTGAACTCCCGTGTATCTGAGTTGAATACAGCGATTTCCAATGGCCTTCTTCAATCACAGTGTAGCTAGGTTCCAACTCCCATGTCCGAGTGGGTAGCAGACATCTGCCTCCCATGCATACACACTTCTGAGAGTTGAGCTTATGGCCTGTACCTCCACAGCCAGCCTGCTGGTACCCTTGGCTTCTAAAAGGCCTAGGCTCGCTGTTTGACGGAAGTGCTGGGAGAGGTAATTGGAATCACCCGGCACACAAGACTAGTGCCTCCAAGCTCAGTTCAGCGATTTCCTAGTAATTCCTGTGGTAGACTGGTGCTACATACTAAGTTCCATACGTGAGAGGGTAGCTGAACGCCTTGTCCAAAACCATCTTACTTCTGAGAGTTGAGCTCAGCCTCAGTCCCTCACAGTTCCACACTGCCTGCAGAGTGAGTTTCGCAGGTCTTCAGCAGAGACGTTTGCCAGAGGTTTCTGAGACGCAGGGTAACAATGCAGACCTGGAGGGTATCCCCAGGTGCAGTCAACTGGTAATCTTGGAACCTCCTGAATCAGAATACTGCTACCTTCTCACTGCCATAGGAATGCAGCTAGTTGACAGCTGGCTTCAAGACATGCTTCCCTGTGAGAGCTGAGGACAGGGCAGAACCCTCCCGCATGCTGCCTGACTGTAGGAGTAGCTGCTAACATCCTTATGTTAGTGGCTGGGAGAGGTTGCGGGAAAAGCATGTGTGAGCACTGGGCCTGAACTCCCGTGTATCTGAGTTGAATACAGCGATTTCCAACGGCTTTCCTCAACCAGAGTGTAGCTAGGTTCCAAATCCCATGTACGAGCGGGTAGCAGACATCTGCCTCCCATGCATACACACTTCTGAGAGTTGAGCTTATGGCCTGTACCTCCACAGCCAGCCTGCTGGTACCCTTGGCTTCTAAAAGGCCTAGGCTCAGAAGATATTTGCAAATGACATATCAGATAAAGGGCTAGTTTCCAAGATCTATAAAGAACTTATTAAACTCAACACCAAAGAAACAAACAATCCAATCATGAAATGGGCAAAAGACATGAACAGAAATCTCACAGAGGAAGACATAGACATGGCCAACATGCATGTGAGAAAATGCTCTGCATCACTTGCCATCCGGGAAATACAAATCAAAACTACAATGAGATACCACCTCACCCCAGTGAGAATGGGGAAAATTAACAAGGCAGGAAACAACAAATGTTGGAGAGGATGCGGAGAAAAGGGAACCCTCTTACACTGTTGGTGGGAATGTGAACTGGTGCAGCCACTCTGGAAAACTGTGTGGAGGTTCCTCAAAGAGTTAAAAATAGACCTGCCCTACGACCCAGCAATTGCACTGTTGGGGATTTACCCCAAAGATACAAATGCAATGAAACGCCGGGACACCTGCACCCCGATGTTTCTAGCAGCAATGGCCACGATAGCCAAACTGTGGAAGGAGCCTCGGTGTCCAACGAAAGATGAATGGATAAAGAAGATGTGGTTTATGTATACAATGGAATATTACTCAGCTATTAGAAATGACAAATACCCACCATTTGCTTCAACGTGGATGGAACTGGAGGGTATTATGCTGAGTGAAGTAAGTCAGTCGGAGAAGGACAAACATTATATGTTCTCATTCATTTGGGGAATATAAATAATAGTGAAAGGGAAAATAAGGGAAGGGAGAAGAAATGTGTGGGAAATATCAGAAAGGGAGACAGAACGTTAAGACTGCTAACTCTGGGAAACGAACTAGGGGTGGTAGAAGGGGAGGAGGGCGGGGGGTGGGAGTGAATGGGTGACGGGCACTGGGTGTTATTCTGTATGTTAGTAAATTGAACACCAATAAAAAAAATAAATAAATTAAAAAAAATAATAAAAAATAAAAGGCCTAGGCTCGCTGTTTGACGGAAGTGCTGGGAGAGGTAATTGGAATCTCCCGGCACACAAGACGAGTGCCTCCAAGCTCAATTCACGATTTCCCAGTAATTCTTGTGGTAGACAGGTGCTACATACTAAGTTCCATATGTGAGAAGGTAGCTGAACGCCTTGTCCAAAAGTATCTTACTTCTGAGAGTTGAGCACACCCTCAGTCCCTCACACTTCCACACTGCCTGCAGAGTGAGTTTCACACGTCTTCACCAGAGACGATTGCCAGAGGCTTCTGAGTACAAGTTAACAATGCAGACCTGGAGGGTATCTCCAGGTGCAGTAGAGTGGTAATCTTGGAACCTCCTGACTCAGAGTACTGCTACCTTCTCACTGCCATAGGAATGCAGCTAGTTGACAGCTGGCTTCAAGACATGCTTCCCTGTGAGAGCTGAGGACAGGGCAGAACCCTCCCGCATCCTGCCTGACTGTAGGAGTAGCTGCTAACATCCTAATGTTAGTGGCTGGGAGAGGTTGCGGGAAAAGCATGTGTGAGCACTGGGCCTGAACTCCCGTGTATCTGAGTTGAATACAGCGATTTCCAATGGCCTTCTTCAATCACAGTGTAGCTAGGTTCCAACTCCCATGTCCGAGTGGGTAGCAGACATCTGCCTCCCATGCATACACACTTCTGAGAGTTGAGCTTATGGCCTGTACCTCCACAGCCAGCCTGCTGGTACCCTTGGCTTCTAAAAGGCCTAGGCTCGCTGTTTGACGGAAGTGCTGGGAGAGGTAATTGGAATCTCCCGGCACACAAGACGAGTGCCTCCAAGCTCAATTCACGATTTCCCAGTAATTCTTGTGGTAGACAGGTGCTACATACTAAGTTCCATATGTGAGAAGGTAGCTGAACGCCTTGTCCAAAAGCATCTTACTTCTGAGAGTTGAGCACACCCTCAGTCCCTCACACTTCCACACTGCCTGCAGAGTGAGTTTCACACGTCTTCACCAGAGTCGATTGCCAGAGGCTTCTGAGTACAAGTTAACAATGCAGACCTGGAGGGTATCTCCAGGTGCAGTAGAGTGGTAATCTTGGAACCTCCTGACTCAGAGTACTGCTACCTTCTCACTGCCATAGGAATGCAGCTAGTTGACAGCTGGCTTCAAGACATGCTTCCCTGTGAGAGCTGAGGACAGGGCAGAACCCTCCCGCATCCTGCCTGACTGTAGGAGTAGCTGCTAACATCCTAATGTTAGTGGCTGGGAGAGGTTGCGGGAAAAGCATGTTTGAGCACTGGGCCTGAACTCCCGTGTATCTGAGTTGAATACAGCGATTTCCAATGGCCTTCTTCAATCACAGTGTAGCTAGGTTCCAACTCCCATGTCCGAGTGGGTAGCAGACATCTGCCTCCCATGCATACACACTTCTGAGAGTTGAGCTTATGGCCTGTACCTCCACATCCAGCCTGCTGGTACCCTTGGCTTCTAAAAGGCCTAGGCTCGCTGTTTGACGGAAGTGCTGGGAGAGGTAATTGGAATCACCCGGCACACAAGACTAGTGCCTCCAAGCTCAGTTCAGCGATTTCCTAGTAATTCCTGTGGTAGACTGGTGCTACATACTAAGTTCCATACGTGAGAGGGTAGCTGAACGCCTTGTCCAAAACCATCTTACTTCTGAGAGTTGAGCTCAGCCTCAGTCCCTCACAGTTCCACACTGCCTGCAGAGTGAGTTTCGCAGGTCTTCAGCAGAGACGTTTGCCAGAGGTTTCTGAGACGCAGGGTAACAATGCAGACCTGGAGGGTATCCCCAGGTGCAGTCAACTGGTAATCTTGGAACCTCCTGACTCAGAATACTGCTACCTTCTCACTGCCATAGGAATGCAGCTAGTTGACAGCTGGCTTCAAGACATGCTTCCCTGTGAGAGCTGAGGACAGGGCAGAACCCTCCCGCATGCTGCCTGACTGTAGGAGTAGCTGCTAACATCCTTATGTTAGTGGCTGGGAGAGGTTGCGGGAAAAGCATGTGTGAGCACTGGGCCTGAACTCCCGTGTATCTGAGTTGAATACAGCGATTTCCAACGGCTTTCCTCAACCAGAGTGTAGCTAGGTTCCAAATCCCATGTACGAGCGGGTAGCAGACATCTGCCTCCCATGCATACACACTTCTGAGAGTTGAGCTTATGGCCTGTACCTCCACAGCCAGCCTGCTGGTACCCTTGGCTTCTAAAAGGTCTAGGCTCAGAAGATATTTGCAAATGACATATCAGATAAAGGGCTAGTTTCCAAGATCTATAAAGAACTTATTAAACTCAACACCAAAGAAACAAACAATCCAATCATGAAATGGGCAAAAGACATGAACAGAAATCTCACAGAGGAAGACATAGACATGGCCAACATGCATGTGAGAAAATGCTCTGCATCACTTGCCATCAGGGAAATACAAATCAAAACTACAATGAGATACCACCTCACCCCAGTGAGAATGGGGAAAATTAACAAGGCAGGAAACAACAAATGTTGGAGAGGATGCGGAGAAAAGGGAACCCTCTTACACTGTTGGTGGGAATGTGAACTGGTGCAGCCACTCTGGAAAACTGTGTGGAGGTTCCTCAAAGAGTTAAAAATAGACCTGCCCTACGACCCAGCAATTGCACTGTTGGGGATTTACCCCAAAGATACAAATGCAATGAAACGCCGGGACACCTGCACCCCGATGTTTCTAGCAGCAATGGCCACGATAGCCAAACTGTGGAAGGAGCCTCGGTGTCCAACGAAAGATGAATGGATAAAGAAGATGTGGTTTATGTATACAATGGAATATTACTCAGCTATTAGAAATGACAAATACCCACCATTTGCTTCAACGTGGATGGAACTGGAGGGTATTATGCTGAGTGAAGTAAGTCAGTCGGAGAAGGACAAACATTATATGTTCTCATTCATTTGGGGAATATAAATAATAGTGAAAGGGAAAATAAGGGAAGGGAGAAGAAATGTGTGGGAAATATCAGAAAGGGAGACAGAACGTTAAGACTGCTAACTCTGGGAAACGAACTAGGGGTGGTAGAAGGGGAGGAGGGCGGGGGGTGGGAGTGAATGGGTGACGGGCACTGGGTGTTATTCTGTATGTTAGTAAATTGAACACCAATAAAAAAAATAAATAAATAAAAAAATAATAATAAAAAATAAAAGGCCTAGGCTCGCTGTTTGACGGAAGTGCTGGGAGAGGTAATTGGAATCTCCCGGCACACAAGACGAGTGCCTCCAAGCTCAATTCACGATTTCCCAGTAATTCTTGTGGTAGACAGGTGCTACATACTAAGTTCCATATGTGAGAAGGTAGCTGAACGCCTTGTCCAAAAGCATCTTACTTCTGAGAGTTGAGCACACCCTCAGTCCCTCACACTTCCACACTGCCTGCAGAGTGAGTTTCACACGTCTTCACCAGAGACGATTGCCAGAGTCTTCTGAGTACAAGTTAACAATGCAGACCTGGAGGGTGTCTCCAGGTGCAGTAGAGTGGTAATCTTGGAACCTCCTGACTCAGAGTACTGCTACCTTCTCACTGCCTTAGGAATGCAGCTAGTTGACAGCTGGCTTCAAGACATGCTTCCCTGTGAGAGCTGAGGACAGGGCAGAACCCTCCCGCATCCTGCCTGACTGTAGGAGTAGCTGCTAACATCCTAATGTTAGTGGCTGGGAGAGGTTGCGGGAAAAGCATGTGTGAGCACTGGGCCTGAACTCCCGTGTATCTGAGTTGAATACAGCGATTTCCAATGGCCTTCTTCAATCACAGTGTAGCTAGGTTCCAACTCCCATGTCCGAGTGGGTAGCAGACATCTGCCTCCCATGCATACACACTTCTGAGAGTTGAGCTTATGGCCTGTACCTCCACAGCCAGCCTGCTGGTACCCTTGGCTTCTAAAAGGCCTAGGCTCGCTGTTTGACGGAAGTGCTGGGAGAGGTAATTGGAATCACCCGGCACACAACACTAGTGCCTCCAAGCTCAGTTCAGCGATTTCCTAGTAATTCCTGTGGTAGACTGGTGCTACATACTAAGTTCCATACGTGAGAGGGTAGCTGAACGCCTTGTCCAAAACCATCTTACTTCTGAGAGTTGAGCTCAGCCTCAGTCCCTCACAGTTCCACACTGCCTGCAGAGTGAGTTTCGCAGGTCTTCAGCAGAGACGTTTGCCAGAGGCTTCTGAGACGCAGGGTAACAATGCAGACCTGGAGGGTATCCCCAGGTGCAGTCGACTGGTAATCTTGGAACCTCCTGACTCAGAATACTGCTACCTTCTCACTGCCATAGGAATGCAGCTAGTTGACAGCTGGCTTCAAGACATGCTTCCCTGTGAGAGCTGAGGACAGGGCAGAACCCTCCCGCATGCTGCCTGACTGTAGGAGTAGGTGCTAACATCCTTATGTTAGTGGCTGGGAGAGGTTGCGGGAAAAGCATGTGTGAGCACTGGGCCTGAACTCCCGTGTATCTGAGTTGAATACAGCGATTTCCAACGGCTTTCCTCAACCAGAGTGTAGCTAGGTTCCAAATCCCATGTACGAGCGGGTAGCAGACATCTGCCTCCCATGCATACACACTTCTGAGAGTTGAGCTTATGGCCTGTACCTCCACAGCCAGCCTGCTGGTACCCTTGGCTTCTAAAAGGCCTAGGCTCGCTCTTTGACGGATGTGCTGGGAGAGGTAATTGGAATCTCCCGGCACACAAGACGAGTGCCTCCAAGCTCAATTCACGATTTCCCAGTAATTCTTGTGGTAGACAGGTGCTACATACTAAGTTCCATATGTGAGAAGGTAGCTGAACGCCTTGTCCAAAAGCATCTTACTTCTGAGAGTTGAGCACACCCTCAGTCCCTCACACTTCCACACTGCCTGCAGAGTGAGTTTCACACGTCTTCACCAGAGACGATTGCCAGAGGCTTCTGAGTACAAGTTAACAATGCAGACTTGGAGGGTATCTCCAGGTGCAGTAGAGTGGTAATCTTGGAACCTCCTGACTCAGAGTACTGCTACCTTCTCACTGCCATAGGAATGCAGCTAGTTGACAGCTGGCTTCAAGACATGCTTCCCTGTGAGAGCTGAGGACAGGGCAGAACCCTCCCGCATCCTGCCTGACTGTAGGAGTAGCTGCTAACATCCTAATGTTAGTGGCTGGGAGAGGTTGCGGGAAAAGCATGTGTGAGCACTGGGCCTGAACTCCCGTGTATCTGAGTTGAATACAGCGATTTCCAATGGCCTTCTTCAATCACAGTGTAGCTAGGTTCCAACTCCCATGTCCGAGTGGGTAGCAGACATCTGCCTCCCATGCATACACACTTCTGAGAGTTGAGCTTATGGCCTGTACCTCCACATCCAGCCAGCTGGTACCCTTGGCTTCTAAAAGGCCTAGGCTCGCTGTTTGACGGAAGTGCTGGGAGAGGTAATTGGAATCACCCGGCACACAAGACTAGTGCCTCCAAGCTCAGTTCAGCGATTTCCTAGTAATTCCTGTGGTAGACTGGTGCTACATACTAAGTTCCATACGTGAGAGGGTAGCTGAACGCCTTGTCCAAAACCATCTTACTTCTGAGAGTTGAGCTCAGCCTCAGTCCCTCACAGTTCCACGCTGCCTGCAGAGTGAGTTTCGCAGGTCTTCAGCAGAGACGTTTGCCAGAGGCTTCTGAGACGCAGGGTAACAATGCAGACCTGGAGGGTATCCCCAGGTGCAGTCGACTGGTAATCTTGGAACCTCCTGACTCAGAATACTGCTACCTTCTCACTGCCATAGGAATGCAGCTAGTTGACAGCTGGCTTCAAGACATGCTTCCCTGTGAGAGCTGAGGACAGGGCAGAACCCTCCCGCATGCTGCCTGACTGTAGGAGTAGCTGTTAACATCCTTATGTTAGTGGCTAGGAGAGGTTGCGGGAAAAGCATGTGTGAGCACTGGGCCTGAACTCCCGTGTATCTGAGTTGAATACAGCGATTTCCAATGGCTTTCCTCAACCACAGTGTAGCTAGGTTCCAAATCCCATGTACGAGCGCGTAGCAGACATCTGCCTCCCATGCATACACACTTCTGAGAGTTGAGCTTATGTCCTGTACCTCCACAGCCAGCCTGCTGGTACCCTTGGCTTCTAAAAGGCCTAGGCTCGCTGTTTGACGGAAGTGCTGGGAGAGGTAATTGGAATCACCCGTCACACAAGACGAGTGCCTCCAAGCTCAATTCACGATTTCCCAGTAATTCTTGTGGTAGACAGGTGCTACATACTAAGTTCCATATGTGAGAAGGTAGCTGAACGCCTTGTCCAAAAGCATCTTACTTCTGAGAGTTGAGCACACCCTCAGTCCCTCACACTTCCACACTGCCTGCAGAGTGAGTTTCACACGTCTTCACCAGAGACGATTACCAGAGTCCTCTGAGTACAAGTTAACAATGCAGACCTGGAGGGTGTCTCCAGGTGCAATAGAGTGGTAATCTTGGAACCTCCTGACTCAGAGTACTGCTACCTTCTCACTGCCTTAGGAATGCAGCTAGTTGACAGCTGGCTTCAAGACATGCTTCCCTGTGAGAGCTGAGGACAGGGCAGAACCCTCCCGCATCCTGCCTGACTGTAGGAGTAGCTGCTAACATCCTAATGTTAGTGGCTGGGAGAGGTTGCGGGAAAAGCATGTGTGAGCACTGGGCCTGAACTCCCGTGTATCTGAGTTGAATACAGCGATTTCCAATGGCCTTCTTCAATCACAGTGTAGCTAGGTTCCAACTCCCATGTCCGAGTGGGTAGCAGACATCTGCCTCCCATGCATACACACTTCTGAGAGTTGAGCTTATGGCCTGTACCTCCACAGCCAGCCTGCTGGTACCCTTGGCTTCTAAAAGGCCTAGGCTCGCTGTTTGACGGAAGTGCTGGGAGAGGTAATTGGAATCACCCGGCACACAAGACTAGTGCCTCCAAGCTCAGTTCAGCGATTTCCTAGTAATTCCTGTGGTAGACTGGTGCTACATACTAAGTTCCATACGTGAGAGGGTAGCTGAACGCCTTGTCCAAAACCATCTTACTTCTGAGAGTTCAGCTCAGCCTCAGTCCCTCACAGTTCGACACTGCCTGCAGAGTGAGTTTCGCAGGTCTTCAGCACAGACGTTTGCCAGAGGCTTCTGCGACGCAGGGTACCAATGCAGACCTGGAGGGTATCCCCAGGTGCAGTCGACTGGTAATCTTGGAACCTCCTGACTCAGAATACTGCTACCTTCTCACTGCCATAGGAATGCAGCTAGTTGACAGCTGGCTTCAAGACATGCTTCCCTGTGAGAGCTGAGGACAGGGCAGAACCCTCCCGCATGCTGCCTGACTGTAGGAGTAGCTGCTAACATCCTAATGTTAGTGGCTGGGAGAGGTTGCGGGAAAAGCATGTGTGAGCACTGGGCCTGAACTCCCGTGTATCTGAGTTGAATACAGCGATTTCCAACGGCTTTCCTCAACCAGAGTGTAGCTAGGTTCCAAATCCCATGTACGAGCGGGTAGCAGAAATCTGCCTCCCATGCATACACACTTCTGAGAGTTGAGCTTATGGCCTGTACCTCCACATCTAGCCTGCTGGTACCCTTGGCTTCTAAAAGGCCTAGGCTCGCTGTTTGACGGAATTGCTTGGAGAGGTAATTAGAATCTCCCGGCACACAAGATGAGTGCCTCCAAGCTCAATTCACGATTTCCCAGTAATTCTTGTGGTAGACAGGTGCTACATACTAAGTTCCATATGTGAGAAGGTAGCTGAACGCCTTGTCCAAAAGCATCTTACTTCTGAGAGTTGAGCACACCCTCAGTCCCTCACACTTCCACACTGCCTGCAGAGTGAGTTTCACACGTCTTCACCAGAGACGATTGCCAGAGGCTTCTGAGTACAAGTTAACAATGCAGACCTGGAGGGTATCTCCAGGTGCAGTAGAGTGGTAATCTTGGAACCTCCTGACTCAGAATACTGCTACCTTCTCACTGCCATAGGAATGCAGCTAGTTGACAGCTGGCTTCAAGACATGCTTCCCTGTGAGAGCTGAGGACAGGGCAGAACCCTCCCGCATCCTGCCTGACTGTAGGAGTAGCTGCTAACATCCTAATGTTAGTGGCTGGGAGAGGTTGCGGGAAAAGCATGTGTGAGCACTGGGCCTGAACTCCCGTGTATCTGAGTTGAATACAGCGGTTTCCAATGGCCTTCTTCAATCACAGTGTAGCTAGATTCCAACTCCCATGTCCGAGTGGGTAGCAGACATCTGCCTCCCATGCATACACAGTTCTGAGAGTTGAGCTTATGGCCTGTACCTCCACATCCAGCCTGCTGGTACCCTTGGCTTCTAAAAGGCCTAGGCTCGCTGTTTGACGGAAGTGCTGGGAGAGGTAATTGGAATCACCCGGCACACAAGACGAGTGCCTCCAAGCTCAGTTCAGCAATTTCCTAGTAATTCCTGTGGTAGACTGGTGCTACATACTAAGTTCCATACGTGAGAGGGTAGCTGAACGCCTTGTCCAAAACCATCTTACTTCTGAGAGTTGAGCTCAGCCTCAGTCCCTCACAGTTCCACACTGCCTGCAGAGTGAGTTTCGCAGGTCTTCAGCAGAGACGTTTGCCAGAGGCTTCTGAGACGCAGGGTAACAATGCAGACCTGGAGGGTATCCCCAGGTGCAGTCGACTGGTAATCTTGGAACATCCTGATTCAGAATACTGCTACCTTCTCACTGCCATAGGAATGCAGCTAGTTGACAGCTGGCTTCAAGACATGCTTCCCTGTGAGAGCTGAGGACAGGGCAGAACCCTCCCGCATGCTGCCTGACTGTAGGAGTAGCTGGTAACATCCTTATGTTAGTGGCTGGGAGAGGTTGCGGGAAAAGCATGTGTGAGCACTGGGCCTGAACTCCCGTGTATCTGAGTTGAATACAGCGATTTCCAATGGCCTTCTTCAATCACAGTGTAGCTAGGTTCCAACTCCCATGTACGAGCGGGTAGCAGACATCTGCCTCCCATGCATACACACTTCTGAGGGTTGAGCTTATGGCCTGTACCTCCACAGCCAGCCTGCTGGTACCCTTGGGTTCTAAAAGGCCTAGGCTCGCTGTTTGACGAAAGTGCTGGGAGAGATAATTGGAATCACCCGGCACACAAGACTAGTGCCTCGAAGCTCAGTTCAGCGATTTCCTAATACTTCCTGTGGTAGACTGGTACTACATACTAAGTTCCATACGTGAGAGGGTAGCTGAACGCCTTGTCCAAAACCATCTTACTTCTGAGAGTTGAGCTCACCCTCAGTCCCTCACAGTTCGACACTGCCTGCAGAGTGAGTTTCGCAGGTCTTCAGCAGAGACGTTTGCCAGAGGCTTCTGCGACGCAGGGTACCAATGCAGACCTGGAGGGTATCCCCAGGTGCAGTCGACTGGTAATCTTAGAACCTCCTGACTCAGAATACTGCTACCTTCTCACTGCCATAGGAATGCAGCTAGTTGACAGCTGGCTTCAAGACATGCTTCCCTGTGAGAGCTGAGGACAGGGCAGAACCCTCCCGCATGCTGCCTGACTGTAGGAGTAGCTGCTAACATCCTAATGTTAGTGGCTGGGAGAGGTTGCGGGAAAAGCATGTGTGAGCACTGGGCCTGAACTCCCGTGTATCTGAGTTGAATACAGCGATTTCCAACGGCTTTCCTCAACCAGAGTGTAGCTAGGTTCCAAATCCCATGTACGAGCGGGTAGCAGACATCTGCCTCCCATGCATACACACTTCTGAGAGTTGAGCTTATGGCCTGTACCTCCACAGCCAGCCTGCTGGTACCCTTGGCTTCTAAAAGGCCTAGGCTCGCTGTTTGACGGAAGTGCTGGGAGAGGTAATTGGAATCTCCCGGCACACAAGACGAGTGCCTCTAAGCTCAATTCACGATTTCCCAGAAATTCTTGTGGTTGACAGGTACTACATACTAAGTTCCATATGTGAGATGGTAGCTGAACGCCTTGTCCAAAAGCATCTTACTTCTGAGAGTTGAGCCCACGCTCAGTCCCTCACAGTTCCACACTGCCTGCAGAGTGAGTTTCACACGTCTTCACCAGAGACGATTGCCAGAGGCTTCTGAGTACAAGTTAACAATGCAGACCTGGAGGGCATCTCCAGGTGCAGTAGAGTGGTAATATTGGAACCTCCTGACTCAGAGTACTGCTACCTTCTCACTGCCATAGGAATGCAGCTAGTTGACAGCTGGCTTCAAGACATGCTTCCCTGTGAGAGCTGAGGACAGGGCAGAACGCTCCCGTATCCTGCCTGACTGTAGGAGTAGCTGCTACCATCCTTATGTTAGTGGCTGGGAGAGGTTGCGGGAAAAGCATGTGTGAGCACTGGGCCTGAACTCCCGTGTATCTGAGTTGAATACAGCGATTTCCAATGGCCTTCTTCAATCACAATGTAGCTAGGTTCCAACTCCCATGTCCGAGTGGGTAGCAGACATCTGCCTCCCATGCATACACACTTCTGAGAGTTGAGCTTATGGCCTGTACTTCCACATCCAGCCTGCTGGTACCCTTGGCTTCTAAAAGGCCTAGGCTCGCTGTTTGACGGAAGTGCTGGGAGAGGTAATTGGAATCACCCGGCACACAAGACTAGTGCCTCCAAGCTCAGTTCAGCGATTTCCTAGTAATTCATGTGGTAGACTGGTGTTACATACTAAGTTCCATACGTGAGAGGGTAGCTGAACGCCTTGTCCAAAACCATCTTACTTCTGAGAGTTGAGCTCAGCCTCAGTCCCTCACAGTTCCACACTGCCTGCAGAGTGAGTTTCGCAGGTCTTCAGCAGAGACGTTTTCCAGAGGCTTCTGAGACGCAGGGTAACAATGCAGACCTGGAAGGTATCCCCAGGTGCAGTCCACTGGTAATCTTGGAACCTCCTGACTCAGAATACTGCTACATTCTCACTGCCATAGGAATGCAGCTAGTTGACAGCTGGCTTCAAGACATGCTTCCCTGTGAGAGCTGAGGACAGGGCAGAACCCTCCCGCATGCTGCCTGACTGTAGGAGTAGCTGCTAACATCCTTATGTTAGTGGCTGGGAGAGGTTGCGGGAAAAGCATGTGTGAGCACTGGGCCTGAACTCCCGTGTATCTGAGTTGAATACAGCGATTTCCAACGGCTTTCCTCAACCAGAGTGTAGCTAGGTTCCAAATCCCATGTACGAGCGGGTAGCAGACATCTGCCTCCCATGCATACACACTTCTGAGAGTTGAGCTTATGACCTGTACATCCACAGCCAGCCTGCTGGTACCCTTGGCTTCTAAAAGGCCTAGGCTCGCTGTTTGACGGAAGTGCTGGGAGAGATAATTGGAATCACCCGGCACACAAGACTAGTGCCTCCAAGCTCAGTTCAGCGATTTCCTAGTAATTCCTGTGGTAGACTGGTGCTACATACTAAGTTCCATACGTGAGAGGGTAGGTGAACGCCTTGTCCAAAACCATCTTACTTCTGAGAGTTCAGCTCAGCCTCAGTCCCTCACAGTTCGACACTGCCTGCAGAGTGAGTTTCGCAGGTCTTCAGCACAGACGTTTGCCAGAGGCTTCTGCGACGCAGGGTACCAATGCAGACCTGGAGGGGATCCCCAGGTGCAGTCGACTGGTAATCTTGGAACCTCCTGACTCAGAATACTGCTACCTTCTCACTGCCATAGGAATGCAGCTAGTTGACAGCTGGCTTCAAGACATGCTTCCCTGTGAGAGCTGAGGACAGGGCAGAACCCTCCCGCATGCTGCCTGACTGTAGGAGTAGCTGCTAACATCCTTATGTTAGTGGCTGGGAGAGGTTGCGGGAAAAGCATGTGTGAGCACTGGGCCTGAACTCCCGTGTATCTGAGTTGAATACAGCGATTTCCAACGGCTTTCCTCAACCAGAGTGTAGCTAGGTTCCAACTCCCATGTCCGAGTGGGTAGCAGACATCTGCCTCCCATGCATACACACTTCTGAGAGTTGAGCTTATGGCCTGTACCTCCACATCCAGCCTGCTGGTACCCTTGGCTTCTAAAAGGCCTAGGCTCGCTGTTTGACGGAAGTGCTGGGAGAGGTAATTGGAATCACCCGGCACACAAGACTAGTGCCTCCAATCTCAGTTCAGCGATTTCCTAGTAATTCCTGTGGTAGACTGGTGCTACATACTAAGTTCCATACGTGAGAGGGTAGCTGAACGCCTTGTCCAAAACCATCTTACTTCTGAGAGTTGAGCTCAGCCTCAGTCCCTCACAGTTCCACACTGCCTGCAGAGTGAGTTTCGCAGGTCTTCAGCAGAGACGTTTGCCAGAGGCTTCTGAGACGCAGGGTAACAATGCAGACCTGGAGGGTATCCCCAGGTGCAGTCGACTGGTAATCTTGGAACCTCCTGACTCAGAATACTGCTACCTTCTCACTGCCATAGGAATGCAGCTAGTTGACAGCTGGCTTCAAGACATGCTTCCCTGTGAGAGCTGAGGACAGGGCAGAACCTACCCGCATGCTGCCTGACTGTAGGAGTAGCTGCTAACATCCTTATGTTAGTGGCTGGGAGAGGTTGCGGGAAAAGCATGTGTGAGCACTGGGCCTGAACTCCCGTGTATCTGAGTTGAATACAGCGATTTCCAACGGCTTTCCTAAACCAGAGTGTAGCTAGGTTCCAAATCCCATGTACGAGCGGGTAGGAGACATCTGCCTCCCATGCATACACACTTCTGAGAGTTGAGCTTATGGCCTGTACCTCCACATCCAGCCTGCTGGTACCGTTGGCTTCTAAAAGGCCTAGGCTCGCTGTTTGACGGATGTGCTGGGAGAGGTAATTGGAATCTCCCGGCACACAAGACGAGTGCCTCCAAGCTCAATTCACGATTTCCCAGTAATTCTTGTGGTAGACAGGTGCTACATACTAAGTTCCATATGTGAGAAGGTAGATGAACGCCTTGTCCAAAAGCATCTTACTTCTGAGAGTTGAGCACACCCTCAGTCCCTCACAGTTCCACACTGCCTGCAGAGTGAGTTTCACACGTCTTCACCAGAGACGATTGCCAGAGGCTTCTGAGTACAAGTTAACAATGCAGACCTGGAAGGTAACTCCAGGTGCAGTAGAGTGGTAATCTTGGAACCTCCTGACTCAGAGTACTGCTACCCTCTCACTGCCATAGGAATGCAGCTAGTTGACAGCTGGCTTCAAGACATGCTTCCCTGTGAGAGCTGAGGACAGGGCAGAACCCTCCCGCATCCTGCCTGACTGTAGGAGTAGCTGCTAACATCCTTATGTTAGTGGCTGGGAAAGGTTGCGGGAAAAGCATGTGTGAGCACTGGGCCTGAACTCCCGTGTATCTGAGTTGAATACAGCGATTTCCAATGGCCTTCTTCAATCACAGTGTAGCTAGGTTCCAACTCACATGTCCGAGTGGGTAGCAGACATCTGCCTCCCATGCATACACACTTCTGAGAGTTGAGCTTATGGCCTGTACCTCCACATCCAGCCTGCTGGTACCCTTGGCTTCTAAAAGGCCTAGGCTCGCTGTTTGACGGAAGTGCTGGGAGAGGTAATTGGAATCACCCGGCACACAAGACTAGTGCCTCCAAGCTCAGTTCAGCGATTTCCTAGTAATTCCTGTGGTAGACTGGTGCTACATACTAAGTTCCATACGTGAGATGGTAGCTGAACGCCTTGTCCAAAACCATCTTACTTCTGAGAGTTGAGCTCAGCCTCAGTCCCTCACATTTCCACACTGCCTGCAGAGTGAGTTTCGCAGGTCTTCAGCAGAGACGTTTGCCAGAGGCTTCTGAGACGCAGGGTAATAATGCAGACCTGGAGGGTATCCCCAGGTGCAGTCGACTGGTAATCTTGGAACCTCCTGACTCAGAATACTGCTACCTTCTCACTGCCATAGGAATGCAGCTAGTTGACAGCTGGCTTCAAGACATGCTTCCCTGTGAGAGCTGAGGACAGGACAGAACCCTCCCGCATGCTGCCTGACTGTAGCAGTAGCTGCTAACATCCTTATGTTAGTGGCTGGGAGAGGTTGCGGGAAAAGCATGTGTGAGCACTGGGCCTGAACTCCCGTGTATCTGAGTTGCATACAGCGATTTCCAACGGCTTTCCTCAACCAGAGTGTAGCTAGGTTCCAAATCCCATGTACGAGCGGGTAGCAGACATCTGCCTCCCATGCATACACACTTCTGAGAGTTGAGCTTATGGCCTGTACCTCCACAGCCAGCCTGCTGGTACCCTTGGCTTCTAAAAGGCCTAGGCTCAGAAGATATTTGCAAATGACATATCAGATAAAGGGCTAGTTTCCAAGATCTATAAAGAACTTATTAAACTCAACACCAAAGAAACAAACAATCCAATCATGAAATGGGCAAAAGACATGAACAGAAATCTCACAGAGGAAGACATAGACATGGCCAACATGCATGTGAGAAAATGCTCTGCATCACTTGCCATCAGGGAAATACAAATCAAAACTACAATGAGATACCACCTCACCCCAGTGAGAATGGGGAAAATTAACAAGGCAGGAAACAACAAATGTTGGAGAGGATGCGGAGAAAAGGGAACCCTCTTACACTGTTGGTGGGAATGTGAACTGGTGCAGCCACTCTGGAAAACTGTGTGGAGGTTCCTCAAAGAGTTAAAAATAGACCTGCCCTACGACCCAGCAATTGCACTGTTGGGGATTTACCCCAAAGATACAAATGCAATGAAACGCCGGGACACCTGCACCCCGATGTTTCTAGCAGCAATGGCCACGATAGCCAAACTGTGGAAGGAGCCTCGGTGTCCAACGAAAGATGAATGGATAAAGAAGATGTGGTTTATGTATACAATGGAATATTACTCAGCTATTAGAAATGACAAATACCCACCATTTGCTTCAACGTGGATGGAACTGGAGGGTATTATGCTGAGTGAAGTAAGTCAGTCGGAGAAGGACAAACATTATATGTTCTCATTCATTTGGGGAATATAAATAATAGTGAAAGGGAAAATAAGGGAAGGGAGAAGAAATGTGTGGGAAATATCAGAAAGGGAGACAGAACGTTAAGACTGCTAACTCTGGGAAACGAACTAGGGGTGGTAGAAGGGGAGGAGGGCGGGGGGTGGGAGTGAATGGGTGACGGGCACTGGGTGTTATTCTGTATGTTAGTAAATTGAACACCAATAAAAAAAATAAATAAATAAAAAAATAATAATAAAAAATAAAAGGCCTAGGCTCGCTGTTTGACGGAAGTGCTGGGAGAGGTAATTGGAATCTCCCGGCACACAAGACGAGTGCCTCCAAGCTCAATTCACGATTTCCCAGTAATTCTTGTGGTAGACAGGTGCTACATACTAAGTTCCATATGTGAGAAGGTAGCTGAACGCCTTGTCCAAAAGCATCTTACTTCTGAGAGTTGAGCACACCCTCAGTCCCTCACACTTCCACACTGCCTGCAGAGTGAGTTTCACACGTCTTCACCAGAGACGATTGCCAGAGGCTTCTGAGTACAAGTTAACAATGCAGACCTGGAGGGTATCTCCAGGTGCAGTAGAGTGGTAATCTTGGAACCTCCTGACTCAGAGTACTGCTACCTTCTCACTGCCATAGGAATGCAGCTAGTTGACAGCTGGCTTCAAGACATGCTTCCCTGTGAGAGCTGAGGACAGGGCAGAACCCTCCCGCATCCTGCCTGACTGTAGGAGTAGCTGCTAACATCCTAATGTTAGTGGCTGGGAGAGGTTGCGGGAAAAGCATGTGTGAGCACTGGGCCTGAACTCCCGTGTATCTGAGTTGAATACAGCGATTTCCAATGGCCTTCTTCAATCACAGTGTAGCTAGGTTCCAACTCCCATGTCCGAGTGGGTAGCAGACATCTGCCTCCCATGCATACACACTTCTGAGAGTTGAGCTTATGGCCTGTACCTCCACAGCCAGCCTGCTGGTACCCTTGGCTTCTAAAAGGCCTAGGCTCGCTGTTTGACGGAAGTGCTGGGAGAGGTAATTGGAATCTCCCGGCACACAAGACGAGTGCCTCCAAGCTCAATTCACGATTTCCCAGTAATTCTTGTGGTAGACAGGTGCTACATACTAAGTTCCATATGTGATAAGGTAGCTGAACGCCTTGTCCAAAAGCATCTTACTTCTGAGAGTTGAGCACACCCTCAGTCCCTCACACTTCCACACTGCCTGCAGAGTGAGTTTCACACGTCTTCACCAGAGACGATTGCCAGAGGCTTCTGAGTACAAGTTAACAATGCAGACCTGGAGGGTATCTCCAGGTGCAGTAGAGTGGTAATCTTGGAACCTCCTGACTCAGAGTACTGCTACCTTCTCACTGCCATAGGAATGCAGCTAGTTGACAGCTGGCTTCAAGACATGCTTCCCTGTGAGAGCTGAGGACAGGGCAGAACCCTCCCGCATCCTGCCTGACTGTAGGAGTAGCTGCTAACATCCTAATGTTAGTGGCTGGGAGAGGTTGCGGGAAAAGCATGGGTGAGCACTGGGCCTGAACTCCCGTGTATCTGAGTTGAATACAGCGATTTCCAATGGCCTTCTTCAATCACAGTGTAGCTAGGTTCCAACTCCCATGTCCGAGGGGGTAGCAGACATCTGCCTCCCATGCATACACACTTCTGAGAGTTGAGCTTATGGCCTGTACCTCCACATCCAGCCTGCTGGTACCCTTGGCTTCTAAAAGGCCTAGGCTCGCTGTTTGACGGAAGTGCTGGGAGAGGTAATTGGAATCACCCGGCACACAAGACTAGTGCCTCCAAGCTCAGTTCAGCGATTTCCTAGTAATTCCTGTGGTAGACTGGTGCTACATACTAAGTTCCATACGTGAGAGGGTAGCTGAACGCCTTGTCCAAAACCATCTTACTTCTGAGAGTTGAGCTCAGCCTCAGTCCCTCACAGTTCCACACTGCCTGCAGAGTGAGTTTCGCAGGTCTTCAGCAGAGACGTTTGCCGGAGGCTTCTGAGACGCAGGGTAACAATGCAGACCTGGAGGGTATCCCCAGGTGCAGTCGACTGGTAATCTTGGAACCTCCTGACTCAGAATACTGCTACCTTCTCACTGCCATAGGAATGCAGCTAGTTGACAGCTGGCTTCAAGACATGCTTCCCTGTGAGAGCTGAGGACAGGGCAGAACCCTCCCGCATGCTGCCTGACTGTAGGAGTAGCTGCTAACATCCTTATGTTAGTGGCTGGGAGAGGTTGCGGGAAAAGCATGTGTGAGCACTGGGCCTGAACTTCCGTGTACCTGAGTTGAATACAGCGATTTCCAACGGCTTTCCTCAACCAGAGTGTAGCTAGGTTCCAAATCCCATGTACGAGCGGGTAGCAGACATCTGCCTCCCATGCATACACACTTCTGAGAGTTGAGCTTATGGCCTGTACCTCCACAGCCAGCCTGCTGGTACCCTTGGCTTCTAAAAGGCCGAGGCTCGCTGTTTGACGGAAGTGCTGGGAGAGGTAATTGGAATCTCCCGGCACACAAGACCAGTGCCTCCAAGCTCAATTCACGATTTCCCAGTAATTCTTGTGGTAGACAGGTGCTACATACTAAGTTCCATATGTGAGAAGGTAGCTGAACGCCTTGTCCAAAAGCATCTTACTTCTGAGAGTTGAGCACACCCTCAGTCCCTCACACTTCCACACTGCCTGCAGAGTGAGTTTCACACGTCTTCACCAGAGACGATTGCCAGAGGCTTCTGAGTACAAGTTAACAATGCAGACATGGAGGGTATCTCCAGGTGCAGTAGAGTGGTAATCTTGGAACCTCCTGACTCAGAGTACTGCTACCTTCTCACTGCCATAGGAATGCAGCAAGTTGACAGCTGGCTTCAAGACATGCTTCCCTGTGAGAGCTGAGGACAGGGCAGAACCCTCCCGCATCCTGCCTGACTGTAGAAGTAGCTGCTAACATCCTAATGTTAGTGGCTGGGAGCGGTTGCGGGAAAAGCATGTGTGAGCACTGGGCCTGAACTCCCGTGTATCTGAGTAGAATACAGCGATTTCCAAAGGCTTTCCTCAACCAGAGTGTAGCTAGGTTCCAAATCCCATGTACGAGCGGGTAGCAGACATCTGCCTCCCATGCATACACACTTCTGAGAGTTGAGCTTATGGCCTGTACCTCCACATCCAGCCAGCTGGTACCCTTGGCTTCTAAAAGGCCTAGGCTCGCTGTTTGACGGAAGTGCTGGGAGAGGTAATTGGAATCACCCGGCAAACAAGACTAGTGCCTCCAAGCTCAGTTCAGCGATTTCCTAGTAATTCCTGTGGTAGACTGGTGCTACATACTAAGTTCCATACGTGAGAGGGTAGCTGAACGCCTTGTCCAAAAGCATCTTACTTCTGAGAGTTGAGCTCAGCCTCAGTCCCTCACAGTTCGACACGGCCTGCAGAGTGAGTTTCGCAGGTCTTCAGCAGAGACGTTTGCCAGAGGCTTCTGAGACGCAGGGTACCAATGCAGACCTGGAGGGTATCCCCAGGTGCAGTCGACTGGTAATCTTGGAACCTCCTGACTCAGAATACTGCTACCTTCTCCCTGCCATAGGAATGCAGCTAGTTGACAGCTGGCTTCAAGACATGCTTCCCTGTGAGAGCTGAGGACAGGGCAGAACCCTCCCGCATGCTGCCTGACTGTAGGAGTAGCTGCTCACATCCTAATGTTAGTGGCTGAGAGAGGTTGCGGGAAAAGCATGTGTGAGCACTGGGCCTGAACTCCCGTGTATCTGAGTTGAATACAGCGATTTCCAACGGCTTTCCTCAACCAGAGTGTAGCTAGGTTCCAAATCCCATGTACGAGCGGGTAGCAGACATCTGCCTCCCATGCATACACACTTCTGAGAGTTGAGCTTATGGCCTGTACCTCCACAGCCAGCCTGCTGGTACCCTTGGCTTCTAAAAGGCCTAGGCTCGCTGTTTGACGGAAGTGCTGGGAGAGGTAATTGGAATCTCCCGGCACACAAGACGAGTGCCTGTAAGCTCAATTCACGATTTCCCAGTAATTCTTGTGGTTGACAGGTACTACATACTAAGTTCCATATGTGAGATGGTAGCTGAACGCCTTGTCCAAAACCATCTTACTTCTGAGAGTTGAGCTCAGCCTCAGTCCCTCACAGTTCCACACTGCCTGCAGAGTGAGTTTCGCAGGTCTTCAGCAGAGACGTTTTCCAGAGGCTTCTGAGACGCAGGGTAACAATGCAGACCTGGAAGGTATCCCCAGGTGCAGTCGACTGGTAATCTTGGAACCTCCTGACTCAGAATACTGCTACCTTCTCACTGCCATAGGAATGCAGCTAGTTGACAGCTGGCTTCAAGACATGCTTCCCTGTGAGAGCTGAGGACAGGGCAGAACCCTCCTGCATCCTGCCTGACTGTAGGAGTAGCTGCTAACATCCTAATGTTAGTGGCTGGGAGAGGTTGCGGGAAAAGCATGTGTGAGCACTGGGCCTGAACTCCCGTGTATCTGAGTTGAATACAGCGGTTTCCAATGGCCTTCTTCAATCACAGTGTAGCTAGGTTCCAACTCCCATGTCCGAGTGGGTAGCAGACATCTGCCTCCCATGCATACACACTTCTGAGAGTTGAGCTTATGGCCTGTACTTCCACATCCAGCCTGCTGGTACCCTTGGCTTCTAAAAGGCCTAGGCTCGCTGTTTGACGGAAGTGCTGGGAGAGGTAATTGGAATCACCCGGCACACAAGACGAGTGCCTCCAAGCTCAGTTCAGCGATTTCCTAGTAATTCCTGTGGTAGACTGGTGCTACATACTAAGTTCCATACGTGAGAGGGTAGCTGAACGCCTTGTCCAAAACCATCTTACTTCTGAGAGTTGAGCTCAGCCTCAGTCCCTCACAGTTCCACACTGCCTGCAGAGTGAGTTTCGCAGGTCTTCAGCAGAGACGTTTGCCAGAGGCTTCTGAGACGCAGGGTAACAATGCAGACATGGAGGGTATCCCCAGGTGCAGTCGACTGGTAATCTTGGAACATCCTGATTCAGAATACTGCTACCTTCTCACTGCCATAGGAATGCAGCTAGTTGACAGCTGGCTTCAAGACATGCTTCCCTGTGAGATCTGAGGACAGGGCAGAACCCTCCCGCATGCTGCCTGACTGTAGGAGTAGCTGCTAACATCCTTATGTTAGTGGCTGGGAGAGGTTGCGGGAAAAGCATGTGTGAGCACTGGGCCTGAACTCCCGTGTATCTGAGTTGAATACAGCGATTTCCATGGCTTTCCTCAACCAGAGTGTAGCTAGGTTCCAAATCCCATGTACGAGCGGGTAGCAGACATCTGCCTCCCATGCATACACACTTCTGAGAGTTGAGCTTATGGCCTGTACCTCCACAGCCAGCCTGCTGGTACCCTTGGCTTCTAAAAGGCCTAGGCTCTCTGTTTGACGGAAGTGCTGGGAGAGGTAATTGGAATCACCCGGCACACAAGACTAGTGCCTCCAAGCTCAATTCAACGATTTCCTAGTAATTCCTGTGGTAGACTGGTGCTACATACTAAGTTCCATACGTGAGAGGGTAGCTGAACGCCTTGTCCAAAACCATCTTACTTCTGAGAGTTGAGCTCAGCCTCAGACCCTCACAGTTCCACACGGCCTGCAGAGTGAGTTTCGCAGGTCTTCAGCAGAGACGTTTGCCAGAGGCTTCTGAGACGCAGGGTAACAATGCAGACCTGGAGGGTATCACCAGGTGCAGTCGACTGGTAATCTTGGAACCTCCTGACTCAGAATACTGCTACCTTCTCACTGCCATAGGAATGCAGCTAGTTGACAGCTGGCTTCAAGACATGCTTCCCTGTGAGAGCTGAGGACAGGGCAGAACCCTCCCGCATGCTGCCTGACTGTAGGAGTAGCTGCTAACATCCTTATGTAAGTGGCTGGGAGAGGTTGCGGGAAAGCATGTTTGAGCACTGGGCCTGAACTCCCGTGTATCTGAGTTGAATACAGCGATTTCCAACGGCTTTCCTCAACCAGAGTGTAGCTAGGTTCCAACTCCCATGTCCGAGGGGGTAGCAGACATCTGCCTCCCATGCATACACACTTCTGAGAGTTGAGCTTATGGCCTGTACCTCCACATCCAGCCTGCTGGTACCCTTGGCTTCTAAAAGGCCTAGGCTCGCTGTTTGACGGAAGTGCTGGGAGAGGTAATTGGAATCACCCGGCACACAAGACTAGTGCCTCCAAGCTCAGTTCAGCGATTTCCTAGTAATTCCTGTGGTAGACTGGTGCTACATACTAAGTTCCATACGTGAGAGGGTAGCTGAACGCCTTGTCCAAAACCATCTTACTTCTGAGAGTTGAGCTCAGCCTCAGTCCCTCACAGTTCCACACTGCCTGCAGAGTGAGTTTCGCAGGTCTTCAGCAGAGACGTTTGCCAGAGGCTTCTGAGACGCAGGGTAACAATGCAGACCTGGAGGGTATCCCCAGGTGCAGTCGACTGGTAATCTTGGAACCTCCTGACTCAGAATACTGCTACCTTCTCACTGCCATAGGAATGCAGCTAGTTGACAGCTGGCTTCAAGACATGCTTCCCTGTGAGAGCTGAGGACAGGGCAGAACCTACCCGCATGCTGCCTGACAGAAGGAGTAGCTGCTAACATCCTTATGTTAGTGGCTGGGAGAGGTTGCGGGAAAAGCATGTGTGAGCACTGGGCCTGAACTCCCGTGTATCTGAGTTGCATACAGCGATTTCCAACGGCTTTCCTCAACCAGAGTGTAGCTAGGTTCCAAATCCCATGTACGAGCGGGTAGGAGACATCTGCCTCCCATGCATACACACTTCTGAGAGTTGAGCTTATGGCCTGTACCTCCACATCCAGCCTGCTGGTACCGTTGGCTTCTAAAAGGCCTAGGCTCGCTGTTTGACGGATGTGCTGGGAGAGGTAATTGGAATCTCCCGGCACACAAGACGAGTGCCTCCAAGCTCAATTCACGATTTCCCAGTAATTCTTGTGGTAGACAGGTGCTACATACTAAGTTCCATATGTGAGAAGGTAGATGAACGCCTTGTCCAAAAGCATCTTACTTCTGAGAGTTGAGCACACCCTCAGTCCCTCACACTTCCACACTGCCTGCAGAGTGAGTTTCACACGTCTTCACCAGAGACGATTGCCAGAGGCTTCTGAGTACAAGTTAACAATGCAGACCTGGAGGGTATCTCCAGGTGCAGTAGAGTGGTAATCTTGGAACCTCCTGACTCAGAATACTGCTACCTTCTCACTGCCATAGGAATGCAGCTAGTTGACAGCTGGCTTCAAGACATGCTTCCCTGTGAGAGCTGAGGACAGGGCAGAACCCTCCCGCATCCTGCCTGACTGTAGGAGTAGCTGCTAACATCCTAATGTTAGTGGCTGGGAGAGGTTGCGGGAAAAGCATGTGTGAGCACTGGGCCTGAACTCCCGTGTATCTGAGTTGAATACAGCGATTTCCAATGGCCTTCTTCAATCACAGTGTAGCTAGGTTCCAACTCCCATGTCCGAGGGGGTAGCAGACATCTGCCTCCCATGCATACACACTTCTGAGAGTTGAGCTTATGGCCTGTACCTCCACATCCAGCCTGCTGGTACCCTTGGCTTCTAAAAGGCCTAGGCTCGCTGTTTGACGGAAGTGCTGGGAGAGGTAATTGGAATCACCCGGCACACAAGACTAGTGCCTCCAAGCTCAGTTCAGCGATTTCCTAGTAATTCCTGTGGTAGACTGGTGCTACATACTAAGTTCCATACGTGAGAGGGTAGCTGAACGCCTTGTCCAAAACCATCTTACTTCTGAGAGTTGAGCTCAGCCTCAGTCCCTCACAGTTCCACACTGCCTGCAGAGTGAGTTTCGCAGGTCTTCAGCAGAGACGTTTGCCAGAGGCTTCTGAGACGCAGGGTAACAATGCAGACCTGGAGGGTATCCCCAGGTGCAGTCGACTGGTAATCTTGGAACCTCCTGACTCAGAATACTGCTACCTTCTCACTGCCATAGGAATGCAGCTAGTTGACAGCTGGCTTCAAGACATGCTTCCCTGTGAGATCTGAGGACAGGGCAGAACCCTCCCGCATGCTGCCTGACTGTAGGAGTAGCTGCTAACATCCTTATGTTAGTGGCTGGGAGAGGTTGCGGGAAAAGCATGTGTGAGCACTGGGCCTGAACTTCCGTGTATCTGAGTTGAATACAGCGATTTCCAACGGCTTTCCTCAACCAGAGTGTAGCTAGGTTCCAAATCCCATGTACGAGCGGGTAGCAGACATCTGCCTCCCATGCATACACACTTCTGAGAGTTGAGCTTATGGCCTGTACCTCCACAGCCAGCCTGCTGGTACCCTTGGCTTCTAAAAGGCCTAGGCTCGCTGTTTGACGGAAGTGCTGGGAGAGGTAATTGGAATCACCCGGCACACAAGACTAGTGCCTCCAAGCTCAGTTCAGCGATTTCCTAGTAATTCCTGTGGTAGACTGATGCTACATACTATGTTCCATACGTGAGAGGGTAGCTGAACGCCTTGTCCAAAACCATCTTACTTCTGAGAGTTGAGCTCAGCCTCAGTCCCTCACAGTTCCACACTGCCTGCAGAGTGAGTTTCGCAGGTCTTCAGCAGAGACGTTTGCCAGAGGCTTCTGAGACGCAGGGTAACAATGCAGACCTGGAGGGTATCCCCAGGTGCAGTCGACTGGTAATCTTGGAACCTCCTGACTCAGAATACTGCTACCTTCTCACTGCCATAGGAATGCAGCTAGTTGACAGCTGGCTTCAAGACATGCTTCCCTGTGAGAGCTGAGGACAGGGCAGAACCCTCCCGCATGCTGCCTGACTGTAGGAGCAGCTGCTAACATCCTTATGTTAGTGGCTGGGAGAGGTTGCGGGAAAAGCATGTGTGAGCACTGGGCCTGAACTCCCGTGTATCTGAGTTGAATACAGCGATTTCCAATGGCCTTCTTCAATCACAGTGTAGCTAGGTTCCAACTCCCATGTCCGAGTGGGTAGCAGACATCTGCCTCCCATGCATACACACTTCTGAGAGTTGAGCTTATGGCCTGTACCTCCACATCCAGCCTGCTGGTACCCTTGGCTTCTAAAAGGCCTAGGCTCGCTGTTTGACGGAAGTGCTGGGAGAGGTAATTGGAATCACCCGGCACACAAGACTAGTGCCTCCAAGCTCAGTTCAGCGATTTCCTAGTAATTCCTGTGGTAGACTGGTGCTACATACTAAGTTCCATACGTGAGAGGGTAGCTGAACGCCTTGTCCAAAACCATCTTACTTCTGAGAGTTGAGCTCAGCCTCAGTCCCTCACAGTTCCATACTGCCTGCAGAGTGAGTTTCGCAGGTCTTCAGCAGAGACGTTTGCCAGAGGTTTCTGAGACGCAGGGTAACAATGCAGACCTGGAGGGTATCCCCAGGTGCAGTCAACTGGTAATCTTGGAACCTCCTGACTCAGAATACTGCTACCTTCTCACTGCCATAGGAATGCAGCTAGTTGACAGCTGGCTTCAAGACATGCTTCCCTGTGAGAGCTGAGGACAGGGCAGAACCCTCCCGCATGCTGCCTGACTGTAGGAGTAGCTGCTAACATCCTTATGTTAGTGGCTGGGAGAGGTTGCGGGAAAAGCATGTGTGAGCACTGGGCCTGAACTCCCGTGTATCTGAGTTGAATACAGCGATTTCCAACGGCTTTCCTCAACCAGAGTGTAGCTAGGTTCCAAATCCCATGTACGAGCGGGTAGCAGACATCTGCCTCCCATGCATACACACTTCTGAGAGTTGAGCTTATGGCCTGTACCTCCACAGCCAGCCTGCTGGTACCCTTGGCTTCTAAAAGGCCTAGGCTCAGAAGATATTTGCAAATGACATATCAGATAAAGGGCTAGTTTCCAAGATCTATAAAGAACTTATTAAACTCAACACCAAAGAAACAAACAATCCAATCATGAAATGGGCAAAAGACATGAACAGAAATCTCACAGAGGAAGACATAGACATGGCCAACATGCATGTGAGAAAATGCTCTGCATCACTTGCCATCAGGGAAATACAAATCAAAACTACAATGAGATACCACCTCACCCCAGTGAGAATGGGGAAAATTAACAAGGCAGGAAACAACAAATGTTGGAGAGGATGCGGAGAAAAGGGAACCCTCTTACACTGTTGGTGGGAATGTGAACTGGTGCAGCCACTCTGGAAAACTGTGTGGAGGTTCCTCAAAGAGTTAAAAATAGACCTGCCCTACGACCCAGCAATTGCACTGTTGGGGATTTACCCCAAAGATACAAATGCAATGAAACGCCGGGACACCTGCACCCCGATGTTTCTAGCAGCAATGGCCACGATAGCCAAACTGTGGAAGGAGCCTCGGTGTCCAACGAAAGATGAATGGATAAAGAAGATGTGGTTTATGTATACAATGGAATATTACTCAGCTATTAGAAATGACAAATACCCACCATTTGCTTCAACGTGGATGGAACTGGAGGGTATTATGCTGAGTGAAGTAAGTCAGTCGGAGAAGGACAAACATTATATGTTCTCATTCATTTGGGGAATATAAATAATAGTGAAAGGGAAAATAAGGGAAGGGAGAAGAAATGTGTGGGAAATATCAGAAAGGGAGACAGAACGTTAAGACTGCTAACTCTGGGAAACGAACTAGGGGTGGTAGAAGGGGAGGAGGGCGGGGGGTGGGAGTGAATGGGTGACGGGCACTGGGTGTTATTC
The DNA here is from genome assembly GCF_048164855.1 of Canis lupus baileyi. Lineage (NCBI taxonomy): Eukaryota > Metazoa > Chordata > Mammalia > Carnivora > Canidae > Canis > Canis lupus. The sequence goes on along the minus strand of NC_132844.1, from coordinate 77,453,947 downwards.
TGTATGTTAGTAAATAGAACACCAATAAAAAAAATAAATAAATAAAAAAATAATAATAAAAAATAAAAGGCCTAGGCTCGCTGTTTGACGGAAGTGCTGGGAGAGGTAATTGGAATCTCCCGGCACACAAGACGAGTGCCTCCAAGCTCAATTCACGATTTCCCAGTAATTCTTGTGGTAGACAGGTGCTACATACTAAGTTCCATATGTGAGAAGGTAGCTGAACGCCTTGTCCAAAAGCATCTTACTTCTGAGAGTTGAGCACACCCTCAGTCCCTCACACTTCCACACTGCCTGCAGAGTGAGTTTCACACGTCTTCACCAGAGACGATTGCCAGAGTCTTCTGAGTACAAGTTAACAATGCAGACCTGGAGGGTGTCTCCAGGTGCAGTAGAGTGGTAATCTTGGAACCTCCTGACTCAGAGTACTGCTACCTTCTCACTGCCTTAGGAATGCAGCTAGTTGACAGCTGGCTTCAAGACATGCTTCCCTGTGAGAGCTGAGGACAGGGCAGAACCATCCCGCATCCTGCCTGACTGTAGGAGTAGCTGCTAACATCCTAATGTTAGTGGCTGGGAGAGGTTGCGGGAAAAGCATGTGTGAGCACTGGGCCTGAACTCCCGTGTATCTGAGTTGAATACAGCGATTTCCAATGGCCTTCTTCAATCACAGTGTAGCTAGGTTCCAACTCCCATGTCCGAGTGGGTAGCAGACATCTGCCTCCCATGCATACACACTTCTGAGAGTTGAGCTTATGGCCTGTACCTCCACAGCCAGCCTGCTGGTACCCTTGGCTTCTAAAAGGCCTAGGCTCGCTGTTTGACGGAAGTGCTGGGAGAGGTAATTGGAATCACCCGGCACACAAGACTAGTGCCTCCAAGCTCAGTTCAGCGATTTCCTAGTAATTCCTGTGGTAGACTGGTGCTACATACTAAGTTCCATACGTGAGAGGGTAGCTGAACGCCTTGTCCAAAACCATCTTACTTCTGAGAGTTGAGCTCAGCCTCAGTCCCTCACAGTTCCACACTGCCTGCAGAGTGAGTTTCGCAGGTCTTCAGCAGAGACGTTTGCCAGAGGCTTCTGAGACGCAGGGTAACAATGCAGACCTGGAGGGTATCCCCAGGTGCAGTCGACTGGTAATCTTGGAACCTCCTGACTCAGAATACTGCTACCTTCTCACTGCCATAGGAATGCAGCTAGTTGACAGCTGACTTCAAGACATGCTTCCCTGTGAGAGCTGAGGACAGGGCAGAACCCTCCCGCATGCTGCCTGACTGTAGGAGTAGGTGCTAACATCCTTATGTTAGTGGCTGGGAGAGGTTGCGGGAAAAGCATGTGTGAGCACTGGGCCTGAACTCCCGTGTATCTGAGTTGAATACAGCGATTTCCAACGGCTTTCCTCAACCAGAGTGTAGCTAGGTTCCAAATCCCATGTACGAGCGGGTAGCAGACATCTGCCTCCCATGCATACACACTTCTGAGAGTTGAGCTTATGGCCTGTACCTCCTCAGCCAGCCTGCTGGTACCCTTGGCTTCTAAAAGGCCTAGGCTCGCTCTTTGACGGATGTGCTGGGAGAGGTAATTGGAATCTCCCGGCACACAAGACGAGTGCCTCCAAGCTCAATTCACGATTTCCCAGTAATTCTTGTGGTAGACAGGTGCTACATACTAAGTTCCATATGTGAGAAGGTAGCTGAACGCCTTGTCCAAAAGCATCTTACTTCTGAGAGTTGAGCACACCCTCAGTCCCTCACACTTCCACACTGCCTGCACAGTGAGTTTCACACGTCTTCACCAGAGACGATTGCCAGAGGCTTCTGAGTACAAGTTAACAATGCAGACTTGGAGGGTATCTCCAGGTGCAGTAGAGTGGTAATCTTGGAACCTCCTGACTCAGAGTACTGCTACCTTCTCACTGCCATAGGAATGCAGCTAGTTGACAGCTGGCTTCAAGACATGCTTCCCTGTGAGAGCTGAGGACAGGGCAGAACCCTCCCGCATCCTGCCTGACTGTAGGAGTAGCTGCTAACATCCTAATGTTAGTGGCTGGGAGAGGTTGCGGGAAAAGCATGTGTGAGCACTGGGCCTGAACTCCCGTGTATCTGAGTTGAATACAGCGATTTCCAATGGCCTTCTTCAATCACAGTGTAGCTAGTTTCCAACTCCCATGTCCGAGTGGGTAGCAGACATCTGCCTCCCATGCATACACACTTCTGAGAGTTGAGCTTATGGCCTGTACCTCCACAGCCAGCCTGCTGGTACCCTTGGCTTCTAAAAGGCCTAGGCTCGCTGTTTGACGGAAGTGCTGGGAGAGGTAATTGGAATCACCCGGCACACAAGACTAGTGCCTCCAAGCTCAGTTCAGCGATTTCCTAGTAATTCCTGTGGTAGACTGGTGCTACATAATAAGTCCCATACGTGAGAGGGTAGCTGAACGCCATGTCCAAAACCATCTTACTTCTGAGAGTTGAGCTCAGCCTCAGTCCCTCACAGTTCCACACTGCCTGCAGAGTGAGTTTCGCAGGTCTTCAGCAGAGACGTTTGCCAGAGGCTTCTGAGACGCAGGGTAACAATGCAGACCTGGAAGGTATCCCCAGGTGCAGTCGACTGGTAATCTTGGAACCTCCTGACTCAGAATACTGCTACCTTCTCACTGCCATAGGAATGCAGCTAATTGACAGCTGGCTTCAAGACATGCTTCCCTGTGAGAGCTGAGGACAGGGCAGACCCCTCCCGCATGCTGCCTGAGTGTAGAAGTAGCTGCTAACATCCTAATGTTAGTGGCTGGGAGCGGTTGCGGGAAAAGCATGTGTGAGCACTGGGCCTGAACTCCCGTGTATCTGAGTAGAATACAGCGATTTCCAAAGGCTTTCCTCAACCAGAGTGTAGCTAGGTTCCAAATCCCATGTACGAGCGGGTAGCAGACATCTGCCTCCCATGCATACACACTTCTGAGAGTTGAGCTTATGGCCTGTACCTCCACAGCCAGCCTGCTGGTACCAGTGGCTTCTAAAAGGCCTAGTCTCGCTGTTTGACGGAAGTGCTGGGAGAGGTAATTGGAATCTGCCGGCACACAAGACGAGTGCCTCCAACTCAATTCACGATTTCCCAGTAATTCTTGTGGTAGACAGGTGCTACATACTAAGTTCCATATGTGAGAAGGTAGATGAACGCCTTGTCCAAAAGCATCTTACTTCTGAGAGTTGAGCACACCCTCAGTCCCTCACACTTCCACACTGCCTGCAGAGTGAGTTTCACACGTCTTCACCAGAGACGATTGCCAGAGGCTTCTGAGTACAAGTTAACAATGCAGACCTGGAGGGTATCTCCAGGTGCAGTAGAGTGGTAATCTTGGAACCTCCTGACCTAGAGTACTGCTACCTTCTCACTGCCATAGGAATGCAGCTAGTTGACAGCTGGCTTCAAGACATGCTTCCCTGTGAGAGCTGAGGACAGGGCAGAACCCTCCCGCATCCTGCCTGACTGTAGGAGTAGCTGCTAACATCCTAATGTTAGTGGCTGGGAGAGGTTGCGGGAAAAGCATGTGTGAGCACTGGGCCTGAACTCCCGTGTATCTGAGTTGAATACAGCGATTTCCAATGGCCTTCTTCAATCACAGTGTAGCTAGGTTCCAACTCCCATGTCCGAGTGGGTAGCAGACATCTGCCTCCCATGCATACACACTTCTGAGAGTTGAGCTTATGGCCTGTACCTCCACAGCCAGCCTGCTGGTACCCTTGGCTTCTAAAAGGCCTAGGCTCGCTGTTTGACGGAAGTGCTGGGAGAGGTAATTGGAATCACCCGGCACACAAGACTAGTGCCTCCAAGCTCAGTTCAGCGATTTCCTAGTAATTCCTGTGGTAGACTGGTGCTACATAATAAGTCCCATACGTGAGAGGGTAGCTGAACGCCATGTCCAAAACCATCTTACTTCTGAGAGTTGAGCTCAGCCTCAGTCCCTCACAGTACCACACTGCCTGCAGAGTGAGTTTCGCAGGTCTTCAGCAGAGACGTTTGCCAGAGGCTTCTGAGACGCAGGGTAACAATGCAGACCTGGAAGGTATCCCCAGGTGCAGTCGACTGGTAATCTTGGAACCTCCTGACTCAGAATACTGCTACCTTCTCACTGCCATAGGAATGCAGCTAATTGACAGCTGGCTTCAAGACATGCTTCCCTGTGAGAGCTGAGGACAGGGCAGACCCCTCCCGCATGCTGCCTGAGTGTAGAAGTAGCTGCTAACATCCTAATGTTAGTGGCTGGGAGCGGTTGCGGGAAAAGCATGTGTGAGCACTGGGCCTGAACTCCCGTGTATCTGAGTAGAATACAGCGATTTCCAAAGGCTTTCCTCAACCAGAGTGTAGCTAGGTTCCAAATCCCATGTACGAGCGGGTAGCAGACATCTGCCTCCCATGCATACACACTTCTGAGAGTTGAGCTTATGGCCTGTACCTCCACAGCCAGCCTGCTGGTACCAGTGGCTTCTAAAAGGCCTAGTCTCGCTGTTTGACGGAAGTGCTGGGAGAGGTAATTGTAATCTGCCGGCACACAAGACGAGTGCCTCCAAGCTCAATTCACGATTTCCCAGTAATTCTTGTGGTAGACAGGTGCTACATACTAAGTTCCATATGTGAGAAGGTAGATGAACGCCTTGTCCAAAAGCATCTTACTTCTGAGAGTTGAGCACACCCTCAGTCCCTCACACTTCCACACTGCCTGCAGAGTGAGTTTCACACGTCTTCACCAGAGACGATTGCCAGAGGCTTCTGAGTACAAGTTAACAATGCAGACCTGGAGGGTATCTCCAGGTGCAGTAGAGTGGTAATCTTGGAACCTCCTGACCTAGAGTACTGCTACCTTCTCACTGCCATAGGAATGCAGCTAGTTGACAGCTGGCTTCAAGACATGCTTCCCTGTGAGAGCTGAGGACAGGGCAGAACCCTCCCGCATCCTGCCTGACTGTAGGAGTAGCTGCTAACATCCTAATGTTAGTGGCTGGGAGAGGTTGCGGGAAAAGCATGTGTGAGCACTGGGCCTGAACTCCCGTGTATCTGAGTTGAATACAGCGATTTCCAATGGCCTTCTTCAATCACAGTGTAGCTAGGTTCCAACTCCCATGTCCGAGTGGGTAGCAGACATCTGCCTCCCATGCATACACACTTCTGAGAGTTGAGCTTATGGCCTGTACCTCCACAGCCAGCCTGCTGGTACCCTTGGCTTCTAAAAGGCCTAGGCTCGCTGTTTGACGGAAGTGCTGGGAGAGGTAATTGGAATCACCCGGCACACAAGACTAGTGCCTCCAAGCTCAGTTCAGCGATTTCCTAGTAATTCCTGTGGTAGACTGGTGCTACATAATAAGTCCCATACGTGAGAGGGTAGCTGAACGCCATGTCCAAAACCATCTTACTTCTGAGAGTTGAGCTCAGCCTCAGTCCCTCACAGTTCCACACTGCCTGCAGAGTGAGTTTCGCAGGTCTTCAGCAGAGACGTTTGCCAGAGGCTTCTGAGACGCAGGGTAACAATGCAGACCTGGAAGGTATCCCCAGGTGCAGTCGACTGGTAATCTTGGAACCTCCTGACTCAGAATACTGCTACCTTCTCACTGCCATAGGAATGCAGCTAATTGACAGCTGGCTTCAAGACATGCTTCCCTGTGAGAGCTGAGGACAGGGCAGACCCCTCCCGCATGCTGCCTGAGTGTAGAAGTAGCTGCTAACATCCTAATGTTAGTGGCTGGGAGCGGTTGCGGGAAAAGCATGTGTGAGCACTGGGCCTGAACTCCCGTGTATCTGAGTAGAATACAGCGATTTCCAAAGGCTTTCCTCAACCAGAGTGTAGCTAGGTTCCAAATCCCATGTACGAGCGGGTAGCAGACATCTGCCTCCCATGCATACACACTTCTGAGAGTTGAGCTTATGGCCTGTACCTCCACAGCCAGCCTGCTGGTACCAGTGGCTTCTAAAAGGCCTAGTCTCGCTGTTTGACGGAAGTGCTGGGAGAGGTAATTGGAATCTGCCGGCACACAAGACGAGTGCCTCCAAGCTCAATTCACGATTTCCCAGTAATTCTTGTGGTAGACAGGTGCTACATACTAAGTTCCATATGTGAGAAGGTAGATGAACGCCTTGTCCAAAAGCATCTTACTTCTGAGAGTTGAGCACACCCTCAGTCCCTCACACTTCCACACTGCCTGCAGAGTGAGTTTCACACGTCTTCACCAGAGACGATTGCCAGAGGCTTCTGAGTACAAGTTAACAATGCAGACCTGGAGGGTATCTCCAGGTGCAGTAGAGTGGTAATCTTGGAACCTCCTGACCTAGAGTACTGCTACCTTCTCACTGCCATAGGAATGCAGCTAGTTGACAGCTGGCTTCAAGACATGCTTCCCTGTGAGAGCTGAGGACAGGGCAGAACCCTCCCGCATCCTGCCTGACTGTAGGAGTAGCTGCTAACATCCTAATGTTAGTGGCTGGGAGAGGTTGCGGGAAAAGCATGTGTGAGCACTGGGCCTGAACTCCCGTGTATCTGAGTTGAATACAGCGATTTCCAATGGCCTTCTTCAATCACAGTGTAGCTAGGTTCCAACTCCCATGTCCGAGTGGGTAGCAGACATCTGCCTCCCATGCATACACACTTCTGAGAGTTGAGCTTATGGCCTGTACCTCCACAGCCAGCCTGCTGGTACCCTTGGCTTCTAAAAGGCCTAGGCTCGCTGTTTGACGGAAGTGCTGGGAGAGGTAATTGGAATCACCCGGCACACAAGACTAGTGCCTCCAAGCTCAGTTCAGCGATTTCCTAGTAATTCCTGTGGTAGACTGGTGCTACATAATAAGTCCCATACGTGAGAGGGTAGCTGAACGCCATGTCCAAAACCATCTTACTTCTGAGAGTTGAGCTCAGCCTCAGTCCCTCACAGTTCCACACTGCCTGCAGAGTGAGTTTCGCAGGTCTTCAGCAGAGACGTTTGCCAGAGGCTTCTGAGACGCAGGGTAACAATGCAGACCTGGAAGGTATCCCCAGGTGCAGTCGACTGGTAATCTTGGAACCTCCTGACTCAGAATACTGCTACCTTCTCACTGCCATAGGAATGCAGCTAATTGACAGCTGGCTTCAAGACATGCTTCCCTGTGAGAGCTGAGGACAGGGCAGACCCCTCCCGCATGCTGCCTGACTGTAGAAGTAGCTGCTAACATCCTAATGTTAGTGGCTGGGAGCGGTTGCGGGAAAAGCATGTGTGAGCACTGGGCCTGAACTCCCGTGTATCTGAGTAGAATACAGCGATTTCCATAGGCTTTCCTCAACCAGAGTGTAGCTAGGTTCCAAATCCCATGTACGAGCGGGTAGCAGACATCTGCCTCCCATGCATACACACTTCTGAGAGTTGAGCTTATGGCCTGTACCTCCACATCCAGCCAGCTGGTACCCTTGGCTTCTAAAAGGCCTAGGCTCGCTGTTTGACGGAAGTGCTGGGAGAGGTAATTGGAATCACCCGGCACACAAGACTAGTGCCTCCAAGCTCAGTTCAGCGATTTCCTAGTAATTCCTGTGGTAGACTGGTGCTACATACTAAGTTCCATACGTGAGAGGGTAGCTGAACGCCTTGTCCAAAACCATCTTACTTCTGAGAGTTGAGCTCAGCCTCAGTCCCTCACAGTTCCACACGGCCTGCAGAGTGGGTTTCGCAGGTCTTCAGCAGAGACGTTTGCCAGAGGCTTCTGAGACGCAGGGTAACAATGCAGACCTGGAGGGTATCCCCAGGTGCAGTCGACTGGTAATCTTGGAACCTCCTGACTCAGAATACTGCTACCTTCTCACTGCCATAGGAATGCAGCTAGTTGACAGCTGGCTTCAAGACATGCTTCCCTGTGAGAGCTGAGGACAGGGCAGAACCCTCCCGCATGCTGCCTGACTGTAGGAGTAGCTGCTAACATCCTTATGTTAGTGGCTAGGAGAGGTTGCGGAAAAAGCATGTGTGAGCACTGGGCCTGAACTCCCGTGTATCTGAGTTGAATACAGCGATTTCCAACGGCTTTCCTCAACCAGAGTGTAGCTAGGTTCCAAATCCCATGTACGAGCGGGTAGCAGACATCTGCCTCCCATGCATACACACTTCTGAGAGTTGAGCTTATGGCCTGTACCTCCACAGCCAGCCTGCTGGTACCCTTGGCTTCTAAAAGGCCTAGGCTCGCTGTTTGACGGAAGTGCTGGGAGAGGTAATTGGAATCACCCGGCACACAAGACGAGTGCCTCCAAGCTCAATTCACGATTTCCCAGTAATTCTTGTGGTAGACAGGTGCTACATACTAAGTTCCATATGTGAGAAGGTAGCTGAACGCCTTGTCCAAAAGCATCTTACTTCTGAGAGTTCAGCACACCCTCAGTCCCTCACACTTCCACACTGCCTGCAGAGTGAGTTTCACACGTCTTCACCAGAGACGATTGCCAGAGGCTTCTGAGTACAAGTTAACAATGCAGACCTGGAGGGTATCTCCAGGGGCAGTAGAGTGGTAATCTTGGAACCTCCTGACTCAGAGTACTGCTACCTTCTCACTGCCATAGGAATGCAGCTAGTTGACAGCTGGCTTCAAGACATGCTTCCCTGTGAGAGCTGAGGACACGGCAGAACCCTCCCGCATCCTGCCTGACCGTAGGAGTAGCTGCTAACATCCTTATGTTAGTGGCTGGGAGAGGTTGCGGGAAAAGCATGTGTGAGCACTGGGCCTGAACTCCCGTGTATCTGAGTTGAATACAGCGATTTCCAATGGCCTTCTTCAATCACAGTGTAGCTAGGTTCCAACTCCCATATCCGAGTGGGTAGCAGACATCTGCCTCCCATGCATATACTCTTCTGAGAGTTGAGCTTATGGCCTGTACCTCCACAGCCAGCCTGCTGGTACCCTTGGCTTCTAAAAGGCCTAGGCTCGCTGTTTGCCGGAAGTGCTGGGAGAGGTAATTGGAATCACCCGGCACACAAGACTAGTGCCTCCAAGCTCAGTTCAGCGATTTCCTAGTAATTCCTGTGGTAGACTAGTGCTACATACTAAGTTCCATACGTGAGAGGGTAGCTGAACGCCTTGTCCAAAAACATCTTACTTCTGAGAGTTGAGCTCAGCCTCAGTCCCTCACAGTTCCACACTGCCTGCAGAGTGAGTTTCGCAGGTCTTCAGCAGAGACGTTTGCCAGAGGCTTCTGAGACGCAGGGTAACAATGCAGACCTGGAGGGTATCCCCAGGTGAAGTCGACTGGTAATCTTGGAACCTCCTGACTCAGAATACTGCTACCTTCTCACTGCCATAGGAATGCAGCTAGTTGACAGCTGGCTTCAAGACATGCTTCCCTGTGAGAGCTGAGGACAGGGCAGAACCCTCCCGCATCCTGCCTGACTGTAGGAGTAGCTGCTAACATCCTTATGTTAGTGGCTGGGAGAGGTTGCGGGAAAAGCATGTGTGAGCACTGGGCCTGAACTCCCGTGTATCTGAGTTGAATACAGCGATTTCCATGGCTTTCCTCAACCAGAGTGTAGCTAGTTTCCAAATCCCATGTACGAGCGGGTAGCAGACATCTGCCTCCCATGCATACACACTTCTGAGAGTTGAGCTTATGGCCTGTACCTCCACAGCCAGCCTGCTGGTACCCTTGGCTTCTAAAAGGCCTAGGCTCGCTGTTTGACGGAAGTGCTGGGAGAGGTAATTGGAATCTCCCGGCACACAAGACGAGTGCCTCCAAGCTCAATTCACGATTTCCCAGTAATTCTTGTGGTAGACAGGTGCTACATACTAAGTTCCATATGTGAGAAGGTAGCTGAACGCCTTGTCCAAAAGCATCTTACTTCTGAGAGTTGAGCCCACCCTCAGTCCCTACACTTCCACACTGCCTGCAGAGTGAGTTTCACACGTCTTCATCAGAGACGATTGCCAGAGGCTTCTGAGTACAAGTTAACAATGCAGACCTGGAGGGTATCTCCAGGTGCAGTAGAGTGGTAATCTTGGAACCTCCTGACTCAGAGTACTGCTACCTTCTCACTGCCATAGGAATGCAGCTGGTTGACAGCTGGCTTCAAGACATGCTTCCCTGTGAGAGCTGAGGACAGGGCAGAACCCTCCCGCATCCTGCCTGACTGTAGGAGTAGCTGCTAACATCCTAATGTTAGTGGCTGGGAGAGGTTGCGGGAAAAGCATGTGTGAGCACTGGGCCTGAACTCCCGTGTATCTGAGTTGAATACAGCGATTTCCAATGGCCTTCTTCAATCACAGTGTAGCTAGGTTCCAACTCCCATGTCCGAGTGGGTAGCAGACATCTGCCTCCCATGCATACACACTTCTGAGAGTTGAGCTTATGGCCTGTACCTCCACATCCAGCCTGCTGGTACCCTTGTCTTCTAAAAGGCCAAGGCTCGCTGTTTGACGGAAGTGCTGTGAGAGGTAATTGGAATCACCCTGCACACAAGACTAGTGCCTCCAAGCTCAGTTCAGCGATTTCCTAGTAATTCCTGTGGTAGACTGGTGCTACATACTAAGTTCCATACGTGAGAGGGTAGCTGAACGCCTTGTCCAAAACCATCTTACTTCTGAGAGTTGAGCTCAGCCTCAGTCCCGCACAGTTCCACACTGCCTGCAGAGTGAGTTTCGCAGGTCTTCAGCAGAGACGTTTGCCAGAGGCTTCTGAGACGCAGGGTAACAATGCAGACCTGGAGGGTATCCCCAGGTGCAGTCGAATGGTAATCTTGGAACCTCCTGACTCAGAATACTGCTACCTTCTCACTGCCACAGGAATGCAGCTAGTTGACAGCTAGCTGGCTTCAAGACATGCTTCCCTGAGAGAGCTGAGGACAGGGCAGAACCCTCCCGCATTCTGCCGGACTGTAGGAATAGCTGCTAACATCCTAATGTTAGTGGCTGGGAGAGATTGCGGGAAAAGCATGTGTGAGCACTGGGCCTGAACTCCCGTGTATCTGAGTTGAATACAGCGATTTCCAACGGCTTTCCTCAACCAGAGTGTAGCTAGGTTACAAATCCCATGTACGAGCGGGTAGCAGACATCTGCCTCCCATGCATACACACTTCTGAGAGTTGAGCTTATGGCCTGTACCTCCACATCCAGCCTGCTGGTACCCCTGGCTTCTAAAAGGCCTAGGCTCGCTGTTTGACGGAAGTGCTGGGAGAGGAAATTGGAATCTCCCGGCACACAAGACGAGTGCCTCCAAGCTCAATCCACGATTTCCCAGTAATTCTTGTGGTAGACAGGTGCTACATACTAAGTTCCATATGTGAGAAGGTAGCTGAACGCCTTGTCCAAAAACATCTTACTTCTGAGAGTTGAGCCCACCCTCAGTCCCTCACAGTTCCACACTGCCTGCAGAGTGAGTTTCACACGTCTTCACCAGAGACGATTGCCAGAGGCTTCTGAGTACAAGTTAACAATGCAGACCTGGAGGCTATCTCCAGGTGCAGTAGAGTGGTAATCTTGGAACCTCCTGACTCAGAGAACTGCTACCTTCTCACTGCCATAGGAATGCAGCTAGTTGACAGCTGGCTTCAAGACATGCTTCCCTGTGAGAGCTGAGGACAGGGCAGAACCCTCCCGCATCCTGCCTGACTGTAGGAGTAGCTGCTAACATCCTTATGTTAGTGGCTGGGAGAGGTTGCGGGAAAAGCATGTGTGAGCACTGGGCCTGAACTCCCGTGTATCTGAGTTGAATACAGCGATTTCCAATGGCCTTCTTCAATCACAGTGTAGCTAGGTTCCAACTCCCATGTCCGAGTGGGTAGCAGACATCTGCCTCCCATGCATACACACTTCTGAGAGTTGAGCTTATGGCCTGTACCTCCACATCCAGCCTGCTGGTACCCTTGGCTTCTAAAAGCCCTAGGCTCGCTGTTTGACGGAAGTGCTGGGAGAGGTAATTGGAATCACCCGGCACACAAGACTAGTGCCTCCAAGCTCAGTTCAGCGATTTCCTAGTAATTCCTGTGGTAGACTGGTGCTACATACTAAGTTCCATACGTGAGAGGGTAGCTGAACGCCTTGTCCAAAACCATCTTACTTCTGAGAGTTGAGCTCAGCCTCAGTCCCTCACAGTTCCACACTTCCTGCAGAGTGAGTTTCGCAGGTCTTCAGCAGAGACGTTTGCCAGAGGCTTCTGAGACGCAGGGTAACAATGCAGACCTGGAGGGTATCCCCAGGTGCAGTCGACTGGGAATCTTGGATCATCCTGGTTCAGAATACTGCTACCTTCTCACTGCCATAGGAATGCAGCTAGTTGACAGCTGGCTTCAAGACATGCTTCCCTGTGAGAGCTGAGGACAGGGCAGAACCCTCCCGCATGCTGCCTGACTGTAGGAGTAGCTGCTAACATCCTTATGTAAGTGGCTGGGAGAGGTTGCGGGAAAAGCATGTTTGAGCACTGGGCCTGAACTCCCGTGTATCTGAGTTGAATACAGCGATTTCCAACGGCTTTCCTCAACCAGAGTGTAGCTAGGTTCCAACTCCCATGTCCGAGTGGGTAGCAGACATCTGCCTCCCATGCATACACACTTCTGAGAGTTGAGCTTATGGCCTGTACCTCCACATCCAGCCTGCTGGTACCCTTGGCTTCTAAAAGGCCTAGGCTCGCTGTTTGACGGAAGTGCTGGGAGAGGTAATTGGAATCACCCGGCACACAAGACTAGTGCCTCCAAGCTCAGTTCAGCGATTTCCTAGTAATTCCTGTGGTAGACTGGTGCTACATACTAAGTTCCATACGTGAGAGGGTAGGTGAACGCCTTGTCCAAAACCATCTTACTTCTGAGAGTTGAGCTCAGCCTCAGTCCCTCACAGTTCCACACTGCCTGCAGAGTGAGTTTCGCAGGTCTTCAGCAGAGACGTTTGCCAGAGGCTTCTGAGACGCAGGGTAACAATGCAGACCTGGAGGGTATCCCCAGGTGCAGTCGACTGGTAATCTTGGAACCTCCTGACTCAGAATACTGCTACCTTCTCACTGCCATAGGAATGCAGCTAGTTGACAGCTGGCTTCAAGACATGATTCCCTGTGAGAGCTGAGGACAGGGCAGAACCCTCCCGCATGCTGCCTGACTGTAGGAGTAGCTGCTAACATCCTTATGTTAGTGGCTGGGAGAGGTTGCGGGAAAAGCATGTGTGAGCACTGGGCCTGAACTCCCGTGTATCTGAGTTGAATACAGCGATTTCCAACGGCTTTCCTCAACCAGAGTGTAGCTAGGTTCCAAATCCCATGTACGAGCGGGTAGCAGACATCTGCCTCCCATGCATACACACTTCTGAGAGTTTTGCTTATGGCCTGTACCTCCACATCCAGCCTGCTGGTACCCTTGGCTTCTAAAAGGCCTAGGCTCGCTGTTTGACGGAAGTGCTGGGAGAGGTAATTGGAATCTCCCGGCACACAAGACGAGTGCCTCCAAGCTCAATTCACGATTTCCCAGTAATTCTTGTGGTAGACAGGTGCTACATACTAAGTTCCATATGTGAGAAGGTAGCTGAACGCCTTGTCCAAAAGCATCTTACTTCTGAGAGTTGAGCCCACCCTCAGTCCCTCACAGTTCCACACTGCCTGCAGAGTGAGTTTCATGCGTCTTCACCAGAGACGATTGCCAGAGTCTTCTGAGTACAAGTTAACAATGCAGACCTGGAAGGTATCTCCAGGTACAGTAGAGTGGTAATCTTGGAACCTCCTTACTCAGAGTACTGCTACCTTCTCACTGCCATAGGAATGCAGCTAGTTGACAGCTGGCTTCAAGACATGCTTCCCTGTGAGAGCTGAGGACAGGGCAGAACCCTCCCGCATCCTGCCTGACTGTAGTAGTAGCTGCTAACATCCTTATGTTAGTGGCTGGGAGAGGTTGCGGGAAAAGCATGTGTGAGCACTGGGCCTGAACTCCCGTGTATCTGAGTTGAATACAGCGATTTCCAGTGGCCTTCTTCAATCACAGTGTAGCTAGGTTCCAACTCCCATGTTCGAGTGGGTAGCAGACATCTGCCTCCCATGCATACACACTTCTGAGAGTTGAGCTTATGGCCTGTACCTCCACATCCAGCCTGCTGGTACCCTTGGCTTCTAAAAGGCCTAGGCTCGCTGTTTGACGGAAGTGCTGGGAGAGGTAATTGGAATCACCCGGCACACAAGACTAGTGCCTCCAAGCTCAGTTCAGCGATTTCCTAGTAATTCCTGTGGTAGACTGGTGCTACATACTAAGTTCCATACGTGAGAGGGTAGCTGAACGCCTTGTCCAAAACCATCTTACTTCTGAGAGTTGAGCTCAGCCTGAGTCCCTCACAGTTCCACACTGCCTGCAGAGTGAGTTTCGCAGGTCTTCAGCAGAGACGTTTGCCAGAGGCTTCTGAGACGCAGGGTAACAATGCAGACCTGGAGGGTATCCCCAGGTGCAGTCGACTGGTAATCTTGGAAACTCCTGACTCAGAATACTGCTACCTTCTCACTGCCATAGGAATGCAGCTAGTTGACAGCTAGCTGGCTTCAAGACTTGCTTCCCTGAGAGAGCTGAGGACAGGGCAGAACCCTCCCGCATGCTGCCTGACTGTAGGAGTAGCTGCTAACATCCTAATGTTAGTGGCTGGGAGAGGTTGCGGGAAAAGCATGTGTGAGCACTGGGCCTGAACTCCCGTGTATCTGAGTTGAATACAGCGATTTCCAACGGCTTCCCTCAACCAGAGTGTAGCTAGGTTACAAATCCCATGTACGAGCGGGTAGCAGACATCTGCCTCCCATGCATACACACTTCTGAGAGTTGAGCTTATGGCCTGTACCTCCACATCCAGCCTGCTGGTACCCTTGGCTTCTAAAAGGCCTAGGCTCGCTGTTTGACGGAAGTGCTGGGAGAGGTAATTGGAATCTCCCGGCACACAAGACGAGTGCCTCCAAGCTCAATTCACGATTTCCCAGTAATTCTTAGGGTAGACAGGTGCTACATACTAAGTTCCATATGTGAGATGGTAGCTGAACTCCTTATCCAAAAGCATCTTACTTCTGAGAGTTGAGCCCACCCTCAGTCCCTCACAGTTCCACACTGCCTGCAGAGTGAGTTTCACACGTCTTCACCAGAGACGATTGCCAGAGGCTTCTGAGTACAAGTTAACAATGCAGACCTGGAGGGTATCTCCAGGTGCAGTAGAGTGGTAATCTTGGAACCTCCTGACTCAGAGTACTGCTACCTTCTCCTGCCATAGGAATGCAGCTAGTTGACAGCTGGCTTCAAGACATGCTTCCCTGTGAGAGCTGAGGACAGGGCAGAACCCTCCCGCATGCTGCCTGACTGTAGGAGTAGCTGCTAACATCCTTATGTTAGTGGCTGGGAGAGGTTGCGGGAAAAGCATGTGTGAGCACTGGGCCTGAACTCCCGTGTATCTGAGTTGAATACAGCGATTTCCAACGGCTTTCCTCAACCAGAGTGTAGCTAGGTTCCAAATCCCATGTACGAGCGGGTAGCAGACATCTGCCTCCCATGCATACACACTTCTGAGAGTTTTGCTTATGGCCTGTACCTCCACATCCAGCCTGCTGGTACCCTTGGCTTCTAAAAGGCCTAGGCTCGCTGTTTGACGGAAGTGCTGGGAGAGGTAAT
Source organism: Canis lupus baileyi (assembly GCF_048164855.1). NCBI lineage: Eukaryota > Metazoa > Chordata > Mammalia > Carnivora > Canidae > Canis > Canis lupus. Next base: position 77,438,355 of record NC_132844.1, on the reverse strand, counting down.
TGGAATCTCCCGGCACACAAGACGAGTGCCTCCAAGCTCAATTCACGATTTCCCAGTAATTCTTGTGGTAGACAGGTGCTACATACTAAGTTCCATATGTGAGAAGGTAGCTGAACGCCTTGTCCAAAAGCATCTTACTTCTGAGAGTTGAGCCCACCCTCAGTCCCTCACAGTTCCACACTGCCTGCAGAGTGAGTTTCATGCGTCTTCACCAGAGACGATTGCCAGAGTCTTCTGAGTACAAGTTAACAATGCAGACCTGGAAGGTATCTCCAGGTACAGTAGAGTGGTAATCTTGGAACCTCCTTACTCAGAGTACTGCTACCTTCTCACTGCCATAGGAATGCAGCTAGTTGACAGCTGGCTTCAAGACATGCTTCCCTGTGAGAGCTGAGGACAGGGCAGAACCCTCCCGCATCCTGCCTGACTGTAGTAGTAGCTGCTAACATCCTTATGTTAGTGGCTGGGAGAGGTTGCGGGAAAAGCATGTGTGAGCACTGGGCCTGTACTCCCGTGTATCTGAGTTGAATACAGCGATTTCCAATGGTCTTCTTCAATCACAGTGTAGCTAGGTTCCAACTCCCATGTCCGAGTGGGTAGCAGACATCTGCCTCCCATGCATACACACTTCTGAGAGTTGAGCTTATGGCCTGTACCTCCACATCCAGCCTGCTCGTACCCTTGGCTTCTAAAAGGCCAAGGCTCGCTGTTTGACAGAAGTGCTGGGAGAGGTAATTGGAATCACCCGGCACACAAGACTAGTGCCTCCAAGCTCAGTTCAGCGATTTCCTAGTAATTCCTGTGGTAGACTGGTGCTACATACTAAGTTCCATACGTGAGAGGGTAGCTGAACGCCTTGTCCAAAACCATCTTACTTCTGAGAGTTGAGCTCAGCCTCAGTCCCTCACAGTTCCACACTGCCTGCAGAGTGAGTTTCACAGGTCTTCAGCAGAGACGTTTGCCAGAGGCTTCTGAGACGCAGGGTAACAATGCAGACCTGGAGGGTATCCCCAGGTGCAGTCGACTGGTAATCTTGGAACCTCCTGACTCAGAATACTGCTACCTTCTCACTGCCATAGGAATGCAGCTAGTTGACAGCTGGCTTCAAGACATGCTTCCCTGTGAGAGCTGAGGACAGGGCAGAACCCTCCCGCATGCTGCCTGACTGTAGGAGTAGCTGCTAACATCCTAATGTTAGTGGCTGGGAGAGGTTGCGGGAAAAGCATGTGTGAGCACTGGGCCTGAACTCCCGTGTATCTGAGTTGAATACAGCGATTTCCAGTGGCCTTCTTCAATCACAGTGTAGCTAGGTTCCAACTCCCATGTTCGAGTGGGTAGCAGACATCTGCCTCCCATGCATACACACTTCTGAGAGTTGAGCTTATGGCCTGTACCTCCACATCCAGCCTGCTGGTACCCTTGGCTTCTAAAAGGCCTAGGCTCGCTGTTTGACGGAAGTGCTGGGAGAGGTAATTGGAATCACCCGGCACACAAGACTAGTGCCTCCAAGCTCAGTTCAGCGATTTCCTAGTAATTCCTGTGGTAGACTGGTGCTACATACTAAGTTCCATACGTGAGAGGGTAGCTGAACGCCTTGTCCAAAACCATCTTACTTCTGAGAGTTGAGCTCAGCCTGAGTCCCTCACAGTTCCACACTGCCTGCAGAGTGAGTTTCGCAGGTCTTCAGCAGAGACGTTTGCCAGAGGCTTCTGAGACGCAGGGTAACAATGCAGACCTGGAGGGTATCCCCAGGTGCAGTCGACTGGTAATCTTGGAAACTCCTGACTCAGAATACTGCTACCTTCTCACTGCCATAGGAATGCAGCTAGTTGACAGCTAGCTGGCTTCAAGACTTGCTTCCCTGAGAGAGCTGAGGACAGGGCAGAACCCTCCCGCATGCTGCCTGACTGTAGGAGTAGCTGCTAACATCCTAATGTTAGTGGCTGGGAGAGGTTGCGGGAAAAGCATGTGTGAGCACTGGGCCTGAACTCCCGTGTATCTGAGTTGAATACAGCGATTTCCAACGGCTTCCCTCAACCAGAGTGTAGCTAGGTTACAAATCCCATGTACGAGCGGGTAGCAGACATCTGCCTCCCATGCATACACACTTCTGAGAGTTGAGCTTATGGCCTGTACCTCCACATCCAGCCTGCTGGTACCCTTGGCTTCTAAAAGGCCTAGGCTCGCTGTTTGACGGAAGTGCTGGGAGAGGTAATTGGAATCTCCCGGCACACAAGACGAGTGCGTCCAAGCTCAATTCACGATTTCCCAGTAATTCTTAGGGTAGACAGGTGCTACATACTAAGTTCCATATGTGAGATGGTAGCTGAACTCCTTATCCAAAAGCATCTTACTTCTGAGAGTTGAGCCCACCCTCAGTCCCTCACACTTCCACACTGCCTGCAGAGTGAGTTTCACACGTCTTCACCAGAGACGATTGCCAGAGGCTTCTGAGTACAAGTTAACAATGCAGACCTGGAGGGTATCTCCAGGTGCAGTAGAGTGGTAATCTTGGAACCTCCTGACTCAGAGTACTGCTACCTTCTCCTGCCATAGGAATGCAGCTAGTTGACAGCTGGCTTCAAGACATGCTTCCCTGTGAGAGCTGAGGACAGGGCAGAACCCTCCCGCATCCTGCCTGACTGTAGGAGTAGCTGCTAACATCCTTATGTTAGTGGCTGGGAGAGGTTGCCGGAAAAGCATGTGTGAGCACTGGGCCTGAACTCCCGTGTATCTGAGTTGAATACAGCGATTTCCAATGGACTTCTTCAATCACAGTGTAGCTAGGTTCCAACTCCCATGTCCGAGTGGGTAGCAGACATCTGCCTCCCATGCATACACACTTCTGAGAGTTGAGCTTATGGCCTGTACCTCCACATCCAGCCTGCTGGTACCCTTGGCTTCTAAAAGGCCTAGGCTCGCTGTTTGACGGAAGTGCTGGGAGAGGTAATTGGAATCACCCCGCACACAAGACTAGTGCCTCCAAGCTCAGTTCAGCGATTTCCTAGTAATTCCTGTGGTAGACTGGTGCTACATACTAAGTTCCATACGTGAGAGGGTAGCTGAACGCCTTGTCCAAAACCATCTTACTTCTGAGAGTTGAGCTCAGCCTCAGTCCCTCACAGTTCCACACTGCCTGCAGAGTGAGTTTCGCAGGTCTTCAGCAGAGACGTTTGCCAGAGGTTTCTGAGACGCAGGGTAACAATGCAGACCTGGAGGGTATCCCCAGGTGCAGTAGACTGGTAATCTTGGAACCTCCTGACTCAGAATACTGCTACCTTCTCACTGCCATAGGAATGCAGCTAGTTGACAGCTGGCTTCAAGGCATGCTTCCCTGTGAGAGCTGAGGACAGGGCAGAACCCTCCCGCATGCTGCCTGACTGTAGGAGTAGCTGCTAACATCCTAATGTTAGTGGCTGGGAGAGGTTGCGGGAAAAGCATGTGTGAGCACTGGGCCTGAACTCCCGTGTATCTGAGTTGTATACAGCGATTTCCAACGAATTTCCTCAACCAGAGTGTAGCTAGGTTCCAAATCCCATGTACGAGCGGGTAGCAGACATCTGCCTACCATGCATACACACTTCTGAGAGTTGAGCTTATGGCCTGTACCTCCACATCCAGCCTGCTGGTACCCTTGGCTTCTAAAAGGCCTAGGCTCGCTGTTTGACTGAAGTGCTGGGAGAGGTAATTGGAATCTCCCGGCACACAAGACGAGTGCCTCCAAGCTCAATTCACGATTTCCCAGTAATTCTTGTGGTAGACAGCTGCTACATAGTAAGTTCCATATGTGAGAAGGTAGCTGAACGCCTTGTCCAAAAGCATCTGACTTCTGAAAGTTGAGCTCACCCTCAGTCCCTCACAGTTCCACACTGCCTGCAGAGTGAGTTTCACACGTCTTCACCAGAGACCATTGCCAGAGGCTTCTGAGTACAAGTTAACAATGCAGACCTGGAGGGTATCTCCAGGTGCAGTAGAGTGGTAATCTTGGAACCTCCTGACTCAGAGTACTGCGACCTTCTCAGTGCCATAGGAATGCAGCTAGTTGACAGCTGGCTTCAAGACATGCTTCCCTGTGAGAGCTGAGGACAGGGCAGAACCCTCCCGCATGCTGCCTGACTGTAGGAGTAGCTGCTAACATCCTTATGTTAGTGGCTGGGAGAGGTTGTGGGAAAAGCATGTGTGAGCACTGGGCCTGAACTCCCGTGTATCTGAGTTGAATACAGCGATTGCCAATGGCCTTCTTCAATCACAGTGTAGCTAGGTTCCAACTCCCACGTCCGAGTGGGTAGCAGACATCTGCCTCCCATGCATACACACTTCTGAGAGTTGAGCTTATGGCCTGTACCTCCACATCCAGCCTGCTGGTACCCTTGGCTTCTAAAAGGCCTAGGCTCGCTGTTTGACGGAAGTGCTGGGAGAGGTAATAGGAATCACCCGGCACACAAGACTAGTGCCTCCAAGCTCAGTTCAGCGATTTCCTAGTAATTCCTGTGGTAGACTGGTGCAACATACTAAGTTCCATACGTGAGAGGGTAGCTGAACGCCTTGTCCAAAACCATCTTACTTCTGAGAGTTGAGCTCACCCTCAGTCCCTCACAGTTCCACACTGCCTGCAGAGTGAGTTTCGCAGGTCTTCAGCAGAGACGTTTGCCAGAGGCTTCTGAGACGCAGGGTAACAATGCAGACCTGGAGGGTATCCCCAGGTGCAGTCGACTGGTAATCTTGGAACCTCCTGACTCAGAATACTGCTACCTTCTCACTGCCATAGGAATGCAGCTAGTTGACAGCTAGCTGGCTTCAAGACATGCTTCCCTGAGAGAGCTTAGGACAGGGCAGAACCCTCCCGCATGCTGCCTGACTGTAGGTGTAGCTGCTAACATCCTTATGTTAGTGGCTGGGAGAGGTTGCGGGAAAAGCATGTGTGAGCACTGGGCCTGAACTCCCGTGTATCTGAGTTGAATACAGCGATTTCCAACGGCTTTCCTCAACCAGAGTGTAGCTACGTTCCAAATCCCATGTCCGAGTGGGTAGCAGACATCTGCCTCCCATGCATACACACTTCTGAGAGTTGAGCTTATGGCCTGTACCTCCACATCCAGCCTGCTGGTACCGTTGGCTTCTAAAAGGCCTAGGCTCGCAGTTTGACGGAAGTGCTGGGAGAGGTAATTGGAATCTCCCGGCACACAAGACGAGTGCCTCCAAGCTCAATTCACGATTTCCCAGTAATTCTTGTGGTAGACAGGTGCCACATACTAAGTTCCATATGTGAGATTGTAGCTGAACGCCTTGTCCAAAAGCATCTTACTTCTGAGAGTTGAGCCCACCCTCAGTCCCTCACAGTTCCACACTGCCTGCAGAGTGAGTTTCACACGTCTTCACCAGAGACTATTGCCAGAGGCTTCTGAGTACAAGTTAACAATGCAGACCTGGAGGGTATCTCCAGGTGCAGTAGAGTGGTAATCTTGGAACCTCCTGACTCAGAGTACTGCTACCTTCTCACTGCCATAGGAATGCAGCTAGTTGACAGCTGGCTTCAAGACATGCTTCCCTGTGAGAGCTGAGGACAGGGCAGAACCCTCCCGCATCCTGCCTGACTGTAGGAGTAGCTGCTAACATCCTAATGTTAGTGGCTGGGAGAGGTTGCGGGAAAAGCATGTGTGAGCACTGGGCCTGAACTCCCGTGTATCTGAGTTGAATACAGCGATTTCCAACGGCTTTCCTCAACCAGAGTGTAGCTAGGTTCCAAATCCCATTTACGAGCGGGTAGCAGACATCTGCCTCCCATGCATACACACTTCTGAGAGTTGAGTTATGGCCTGTACCTCCACAGCCAGCCTGCTGGTACCCTTGGCTTCTAAAAGGCCTAGGCTCGCTGTTTGACGGAAGTTCTGGGAGAGGTAATTGGAATCTCCCGGCACACAAGACGAGTGCCTCCAAGCTCAATTCACGATTTCCCAGTAATTCTTGTGGTAGACAGGTGCTACATACTAAGTTCCATATGTGAGAAGGTAGCTGAACGCCTTGTCCAAAAGCATCTTACTTCTGAGAGTTGAGCACACCCTCAGTCCCTCACACTTCCACACTGCCTGCAGAGTGATTTTCACACGTCTTCACCAGAGACGATTGCCAGAGGCTTCTGAGTACAAGTTAACAATGCAGAACTGGAGGGTATCTCCAGGTGCAGTAGAGTGGTAATCTTGGAACCTCTTGACTCAGAGTACTGCTACCTTCTCACTGCCATAGGAATGCAGCTAGTTGACAGCTGGCTTCAAGACATGCTTCCCTGTGAGAGCTGAGGACAGGGCAGAACCCTCCCGCATCCTGCCTGACTGTAGGAGTAGCTGCTAACATCCTTATGTTAGTGGCTGGGAGAGGTTGCGGGAAAAGCATGTGTGAGCACTGGGCCTGAACTCCCGTGTATCTGAGTTGAATACAGCGATTTCCAATGGCCTTGTTCAATCACAGTGTAGCTAGGTTCCAACTCCCATGTCCGAGTGGGTAGCAGACATCTGCCTCCCATGCATACACACTTCTAGAGTTGAGCTTATGGCCTGTACCTCCACATCCAGCCTGCTCGTACCCTTGGCTTCTAAAAGGCCTAGGCTCGCTGTTTGACGGAAGTGCTGCGAGAGGTAATTGGAATCACCCGGCACACAAGACTAGTGCCTCCAAGCTCAGTTCAGCGATTTCCTAGTAATTCCTGTGGTAGACTGGTGCTACATACTAAGTTCCATACGTGAGAGGGTAGCTGAACGCCTTGTCCAAAACCATCTTACTTCTGAGAGTTGAGCTCAGCCTCAGTCCCTCACAGTTCCACACTGCCTGCAGAGTGAGTTTCGCAGGTCTTCAGCAGAGACGTTTGCCAGAGGCTTCTGAGACGCAGGGTAACAATGCAGACCTGGAGGGTATCCCCAGGTGCAGTCGACTGGTAATCTTGGAACCTCCTGACTCAGAATACTGCTACCTTCTCAATGCCATAGGAATGCAGCTAGTTGACAGCTGGCTTCAAGACATGCTTCCCTGTGAGAGCTGAGGACAGGGCAGAACCCTCCCGCATGCTGCCTGACTGTAGGAGTAGCTGCTAACATCCTTATGTTAGTGGCTGGGAGAGGTTGCGGGAAAAGCATGTGTGAGCACTGGGCCTGAACTCCCGTGTATCTGAGTTGAATACAGCGATTTCCAACGGCTTTCCTCAACCAGAGTGTAGCTAGTTTCCAAATCCCATGTACGAGCGGGTAGCAGACATCTGCCTCCCATGCATACAAACTTCTGAGAGTTGAGCTTATGGCCTGTACCTCCACAGCCAGCCTGCTGGTACCCTTGGCTTCTAAAAGGCCTAGGCTCGCTGTTTGACGGAAGTGCTGGGAGAGGTAATTGGAATCACCCGGCACACAAGACTAGTGCCTCCAAGCTCAGTTCAGGGATTTCCTAGTAATTCCTGTGGTAGAGTGGTGCCACATACTAAGTTCCATACGTCAGAGGGTAGCTGAACGCCTTGTCCAAAACCATCTTACTTCTGAGAGTTGAGCTCAGCCTCAGTCCCTCACAGATCCACACTGCCTGCAGAGTGAGTTTCGCAGGTCTTCAGCAGAGACGTTTGCCAGAGGCTTCTGAGACGCAGGGTAACAATGCAGACCTGGAGGGTATCCCCAGGTGCAGTCGACTGATAATCTTGGAACCTCCTGACTCAGAATACTGCTACCTTCTCACTGCCATAGGAATGCAGCTAGTTGACAGCTGGCTTCAAGACATGATTCCCTGTGAGAGCTGAGGACAGGGCAGAACCCTCCCGCATGCTGCCTGACTGTAGGAGTAGCTGCTAACATCCTTATGTTAGTGGCTGGGAGAGGTTGCGGGAAAAGCATGTGTGAGCACTGGGCCTGAACTCCCGTGTATCTGAGTTGAATACAGCGATTTCCAACGGCTTTCCTCAACCAGAGTGTAGCTAGGTTCCAAATCCCATGTACGAGCGGGTAGCAGACATCTGCCTCCCATGCATACACACTTCTGAGAGTTGAGCTTATGGCCTGTACCTCCACATCCAGCCTGCTGGTACCCTTGGCTTCTAAAAGGCCTAGGCTCGCTGTTTGACGGAAGTGCTGGGAGAGGTAATTGGAATCTCCCGGCACACAAGACGAGTGCCTCCAAGCTCAATTCACGATTTCCCAGTAATTCTTGTGGTAGACAGGTGCTACATACTAAGTTCCATATGTGAGATGGTAGCTGAACGCCTTGTCCAAAAGCATCTTACTTCTGAGATTTGAGCACACCCTCAGTCCCTCACACTTCCACACTGCCTGCAGAGTGAGTTTCACACGTCTTCACCAGAGACGATTGCCAGAGGCTTCTGAGTACAAGTTAACAATGCAGACCTGGAGGGTATCTCCAGGTGCAGTAGAGTGGTAATCTTGGAACCTCCTGACTCAGAGTACTGCTACATTCTCACTGCCATAGGAATGCAGCTAGTTGACAGCTGGCTTCAAGACATGCTTCCCTGTGTGAGCTGAGGACAGAGCAGAACCCTCCCGCATCCTGCCTGACTGTAGGAGTAGCTGCTAACATCCTTATGTTAGTGGCTGGGAGAGGTTGCGGGAAAAGCATGTGTGAGCACTGGGCCTGAACTCCCGTGTATCTGAGTTGAATACAGCGATTTCCAATGGCCTTCTTCAATCACAGTGTAGCTAGGTTCCAACTCCCATGTCCGAGTGGGTAGCAGACATCTGCCTCCCATGCATACACACTTCTGAGAGTTGAGCTTATGGCCTGTACCTCCACATCCAGCCTGCTGGTACCCTTGGCTTCTAAAAGGCCTAGGCTCGCTGTTTGACGGAAGTGCTGGGAGAGGTAATTGGAATCACCCCGCACACAAGACTAGTGCCTCCAAGCTCAGTTCAGCGATTTCCTAGTAATTCCTGTGGTAGAGTGGTGCTACATACTAAGTTCCATACGTGAGAGGGTAGCTGAAGGCCTTGTCCAAAACCATCTTACTTCTGAGAGTTGAGCTCAGCCTCAGTCCCTCACAGTTCCACACTGCCTGCAGAGTGAGTTTCGCAGGTCTTCAGCAGAGACGTTTGCCAGAGGCTTCTGAGACGCAGGGTAACAATGCAGACCTGGAGGGTATCCCCAGGTGCAGTCGACTGGTAATCTTGGAACCTCCTGACTCAGAATACTGCTACCTTCTCACTGCCATAGGAATGCAGCTAGTTGACAGCTGGCTTCAAGACATGCTTCCCTGTAAGAGCTGAGGACAGGGCAGAACCCTCCCGCATGCTGCCTGACTGTAGGAGTAGCTGCTAACATCCTTATGTTAGTGGCTGGGAGAGGTTGCGGGAAAAGCATGTGTGAGCACTGGGCCTGAACTCCCGTGTATCTGAGTTGAATACAGCGATTTCCAACGGCTTTCCTCAACCAGAGTGTAGCTAGTTTCCAAATCCCATGTACGAGCGGGTAGCAGACATCTGCCTCCCATGCATACACACTTCTGAGAGTTGAGCTTATGGCCTGTACCTCCACAGCCAGCCTGCTGGTACCCTTGGCTTCTAAAAGGCCTAGGCTCGCTGTTTGACGGAAGTGCTGGGAGAGGTAATTGGAATCACCCGGCACACAAGACTAGTGCCTCCAAGCTCAGTTCAGGGATTTCCTAGTAATTCCTGTGGTAGACTGGTGCTACATACTAAGTTCCATACGTGAGAGGGTAGCTGAACGCCTTGTCCAAAACCATCTTACTTCTGAGAGTTGAGCTCAGCCTCAGTCCCTCACAGTTCCACACTGCCTGCAGAGTGAGTTTCGCAGGTCTTCAGCAGAGACGTTTGCCAGAGGCTTCTGAGACGCAGGGTAACAATGCAGACCTGGAGGGTATCCCCAGGTGCAGTCGACTGATAATCTTGGAACCTCCTGACTCAGAATACTGCTACCTTCTCACTGCCATAGGAATGCAGCTAGTTGACAGCTGGCTTCAAGACATGCTTCCCTGTGAGAGCTGAGGACAGGGCAGAACCCTCCCGCATGCTGCCTGACTGTAGGAGTAGCTGCTAACATCCTTATGTTAGTGGCTGGGAGAGGTTGCGGGAAAACATGTGTGAGCACTGGGCCTGAACTCCCGTGTATCTGAGTTGAATACAGCGATTTCCAACGGCTTTCCTCAACCAGAGTGTAGCTAGGTTCCAAATCCCATGTACGAGCGGGTAGCAGACATCTGCCTCCCATGCATACACACTTCTGAGAGTTGAGCTTATGGCCTGTACCTCCACATCCAGCCTGCTGGTACCCTTGGCTTCTAAAAGGCCTAGGCTCGCTGTTTGACGGAAGTGCTGGGAGAGGTAATTGGAATCTCCCGGCACACAAGACGAGTGCCTCCAAGCTCAATTCACGATTACCCAGTAATTCTTGTGGTAGACAGGTGCTACATACTAAGTTCCATATGTGAGAAGGTAGCTGAACGCCTTGTCCAAAAGCATCTTACTTCTGAGATTTGAGCACACCCTCAGTCCCTCACACTTCCACACTGCCTGCAGAGTGAGTTTCACACGTCTTCACCAGAGACGATTGCCAGAGGCTTCTGAGTACAAGTTAACAATGCAGACCTGGAGGGTATCTCCAGGTGCAGTAGAGTGGTAATCTTGGAACCTCCTGACTCAGAGTACTGCTACATTCTCACTGCCATAGGAATGCAGCTAGTTGACAGCTGGCTTCAAGACATGCTTCCCTGTGAGAGCTGAGGACAGGGCAGAACCCTCCCGCATCCTGCCTGACTGTAGGAGTAGCTGCTAACATCCTTATGTTAGTGGCTGGGAGAGGTTGCGGGAAAAGCATGTGTGAGCACTGGGCCTGAACTCCCGTGTATCTGAGTTGAATACAGCGATTTCCAATGGCCTTCTTCAATCACAGTGTAGCTAGGTTCCAACTCCCATGTCCGAGTGGGTAGCAGACATCTGCCTCCCATGCATACACACTTCTGAGAGTTGAGCTTATGGCCTGTACCTCCAGATCCAGCCTGCTGGTACCCTTGGCTTCTAAAAGGCCTAGGCTCGCTTTTTGACGGAAGTGCTGGGAGAGGTAATTGGAATCACCGGCACACAAGACTAGTGCCTCCAAGCTCAGTTCAGCGATTTCCTAGTAATTCCTGTGGTAGACTGGTGCTACATACTAAGTTCCATACGTGAGAGGGTAGCTGAACGCCTTGTCCAAAACCATCTTACTTCTGAGAGTTGAGCTCAGCCTCAGTCCCTCACAGTTCCACACTGCCTGCAGAGTGAGTTTCGCAGGTCTTCAGCAGAGACGTTTGCCAGAGGCTTCTGAGACGCAGGGTAACAATGCAGACCTGGAGGGTATCCCCAGGTGCAGTCGACTGGTAATCTTGGAACCTCCTGACTCAGAATACTGCTACCTTCTTACTGCCATAGGAATGCAGCTAGTTGACAGCTGGCTTCAAGACATGCTTCCCTGTGAGATCTGAGGACAGGGCAGAACCCTCCCGCATGCTGCCTGACTGTAGGAGTAGCTGCTAACATCCTTATGTTAGTGGCTGGGAGAGGCTGCGGGAAAAACATGTGTGAGCACTGGGCCTGAACTCCCGTGTATCTGAGTTGAATACAGCGATTTCCAACGGCTTTCCTCAACCAGAGTGTAGCTAGGTTCCAAATCCCATGTACGAGCGGGTAGCAGACATCTGCCTCCCATGCATACACCCTTCTGAGAGTTGAGCTTATGGCCTGTACCTCCACATCCAGCCTGCTGGTACCCTTGGCTTCTAAAAGGCCTAGGCTCGCTGTTTGACGGAAGTGCTGGGAGAGGTAATTGGAATCACCCGGCACACAAGACTAGTGCCTCCAAGCTCAGTTCAGGGATTTCCTAGTAATTCCTGTGGTAGAGTGGTGCTACATACTAAGTTCCATACGTGAGAGGGTAGCTGAACGCCTTGTCCAAAACCATCTTACTTCTGAGAGTTGAGCTCAGCCTCAGTCCCTCACAGTTCCACACTGCCTGCAGAGTGAGTTTCGCAGGTCTTCAGCAGAGACGTTTGCCAGAGGCTTCTGAGACGCAGGGTAACAATGCAGACCTGGAGGGTATCCCCAGGTGCAGTCGACTGATAATCTTGGAACCTCCTGACTCAGAATACTGCTACCTTCTCACTGCCATAGGAATGCAGCTAGTTGACAGCTGGCTTCAAGACATGATTCCCTGTGAGAGCTGAGGACAGGGCAGAACCCTCCCGCATGCTGCCTGACTGTAGGAGTAGCTGCTAACATCCTTATGTTAGTGGCTGGGAGAGGTTGCGGGAAAAGCATGTGTGAGCACTGGGCCTGAACTCCCGTGTATCTGAGTTGAATACAGCGATTTCCAACGGCTTTCCTCAACCAGAGTGTAGCTAGGTTCCAAATCCCATGTACGAGCGGGTAGCAGACATCTGCCTCCCATGCATACACACTTCTGAGAGTTGAGCTTATGGCCTGTACCTCCACATCCAGCCTGCTGGTACCCTTGGCTTCTAAAAGGCCTAGGCTCGCTGTTTGACGGAAGTGCTGGGAGAGGTAATTGGAATCTCCCGGCACACAAGACGAGTGCCTCCAAGCTCAATTCACGATTTCCCAGTAATTCTTGTGGTAGACAGGTGCTACATACTAAGTTCCATATGTGAGAAGGTAGCTGAACGCCTTGTCCAAAAGCATCTTACTTCTGAGATTTGAGCACACCCTCAGTCCCTCACACTTCCACACTGCCTGCAGAGTGAGTTTCACACGTCTTCACCAGAGACGATTGCCAGAGGCTTCTGAGTACAAGTTAACAATGCAGACCTGGAGGGTATCTCCAGGTGCAGTAGAGTGGTAATCTTGGAACCTCCTGACTCAGAGTACTGCTACATTCTCACTGCCATAGGAATGCAGCTAGTTGACAACTGGCTTCAAGACATGCTTCCCTGTGAGAGCTGAGGACAGGGCAGAACCCTCCCGCATCCTGCCTGACTGTAGGAGTAGCTGCTAACATCCTTATGTTAGTGGCTGGGAGAGGTTGCGGGAAAAGCATGTGTGAGCACTGGGCCTGAACTCCCGTGTATCTGAGTTGAATACAGCGATTTCCAATGGCCTTCTTCAATCACAGTGTAGCTAGGTTCCAACTCCCATGTCCGAGTGGGTAGCAGACATCTGCCTCCCATGCATACACACTTCTGAGAGTTGAGCTTATGGCCTGTACCTCCAGATCCAGCCTGCTGGTACCCTTGGCTCTAAAAGGCCTAGGCTCGCTTTTTGACGGAAGTGCTGGGAGAGGTAATTGGAATCACCGGGCACACAAGACTAGTGCCTCCAAGCTCAGTTCAGCGATTTCCTAGTAATTCCTGTGGTAGACTGGTGCTACATACTAAGTTCCATACGTGAGAGGGTAGCTGAACGCCTTGTCCAAAACCATCTTACTTCTGAGAGTTGAGCTCAGCCTCAGTCCCTCAAAGTTCCACACTGCCTGCAGAGTGAGTTTCGCAGGTCTTCAGCAGAGACGTTTGCCAGAGGCTTCTGAGACGAAGGGTAACAATGCAGACCTGGAGGGTATCCCCAGGTGCAGTCGACTGGTAATCTTGGAACCTCCTGACTCAGAATACTGCTACCTTCTCACTGCCATAGGAATGCAGCTAGTTGACAGCTGGCTTCAAGACATGCTTCCCTGTGAGAGCTTAGGACAGGGCAGAACCCTCTCGCATGCTGCCTGACTGTAGGAGTAGCTGCTAACATCCTAATGTTAGTGGCTGGGAGAGGCTGCGGGAAAAACATGTGTGAGCACTGGGCCTGAACTCCCGTGTATCTGAGTTGAATACAGCGATTTCCAACGGCTTTCCTCAACCAGAGTGTAGCTAGGTTCCAAATCCCATGTACGAGCGGGTAGCAGACATCTGCCTCCCATGCATACACACTTCTGAGAGTTGAGCTTATGGCCTGTACCTCCACATCCAGCCTGCTGGTACCCTTGGCTTCTAAAAGGCCTAGGCTCGCTGTTTGACGGAAGTGCTGGGAGAGGTAATTGGAATCACCCGGCACACAAGACTAGTGCCTCCAAGCTCAGTTCAGGGATTTCCTAGTATTTCCTGTGGTAGAGTGGTGCTACATACTAAGTTCCATACGTGAGAGGGTAGCTGAACGCCTTGTCCAAAACCATCTTACTTCTGAGAGTTGAGCTCAGCCTCAGTCCCTCACAGTTCCACACTGCCTGCAGAGTGAGTTTCGCAGGTCTTCAGCAGAGACGTTTGCCAGAGGCTTCTGAGACGCAGGGTAACAATGCAGACCTGGAGGGTATCCCCAGGTGCAGTCGACTGGTAATCTTGGAACCTCCTGACTCAGAATACTGCTACCTTCTCACTGCCATAGGAATGCAGCTAGTTGACAGCTGGCTTCAAGACATGCTTCCCTGTGAGAGCTGAGGACAGGGCAGAACCCTCCCGCATGCTGCCTGACTGTAGGAGTAGCTGCTAACATCCTTATGTTAGTGGCTGGGAGAGGTTGCGGGAAAAGCATGTGTGAGCACTGGGCCTGAACTCCCGTGTATCTGAGTTGAATACAGCGATTTCCAACGGCTTTCCTCAACCAGAGTGTAGCTAGTTTCCAAATCCCATGTACGAGCGGGTAGCAGACATCTGCCTCCCATGCATACACACTTCTGAGAGTTGAGCTTATGGCCTGTACCTCCACAGCCAGCCTGCTGGTACCCTTGGCTTCTAAAAGGCCTAGGCTCGCTGTTTGACGGAAGTGCTGGGAGAGGTAATTGGAATCACCCGCCACACAAGACTAGTGCCTCCAAGCTCAGTTCAGGGATTTCCTAGTAATTCCTGTGGTAGAGTGGTGCTACATACTAAGTTCCATACGTGAGAGGGTAGCTGAACGCCTTGTCCAAAACCATCTTACTTCTGAGAGTTGAGCTCAGCCTCAGTCCCTCACAGTTCCACACTGCCTGCAGAGTGAGTTTCGCAGGTCTTCAGCAGAGACGTTTGCCAGAGGCTTCTGAGACGCAGGGTAACAATGCAGACCTGGAGGGTATCCCCAGGTGCAGTCGACTGGTAATCTTGGAACCTCCTGACTCAGAATACTGCTACCTTCTCACTGCCATAGGAATGCAGCTAGTTGACAGCTGGCTTCAAGACATGCTTCCCTGTGAGAGCTGAGGACAGGGCAGAACCCTCCCGCATGCTGCCTGACTGTAGGAGTAGCTGCTAACATCCTTATGTTAGTGGCTGGGAGAGGTTGCGGGAAAAGCATGTGTGAGCACTGGGCCTGAACTCCCGTGTATCTGAGTTGAATACAGCGATTTCCAACGGCTTTCCTCAACCAGAGTGTAGCTAGTTTCCAAATCCCATGTACGAGCGGGTAGCAGACATCTGCCTCCCATGCATACACACTTCTGAGAGTTGAGCTTATGGCCTGTACCTCCACAGCCAGCCTGCTGGTACCCTTGGCTTCTAAAAGGCCTAGGCTCGCTGTTTGACGGAAGTGCTGGGAGAGGTAATTGGAATCACCTGGCACACAAGACTAGTGCCTCCAAGCTCAGTTCAGGGATTTCCTAGTAATTCCTGTGGTAGAGTGGTGCTACATACTAAGTTCCATACGTGAGAGGGTAGCTGAACGCCTTGTCCAAAACCATCTTACTTCTGAGAGTTGAGCTCAGCCTCAGTCCCTCACAGTTCCACACTGCCTGCAGAGTGAGTTTCGCAGGTCTTCAGCAGAGACGTTTGCCAGAGGCTTCTGAGACACAGGGTAACAATGCAGACCTGGAGGGTATCCCCAGGTGCAGTCGACTGGTAATCTTGGAACCTCCTGACTCAGAATACTGCTACCTTCTCACTGCCATAGGAATGCAGCTAGTTGACAGCTGGCTTCAAGACATGCTTCCCTGTGAGAGCTGAGGACAGGGCAGAACCCTCCCGCATGCTGCCTGACTGTAGGAGTAGCTGCTAACATCCTTATGTTAGTGTCTGGGAGAGGTTGCGGGAAAAGCATGTGTGAGCACTGGGCCTGAACTCCCGTGTATCTGAGTTGAATACAGCGATTTCCAACGGCTTTCCTCAACCAGAGTGTAGCTAGGTTCCAAATCCCATGTACGAGCGGGTACCAGACATCTGCCTCCCATGCATACACACTTCTGAGAGTTGAGCTTATGGCCTGTACCTCCACATCCAGCCTGCTGGTACCCTTGGCTTCTAAAAGGCCTAGGCTCGCTGTTTGACGGAAGTGCTGGGAGAGGTAATTGGAATCTCCCGGCACACAAGACGAGTGCCTCCAAGCTCAATTCACGATTTCCCAGTAATTCATGTGGTAGACAGGTGCTACATACTAAGTTCCATATGTGAGAAGGTAGCTGAACGCCTTGTCCAAAAGCATCTTACTTCTGAGATTTGAGCACACCCTCAGTCCCTCACACTTCCACACTGCCTGCAGAGTGAGTTTCACACGTCTTCACCAGAGACGATTACCAGAGGCTTCTGAGTACAAGTTAACAATGCAGACCTGGAGGGTATCTCCAGGTGCAGTCGACTGGTAATCTTGGAACCTCCTGACTCAGAGTACTGCTACCTTCTCACTGCCATAGGAATGCAGCTAGTTGACAGCTGGCTTCAAGACATGCTTCCCTGTGAGAGCTGAGGACAGGGCAGAACCCTCCCGCATCCTGCCTGACTGTAGGAGTAGCTGCTAACATCCTTATGTTAGTGGCTGGGAGAGGTTGCGGGAAAAGCATGTGTGAGCACTGGGCCTGAACTCCCGTGTATCTGAGTTGAATACAGCGATTTCCAATGGCCTTCTTCAATCACAGTGTAGCTAGGTTCCAACTCCCATGTCCGAGTGGGTAGCAGACATCTGCCTCCCATGCATACACACTTCTGAGAGTTGAGCTTATGGCCTGTACCTCCAGATCCAGCCTGCTGGTACCCTTGGCTTCTAAAAGGCCTAGGCTCGCTTTTTGACGGAAGTGCTGGGAGAGGTAATTGGAATCACCGGGCACACATGACTAGTGCCTCCAAGCTCAGTTCAGCGATTTCCTAGTAATTCCTGTGGTAGACTGGTGCTACATACTAAGTTCCATACGTGAGAGGGTAGCTGAACGCCTTGTCCAAAACCATCTTACTTCTGAGAGTTGAGCTCAGCCTCAGTCCCTCACAGTTCCACACTGCCTGCAGAGTGAGTTTCGCAGGTCTTCAGCAGAGACGTTTGCCAGAGGCTTCTGAGACGCAGGGTAACAATGCAGACCTGGAGGGTATCCCCAGGTGCAGTCGACTGGTAATCTTGGAACCTCCTGACTCAGAATACTGCTACCTTCTCACTGCCATAGGAATGCAGCTAGTTGACAGCTGGCTTCAAGACATGCTTCCCTGTGAGAGCTGAGGACAGGGCAGAACCCTCCCGCATGCTGCCTGACTGTAGGAGTAGCTGCTAACATCCTTATGTTAGTGACTGGGAGAGGTTGCGGGAAAAGCATGTGTGAGCACTGGGCCTGAACTCCCGTGTATCTGAGTTGAATACAGCGATTTCCAACGGCTTTCCTCAACCAGAGTGTAGCTAGTTTCCAAATCCCATGTACGAGCGGGTAGCAGACATCTGCCTCCCATGCATACACACTTCTGAGAGTTGAGCTTATGGCCTGTACCTCCACAGCCAGCCTGCTGGTACCCTTGGCTTCTAAAAGGCCTAGGCTCGCTGTTTGACGGAAGTGCTGGGAGAGGTAATTGGAATCACCCGCCACACAAGACTAGTGCCTCCAAGCTCAGTTCAGGGATTTCCTAGTAATTCCTGTGGTAGAGTGGTGCTACATACTAAGTTCCATACGTGAGAGGGTAGCTGAACGCCTTGTCCAAAACCATCTTACTTCTGAGAGTTGAGCTCAGCCTCAGTCCCTCACAGTTCCACACTGCCTGCAGAGTGAGTTTCGCAGGTCTTCAGCAGAGACGTTTGCCAGAGGCTTCTGAGACGCAGGGTAACAATGCAGACCTGGAGGGTATCCCCAGGTACAGTCGACTGGTAATCTTGGAACCTCCTGACTCAGAATACTGCTACCTTCTCACTGCCATAGGAATGCAGCTAGTTGACAGCTGGCTTCAAGACATGCTTCCCTGTGAGAGCTGAGGACAGGGCAGAACCCTCCCGCATGCTGCCTGACTGTAGGAGTAGCTGCTAACATCCTTATGTTAGTGGCTGGGAGAGGTTGCGGGAAAAGCATGTGTGAGCACTGGGCCTGAACTCCCGTGTATCTGAGTTGAATACAGCGATTTCCAACGGCTTTCCTCAACCAGAGTGTAGCTAGTTTCCAAATCCCATGTACGAGCGGGTAGCAGACATCTGCCTCCCATGCATACACACTTCTGAGAGTTGAGCTTATGGCCTGTACCTCCACAGCCAGCCTGCTGGTACCCTTGGCTTCTAAAAGGCCTAGGCTCGCTGTTTGACGGAAGTGCTGGGAGAGGTAATTGGAATCACCCGGCACACAAGACTAGTGCCTCCAAGCTCAGTTCAGGGATTTCCTAGTAATTCCTGTGGTAGAGTGGTGCTACATACTAAGTTCCATACGTGAGAGGGTAGCTGAACGCCTTGTCCAAAACCATCTTACTTCTGAGAGTTGAGCTCAGCCTCAGTCCCTCACAGTTCCACACTGCCTGCAGAGTGAGTTTCGCAGGTCTTCAGCAGAGACGTTTGCCAGAGGCTTCTGAGACGCAGGGTAACAATGCAGACCTGGAGGGTATCCCCAGGTGCAGTCGACTGGTAATCTTGGAACCTCCTGACTCAGAATACTGCTACCTTCTCACTGCCATAGGAATGCAGCTAGTTGACAGCTGGCTTCAAGACATGCTTCCCTGTGAGAGCTGAGGACAGGGCAGAACCCTCCCGCATGCTGCCTGACTGTAGGAGTAGCTGCTAACATCCTTATGTTAGTGGCTGGGAGAGGTTGCGGGAAAAGCATGTGTGAGCACTGGGCCTGAACTCCCGTGTATCTGAGTTGAATACAGCGATTTCCAACGGCTTTCCTCAACCAGAGTGTAGCTAGTTTCCAAATCCCATGTACGAGCGGGTAGCAGACATCTGCCTCCCATGCATACACACTTCTGAGAGTTGAGCTTATGGCCTGTACCTCCACATCCAGCCTGCTGGTACCCTTGGCTTCTAAAAGGCCTAGGCTCGCTGTTTGACGGAAGTGCTGGGAGAGGTAATTGGAATCTCCCGGCACACAAGACGAGTGCCTCCAAGCTCAATTCACGATTTCCCAGTAATTCTTGTGGTAGACAGGTGCTACATACTAAGTTCCATATGTGAGAAGGTAGCTGAACGCCTTGTCCAAAAGCATCTTACTTCTGAGATTTGAGCACACCCTCAGTCCCTCACACTTCCACACTGCCTGCAGAGTGAGTTTCACACGTCTTCACCAGAGACGATTGCCAGAGGCTTCTGAGTACAAGTTAACAATGCAGACCTGGAGGGTATCTCCAGGTGCAGTAGAGTGGTAATCTTGGAACCTCCTGACTCAGAGTACTGCTACATTCTCACTGCCATAGGAATGCAGCTAGTTGACAGCTGGCTTCAAGACATGCTTCCCTCTGAGAGCTGAGGACAGGGCAGAACCCTCCCGCATCCTGCCTGACTGTAGGAGTAGCTGCTAACATCCTTATGTTAGTGGCTGGGAGAGGTTGCGGGAAAAGCATGTGTGAGCACTGGGCCTGAACTCCCGTGTATCTGAGTTGAATACAGCGATTTCCAATGGCCTTCTTCAATCACAGTGTAGCTAGGTTCCAACTCCCATGTCCGAGTGGGTAGCAGACATCTGCCTCCCATGCATACACACTTCTGAGAGTTGAGCTTATGGCCTATACCTCCAGATCCAGCCTGCTGGTACCCTTGGCTTCTAAAAGGCCTAGGCTCGCTTTTTGACGGAAGTGCTGGGAGAGGTAATTGGAATCACCGGGCACACAAGACTAGTGCCTCCAAGCTCAGTTCAGCGATTTCCTAGTAATTCCTGTGGTAGACTGGTGCTACATACTAAGTTCCATACGTGAGAGGGTAGCTGAACGCCTTGTCCAAAACCATCTTACTTCTGAGAGTTGAGCTCAGCCTCAGTCCCTCACAGTTCCACACTGCCTGCAGAGTGAGTTTCGCAGGTCTTCAGCAGAGACGTTTGCCAGAGGCTTCTGAGACGCAGGGTAACAATGCAGACCTGGAGGGTATCCCCAGGTGCAGTCGACTGGTAATCTTGGAACCTCCTGACTCAGAATACTGCTACCTTCTCACTGCCATAGGAATGCAGCTAGTTGACAGCTGGCTTCAAGACATGCTTCCCTGTGAGAGCTGAGGACAGGGCAGAACCCTCCCGCATGCTGCCTGACTGTAGGAGTAGCTGCTAACATCCTTATGTTAGTGGCTGGGAGAGGTTGCGGGAAAAGCATGTGTGAGCACTGGGCCTGAACTCCCGTGTATCTGAGTTGAATACAGCGATTTCCAACGGCTTTCCTCAACCAGAATGTAGCTAGGTTCTAAATCCCATGTACGAGCGGGTAGCAGACATCTGCCTCCCATGCATACACACTTCTGAGAGTTGAGCTTATGTCCTGTACCTCCACATCCAGCCTGCTGGTACCCTTGGCTTCTAAAAGGCCTAGGCTCGCTGTTTGACGGAAGTGCTGGGAGAGGTAATTGGAATCTCCCGGCACACAAGACGAGTGCCTCCAAGCTCAATTCACGATTTCCCAGTAATTCTTGTGGTAGACAGGTGCTGCAAACTAAGTTCCATATGTGAGAAGGTAGCTGAACGCCCTGTCCAAAAGCATCTTACTTCTGAGATTTGAGCACACCCTCAGTCCCTCACACTTCCACACTGCCTGCAGAGTGAGTTTCACACGTCTTCACCAGAGACGATTGCCAGAGGCTTCTGAGTACAAGTTAACAATGCAGACCTGGAGGGTATCTCCAGGTGCAGTAGAGTGGTAATCTTGGAACCTCCTGACTCAGAGTACTGCTACCTTCTCACTGCCATAGGAATGCAGCTAGTTGACAGCTGGCTTCAAGACATGCTTCCCTGTGAGAGCTGAGGACAGGGCAGAACCCTCCCGCATCCTGCCTGACTGTAGGAGTAGCTGCTAACATCCTTATGTTAGTGGCTGGGAGAGGTTGCGGGAAAAGCATGTGTGAGCACTGGGCCTCAACTCCCGTGTATCTGAGTTGAATACAGCGATTTCCAATGGCCTTCTTCAATCACAGTGTAGCTAGGTTCCAACTCCCATGTCCGAGTGGGTAGCAGACATCTGCCTCCCATACATACACACTTCTGAGAGTTGAGCTTATGGCCTGTACCTCCACATCCAGCCTGCTCGTACCCTTGGCTTCTAAAAGGCCTAGGCTCCCTGTTTGACGGAAGTGCTGGGAGAGGTAATTGGAATCACCCGTCACACAAGACTAGTGCCTCCAAGCTCAGTTCAGCGATTTCCTAGTAATTCCTGTGGTAGACTGGTGCTACATACTAAGTTCCATACGTGAGAGGGTAGCTGAACGCCTTGTCCAAAACCATCTTACTTCTGAGAGTTGAGCTCAGCCTCAGTCCCTCACAGTTCCACACTGCCTGCAGAGTGAGTTTCGCAGGTCTTCAGCAGAGACGTTTGCCAGAGGCTTCTGAGACGCAGGGTAACAATGCAGACCTGGAGGGTATCCCCAGGTGCAGTCGACTGGTAATCTTGGAACCTCCTGTCTCAGAATACTGCTACCTTCTCACTGCCATAGGAATGCAGCTAGTTGACAGCTGGCTTCAAGACATGCTTCCCTCTGAGAGCTGAGGACAGGGCAGAACCCTCCCGCATGCTGCCTGACTGTAGGAGTAGCTGCTAACATCCTTATGTTAGTGGCTGGGAGAGGTTGCGGGAAAAGCATGTGTGAGCACTGGGCCTGAACTCCCGTGTATCTGAGTTGAATACAGCGATTTCCAACGGCTTTCCTCAACCAGAGTGTAGCTAGTTTCCAAATCCCATGTACGAGCGGGTAGCAGACATCTGCCTCCCATGCATACACACTTCTGAGAGTTGAGCTTATGGCCTGTACCTCCACAGCCAGCCTGCTGGTACCCTTGGCTTCTAAAAGGCCTAGGCTCGCTGTTTGACGGAAGTGCTGGGAGAGGTAATTGGAATCACCCGGCACACAAGACTAGTGCCTCCAAGCTCAGTTCAGGGATTTCCTAGTAATTCCTGTGGTAGAGTGGTGCTACATACTAAGTTCCATACGTGAGAGGGTAGCTGAACGCCTTGTCCAAAACCATCTTACTTCTGAGAGTTGAGCTCAGCCTCAGTCCCTCACAGTTCCACACTGCCTGCAGAGTGAGTTTCGCAGGTCTTCAGCAGAGACGTTTGCCAGAGGCTTCTGAGACGCAGGGTAACAATGCAGACCTGGAGGGTATCCCGAGGTGCAGTCGACTGATAATCTTGGAACCTCCTGACTCAGAATACTGCTACCTTCTCACTGCCATAGGAATGCAGCTAGTTGACAGCTGGCTTCAAGACATGATTCCCTGTGAGAGCTGAGGACAGGGCAGAACCCTCCCGCATGCTGCCTGACTGTAGGAGTAGCTGCTAACATCCTTATGTTAGTGGCTGGGAGAGGTTGCGGGAAAAGCATGTGTGAGCACTGGGCCTGAACTCCCGTGTATCTGAGTTGAATACAGCGATTTCCAACGGCTTTCCTCAACCAGAGTGTAGCTAGGTTCCAAATCCCATGTACGAGCGGGTAGCAGACATCTGCCTCCCATGCATACACACTTCTGAGAGTTGAGCTTATGGCCTGTACCTCCACATCCAGCCTGCTGGTACCCTTGGCTTCTAAAAGGCCTAGGCTCGCTGTTTGACGGAAGTGCTGGGAGAGGTAATTGGAATCTCCCGGCACACAAGACGAGTGCCTCCAAGCTCAATTCACGATTTCCCAGTAATTCTTGTGGTAGACAGGTGCTACATACTAAGTTCCATATGTGAGAAGGTAGCTGAACGCCTTGTCCAAAAGCATCTTACTTCTGAGATTTGAGCACACCCTCAGTCCCTCACACTTCCACACTGCCTGCAGAGTGAGTTTCACACGTCTTCACCAGAGACGATTGCCAGAGGCTTCTGAGTACAAGTTAACAATGCAGACCTGGAGGTATCTCCAGGTGCAGTAGAGTGGTAATCTTGGAACCTCCTGACTCAGAGTACTGCTACATTCTCACTGCCATAGGAATGCAGCTAGTTGACAGCTGGCTTCAAGACATGCTTCCCTGTGAGAGCTGAGGACAGGGCAGAACCCTCCCGCATCCTGCCTGACTGTAGGAGTAGCTGCTAACATCCTTATGTTAGTGGCTGGGAGAGGTTGCGGGAAAAGCATGTGTGAGCACTGGGCCTGAACTCCCGTGTATCTGAGTTGAATACAGCGATTTCCAATGGCCTTCTTCAATCACAGTGTAGCTAGGTTCCAACTCCCATGTCCGAGTGGGTAGCAGACATCTGCCTCCCATGCATACACACTTCTGAGAGTTGAGCTTATGGCCTGAACCTCCACATCCAGCCTTCTCATACCCTTGGCTTCTGAAAGGCCTAGGCTCGCTGTTTGACGGAAGTGCTGGGAGAGGTAATTGGAATCACCCGGCACACAAGACTAGTGCCTCCAAGCTCAGTTCAGCGATTTCCTAGTAATTCCTGTGGTAGACTGGTGCTACATACTAAGTTCCATACGTGAGAGGGTAGCTGAACGCCTTGTCCAAAACCATCTTACTTCTGAGAGTTGAGCTCAGCCTCAGTCCCTCACAGTTCCACACTGCCTGCAGAGTGAGTTTCGCAGGTCTTCAGCAGAGACGTTTGCCAGAGGCTTCTGAGACGCAGGGTAACAATGCAGACCTGGAGGGTATCCCCAGGTGCAGTCGACTGGTAATCTTGGAACCTCCTGACTCAGAATACTGCTACCTTCTCACTGCGATAGGAATGCAGCTAGTTGACAGCTGGCTTCAAGACATGCTTCCCTGTGAGAGCTGAGGACAGGGCAGAACCCTCCCGCATGCTGCCTGACTGTAGGAGTAGCTGCTAACATCCTTATGTTAGTGGCTGGGAGAGGTTGCGGGAAAAGCATGTGTGAGCACTGGGCCTGAACTCCCGTGTATCTGAGTTGAATACAGCGATTTCCACCGGCTTTCCTCAACCAGAGTGTAGCTAGGTTCCAAATCCCATGTACGAGCGGGTAGCAGGCATCTGCCTCCCATGCATACACACTTCTGAGAGTTGAGCTTATGGCCTGTACCTCCACAGCCAGCCTGCTGGTACCCTTGGCTTCTAAAAGGCCTAGGCTCGCTGTTTGACGGAAGTGCTGGGAGAGGTAATTGGAATCTCCCGGCACACAAGACGAGTGCCTCCAAGCTCAATTCACGATTTCCCAGTAATTCGTGTGGTAGACAGGTGATACATACTAAGTTCCATATGTGAGAAGGTAGCTGAACGCCTTGTCCAAAAGCATCTTACTTCTGAGAGTTGAGCTCTCCCTCAGTCCCTCACAGTTCCACACTGCCTGCAGAGTGAGTTTCACACGTCTTCACAAGAGACGATTGCCAGAGACTTCTGAGTACAAGTTAACAATGCAGACCTGGAGGGTATCTCCAGGTGCAGTAGAGTGGTAATCTTGGAACCTCCTGACTCAGAGTACTGCTACCTTCTCACTGCCATAGGAATTCAGCTAGTTGACAGCTGGCTTCAAGACATGCTTCCCTGTGAGAGCTGAGGACAGGGCAGAACCCTCCCGCATGCTGCCTGACTGTAGGAGTAGCTGCTAACATCCTTATGTTAGTGGCTGGGAGAGGTTGCGGGAAAAGCATGTGTGAGCACTGGGCCTGAACTCCCGTGTATCTGAGTTGAATACAGCGATTTCCAATGGCCTTCTTCAATCACAGTGTAGCTAGGTTCCAACTCCCATGTCCGAGTGGGTAGCAGACATCTGCCTCCCATGCATACACACTTCTGAGAGTTGAGCTTATGGCCTGTACCTCCACATCCAGCCTGCTCGTACCCTTGGCTTCTAAAAGGCCTAGGCTCGCTGTTTGACGGAAGTGCTGGGAGAGGTAATTGGAATCACCCGGCACACAAGACTAGTGCCTCCAAGCTCAGTTCAGCGATTTCCTAGTAATTCCTGTGGTAGACTGGTGCTACATACTAAGTTCCATACGTGAGAGGGTAGCTGAACGCCTTGTCCAAAACCATCTTACTTCTGAGAGTTGAGCTCAGCCTCAGTCCCTCACAGTTCCACACTGCCTGCAGAGTGAGTTTCGCAGGTCTTCAGCAGAGACGTTTGCCAGAGGCTTCTGAGACGCAGGGTAACAATGCAGACCTGGAGGGTATCCCCAGGTGCAGTCGACTGGTAATCTTGGAACCTCCTGACTCAGAATACTGCTACCTTCTCACTGCCATAGGAATGCAGCTAGTTGACAGCTGGCTTCAAGACATGCTTCCCTGTGAGAGCTGAGGACAGGGCAGAACCCTCCCGCATGCTGCCTGACTGTAGGAGTGGCTGCTAACATCCTAATGTTAGTGGCTGAGAGAGGCTGCGGGAAAAGCATGTGTGAGCACTGGGCCTGAACTCCCGTGTATCTGAGTTGAATACAGCGATTTCCAACGGCTTTCCTCAACCAGAGTGTAGCTAGGTTCCAAATCCCATGTATGAGCGGGTAGCAGACATCTGCCTCCCATGCATACACACTTCTGAGAGTTGAGCTTATGGCCTGTACCTCCACAGCCAGCCTGCTGGTACCCTTGGCTTCTAAAAGGCCTAGGCTCGCTGTTTGACGGAAGTGCTGGGAGAGGTAATTGGAATCACCCGGCACACATGACTAGTGCCTCCAAGCTCAGTTCAGTGATTTCCTAATAATTCCTGTGGTAGACAGGTGCTACATACTAAGTTCCATACGTGAGAGGGTAGCTGAACGTCTTGTCCAAAACCATGTTACTTCTGAGAGTTGAGCTCAGCCTCAGTCCCTCACAGTTCCACACTGCCTGCAGAGTGAGTTTCGCAGGTCTTCAGCAGAGACGTTTGCCAGAGGCTTCTGAGACGCAGGGTAACAATGCAGACCTGGAGGGTATCCCCAGGTGCAGTCGACTGATAATCTTGGAACCTCCTGACTCAGAATACTGCTACCTTCTCACTGCCATAGGAATGCAGCTAGTTGACAGCTGGCTTCAAGACATGCTTCCCTGTGAGAGCTGAGGACAGGGCAGAACCCTCCCGCATGCTGCCTGACTGTAGGAGTAGCTGCTAACATCCTTATGTTAGTGGCTGGGAGAGGTTGCGGGAAAAGCATGTGTGAGCACTGGGCCTGAACTCCCGTGTATCTGAGTTGAATACAGCGATTTCCAACGGCTTTCCTCAACCAGAGTGTAGCTAGGTTCCAAATCCCATGTACGAGCGGGTAGCAGACATCTGCCTCCCATGCATACACACTTCTGAGAGTTGAGCTTATGGCCTGTACCTCCACATCCAGCCTGCTGGTACCCTTGGCTTCTAAAAGGCCTAGGCTCGCTGTTTGACGGAAGTGCTGGGAGAGGTAATTGGAATCTCCCGGCACACAAGACGAGTGCCTCCAAGCTCAATTCACGATTTCCCAGTAATTCTTGTGGTAGACAGGTGCTACATACTAAGTTCCATATATGAGAAGGTAGCTGAACGCCTTGTCCAAAAGCATCTTACTTCTGAGAGTTGAGCACACCCTCAGTCCCTCACACTTCCACACTGCCTGCAGAGTGAGTTTCACACGTCTTCACCAGAGACGATTGCCAGAGGCTTCTGAGTACAAGTTAACAATGCAGACCTGGAGGGTATCTCCAGGTGCAGTAGAGTGGTAATCTTGGAACCTCCTGACTCAGAGTACTGCTACCTTCTCACTGCCATAGGAATTCAGCTAGTTGACAGCTGGCTTCAAGACATGCTTCCCTGTGAGAGCTGAGGACAGGGCAGAACCCTCCCGCATGCTGCCTGACTGTAGGAGTAGCTGCTAACATCCTTATGTTAGTGGCTGGGAGAGGTTGCGGGAAAAGCATGTGTGAGCACTGGGCCTGAACTCCCGTGTATCTGAGTTGAATACAGCGATTTCCAATGGCCTTCTTCAATCACAGTGTAGCTAGGTTCCAACTCCCATGTCCGAGTGGGTAGCAGACATCTGCCTCCCATGCATACACACTTCTGAGAGTTGAGCTTATGGCCTGTACCTCCACAGCCAGCCTGCTGGTACCCTTGGCTTCTAAAAGGCCTAGGCTCGCTGTTTGACGGAAGTGCTGGGAGAGGTAATTGGAATCTCCCGGCACACAAGACGAGTGCCTCCAAGCTCAATTCACGATTTCCCAGTAATTCGTGTGGTAGACAGGTGATACATACTAAGTTCCATATGTGAGAAGGTAGCTGAACGCCTTGTCCAAAAGCATCTTACTTCTGAGAGTTGAGCTCTCCCTCAGTCCCTCACAGTTCCACACTGCCTGCAGAGTGAGTTTCACACGTCTTCACAAGAGACGATTGCCAGAGACTTCTGAGTACAAGTTAACAATGCAGACCTGGAGGGTATCTCCAGGTGCAGTAGAGTGGTAATCTTGGAACCTCCTGACTCAGAGTACTGCTACCTTCTCACTGCCATAGGAATTCAGCTAGTTGACAGCTGGCTTCAAGACATGCTTCCCTGTGAGAGCTGAGGACAGGGCAGAACCCTCCCGCATGCTGCCTGACTGTAGGAGTAGCTGCTAACATCCTTATGTTAGTGGCTGGGAGAGGTTGCGGGAAAAGCATGTGTGAGCACTGGGCCTGAACTCCCGTGTATCTGAGTTGAATACAGCGATTTCCAATGGCCTTCTTCAATCACAGTGTAGCTAGGTTCCAACTCCCATGTCCGAGTGGGTAGCAGACATCTGCCTCCCATGCATACACACTTCTGAGAGTTGAGCTTATGGCCTGTACCTCCACATCCAGCCTGCTCGTACCCTTGGCTTCTAAAAGGCCTAGGCTCGCTGTTTGACGGAAGTGCTGGGAGAGGTAATTGGAATCACCCGGCACACAAGACTAGTGCCTCCAAGCTCAGTTCAGCGATTTCCTAGTAATTCCTGTGGTAGACTGGTGCTACATACTAAGTTCCATACGTGAGAGGGTAGCTGAACGCCTTGTCCAAAACCATCTTACTTCTGAGAGTTGAGCTCAGCCTCAGTCCCTCACAGTTCCACACTGCCTGCAGAGTGAGTTTCGCAGGTCTTCAGCAGAGACGTTTGCCAGAGGCTTCTGAGACGCAGGGTAACAATGCAGACCTGGAGGGTATCCCCAGGTGCAGTCGACTGGTAATCTTGGAACCTCCTGACTCAGAATACTGCTACCTTCTCACTGCCATAGGAATGCAGCTAGTTGACAGCTGGCTTCAAGACATGCTTCCCTGTGAGAGCTGAGGACAGGGCAGAACCCTCCCGCATGCTGCCTGACTGTAGGAGTGGCTGCTAACATCCTAATGTTAGTGGCTGGGAGAGGCTGCGGGAAAAGCATGTGTGAGCACTGGGCCTGAACTCCCGTGTATCTGAGTTGAATACAGCGATTTCCAACGGCTTTCCTCAACCAGAGTGTAGCTAGGTTCCAAATCCCATGTACGAGCGGGTAGCAGGCATCTGCCTCCCATGCATACACACTTCTGAGAGTTGAGCTTATGGCCTGTACCTCCACAGCCAGCCTGCTGGTACCCTTGGCTTCTAAAAGGCCTAGGCTCGCTGTTTGACGGAAGTGCTGGGAGAGGTAATTGGAATCTCCCGGCACACAAGACGAGTGCCTCCAAGCTCAATTCACGATTTCCCAGTAATTCTTGTGGTAGACAGGTGCTACATACTAAGTTCCATATGTGAGAAGGTAGCTGAACGCCTTGTCCAAAAGCATCTTACTTCTGAGAGTTGAGCACACCCTCAGTCCCTCACACTTCCACACTGCCTGCAGAGTGAGTTTCACACGTCTTCACCAGAGACGATTGCCAGAGGCTTCTGAGTACAAGTTAACAATGCAGACCTGGAGGGTATCTCCAGGTGCAGTAGAGTGGTAATCTTGGAACCTCCTGACTCAGAGTACTGCTACCTTCTCACTGCCATAGGAATTCAGCTAGTTGACAGCTGGCTTCAAGACATGCTTCCCTGTGAGAGCTGAGGACAGGGCAGAACCCTCCCGCATGCTGCCTGACTGTAGGAGTAGCTGCTAACATCCTTATGTTAGTGGCTGGGAGAGGTTGCGGGAAAAGCATGTGTGAGCACTGGGCCTGAACTCCCGTGTATCTGAGTTGAATACAGCGATTTCCAATGGCCTTCTTCAATCACAGTGTAGCTAGGTTCCAACTCCCATGTCCGAGTGGGTAGCAGACATCTGCCTCCCATGCATACACACTTCTGAGAGTTGAGCTTATGGCCTGTACCTCCACATCCAGCCTGCTGGTACCCTTGGCTTCTAAAAGGCCTAGGCTCGCTGTTTGACGGAAGTGCTGGGAGAGGTAATTGGAATCACCCGGCACACAAGACTAGTGCCTCCAAGCTCAGTTCAGCAATTTCCTAGTAATTCCTGTGGTAGACTGGTGCTACATACTAAGTTCCATACGTGAGAGGGTAGCTGAACGCCTTGTCCAAAACCATCTTACTTCTGAGAGTTGAGCTCAGCCTCAGTCCCTCACAGTTCCACACTGCCTGCAGAGTGAGTTTCGCAGGTCTTCAGCAGAGACGTTTGCCAGAGGCTTCTGAGACGCAGGGTAACAATGCAGACCTGGACGGTATCCCCAGGTGCAGTCGACTGGTAATCTTGGAACCTCCTGACTCAGAATACTGCTACCTTCTCACTGCCATAGGAATGCAGCTAGTTGACAGCTGGCTTCAAGACATGCTTCCCTGTGAGAGCTGAGGACAGGGCAGAACCCTCCCGCATGCTGCCTGACTGTAGGAGTGGCTGCTAACATCCTAATGTTAGTGGCTGGGAGAGGCTGCGGGAAAAGCATGTGTGAGCACTGGGCCTGAACTCCCGTGTATCTGAGTTGAATACAGCGATTTCCAACGAATTTCCTCAACCAGAGTGTAGCTAGGTTCCAAATCCCATGTATGAGCGGGTAGCAGACATCTGCCTCCCATGCATACACACTTCTGAGAGTTGAGCTTATGGCCTGTACCTCCACAGCCATCCTGCTGGTACCCTTGGCTTCTAAAAGGCCTAGGCTCGCTGTTTGACGGAAGTGCTGGGAGAGGTAATTGGAATAACCCGGCACACATGACTAGTGCCTCCAAGCTCAGTTCAGTGATTTCCTAATAATTCCTGTGGTAGACTGGTGCTACATACTAAGTTCCATACGTGAGAGGGTAGCTGAACGCCTTGTCCAAAACCATGTTACTTCTGAGAGTTGAGCTCAGCCTCAGTCCCTCACAGTTCCACACTGCCTGCAGAGTGAGTTTCGCAGGTCTTCAGCAGAGACGTTTGCCAGAGGCTTCTGAGACGCAGGGTAACAATGCAGACCTGGAGGGTATCCCCAGGTGCAGTCGACTGATAATCTTGGAACCTCCTGACTCAGAATACTGCTACCTTCTCAATGCCATAGGAATGCAGCTAGTTGACAGCTGGCTTCAAGACATGCTTCCCTGTGAGAGCTGAGGACAGGGCAGAACCCTCCCGCATGCTGCCTGACTGTAGGAGTAGCTGCTAACATCCTTATGTTAGTGGCTGGGAGAGGTTGCGGGAAAAGCATGTGTGAGCACTGGGCCTGAACTCCCGTGTATCTGAGTTGAATACAGCGATTTCCAACGGCTTTCCTCAACCAGAGTGTAGCTAGGTTCCAAATCCCATGTACGAGCGGGTAGCAGACATCTGCCTCCCATGCATACACACTTCTGAGAGTTGAGCTTATGGCCTGTACCTCCACATCCAGCCTGCTGGTACCCTTGGCTTCTAAAAGGCCTAGGCTCGCTGTTTGACGGAAGTGCTGGGAGAGGTAATTGAAATCTCCCGGCACACAAGACGAGTGCCTCCAAGCTCAATTCACGATTTCCCAGTAATTCTTGTGGTAGACAGGTGCTACATACTAAGTTCCATATGTGAGAAGGTAGCTGAACGCCTTGTCCAAAAGCATCTTACTTCTGAGAGTTGAGCACACCCTCAGTCCCTCACACTTCCACACTGCCTGCAGAGTGAGTTTCACACGTCTTCACCAGAGACGATTGCCAGAGGCTTCTGAGTACAAGTTAACAATGCAGACCTGGAGGGTATCTCCAGGTGCAGTAGAGTGGTAATCTTGGAACCTCCTGACTCAGAGTACTGCTACCTTCTCACTGCCATAGGAATGCAGCTAGTTGACAGCTGGCTTCAAGACATGCTTCCCTGTGAGAGCTGAGGACAGGGCAGAACCCTCCCGCATCCTGCCTGACTGTACGAGTAGCTGCTAACATCCTTATGTTAGTGGCTGGGAGAGGTTGCGGGAAAAGCATGTGTGAGCACTGGGCCTGAACTCCCGTGTATCTGAGTTGAATACAGCGATTTCCAATGGCCTTCTTCAATCACAGTGTAGCTAGGTTCCTACTCCCATGTCCGTGTGGGTAGCAGACATCTGCCTCCCATGCATACACACTTCTGAGAGTTGAGCTTATGGCCTGTACCTCCACAGCCAGCCTGCTGGTACCCTTGGCTTCTAAAAGGCCTAGGCTCGCTGTTTGACGGAAGTGCTGGGAGAGGTAATTGGAATCACCCGGCACACAAGACTAGTGCCTCCAAGCTCAGTTCAGCGATTTCCTAGTAATTCCTGTGGTAGAATGGTGCTACATACTAAGTTCCATACGTGAGAGGGTAGCTGAACGCCTTGTCCAAAACCATCTTACTTCTGAGAGTTGAGCTCAGCCTCAGTCCCTCACAGTTCCACACTGCCTGCAGAGTGAGTTTCGCAGGTCTTCAGCAGAGACGTTTGCCAGAGGCTTCTGAGACGCAGGGTAACAATGCAGACCTGGAGGGTATCCCCAGGTGCAGTCGACTGGTAATCTTGGAACCTCCTGACTCAGAATACTGCTACCTTCTCACTGCCATAGGAATGCAGCTAGTTGACAGCTGGCTTCAAGACATGCTTCCCTCTGAGAGCTGAGGACAGGGCAGAACCCTCCCGCATGCTGCCTGACTGTAGGAGTAGCTGCTAACATCCTTATGTTAGTGGCTGGGAGAGGTTGCGGGAAAAGCATGTGTGAGCACTGGGCCTGAACTCCCGTGTATCTGAGTTGAATACAGCGATTTCCAACGGCTTTCCTCAACCAGAGTGTAGCTAGGTTCCAAATCCCATGTACGAGCGGGTAGCAGACATCTGCCTCCCATGCATACACACTTCTGAGAGTTGAGCTTATGGCCTGTACCTCCACATCCAGCCTGCTGGTACTCTTGGCTTCTAAAAGGCCTAGGCTCGCTGTTTGACGGAAGTGCTGGGAGAGGTAATTGGAATCTCCCGGCACACAAGACGAGTGCCTCCAAGCTCAATTCACGATTTCCCAGTAATTCTTGTGGTAGACAGGTGCTACATACTAAGTTCCATATGTGAGAAGGTAGCTGAACGCCTTGTCCAAAAGCATCTTACTTCTGAGAGTTGAGCACACCCTCAGTCCCTCACACTTCCACACTGCCTGCAGAGTGAGTTTCACACGTCTTCACCAGAGATGATTGCCAGAGGCTTCTGAGTACAAGTTAACAATGCAGACCTGGAGGGTATCTCCAGGTGCAGTAGAGTGGTAATCTTGGAACCTCCTGACTCAGAGTACTGCTACCTTATCACTGCCATAGGAATGCAGCTAGTTGACAGCTGGCTTCAAGACATGCTTCCCTGTGAGAGCTGAGGACAGGGCAGAACCCTCCCGCATCCTGCCTGACTGTAGGATTAGCTGCTAACATCCTAATGTTAGTGGCTGGGAGAGGTTGCGGGAAAAGCATGTGTGAGCACTGGGCCTGAACTCCCGTGTATCTGAGTTGAATACAGCGATTTCCAATGGCCTTCTTCAATCACAGTGTAGCTAGGTTCCAACTCCCATGTCCGAGTGGGTAGCAGAAATCTGCCTCCCATGCATACACACTTCTGAGAGTTGAGCTTATTGCCTGTACCTCCACATCAAGCCTGCTGGTACCCTTGGCTTCTAAAAGGCCTAGGCTCGCTGTTTGACGGAAGTGCTGGGAGAGGTAATTGGAATCACCCGGCACACAAGACTAGTGCCTCCAAGCTCAGTTCAGCGATTTCCTAGTAATTCCTGTGGTAGACTGGTGCTACATACTAAGTTTCATACGTGAGAGGGTAGCTGAACGCCTTGTCCAAAACCATCTTACTTCTGAGAGTTGAGCTCAGCCTCAGTCCCTCACAGTTCCACACTGCCTGCAGAGTGAGTTTCGCAGGTCTTCAGCAGAGACGTTTGCCAGAGGCTTCTGAGACGCAGGGTAACAATGCAGACCTGGAGGGTATCCCCAGGTGCAGTCGACTGGTAATCTTGGAACCTCCTGACTCAGAATACTGCTACCTTCTCACTGCCATAGGAATGCAGCTAGTTGACAGCTAGCTGGCTTCAAGACATGCTTCCCTGAGAGAGCTGAGGACAGGGCAGAACCCTCCCGCATGCTGCCTGACTGTAGGAGTAGCTGCTAACATCCTTATGTTAGTGGCTGGGAGAGGTTGCGGGAAAAGCATGTGTGAGCACTGGGCCTGAACTCCCGTGTATCTGAGTTGAATACAGCGATTTCCAACGGATTTCCTCAACCAGAGTGTAGCTAGGTTCCAAATCCCATGTACGAGCGGGTAGCAGACATCTGCCTCCCATGCATACACACTTCTGAGAGTTGAGCTTATGGCCTGTACCTCCACATCCAGCCTGCTGGTACCCTTGTCTTCTAAAAGTCCTAGGCTCGCTGTTTGACGGAAGTGCTGGGAGAGGTAATTGGAATCTCCCGGCACACAAGACGAGTGCCTCCAAGCTCAATTCACGATTTCCCAGTAATTCTTGTGGTAGACAGGTGCTACATACTAAGTTCCATATGTAAGATGGTAGCTGAACGCCTTGTCCAAAAGCATCTTACTTCTGAGAGTTGAGCCCACCCTCATTCCCTCACAGTTCCACACTGCCTGCAGAGTGAGTTTCACACGTCTTCACCAGAGACGATTGCCAGAGGCTTCTGAGTACAAGTTAACAATGCAGAACTGGAGGGTATCTCCAGGTGCAGTAGACTGGTAATCTTGGAACCTCCTGACTCAGAGTACTGCTACCTTCTCACTGCCATAGGAATGCAGCTAGTTGACAGCTGGCTTCAAGACATGCTTCCCTGTGAGAGCTGAGGACAGGGCAGAACCCTCCCGCATCCTGCCTGACTGTAGGAGTAGCTCCTAACATCCTTATGTTAGTGCCTGGGAGACGTTGCGGGAAAAGCATGTGTGAGCACTGGGCCTGAACTCCCGTGTATCTGAGTTGAATACAGCGATTTCCAATGGACTTCTTTAATCACAGTGCAGCTAGGTTCCAACTCCCATGTCCGAGTGGGTAGCAGACATCTGCCTCCCATGCATACACACTTCTGAGAGTTGAGCTTATGGCCTGTACCTCCACATCCAGCCTGCTGGTACCCTTGGCTTCTAAAAGGCCTAGGCTCGCTGTTTGACGGAAGTGCTGGGAGAGGTAATTGGAATCTCCCGGCACACAAGACGAGTGCCTCCAAGCTCAATTCACGATTTCCCGGTAATTCTTGTGGTAGACAGGTGCTACATACTAAGTTCCATATGTGAGAAGGTAGCTGAACGCCTTGTCCAAAAGCATCTTACTTCTGAGATTTGAGCACACCCTCAGTCCCTCACACTTCCACACTGCCTGCAGAGTGAGTTTCACACGTCTTCACCAGAGACGATTGCCAGAGGCTTCTGAGTACAAGTTAACAATGCAGACCTGGAGGGTATTTCCAGGTGCACTAGAGTGGTAATCTTGGAACCTCCTGACTCAGAGTACTGCTACCTTCTCACTGCCATAGGAATGCAGCTAGTTGACAGCTGGCTTCAAGACATGCTTCCCTGTGAGAGCTGAGGACAGGGCAGAACCCTCCCGCATCCTGCCTGACTGTAGGAGTAGCTGCTAACATCCTTATGTTAGTGGCTGGGAGAGGTTGCGGGAAAAGCATGTGTGAGCACTGGGCCTGAACTCCCGTGTATCTGAGTTGAATACAGCGATTTCCAATGGCCTTCTTCAATCACAGTGTAGCTAGGTTCCAACTCCCATGTCCGAGTGGGTAGCAGACATCTGCCTCCCATGCATACACACTTCTGAGAGTTGAGCTTATGGCCTGTACCTCCACATCCAGCCTGCTGGTACCCTTGGCTTCTAAAAGGCCTAGGCTCGCTGTTTGACGGAAGTGCTGGGAGAGGTAATTGGAATCACCCGGCACACAAGACTAGTGCCTCCAAGCTCAGTTCAGCGATTTCCTAGTAATTCCTGTGGTAGACTGGTGCTACATACTAAGTTCCATACGTGAGAGGGTAGCTGAACGCCGTGTCCAAAACCATCTTACTTCTGAGAGTTGAGCTCAGCCACAGTCCCTCACAGTTCCACACTGCCTGCAGAGTGAGTTTCGCAGGTCTTCAGCAGAGACGTTTGCCAGAGGCATCTGAGACGCAGGGTAACAATGCAGACCTGGAGGGTATCCCCAGGTGCAGTCGACTGGTAATCTTGGAAACTCCTGACTCAGAATACTGCTACCTTCTCACTGCCATAGGAATGCAGCTAGTTGACAGCTAGCTGGCTTCAAGACATGCTTCCCTGTGAGAGCTGAGGACAGGGCAGAACCCTCCCGCATGCTGCCTGACTGTAGGAGTAGCTGCTAACATCCTAATGTTAGTGGCTGGGAGAGGTTGCGGGAAAAGCATGTGTGAGCACTGGGCCTGAACTCCCGTGTATCTGAGTTGAATACAGCGATTTCCAACGGCTTTCCTCAACCAGAGTGTAGCTAGGTTCCAAATCCCATGTACGAGCGGGTAGCAGACATCTGCCTCCCATGCATACACACTTCTGAGAGTTGAGCTTATGGCCTGTACCTCCACAGCCAGCCTGCTGGTACCCTTGGCTTCTAAAAGGCCTAGGCTCGCTGTTTGACGGAAGTGCTGGGAGAGGTAATTGGAATCTCCCGGCACACAAGACGAGTACCTCCAAGCTCAATTCACGATTTCCCAGTAATTCTTGTGGTAGACAGGTGCTACATACTAAGTTCCATATGTGAGATGGTAGCTGAACGCCTTGTCTAAAAGCATCTTACTTCTGAGAGTTGAGCCCACCCTCAGTCCCTCACAGTTCCACACTGCCTGCAGAGTGAGTTTCACACGTCTTCACCAGAGACGATTGCCAGAGGCTTCTGAGTACAAGTTAAAAATGCAGACATGGAGGGTGTCTCCAGGTGCAGTAGAGTGGTAATCTTGGAACCTCCTGACTCAGAATACTGCTACCTTCTCACTGCCATAGGAATGCAGCTAGTTGACAGCTGGCTTCAAGACATGCTTCCCTGTGAGAGCTGAGGACAGGGCAGAACCCTCCCGCATCCTGCCTGACTGTAGGAGTAGCTGCTAACATCCTTATGTTAGTGGCTGGGAGAGGTTGCGGGAAAAGCATGTGTGAGCACTGGGCCTGAACTCCCGTGTATCTGAGTTGAATACAGCGATTTCCAATGGCCTTCTTCAATCACAGTGTAGCTAGGTTCCAACTCCCATGTCCGAGTGGGTAGCAGACATCTGCCTCCCATGCATACACACTTCTGAGAGTTGAGCTTATGGCCTGTACCTCCACATCCAGCCTGCTGGTACCCTTGGCTTCTAAAAGGCCTAGGCTCGCTGTTTGACGGAAGTGCTGGGAGAGGTAATTGGAATCACCCGGCACACAAGACTAGTGCCTCCAAGCTCAGTTCAGCGATTTCCTAGTAATTCCTGTGGTAGACTGGTGCTACATACTAAGTTCCATACGTGAGAGGGTAGCTGAACGCCTTGTCCAAAACCATCTTACTTCTGAGAGTTGAGCTCAGCCTCAGTCCCTCACAGTTCCACACTGCCTGCAGAGTGAGTTTCGCAGGTCTTCAGCAGAGACGTTTGCCAGAGGCTTCTGAGACGCAGGGTAACAATGCAGACCTGGAGGGTATCCCCAGGTGCAGTCGACTGGTAATCTTGGAACCTCCTGACTCAGAATACTGCTACCTTCTCACTGCCATAGGAATGCAGCTAGTTGACAGCTGGCTTCAAGACATGCTTCCCTGTGAGAGCTGAGGACAGGGCAGTACCCTCCCGCATGCTGCCTGACTGTAGGAGTGGCTGCTAACATCCTAATCTTAGTGGCTGGCAGAGGCTGCGGGAAAAGCATGTGTGAGCACTGGGCCTGAACTCCCGTGTATCTGAGTTGAATACAGCGATTCCCAACGGCTTTCCTCAAACAGAGTGTAGCTAGGTTCCAAATCCCATGTACGAGCGGGTAGCAGACATCTGCCTCCCATGCATACACACTTCTGAGAGTTGAGCTTATGGCCTGTACCTCCACAGCCAGCCTGCTGGTACCCTTGGCTTCTAAAAGGCCTAGGCTCGCTGTTTGACGGAAGTGCTGGGAGAGGTAATTGGAATCACCCGGCACACATGACTAGTGCCTCCAAGCTCAGTTCAGTGATTTCCTAGTAATTCCTGTGGTAGACTGGTGCTACATACTAAGTTCCATACGTGAGAGGGTAGCTGAACGCCTTGTCCAAAACCATCTTACTTCTGAGAATTGAGCTCAGCCTCAGTCCCTCACAGTTCCACACTGCCTGCAGAGTGAGTTTCGCAGGTCTTCAGCAGAGACGTTTGCCAGAGGCTTCTGAGACGCAGGGTAACAATGCAGACCTGGAGGGTATCCCCAGGTGCAGTCGACTGATAATCTTGGAACCTCCTGACTCAGAATACTGCTACCTTCTCACTGCCATAGGAATGCAGCTAGTTGACAGCTGGCTTCAAGACATGCTTCCCTGTGAGACCTGAGGACAGGGCAGAACCCTCCCGCATGCTGCCTGACTGTAGGAGTAGCTGCTAACATCCTTATGTTAGTGGCTGGGAGAGGTTGCGGGAAAAGCATGTGTGAGCACTGGGCCTGAACTCCCGTGTATCTGAGTTGAATACAGCGATTTCCAACGGCTTTCCTCAACCAGAGTGTAGCTAGGTTCCAAATCCCATGTACGAGCGGGTAGCAGAATCTGCCTCCCATGCATACACACTTCTGAGAGTTGAGCTTATGGCCTGTACCTCCACATCCAGCCTGCTGGTACCCTTGGCTTCTAAAAGGCCTAGGCTCGCTGTTTGTCGTAAGTGCTGGGAGAGGTAATTGGAATCTCCCGGCACACAAGACGAGTGCCTCCAAGCTCAATTCACGATTTCCCAGTAATTCTTGTGGTAGACAGGTGGTACATACTAAGTTCCATATGTGAGAAGGTAGCTGAACGCCTTGTCCAAAAGCATCTTACTTCTGAGAGTTGAGACCACCCTCAGTCCCTCACACTTCCACACTGCCTGCAGAGTGAGTTTCACACGTCTTCACCAGGGACGATTGCCAGAGGCTTCTGAGTACAAGTTAACAATGCAGACCTGGAGGGTATCTCCAGGTGCAGTAGAGTGGTAATCTTGGAACCTCCTGACTCAGAGTACTGCTACCTTCTCACTGCCATAGGAATGCAGCTAGTTGACAGCTGGCTTCAAGACATGCTTCCCTGTGAGAGCTGAGGACAGGGCAGAACCCTCCCGCATCCTGCCTGACTGTAGGAGTAGCTGCTAACATCCTTATGTTAGTGGCTGGGAGAGGTTGCGGGAAAAGCATGTGTGAGCACTGGGCCTGAACTCCCGTGTATCTGAGTTGAATACAGCGATTTCCAATGGCCTTCTTCAATCACAGTGTAGCTAGATTCCAACTCCCATGTCCGAGTGGGTAGCAGACATCTGCCTCCCATGCATACACACTTCTGAGAGTTGAGCTTATGGCCTGTACCTCCACATCCAGCCTGCTGGTACCCTTGGCTTCTAAAAGGCCTAGGCTCGCTGTTTGACGGAAGTGCTGGGAGAGGTAATTGGAATCACCCGGCACACAAGACTAGTGCCTCCAAGCTCAGTTCAGCGATTTCCTAGTAATTCCTGTGGTAGACTGGTGCTACATACTAAGTTCCATACGTGAGAGGGTAGCTGAACGCCTTGTACAAAACCATCTTACTTCTGAGAGTTGAGCTCAGCCTCAGTCCCTCACAGTTCCACACTGCCTGCAGAGTGAGTTTCGCAGGTCTTCAGCAGAGACGTTTGCCAGAGGCTTCTGAGACGCAGGGTAACAATGCAGACCTGGAGGGTATCCCCAGGTGCAGTCGACTGGTAATCTTGGAACCTCCTGACTCAGAATACTGCTACCTTCTCACTGCCATAGGAATGCAGCTAGTTGACAGCTGGCTTCAAGACATGCTTCCCTGTGAGAGCTTAGGACAGGGCAGAACCCTCCCGCATGCTGCCTGACTGTAGGAGTAGCTGCTAACATCCTTATGTTAGTGGCTGTGAGAGGCTGCGGGAAAAGCATGTGTGAGCACTGGGCCTGAACTCCCGGGTATCTGAGTTGAATACAGCGATTTCCAACGGCTTTCCTCAACCAGAGTGTAGCTAGGTTCCAAATCCCATGTACGAGGGGGTAGCAGACATCTGCCTCCCATGCATACACACTTCTGAGAGTTGAGCTTATGGCCTGTACCTCCACAGCCAGCCTGCTGGTACCCTTGGCTTCTAAAAGGCCTAGGCTCGCTGTTTGACGGAAGTGCTGGGAGAGGTAATTGGAATCACCCGGCACACAAGACTAGTGCCTCCAAGCTCAGTTCAGTGATTTCCTAGTAATTCCTGTGGTAGACTGGTGCTACATACTAAGTTCCATACGTGAGAGGGTAGCTGAACGCCTTGTCCAAAACCATCTTACTTCTGAGAGTTGAGCTCAGCCTCAGTCCCTCACAGTTCCACACTGCCTGCAGAGTGAGTTTCGCAGGTCTTCAGCAGAGACGTTTGCCAGAGGCTTCTGAGACGCAGGGTAACAATGCAGACCTGGAGGGTATCCCCAGTTGCAGTCGACTGATAATCTTGGAACCTCCTGACTCAGAATACTGCTACCTTCTCACTGCCATAAAAATGCAGCTAGTTGACAGCTGGCTTCAAGACATGCTTCCCCGTGAGAGCTGAGGACAGGGCAGAACCCTCCCGCATCCTGCCTACTGTAGGAGTAGCTGCTAACATCCTTATGTTAGTGGCTGGGAGAGGTTGCGGGAAAAGCATGTGTGAGCACTGGGCCTGAACTCCCGTGTATCTGAGTTGAATACAGCGATTTCCAATGCCCTTCTTCAATCACAGTGTAGCTAGGTTCCAACTCCCATGTCCGAGTGGGTAGCAGACATCTGCCTCCCATGCATACACACTTCTGAGAGTTGAGCTTATGGCCTGTACCTCCACATCCAGCCTGCTGGTACCCTTGGCTTCTAAAAGGCCTAGGCTCGCTGTTTGACGGAAGTGCTGGGAGAGGTAATTGGAATCACCCGTCACACAAGACTAGTGCCTCCAAGCTCAGTTCAGCGATTTCCTAGTAATTCCTGTGGTAGACTGGTGCTACATACTAAGTTCCATACGTGAGAGGGTAGCTGAACGCCTTGTCCAAAACCATCTTACTTCTGAGAGTTGAGCTCAGCCTCAGTCCCTCACAGTTCCACACTGCCTGCAGAGTGAGTTTCGCAGGTCTTCAGCAGAGACGTTTGCCAGAGGCTTCTGAGACGCAGGGTAACAATGCAGACCTGGAGGGTATCCCCAGGTGCAGTCGACTGGTAATCTTGGAACCTCCTGACTCAGAATACTGCTACCTTCTCACTGCCATAGGAATGCAGCTAGTTGACAGCTGGCTTCAAGACATGCTTCCCTGTGAGAGCTGAGGACAGGGCAGAACCCTCCCGCATGCTGCCTAACTGTAGGAGTAGCTGCTAACATCCTTATGTTAGTGGCTGGGAGAGGTTGCGGGAAAAGCATGTGTGAGCACTGGGCCTGAACTCCCGTGTATCTGAGTTGAATACAGCGATTTGCAACGGCTTTCCTCAACCAGAGTGTAGCTAGGTTCCAAATCCCATGTACGAGCGGGTAGCAGACATCTGCCTCCCATGCATACACACTTCTGAGAGTTGAGCTTATGGCCTGTACCTCCACATCCAGCCTGCTGGTACCCTTGGCTTCTAAAAGGCCTAGGCTCGCTGTTTGACGGAATTGCTGGGAGAGGTAACTGGAATCTCCCGGCCCACAAGACGAGTGCCTCCAAGCTCAATTCACGATTTCCCAGTAATTCTTGTGGTAGACAGGTGCTACATACTAAGTTCCATATGTGAGAAGGTAGATGAACGCCTTGTCCAAAAGCATCTTACTTCTGAGAGTTGAGCACACCCTCAGTCCCTCACACTTCCACACTGCCTGCAGAGTGAGTTTCACACGTCTTCACCAGAGACGATTGCCAGAGGTTTCTGAGTACAAGTTAACAATGCAGACCTGGAGGGTATCTCCAGGTGCAGTAGAGTGGTAATCTTGGAACCTCCTGACTCAGAGTACTGCTACCTTCTCACAGCCATAGGAATGCAGCTAGTTGACAGCTGGCTTCAAGACATGCTTCCCTGTGAGAGCTGAGGACAGGGCAGAACCCTCCCACATCCTGCCTGACTGTAGGATTAGCTGCTAACATCCTAATGTTAGGGGCTGGGAGAGGTTGCGGGAAAAGCATGTGTGAGCACTGGGCCTTAACTCCCGTGTATCTGAGTTGAATACAGCGATTTCCAATGGCCTTCTTCAATCACAGTGTAGCTAGGTTCCAACTCCCATGTCCGAGTGGGTAGCAGACATCTGCCTCCCATGCATACACACTTCTGAGAGTTGAGCTTATGGCCTGTACCTCCACAGCCAGCCTGCTGGTACCCTTGGCTTCTAAAAGGCCTAGGCTCTCTGTTTGACGGAAATGCTGGGAGAGGTAATTGGAATCACGCGGCACACAAGACTAGTGCCTC
Source organism: Canis lupus baileyi (assembly GCF_048164855.1). Classification (NCBI taxonomy): domain Eukaryota; kingdom Metazoa; phylum Chordata; class Mammalia; order Carnivora; family Canidae; genus Canis; species Canis lupus. The sequence continues at coordinate 77,396,296 of NC_132844.1, read as the reverse complement.
CAAGCTCAGTTCAGCGATTTCCTAGTAATTCCTGTGGTAGACTAGTGCTACATACTAAGTTCCATATGTGAGAGGGTAGCTGAACGCCTTGTCCAAAACCATCTTACTTCTGAGAGTTGAGCTCAGCCTCAGTCCCTCACAGTTCCACACTGCCTGCAGAGTGAGTTTCGCAGGTCTTCAGCAGAGACGTTTGCTAGAGGCTTCTGAGACACAGGGTAACAATGCAGACCTGGAGGGTATCCCCAGGTGCAGTCGACTGGAAATCTTGGAACCTCCTGACTCAGAATACTGCTACCTTCTCACTGCCATAGGAATGCAGCTAGTTGACTGCTGGCTTCAAGACATGCTTCCCTGTGAGAGCTGAGGACAGGGCTGAACCCTCCCGCATGCTGCCTGACTGTAGGAGTAGCTGCTAACATCCTTATATTAGTGGCTGTGAGAGGTTGCGGGAAAAGCATGTGTGAGCACTGGGCCTGAACTCCCGTGTATCTGAGTAGAATACAGCGATTTTCAACGGCTTTCCTCAACCAGAGTGTAGCTAGGTTCCAAATCCCATGTACGAGCGGGTACCAGACATCTGCCTCCCATGCATAGACACTTCTGAGAGTTGAGCTTATGGCCTGTACCTCCACAGCCAGCCTGCTGGTACCCTTGGCTTCTAAAAGGCCTAGGCTCGCTGTTTGACGGAAGTGCTGGGAGAGGTAATTGGAATCTCCCGGCACACAAGACGAGTGCCTCCAAGTTCAATTCACGATTTCCCAGTAATTCTTGTGGTAGACAGGTGCTACATACTAAGTTCCATATGTGAGAAGGTAGCTGAACGCCTTGTCCAAAAGCATCTTACTTCTGAGAGTTGAGCCCACCCTCAGTCCCTCACACTTCTACAGTGCCTGCAGAGTGAGTTTCACACGTCTTCACCAGAGACGATTGCCAGAGGCTTCTGAGTACAAGTTAACAATGCAGACTTGGAGGGTATCTCCAGGTGCAGTAGAGTGGTAATCTTGGAACCTCCTGACTCAGAGTACTGCTACCTTCTCACTGCCATAGAAATGCAGCTAGTTGACAGCTGGCTTCAAGACATGCTTCCCTGTGAGAGCTGAGGACAGGGCAGAACCCTCCCGCATCCTGCTGACTGTAGCAGTAGCTGCTAACATCCTTATGTTAGTGGCTGGGAGAGGTTGCGGGAAAAGCATGTGTGAGCACTGGGCGTGAACTCCCGTGTATCTGAGTTGAATACAGCGATTTCCAATGGCCTTCTTCAATCACAGTGTAGCTAGGTTCCAACTCCCATGTCCGAGTGGGTAGCAGACATCTGCCTCCCATGCATACACACTTCTGAGAGTTGAGCTTATGGCCTGAACCTCTACATCCAGTCTGCTCATACCCTTGGCTTCTAAAAGGCCTAGGCTCGCTGTTTGACGGAAGTGCTGGGAGAGGTAATTGGAATCACCCGGCACACAAGACTAGTGCCTCCAAGCTCAGTTCAGCGATTTCCTAGTAATTCCTGTGGTAGACTGGTGCTACATACTAAGTTCCATACGTGAGAGGGTAGCTGAACGCCTTGTCCAAAACCATCTTACTTCTGAGAGTTGAGCTCAGCCTCAGTCCCTCACAGTTCCACACTGCCTGCAGAGTGAGTTTCGCAGGTCTTCAGCAGAGACGTTTGCCAGAGGCTTCTGAGACGCAGGGTAACAATGCAGACCTGGAGGGTATCCCCAGGTGCAGTCGACTGATAATCTTGGAACCTCCTGACTCAGAATACTGCTACCTTCTCACTGCCATAGGAATGCAGCTAGTTGACAGCTGGCTTCAAGACATGCTTCCCTGTGAGAGCTGAGGACAGGGCAGAACCCTCCCGCATGCTGCCTGACTGTAGGAGTGGCTGCTAACATCCTAATGTTAGTGGCTGGGAGAGGCTGCGGGAAAAGCATGTGTGAGCACTGGGCCTGAACTCCCGTGTATCTGAGTTGAATACAGCGATTTCCAACGGCTTTCCTCAACCAGAGTGTAGCTAGGTTCCAAATCCCATGTATGAGCGGGTAGCAGACATCTGCCTCCCATGCATACACACTTCTGAGAGTTGAGCTTATGGCCTGTACCTCCACAGCCAGCCTGCTGGTACCCTTGGCTTCTAAAAGGCCTAGGCTCGCTGTTTGACGGAAGTGCTGGGAGAGGTAATTGGAATCACCCGGCACACATGACTAGTGCCTCCAAGCTCAGTTCAGTGATTTCCTAGTAATTCCTGTGGTAGACTGGTGCTACATACTAAGTTCCATACGTGAGAGGGTAGCTGAACGCCTTGTCCAAAAGCATGTTACTTCTGAGAGTTGAGCTCAGCCTCAGTCCCTCACAGTTCCACACTGCCTGCAGAGTGAGTTTCGCAGGTCTTCAGCAGAGACGTTTGCCAGAGGCTTCTGAGACGCAGGGTAACAATGCAGACCTGGAGGGTATCCCCAGGTGCAGTCGACTGATAATCTTGGAACCTCCTGACTCAGAATACTGCTACCTTCTCACTGCCATAGGAATGCAGCTAGTTGACAGCTGGCTTCAAGACATGCTTCCCTGTGAGAGCTGAGGACAGGGCAGAACCCTCCCGCATGCTGCCTGACTGTAGGAGTAGCTGCTAACATCCTTATGTTAGTGGCTGGGAGAGGTTGCGGGAAAAGCATGTGTGAGCACTGGGCCTGAACTCCCGTGTATCTGAGTTGAATACAGCGATTTCCAACGGCTTTCCTCAACCAGAGTGTAGCTAGGTTCCAAATCCCATGTACGAGCGGGTAGCAGACATCTGCCTCCCATGCATACACACTTCTGAGAGTTGAGCTTATGGCCTGTACCTCCACATCCAGCCTGCTGGTACCCTTGGCTTCTAAAAGGCCTAGGCTCGCTATTTGACGGAAGTGCTGGGAGAGGTAATTGGAATCTCCCGGCACACAAGACGAGTGCCTCCAAGCTCAATTCACGATTTCCCAGTAATTCTTGTGGTAGACAGGTGCTACATACTAAGTTCCATATGTGAGAAGGTAGCTGAACGCCTTGTCCAAAAGCATCTTACTTCTGAGAGTTGAGCACACCCTCAGTCCCTCACACTTCCACACTGCCTGCAGAGTGAGTTTCACACGTCTTCACCAGAGACGATTGCCAGAGGCTTCTGAGTACAAGTTAACAATGCAGACCTGGAGGGTATCTCCAGGTGCAGTAGAGTGGTAATCTTGGAACCTCCTGACTCAGAGTACTGCTACCTTCTCACTGCCATAGGAATGCAGCTAGTTGACAGCTGGCTTCAAGACATGCTTCCCTGTGAGAGCTGAGGACAGGGCAGAACCCTCCCGCATCCTGCCTGACTGTAGGAGTAGCTGCTAACATCCTTATGTTAGTGGCTGGGAGAGGTTGCGGGAAAAGCATGTGTGAGCACTGGGCCTGAACTCCCGTGTATCTGAGTTGAATACAGCGATTTCCAATGGCCTTCTTCAATCACAGAGTAGCTAGGTTCCAACTCCCATGTCCGTGTGGGTAGCAGACATCTGCCTCCCATGCATACACACTTCTGAGATTTGAGCTTATGGCCTGTACCTCCACAGCCAGCCTGCTGGTACCCTTGGCTTCTAAAAGGCCTAGGCTCGCTGTTTGACGGAAGTGCTGGGAGAGGTAACTGGAATCACCCGGCACACAAGACTAGTGCCTCCAAGCTCAGTTCAGCGATTTCCTAGTAATTCCTGTGGTAGAATGGTGCTACATACTAAGTTCCATACGTGAGAGGGTAGCTGAACGCCTTGTCCAAAACCATCTTACTTCTGAGAGTTGAGCTCAGCCTCAGTCCCTCACAGTTCCACACTGCCTGCAGAGTGAGTTTCGCAGGTCTTCAGCAGAGACGTTTGCCAGAGGCTTCTGAGACGCAGGGTAACAATGCAGACCTGGAGGGTATCCCCAGGTGCAGTCGACTGGTAATCCTGGAACCTCCTGACTCAGAATACTGCTACCTTCTCACTGCCATAGGAATGCAGCTAGTTGACAGCTGGCTTCAAGACATGCTTCCCTCTGAGAGCTGAGGACAGGGCAGAACCCTCACGCATGCTGCCTGACTGTAGGAGTAGCTGCTAACATCCTTATGTTAGTGGCTGGGAGAGGTTGCGGGAAAAGCATGTGTGAGCACTGGGCCTGAACTCCCGTGTATCTGAGTTGAATACAGCGATTTCCTACGGCTTTCCTCAACCAGAGTGTAGCTAGATTCCAAATCCCATGTACGAGCGGGTAGCAGACATCTCCCTCCCATGCATACACACTTCTGAGAGTTGAGCTTATGGCCTGTACCTCCACATCCAGCCTGCTGGTACCCTTGGCCTCTAAAAGGCCTAGGCTCGCTGTTTGACGGAAGTGCTGGGAGAGGTAATTGGAATATCCCAGCACACAAGACGAGTGCCTCCAAGCTCAATTCACGATTTCCCAGTAATTCTTGTGGTAGAGAGGTGCTACATACTAAGTTCCAAATGTGAGAAGGTAGCTGAACGCCTTGTCCAAAAGCATATTACTTCTGAGATTTGAGCACACCCTCAGTCCCTCACACTTCCACACTGCCTGCAGAGTGAGTTTCGCAGGTCTTCAGCAGAGACGATTGCCAGAGGCTTCTGAGTACAAGTTAACAATGCAGACCTGGAGGGTATCTCCAGGTGCAGTAGAGTGGTAATCTAAGAACCTCCTGACTCAGAGTACTGCTACCTTCTCACTGCCATAGGAATGCAGCTAGTTGACAGCTGGCTTCAAGACATGCTTCCCTGTGAGAGCTGAGGACAGGGCAGAACCCTCCCGCATCCTGCCTGACTGTAGGAGTAGCTGCTAACATCCTAATGTTAGTGGCTGGGAGAGGTTGCGGAAAAAGCATGTGTGAGCACTGGGCCTGAACTCCCGTGTATCTGAGTTGAATACAGCGATTTCCAATGGCCTTCTTCAATCACAGTGTAGCTAGGTTCCAACTCCCATGTCCGAGTGGGTAGCAGACATCTGCCTCCCATGCATACACACTTCTGAGAGTTGAGCTTATGGCCTGTACCTCCACATCCAGCCTGCTCGTACCCTTGGCTTCTAAAAGGCCTAGGCTCGCTGTTTGACGGAAGTGCTGGGAGAGGTAATTGGAATCACCCGGCACACAAGACTAGTGCCTCCAAGCTCAGTTCAGCGATTTCCTAGTAATTCCTGTGGTAGACTGGTGCTACATACTAAGTTCCATACGTGAGAGGGTAGCTGAACGCCTTGTCCAAAACCATCTTACTTCTGAGAGTTGAGCTCAGCCTCAGTCCCTCACAGTTCCACACTTCCTGCAGAGTGAGTTTCGCAGGTCTTCATCAGAGACGTTTGCCAGAGGCTTCTGAGACGCAGGGTAACAATGCAGACCTGGAGGGTATCCCCAGGTGCAGTCGACTGGTAATCTTGGAACCTCCTGACTCAGAATACTGCTACCTTCTCACTGCCATAGGAATGCAGCTAGTTGACAGCTGGCTTCAAGACATTCTTCCCTGTGAGAGCTTAGGACAGGGCAGAACCCTCCCGCATGCTGCCTGACTGTAGGAGTAGCTGCTAACATCCTTATGTTAGTGGCTGGGAGAGGTTGCGGGAAAAGCATGTGTGAGCACTGGGCCTGAACTCCCGTGTATCTGAGTTGAATACAGCGATTTCCAACGGCTTTCCTCAACCAGAGTGTAGCTAGGTTCCAATTCCCATGTACGAGCGGGTAGCAGACATCTGCCTCCCATGCATACACACTTCTGAGAGTTGAGCTTATGGCCTGTACCTCCACATCCAGCCTGCTGGTACCCTTGGCTTCTAAAAGGCCTAGGCTCGCTGTTTGACGGAAGTGCTGGGAGAGGTAATTGGAATCTCCCGGCACACAAGACGAGTGCCTCCAAGCTCAATTCACGATTTCCCAGTAATTCTTGTGGTAGACAGGTGCTACATACTAAGTTCCATATGTGAGAAGGTAGCTGAACGCCTTGTCCAAAAGCATCTTACTTCTGAGAGTTGAGCCCACCCTCAGTCCCTCACACTTCCACACTGCCTGCAGAGTGAGTTTCACACGTCTTCACCAGAGACGATTGCCAGAGGCTTCTGAGTACAAGTTAACAATGCAGAACCGGAGAGTATCTCCAGGTGCAGTAGAGTGGTAACCTTGGAACCTCCTGACTCAGAGTACTGCTACCTTCTCACTGCCATAGGAATGCAGCTAGTTGACAGCTGGCTTCAAGACATGCTTCCCTCTGAGAGCTGAGGACAGGGCAGAACCCTCCCGCATCCTGCCTGACTGTAGGAGTAGCTGCTAACATCCTTATGTTAGTGGCTGGGAGAGGTTGCGGGAAAAGCATGTGTGAGCACTGGGCCTGAACTCCCGTGTATCTGAGTTGAATACAGCGATTTCCAATGGCCTTCTTCAATCACAGTGTAGCTAGGTTCCAACTCCCATGTCCGAGTGGGTAGCAGACATCTGCCTCCCATGCATACACACTTCTGAGAGTTGAGCTTATGGCCTGTACCTCCACATCCAGCCTGCTGGTACCCTTGGCTTCTAAAAGGCCTAGGCTCGCTGTTTGACGGAAGTGCTGGGAGAGGTATTTGGAATCACCCGGCACACAAGACTAGTGCCTCCAAGCTCAGTTCAGCGATTTCCTAGTAATTCCTGTGGTAGACTGGTGCTACATACTAAGTTCCATACGTGAGAGGGTAGCTGAACGCCTTGTCCAAAACCATCTTACTTCTGAGAGTTGAGCTCAGCCTCAGTCCCTCACAGTTCCACACTGCCTGCAGAGTGAGTTTCGCAGGTCTTCAGCAGAGACGTTTGCCAGAGGCTTCTGAGACGCAGGGTAACAATGCAGACCTGGAGGGTATCCCCAGGTGCAGTCGACTGGTAATCTTGGAACCTCCTGACTCAGAATACTGCTACCTTCTCACTGCCATAGGAATGCAGCTAGTTGACAGCTGGCTTCAAGACATGCTTCCCTGTGAGAGCTGAGGACAGGGCAGAACCCTCCCGCATGCTGCCTGACTGTAGGAGTAGCTGCTAACATCCTTATGTTAGTGGCTGGGAGAGGTTGCGGGAAAAGCATGTGTGAGCACTGGGCCTGAAATCCCGTGTATCTGAGTTGAATACAGCGATTTCCAACGGCTTTCCTCAACCAGAGTGTAGCTAGGTTCCAAATCCCATGTACGAGCGTGTAGCAGACATCTGCCTCCCATGCATACACACTTCTGAGAGTTGAGCTTATGGCCTGTACCTCCACATCCAGCCTGCTGGTACACTTGGCTTCTAAAAGGCCTAGGCTCGCTGTTTGACGGAAGTGCTGGGAGAGGTAATTGGAATCTCCCGGCACACAAGACGAGTGCCTCCAAGCTCAATTCACGATTTCCCAGTAATTCTTGTGGTAGACAGGTGCTACATACTAAGTTCCATATGTGAGAAGGTAGCTGAACGCCTTGTCCAAAAGCATCTTACTTCTGAGAGTTGAGCACACCCTCAGTCCCTCACACTTCCACACTGCCTGCAGAGTGAGTTTCACACGTCTTCACCAGAGACGATTGCCAGAGGCTTCTGAGTACAAGTTAACAATGCAGACCTGGAGGGTATCTCCAGGTGCAGTAGAGTGGTAATCTTGGAACCTCCTGACTCAGAGTACTGCTACCTTCTCACTGCCATAGGAATGCAGCTAGTTGACAGCTGGCTTCAAGACATGCTTCCCTGTGAGAGCTGAGGACAGGGCAGAACCCTCCCGCATCCTGCCTGACTGTAGGAGTAGCTGCTAACATCCTTATGTTAGTGGCTGGGAGAGGTTGCGGGAAAAGCATGTGTGAGCACTGGGCCTGAACTCCCGTGTATCTGAGTTGAATACAGCGATTTCCAATGGCCTTCTTCAATCACAGTGTAGCTAGGTTCCAACTCCCATGTCCGAGTGGGTAGCAGACATCTGCCTCCCATGCATACACACTTCTGAGAGTTGAGCTTATGGCCTGTACCTCCACATCCAGCCTGCTGGTACCCTTGGCTTCTAAAAGGCCTAGGCTCGCTGTTTGACGGAAGTGCTGGGAGAGGTAATTGGAATTACCCGGCACACAAGACTAGTGCCTCCAAGCTCAGTTCAGCGATTTCCTAGTAATTCCTGTGGTAGAATGGTGCTACATACTAAGTTCCATACGTGAGAGGGTAGCTGAACGCCTTGTCCAAAACCATCTTACTTCTGAGAGTTGAGCTCAGCCTCAGTCCCTCACAGTTCCACACTGCCTGCAGAGTGAGTTTCGCAGGTCTTCAGCAGAGACGTTTGCCAGAGGCTTCTGAGACGCAGAGTAACAATGCAGACCTGGAGGGTATCCCCAGGTGCAGTCGACTGGTAATCTTGGAACCTCCTGACTCAGAATACTGCTACCTTCTCACTGCCATAGGAATGCAGCTAGTTGACAGCTGGCTTCAAGACATGCTTCCCTCTGAGAGCTGAGGACAGGGCAGAACCCTCCCGCATGCTGCCTGACTGTAGGAGTAGCTGCTAACATCCTTATGTTAGTGGCTGGGAGAGGTTGCGGGAAAAGCATGTGTGAGCACTGGGCCTGAACTCCCGTGTATCTGAGTTGAATACAGCGATTTCCAACGGCTTTCCTCAACCAGAGTGTAGCTAGATTCCAAATCCCATGTACGAGCGGGTAGCAGACATCTGCCTCCCATGCATACACACTTCTGAGAGTTGAGCTTATGGCCTGTACCTCCACATCCAGCCTGCTGGTACCCTTGGCTTCTAAAAGGCCTAGGCTCGCTGTTTGACGGAAGTGCTGGGAGAGGTAATTGGAATCTCCCGGCACACAAGACGAGTGCCTCCAAGCTCAATTCACGATTTCCCAGTAATTCTTGTGGTAGACAGGTGCTACATACTAAGTTCCATATGTGAGAAGGTAGCTGAAGGCCTTGTCCAAAAGCATCTTACTTCTGAGAGTTGAGCCCACCCTCAGTCCCTCACACTTCCACACTGCCTGCAGAGTGAGTTTCACACGTCTTCACCAGAGACGATTGCCAGAGGCTTCTGAGTACAAGTTAACAATGCAGAACTGGAGGGTATCTCCAGGTGCAGTAGAGTGGTAATCTTGGAACCTCCTGACTCAGAGTACTGCTACCTTCTCACTGCCATAGGAATGCAGCTAGTTGACAGCTGGCTTCAAGACATGCTTCCTTGTGAGAGCTGAGGACAGGGCAGAACCCTCCCGCATCCTGCCTGACTGTAGGAGTAGCTGCTAACATCCTTATGTTAGTGGCTGGGAGAGGTTGCGGGAAAAGCATGTGTGAGCACTGGGCCTGAACTCCCGTGTATCTGAGTTGAATACAGCGATTTCCAATGGCCTTCTTCAATCACAGTGTAGCTAGGTTCCAACTCCCATGTCCGAGTGGGTAGCAGACATCTGCCTCCCATGCATACACACTTCTGAGAGTTGAGCTTATGGCCTGTACCTCCACATCCAGCCTGCTGGTACCCTTGGCTTCTAAAAGGCCTAGGCTCGCTGTTTGACGGAAGTGCTGGGAGAGGTATTTGGAATCACCCGGCACACAAGACTAGTGCCTCCAAGCTCAGTTCAGCGATTTCCTAGTAATTCCTGTGGTAGACTGGTGCTACATACTAAGTTCCATACGTGAGAGGGTAGCTGAACGCCTTGTCCAAAACCATCTTACTTCTGAGAGTTGAGCTCAGCCTCAGTCCCTCACAGTTCCACACTGCCTGCAGAGTGAGTTTCGCAGGTCTTCAGCAGAGACGTTTGCCATAGGCTTCTGAGACGCAGGGTAACAATGCAGACCTGGAGGGTATCCCCAGGTGCAGTCGACTGGTAATCTTGGAACCTCCTGACTCAGAATACTGCTACCTTCTCACTGCCATAGGAATGCAGCTAGTTGACAGCTAGCTGGCTTCAAGACATGCTTCCCTGAGAGAGCTGAGGACAGGGCAGAACCCTCCCGCATGCTGCCTGACTGTAGGAGTAGCTGCTAACATCCTTATGTTAGTGGCTGGGAGAGGTTGCGGGAAAAGCATGTTTGAGCACTGGGCCTGAACTCCCGTGTATCTGAGTTGAATACAGCGATTTCCAACGGCTTTCCTCAACCAGAGTGTAGCTAGGTTCCAAATCCCATGTACGAGCGGGTAGCAGACATCTGCCTCCCATTCATACACACTTCTGAGAGTTGAGCTTATGGCCTGTACCTCCACATCCAGCCTGCTGGTACCCTTGGCTTCTAAAAGGCCTAGGCTCGCTGTTTGACGGAAGTGCTGGGAGAGGTAATTGGAATCTCCCGGCACACAAGACGAGTGCCTCCAAGCTCAATTCACGATTTCCCAGTAATTCTTGTGGTAGACAGGTGCTACATACTAAGTTCCATATGTGAGAAGGTAGCTGAACGCCTTGTCCAAAAGCATCTTACTTCTGAGAGTTGAGCACACCCTCAGTCCCTCATACTTCCACACTGCCTGCAGAGTGAGTTTCACACGTCTTCACCAGAGACGATTGCCAGAGGCTTCTGAGTACAAGTTAACAATGCAGACCTGGAGGGTATCTCCAGGTGCAGTAGAGTGGTAATCTTGGAACCTCCTGACTCAGAGTACTGCTACCTTCTCACTGCCATAGGAATGCAGCTAGTTGACAGCTGGCTTCAAGACATGCTTCCCTGTGAGAGCTGAGGACAGGGCAGAACCCTCCCGCATCCTGCCTGACTGTAGGAATAGCTGCTAACATCCTTATGTTAGTGGCTGGGAGAGGTTGCGGGAAAAGCATGTGTGAGCACTGGGCCTCAACTCCCGTGTATCTGAGTTGAATACAGCGATTTCCAACGGCTTTCCTCAACCAGAGTGTAGCTAGGTTCCAAATCCCATGTATGAGCGGGTAGCAGACATCTGCCTCCCATGCATACACACTTCTGAGAGTTGAGCTTATGGCCTGTACCTCCACAGCCAGCCTGCTGGTACCCTTGGCTTCTAAAAGGCCTAGGCTCGCTGTTTGACGGAAGTGCTGGGAGAGGTAATTGGAATCACCCGGCACACATGACTAGTGCCTCCAAGCTCAGTTCAGTGATTTCCTAGTAATTCCTGTGGTAGACTGGTGCTACATACTAAGTTCCATACGTGAGAGGGTAGCTGAACGCCTTGTCCAAAACCATCTTACTTCTGAGAGTTGAGCTCAGCCTCAGTCCCTCACAGTTCCACACTGCCTGCAGAGTGAGTTTCGCAGGTCTTCAGCAGAGACGTTTGCCAGAGGCTTCTGAGACGCAGGGTAACAATGCAGACCTGGAGGGTATCCCCAGGTGCAGTCGACTGATAATCTTGGAACCTCCTGACTCAGAATACTGCTACCTTCTCACTGCCATAGGAATGCAGCTAGTTGACAGCTGGCTTCAAGACATGCTTCCCTGTGAGAGCTGAGGACAGGGCAGAACCCTCCCGCATGCTGCCTGACTGTAGGAGTAGCTGCTAACATCCTTATGTTAGTGGCTGGGAGAGGTTGCGGGAAAAGCATGTGTGAGCACTGGGCCTGAACTCCCGTGTATCTGAGTTGAATACGGCGATTTCCAACGGCTTTCCTCAACCAGAGTGTAGCTAGGTTCCAAATCCCATGTACGAGCGGGTAGCAGACATCTGCCTCCCATGCATACACACTTCTGAGAGTTGAGCTTATGGCCTGTACCTCCACATCCAGCCTGCTGGTACCCTTGGCTTCTAAAAGGCCTAGGCTCGCTATTTGACGGAAGTGCTGGGAGAGGTAATTGGAATCTCCCGGCACACAAGACGAGTGCCTCCAAGCTCAATTCACGATTTCCCAGTAATTCTTGTGGTAGACAGGTGCTACATACTAAGTTCCATATGTGAGAAGGTAGCTGAACGCCTTGTCCAAAAGCATCTTACTTCTGAGAGTTGAGCACACCCTCAGTCCCTCACACTTCCACACTGCCTGCAGAGTGAGTTTCACACGTCTTCACCAGAGACGATTGCCAGAGGCTTCTGAGTACAAGTTAACAATGCAGACCTGGAGGGTATCTCCAGGTGCAGTAGAGTGGTAATCTTGGAACCTCCTGACTCAGAGTACTGCTACCTTCTCACTGCCATAGGAATGCAGCTAGTTGACAGCTGGCTTCAAGACATGCTTCCCTGTGAGAGCTGAGGACAGGGCAGAACCCTCCCGCATCCTGCCTGACTGTAGGAGTAGCTGCTAACATCCTTATGTTAGTGGCTGGGAGAGGTTGCGGGAAAAGCATGTGTGAGCACTGGGCCTGAACTCCCGTGTATCTGAGTTGAATACAGCGATTTCCAATGGCCTTCTTCAATCACAGTGTAGCTAGGTTCCAACTCCCATGTCCGTGTGGGTAGCAGACATCTGCCTCCCATGCATACACACTTCTGAGAGTTGAGCTTATATCCTGTTCCTCCACATCCAGCCTGCTGGTACCCTTGGCTTCTAAAAGGCCTAGGCTCGCTGTTTGACGGAAGTGCTGGGAGAGGTAATTGGAATCACCCGGCACACAAGACTAGTGCCTCCAAGCTCAGTTCAGCGATTTCCTAGTAATTCCTGTGGTAGAATGGTGCTACATACTAAGTTCCATACGTGAGAGGGTAGCTGAACGCCTTGTCCAAAACCATCTTACTTCTGAGAGTTGAGCTCAGCCTCAGTCCCTCACAGTTCCACACTGCCTGCAGAGTGAGTTTCGCAGGTCTTCAGCAGAGACGTTTGCCAGAGGCTTCTGAGACGCAGGGTAACAATGCAGACCTGGAGGGTATCCCCAGGTGCAGTCGACTGGTAATCTTGGAACCTCCTGACTCAGAATACTGCTACCTTCTCACTGCCATAGGAATGCAGCTAGTTGACAGCTGGCTTCAAGACATGCTTCCCTCTGAGAGCTGAGGACAGGGCAGAACCCTCCCGCATGCTGCCTGACTGTAGGAGTAGCTGCTAACATCCTTATGTTAGTGGCTGGGAGAGGTTGCGGGAAAAGCATGTGTGAGCACTGGGCCTGAACTCCCGTGTATCTGAGTTGAATACAGCGATTTCCAACGGCTTTCCTCAACCAGAGTGTAGCTAGATTCCAAATCCCATGTACGAGCGGGTAGCAGACATCTGCCTCCCATGCATACACACTTCTGAGAGTTGAGCTTATGGCCTGTACCTCCACATCCAGCCTGCTGGTACCCTTGGCTTCTAAAAGGCCTAGGCTCGCTGTTTGACGGAAGTGCTGGGAGAGGTAATTGGAATCTCCCAGCACACAAGACGAGTGCCTCCAAGCTCAATTCACGATTTCCCAGTAATTCTTGTGGTAGAGAGGTGCTACATACTAAGTTCCAAATGTGAGAAGGTAGCTGAACGCCTTGTCCAAAAGCATCTTACTTCTGAGATTTGAGCACACCCTCAGTCCCTCACACTTCCACACTGCCTGCAGAGTGAGTTTCGCAGGTCTTCAGCAGAGACGATTGCCAGAGGCTTCTGAGTACAAGTTAACAATGCAGACCTGGAGGGTATCTCCAGGTGCAGTAGAGTGGTAATCTTGGAACCTCCTGACTCAGAGTACTGCTACCTTCTCACTGCCATAGGAATGCAGCTAGTTGACAGCTGGCTTCAAGACATGCTTCCCTGTGAGAGCTGAGGACAGGGCAGAACCCTCCCGCATCCTGCCTGACTGTAGGAGTAGCTGCTAACATCCTAATGTTAGTGGCTGGGAGAGGTTGCGGAAAAAGCATGTGTGAGCACTGGGCCTGAACTCCCGTGTATCTGAGTTGAATACAGCGATTTCCAATGGCCTTCTTCAATCACAGTGTAGCTAGGTTCCAACTCCCATGTCCGAGTGGGTAGCAGACATCTGCCTCCCATGCATACACACTTCTGAGAGTTGAGCTTATGGCCTGTACCTCCACATCCAGCCTGCTCGTACCCTTGGCTTCTAAAAGGCCTAGGCTCGCTGTTTGACGGAAGTGCTGGGAGAGGTAATTGGAATCACCCGGCACACAAGACTAGTGCCTCCAAGCTCAGTTTAGCGATTTCCTAGTAATTCCTGTGGTAGACTGGTGCTACATACTAAGTTCCATACGTGAGAGGGTAGCTGAACGCCTTGTCCAAAACCATCTTACTTCTGAGAGTTGAGCTCAGCCTCAGTCCCTCACAGTTCCACACTTCCTGCAGAGTGAGTTTCGCAGGTCTTCATCAGAGACGTTTGCCAGAGGCTTCTGAGACGCAGGGTAACAATGCAGACCTGGCGGGTATCCCCAGGTGCAGTCGACTGGTAATCTTGGAACCTCCTGACTCAGAATACTGCTACCTTCTCACTGCCATAGGAATGCAGCTAGTTGACAGCTGGCTTCAAGTCATTCTTCCCTGTGAGAGCTTAGGACAGGGCAGAACCCTCCCGCATGCTGCCTGACTGTAGGAGTAGCTGCTAACATCCTTATGTTAGTGGCTGGGAGAGGTTGCGGGAAAAGCATGTGTGAGCACTGGGCCTGAACTCCCGTGTATCTGAGTTGAATACAGCGATTTCCAACGGCTTTCCTCAACCAGAGTGTAGCTAGGTTCCAATTCCCATGTACGAGCGGGTAGCAGACATCTGCCTCCCATGCATACACACTTCTGAGAGTTGAGCTTATGGCCTGTACCTCCACATCCAGCCTGCTGGTACACTTGGCTTCTAAAAGGCCTAGGCTCGCTGTTTGACGGAAGTGCTGGGAGAGGTAATTGGAATCTCCCGGCACACAAGACGAGTGCCTCCAAGCTCAATTAACGATTTCCCAGTAATTCTTGTGGTAGACAGGTGCTACATACTAAGTTCCATATGTGAGAAGGTAGCTGAACGCCTTGTCCAAAAGCATCTTACTTCTGAGAGTTGAGCACACCCTCAGTCCCTCACACTTCCACACTGCCTGCAGAGTGAGTTTCACACGTCTTCACCAGAGACGATTGCCAGAGGCTTCTGAGTACAAGTTAACAATGCAGACCTGGAGGGTATCTCCAGGTGCAGTAGAGTGGTAATCTTGGAACCTCCTGACTCAGAGTACTGCTACCTTCTCACTGCCATAGGAATGCAGCTAGTTGACAGCTGGCTTCAAGACATGCTTCCCTGTGAGAGCTGAGGACAGGGCAGAACCCTCCCGCATCCTGCCTGACTGTAGGAGTAGCTGCTAACATCCTTATGTTAGTGGCTGGGAGAGGTTGCGGGAAAAGCATGTGTGAGCACTGGGCCTGAACTCCCGTGTATCTGAGTTGAATACAGCGATTTCCAATGGCCTTCTTCAATCACAGTGTAGCTAGGTTCCAACTCCCATGTCCGTGTGGGTAGCAGACATCTGCCTCCCATGCATACACACTTCTGAGAGTTGAGCTTATGGCCTGTACCTCCACATCCAGCCTGCTGGTACCCTTGGCTTCTAAAAGGCCTAGGCTCGCTGTTTGACGGAAGTGCTGGGAGAGGTAATTGGAATTACCCGGCACACAAGACTAGTGCCTCCAAGCTCAGTTCAGCGATTTCCTAGTAATTCCTGTGGTAGAATGGTGCTACATACTAAGTTCCATACGTGAGAGGGTAGCTGAACGCCTTGTCCAAAACCATCTTACTTCTGAGAGTTGAGCTCAGCCTCAGTCCCTCACAGTTCCACACTGCCTGCAGAGTGAGTTTCGCAGGTCTTCAGCAGAGACGTTTGCCAGAGACTTCTGAGACGCAGAGTAACAATGCAGACCTGGAGGGTATCCCCAGGTGCAGTCGACTGGTAATCTTGGAACCTCCTGACTCAGAATACTGCTACCTTCTCACTGCCATAGGAATGCAGCTAGTTGACAGCTGGCTTCAAGACATGCTTCCCTCTGAGAGCTGAGGACAGGGCAGAACCCTCCCGCATGCTGCCTGACTGTAGGAGTAGCTGCTAACATCCTTATGTTAGTGGCTGGGAGAGGTTGCGGGAAAAGCATGTGTGAGCACTGGGCCTGAACTCCCGTGTATCTGAGTTGAATACAGCGATTTCCAACGGCTTTCCTCAACCAGAGTGTAGCTAGGTTCCAAATCCCATGTACGAGCGGGTAGCAGACATCTGCCTCCCATGCATACACACTTCTGAGAGTTGAGCTTATGGCCTGTACCTCCACATCCAGCCTGCTGGTACCCTTGGCTTCTAAAAGGCCTAGGCTCGCTGTTTGACGGAAGTGCTGGGAGAGGTAATTGGAATCTCCCGGCACACAAGACGAGTGCCTCCAAGCTCAATTCACGATTTCCCAGTAATTCTTGTGGTAGACAGGTGCTACATACTAAGTTCCATATGTGAGAAGGTAGCTGAAGGCCTTGTCCAAAAGCATCTTACTTCTGAGAGTTGAGCCCACCCTCAGTCCCTCACACTTCCACACTGCCTGCAGAGTGAGTTTCACACGTCTTCACCAGAGATGATTGCCAGAGGCTTCTGAGTACAAGTTAACAATGCAGAACTGGAGGGTATCTCCAGGTGCAGTAGAGTGGTAATCTTGGAACCTCCTGACTCAGAGTACTGCTACCTTCTCACTGCCATAGGAATGCAGCTAGTTGACAGCTGGCTTCAAGACATGCTTCCCTGTGAGAGCTGAGGACAGGGCAGAACCCTCCCGCATCCTGCCTGACTGTAGGAGTAGCTGCTAACATCCTTATGTTAGTGGCTGGGAGAAGTTGCGGGAAAAGCATGTGTGAGCACTGGGCCTGAACTCCCGTGTATCTGAGTTGAATACAGCGATTTCCAATGGCCTTCTTCAATCACAGTGTAGCTAGGTTCCAACTCCCATGTCCGAGTGGGTAGCAGACATCTGCCTCCCATGCATACACACTTCTGAGAGTTGAGCTTATGGCCTGTACCTCCACATCCAGCCTGCTGGTACCCTTGGCTTCTAAAAGGCCTAGGCTCGCTGTTTGACGGAAGTGCTGGGAGAGGTAATTGGAATCACCCGGCACACAAGACTAGTGCCTCCAAGCTCAGTTCAGCGATTTCCTAGTAATTCCTGTGGTAGACTGGTGCTACATACTAAGTTCCATACGTGAGAGGGTAGCTGAACGCCTTGTCCAAAACCATCTTACTTCTGAGAGTTGAGCTCAGCCTCAGTCCCTCACAGTTCCACACTGCCTGCAGAGTGAGTTTCGCAGGTCTTCAGCAGAGACGTTTGCCAGAGGCTTCTGAGACGCAGGGTAACAATGCAGACCTGGAGGGTATCCCCAGGTGCAGTCGACTGGTAATCTTGGAACCTCCTGACTCAGAATACTGCTACCTTCTCACTGCCATAGGAATGCAGCTAGTTGACAGCTAGCTGGCTTCAAGACATGCTTCCCTGAGAGAGCTGAGGACAGGGCAGAACCCTCCCGCATGCTGCCTGACTGTAGGAGTAGCTGCTAACATCCTTATGTTAGTGGCTGGGAGAGGTTGCGGGAAAAGCATGTTTCAGCACTGGGCCTGAACTCCCGTGTATCTGAGTTGAATACAGCGATTTCCAACGGCTTTCCTCAACCAGAGTGTAGCTAGGTTCCAAATCCCATGTACGAGCGGGTAGCAGACATCTGCCTCCCATTCATACACACTTCTGAGAGTTGAGCTTATGGCCTGTACCTCCACATCCAGCCTGCTGGTACCCTTGGCTTCTAAAAGGCCTAGGCTCGCTGTTTGACGGAAGTGCTGGGAGAGGTAATTGGAATCTCCCGGCACACAAGACGAGTGCCTCCAAGCTCAATTCACGATTTCCCAGTAATTCTTGTGGTAGACAGGTGCTACATACTAAGTTCCATATGTGAGAAGGTAGCTGAACGCCTTGTCCAAAAGCATCTTACTTCTGAGAGTTGAGACCACCCTCAGTCCCTCACACTTCCACACTGCCTGCAGAGTGAGTTTCACACGTCTTCACCAGAGACGATTGCCAGAGGCTTCTGAGTACAAGTTAACAATGCAGACCTGGAGGGTATCTCCAGGTGCAGTAGAGTGGTAATCTTGGAACCTCCTGACTCAGAGTACTGCTACCTTCTCACTGCCATAGGAATGCAGCTAGTTGACAGCTGGCTTCAAGACATGCTTCCCTGTGAGAGCTGAGGACAGGGCAGAACCCTCCCGCATCCTGCCTGACTGTAGGAGTAGCTGCTAACATCCTTATGTTAGTGGCTGGGAGAGGTTGCGGGAAAAGCATGTGTGAGCACTGGGCCTGAACTCCCGTGTATCTGAGTTGAATACAGCGATTTCCAATGGCCTTCTTCAATCACAGTGTAGCTAGGTTCCAACTCCCATGTCCGAGTGGGTAGCAGACATCTGCCTCCCATGCATACACACTTCTGAGAGTTGAGCTTATGGCCTGTACCTCCACATCCAGCCTGCTGGTACCCTTGGCTTCTAAAAGGCCTAGGCTCGCTGTTTGACGGAAGTGCTGGGAGAGGTAATTGGAATCACCCGGCACACAAGACTAGTGCCTCCAAGCTCAGTTCAGCGATTTCCTAGTAATTCCTGTGGTAGACTGGTGCTACATACTAAGTTCCATACGTGAGAGGGTAGCTGAACGCCTTGTACAAAACCATCTTACTTCTGAGAGTTGAGCTCAGCCTCAGTCCCTCACAGTTCCACACTGCCTGCAGAGTGAGTTTCACACGTCTTCACCAGAGACGTTTGCCAGAGGCTTCTGAGACGCAGGGTAACAATGCAGACCTGGAGGGTATCCCCAGGTGCAGTCGACTGGTAATCATGGAACCTCCTGACTCAGAATACTGCTACCTTCTCACTGCCATAGGAATGCAGCTAGTTGACAACTGGCTTCAAGACATGCTTCCCTGTGAGAGCTTAGGGCACGGCAGAACCCTCCCGCATGCTGCCTGACTGTAGGAGTAGCTGCTAACATCCTTATGTTAGTGGCTGGGAGAGGCTGCGGGAAAAGCATGTGTGAGCACTGGGCCTGAACTCCCGGGTATCTGAGTTGAATACAGCGATTTCCAACGGCTTTCCTCAACCAGAGTGTAGCTAGGTTCCAAATCCCATGTACGAGCGGGTAGCAGACATCTGCCTCCCATGCATACACACTTCTGAGAGTTGAGCTTATGGCCTGTACCTCCACAGCCAGCCTGCTGGTACTCTTGGCTTCTAAAAGGCCTAGGCTCGCTGTTTGACGGAAGTGCTGGGAGAGGTAATTGGAATCACCCGGCACACAAGACTAGTGCCTCCAAGCTCAGTTCAGTGATTTCCTAGTAATTCCTGTGGTAGACTGGTGCTACATACTAAGTTCCATACGTGAGAGGGTAGCTGAACGCCTTGTCCAAAACCATCTTACTTCTGAGAGTTGAGCTCAGCCTCAGTCCCTCACAGTTCCACACTGCCTGCAGAGTGAGTTTCGCAGGTCTTCAGCAGAGACGTTTGCCAGAGGCTTCTGAGACGCAGGGTAACAATGCAGACCTGGAGGGTATCCCCAGGTGCAGTCGACTGATAATCTTGGAACCTCCTGACTCAGAATACTGCTACCTTCTCACTGCCATAGGAATGCAGCTAGTTGACAGCTGGCTTCAAGACATGCTTCCCCGTGAGAGCTGAGGACAGGGCAGAACCCTCCCGCATCCTGCCTACTGTAGGAGTAGCTGCTAACATCCTTATGTTAGTGGCTGGGAGAGGTTGCGGGAAAAGCATGTGTGAGCACTGGGCCTGAACTCCCGTGTATCTGAGTTGAATACAGCGATTTCCAATGCCCTTCTTCAATCACAGTGTAGCTAGGTTCCAACTCCCATGTCCGAGTGGGTAGCAGACATCTGCCTCCCATGCATACACACTTCTGAGAGTTGAGCTTATGGCCTGTACCTCCACATCCAGCCTGCTGGTACCCTTGGCTTCTAAAAGGCCTAGGCTCGCTGTTTGACGGAAGTGCTGGGAGAGGTAATTGGAATCACCCGGCACACAAGACTAGTGCCTCCAAGCTCAGTTTAGCGATTTCCTAGTAATTCCTGTGGTAGACTGGTGCTACATACTAAGTTCCATACGTGAGAGGGTAGCTGAACGCCTTGTCCAAAACCATCTTACTTCTGAGAGTTGAGCTCAGCCTCAGTCCCTCACAGTTCCACACTGCCTGCAGAGTGAGTTTCGCAGGTCTTCAGCAGAGACGTTTGCCAGAGGCTTCTGAGACGCAGGGTAACAATGCAGACCTGGAGGGTATCCCCAGGTGCAGTCGACTGGTAATCTTGGAACCTCCTGACTCAGAATACTGCTACCTTCTCACTGCCATAGGAATGCAGCTAGTTGACAGCTGGCTTCAAGACATGCTTCCCTGTGAGAGCTGAGGACAGGGCAGAACCCTCCCGCATGCTGCCTGACTGTAGGAGTAGCTGCTAACATCCTTATGTTAGTGGCTGGGAGAGGTTGCGGGAAAAGCATGTGTGAGCACTGGGCCTGAACTCCCGTGTATCTGAGTTGAATACAGCGATTTCCACCGGCTTTCCTCAACCAGAGTGTAGCTAGGTTCCAAATCCCATGTACGAGCGGGTAGCAGGCATCTGCCTCCCATGCATACACACTTCTGAGAGTTGAGCTTATGGCCTGTACCTCCACAGCCAGCCTGCTGGTACCCTTGGCTTCTAAAAGGCCTAGGCTCGCTGTTTGACGGAAGTGCTGGGAGAGGTAATTGGAATCTCCCGGCACACAAGACGAGTGCCTCCAAGCTCAATTCACGATTTCCCAGTAATTCGTGTGGTAGACAGGTGATACATACTAAGTTCCATATGTGAGAAGGTAGCTGAACGCCTTGTCCAAAAGCATCTTACTTCTGAGAGTTGAGCTCACCCTCAGTCCCTCACAGTTCCACACTGCCTGCAGAGTGAGTTTCACACGTCTTCACAAGAGACGATTGCCAGAGACTTCTGAGTACAAGTTAACAATGCAGAACTGGAGGGTATCTCCAGGTGCAGTAGAGTGGTAATCTTGGAACCTCCTGACTCAGAGTACTGCTACCTTCTCACTGCCATAGGAATGCAGCTAGTTGACAGCTGGCTTCAAGACATGCTTCCCTGTGAGAGCTGAGGACAGGGCAGAACCCTCCCGCATCCTGCCTGACTGTAGGAGTAGCTGCTAACATCCTAATGTTAGTGGCTGGGAGAGGTTGCGGGAAAAGCATGTGTGAGCACTGGGCCTGAACTCCCGTGTATCTGAGTTGAATACAGCGATTTCCAACGGCTTTCCTCAACCAGAGTGTAGCTAGGTTCCAAATCCCATGTATGAGCGGGTAGCAGACATCTGCCTCCCATGCATACACACTTCTGAGAGTTGAGCTTATGGCCTGTACCTCCACAGCCAGCCTGCTGGTACCCTTGGCTTCTAAAAGGCCTAGCCTCGCTGTTTGACGGAAGTGCTGGGAGAGGTAATTGGAATCACCCGGCACACATGACTAGTGCCTCGAAGCTCAGTTCAGTGATTTCCTAATAATTCCTGTGGTAGACTGGTGCTACATACTAAGTTCCATACGTGAGAGGGTAGCTGAACGCCTTGTCCAAAACCATGTTACTTCTGAGAGTTGAGCTCAGCCTCAGTCCCTCACAGTTCCACACTGCCTGCAGAGTGAGTTTCGCAGGTCTTCAGCAGAGACGTTTGCCAGAGGCTTCTGAGACGCAGGGTAACAATGCAGACCTGGAGGGTATCCCCAGGTGCAGTCGACTGATAATCTTGGAACCTCCTGACTCAGAATACTGCTACCTTCTCACTGCCATAGGAATGCAGCTAGTTGACAGCTGGCTTCAAGACATGCTTCCCTGTGAGAGCTGAGGACAGGGCAGAACCCTCCCGCATGCTGCCTGACTGTAGGAGTAGCTGCTAACATCCTTATGTTAGTGGCTGGGAGAGGTTGCGGGAAAAGCATGTGTGAGCACTGGGCCTGAACTCCCGTGTATCTGAGTTGAATACAGCGATTTCCAACGGCTTTCCTCAACCAGAGTGTAGCTAGGTTCCAAATCCCATGTACGAGCGGGTAGCAGACATCTGCCTCCCATGCATACACACTTCTGAGAGTTGAGCTTATGGCCTGTACCTCCACATCCAGGCTGCTGGTACCCTTGGCTTCTAAAAGGCCTAGGCTCGCTGTTTGACGGAAGTGCTGGGAGAGGTAATTGGAATCTCCCGGCACACAAGACGAGTGCCTCCAAGCTCAATTCACGATTTCCCAGTAATTCTTGTGGTAGACAGGTGCTACATACTAAGTTCCATATGTGAGAAGGTAGCTGAACGCCTTGTCCAAAAGCATCTTACTTCTGAGAGTTGAGCCCACCCTCAGTCGCTCACACTTCCACACTGCCTGCAGAGTGAGTTTCACACGTCTTCACCAGAGACGATTGCCAGAGGCTTCTGAGTACAAGTTAACAATGCAGACCTGGAGGGTATCTCCAGGTGCAGTAGAGTGGTAATCTTGGAACCTCCTGACTCAGAGTACTGCTACCTTCTCACTGCCATAGGAATGCAGCTAGTTGACAGCTGGCTTCAAGACATGCTTCCCTGTGAGAGCTGAGGACAGGGCAGAACCCTCCCGCATCCTGCCTGACTGTAGGAGTAGCTGCTAACATCCTTATGTTAGTGGCTGGGAGAGGTTGCGGGAAAAGCATGTGTGAGCACTGGGCCTGAACTCCCGTGTATCTGAGTTGAATACAGCGATTTCCAATGGCCTTCTTCAATCACAGTGTAGCTAGGTTCCAACTCCCATGTCCGTGTGGGTAGCAGACATCTGCCTCCCATGCATACACACTTCTGAGAGTTGAGCTTATGGCCTGTACCTCCACATCCAGCCTGCTGGTACCCTTGGCTTCTAAAAGGCCTAGGCTCGCTGTTTGACGGAAGTGCTGGGAGAGGTAATTGGAATGACCCGGCACACAAGACTAGTGCCTCCAAGCTCAGTTCAGCGATTTCCTAGTAATTCCTGTGGTAGAATGGTGCTACATACTAAGTTCCATACGTGAGAGGGTAGATGAACGCCTTGTCCAAAACCATCTTACTTCTGAGAGTTGAGCTCAGCCTCAGTCCCTCACAGTTCCACACTGCCTGCAGAGTGAGTTTCGCAGGTCTTCAGCAGAGACGTTTGCCAGAGGCTTCTGAGACGCAGGGTAACAATGCAGACCTGGAGGGTATCCCCAGGTGCAGTCGACTGGTAATCTTGGAACCTCCTGACTCAGAATACTGCTACCTTCTCACTGCCATAGGAATGCAGCTAGTTGACAGCTGGCTTCAAGACATGCTTCCCTCTGAGAGCTGAGGACAGGGCAGAACCCTCCCGCATGCTGCCTGACTGTAGGAGTAGCTGCTAACATCCTTATGTTAGTGGCTGGGAGAGGTTGCGGGAAAAGCATGTGTGAGCACTGGGCCTGAACTCCCGTGTATCTGAGTTGAATACAGCGATTTCCAACGGCTTTCCTCAACCAGAGTGTAGCTAGATTCCAAATCCCATGTACGAGCGGGTAGCAGACATCTGCATCCCATGCATACACACTTCTGAGAGTTGAGCTTATGGCCTGTACCTCCACATCCAGCCTGCTGGTACCCTTGGCCTCTAAAAGGCCTAGGCTCGCTGTTTGTCGGAAGTGCTGGGAGAGGTAATTGGAATCTCCCAGCACACAAGACGAGTGCCTCCAAGCTCAATTCACGATTTCCCAGTAATTCTTGTGGTAGAGAGGTGCTACATACTAAGTTCCAAATGTGAGAAGGTAGCTGAACGCCTTGTCCAAAAGCATCTTACTTCTGAGATTTGAGCACACCCTCAGTCCCTCACACTTCCACACTGCCTGCAGAGTGAGTTTCACACGTCTTCACCAGAGACAATTGCCAGAGGCTTCTGAGTACAAGTTAACAATGCAGACCTGGAGGGTATCTCCAGGTGCAGTAGAGTGGTAATCTTGGAACCTCCTGACTCAGAGTACTGCTACCTTCTCACTGCCATAGGAATTCAGCTAGTTGACAGCTGGCTTCAAGACATGATTCCCTGTGAGAGCTGAGGACAGGGCAGAACCCTCCCGCATGCTGCCTGACTGTAGGAGTAGCTGCTAACATCCTTATGTTAGTGGCTGGGAGAGGTTGCGGGAAAAGCATGTGTGAGCACTGGGCCTGAACTCCCGTGTATCTGAGTTGAATACAGCGATTTCCAATGGCCTTCTTCAATCACAGTGTAGCTAGGTTCCAACTCCCATGTCCGAGTGGGTAGCAGACATCTGCCTCCCATGCATACACACTTCTGAGAGTTGAGCTTATGGCCTGTACCTCCACATTCAGCCTGCTCGTACCCTTGGCTTCTAAAAGGCCTAGGCTCGCTGTTTGACGGAAGTGCTGGGAGAGGTAATTGGAATCACCCGGCACACAAGACTAGTGCCTCCAAGCTCAGTTCAGCGATTTCCTAGTAATTCCTGTGGTAGACTGGTGCTACATACTAAGTTCCATACGTGAGAGGGTAGCTGAACGCCTTGTCCAAAACCATCTTACTTCTGAGAGTTGAGCTCAGCCTCAGTCCCTCACAGTTCCACACTGCCTGCAGAGTGAGTTTCGCAGGTCTTCAGCAGAGACGTTTGCCAGAGGCTTCTGAGACGCAGGGTAACAATGCAGACCTGGAGGGTATCCCCAGGTGCAGTCGACTGGTAATCTTGGAACCTCCTGACTCAGAATACTGCTACCTTCTCACTGCCATAGGAATGCAGCTAGTTGACAGCTGGCTTCAAGACATGCTTCCCTGTGAGAGCTGAGGACAGGGCAGAACCCTCCCGCATGCTGCCTGACTGTAGGAGTGGCTGCTAACATCCTAATATTAGTGGCTGGGAGAGGCTGCGGGAAAAGCATGTGTGAGCACTGGGCCTGAACTCCCGTGTATCTGAGTTGAATACAGCGATTTCCAACGGCTTTCCTCAACCAGAGTGTAGCTAGGTTCCAAATCCCATGTATGAGCGGGTAGCAGACATCTGCCTCCCATGCATACACACTTCTGAGAGTTGAGCTTATGGCCTGTACCTCCACAGCCAGCCTGCTGGTACCCTTGGCTTCTAAAAGGCCTAGGCTCGCTGTTTGACGGAAGTGCTGGGAGAGGTAATTGGAATCACCCGGCACACATGACTAGTGCCTCCAAGCTCAGTTCAGTGATTTCCTAATAATTCCTGTGGTAGACTGGTGCTACATACTAAGTTCCATACGTGAGAGGGTAGCTGAACGTCTTGTCCAAAACCATGTTACTTCTGAGAGTTGAGCTCAGCCTCAGTCCCTCACAGTTCCACACTGCCTGCAGAGTGAGTTTCGCAGGTCTTCAGCAGAGACGTTTGCCAGAGGCTTCTGAGACGCAGGGTAACAATGCAGACCTGGAGGGTATCCCCAGGTGCAGTCGACTGATAATCTTGGAACCTCCTGACTCAGAATACTGCTACCTTCTCACTGCCATAGGAATGCAGCTAGTTGACAGCTGGCTTCAAGACATGCTTCCCTGTGAGAGCTGAGGACAGGGCAGAACCCTCCCGCATGCTGCCTGACTGTAGGAGTAGCTGCTAACATCCTTATGTTAGTGGCTGGGAGAGGTTGCGGGAAAAGCATGTGTGAGCACTGGGCCTGAACTCCCGTGTATCTGAGTTGAATACAGCGATTTCCAACGGCTTTCCTCAACCAGAGTGTAGCTAGGTTCCAAATCCCATGTACGAGCGGGTAGCAGACATCTGCCTCCCATGCATACACACTTCTGAGAGTTGAGCTTATGGCCTGTACCTCCACATCCAGCCTGCTGGTACCCTTGGCTTCTAAAAGGCCTAGGCTCGCTGTTTGACGGAAGTGCTGGGAGAGGTAATTGGAATCTCCCGGCACACAAGACGAGTGCCTCCAAGCTCAATTCACGATTTCCCAGTAATTCTTGTGGTAGACAGGTGCTACATACTAAGTTCCATATGTGAGAAGGTAGCTGAACGCCTTGTCCAAAAGCATCTTACTTCTGAGAGTTGAGCACACCCTCAGTCCCTCACACTTCCACACTGCCTGCAGAGTGAGTTTCACACGTCTTCACCAGAGACGATTGCCAGAGGCTTCTGAGTACAAGTTAACAATGCAGACCTGGAGGGTATCTCCAGGTGCAGTAGAGTGGTAATCTTGGAACCTCCTGACTCAGAGTACTGCTACCTTCTCACTGCCATAGGAATTCAGCTAGTTGACAGCTGGCTTCAAGACATGCTTCCCTGTGAGAGCTGAGGACAGGGCAGAACCCTCCCGCATGCTGCCTGACTGTAGGAGTAGCTGCTAACATCCTTATGTTAGTGGCTGGGAGAGGTTGCGGGAAAAGCATGTGTGAGCACTGGGCCTGAACTCCCGTGTATCTGAGTTGAATACAGCGATTTCCAATGGCCTTCTTCAATCACAGTGTAGCTAGGTTCCAACTCCCATGTCCGATTGGGTAGCAGACATCTGCCTCCCATGCATACACACTTCTGAGAGTTGAGCTTATGGCCTGTACCTCCACATCCAGCCTGCTGGTATCCTTGGCTTCTAAAAGGCCTAGGCTCGCTGTTTGACGGAAGTGCTGGGAGAGGTAATTGGAATCACCCGGCACACAAGACTAGTGCCTCCAAGCTCAGTTCAGCAATTTCCTAGTAATTCCTGTGGTAGACTGGTGCTACATACTAAGTTCCATACGTGAGAGGGTAGCTGAACGCCTTGTCAAAAACCATCTTACTTCTGAGAGTTGAGCTCAGCCTCAGTCCCTCACAGTTCCACACTGCCTGCAGAGTGAGTTTCGCAGGTCTTCAGCAGAGACGTTTGCCAGAGGCTTCTGAGACGCAGGGTAACAATGCAGACCTGGACGGTATCCCCAGGTGCAGTCGACTGGTAATCTTGGAACCTCCTGACTCAGAATACTGCTACCTTCTCACTGCCATAGGAATGCAGCTAGTTGACAGCTGGCTTCAAGACATGCTTCCCTGTGAGAGCTGAGGACAGGGCAGAACCCTCCCGCATGCTGCCTGACTGTAGGAGTGGCTGCTAACATCCTAATGTTAGTGGCTGGGAGAGGCTGCGGGAAAAGCATGTGTGAGCACTGGGCCTGAACTCCCGTGTATCTGAGTTGAATACAGCGATTTCCAACGGCTTTCCTCAACCAGAGTGTAGCTAGGTTCCAAATCCCATGTATGAGCGGGTAGCAGACATCTGCCTCCCATGCATACACACTTCTGAGAGTTGAGCTTATGGCCTGTACCTCCACAGCCAGCCTGCTGGTACCCTTGGCTTCTAAAAGGCCTAGGCTCGCTGTTTGACGGAAGTGCTGGGAGAGGTAATTGGAATCACCCGGCACACATGACTAGTGCCTCCAAGCTCAGTTCAGTGATTTCCTAATAATTCCTGTGGTAGACTGGTGCTACATACTAAGTTCCATACGTGAGAGGGTAGCTGAACGCCTTGTCCAAAACCATGTTACTTCTGAGAGTTGAGCTCAGCCTCAGTCCCTCACAGTTCCACACTGCCTGCAGAGTGAGTTTCGCAGGTCTTCAGCAGAGACGTTTGCCAGAGGCTTCTGAGACGCAGGGTAACAATGCAGACCTGGAGGGTATCCCCAGGTGCAGTCGACTGATAATCTTGGAACCTCCTGACTCAGAATACTGCTACCTTCTCACTGCCATAGGAATGCAGCTAGTTGACAGCTGGCTTCAAGACATGCTTCCCTGTGAGAGCTGAGGACAGGGCAGAACCCTCCCGCATGCTGCCTGACTGTAGGAGTAGCTGCTAACATCCTTATGTTAGTGGCTGGGAGAGGTTGCGGGAAAAGCATGTGTGAGCACTGGGCCTGAACTCCCGTGTATCTGAGTTGAATACAGCGATTTCCAACGGCTTTCCTCAACCAGAGTGTAGCTAGGTTCCAAATCCCATGTACGAGCGGGTAGCAGACATCTGCCTCCCATGCATACACACTTCTGAGAGTTGAGCTTATGGCCTGTACCTCCACATCCAGCCTGCTGGTACCCTTGGCTTCTAAAAGGCCTAGGCTCGCTGTTTGACGGAAGTGCTGGGAGAGGTAATTGGAATCTCCCGGCACACAAGACGAGTGCCTCCAAGCTCAATTCACGATTTCCCAGTAATTCTTGTGGTAGACAGGTGCTACATACTAAGTTCCATATGTGAGAAGGTAGCTGAACGCCTTGTCCAAAAGCATCTTACTTCTGAGAGTTGAGCACACCCTCAGTCCCTCACACTTCCACACTGCCTGCAGAGTGAGTTTCACACGTCTTCACCAGAGACGATTGCCAGAGGCTTCTGAGTACAAGTTAACAATGCAGACCTGGAGGGTATCTCCAGGTGCAGTAGAGTGGTAATCTTGGAACCTCCTGACTCAGAGTACTGCTACCTTCTCACTGCCATAGGAATTCAGCTAGTTGACAGCTGGCTTCAAGACATGCTTCCCTGTGAGAGCTGAGGACAGGGCAGAACCCTCCCGCATGCTGCCTGACTGTAGGAGTAGCTGCTAACATCCTTATGTTAGTGGCTGGGAGAGGTTGCGGGAAAAGCATGTGTGAGCACTGGGCCTGAACTCCCGTGTATCTGAGTTGAATACAGCGATTTCCAATGGCCTTCTTCAATCACAGTGTAGCTAGGTTCCAACTCCCATGTCCGATTGGGTAGCAGACATCTGCCTCCCATGCATACACACTTCTGAGAGTTGAGCTTATGGCCTGTACCTCCACATCCAGCCTGCTGGTACCCTTGGCTTCTAAAAGGCCTAGGCTCGCTGTTTGACGGAAGTGCTGGGAGAGGTAATTGGAATCACCCGGCACACAAGACTAGTGCCTCCAAGCTCAGTTCAGCAATTTCCTAGTAATTCCTGTGGTAGACTGGTGCTACATACTAAGTTCCATACGTGAGAGGGTAGCTGAACGCCTTGTCCAAAACCATCTTACTTCTGAGAGTTGAGCTCAGCCTCAGTCCCTCACAGTTCCACACTGCCTGCAGAGTGAGTTTCGCAGGTCTTCAGCAGAGACGTTTGCCAGAGGCTTCTGAGACGCAGGGTAACAATGCAGACCTGGAGGGTATCCCCAGGTGCAGTCGACTGGTAATCTTGGAACCTCCTGACTCAGAATACTGCTACCTTCTAACTGCCATAGTAATGCAGCTTGTTGACAGCTAGCTGGCTTCAAGACTTGCTTCCCTGAGAGAGCTGAGGACAGGGCAGAACCCTCCCGCATGCTGCCTGACTGTAGGAGTAGCTGCTAACATCCTAATGTTAGTGGCTGGGAGAGGTTGCGGGAAAAGCATGTGTGAGCACTGGGACTGAACTCCCGTGTATCTGAGTTGAATACAGCGATTTCCAACGGCTTCCCTCAACCAGAGTGTAGCTAGGTTCCAAATCCCATGTACGAGCGGGTAGCAGACATCTGCCTCCCATGCATACACACTTCTGAGAGTTGAGCTTATGGCCTGTACCTGCACAGCCAGCCTGCTGGTACCCTTGGCTTCTAAAACGCCTAGGCTCGCTGTTTGACGGAAGTGCTGGGAGAGATAATTGGAATCTCCCGGCACACAAGACGAGTGCCTCCAAGCTCAATTCACGATTTCCCAGTAATTCTTGTGGTAGACAGCTGCTACATACTAAGTTCCATATGTGAGATGGTAGCTGAACGCCTTGTCCAAAAGAATCTTACTTCTGAGTGTTGAGCCCACCCTCAGTCCCTCACAGTTCCACACTGCCTGCAGAGTGAGTTTCACACGTCTTCACCAGAGCCGATTGCCAGAGGCTTCTGAGTACAGGTTAACAATGCAGACCTGGAGGGTATCTCCAGGTGCAGTAGAGTGGTAATCTTGGAACCTCCTGACTCAGAGTACTGCTACCTTCTCACTGCCATAGGAATGCAGCTAGTTGACAGCTGGCTTCAAGACATGCTTCCCTGTGAGAGCTGAGGACAGGGCAGAATCCTCCCGCATGCTGCCTGACTGTAGGAGTAGCTGCTAACATCCTTATGTTAGTGGCTGGGAGAGGTTGCGGGAAAAGCATGTGTGAGCACTGGGCCTGAACTCCCGTGTATCTGAGTTGAATACAGCGATTTCCAACGGCTTTCCTCAACCAGAGTGTAGCTAGGTTCTAAATCCCATGTACGAGCGGGTAGCAGACATCTGCCTCCCATGCATACACACTTCTGAGAGTTGAGCTTATGGCCTGTACCTCCACATCCAGCCTGCTGGTACCCTTGGCTTCTAAAAGGCCTAGGCTCGCTGTTTGACGGAAGTGCTGGGAGAGGTAATTGGAATCTCCCGGCACACAAGACGAGTGCCTCCAAGCTCAATTCACGATTTCCCAGTAATTCTTGTGGTAGACAGGTGCTACATACTAAGTTCCATATGTGAGAAGGTAGCTGAACGCCCTGTCCAAAAGCATCTTACTTCTGAGATTTGAGCACACCCTCAGTCCCTCACACTTCCACACTGCCTGCAGAGTGAGTTTCACACGTCTTCACCAGAGACGATTGCCAGAGGCTTCTGAGTACAAGTTAACAATGCAGACCTGGAGGGTATCTCCAGGTGCAGTAGAGTGGTAATCTTGGAACCTCGTGACTCAGAGTACTGCTACCTTCTCACTGCCATAGGAATGCAGCTAGTTGACAGCTGGCTTCAAGACATGCTTCCCTCTGAGAGCTGAGGACAGGGCAGAACCCTCCCGCATCCATTCTGACTGTAGGAGTAGCTGCTAACATCCTTATGTTAGTGGCTGGGAGAGGTTGCGGGAAAAGCATGTGTGAGCACTGGGCCTGAACTCCCGTGTATCTGAGTTGAATACAGCGATTTCCAATGGCCTTCTTCAATCACAGTGTAGCTAGGTTCCAACTCCCATGTCCGAGTGGGTAGCAGACATCTGCCTCCCATGCATACACACTTCTGAGAGTTGAGCTTATGGCCTGTACCTCCACATCCAGCCTGCTGGTACCCTTGGCTTCTAAAAGGCCTAGGCTCGCTTTTTGACGGAAGTGCTGGGAGAGGTAATTGGAATCACCGGGCACACAAGACTAGTGCCTCCAAGCTCAGTTCAGCGATTTCCTAGTAATTCCTCTGGTAGACTGGTGCTACATACTAAGTTCCATACGTGAGAGGGTAGCTGAACGCCTTGTCCAAAACCATCTTACTTCTGAGAGTTGAGCTCAGCCTCAGTCCCTCACAGTTCCACACTGCCTGCAGAGTGAGTTTCGCAGGTCTTCAGCAGAGACGTTTGCCAGAGTCTTCTGAGACGAAGGGTAACAATGCAGACATGGAGGGTATCCCCAGGTGCAGTCGACTGGTAATCTTGGAACCTCCTGACTCAGAATACTGCTACCTTCTACCTGCCATAGGAATGCAGCTAGTTGACAGCTGGCTTCAAGACATGCTTCCCTGTGAGAGCTTAGGACAGGGCAGAACCCTCCCGCATGCTGCCTGACTGTAGGAGTAGCTGCTAACATCCTAATGTTAGTGGCTGCGAGAGGCTGCGGGAAAAGCATGTGTGAGCACTGGGCCTGAACTCCCGTGTATCTGAGTTGAATACAGCGATTTCCAACGGCTTTCCTCAACCAGAGTGTAGCTAGGTTCCAAATCCCATGTATGAGCGGGTAGCAGACATCTGCCTCCCATGCATACACACTTCTGAGAGTTGAGCTTATGGCCTGTACCTCCACAGCCAGCCTGCTGGTACCCTTGGCTTCTAAAAGGCCTAGGCTCGCTGTTTGACGGAAGTGCTGGGAGAGGTAATTGGAATCACCCGGCACACAAGACTAGTGCCTCCAAGCTCAGTTCAGCGATTTCCTAGTAATTCCTGTGGTAGACTGGTGCTACATACTAAGTTCCATACGTGAGAGGGTAGCTGAACGCCTTGTCCAAAACCATCTTACTTCTGAGAGTTGAGCTCAGCCTCAGTCCCTCACAGTTCCACACTGCCTGCAGAGTGAGTTTCGCAGGTCTTCAGCAGAGACGTTTGCCAGAGGCTTCTGAGACGCAGGGTAACAATGCAGACCTGGAGGGTATCCCCAGGTGCAGTCGACTGGTAATCTTGGAACCTCCTGACTCAGAATACTGCTACCTTCTCACTGCCATAGGAATGCAGCTAGTTGACAGCTGGCTTCAAGACATGCTTCCCTGTGAGAGCTGAGGACAGGGCAGAACCCTCCCGCATGCTGCCTGACTGTAGGAGTAGCTGCTAACATCCTTATGTTAGTGGCTGGGAGAGGTTGCGGGAAAAGCATGTGTGAGCACTGGGCCTGAACTCCCGTGTATCTGAGTTGAATACAGCGATTTGCAACGGCTTTCCTCAACCAGAGTGTAGCTAGGTTCCAAATCCCATGTACGAGCGGGTAGCAGACATCTGCCTCCCATGCATACACACTTCTGAGAGTTGAGCTTATGGCCTGTACCTCCACATCCAGCCTGCTGGTACCCTTGGCTTCTAAAAGGCCTAGGCTCGCTGTTTGACGGAAGTGCTGGGAGAGGTAATTGGAATCTCCCGGCACACAAGACGAGTGCCTCCAAGCTCAATTCACGATTTCCCAGTAATTCTTGTGGTAGACAGGTGCTACATACTAAGTTCCATATGTGAGAAGGTAGCTGAACGCCCTGTCCAAAAGCATCTTACTTCTGAGATTTGAGCACACCCTCAGTCCCTCACACTTCCACACTGCCTGCAGAGTGAGTTTCACACGTCTTCACCAGAGACGATTGCCAGAGGCTTCTGAGTACAAGTTAACAATGCAGACCTGGAGGGTATCTCCAGGTGCAGTAGAGTGGTAATCTTGGAACCTCGTGACTCAGAGTACTGCTACCTTCTCACTGCCATAGGAATGCAGCTAGTTGACAGCTGGCTTCAAGACATGCTTCCCTCTGAGAGCTGAGGACAGGGCAGAACCCTCCCGCATCCATTCTGACTGTAGGAGTAGCTGCTAACATCCTTATGTTAGTGGCTGGGAGAGGTTGCGGGAAAAGCATGTGTGAGCACTGGGCCTGAACTCCCGTGTATCTGAGTTGAATACAGCGATTTCCAATGGCCTTCTTCAATCACAGTGTAGCTAGGTTCCAACTCCCATGTCCGAGTGGGTAGCAGACATCTGCCTCCCATGCATACACACTTCTGAGAGTTGAGCTTATGGCCTGTACCTCCACATCCAGCCTGCTGGTACCCTTGGCTTCTAAAAGGCCTAGGCTCGCTTTTTGACGGAAGTGCTGGGAGAGGTAATTGGAATCACCGGGCACACAAGACTAGTGCCTCCAAGCTCAGTTCAGCGATTTCCTAGTAATTCCTCTGGTAGACTGGTGCTACATACTAAGTTCCATACGTGAGAGGGTAGCTGAACGCCTTGTCCAAAACCATCTTACTTCTGAGAGTTGAGCTCAGCCTCAGTCCCTCACAGTTCCACACTGCCTGCAGAGTGAGTTTCGCAGGTCTTCAGCAGAGACGTTTGCCAGAGTCTTCTGAGACGAAGGGTAACAATGCAGACATGGAGGGTATCCCCAGGTGCAGTCGACTGGTAATCTTGGAACCTCCTGACTCAGAATACTGCTACCTTCTACCTGCCATAGGAATGCAGCTAGTTGACAGCTGGCTTCAAGACATGCTTCCCTGTGAGAGCTTAGGACAGGGCAGAACCCTCCCGCATGCTGCCTGACTGTAGGAGTAGCTGCTAACATCCTAATGTTAGTGGCTGCGAGAGGCTGCGGGAAAAGCATGTGTGAGCACTGGGCCTGAACTCCCGTGTATCTGAGTTGAATACAGCGATTTCCAACGGCTTTCCTCAACCAGAGTGTAGCTAGGTTCCAAATCCCATGTATGAGCGGGTAGCAGACATCTGCCTCCCATGCATACACACTTCTGAGAGTTGAGCTTATGGCCTGTACCTCCACAGCCAGCCTGCTGGTACCCTTGGCTTCTAAAAGGCCTAGGCTCGCTGTTTGACGGAAGTGCTGGGAGAGGTAATTGGAATCACCCGGCACACATGACTAGTGCCTCCAAGCTCAGTTCAGTGATTTCCTAATAATTCCTGTGGTAGACTGGTGCTACATACTAAGTTCCATACGTGAGAGGGTAGCTGAACGTCTTGTCCAAAACCATGTTACTTCTGAGAGTTGAGCTCAGCCTCAGTCCCTCACAGTTCCACACTGCCTGCAGAGTGAGTTTCGCAGGTCTTCAGCAGAGACGTTTGCCAGAGGCTTCTGAGACGCAGGGTAACAATGCAGACCTGGAGGGTATCCCCAGGTGCAGTCGACTGATAATCTTGGAACCTCCTGACTCAGAATACTGCTACCTTCTCACTGCCATAGGAATGCAGCTAGTTGACAGCTGGCTTCAAGACATGCTTCCCTGTGAGAGCTGAGGACAGGGCAGAACCCTCCCGCATGCTGCCTGACTGTAGGAGTAGCTGCTAACATCCTTATGTTAGTGGCTGGGAGAGGTTGCGGGAAAAGCATGTGTGAGCACTGGGCCTGAACTCCCGTGTATCTGAGTTGAATACAGCGATTTCCAACGGCTTTCCTCAACCAGAGTGTAGCTAGGTTCCAAATCCCATGTACGAGCGGGTAGCAGACATCTGCCTCCCATGCATACACACTTCTGAGAGTTGAGCTTATGGCCTGTACCTCCACATCCAGCCTGCTGGTACCCTTGGCTTCTAAAAGGCCTAGGCTCGCTGTTTGACGGAAGTGCTGGGAGAGGTAATTGGAATCTCCCGGCACACAAGACGAGTGCCTCCAAGCTCAATTCACGATTTCCCAGTAATTCTTGTGGTAGACAGGTGCTACATACTAAGTTCCATATGTGAGAAGGTAGCTGAACGCCTTGTCCAAAAGCATCTTACTTCTGAGAGTTGAGCACACCCTCAGTCCCTCACACTTCCACACTGCCTGCAGAGTGAGTTTCACACGTCTTCACCAGAGACGATTGCCAGAGGCTTCTGAGTACAAGTTAACAATGCAGACCTGGAGGGTATCTCCAGGTGCAGTAGAGTGGTAATCTTGGAACCTCCTGACTCAGAGTACTGCTACCTTCTCACTGCCATAGGAATTCAGCTAGTTGACAGCTGGCTTCAAGACATGCTTCCCTGTGAGAGCTGAGGACAGGGCAGAACCCTCCCGCATGCTGCCTGACTGTAGGAGTAGCTGCTAACATCCTTATGTTAGTGGCTGGGAGAGGTTGCGGGAAAAGCATGTGTGAGCACTGGGCCTGAACTCCCGTGTATCTGAGTTGAATACAGCGATTTCCAACGGCTTTCCTCAACCAGAGTGTAGCTAGGTTCCAAATCCCATGTACGAGCGGGTAGCAGACATCTGCCTCCCATGCATACACACTTCTGAGAGTTGAGCTTATGGCCTGTACCTCCACAGCCAGCCTGCTGGTACCCTTGGCTTCTAAAAGGCCTAGGCTCGCTGTTTGACGGAAGTGCTGGGAGAGGTAATTGGAATCACCCGGCACACAAGACTAGTGTCTCCAAGCTCAGTTCAGGGATTTCCTAGTAATTCCTGTGGTAGACTGGTGCTACATACTAAGTTCCATACGTGAGAGGGTAGCTGAAGGCCTTGTCCAAAACCATCTTACTTCTGAGAGTTGAGCTCAGCCTCAGTCCCTCACAGTTCCACACTGCCTGCAGAGTGAGTTTCGCAGGTCTTCAGCAGAGACGTTTGCCAGAGGCTTCTGAGACGCAGGGTAACAATGCAGACCTGGAGGGTATCCCCAGGTGCAGTCGACTGGTAATCTTGGAACCTCCTGACTCAGAATACTGCTACCTTCTCACTGCCATAGGAATGCAGCTAGTTGACAGCTGGCTTCAAGACATGCTTCCCTGTGAGAGCTGAGGACAGGGCAGAACCCTCCCGCATGCTGCCTGACTGTAGGAGTAGCTGCTAACATCCTTATGTTAGTGGCTGGGAGAGGTTGCGGGAAAAGCATGTGTGAGCACTGGGCCTGAACTCCCGTGTATCTGAGTTGAATACAGCGATTTCCAACGGCTTTCCTCAACCAGAGTGTAGCTAGGTTCCAAATCCCATGTACGAGCGGGTAGCAGACATCTGCCTCCCATGCATACACACTTCTGAGAGTTGAGCTTATGGCCTGTACCTCCACAGCCAGCCTGCTGGTACCCTTGGCTTCTAAAAGGCCTAGGCTCGCTGTTTGACGGAAGTGCTGGGAGTGGTAATTGGAATCACCCGGCACACAAGACTAGTGCCTCCAAGCTCAGTTCAGGGATTTCCTAGTAATTCCTGTGGTAGAGTGGTGCTACATACTAAGTTCCATACGTGAGATGGTAGCTGAAAGCCTTGTCCAAAACCATCTTACTTCTGAGAGTTGAGCTCAGCCTCAGTCCCTCACAGTTCCACACTGCCTGCAGAGTGAGTTTCGCAGGTCTTCAGCAGAGACGTTTGCCAGAGGCTTCTGAGACGCAGGGTAACAATGCAGACCTGGAGGGTATCCCCAGGTGCAGTCGACTGGTAATCTTGGAACCTCCTGACTCAGAATACTGCTACCTTCTCACTGCCATAGGAATGCAGCTAGTTGACAGCTGGCTTCAAGACATGCTTCCCTGTGAGAGCTGAGGACAGGGCAGATTCCTCCCGCATGCTGCCTGACTGTAGGAGTAGCTGCTAACATCCTTATGTTAGTGGCTGGGAGAGGTTGCGGGAAAAGCATGTGTGAGCACTGGGCCTGAACTCCCGTGTATCTGAGTTGAATACAGCGATTTCCAACGGCTTTCCTCAACCAGAGTGTAGCTAGGTTCCAAATCCCATGTACGAGCGGGTAGCAGACATCTGCCTCCCATGCATACACACTTCTGAGAGTTGAGCTTATGGCCTGTACCTCCACATCCAGCGTGCTGGTACCCTTGGCTTCTAAAAGGCCTAGGCTCGCTGTTTGACGGAAGTGCTGGGAGAGGTAATTGGAATCTCCCGGCACACAAGACGAGTGCCTCCAAGCTCAATTCACGATTTCCCAGTAATTCTTGTGGTAGACAGGTGCTACATACAAAGTTCCATATGTGAGAAGGTAGCTGAACGCCTTGTCCAAAAGCATATTACTTCTGAGATTTGAGCACACCCTCAGTCCCTCACACTTCCACACTGCCTGCAGAGTGAGTTTCACACGTCTTCACCAGAGACGATTGCCAGAGGCTTCTGAGTACAAGTTAACAATGCAGACCTGGAGGGTATCTCCAGGTGCAGTAGAGTGGTAATCTTGGAACCTCCTGACTCAGAGTACTGCTACCTTCTCACTGCCATAGGAATGCAGCTAGTTGACAGCTGGCTTCAAGACATGCTTCCCTGTGAGAGCTGAGGACAGGGCAGAACCCTCCCGCATCCTGCCTGACTGTAGGAGTAGCTGCTAACATCCTTATGTTAGTGGCTGGGAGAGGTTGCGGGAAAAGCATGTGTGAGCACTGGGCCTGAACTCCCGTGTATCTGAGTTGAATACAGCGATTTCCAATGGCCTTCTTCAATCACAGTGTAGCTAGGTTCCAACTCCCATGTCCGAGTGGGTAGCAGACATCTGCCTCCCATGCATACACACTTCTGAGAGTTGAGCTTATGGCCTGTACCTCCAGATCCAGCCTGCTGGTACCCTTGGCTTCTAAAAGGCCTAGGCTCGCTTTTTGACGGAAGTGCTGGGAGAGGTAATTGGAATCACCCGGCACACAAGACTAGTGCCTCCAAGCTCAGTTCAGCGATTTCCTAGTAATTCCTGTGGTAGACTGGTGCTACATACTAAGTTCCATACGTGAGAGGGTAGCTGAACGCCTTGTCCAAAACCATCTTACTTCTGAGAGTTGAGCTCAGCCTCAGTCCCTCACAGTTCCAAACTGCCTGCAGAGTGAGTTTCGCAGGTCTTCAACAGAGACGTTTGCCAGAGGCTTCTGAGACGCAGGGTAACAATGCAGACCTGGAGGGTATCCCCAGGTGCAGTCGACTGGTAATCTTGGAACCTCCTGACTCAGAATACTGCTACCTTCTCACTGCCATAGGAATGCAGCTAGTTGACAGCTGGCTTCAAGACATGCTTCCCTGTGAGAGCTGAGGACAGGGCAGAACCCTCCCGCATGCTGCCTGACTGTAGGAGTAGCTGCTAACATCCTTATGTTAGTGGCTGGGAGAGGTTGCGGGAAAAGCATGTGTGAGCACTGGGCCTGAACTCCCGTGTATCTGAGTTGAATACAGCGATTTCCAACGGCTTTCCTCAACCAGAGTGTAGCTAGTTTCTAAATCCCATGTACGAGCGGGTAGCAGACATCTGCCTCCCATGCATACACACTTCTGAGAGTTGAGCTTATGGCCTGTACCTCCACATCCAGCCTGCTGGTACCCTTGGCTTCTAAAAGGCTAGGCTCGCTGTTTGACGGAAGTGCTGGGAGAGGTAATTGGAATCTCCCGGCACAAAAGACGAGTGCCTCCAAGCTCAATTCACGATTTCCCAGTAATTCTTGTGGTAGACAGGTGCTACATACTAAGTTCCATATGTGAGAAGGTAGCTGAACGCCCTGTCCAAAAGCATCTTACTTCTGAGATTTGAGCACACCCTCAGTCCCTCACACTTCCACACTGCCTGCAGAGTGAGTTTCACACGTCTTCACCAGAGACGATTGCCAGAGGCTTCTGAGTACAAGTTAACAATGCAGACCTGGAGGGTATCTCCAGGTGCAGTAGAGTGGTAATCTTGGAACCTCGTGACTCAGAGTACTGCTACCTTCTCACTGCCATAGGAATGCAGCTAGTTGACAGCTGGCTTCAAGACATGCTTCCCTCTGAGAGCTGAGGACAGGGCAGAACCCTCCCGCATCCTGCCTGACTGTAGGAGTAGCTGCTAACATCCTTATGTTAGTGGCTGGGAGAGGTTGCGGGAAAAGCATGTGTGAGCACTGGGCCTGAACTCCCGTGTATCTGAGTTGAATACAGCGATTTCCAATGGCCTTCTTCAATCACAGTGTAGCTAGGTTCCAACTCCCATGTCCGAGTGGGTAGCAGACATCTGCCTCCCATGCATACACACTTCTGAGAGTTGAGCTTATGGCCTGTACCTCCAGATCCAGCCTGCTGGTACCCTAGGCTTCTAAAATGCCTAGGCTCGCTTTTTGACGGAAGTGCTGGGAGAGGTAATTGGAATCACCCGGCACACATGACTAGTGCCTCCAAGCTCAGTTCAGTGATTTCCTAGTAATTCCTGTGGTAGACTGGTGCTACATACTAAGTTCCATACGTGAGAGGGTAGCTGAACGCCTTGTCCAAAACCATCTTACTTCTGAGAGTTGAGCTCAGCCTCAGTCCCTCACAGTTCCACACTGCCTGCAGAGTGAGTTTCGCAGGTCTTCAGCAGAGACGTTTGCCAGAGGCTTCTGAGACGCAGGGTAACAATGCAGACCTGGAGGGTATCCCCAGGTGCAGTCGACTGATAATCTTGGAACCTCCTGACTCAGAATACTGCTACCTTCTCACTGCCATTGGAATGCAGCTAGTTGACAGCTGGCTTCAAGACATGCTTCCCTGTGAGAGCTGAGGACAGGGCAGAACCCTCCCGCATGCTGCCTGACTGTAGGAGTAGCTGCTAACATCCTTATGTTAGTGGCTGGGAGAGGTTGCGGGAAAAGCATGTGTGAGCACTGGGCCTGAACTCCCGTGTATCTGAGTTGAATACAGCGATTTCCAACGGCTTTCCTCAACCAGAGTGTAGCTAGGTTCCAAATCCCATGTATGAGCGGGTAGCAGACATCTGCCTCCCATGCATACACACTTCTGAGAGTTGAGCTTATGGCCTGTACCTCCACAGCCAGCCTGCTGGTACCCTTGGCTTCTAAAAGGCCTAGGCTCGCTGTTTGACGGAAGTGCTGGGAGAGGTAATTGGAATCACCCGGCACACATGACTAGTGCCTCCAAGCTCAGTTCAGTGATTTCCTAGTAATTCCTGTGGTAGACTGGTGCTACATACTAAGTTCCATACGTGAGAGGGTAGCTGAACGCCTTGTCCAAAACCATCTTACTTCTGAGAGTTGAGCTCAGCCTCAGTCCCTCACAGTTCCACACTGCCTGCAGAGTGAGTTTCGCAGGTCTTCAGCAGAGACGTTTGCCAGAGGCTTCTGAGACGCAGGGTAACAATGCAGACCTGGAGGGTATCCCCAGGTGCAGTCGACTGATAATCTTGGAACCTCCTGACTCAGAATACTGCTACCTTCTCACTGCCATAGGAATGCAGCTAGTTGACAGCTGGCTTCAAGACATGCTTCCCTGTGAGAGCTGAGGACAGGGCAGAACCCTCCCGCATGCTGCCTGACTGTAGGAGTAGCTGCTAACATCCTTATGTTAGTGGCTGGGAGAGGTTGCGGGAAAAGCATGTGTGAGCACTGGGCCTGAACTCCCGTGTATCTGAGTTGAATACAGCGATTTCCAACGGCTTTCCTCAACCAGAGTGTAGCTAGGTTCCAAATCCCATGTACGAGCGGGTAGCAGACATCTGCCTCCCATGCATACACACTTCTGAGAGTTGAGCTTATGGCCTGTACCTCCACATCCAGCCTGCTGGTACCCTTGGCTTCTAAAAGGCCTAGGCTTGCTATTTGACGGAAGTGCTGGGAGAGGTAATTGGAATCTCCCGGCACACAAGACGAGTGCCTCCAAGCTCAATTCACGATTTCCCAGTAATTCTTGTGGTAGAGAGGTGCTACATACTAAGTTCCAAATGTGAGAAGGTAGCTGAACGCCTTGTCCAAAAGCATCTTACTTCTGAGATTTGAGCACACCCTCAGTCCCTCACACTTCCACACTGCCTGCAGAGTGAGTTTCGCAGGTCTTCAGCAGAGACGATTGCCAGAGGCTTCTGAGTACAAGTTAACAATGCAGACCTGGAGGGTATCTCCAGGTGCAGTAGAGTGGTAATCTTGGAACCTCCTGACTCAGAGTACTGCTACCTTCTCACTGCCATAGGAATGCAGCTAGTTGACAGCTGGCTTCAAGACATGCTTCCCTGTGAGAGCTGAGGACAGGGCAGAACCCTCCCGCATCCTGCCTGACTGTAGGAGTAGCTGCTAACATCCTAATGTTAGTGGCTGGGAGAGGTTGCGGAAAAAGCATGTGTGAGCACTGGGCCTGAACTCCCGTGTATCTGAGTTGAATACAGCGATTTCCAATGGCCTTCTTCAATCACAGTGTAGCTAGGTTCCAACTCCCATGTCCGAGTGGGTAGCAGACATCTGCCTCCCATGCATACACACTTCTGAGAGTTGAGCTTATGGCCTGTACCTCCACATCCAGCCTGCTCGTACCCTTGGCTTCTAAAAGGCCTAGGCTCGCTGTTTGACGGAAGTGCTGGGAGAGGTAATTGGAATCACCCGGCACACAAGACTAGTGCCTCCAAGCTCAGTTTAGCGATTTCCTAGTAATTCCTGTGGTAGACTGGTGCTACATACTAAGTTCCATACGTGAGAGGGTAGCTGAACGCCTTGTCCAAAACCATCTTACTTCTGAGAGTTGAGCTCAGCCTCAGTCCCTCACAGTTCCACACTTCCTGCAGAGTGAGTTTCGCAGGTCTTCATCAGAGACGTTTGCCAGAGGCTTCTGAGACGCAGGGTAACAATGCAGACCTGGAGGGTATCCCCAGGTGCAGTCGACTGGTAATCTTGGAACCTCCTGACTCAGAATACTGCTACCTTCTCACTGCCATAGGAATGCAGCTAGTTGACAGCTAGCTTCAAGACATTCTTCCCTGTGAGAGCTTAGGACAGGGCAGAACCCTCCCGCATGCTGCCTGACTGTAGGAGTAGCTGCTAACATCCTTATGTTAGTGGCTGGGAGAGGTTGCGGGAAAAGCATGTGTGAGCACTGGGCCTGAACTCCCGTGTATCTGAGTTGAATACAGCGATTTCCAACGGCTTTCCTCAACCAGAGTGTAGCTAGGTTCCAATTCCCATGTACGAGCGGGTAGCAGACATCTGCCTCCCATGCATACACACTTCTGAGAGTTGAGCTTATGGCCTGTACCTCCACATCCAGCCTGCTGGTACACTTGGCTTCTAAAAGTCCTAGGCTCGCTGTTTGACGGAAGTGCTGGGAGAGGTAATTGGAATCTCCCGGCACACAAGACGAGTGCCTCCAAGCTCAATTCACGATTTCCCAGTAATTCTTGTGATAGACAGGTGCTACATACTAAGTTCCATATGTGAGAAGGTAGCTGAACGCCTTGTCCAAAAGCATCTTACTTCTGAGAGTTGAGCACACCCTCAGTCCCTCACACTTCCACACTGCCTGCAGAGTGAGTTTCACACGTCTTCACCAGAGACGATTGCCAGAGGCTTCTGAGTACAAGTTAACAATGCAGACCTGGAGGGTATCTCCAGGTGCAGTAGAGTGGTAATCTTGGAACCTCCTGACTCAGAGTACTGCTACCTTCTCACTGCCATAGGAATGCAGCTAGTTGACAGCTGGCTTCAAGACATGCTTCCCTGTGAGAGCTGAGGACAGGGCAGAACCCTCCCGCATCCTGCCTGACTGTAGGAGTAGCTGCTAACATCCTTATGTTAGTGGCTGGGAGAGGTTGCGGGAAAAGCATGTGTGAGCACTGGGCCTGAACTCCCGTGTATCTGAGTTGAATATAGCGATTTCCAATGGCCTTCTTCAATCACAGTGTAGCTAGGTTCCAACTCCCATGTCCGTGTGGGTAGCAGACATCTGCCTCCCATGCATACACACTTCTGAGAGTTGAGCTTTTGGCCTGTACCTCCACATCCAGCCTGCTGGTACCCTTGGCTTCTAAAAGGCCTAGGCTCGCTGTTTGACGGAAGTGCTGGGAGAGGTAATTGGAATCTCCCGCACACAAGACGAGTGCCTCCAAGCTCAATTCACGATTTCCCAGTAATTCTTGTGGTAGACAGGTGCTACATACTAAGTTCCATATGTGAGAAGGTAGCTGAAGGCCTTGTCCAAAAGCATCTTACTTCTGAGAGTTGAGCCCACCCTCAGTCCCTCACACTTCCACACTGCCTGCAGAGTGAGTTTCACACGTCTTCACCAGAGACGATTGCCAGAGGCTTCTGAGTACAAGTTAACATTGCAGAACTGGAGGATATCTCCAGGTGCAGTAGAGTGGTAATCTTGGAACCTCCTGACTCAGAGTACTGCTACCTTCTCACTGCCATAGGAATGCAGCTAGTTGACAGCTGGCTTCAAGACATGCTTCCCTGTGAGAGCTGAGGACAGGGCAGAACCCTCCCGCATCCTGCCTGACTGTAGGAGTAGCTGCTAACATCCTTATGTTAGTGGCTGGGAGAAGTTGCGGGAAAAGCATGTGTGAGCACTGGGCCTGAACTCCCGTGTATCTGAGTTGAATACAGCGATTTCCAACGGCTTTCCTCAACCAGAGTGTAGCTAGGTTCCAAATCCCATGTACGAGCGGGTAGCAGACATCTGCCTCCCATGCATACACACTTCTGAGAGTTGAGCTTATGGCCTGTACCTCCACAGCCAGCCTACTGGTACCCTTGGCTTCTATAAGGCCTAGGCTCGCTGTTTGACGGAAGTGCTGGGAGAGGTAATTGGAATCACCCGGCACACAAGACTAGTGCCTCCAAGCTCAGTTCAGGGATTTCCTAGTAATTCCTGTGGTAGACTGGTGCTACATACTAAGTTCCATACGTGAGAGGGTAGCTGAACGCCTTGTCCAAAACCATCTTACTTCTGAGAGTTGAGCTCAGCCTCAGTCCCTCACAGTTCCACACTGCCTGCAGAGTGAGTTTCGCAGGTCTTCAGCAGAGACGTTTGCCAGAGGCTTCTGAGACGCAGGGTAACAATGCAGACCTGGAGGGTATCCCCAGGTACAGTCGACTGATAATCTTGGAACCTCCTGACTCAGAATACTGCTACCTTCTCACTGCCATAGGAATGCAGCTAGTTGACAGCTGGCTTCAAGACATGCTTCCCTGTGAGAGCTGAGGACAGGGCAGAACCCTCCCGCATCCTGCCTGACTGTAGGAGTAGCTGCTAACATCCTTATGTTAGTGGCTGGGAGAGGTTGCGGGAAAAGCATGTGTGAGCACTGGGCCTGAACTCCCGTGTATCTGAGTTGAATACAGCGATTTCCAATGGCCTTCTTCAATCACAGTGTAGCTAGGTTCCAACTCCCATGTCCGAGTGGGTAGCAGACATCTGCCTCCCATGCATACACACTTCTGAGAGTTGAGCTTATGGCCTGTACCTCCACATCAAGCCTGCTGGTACCCTTGGCTTCTAAAAGGCCTAGGCTCGCTGTTTGACGGAAGTGCTGGGAGAGGTAATTGGAATCACCCGGCACACAAGACTAGTGCCTCCAAGCTCAGTTCAGCGATTTCCTAGTAATTCCTGTGGTAGACTGGTGCTACATACTAAGTTCCATACGTGAGAGGGTAGCTGAACGCCTTGTCCAAAACCATCTTACTTCTGAGAGTTGAGCTCAGCCTCAGTCCCTCACAGTTCCACACTGCCTGCAGAGTGAGTTTCGCAGGTCTTCAGCAGAGACGTTTGCCAGAGGCTTCTGAGACGCAGGGTAACAATGCAGACCTGGAGGGTATCCCCAGGTGCAGTCGACTGGTAATCTTGGAACCTCCTGACTCAGAATACTGCTACCTTCTCACTGCCATAGGAATGCAGCTAGTTGACAGCTGGCTTCAAGACATGCTTCCCTGTGAGAGCTGAGGACAGGGCAGAACCCTCCCGCATGCTGCCTGACTGTAGGAGTAGCTGCTAACATCCTTATGTTAGTGGCTGGGAGAGGTTGCGGGAAAAGCATGTGTGAGCACTGGGCCTGAACTCCCGTGTATCTGAGTTGAATACAGCGATTTGCAACGGCATTCCTCAACCAGAGTGTAGCTAGGTTCCAAATCCCATGTACGAGCGGGTAG
Organism: Canis lupus baileyi; assembly: GCF_048164855.1. Lineage (NCBI taxonomy): Eukaryota > Metazoa > Chordata > Mammalia > Carnivora > Canidae > Canis > Canis lupus. Next base: position 77,351,490 of record NC_132844.1, on the reverse strand, counting down.
CAGACATCTGCCTCCCATGCATACACACTTCTGAGAGTTGAGCTTATGGCCTGTACCTCCACATCCAGCCTGCTGGTACCCTTGGCTTCTAAAAGGCCTAGGCTCGCTGTTTGACGGAATTGCTGGGAGAGGTAACTGGAATCTCCCGGCACACAAGACGAGTGCCTCCAAGCTCAATTCACGATTTCCCAGTAATTCTTGTGGTAGACAGGTGCTACATACTAAGTTCCATATGTGAGAAGGTAGCTGAACGCCTTGTCCAAAAGCATCTTACTTCTGAGAGTTGAGCACACCCTCAGTCCCTCACACTTCCACACTGCCTGCAGAGTGAGTTTCACACGTCTTCACCAGAGACGATTGCCAGAGGCTTCTGAGTACAAGTTAACAATGCAGACCTGGAGGGTATCTCCAGGTGCAGTAGAGTGGTAATCTTGGAACCTCCTGACTCAGAGTACTGCTACCTTCTCACTGCCATAGGAATGCAGCTAGTTGACAGCTGGCTTCAAGACATGCTTCCCTGTGAGAGCTGAGGACAGGGCAGAACCCTCCCACATCCTGCCTGACTGTAGGATTAGCTGCTAACATCCTAATGTTAGTGGCTGGGAGAGGTTGCGGGAAAAGCATGTGTGAGCACTGGGCCTTAACTCCCGTGTATCTGAGTTGAATACAGCGATTTCCAATGGCCTTCTTCAATCACAGTGTAGCTAGGTTCCAACTCCCATGTCCGAGTGGGTAGCAGACATCTGCCTCCCATGCATACACACTTCTGAGAGTTGAGCTTATGGCCTGTACCTCCACAGCCAGCCTGCTGGTACCCTTGGCTTCTAAAAGGCCTAGGCTCTCTGTTTGACGGAAGTGCTGGGAGAGGTAATTGGAATCACGCGGCACACAAGACTAGTGCCTCCAAGCTCAGTTCAGCGATTTCCTAGTAATTCCTGTGGTAGACTGGTGCTACATACTAAGTTCCATATGAGAGAGGGTAGCTGAACGCCTTGTCCAAAACCATCTTACTTCTGAGAGTTGAGCTCAGCCTCAGTCCCTCACAGTTCCACACTGCCTGCAGAGTGAGTTTCGCAGGTCTTCAGCAGAGACGTTTGCTAGAGGCTTCTGAGACGCAGGGTAACAATGCAGACCTGGAGGGTATCCCCAGGTGCAGTCGACTGGAAATCTTGGAACCTCCTGACTCAGAATACTGCTACCTTCTCACTGCCATAGGAATGCAGCTAGTTGACTGCTGGCTTCAAGACATGCTTCCCTGTGAGAGCTGAGGACAGGGCTGAACCCTCCCGCATGCTGCCTGACTGTAGGAGTAGCTGCTAACATCCTTATATTAGTGGCTGGGAGAGGTTGCGGGAAAAGCATGTGTGAGCACTGGGCCTGAACTCCCGTGTATCTGAGTTGAATACAGCGATTTCCAACGACTTTCCTCAACCAGAGTGTAGCTAGGTTCCAAATCCCATGTACGAGCAGGTACCAGACATCTGCCTCCCATGCATAGACACTTCTGAGAGTTGAGCTTATGGCCTGTACCTCCACAGCCAGCCTGCTGGTACCCTTGGCTTCTAAAAGGCCTAGGCTCGCTGTTTGACGGAAGTGCTGGGAGAGGTAATTGGAATCACCCGGCACACAAGACTAGTGCCTCCAAGCTCAGTTCAGCGATTTCCTAGTAATTCCTGTGGTAGACTGGTGCTACATACTAAGTTCCATACTTGAGAGGGTAGCTGAACGCCTTGTCCAAAACCATCTTACTTTTGAGAGTTGAGCTCAGCCTCAGTCCCTCACAGTTCCACACTGCCTGCAGAGTGAGTTTCGCAGGTCTTCAGCAGAGACGTTTGCCAGAGGCTTCTGAGACGCTGGGTAACAATGCAGACCTGGAGGGTATCCCCAGGTGCAGTCGACTGGTAATCTTGGAACCTCCTGACTCAGAATACTGCTACCTTCTCATGCCATAGGAATGCAGCTAGTTGACAGCTGGCTTCAAGACATGCTTCCCTGTGAGAGCTGAGGATAGGGCAGAACCCTCCCGCATGCTGCCTGACTGTAGGAGTAGCTGCTAACATCCATATGTTAGTGGCTGGGAGAGGTTGCGGGAAAAGCATGTGTGAGCACTGGGCCTGAACTCCCGTGTATCTGAGTTGAGTACAGCGATTTCCAACGGCTTTCCTCAACCAGAGTGTAGCTAGGTTCCAAATCCCATGTACGAGCGGGTAGCAGACATCTGCCTCCCATGCATACACACTTCTGAGAGTTGAGCTTATGGCCTGTACCTCCACAGCCAACCTGCTGGTACCCTTGGCTTCTAAAAGGCCTAGGCTCGCTGTTTGACGGAAGTGCTGGGAGAGGTAATTGGAATCTCCCGGCACACAAGACGAGTGCCTCCAAGTTCAATTCACGATTTCCCAGTAATTCTTGTGTTAGACAGGTGCTACATACTAAGTTCCATATATGAGAAGGTAGCTGAACGCCTTGTCCAAAAGCATCTTACTTCTGAGAGTTGAGCCCACCCTCAGTCCCTCACACTTCCACACTGCCTGCAGAGTGAGTTTCACACGTCTTCACCAGAGACGATTGCCAGAGGCTTCTGAGTACAAGTTAACAATGCAGAAGTGGAGGATATCTCCAGGTGCAGTAGAGTGGTAATCTTGGAACCTCCTGACTCAGAGTACTGCTACCTTCTCACTGCCATAGGAATGCAGCTAGTTGACAGCTGGCTTCAAGACATGCTTCCCTGTGAGAGCTGAGGACAGGGCAGAACCCTCCCGCATCCTGCCTGACTGTAGGAGTAGCTGCTAACATCCTTATGTTAGTGGCTGGGAGAAGTTGCGGGAAAAGCATGTGTGAGCACTGGGCCTGAACTCCCGTGTATCTGAGTTGAATACAGCGATTTCCAACGGCTTTCCTCAACCAGAGTGTAGCTAGGTTCCAAATCCCATGTACGAGCGGGTAGCAGACATCTGCCTCCCATGCATACACACTTCTGAGAGTTGAGCTTATGGCCTGTACCTCCACAGCCAGCCTACTGGTACCCTTGGCTTCTATAAGGCCTAGGCTCGCTGTTTGACGGAAGTGCTGGGAGAGGTAATTGGAATCACCCGGCACACAAGACTAGTGCCTCCAAGCTCAGTTCAGGGATTTCCTAGTAATTCCTGTGGTAGACTGGTGCTACATACTAAGTTCCATACGTGAGAGGGTAGCTGAACGCCTTGTCCAAAACCATCTTACTTCTGAGAGTTGAGCTCAGCCTCAGTCCCTCACAGTTCCACACTGCCTGCAGAGTGAGTTTCGCAGGTCTTCAGCAGAGACGTTTGCCAGAGGCTTCTGAGACGCAGGGTAACAATGCAGACCTGGAGGGTATCCCCAGGTGCAGTCGACTGATAATCTTGGAACCTCCTGACTCAGAATACTGCTACCTTCTCACTGCCATAGGAATGCAGCTAGTTGACAGCTGGCTTCAAGACATGCTTCCCTGTGAGAGCTGAGGACAGGGCAGAACCCTCCCGCATCCTGCCTGACTGTAGGAGTAGCTGCTAACATCCTTATGTTAGTGGCTGGGAGAGGTTGCGGGAAAAGCATGTGTGAGCACTGGGCCTGAACTCCCGTGTATCTGAGTTGAATACAGCGATTTCCAATGGCCTTCTTCAATCACAGTGTAGCTAGGTTCCAACTCCCATGTCCGAGTGGGTAGCAGACATCTGCCTCCCATGCATACACACTTCTGAGAGTTGAGCTTATGGCCTGTACCTCCACATCAAGCCTGCTGGTACCCTTGGCTTCTAAAAGGCCTAGGCTCGCTGTTTGACGGAAGTGCTGGGAGAGGTAATTGGAATCACCCGGCACACAAGACTAGTGCCTCCAAGCTCAGTTCAGCGATTTCCTAGTAATTCCTGTGGTAGACTGGTGCTACATACTAAGTTCCATACGTGAGAGGGTAGCTGAACGCCTTGTCCAAAACCATCTTACTTCTGAGAGTTGAGCTCAGCCTCAGTCCCTCACAGTTCCACACTGCCTGCAGAGTGAGTTTCGCAGGTCTTCAGCAGAGACGTTTGCCAGAGGCTTCTGAGACGCAGGGTAACAATGCAGACCTGGAGGGTATCCCCAGGTGCAGTCGACTGGTAATCTTGGAACCTCCTGACTCAGAATACTGCTACCTTCTCACTGCCATAGGAATGCAGCTAGTTGACAGCTGGCTTCAAGACATGCTTCCCTGTGAGAGCTGAGGACAGGGCAGAACCCTCCCGCATGCTGCCTGACTGTAGGAGTAGCTGCTAACATCCTTATGTTAGTGGCTGGGAGAGGTTGCGGGAAAAGCATGTGTGAGCACTGGGCCTGAACTCCCGTGTATCTGAGTTGAATACAGCGATTTGCAACGGCATTCCTCAACCAGAGTGTAGCTAGGTTCCAAATCCCATGTACGAGCGGGTAGCAGACATCTGCCTCCCATGCATACACACTTCTGAGAGTTGAGCTTATGGCCTGTACCTCCACATCCAGCCTGCTGGTACCCTTGGCTTCTAAAAGGCCTAGGCTCGCTGTTTGACGGAATTGCTGGGAGAGGTAACTGGAATCTCCCGGCACACAAGACGAGTGCCTCCAAGCTCAATTCACGATTTCCCAGTAATTCTTGTGGTAGACAGGTGCTACATACTAAGTTCCATATGTGAGAAGGTAGCTGAACGCCTTGTCCAAAAGCATCTTACTTCTGAGAGTTGAGCACACCCTCAGTCCCTCACACTTCCACACTGCCTGCAGAGTGAGTTTCACACGTCTTCACCAGAGACGATTGCCAGAGGCTTCTGAGTACAAGTTAACAATGCAGACCTGGAGGGTATCTCCAGGTGCAGTAGAGTGGTAATCTTGGAACCTCCTGACTCAGAGTACTGCTACCTTCTCACTGCCATAGGAATGCAGCTAGTTGACAGCTGGCTTCAAGACATGCTTCCCTGTGAGAGCTGAGGACAGGGCAGAACCCTCCCGCATGCTGCCTGACTGTAGGAGTAGCTGCTAACATCCTTATGTTAGTGGCTGGGAGAGGTTGCGGGAAAAGCATGTGTGAGCACTGGGCCTCAACTCCCGTGTATCTGAGTTGAATACAGCGATTTCCAATGGCCTTCTTCAATCACAGTGTAGCTAGGTTCCAACTCCCATGTCCGAGTGGGTAGCAGACATCTGCCTCCCATGCATACACACTTCTGAGAGTTGAGCTTATGGCCTGAACCTCCACATCCAGCCTGCTCATACCCTTGGCTTCTAAAAGGCCTAGGCTCGCTGTTTGACGGAAGTGCTGGGAGAGGTAATTGGAATCACCCGGCACACAAGACTAGTGCCTCCAAGCTCAGTTCAGCGATTTCCTAGTAATTCCTGTGGTAGACTGGTGCTACATACTAAGTTCCATACGTGAGAGGGTAGCTGAACGCCTTGTCCAAAACCATCTTACTTCTGAGAGTTGAGCTCAGCCTCAGTCCCTCACAGTTCCACACTGCCTGCAGAGTGAGTTTCGCAGGTTTTCAGCAGAGACGTTTGCCAGAGGCTTCTGAGACGCAGGGTAACAATGCAGACCTGGAGGGTATCCCCAGGTGCAGTCGACTGATAATCTTGGAACCTCCTGACTCAGAATACTGCTACCTTCTCACTGCCATAGGAATGCAGCTAGTTGACAGCTGGCTTCAAGACATGCTTCCCTGTGAGAGCTGAGGACAGGGCAGAACCCTCCCGCATGCTGCCTGACTGTAGGAGTGGCTGCTAACTTCCTAATGTTAGTGGCTGGGAGAGGCTGCGGGAAAAGCATGTGTGAGCACTGGGCCTGAACTCCCGTGTATCTGAGTTGAATACAGCGATTTCCAACGGCTTTCCTCAACCAGAGTGTAGCTAGGTTCCAAATCCCATGTATGAGCGGGTAGCAGACATCTGCCTCCCATGCATACACACTTCTGAGAGTTGAGCTTATGGCCTGTACCTCCACAGCCAGCCTGCTGGTACCCTTGGCTTCTAAAAGGCCTAGGCTCGCTGTTTGACGGAAGTGCTGGGAGAGGTAATTGGAATCACCCGGCACACATGACTAGTGCCTCCAAGCTCAGTTCAGTGATTTCCTAGTAATTCCTGTGGTAGACTGGTGCTACATACTAAGTTCCATACGTGAGAGGGTAGCTGAACGCCTTGTCCAAAAGCATGTTACTTCTGAGAGTTGAGCTCAGCCTCAGTCCCTCACAGTTCCACACTGCCTGCAGAGTGAGTTTCGCAGGTCTTCAGCAGAGACGTTTGCCAGAGGCTTCTGAGACGCAGGGTAACAATGCAGACCTGGAGGGTATCCGCAGGTGCAGTCGACTGATAATCTTGGAACCTCCTGACTCAGAATACTGCTACCTTCTCACTGCCATAGGAATGCAGCTAGTTGACAGCTGGCTTCAAGACATGCTTCCCTGTGAGAGCTGAGGACAGGGCAGAACCCTCCCGCATGCTGCCTGACTGTAGGAGTAGCTGCTAACATCCTTATGTTAGTGGCTGGGAGAGGTTGCGGGAAAAGCATGTGTGAGCACTGGGCCTGAACTCCCGTGTATCTGAGTTGAATACAGCGATTTCCAACGGCTTTCCTCAACCAGAGTGTAGCTAGGTTCCAAATCCCATGTACGAGCGGGTAGCAGACATCTGCCTCCCATGCATACACACTTCTGAGAGTTGAGCTTATGGCCTGTACCTCCACAGCCAGCCTGCTGGTACCCTTGGCTTCTAAAAGGCCTAGGCTCGCTGTTTGACGGAAGTGCTGGGAGAGGTAATTGGAATCTCCCGGCACACAAGACGAGTGCCTCCAAGCTCAATTCACGATTTCCCAGTAATTCTTGTGGTAGACAGGTGCTACATACTAAGTTCCATATGTGAGAAGGTAGCTGAACGCCTTGTCCAAAAGCATCTTACTTCTGAGAGTTGAGCACACCCTCAGTCCCTCACACTTCCACACTGCCTGCAGAGTGAGTTTCACACGTCTTCACCAGAGACGATTGCCAGAGGCTTCTGAGTACAAGTTAACAATGCAGACCTGGAGGGTATCTCCAGGTGCAGTAGAGTGGTAATCTTGGAACCTCCTGACTCAGAGTACTGCTACCTTCTCACTGCCATAGGAATGCAGCTAGTTGACAGCTGGCTTCAAGACATGCTTCCCTGTGAGAGCTGAGGACAGGGCAGAACCCTCCCGCATCCTGCCTGACTGTAGGAGTAGCTGCTAACATCCTTATGTTAGTGGCTGGGAGAGGTTGCGGGAAAAGCATGTGTGAGCACTGGGCCTGAACTCCCGTGTATCTGAGTTGAATACAGCGATTTCCAATGGCCTTCTTCAATCACAGTGTAGCTAGGTTCCAACTCCCATGTCCGTGTGGGTAGCAGACATCTGCCTCCCATGCATACACACTTCTGAGAGTTGAGCTTATGGCCTGTACCTCCACATCCAGCCTGCTGGTACCCTTGGCTTCTAAAAGGCCTAGGCTCGCTGTTTGACGGAAGTGCTGGGAGAGGTAATTGGAATCACCCGTCACACAAGACTAGTGCCTCCAAGCTCAGTTCAGCGATTTCCTAGTAATTCCTGTGGTAGAATGGTGCTACATACTAAGTTCCATACGTGAGAGGGTAGCTGAACGCCTTGTCCAAAACCATCTTACTTCTGAGAGTTGAGCTCAGCCTCAGTCCCTCACAGTTCCACACTGCCTGCAGAGTGAGTTTCGCAGGTCTTCAGCAGAGACGTTTGCCAGAGGCTTCTGAGACGCAGGGTAACAATGCAGACCTGGAGGGTATCCCCAGGTGCAGTCGACTGGTAATCTTGGAACCTCCTGACTCAGAATACTGCTACCTTCTCACTGCCATAGGAATGCAGCTAGTTGACAGCTGGCTTCAAGACATGCTTCCCTCTGAGAGCTGAGGACAGGGCAGAACCCTCCCGCATGCTGCCTGACTGTAGGAGTAGCTGCTAACATCCTTATGTTAGTGGCTGGGAGAGGTTGCGGGAAAAGCATGTGTGAGCACTGGGCCTGAACTCCCGTGTATCTGAGTTGAATACAGCGATTTCCAACGGCTTTCCTCAACCAGAGTGTAGCTAGATTCCAAATCCCATGTACGAGCGGGTAGCAGACATCTGCCTCCCATGCATACACACTTCTGAGAGTTGAGCTTATGGCCTGTACCTCCACATCCAGCCTGCTGGTACCCTTGGCTTCTAAAAGGCCTAGGCTCGCTGTTTGACGGAAGTGCTGGGAGAGGTAATTGGAATCTCCCGGCACACAAGACGAGTGCCTCCAAGCTCAATTCACGATTTCCCAGTAATTCTTGTGGTAGACAGGTGCTACATACTAAGTTCCATATGTGAGAAGGTAGCTGAACGCCTTGTCCAAAAGCATCTTACTTCTGAGAGTTGAGCCCACCCTCAGTCCCTCACACTTCCACACTGCCTGCAGAGTGAGTTTCACACGTCTTCACCAGAGACGATTGCCAGAGGCTTCTGAGTACAAGTTAACAATGCAGAACCGGAGGGTATCTCCAGGTGCAGTAGAGTGGTAACCTTGGAACCTCCTGACTCAGAGTACTGCTACCTTCTCACTGCCATAGGAATGCAGCTAGTTGACAGCTGGCTTCAAGACATGCTTCCCTCTGAGAGCTGAGGACAGGGCAGAACCCTCCCGCATCCTGCCTGACTGTAGGAGTAGCTGCTAACATCCTTATGTTAGTGGCTGGGAGAGGTTGCGGGAAAAGGATGTGTGAGCACTGGGCCTGAACTCCCGTGTATCTGAGTTGAATACAGCGATTTCCAATAGCCTTCTTCAATCACAGTGTAGCTAGGTTCCAACTCCCATGTCCGAGTGGGTAGCAGACATCTGCCTCCCATGCATACACACTTCTGAGAGTTGAGCTTATGGCCTGTACCTCCACATCCAGCCTGCTGGTACCCTTGGCTTCTAAAAGGCCTAGGCTCGCTGTTTGACGGAAGTGCTGGGAGAGGTATTTGGAATCACCCGGCACAAAAGACTAGTGCCTCCAAGCTCAGTTCAGCGATTTCCTAGTAATTCCTGTGGTAGACTGGTGCTACATACTAAGTTCCATACGTGAGAGGGTAGCTGAACGCCTTGTCCAAAACCATCTTACTTCTGAGAGTTGAGCTCAGCCTCAGTCCCTCACAGTTCCACACTGCCTGCAGAGTGAGTTTCGCAGGTCTTCAGCAGAGACGTTTGCCATAGGCTTCTGAGACGCAGGGTAACAATGCAGACCTGGAGGGTATCCCCAGGTGCAGTCGACTGGTAATCTTGGAACCTCCTGAATCAGAATACTGCTACCTTCTCACTGCCATAGGAATGCAGCTAGTTGACAGCTAGCTGGCTTCAAGACATGCTTCCCTGAGAGAGCTGAGGACAGGGCAGAACCCTCCCGCATGCTGCCTGACTGTAGGAGTAGCTGCTAACATCCTTATGTTAGTGGGTGGGAGAGGTTGCGGGAAAAGCATGTTTGAGCACTGGGCCTGAACTCCCGTGTATCTGAGTTGAATACAGCGATTTCCAACGGCTTTCCTCAACCAGAGTGTAGCTAGGTTCCAAATCCCATGTACGAGCGGGTAGCAGACATCTGCCTCCCATTCATACACACTTCTGAGAGTTGAGCTTATGGCCTGTACCTCCACATCCAGCCTGCTGGTACCCTTGGCTTCTAAAAGGCCTAGGCTCGCTGTTTGACGGAAGTGCTGGGAGAGGTAATTGGAATCTCCCGGCACACAAGACGAGTGCCTCCAAGCTCAATTCACGATTTCCCAGTAATTCTTGTGGTAGACAGGTGCTACATACTAAGATCCATATGTGAGAAGGTAGCTGAACGCCTTGTCCAAAAGCATCTTACTTCTGAGAGTTGAGCACACCCTCAGTCCCTCACACTTCCACACTGCCTGCAGAGTGAGTTTCACACGTCTTCAACAGAGACGATTGCCAGAGGCTTCTGAGTACAAGTTAACAATGCAGACCTGGAGGGTATCTCCAGGTGCAGTAGAGTGGTAATCTTGGAACCTCCTGACTCAGAGTACTGCTACCTTCTCACTGCCATAGGAATGCAGCTAGTTGACAGCTGGCTTCAAGACATGCTTCCCTGTGAGAGCTGAGGACAGGGCAGAACCCTCCCGCATCCTGCCTGACTGTAGGAATAGCTGCTAACATCCTTATGTTAGTGGCTGGGAGAGGTTGCGGGAAAAGCATGTGTGAGCACTGGGCCTGAACTCCCGTGTATCTGAGTTGAATACAGCGATTTCCAATGGCCTTCTTCAATCACAGTATAGCTAGTTTCCAACTCCCATGTCCGAGTGGGTAGCAGACATCTGCCTCCCATGCATACACACTTCTGAGAGTTGAGCTTATGGCCTGTACCTCCAGATCCAGCATGCTGGTACCCTTGGCTTCTAAAAGGCCTAGGCTCGCTGTTTGACGGAAGTGCTGGGAGAGGTAATTGGAATCACCCGGCACACAAGACTAGTGCCTCCAAGCTCAGTTCAGCGATTTCCTAGTAATTCCTGTGGTAGACTGGTGCTACATACTAAGTTCCATACGTGAGAGGGTAGCTGAACGCCTTGTCCAAAACCATCTTACTTCTGAGAGTTGAGCTCAGCCTCAGTCCCTCACAGTTCCACACTGCCTGCAGAGTGAGTTTCGCAGGTCTTCAGCAGAGACGTTTGCCAGAGGCTTCTGAGACGCAGGGTAACAATGCAGACCTGGAGGGTATCCCCAGGTGCAGTCGACTGGTAATCTTGGAACCTCCTGACTCAGAATACTGCTACCTTCTCACTGCAATAGGAATGCAGCTAGTTGACAGCTGGCTTCAAGACATGCTTCCCTGTGAGAGCTGAGGACAGGGCAGAACCCTCCCGCATGCTGCCTGACTGTAGGAGTAGCTGCTAACATCCTTATGTTAGTGGCTGGGAGATGCTGCGGGAAAAGCATGTGTGAGCACTGGGCCTGAACTCCCGGGTATCTGAGTTGAATACAGCGATTTCCAACGGCTTTCCTCAACCAGAGTGTAGCTAGGTTCCAAATCCCATGTACGAGCGGGTAGCAGACATCTGCCTCCCATGCATACACACTTCTGAGAGTTGAGCTTATGGCCTGTACCTCCACAGCCAGCCTACTGGTACCCTTGGCTTCTAAAAGGCCTAGGCTCGCTGTTTGACGGAAGTGCTGGGAGAGGTAATTGGAATCACCCGGCACACAAGACTAGTGCCTCCAAGCTCAGTTCAGTGATTTCCTAGTAATTCCTGTGGTAGACTGGTGCTACATACTAACTTCCACACGTGAGAGGGTAGCTGAACGCCTTGTCCAAAACCATCTTACTTCTGAGAGTTGAGCTCAGCCTCAGTCCCTCACAGTTCCACACTGCCTGCAGAGTGAGTTTCGCAGGTCTTCAGCAGAGACGTTTGCCAGAGGCTTCTGAGACGCAGGGTAACAATGCAGACCTGGAGGGTATCCCCAGGTGCAGTCGACTGATAATCTTGGAACCTCCTGACTCAGAATACTGCTACCTTCTCACTGCCATAGGAATGCAGCTAGTTGACAGCTGGCTTCAAGACATGCTTCCCTGTGAGAGCTGAGGACAGGGCAGAACCCTCCCGCATCCTGCCTGACTGTAGGAGTAGCTGCTAACATCCTTATGTTAGTGGCTGGGAGAGGTTGCGGGAAAAGCATGTGTGAGCACTGGGCCTGAACTCCCGTGTATCTGAGTTGAATACAGCGATTTCCAATGGCCTTCTTCAATCACAGTGTAGCTAGGTTCCAACTCCCATGTCCGAGTGGGTAGCAGACATCTGCCTCCCATGCATACACACTTCTGAGAGTTGAGCTTATGGCCTGTACCTCCACATCCAGCCTGCTGGTACCCTTGGCTTCTAAAAGGCCTAGGCTCGCTGTTTGACGGAAGTGCTGGGAGAGGTAATTGGAATCACCCGGCACACAAGACTAGTGCCTCCAAGCTCAGTTCAGCGATTTCCTAGTAATTCCTGTGGTAGACTGGTGCTACATACTAAGTTCCATACGTGAGAGGGTAGCTGAACGCCTTGTCCAAAACCATCTTACTTCTGAGAGTTGAGCTCAGCCTCAGTCCCTCACAGTTCCACACTGCCTGCAGAGTGAGTTTCGCAGGTCTTCAGCAGAGACGTTTGCCAGAGGCTTCTGAGACGCAGGGTAACAATGCAGACCTGGAGGGTATCCCCAGGTGCAGTCGACTGGTAATCTTGGAACCTCCTGACTCAGAATACTGCTACCTTCTCACTGCCATAGGAATGCAGCTAGTTGACAGCTGGCTTCAAGACATGCTTCTCTGTGAGAGCTTAGGACAGGGCAGAACATTCCCGCATGCTGCCTGACTGTAGGAGTAGCTGCTAACATCCTAATGTTAGTGGCTGGGAGAGGCTGCGGGAAAAGCATGTGTGAGCACTGGGCCTGAACTCCCGTGTATCTGAGTTGAATACAGCGATTTCCAAAAGCTTTCCTCAACCAGAGTGTAGCTAGGTTCCAAATCCCATGTACGAGCAGGTAGCAGACATCTGCCTCCCATGCATACACACTTCTGAGAGTTGAGCTTATGGCCTCTACCTCCACAGCCAGCCTGCTGGTACCCTTGGCTTCTAAAAGGCCTAGGCTCGCTGTTTGACGGAAGTGCTGGGAGAGGTAATTGGAATCACCCGGCACACAAGACTAGTGCCTCCAAGCTCAGTTCAGCGATTTCCTAGTAATTCCTGTGGTAGACTGGTGCTACATACTAAGTTCCATACGTGAGAGGGTAGCTGAACGCCTTGTCCAAAACCATCTTACTTCTGAGAGTTGAGCTCAGCCTCAGTCCCTCACAGTTCCACACTGCCTGCAGAGTGAGTTTCGCAGGTCTTCAGCAGAGACGTTTGCCAGAGGCTTCTGAGACGCAGGGTAACAATGCAGACCTGGAGGGTATCCCCAGGTGCAGTCGACTGGTAATCTTGGAACCTCCTGACTCAGAATACTGCTACCTTCTCACTGCCATAGGAATGCAGCTAGTTGACAGCTGGCTTCAAGACATTCTTCCCTGTGAGAGCTGAGGACAGGGCAGAACCTTCCCGCATGCTGCCTGACTGTAGGAGTAGCTGCTAACATCCTTATGTTAGTGGCTGGGAGAGGTTGCGGGAAAAGCATGTGTGAGCACTGGGCCTGAACTCCCGTGTATCTGAGTTGAATACAGCGATTTCCAACGGCTTTCCTCAACCAGAGTGTAGCTAGGTTCCAAATACCATGTACGAGCGGGTAGCAGACATCTGCCTCCCATGCATACACACTTCTGAGAGTTGAGCTTATGGCCTGTACCTCCACATCCAGCCTGCTGGTACCCTTGGCTTCTAAAAGGCCTAGGCTCGCTGTTTGACGGCAGTCCTGGGAGAGGTAATTGGAATCTCCCGGCACACAAGACGAGTGCCTCCAAGCTCAATTCACGATTTCCCAGTAATTCTTGTGGTAGACAGGTGCTACATACTAAGTTCCATATGTGAGATGGTAGCTGAACGCCTTGTCCAAAAGCATCTTACTTCTGAGAGTTGAGCCCACCCTCAGTCCCTCACACTTCCACACTGCCTGCAGAGTGAGTTTCACACGTCTTCACCAGAGACGATTGCCAGAGGCTTCTGAGTACAAGTTAACAATGCAGACCTGGAGGGTATCTCCAGGTGCAGTAGAGTGGTAATCTTGGAACCTCCTGACTCAGAGTACTGCTACCTTCTCACTGCCATAGGAATGCAGCTAGTTGACAGCTGGCTTCAAGACATGCTTCCCTGTGAGAGCTAAGGACAGGGCAGAACCCTCCCGCATCCTGCCTGACTGTAGGAGTAGCTGCTAACATCCTAATGTTAGTGGCTGGGAGACGTTGCGGGAAAAGCATGTGTGAGCACTGGGCCTGAACTCCCGTGTATCTGAGTTGAATACAGCGATTTCCAATGGCCTTCGTCAATCACAGTGTAGCTAGGTTCCAACTCCCATGTCCGAGTGGGTAGCAGACATCTGCCTCCCATGGATACACACTTCTGAGAGTTGAGCTTATGGCCTGTACCTCCACATCCACCATGCTGGTACCCTTGGCTTCTAAAAGGCCTAGGCTCGCTGTTTGACGGAAGTGCTGGGAGAGGTAATTGGAATCACCCGGCACACAAGACTAGTGCCTCCAAGTTCAGTTCAGCGATTTCCTAGTAATTCCTGTGGTAGACTGGTGCTACATACTAAGTTCCATACGTGAGAGGGTAGCTGAACGCCTTGTCCAAAACCATCTTACTTCTGAGAGTTGAGCTCAGCCTCAGTCCCTCACAGTTCCACACTGCCTGCAGAGTGAGTTTCGCAGGTCTTCAGCAGAGACGTTTGCCAGAGGCTTCTGAGACGCAGGGTAACAATGCAGACCTGGAGGGTATCCCCAGGTGCAGTCGACTGGTAATCTTGGAACCTCCTGACTCAGAATACTGCTACCTTCTCACTGCCATAGGAATGCAGCTAGTTGACAGCTGGCTTCAAGACATGCTTCCCTGTGAGAGCTGAGGACAGGGCAGAACCCTCCCGCATGCTGCCTGACTGTAGGAGTAGCTGCTAACATCCTTATGTTAGTGGCTGGGAGAGGTTGCGGGAAAAGCATGTGTGAGCACTGGGCCTGAACTCCCGTGTATCTGAGTTGAATACAGCGATTTGCAACGGCTTTCCTCAACCAGAGTGTAGCTAGGTTCCAAATCCCATGTACGAGCGGGTAGCAGACATCTGCCTTCCATGCATACACACTTCTGAGAGTTGAGCTTATGGCCTGTACCTCCACATCCAGCCTGCTGGTACCCTTGGCTTCTAAAAGGCCTAGGCTCGCTGTTTGACGGAAGTGCTGGGAGAGGTAATTGGAATCTCCCGGCACACAAGACGAGTGCCTCCAAGCTCAATTCACGATTTCCCAGTAATTCTTGTGGTAGACAGGTGCTACATACTAAGTTCCATATGTGAGAAGGTAGCTGAACGCCTTGTCCAAAAGCATCTTACTTCTGAGAGTTGAGCACACCCTCAGTCCCTCACACTTCCACACTGCCTGCAGAGTGAGTTTCACACGTCTTCACCAGAGACGATTGCCAGAGGCTTCTGAGTACAAGTTAACAATGCAGACCTGGAGGGTATCTCCAGGTGCAGTAGAGTGGTAATCTTGGAACCTCCTGACTCAGAGTACTGCTACCTTCTCCCTGCCATAGGAATGCAGCTAGTTGACAGCTGGCTTCAAGACATGCTTCCCTGTGAGAGCTGAGGACAGGGCAGAACCCTCCCGCGTCCTGCCTGACTGTAGGATTAGCTGCTAACATCCTAATGTTACTGGCTGGGAGAGGTTGCGGGAAAAGCATGTGTGAGCACTGGGCCTGAACTCCCGTGTATCTGAGTTGAATACAGCGATTTCCAATGGCCTTCGTCAATCACAGTGTAGCTAGGTTCCAACTCCCATGTCCGAGCGGGTAGCAGACATCTGCGTCCCATGCATACACACTTCTGAGAGTTGAGCTTATGGCCTGTACCTCCACATCAAGCCTGCTGGTACCCTTGGCTTCTAAAAGGCCTAGGCTCGCTGTTTGACGGAAGTGCTGGGAGAGGTAATTGGAATCACCCGGCACACAAGACTAGTGCCTCCAAGCTCAGTTCAGCGATTTCCTAGTAATTCCTGTGGTAGACTGGTGCTACATACTAAGTTCCATACGTGAGAGGGTAGGTGAACGCCTTGTCCAAAACCATCTTACTTCTGAGAGTTGAGCTCAGCCTCAGTCCCTCACAGTTCCACACTGCCTGCAGAGTGAGTTTCGCAGGTCTTCAGCAGAGACGTTTGCCAGAGGCTTCTGAGACGCAGGGTAACAATGCAGACCTGGAGGGTATCCCCAGGTGCAGTCGACTGGTAATCTTGGAACCTCCTGACTCAGAGTACTGCTACCTTCTCACTGCCATAGGAATGCAGCTAGTTGACAGCTGGCTTCAAGACATGCTTCCCTGTGAGAGCTGAGGACAGGGCAGAACCCTCCCGCAGGCTGCCTGACTGTAGGAGTAGCTGCTAACATCCTTATGTTAGTGGCTGGGAGAGGTTGCGGGAAAAGCATGTGTGAGCACTGGGCCTGAACTCCCGTGTATCTGAGTTGAATAGAGCGATTTCCACCGGCTTTCCTCAACCAGAGTGTAGCTAGGTTCCAAATCCCATGTACGAGCGGGTAGCAGACATCTGCCTCCCATGCATACACACTTCTGAGAGTTGAGCTTATGGCCTGTACCTCCAGAGCCAGCCTGCTGGTACCCTTGGCTTCTAAAAGGCCTAGGCTCGCTGTTTGACGGAAGTGCTGGGAGAGGTAATTGGAATCTCCCGGCACACAAGACGAGTGCCTCCAAGCTCAATTCACGATTTCCCAGTAATTCTTGTGGTAGACAGGTGCTACATACTAAGTTCCATATGTGAGAAGGTAGCTGAACGCCTTGTCCCAAAGCATCTTACTTCTGAGAGTTGAGCACACCCTCAGTCCCTCACACTTCCACACTGCCTGCAGAGTGAGTTTCACACGTCTTCACCAGAGACGATTGCCAGAGGCTTCTGAGTACAAGTTAACAATGCAGACCTGGAGGGTATCTCCAGGTGCAGTACAGTGGTAATCTTGGAACCTCCTGACTCAGAGTACTGCTACCTTCTCACTGCCATAGGAATGCAGCTAGTTGACAGCTGGCTTCAAGACATGCTTCCCTGTGAGAGCTGAGGACAGGGCAGAACCCTCCCGCATCCTGCCTGACTGTAGGAGTAGCTGCCAACATCCTAATGTTAGTGGCTGGGAGAGGTTGCGGGAAAAGCATGTGTGAGCACTGGGCATGAACTCCCGTGTATCTGAGTTGAATACAGCGATTTCCAATGGCCTTCTTCAATCACAGTGTAGCTAGGATCCAACTCCCATGTCCGAGTGGGTAGCAGACATCTGCCTCCCATGCATACACACTTCTGAGATTTGAGCTTATGGCCTGTACCTCCACATCCAGCCTGCTGGTACCCTTGGCTTCTAAAAGGCCTAGGCTCGCTGTTTGACGGAAGTGCTGGGAGAGGTAATTGGAATCACCCACCACACAAGACTAGTGCCTCCAAGCTCAGTTCAGCGATTTCCTAGTAATTCCTGTGGTAGACTGGTGCTACATACTAAGTTCCATACGTGAGAGGGTAGCTGAACGCCTTGTCCAAAACCATCTTACTTCTGAGAGTTGAGCTCAGCCTCAGTCCCTCACAGTTCCACACTGCCTGCAGAGTGAGTTTCGCAGGTCTTCAGCAGAGACGTTTGCCAGAGGATTCTGACACGCAGGGTAACAATGCAGACCTGGAGGGTATCCCCAGGTGCAGTCGACTGGTAATCTTGGAACCTCCTGACTCAGAATACTGCTACCTTCTCACTGCCATAGGAATGCAGCTAGTTGACAGCTAGCTGGCTTCAAGACATGCTTCCCTGCGAGAGCTGAGGACAGGGCAGAACCCTCCCGCATGCTGCCTGACTGTAGGAGTAACTGCTAACATCCTTATGTTAGTGGCTGGGAGAGGTTGCGGGAAAAGCATGTGTGAGCACTGGGCCTGAACTCCCGTGTATCTGAGTTGAATACAGCGATTTCCAACGGCTTTCCTCAACCAGAGTGTAGCTAGGTTCCAAATCCCATGTACGAGCGGGTAGCAGACATCTGCCTCCCATGCATACACACTTCTGAGAGTTGAGCTTATGGCCTGTACCTCCACAGCCAGCCTGCTGGTACCCTTGGCTTCTAAAAGGCCTAGGCTCGCTGTTTGACGGAAGTGCTGGGAGAGGTAATTGGAATCTCCCGGCACACAAGACGAGTGCCTCCAAGCTCAATTCACGATTTCCCAGTAATTCTTCTGGTAGACAGGTGCTACATACTAAGTTCCATATGTGAGATGGTAGCTGAACGCCTTGTCTAAAAGCATGTTACTTCTGAGAGTTGAGCCCACCCTCAGTCCCTCACAGTTCCACACTGCCTGCAGAGTGAGTTTCACACGTCTTCACCTGAGACGATTGCCAGAGGCTTCTGAGTACAAGTTAACAATGCAGACCTGGAGGGTATCTCCAGGTGCAGTAGACTGGTAATCTTGGAACCTCCTGACTCAGAGTACTGCTACCTTCTCACTGCCATAGGAATGCAGCTAGTTGACAGCTGGCTTCAAGACATGCTTCCCTGTGAGAGCTGAGGACAGGGCAGAACCCTCCCGCATCCTGCCTGACTGTAGGAGTAGCTCCTAACATCCTTATGTTAGTGGCTGGGAGAGGTTGCGGGAAAAGCATGTGTGAGCACTGGGCCTGAACTCCCGTGTATCTGAGTTGAATACAGCGATTTCCAATGGCCTTCTTCAATCACAGTGTAGCTAGGTTCCAACTCCCATGTCCGAGTGGGTAGCAGACATCTGCCTCCCATGCATACACACTTCTGAGTGTTGAGCTTATGGCCTGTACCTCCACATCCAGCCTGCTCGTACCCTTGGCTTCTAAAAGGCCTAGGCTCGCTGTTTGACGGAAGTGCTGGGAGAGTTAATTGGAATCACCCGGCACACAAGACTAGTGCCTCCAAGCTCAGTTCAGCGATTTCCTAGTAATTCCTGTGGTAGACTGGTGCTACATACTAAGTTCCATACGTGAGAGGGTAGGTGAACGCCTTGTCCAAAACCATCTTACTTCTGAGAGTTGAGCTCAGCCTCAGTCCCTCACAGTTCCACACTGCCTGCAGAGTGAGTTTCGCAGGTCTTCAGCAGAGACGTTTGCCAGAGGCTTCTGAGACGCAGGGTAACAATGCAGACCTGGAGGGTATCCCCAGGTGCAGTCGACTGGTAATCTTGGAACCTCCTGACTCAGAGTACTGCTACCTTCTCACTGCCATAGGAATGCAGCTAGTTGACAGCTGGCTTCAAGACATGCTTCCCTGTGAGAGCTGAGGACAGGGCAGAACCCTCCCGCAGGCTGCCTGACTGTAGGAGTAGCTGCTAACATCCTTATGTTAGTGGCTGGGAGAGGTTGCGGGAAAAGCATGTGTGAGCACTGGGCCTGAACTCCCGTGTATCTGAGTTGAATAGAGCGATTTCCACCGGCTTTCCTCAACCAGAGTGTAGCTAGGTTCCAAATCCCATGTACGAGCGGGTAGCAGACATCTGCCTCCCATGCATACACACTTCTGAGAGTTGAGCTTATGGCCTGTACCTCCAGAGCCAGCCTGCTGGTACCCTTGGCTTCTAAAAGGCCTAGGCTCGCTGTTTGACGGAAGTGCTGGGAGAGGTAATTGGAATCTCCCGGCACACAAGACGAGTGCCTCCAAGCTCAATTCACGATTTCCCAGTAATTCTTGTGGTAGACAGGTGCTACATACTAAGTTCCATATGTGAGAAGGTAGCTGAACGCCTTGTCCAAAAGCATCTTACTTCTGAGAGTTGAGCACACCCTCTGTCCCTCACACTTCCACACTGCCTGCAGAGTGAGTTTCACACGTCTTCACCAGAGACGATTGCCAGAGGCTTCTGAGTACAAGTTAACAATGCAGACCTGGAGGGTATCTCCAGGTGCAGTACAGTGGTAATCTTGGAACCTCCTGACTCAGAGTACTGCTACCTTCTCACTGCCATAGGAATGCAGCTAGTTGACAGCTGGCTTCAAGACATGCTTCCCTGTGAGAGCTGAGGACAGGGCAGAACCCTCCCGCATCCTGCCTGACTGTAGGAGTAGCTGCCAACATCCTAATGTTAGTGGCTGGGAGAGGTTGCGGGAAAAGCATGTGTGAGCACTGGGCATGAACTCCCGTGTATCTGAGTTGAATACAGCGATTTCCAATGGCCTTCTTCAATCACAGTGTAGCTAGGATCCAACTCCCATGTCCGAGTGGGTAGCAGACATCTGCCTCCCATGCATACACACTTCTGAGATTTGAGCTTATGGCCTGTACCTCCACATCCAGCCTGCTGGTACCCTTGGCTTCTAAAAGGCCTAGGCTCGCTGTTTGACGGAAGTGCTGGGAGAGGTAATTGGAATCACCCACCACACAAGACTAGTGCCTCCAAGCTCAGTTCAGCGATTTCCTAGTAATTCCTGTGGTAGACTGGTGCTACATACTAAGTTCCATACGTGAGAGGGTAGCTGAACGCCTTGTCCAAAACCATCTTACTTCTGAGAGTTGAGCTCAGCCTCAGTCCCTCACAGTTCCACACTGCCTGCAGAGTGAGTTTCGCAGGTCTTCAGCAGAGACGTTTGCCAGAGGATTCTGACACGCAGGGTAACAATGCAGACCTGGAGGGTATCCCCAGGTGCAGTCGACTGGTAATCTTGGAACCTCCTGACTCAGAATACTGCTACCTTCTCACTGCCATAGGAATGCAGCTAGTTGACAGCTAGCTGGCTTCAAGACATGCTTCCCTGCGAGAGCTGAGGACAGGGCAGAACCCTCCCGCATGCTGCCTGACTGTAGGAGTAACTGCTAACATCCTTATGTTAGTGGCTGGGAGAGGTTGCGGGAAAAGCATGTGTGAGCACTGGGCCTGAACTCCCGTGTATCTGAGTTGAATACAGCGATTTCCAACGGCTTTCCTCAACCAGAGTGTAGCTAGGTTCCAAATCCCATGTACGAGCGGGTAGCAGACATCTGCCTCCCATGCATACACACTTCTGAGAGTTGAGCTTATGGCCTGTACCTCCACAGCCAGCCTGCTGGTACCCTTGGCTTCTAAAAGGCCTAGGCTCGCTGTTTGACGGAAGTGCTGGGAGAGGTAATTGGAATCTCCCGGCACACAAGACGAGTGCCTCCAAGCTCAATTCACGATTTCCCAGTAATTCTTCTGGTAGACAGGTGCTACATACTAAGTTCCATATGTGAGATGGTAGCAGAACGCCTTGTCTAAAAGCATGTTACTTCTGAGAGTTGAGCCCACCCTCAGTCCCTCACAGTTCCACACTGCCTGCAGAGTGAGTTTCACACGTCTTCACCTGAGACGATTGCCAGAGGCTTCTGAGTACAAGTTAACAATGCAGACCTGGAGGGTATCTCCAGGTGCAGTAGACTGGTAATCTTGGAACCTCCTGACTCAGAGTACTGCTACCTTCTCACTGCCATAGGAATGCAGCTAGTTGACAGCTGGCTTCAAGACATGCTTCCCTGTGAGAGCTGAGGACAGGGCAGAACCCTCCCGCATCCTGCCTGACTGTAGGAGTAGCTCCTAACATCCTTATGTTAGTGGCTGGGAGAGGTTGCGGGAAAAGCATGTGTGAGCACTGGGCCTGAACTCCCGTGTATCTGAGTTGAATACAGCGATTTCCAATGGCCTTCTTCAATCACAGTGTAGCTAGGTTCCAACTCCCATGTCCGAGTGGGTAGCAGACATCTGCCTCCCATGCATACACACTTCTGAGTGTTGAGCTTATGGCCTGTACCTCCACATCCAGCCTGCTCGTACCCTTGGCTTCTAAAAGGCCTAGGCTCGCTGTTTGACGGAAGTGCTGGGAGAGGTAATTGGAATCACCCGGCACACAAGACTAGTGCCTCCAAGCTCAGTTCAGCGATTTCCTAGTAATTCCTGTGGTAGACTGGTGCTACATACTAAGTTCCATACGTGAGAGGGTAGCTGAACGCCTTGTCCAAAACCATCTTACTTCTGAGAGTTGAGCTCAGCCTCAGTCCCTCACAGTTCCACACTGCCTGCAGAGTGAGTTTCGCAGGTCTTCAGCAGAGACGTTTGCCAGAGGCTTCTGAGACGCAGGGTAACAATGCAGACCTGGAGGGTATCCCCAGGTGCAGTCGACTGGTAATCTTGGAACCTCCTGACTCAGAATACTGCTACCTTCTCACTGCCATAGGAATGCAGCTAGTTGACAGCTGGCTTCAAGACATGCTTCTCTGTGAGAGCTTAGGACAGGGCAGAACATTCCCGCATGCTGCCTGACTGTAGGAGTAGCTGCTAACATCCTAATGTTAGTGGCTGGGAGAGGCTGCGGGAAAAGCATGTGTGAGCACTGGGCCTGAACTCCCGTGTATCTGAGTTGAATACAGCGATTTCCAACGGCTTTCCTCAACCAGAGTGTAGCTAGGTTCCAAATCCCGTGTACGAGCAGGTAGCAGACATCTGCCTCCCATGCATACACACTTCTGAGAGTTGAGCTTAAGGCCTCTACCTCCACAGCCAGCCTGCTGGTACCCTTGGCTTCTAAAAGGCCTAGGCTCGCTGTTTGACGGAAGTGCTGGGAGAGGTAATTGGAATCACCCGGCACACAAGACTAGTGCCTCCAAGCTCAGTTCAGCGATTTCCTAGTAATTCCTGTGGTAGACTGGTGCTACATACTAAGTTCCATACGTGAGAGGGTAGCTGAACGCCTTGTCCAAAACCATCTTACTTCTGAGAGTTGAGCTCAGCCTCAGTCCCTCACAGTTCCACACTGCCTGCAGAGTGAGTTTCGCAGGTCTTCAGCAGAGACGTTTGCCAGAGGCTTCTGAGACGCAGGGTAACAATGCAGACCTGGAGGGTATCCCCAGGTGCAGTCGACTGGTAATCTTGGAACCTCCTGACTCAGAATACTGCTACCTTCTCACTGCCATAGGAATGCAGCTAGTTGACAGCTGGCTTCAAGACATGCTTCCCTGTGAGAGCTGAGGACAGGGCAGAACCTTCCCGCATGCTGCCTGACTGTAGGAGTAGCTGCTAACATCCTTATGTTAGTGGCTGGGAGAGGTTGCGGGAAAAGCATGTGTGAGCACTGGGCCTGAACTCCCGTGTATCTGAGTTGAATACAGCGATTTCCAACGGCTTTCCTCAACCAGAGTGTAGCTAGGTTCCAAATCCCATGTACGAGCGGGTAGCAGACATCTGCCTCCCATGCATACACACTTCTGAGAGTTGAGCTTATGGCCTGTACCTCCACATCCAGCCTGCTGGTACCCTTGGCTTCTAAAAGGCCTAGGCTCGCTGTTTGACGGAAGTGCTGGGAGAGGTAATTGGAATCTCCCGGCACACAAGACGAGTGCCTCCAAGCTCAATTCACGATTTCCCAGTAATTCTTGTGGTAGACAGGTGCTACATACTAAGTTCCATATGTGAGATGGTAGCTGAACGCCTTGTCCAAAAGCATCTTACTTCTGAGAGTTGAGCCCACCCTCAGTCCCTCACACTTCCACACTGCCTGCAGAGTGAGTTTCACACGTCTTCACCAGAGACGATTGCCAGAGGCTTCTGAGTACAAGTTAACAATGCAGACATGGAGGGTATCTCCAGGTGCAGTAGAGTGGTAATCTTGGAACCTCCTGACTCAGAGTACTGCTACCTTCTCACTGCCATAGGAATGCAGCTAGTTGACAGCTGGCTTCAAGACATGCTTCCCTGTGAGAGCTAAGGACAGGGCAGAACCCTCCCGCATCCTGCCTGATTGTAGGAGTAGCTGCTAACATCCTAATGTTAGTGGCTGGGAGAGGTTGCGGGAAAAGCATGTGTGAGCACTGGGCCTGAACTCCCGTGTATCTGAGTTGAATACAGCGATTTCCAATGGCCTTCGTCAATCACAGTGTAGCTAGGTTCCAACTCCCATGTCCGAGTGGGTAGCAGACATCTGCGTCCCATGCATACACACTTCTGAGAGTTGAGCTTATGGCCTGTACCTCCACATCAAGCCTGCTGGTACCCTTGGCTTCTAAAAGGCCTAGGCTCGCTGTTTGACGGAAGTGCTGGGAGAGGTAATTGGAATCACCCGGCACACAAGACTAGTGCCTCCAAGCTCAGTTCAGCGATTTCCTAGTAATTCCTGTGGTAGACTGGTGCTACATACTAAGTTCCATACGTGAGAGGGTAGGTGAACGCCTTGTCCAAAACCATCTTACTTCTGAGAGTTGAGCTCAGCCTCAGTCCCTCACAGTTCCACACTGCCTGCAGAGTGAGTTTCGCAGGTCTTCAGCAGAGACGTTTGCCAGAGGCTTCTGAGACGCAGGGTAACAATGCAGACCTGGAGGGTATCCCCAGGTGCAGTCGACTGGTAATCTTGGAACCTCCTGACTCAGAGTACTGCTACCTTCTCACTGCCATAGGAATGCAGTTAGTTGACAGCTGGCTTCAAGACATGCTTCCCTGTGAGAGCTGAGGACAGGGCATAACCCTCCCGCAGGCTGCCTGACTGTAGGAGTAGCTGCTAACATCCTTATGTTAGTGGCTGGGAGAGGTTGCGGGAAAAGCATGTGTGAGCACTGGGCCTGAACTCCCGTGTATCTGAGTTGAATAGAGCGATTTCCACCGGCTTTCCTCAACCAGAGTGTAGCTAGGTTCCAAATCCCATGTACGAGCGGGTAGCAGACATCTGCCTCCCATGCATACACACTTCTGAGAGTTGAGCTTATGGCCTGTACCTCCAGAGCCAGCCTGCTGGTACCCTTGGCTTCTAAAAGGCCTAGGCTCGCTGTTTGACGGAAGTGCTGGGAGAGGTAATTGGAATCTCCCGGCACACAAGACGAGTGCCTCCAAGCTCAATTCACGATTTCCCAGTAATTCTTGTGGTAGACAGGTGCTACATACTAAGTTCCATATGTGAGAAGGTAGCTGAACGCCTTGTCCAAAAGCATCTTACTTCTGAGAGTTGAGCACACCCTCAGTCCCTCACACTTCCACACTGCCTGCAGAGTGAGTTTCACACGTCTTCACCAGAGACGATTGCCAGAGGCTTCTGAGTACAAGTTAACAATGCAGACCTGGAGGGTATCTCCAGGTGCAGTAGAGTGGTAATCTTGGAACCTCCTGACTCAGAGTACTGCTACCTTCTCACTGCCATAGGAATGCAGCTAGTTGACAGCTGGCTTCAAGACATGCTTCCCTGTGAGAGCTGAGGACAGGGCAGAACCCTCCCGCATCCTGCCTGACTGTAGGAGTAGCTGCTAACATCCTTATGTTAGTGGCTGGGAGAGGTTGCGGGAAAAGCATGTGTGAGCACTGGGCCTGAACTCCCGTGTATCTGAGTTGAATACAGCGATTTCCAATGGCCTTCTTCAATCACAGTGTAGCTAGGTTCCAACTCCCATGTCCGAGTGGGTAGCAGACATCTGCCTCCCATGCATACACACTTCTGAGAGTTGAGCTTATGGCCTGTACCTCCACATCCAGCCTGCTGGTACCCTTGGCTTCTAAAAGGCCTAGGCTCGCTGTTTGACGGAAGTGCTGGGAGAGGTAATTGGAATCACCCGGCACATATGACTAGTGCCTCCAAGCTCAGTTCAGCGATTTCCTAGTAATTCCTGTGGTAGACTGGTGCTACATACTAAGTTCCATACGTGAGAGGGTAGCTGAACGCCTTGTACAAAACCATCTTACTTCTGAGAGTTGAGCTCAGCCTCAGTCCCTCACAGTTCCACACTGCCTGCAGAGTGAGTTTCGCAGGTCTTCAGCAGAGACGTTTGCCAGAGGCTTCTGAGACGCAGGGTAACAATGCAGACCTGGAGGGTATCCCCAGGTGCAGTCGACTGGTAATCTTGGAACCTCCTGACTCAGAATACTGCTACCTTCTCACTGCCATAGGAATGCAGCTAGTTGACAGCTGGCTTCAAGACATGCTTCCCTCTGAGAGGTGAGGACAGGGCAGAACCCTCCCGCATGCTGCCTGACTGTAGGAGTAGCTGCTAACATCCTTATGTTAGTGGCTGTGAGAGGTTGCGGGAAAAGCATGTGTGAGCACTGGGCCTGAACTCCCGTGTATCTGAGTTGAATACAGCGATTTCCAACGGCTTACATCAATCAGAGTGTAGCCAGGTTCCAACTCCCATGTCCGAGTGGGTAGCAGACATCTGCCTCCCATGCATACACACTTCTGAGAGTTGAGCTTATGGCCTGTACCTCCACAGCCAGCCTGCTGGTACCCTTGGCTTCTAAAAGGCCTAGGCTCGCTGTTTGACGGAAGTGCTGGGAGAGGTAATTGGAATCTCCCGGCACACAAGACGAGGGCCTCCAAGCTCAATTCACGATTTCCCAGTAATTCTTGTGGTAGACAGGTGCTACATACTAAGTTCCTTATGTGAGAAGGTAGCTGAACGCCTTGTCCAAAAGCATCTTACTTCTGAGATTTGAGCACACCCTCAGTCCCTCACACTTCCACACTGCCTGCAGAGTGAGTTTCGCAGGTCTTCAGCAGAGACGATTGCCAGAGGCTTCTGAGTACAAGTTAACAATGCAGACCTGGAGGGTATCTCCAGGTGCAGTAGAGTGGTAATCTTGGAACCTCCTGACTCAGAGTACTGCTACCTTCTCACTGCCATAGGAATGCAGCTAGTTGACAGCTGGCTTCAAGACATGCTTCCCTGTGAGAGCTGAGGGCAGGGCAGAACCCTCCCGCATCCTGCCTGACTGTAGGAGTAGCTGCTAACATCCTTATGTTAGTGGCTGGGAGAGGTTGCGGGAAAAGCATGTGTGAGCACTGGGCCTGAACTCCCGTGTATCTGAGTTGAATACAGCGATTTCCAATGGCCTTCTTCAATCACAGTGTAGCAAGGTTCCAACTCCCATGTCCGAGTGGGTAGCAGACATCTGCCTCCCATGCATACACACTTCTGAGAGTTGAGCTTATGGCCTGTACCTCCACATCCAGCCTGCTGGTACCCTTGGCTTCTAAAAGGCCTAGGCTCGCTGTTTGACGGAAGTGCTGGGAGAGGTAATTGAAATCACCCGGCACACAAGACTAGTGCCTCCAAGCTCAGTTCAGCGATTTCCTAGTAATTCCTGTGGTAGACTGGTGCTACATACTAAGTTCCATACGTGAGAGGGTAGCTGAACGCCTTGTCCAAAACCATCTTACTTCTGAGAGTTGAGCACACCCTCAGTCCCTCACAGTTCCACACTGCCTGCAGAGTGAGTTTCGCAGGTCTTCAGCAGAGACGTTTGCTAGAGGCTTCTGAGACGCAGGGTAACAATGCAGACCTGGAGGGTATCCCCAGGTGCAGTCGACTGGAAATCTTGGAACCTCCTGACTCAGAATACTGCTACCTTCTCACTGCCATAGGAATGCAGCTAGTTGACTGCTGGCTTCAAGACATGCTTCCCTGTGAGAGCTGAGGACAGGGCTGAACCCTCCCGCATGCTGCCTGACTGTAGGAGTAGCTGCTAACATCCTTATATTAGTGGCTGGGAGAGGTTGCGGGAAAAGCATGTGTGAGCACTGGGCCTGAACTCCCGTGTATCTGAGTTGAATACAGCGATTTCCAACGGCTTTCCTCAACCAGAGTGTAGCTAGGTTCCAAATCCCATGTACGAGCGGGTACCAGACATCTGCCTCCCATGCATAGACACTTCTGAGAGTTGAGCTTATGGCCTGTACCTCCACAGCCAGCCTGCTGGTACCCTTGGCTTCTAAAAGGCCTAGGCTCGCTGTTTGACGGAAGTGCTGGGAGAGGTAATTGGAATCACCCGGCACACAAGACTAGTGCCTCCAAGCTCAGTTCAGCGATTTCCTAGTAATTCCTGTGGTAGACTGGTGCTACATACTAAGTTCCATACTTGAGAGGGTAGCTGAACGCCTTGTCCAAAACCATCTTACTTTTGAGAGTTGAGCTCAGCCTCAGTCCCTCACAGTTCCACACTGCCTGCAGAGTGAGTTTCGCAGGTCTTCAGCAGAGACGTTTGCCAGAGGCTTCTGAGACGCTGGGTAACAATGCAGACCTGGAGGGTATCCCCAGGTGCAGTCGACTGGTAATCTTGGAACCTCCTGACTCAGAATACTGCTACCTTCTCATGCCATAGGAATGCAGCTAGTTGACAGCTGGCTTCAAGACATGCTTCCCTGTGAGAGCTGAGGATAGGGCAGAACCCTCCCGCATGCTGCCTGACTGTAGGAGTAGCTGCTAACATCCATATGTTAGTGGCTGGGAGAGGTTGCGGGAAAAGCATGTGTGAGCACTGGGCCTGAACTCCCGTGTATCTGAGTTGAGTACAGCGATTTCCAACGGCTTTCCTCAACCAGAGTGTAGCTAGGTTCCAAATCCCATGTACGAGCGGGTAGCAGACATCTGCCTCCCATGCATACACACTTCTGAGAGTTGAGCTTATGGCCTGTACCTCCACAGCCAACCTGCTGGTACCCTTGGCTTCTAAAAGGCCTAGGCTCGCTGTTTGACGGAAGTGCTGGGAGAGGTAATTGGAATCTCCCGGCACACAAGACGAGTGCCTCCAAGTTCAATTCACGATTTCCCAGTAATTCTTGTGTTAGACAGGTGCTACATACTAAGTTCCATATATGAGAAGGTAGCTGAACGCCTTGTCCAAAAGCATCTTACTTCTGAGAGTTGAGCCCACCCTCAGTCCCTCACACTTCCACACTGCCTGCAGAGTGAGTTTCACACGTCTTCACCAGAGACGATTGCCAGAGGCTTCTGAGTACAAGTTAACAATGCAGAACTGGAGGATATCTCCAGGTGCAGTAGAGTGGTAATCTTGGAACCTCCTGACTCAGAGTACTGCTACCTTCTCACTGCCATAGGAATGCAGCTAGTTGACAGCTGGCTTCAAGACATGCTTCCCTGTGAGAGCTGAGGACAGGGCAGAACCCTCCCGCATCCTGCCTGACTGTAGGAGTAGCTGCTAACATCCTTATGTTAGTGGCTGGGAGAAGTTGCGGGAAAAGCATGTGTGAGCACTGGGCCTGAACTCCCGTGTATCTGAGTTGAATACAGCGATTTCCAACGGCTTTCCTCAACCAGAGTGTAGCTAGGTTCCAAATCCCATGTACGAGCGGGTAGCAGACATCTGCCTCCCATGCATACACACTTCTGAGAGTTGAGCTTATGGCCTGTACCTCCACAGCCAGCCTACTGGTACCCTTGGCTTCTATAAGGCCTAGGCTCGCTGTTTGACGGAAGTGCTGGGAGAGGTAATTGGAATCACCCGGCACACAAGACTAGTGCCTCCAAGCTCAGTTCAGGGATTTCCTAGTAATTCCTGTGGTAGACTGGTGCTACATACTAAGTTCCATACGTGAGAGGGTAGCTGAACGCCTTGTCCAAAACCATCTTACTTCTGAGAGTTGAGCTCAGCCTCAGTCCCTCACAGTTCCACACTGCCTGCAGAGTGAGTTTCGCAGGTCTTCAGCAGAGACGTTTGCCAGAGGCTTCTGAGACGCAGGGTAACAATGCAGACCTGGAGGGTATCCCCAGGTGCAGTCGACTGATAATCTTGGAACCTCCTGACTCAGAATACTGCTACCTTCTCACTGCCATAGGAATGCAGCTAGTTGACAGCTGGCTTCAAGACATGCTTCCCTGTGAGAGCTGAGGACAGGGCAGAACCCTCCCGCATCCTGCCTGACTGTAGGAGTAGCTGCTAACATCCTTATGTTAGTGGCTGGGAGAGGTTGCGGGAAAAGCATGTGTGAGCACTGGGCCTGAACTCCCGTGTATCTGAGTTGAATACAGCGATTTCCAATGGCCTTCTTCAATCACAGTGTAGCTAGGTTCCAACTCCCATGTCCGAGTGGGTAGCAGACATCTGCCTCCCATGCATACACACTTCTGAGAGTTGAGCTTATGGCCTGTACCTCCACATCAAGCCTGCTGGTACCCTTGGCTTCTAAAAGGCCTAGGCTCGCTGTTTGACGGAAGTGCTGGGAGAGGTAATTGGAATCACCCGGCACACAAGACTAGTGCCTCCAAGCTCAGTTCAGCGATTTCCTAGTAATTCCTGTGGTAGACTGGTGCTACATACTAAGTTCCATACGTGAGAGGGTAGCTGAACGCCTTGTCCAAAACCATCTTACTTCTGAGAGTTGAGCTCAGCCTCAGTCCCTCACAGTTCCACACTGCCTGCAGAGTGAGTTTCGCAGGTCTTCAGCAGAGACGTTTGCCAGAGGCTTCTGAGACGCAGGGTAACAATGCAGACCTGGAGGGTATCCCCAGGTGCAGTCGACTGGTAATCTTGGAACCTCCTGACTCAGAATACTGCTACCTTCTCACTGCCATAGGAATGCAGCTAGTTGACAGCTGGCTTCAAGACATGCTTCCCTGTGAGAGCTGAGGACAGGGCAGAACCTTCCCGCATGCTGCCTGACTGTAGGAGTAGCTGCTAACATCCTTATGTTAGTGGCTGGGAGAGGTTGCGGGAAAAGCATGTGTGAGCACTGGGCCTGAACTCCCGTGTATCTGAGTTGAATACAGCGATTTCCAACGGCTTTCCTCAACCAGAGTGTAGCTAGGTTCCAAATCCCATGTACGAGCGGGTAGCAGACATCTGCCTCCCATGCATACACACTTCTGAGAGTTGAGCTTATGGCCTGTACCTCCACATCCAGCCTGCTGGTACCCTTGGCTTCTAAAAGGCCTAGGCTCGCTGTTTGACGGAAGTGCTGGGAGAGGTAATTGGAATCTCCCGGCACACAAGACGAGTGCCTCCAAGCTCAATTCACGATTTCCCAGTAATTCTTGTGGTAGACAGGTGCTACATACTAAGTTCCATATGTGAGATGGTAGCTGAACGCCTTGTCCAAAAGCATCTTACTTCTGAGAGTTGAGCCCACCCTCAGTCCCTCACACTTCCACACTGCCTGCAGAGTGAGTTTCACACGTCTTCACCAGAGACGATTGCCAGAGGCTTCTGAGTACAAGTTAACAATGCAGACATGGAGGGTATCTCCAGGTGCAGTAGAGTGGTAATCTTGGAACCTCCTGACTCAGAGTACTGCTACCTTCTCACTGCCATAGGAATGCAGCTAGTTGACAGCTGGCTTCAAGACATGCTTCCCTGTGAGAGCTAAGGACAGGGCAGAACCCTCCCGCATCCTGCCTGATTGTAGGAGTAGCTGCTAACATCCTAATGTTAGTGGCTGGGAGAGGTTGCGGGAAAAGCATGTGTGAGCACTGGGCCTGAACTCCCGTGTATCTGAGTTGAATACAGCGATTTCCAATGGCCTTCGTCAATCACAGTGTAGCTAGGTTCCAACTCCCATGTCCGAGTGGGTAGCAGACATCTGCGTCCCATGCATACACACTTCTGAGAGTTGAGCTTATGGCCTGTACCTCCACATCAAGCCTGCTGGTACCCTTGGCTTCTAAAAGGCCTAGGCTCGCTGTTTGACGGAAGTGCTGGGAGAGGTAATTGGAATCACCCGGCACACAAGACTAGTGCCTCCAAGCTCAGTTCAGCGATTTCCTAGTAATTCCTGTGGTAGACTGGTGCTACATACTAAGTTCCATACGTGAGAGGGTAGGTGAACGCCTTGTCCAAAACCATCTTACTTCTGAGAGTTGAGCTCAGCCTCAGTCCCTCACAGTTCCACACTGCCTGCAGAGTGAGTTTCGCAGGTCTTCAGCAGAGACGTTTGCCAGAGGCTTCTGAGACGCAGGGTAACAATGCAGACCTGGAGGGTATCCCCAGGTGCAGTCGACTGGTAATCTTGGAACCTCCTGACTCAGAGTACTGCTACCTTCTCACTGCCATAGGAATGCAGTTAGTTGACAGCTGGCTTCAAGACATGCTTCCCTGTGAGAGCTGAGGACAGGGCATAACCCTCCCGCAGGCTGCCTGACTGTAGGAGTAGCTGCTAACATCCTTATGTTAGTGGCTGGGAGAGGTTGCGGGAAAAGCATGTGTGAGCACTGGGCCTGAACTCCCGTGTATCTGAGTTGAATAGAGCGATTTCCACCGGCTTTCCTCAACCAGAGTGTAGCTAGGTTCCAAATCCCATGTACGAGCGGGTAGCAGACATCTGCCTCCCATGCATACACACTTCTGAGAGTTGAGCTTATGGCCTGTACCTCCAGATCCAGCCTGCTGGTACCCTTGGCTTCTAAAAGGCCTAGGCTCGCTGTTTGACGGAAGTGCTGGGAGAGGTAATTGGAATCTCCCGGCACACAAGACGAGTGCCTCCAAGCTCAATTCACGATTTCCCAGTAATTCTTGTGGTAGACAGGTGCTACATACTAAGTTCCATATGTGAGAAGGTAGCTGAACGCCTTGTCCAAAAGCATCTTACTTCTGAGAGTTGAGCACACCCTCAGTCCCTCACACTTCCACACTGCCTGCAGAGTGAGTTTCACACGTCTTCACCAGAGACGATTGCCAGAGGCTTCTGAGTACAAGTTAACAATGCAGACCTGGAGGGTATCTCCAGGTGCAGTAGAGTGGTAATCTTGGAACCTCCTGACTCAGAGTACTGCTACCTTCTCACTGCCATAGGAATGCAGCTAGTTGACAGCTGGCTTCAAGACATGCTTCCCTGTGAGAGCTGAGGACAGGGCAGAACCCTCCCGCATCCTGCCTGACTGTAGGAGTAGCTGCTAACATCCTTATGTTAGTGGCTGGGAGAGGTTGCGGGAAAAGCATGTGTGAGCACTGGGCCTGAACTCCCGTGTATCTGAGTTGAATACAGCGATTTCCAATGGCCTTCTTCAATCACAGTGTAGCTAGGTTCCAACTCCCATGTCCGAGTGGGTAGCAGACATCTGCCTCCCATGCATACACACTTCTGAGAGTTGAGCTTATGGCCTGTACCTCCACATCCAGCCTGCTGGTACCCTTGGCTTCTAAAAGGCCTAGGCTCGCTGTTTGACGGAAGTGCTGGGAGAGGTAATTGGAATCACCCGGCACATATGACTAGTGCCTCCAAGCTCAGTTCAGCGATTTCCTAGTAATTCCTGTGGTAGACTGGTGCTACATACTAAGTTCCATACGTGAGAGGGTAGCTGAACGCCTTGTACAAAACCATCTTACTTCTGAGAGTTGAGCTCAGCCTCAGTCCCTCACAGTTCCACACTGCCTGCAGAGTGAGTTTCGCAGGTCTTCAGCAGAGACGTTTGCCAGAGGCTTCTGAGACGCAGGGTAACAATGCAGACCTGGAGGGTATCCCCAGGTGCAGTCGACTGGTAATCTTGGAACCTCCTGACTCAGAATACTGCTACCTTCTCACTGCCATAGGAATGCAGCTAGTTGACAGCTGGCTTCAAGACATGCTTCCCTCTGAGAGGTGAGGACAGGGCAGAACCCTCCCGCATGCTGCCTGACTGTAGGAGTAGCTGCTAACATCCTTATGTTAGTGGCTGTGAGAGGTTGCGGGAAAAGCATGTGTGAGCACTGGGCCTGAACTCCCGTGTATCTGAGTTGAATACAGCGATTTCCAACGGCTTACATCAATCAGAGTGTAGCCAGGTTCCAACTCCCATGTCCGAGTGGGTAGCAGACATCTGCCTCCCATGCATACACACTTCTGAGAGTTGAGCTTATGGCCTGTACCTCCACAGCCAGCCTGCTGGTACCCTTGGCTTCTAAAAGGCCTAGGCTCGCTGTTTGACGGAAGTGCTGGGAGAGGTAATTGGAATCTCCCGGCACACAAGACGAGGGCCTCCAAGCTCAATTCACGATTTCCCAGTAATTCTTGTGGTAGACAGGTGCTACATACTAAGTTCCTTATGTGAGAAGGTAGCTGAACGCCTTGTCCAAAAGCATCTTACTTCTGAGATTTGAGCACACCCTCAGTCCCTCACACTTCCACACTGCCTGCAGAGTGAGTTTCGCAGGTCTTCAGCAGAGACGATTGCCAGAGGCTTCTGAGTACAAGTTAACAATGCAGACCTGGAGGGTATCTCCAGGTGCAGTAGAGTGGTAATCTTGGAACCTCCTGACTCAGAGTACTGCTACCTTCTCACTGCCATAGGAATGCAGCTAGTTGACAGCTGGCTTCAAGACATGCTTCCCTGTGAGAGCTGAGGGCAGGGCAGAACCCTCCCGCATCCTGCCTGACTGTAGGAGTAGCTGCTAACATCCTTATGTTAGTGGCTGGGAGAGGTTGCGGGAAAAGCATGTGTGAGCACTGGGCCTGAACTCCCGTGTATCTGAGTTGAATACAGCGATTTCCAATGGCCTTCTTCAATCACAGTGTAGCAAGGTTCCAACTCCCATGTCCGAGTGGGTAGCAGACATCTGCCTCCCATGCATACACACTTCTGAGAGTTGAGCTTATGGCCTGTACCTCCACATCCAGCCTGCTGGTACCCTTGGCTTCTAAAAGGCCTAGGCTCGCTGTTTGACGGAAGTGCTGGGAGAGGTAATTGAAATCACCCGGCACACAAGACTAGTGCCTCCAAGCTCAGTTCAGCGATTTCCTAGTAATTCCTGTGGTAGACTGGTGCTACATACTAAGTTCCATACGTGAGAGGGTAGCTGAACGCCTTGTCCAAAACCATCTTACTTCTGAGAGTTGAGCACACCCTCAGTCCCTCACAGTTCCACACTGCCTGCAGAGTGAGTTTCGCAGGTCTTCAGCAGAGACGTTTGCTAGAGGCTTCTGAGACGCAGGGTAACAATGCAGACCTGGAGGGTATCCCCAGGTGCAGTCGACTGGAAATCTTGGAACCTCCTGACTCAGAATACTGCTACCTTCTCACTGCCATAGGAATGCAGCTAGTTGACTGCTGGCTTCAAGACATGCTTCCCTGTGAGAGCTGAGGACAGGGCTGAACCCTCCCGCATGCTGCCTGACTGTAGGAGTAGCTGCTAACATCCTTATATTAGTGGCTGGGAGAGGTTGCGGGAAAAGCATGTGTGAGCACTGGGCCTGAACTCCCGTGTATCTGAGTTGAATACAGCGATTTCCAACGGCTTTCCTCAACCAGAGTGTAGCTAGGTTCCAAATCCCATGTACGAGCGGGTACCAGACATCTGCCTCCCATGCATAGACACTTCTGAGAGTTGAGCTTATGGCCTGTACCTCCACAGCCAGCCTGCTGGTACCCTTGGCTTCTAAAAGGCCTAGGCTCGCTGTTTGACGGAAGTGCTGGGAGAGGTAATTGGAATCACCCGGCACACAAGACTAGTGCCTCCAAGCTCAGTTCAGCGATTTCCTAGTAATTCCTGTGGTAGACTGGTGCTACATACTAAGTTCCATACTTGAGAGGGTAGCTGAACGCCTTGTCCAAAACCATCTTACTTTTGAGAGTTGAGCTCAGCCTCAGTCCCTCACAGTTCCACACTGCCTGCAGAGTGAGTTTCGCAGGTCTTCAGCAGAGACGTTTGCCAGAGGCTTCTGAGACGCTGGGTAACAATGCAGACCTGGAGGGTATCCCCAGGTGCAGTCGACTGGTAATCTTGGAACCTCCTGACTCAGAATACTGCTACCTTCTCATGCCATAGGAATGCAGCTAGTTGACAGCTGGCTTCAAGACATGCTTCCCTGTGAGAGCTGAGGATAGGGCAGAACCCTCCCGCATGCTGCCTGACTGTAGGAGTAGCTGCTAACATCCATATGTTAGTGGCTGGGAGAGGTTGCGGGAAAAGCATGTGTGAGCACTGGGCCTGAACTCCCGTGTATCTGAGTTGAGTACAGCGATTTCCAACGGCTTTCCTCAACCAGAGTGTAGCTAGGTTCCAAATCCCATGTACGAGCGGGTAGCAGACATCTGCCTCCCATGCATACACACTTCTGAGAGTTGAGCTTATGGCCTGTACCTCCACAGCCAACCTGCTGGTACCCTTGGCTTCTAAAAGGCCTAGGCTCGCTGTTTGACGGAAGTGCTGGGAGAGGTAATTGGAATCTCCCGGCACACAAGACGAGTGCCTCCAAGTTCAATTCACGATTTCCCAGTAATTCTTGTGTTAGACAGGTGCTACATACTAAGTTCCATATATGAGAAGGTAGCTGAACGCCTTGTCCAAAAGCATCTTACTTCTGAGAGTTGAGCCCACCCTCAGTCCCTCACACTTCCACACTGCCTGCAGAGTGAGTTTCACACGTCTTCACCAGAGACGATTGCCAGAGGCTTCTGAGTACAAGTTAACAATGCAGAACTGGAGGATATCTCCAGGTGCAGTAGAGTGGTAATCTTGGAACCTCCTGACTCAGAGTACTGCTACCTTCTCACTGCCATAGGAATGCAGCTAGTTGACAGCTGGCTTCAAGACATGCTTCCCTGTGAGAGCTGAGGACAGGGCAGAACCCTCCCGCATCCTGCCTGACTGTAGGAGTAGCTGCTAACATCCTTATGTTAGTGGCTGGGAGAAGTTGCGGGAAAAGCATGTGTGAGCACTGGGCCTGAACTCCCGTGTATCTGAGTTGAATACAGCGATTTCCAACGGCTTTCCTCAACCAGAGTGTAGCTAGGTTCCAAATCCCATGTACGAGCGCGTAGCAGACATCTGCCTCCCATGCATACACACTTCTGAGAGTTGAGCTTATGGCCTGTACCTCCACAGCCAGCCTACTGGTACCCTTGGCTTCTATAAGGCCTAGGCTCGCTGTTTGACGGAAGTGCTGGGAGAGGTAATTGGAATCACCCGGCACACAAGACTAGTGCCTCCAAGCTCAGTTCAGGGATTTCCTAGTAATTCCTGTGGTAGACTGGTGCTACATACTAAGTTCCATACGTGAGAGGGTAGCTGAACGCCTTGTCCAAAACCATCTTACTTCTGAGAGTTGAGCTCAGCCTCAGTCCCTCACAGTTCCACACTGCCTGCAGAGTGAGTTTCGCAGGTCTTCAGCAGAGACGTTTGCCAGAGGCTTCTGAGACGCAGGGTAACAATGCAGACCTGGAGGGTATCCCCAGGTGCAGTCGACTGATAATCTTGGAACCTCCTGACTCAGAATACTGCTACCTTCTCACTGCCATAGGAATGCAGCTAGTT
This sequence comes from Canis lupus baileyi, assembly GCF_048164855.1. Taxonomy (NCBI): domain Eukaryota; kingdom Metazoa; phylum Chordata; class Mammalia; order Carnivora; family Canidae; genus Canis; species Canis lupus. The sequence goes on along the minus strand of NC_132844.1, from coordinate 77,314,866 downwards.
GACAGCTGGCTTCAAGACATGCTTCCCTGTGAGAGCTGAGGACAGGGCAGAACCCTCCCGCATGCTGCCTGACTGTAGGAGTAGCTGCTAACATCCTTATGTTAGTGGCTGGGAGAGGTTGCGGGAAAAGCATGTGTGAGCACTGGGCCTGAACTCCCGTGTATCTGAGTTGAATACAGCGATTTGCAACGGCATTCCTCAACCAGAGTGTAGCTAGGTTCCAAATCCCATGTACGAGCGGGTAGCAGACATCTGCCTCCCATGCATACACACTTCTGAGAGTTGAGCTTATGGCCTGTACCTCCACATCCAGCCTGCTGGTACCCTTGGCTTCTAAAAGGCCTAGGCTCGCTGTTTGACGGAATTGCTGGGAGAGGTAACTGGAATCTCCCGGCACACAAGACGAGTGCCTCCAAGCTCAATTCACGATTTCCCAGTAATTCTTGTGGTAGACAGGTGCTACATACTAAGTTCCATATGTGAGAAGGTAGCTGAACGCCTTGTCCAAAAGCATCTTACTTCTGAGAGTTGAGCACACCCTCAGTCCCTCACACTTCCACACTGCCTGCAGAGTGAGTTTCACACGTCTTCACCAGAGACGATTGCCAGAGGCTTCTGAGTACAAGTTAACAATGCAGACCTGGAGGGTATCTCCAGGTGCAGTAGAGTGGTAATCTTGGAACCTCCTGACTCAGAGTACTGCTACCTTCTCACTGCCATAGGAATGCAGCTAGTTGACAGCTGGCTTCAAGACATGCTTCCCTGTGAGAGCTGAGGACAGGGCAGAACCCTCCCGCATGCTGCCTGACTGTAGGAGTAGCTGCTAACATCCTTATGTTAGTGGCTGGGAGAGGTTGCGGGAAAAGCATGTGTGAGCACTGGGCCTGAACTCCCGTGTATCTGAGTTGAATAGAGCGATTTCCACCGGCTTTCCTCAACCAGAGTGTAGCTAGGTTCCAAATCCCATGTACGAGCGGGTAGCAGACATCTGCCTCCCATGCATACACACTTCTGAGAGTTGAGCTTATGGCCTGTACCTCCAGAGCCAGCCTGCTGGTACCCTTGGCTTCTAAAAGGCCTAGGCTCGCTGTTTGACGGAAGTGCTGGGAGAGGTAATTGGAATCTCCCGGCACACAAGACGAGTGCCTCCAAGCTCAATTCACGATTTCCCAGTAATTCTTGTGGTAGACAGGTGCTACATACTAAGTTCCATATGTGAGAAGGTAGCTGAACGCCTTGTCCAAAAGCATCTTACTTCTGAGAGTTGAGCACACCCTCAGTCCCTCACACTTCCACACTGCCTGCAGAGTGAGTTTCACACGTCTTCACCAGAGACGATTGCCAGAGGCTTCTGAGTACAAGTTAACAATGCAGACCTGGAGGGTATCTCCAGGTGCAGTAGAGTGGTAATCTTGGAACCTCCTGACTCAGAGTACTGCTACCTTCTCACTGCCATAGGAATGCAGCTAGTTGACAGCTGGCTTCAAGACATGCTTCCCTGTGAGAGCTGAGGACAGGGCAGAACCCTCCCGCATCCTGCCTGACTGTAGGAGTAGCTGCTAACATCCTTATGTTAGTGGCTGGGAGAGGTTGCGGGAAAAGCATGTGTGAGCACTGGGCCTGAACTCCCGTGTATCTGAGTTGAATACAGCGATTTCCAATGGCCTTCTTCAATCACAGTGTAGCTAGGTTCCAACTCCCATGTCCGAGTGGGTAGCAGACATCTGCCTCCCATGCATACACACTTCTGAGAGTTGAGCTTATGGCCTGTACCTCCACATCCAGCCTGCTGGTACCCTTGGCTTCTAAAAGGCCTAGGCTCGCTGTTTGACGGAAGTGCTGGGAGAGGTAATTGGAATCACCCGGCACATATGACTAGTGCCTCCAAGCTCAGTTCAGCGATTTCCTAGTAATTCCTGTGGTAGACTGGTGCTACATACTAAGTTCCATACGTGAGAGGGTAGCTGAACGCCTTGTACAAAACCATCTTACTTCTGAGAGTTGAGCTCAGCCTCAGTCCCTCACAGTTCCACACTGCCTGCAGAGTGAGTTTCGCAGGTCTTCAGCAGAGACGTTTGCCAGAGGCTTCTGAGACGCAGGGTAACAATGCAGACCTGGAGGGTATCCCCAGGTGCAGTCGACTGGTAATCTTGGAACCTCCTGACTCAGAATACTGCTACCTTCTCACTGCCATAGGAATGCAGCTAGTTGACAGCTGGCTTCAAGACATGCTTCCCTCTGAGAGGTGAGGACAGGGCAGAACCCTCCCGCATGCTGCCTGACTGTAGGAGTAGCTGCTAACATCCTTATGTTAGTGGCTGTGAGAGGTTGCGGGAAAAGCATGTGTGAGCACTGGGCCTGAACTCCCGTGTATCTGAGTTGAATACAGCGATTTCCAACGGCTTACATCAATCAGAGTGTAGCCAGGTTCCAACTCCCATGTCCGAGTGGGTAGCAGACATCTGCCTCCCATGCATACACACTTCTGAGAGTTGAGCTTATGGCCTGTACCTCCACAGCCAGCCTGCTGGTACCCTTGGCTTCTAAAAGGCCTAGGCTCGCTGTTTGACGGAAGTGCTGGGAGAGGTAATTGGAATCTCCCGGCACACAAGACGAGGGCCTCCAAGCTCAATTCACGATTTCCCAGTAATTCTTGTGGTAGACAGGTGCTACATACTAAGTTCCTTATGTGAGAAGGTAGCTGAACGCCTTGTCCAAAAGCATCTTACTTCTGAGATTTGAGCACACCCTCAGTCCCTCACACTTCCACACTGCCTGCAGAGTGAGTTTCGCAGGTCTTCAGCAGAGACGATTGCCAGAGGCTTCTGAGTACAAGTTAACAATGCAGACCTGGAGGGTATCTCCAGGTGCAGTAGAGTGGTAATCTTGGAACCTCCTGACTCAGAGTACTGCTACCTTCTCACTGCCATAGGAATGCAGCTAGTTGACAGCTGGCTTCAAGACATGCTTCCCTGTGAGAGCTGAGGGCAGGGCAGAACCCTCCCGCATCCTGCCTGACTGTAGGAGTAGCTGCTAACATCCTTATGTTAGTGGCTGGGAGAGGTTGCGGGAAAAGCATGTGTGAGCACTGGGCCTGAACTCCCGTGTATCTGAGTTGAATACAGCGATTTCCAATGGCCTTCTTCAATCACAGTGTAGCAAGGTTCCAACTCCCATGTCCGAGTGGGTAGCAGACATCTGCCTCCCATGCATACACACTTCTGAGAGTTGAGCTTATGGCCTGTACCTCCACATCCAGCCTGCTGGTACCCTTGGCTTCTAAAAGGCCTAGGCTCGCTGTTTGACGGAAGTGCTGGGAGAGGTAATTGGAATCACCCGGCACACAAGACTAGTGCCTCCAAGCTCAGTTCAGCGATTTCCTAGTAATTCCTGTGGTAGACTGGTGCTACATACTAAGTTCCATACGTGAGAGGGTAGCTGAACGCCTTGTCCAAAACCATCTTACTTCTGAGAGTTGAGCACACCCTCAGTCCCTCACAGTTCCACACTGCCTGCAGAGTGAGTTTCGCAGGTCTTCAGCAGAGACGTTTGCTAGAGGCTTCTGAGACGCAGGGTAACAATGCAGACCTGGAGGGTATCCCCAGGTGCAGTCGACTGGAAATCTTGGAACCTCCTGACTCAGAATACTGCTACCTTCTCACTGCCATAGGAATGCAGCTAGTTGACTGCTGGCTTCAAGACATGCTTCCCTGTGAGAGCTGAGGACAGGGCTGAACCCTCCCGCATGCTGCCTGACTGTAGGAGTAGCTGCTAACATCCTTATATTAGTGGCTGGGAGAGGTTGCGGGAAAAGCATGTGTGAGCACTGGGCCTGAACTCCCGTGTATCTGAGTTGAATACAGCGATTTCCAACGGCTTTCCTCAACCAGAGTGTAGCTAGGTTCCAAATCCCATGTACGAGCGGGTACCAGACATCTGCCTCCCATGCATAGACACTTCTGAGAGTTGAGCTTATGGCCTGTACCTCCACAGCCAGCCTGCTGGTACCCTTGGCTTCTAAAAGGCCTAGGCTCGCTGTTTGACGGAAGTGCTGGGAGAGGTAATTGGAATCACCCGGCACACAAGACTAGTGCCTCCAAGCTCAGTTCAGCGATTTCCTAGTAATTCCTGTGGTAGACTGGTGCTACATACTAAGTTCCATACTTGAGAGGGTAGCTGAACGCCTTGTCCAAAACCATCTTACTTTTGAGAGTTGAGCTCAGCCTCAGTCCCTCACAGTTCCACACTGCCTGCAGAGTGAGTTTCGCAGGTCTTCAGCAGAGACGTTTGCCAGAGGCTTCTGAGACGCTGGGTAACAATGCAGACCTGGAGGGTATCCCCAGGTGCAGTCGACTGGTAATCTTGGAACCTCCTGACTCAGAATACTGCTACCTTCTCATGCCATAGGAATGCAGCTAGTTGACAGCTGGCTTCAAGACATGCTTCCCTGTGAGAGCTGAGGATAGGGCAGAACCCTCCCGCATGCTGCCTGACTGTAGGAGTAGCTGCTAACATCCATATGTTAGTGGCTGGGAGAGGTTGCGGGAAAAGCATGTGTGAGCACTGGGCCTGAACTCCCGTGTATCTGAGTTGAGTACAGCGATTTCCAACGGCTTTCCTCAACCAGAGTGTAGCTAGGTTCCAAATCCCATGTACGAGCGGGTAGCAGACATCTGCCTCCCATGCATACACACTTCTGAGAGTTGAGCTTATGGCCTGTACCTCCACAGCCAACCTGCTGGTACCCTTGGCTTCTAAAAGGCCTAGGCTCGCTGTTTGACGGAAGTGCTGGGAGAGGTAATTGGAATCTCCCGGCACACAAGACGAGTGCCTCCAAGTTCAATTCACGATTTCCCAGTAATTCTTGTGTTAGACAGGTGCTACATACTAAGTTCCATATATGAGAAGGTAGCTGAACGCCTTGTCCAAAAGCATCTTACTTCTGAGAGTTGAGCCCACCCTCAGTCCCTCACACTTCCACACTGCCTGCAGAGTGAGTTTCACACGTCTTCACCAGAGACGATTGCCAGAGGCTTCTGAGTACAAGTTAACAATGCAGAACTGGAGGATATCTCCAGGTGCAGTAGAGTGGTAATCTTGGAACCTCCTGACTCAGAGTACTGCTACCTTCTCACTGCCATAGGAATGCAGCTAGTTGACAGCTGGCTTCAAGACATGCTTCCCTGTGAGAGCTGAGGACAGGGCAGAACCCTCCCGCATCCTGCCTGACTGTAGGAGTAGCTGCTAACATCCTTATGTTAGTGGCTGGGAGAAGTTGCGGGAAAAGCATGTGTGAGCACTGGGCCTGAACTCCCGTGTATCTGAGTTGAATACAGCGATTTCCAACGGCTTTCCTCAACCAGAGTGTAGCTAGGTTCCAAATCCCATGTACGAGCGGGTAGCAGACATCTGCCTCCCATGCATACACACTTCTGAGAGTTGAGCTTATGGCCTGTACCTCCACAGCCAGCCTACTGGTACCCTTGGCTTCTATAAGGCCTAGGCTCGCTGTTTGACGGAAGTGCTGGGAGAGGTAATTGGAATCACCCGGCACACAAGACTAGTGCCTCCAAGCTCAGTTCAGGGATTTCCTAGTAATTCCTGTGGTAGACTGGTGCTACATACTAAGTTCCATACGTGAGAGGGTAGCTGAACGCCTTGTCCAAAACCATCTTACTTCTGAGAGTTGAGCTCAGCCTCAGTCCCTCACAGTTCCACACTGCCTGCAGAGTGAGTTTCGCAGGTCTTCAGCAGAGACGTTTGCCAGAGGCTTCTGAGACGCAGGGTAACAATGCAGACCTGGAGGGTATCCCCAGGTGCAGTCGACTGATAATCTTGGAACCTCCTGACTCAGAATACTGCTACCTTCTCACTGCCATAGGAATGCAGCTAGTTGACAGCTGGCTTCAAGACATGCTTCCCTGTGAGAGCTGAGGACAGGGCAGAACCCTCCCGCATCCTGCCTGACTGTAGGAGTAGCTGCTAACATCCTTATGTTAGTGGCTGGGAGAGGTTGCGGGAAAAGCATGTGTGAGCACTGGGCCTGAACTCCCGTGTATCTGAGTTGAATACAGCGATTTCCAATGGCCTTCTTCAATCACAGTGTAGCTAGGTTCCAACTCCCATGTCCGAGTGGGTAGCAGACATCTGCCTCCCATGCATACACACTTCTGAGAGTTGAGCTTATGGCCTGTACCTCCACATCAAGCCTGCTGGTACCCTTGGCTTCTAAAAGGCCTAGGCTCGCTGTTTGACGGAAGTGCTGGGAGAGGTAATTGGAATCACCCGGCACACAAGACTAGTGCCTCCAAGCTCAGTTCAGCGATTTCCTAGTAATTCCTGTGGTAGACTGGTGCTACATACTAAGTTCCATACGTGAGAGGGTAGCTGAACGCCTTGTCCAAAACCATCTTACTTCTGAGAGTTGAGCTCAGCCTCAGTCCCTCACAGTTCCACACTGCCTGCAGAGTGAGTTTCGCAGGTCTTCAGCAGAGACGTTTGCCAGAGGCTTCTGAGACGCAGGGTAACAATGCAGACCTGGAGGGTATCCCCAGGTGCAGTCGACTGGTAATCTTGGAACCTCCTGACTCAGAATACTGCTACCTTCTCACTGCCATAGGAATGCAGCTAGTTGACAGCTGGCTTCAAGACATGCTTCCCTGTGAGAGCTGAGGACAGGGCAGAACCCTCCCGCATGCTGCCTGACTGTAGGAGTAGCTGCTAACATCCTTATGTTAGTGGCTGGGAGAGGTTGCGGGAAAAGCATGTGTGAGCACTGGGCCTGAACTCCCGTGTATCTTAGTTGAATACAGCGATTTGCAACGGCATTCCTCAACCAGAGTGTAGCTAGGTTCCAAATCCCATGTACGAGCGGGTAGCAGACATCTGCCTCCCATGCATACACACTTCTGAGAGTTGAGCTTATGGCCTGTACCTCCACAGCCAGCCTGCTGGTACCCTTGGCTTCTAAAAGGCCTAGGCTCGCTGTTTGACGGAAGTGCTGGGAGAGGTAATTGGAATCTCCCGGCATACAAGACGAGTGCCTCCAAGCTCAATTCACGATTTCCCAGTAATTCTTGTGGTAGACAGGTGCTACATACTAAGTTCCATATGTGAGAAGGTAGCTGAACGCCTTGTCCAAAAGCATCTTACTTCTGAGAGTTGAGCACACCCTCAGTCCCTCACACTTCCACACTGCCTGCAGAGTGAGTTTCACACGTCTTCACCAGAGACGATTGCCAGAGGCTTCTGAGTACAAGTTAACAATGCAGACCTGGAGGGTATCTCCAGGTGCAGTAGAGTGGTAATCTTGGAACCTCCTGACTCAGAGTACTGCTACCTTCTCACTGCCATAGGAATGCAGCTAGTTGACAGCTGGCTTCAAGACATGCTTCCCTGTGAGAGCTGAGGACAGGGCAGAACCCTCCCGCATCCTGCCTGACTGTAGGAGTAGCTGCTAACATCCTTATGTTAGTGGCTGGGAGAGGTTGCGGGAAAAGCATGTGTGAGCACTGGGCCTGAACTCCCGTGTATCTGAGTTGAATACAGCGATTTCCAATGGCCTTCTTCAATCACAGTGTAGCTAGGTTCCAACTCCCATGTCCGTGTGGGTAGCAGACATCTGCCTCCCATGCATACACACTTCTGAGAGTTGAGCTTATGGCCTGTACCTCCACATCCAGCCTGCTGGTACCCTTGGCTTCTAAAAGGCCTAGGCTCGCTGTTTGACGGAAGTGCTGGGAGAGGTAATTGGAATCACCCGTCACACAAGACTAGTGCCTCCAAGCTCAGTTCAGCGATTTCCTAGTAATTCCTGTGGTAGAATGGTGCTACATACTAAGTTCCATACGTGAGAGGGTAGCTGAACGCCTTGTCCAAAACCATCTTACTTCTGAGAGTTGAGCTCAGCCTCAGTCCCTCACAGTTCCACACTGCCTGCAGAGTGAGTTTCGCAGGTCTTCAGCAGAGACGTTTGCCAGAGGCTTCTGAGACGCAGGGTAACAATGCAGACCTGGAGGGTATCCCCAGGTGCAGTCGACTGGTAATCTTGGAACCTCCTGACTCAGAATACTGCTACCTTCTCACTGCCATAGGAATGCAGCTAGTTGACAGCTGGCTTCAAGACATGCTTCCCTCTGAGAGCTGAGGACAGGGCAGAACCCTCCCGCATGCTGCCTGACTGTAGGAGTAGCTGCTAACATCCTTATGTTAGTGGCTGGGAGAGGTTGCGGGAAAAGCATGTGTGAGCACTGGGCCTGAACTCCCGTGTATCTGAGTTGAATACAGCGATTTCCAACGGCTTTCCTCAACCAGAGTGTAGCTAGATTCCAAATCCCATGTACGAGCGGGTAGCAGACATCTGCCTCCCATGCATACACACTTCTGAGAGTTGAGCTTATGGCCTGTACCTCCACATCCAGCCTGCTGGTACCCTTGGCTTCTAAAAGGCCTAGGCTCGCTGTTTGACGGAAGTGCTGGGAGAGGTAATTGGAATCTCCCGGCACACAAGACGAGTGCCTCCAAGCTCAATTCACGATTTCCCAGTAATTCTTGTGGTAGACAGGTGCTACATACTAAGTTCCATATGTGAGAAGGTAGCTGAACGCCTTGTCCAAAAGCATCTTACTTCTGAGAGTTGAGCCCACCCTCAGTCCCTCACACTTCCACACTGCCTGCAGAGTGAGTTTCACACGTCTTCACCAGAGACGATTGCCAGAGGCTTCTGAGTACAAGTTAACAATGCAGAACCGGAGGGTATCTCCAGGTGCAGTAGAGTGGTAACCTTGGAACCTCCTGACTCAGAGTACTGCTACCTTCTCACTGCCATAGGAATGCAGCTAGTTGACAGCTGGCTTCAAGACATGCTTCCCTCTGAGAGCTGAGGACAGGGCAGAACCCTCCCGCATCCTGCCTGACTGTAGGAGTAGCTGCTAACATCCTTATGTTAGTGGCTGGGAGAGGTTGCGGGAAAAGGATGTGTGAGCACTGGGCCTGAACTCCCGTGTATCTGAGTTGAATACAGCGATTTCCAATGGCCTTCTTCAATCACAGTGTAGCTAGGTTCCAACTCCCATGTCCGAGTGGGTAGCAGACATCTGCCTCCCATGCATACACACTTCTGAGAGTTGAGCTTATGGCCTGTACCTCCACATCCAGCCTGCTGGTACCCTTGGCTTCTAAAAGGCCTAGGCTCGCTGTTTGACGGAAGTGCTGGGAGAGGTATTTGGAATCACCCGGCACAAAAGACTAGTGCCTCCAAGCTCAGTTCAGCGATTTCCTAGTAATTCCTGTGGTAGACTGGTGCTACATACTAAGTTCCATACGTGAGAGGGTAGCTGAACGCCTTGTCCAAAACCATCTTACTTCTGAGAGTTGAGCTCAGCCTCAGTCCCTCACAGTTCCACACTGCCTGCAGAGTGAGTTTCGCAGGTCTTCAGCAGAGACGTTTGCCATAGGCTTCTGAGACGCAGGGTAACAATGCAGACCTGGAGGGTATCCCCAGGTGCAGTCGACTGGTAATCTTGGAACCTCCTGAATCAGAATACTGCTACCTTCTCACTGCCATAGGAATGCAGCTAGTTGACAGCTAGCTGGCTTCAAGACATGCTTCCCTGAGAGAGCTGAGGACAGGGCAGAACCCTCCCGCATGCTGCCTGACTGTAGGAGTAGCTGCTAACATCCTTATGTTAGTGGCTGGGAGAGGTTGCGGGAAAAGCATGTTTGAGCACTGGGCCTGAACTCCCGTGTATCTGAGTTGAATACAGCGATTTCCAACGGCTTTCCTCAACCAGAGTGTAGCTAGGTTCCAAATCCCATGTACGAGCGGGTAGCAGACATCTGCCTCCCATTCATACACACTTCTGAGAGTTGAGCTTATGGCCTGTACCTCCACATCCAGCCTGCTGGTACCCTTGGCTTCTAAAAGGCCTAGGCTCGCTGTTTGACGGAAGTGCTGGGAGAGGTAATTGGAATCTCCCGGCACACAAGACGAGTGCCTCCAAGCTCAATTCACGATTTCCCAGTAATTCTTGTGGTAGACAGGTGCTACATACTAAGATCCATATGTGAGAAGGTAGCTGAACGCCTTGTCCAAAAGCATCTTACTTCTGAGAGTTGAGCACACCCTCAGTCCCTCACACTTCCACACTGCCTGCAGAGTGAGTTTCACACGTCTTCAACAGAGACGATTGCCAGAGGCTTCTGAGTACAAGTTAACAATGCAGACCTGGAGGGTATCTCCAGGTGCAGTAGAGTGGTAATCTTGAAACCTCCTGACTCAGAGTACTGCTACCTTCTCACTGCCATAGGAATGCAGCTAGTTGACAGCTGGCTTCAAGACATGCTTCCCTGTGAGAGCTGAGGACAGGGCAGAACCCTCCCGCATCCTGCCTGACTGTAGGAATAGCTGCTAACATCCTTATGTTAGTGGCTGGGAGAGGTTGCGGGAAAAGCATGTGTGAGCACTGGGCCTGAACTCCCGTGTATCTGAGTTGAATACAGCGATTTCCAATGGCCTTCTTCAATCACAGTATAGCTAGTTTCCAACTCCCATGTCCGAGTGGGTAGCAGACATCTGCCTCCCATGCATACACACTTCTGAGAGTTGAGCTTATGGCCTGTACCTCCAGATCCAGCATGCTGGTACCCTTGGCTTCTAAAAGGCCTAGGCTCGCTGTTTGACGGAAGTGCTGGGAGAGGTAATTGGAATCACCCGGCACACAAGACTAGTGCCTCCAAGCTCAGTTCAGCGATTTCCTAGTAATTCCTGTGGTAGACTGGTGCTACATACTAAGTTCCATACGTGAGAGGGTAGCTGAACGCCTTGTCCAAAACCATCTTACTTCTGAGAGTTGAGCTCAGCCTCAGTCCCTCACAGTTCCACACTGCCTGCAGAGTGAGTTTCGCAGGTCTTCAGCAGAGACGTTTGCCAGAGGCTTCTGAGACGCAGGGTAACAATGCAGACCTGGAGGGTATCCCCAGGTGCAGTCGACTGGTAATCTTGGAACCTCCTGACTCAGAATACTGCTACCTTCTCACTGCAATAGGAATGCAGCTAGTTGACAGCTGGCTTCAAGACATGCTTCCCTGTGAGAGCTGAGGACAGGGCAGAACCCTCCCGCATGCTGCCTGACTGTAGGAGTAGCTGCTAACATCCTTATGTTAGTGGCTGGGAGATGCTGCGGGAAAAGCATGTGTGAGCACTGGGCCTGAACTCCCGGGTATCTGAGTTGAATACAGCGATTTCCAACGGCTTTCCTCAACCAGAGTGTAGCTAGGTTCCAAATCCCATGTACGAGCGGGTAGCAGACATCTGCCTCCCATGCATACACACTTCTGAGAGTTGAGCTTATGGCCTGTACCTCCACAGCCAGCCTACTGGTACCCTTGGCTTCTAAAAGGCCTAGGCTCGCTGTTTGACGGAAGTGCTGGGAGAGGTAATTGGAATCACCCGGCACACAAGACTAGTGCCTCCAAGCTCAGTTCAGTGATTTCCTAGTAATTCCTGTGGTAGACTGGTGCTACATACTAACTTCCACACGTGAGAGGGTAGCTGAACGCCTTGTCCAAAACCATCTTACTTCTGAGAGTTGAGCTCAGCCTCAGTCCCTCACAGTTCCACACTGCCTGCAGAGTGAGTTTCGCAGGTCTTCAGCAGAGACGTTTGCCAGAGGCTTCTGAGACGCAGGGTAACAATGCAGACCTGGAGGGTATCCCCAGGTGCAGTCGACTGATAATCTTGGAACCTCCTGACTCAGAATACTGCTACCTTCTCACTGCCATAGGAATGCAGCTAGTTGACAGCTGGCTTCAAGACATGCTTCCCTGTGAGAGCTGAGGACAGGGCAGAACCCTCCCGCATCCTGCCTGACTGTAGGAGTAGCTGCTAACATCCTTATGTTAGTGGCTGGGAGAGGTTGCGGGAAAAGCATGTGTGAGCACTGGGCCTGAACTCCCGTGTATCTGAGTTGAATACAGCGATTTCCAATGGCCTTCTTCAATCACAGTGTAGCTAGGTTCCAACTCCCATGTCCGAGTGGGTAGCAGACATCTGCCTCCCATGCATACACACTTCTGAGAGTTGAGCTTATGGCCTGTACCTCCACATCAAGCCTGCTGGTACCCTTGGCTTCTAAAAGGCCTAGGCTCGCTGTTTGACGGAAGTGCTGGGAGAGGTAATTGGAATCACCCGGCACACAAGACTAGTGCCTCCAAGCTCAGTTCAGCGATTTCCTAGTAATTCCTGTGGTAGACTGGTGCTACATACTAAGTTCCATACGTGAGAGGGTAGCTGAACGCCTTGTCCAAAACCATCTTACTTCTGAGAGTTGAGCTCAGCCTCAGTCCCTCACAGTTCCACACTGCCTGCAGAGTGAGTTTCGCAGGTCTTCAGCAGAGACGTTTGCCAGAGGCTTCTGAGACGCAGGGTAACAATGCAGACCTGGAGGGTATCCCCAGGTGCAGTCGACTGGTAATCTTGGAACCTCCTGACTCAGAATACTGCTACCTTCTCACTGCCATAGGAATGCAGCTAGTTGACAGCTGGCTTCAAGACATGCTTCTCTGTGAGAGCTTAGGACAGGGCAGAACATTCCCGCATGCTGCCTGACTGTAGGAGTAGCTGCTAACATCCTAATGTTAGTGGCTGGGAGAGGCTGCGGGAAAAGCATGTGTGAGCACTGGGCCTGAACTCCCGTGTATCTGAGTTGAATACAGCGATTTCCAAAAGCTTTCCTCAACCAGAGTGTAGCTAGGTTCCAAATCCCATGTACGAGCAGGTAGCAGACATCTGCCTCCCATGCATACACACTTCTGAGAGTTGAGCTTATGGCCTCTACCTCCACAGCCAGCCTGCTGGTACCCTTGGCTTCTAAAAGGCCTAGGCTCGCTGTTTGACGGAAGTGCTGGGAGAGGTAATTGGAATCACCCGGCACACAAGACTAGTGCCTCCAAGCTCAGTTCAGCGATTTCCTAGTAATTCCTGTGGTAGACTGGTGCTACATACTAAGTTCCATACGTGAGAGGGTAGCTGAACGCCTTGTCCAAAACCATCTTACTTCTGAGAGTTGAGCTCAGCCTCAGTCCCTCACAGTTCCACACTGCCTGCAGAGTGAGTTTCGCAGGTCTTCAGCAGAGACGTTTGCCAGAGGCTTCTGAGACGCAGGGTAACAATGCAGACCTGGAGGGTATCCCCAGGTGCAGTCGACTGGTAATCTTGGAACCTCCTGACTCAGAATACTGCTACCTTCTCACTGCCATAGGAATGCAGCTAGTTGACAGCTGGCTTCAAGACATGCTTCCCTGTGAGAGCTGAGGACAGGGCAGAACCTTCCCGCATGCTGCCTGACTGTAGGAGTAGCTGCTAACATCCTTATGTTAGTGGCTGGGAGAGGTTGCGGGAAAAGCATGTGTGAGCACTGGGCCTGAACTCCCGTGTATCTGAGTTGAATACAGCGATTTCCAACGGCTTTCCTCAACCAGAGTGTAGCTAGGTTCCAAATACCATGTACGAGCGGGTAGCAGACATCTGCCTCCCATGCATACACACTTCTGAGAGTTGAGCTTATGGCCTGTACCTCCACATCCAGCCTGCTGGTACCCTTGGCTTCTAAAAGGCCTAGGCTCGCTGTTTGACGGCAGTCCTGGGAGAGGTAATTGGAATCTCCCGGCACACAAGACGAGTGCCTCCAAGCTCAATTCACGATTTCCCAGTAATTCTTGTGGTAGACAGGTGCTACATACTAAGTTCCATATGTGAGATGGTAGCTGAACGCCTTGTCCAAAAGCATCTTACTTCTGAGAGTTGAGCCCACCCTCAGTCCCTCACACTTCCACACTGCCTGCAGAGTGAGTTTCACACGTCTTCACCAGAGACGATTGCCAGAGGCTTCTGAGTACAAGTTAACAATGCAGACCTGGAGGGTATCTCCAGGTGCAGTAGAGTGGTAATCTTGGAACCTCCTGACTCAGAGTACTGCTACCTTCTCACTGCCATAGGAATGCAGCTAGTTGACAGCTGGCTTCAAGACATGCTTCCCTGTGAGAGCTAAGGACAGGGCAGAACCCTCCCGCATCCTGCCTGACTGTAGGAGTAGCTGCTAACATCCTAATGTTAGTGGCTGGGAGACGTTGCGGGAAAAGCATGTGTGAGCACTGGGCCTGAACTCCCGTGTATCTGAGTTGAATACAGCGATTTCCAATGGCCTTCGTCAATCACAGTGTAGCTAGGTTCCAACTCCCATGTCCGAGTGGGTAGCAGACATCTGCCTCCCATGGATACACACTTCTGAGAGTTGAGCTTATGGCCTGTACCTCCACATCCACCATGCTGGTACCCTTGGCTTCTAAAAGGCCTAGGCTCGCTGTTTGACGGAAGTGCTGGGAGAGGTAATTGGAATCACCCGGCACACAAGACTAGTGCCTCCAAGTTCAGTTCAGCGATTTCCTAGTAATTCCTGTGGTAGACTGGTGCTACATACTAAGTTCCATACGTGAGAGGGTAGCTGAACGCCTTGTCCAAAACCATCTTACTTCTGAGAGTTGAGCTCAGCCTCAGTCCCTCACAGTTCCACACTGCCTGCAGAGTGAGTTTCGCAGGTCTTCAGCAGAGACGTTTGCCAGAGGCTTCTGAGACGCAGGGTAACAATGCAGACCTGGAGGGTATCCCCAGGTGCAGTCGACTGGTAATCTTGGAACCTCCTGACTCAGAATACTGCTACCTTCTCACTGCCATAGGAATGCAGCTAGTTGACAGCTGGCTTCAAGACATGCTTCCCTGTGAGAGCTGAGGACAGGGCAGAACCCTCCCGCATGCTGCCTGACTGTAGGAGTAGCTGCTAACATCCTTATGTTAGTGGCTGGGAGAGGTTGCGGGAAAAGCATGTGTGAGCACTGGGCCTGAACTCCCGTGTATCTGAGTTGAATACAGCGATTTGCAACGGCTTTCCTCAACCAGAGTGTAGCTAGGTTCCAAATCCCATGTACGAGCGGGTAGCAGACATCTGCCTTCCATGCATACACACTTCTGAGAGTTGAGCTTATGGCCTGTACCTCCACATCCAGCCTGCTGGTACCCTTGGCTTCTAAAAGGCCTAGGCTCGCTGTTTGACGGAAGTGCTGGGAGAGGTAATTGGAATCTCCCGGCACACAAGACGAGTGCCTCCAAGCTCAATTCACGATTTCCCAGTAATTCTTGTGGTAGACAGGTGCTACATACTAAGTTCCATATGTGAGAAGGTAGCTGAACGCCTTGTCCAAAAGCATCTTACTTCTGAGAGTTGAGCACACCCTCAGTCCCTCACACTTCCACACTGCCTGCAGAGTGAGTTTCACACGTCTTCACCAGAGACGATTGCCAGAGGCTTCTGAGTACAAGTTAACAATGCAGACCTGGAGGGTATCTCCAGGTGCAGTAGAGTGGTAATCTTGGAACCTCCTGACTCAGAGTACTGCTACCTTCTCCCTGCCATAGGAATGCAGCTAGTTGACAGCTGGCTTCAAGACATGCTTCCCTGTGAGAGCTGAGGACAGGGCAGAACCCTCCCGCGTCCTGCCTGACTGTAGGATTAGCTGCTAACATCCTAATGTTACTGGCTGGGAGAGGTTGCGGGAAAAGCATGTGTGAGCACTGGGCCTGAACTCCCGTGTATCTGAGTTGAATACAGCGATTTCCAATGGCCTTCGTCAATCACAGTGTAGCTAGGTTCCAACTCCCATGTCCGAGTGGGTAGCAGACATCTGCGTCCCATGCATACACACTTCTGAGAGTTGAGCTTATGGCCTGTACCTCCACATCAAGCCTGCTGGTACCCTTGGCTTCTAAAAGGCCTAGGCTCGCTGTTTGACGGAAGTGCTGGGAGAGGTAATTGGAATCACCCGGCACACAAGACTAGTGCCTCCAAGCTCAGTTCAGCGATTTCCTAGTAATTCCTGTGGTAGACTGGTGCTACATACTAAGTTCCATACGTGAGAGGGTAGGTGAACGCCTTGTCCAAAACCATCTTACTTCTGAGAGTTGAGCTCAGCCTCAGTCCCTCACAGTTCCACACTGCCTGCAGAGTGAGTTTCGCAGGTCTTCAGCAGAGACGTTTGCCAGAGGCTTCTGAGACGCAGGGTAACAATGCAGACCTGGAGGGTATCCCCAGGTGCAGTCGACTGGTAATCTTGGAACCTCCTGACTCAGAGTACTGCTACCTTCTCACTGCCATAGGAATGCAGCTAGTTGACAGCTGGCTTCAAGACATGCTTCCCTGTGAGAGCTGAGGACAGGGCAGAACCCTCCCGCAGGCTGCCTGACTGTAGGAGTAGCTGCTAACATCCTTATGTTAGTGGCTGGGAGAGGTTGCGGGAAAAGCATGTGTGAGCACTGGGCCTGAACTCCCGTGTATCTGAGTTGAATAGAGCGATTTCCACCGGCTTTCCTCAACCAGAGTGTAGCTAGGTTCCAAATCCCATGTACGAGCGGGTAGCAGACATCTGCCTCCCATGCATACACACTTCTGAGAGTTGAGCTTATGGCCTGTACCTCCAGAGCCAGCCTGCTGGTACCCTTGGCTTCTAAAAGGCCTAGGCTCGCTGTTTGACGGAAGTGCTGGGAGAGGTAATTGGAATCTCCCGGCACACAAGACGAGTGCCTCCAAGCTCAATTCACGATTTCCCAGTAATTCTTGTGGTAGACAGGTGCTACATACTAAGTTCCATATGTGAGAAGGTAGCTGAACGCCTTGTCCCAAAGCATCTTACTTCTGAGAGTTGAGCACACCCTCAGTCCCTCACACTTCCACACTGCCTGCAGAGTGAGTTTCACACGTCTTCACCAGAGACGATTGCCAGAGGCTTCTGAGTACAAGTTAACAATGCAGACCTGGAGGGTATCTCCAGGTGCAGTACAGTGGTAATCTTGGAACCTCCTGACTCAGAGTACTGCTACCTTCTCACTGCCATAGGAATGCAGCTAGTTGACAGCTGGCTTCAAGACATGCTTCCCTGTGAGAGCTGAGGACAGGGCAGAACCCTCCCGCATCCTGCCTGACTGTAGGAGTAGCTGCCAACATCCTAATGTTAGTGGCTGGGAGAGGTTGCGGGAAAAGCATGTGTGAGCACTGGGCATGAACTCCCGTGTATCTGAGTTGAATACAGCGATTTCCAATGGCCTTCTTCAATCACAGTGTAGCTAGGATCCAACTCCCATGTCCGAGTGGGTAGCAGACATCTGCCTCCCATGCATACACACTTCTGAGATTTGAGCTTATGGCCTGTACCTCCACATCCAGCCTGCTGGTACCCTTGGCTTCTAAAAGGCCTAGGCTCGCTGTTTGACGGAAGTGCTGGGAGAGGTAATTGGAATCACCCACCACACAAGACTAGTGCCTCCAAGCTCAGTTCAGCGATTTCCTAGTAATTCCTGTGGTAGACTGGTGCTACATACTAAGTTCCATACGTGAGAGGGTAGCTGAACGCCTTGTCCAAAACCATCTTACTTCTGAGAGTTGAGCTCAGCCTCAGTCCCTCACAGTTCCACACTGCCTGCAGAGTGAGTTTCGCAGGTCTTCAGCAGAGACGTTTGCCAGAGGATTCTGACACGCAGGGTAACAATGCAGACCTGGAGGGTATCCCCAGGTGCAGTCGACTGGTAATCTTGGAACCTCCTGACTCAGAATACTGCTACCTTCTCACTGCCATAGGAATGCAGCTAGTTGACAGCTAGCTGGCTTCAAGACATGCTTCCCTGCGAGAGCTGAGGACAGGGCAGAACCCTCCCGCATGCTGCCTGACTGTAGGAGTAACTGCTAACATCCTTATGTTAGTGGCTGGGAGAGGTTGCGGGAAAAGCATGTGTGAGCACTGGGCCTGAACTCCCGTGTATCTGAGTTGAATACAGCGATTTCCAACGGCTTTCCTCAACCAGAGTGTAGCTAGGTTCCAAATCCCATGTACGAGCGGGTAGCAGACATCTGCCTCCCATGCATACACACTTCTGAGAGTTGAGCTTATGGCCTGTACCTCCACAGCCAGCCTGCTGGTACCCTTGGCTTCTAAAAGGCCTAGGCTCGCTGTTTGACGGAAGTGCTGGGAGAGGTAATTGGAATCTCCCGGCACACAAGACGAGTGCCTCCAAGCTCAATTCACGATTTCCCAGTAATTCTTCTGGTAGACAGGTGCTACATACTAAGTTCCATATGTGAGATGGTAGCTGAACGCCTTGTCTAAAAGCATGTTACTTCTGAGAGTTGAGCCCACCCTCAGTCCCTCACAGTTCCACACTGCCTGCAGAGTGAGTTTCACACGTCTTCACCTGAGACGATTGCCAGAGGCTTCTGAGTACAAGTTAACAATGCAGACCTGGAGGGTATCTCCAGGTGCAGTAGACTGGTAATCTTGGAACCTCCTGACTCAGAGTACTGCTACCTTCTCACTGCCATAGGAATGCAGCTAGTTGACAGCTGGCTTCAAGACATGCTTCCCTGTGAGAGCTGAGGACAGGGCAGAACCCTCCCGCATCCTGCCTGACTGTAGGAGTAGCTCCTAACATCCTTATGTTAGTGGCTGGGAGAGGTTGCGGGAAAAGCATGTGTGAGCACTGGGCCTGAACTCCCGTGTATCTGAGTTGAATACAGCGATTTCCAATGGCCTTCTTCAATCACAGTGTAGCTAGGTTCCAACTCCCATGTCCGAGTGGGTAGCAGACATCTGCCTCCCATGCATACACACTTCTGAGTGTTGAGCTTATGGCCTGTACCTCCACATCCAGCCTGCTCGTACCCTTGGCTTCTAAAAGGCCTAGGCTCGCTGTTTGACGGAAGTGCTGGGAGAGTTAATTGGAATCACCCGGCACACAAGACTAGTGCCTCCAAGCTCAGTTCAGCGATTTCCTAGTAATTCCTGTGGTAGACTGGTGCTACATACTAAGTTCCATACGTGAGAGGGTAGGTGAACGCCTTGTCCAAAACCATCTTACTTCTGAGAGTTGAGCTCAGCCTCAGTCCCTCACAGTTCCACACTGCCTGCAGAGTGAGTTTCGCAGGTCTTCAGCAGAGACGTTTGCCAGAGGCTTCTGAGACGCAGGGTAACAATGCAGACCTGGAGGGTATCCCCAGGTGCAGTCGACTGGTAATCTTGGAACCTCCTGACTCAGAGTACTGCTACCTTCTCACTGCCATAGGAATGCAGCTAGTTGACAGCTGGCTTCAAGACATGCTTCCCTGTGAGAGCTGAGGACAGGGCAGAACCCTCCCGCAGGCTGCCTGACTGTAGGAGTAGCTGCTAACATCCTTATGTTAGTGGCTGGGAGAGGTTGCGGGAAAAGCATGTGTGAGCACTGGGCCTGAACTCCCGTGTATCTGAGTTGAATAGAGCGATTTCCACCGGCTTTCCTCAACCAGAGTGTAGCTAGGTTCCAAATCCCATGTACGAGCGGGTAGCAGACATCTGCCTCCCATGCATACACACTTCTGAGAGTTGAGCTTATGGCCTGTACCTCCAGAGCCAGCCTGCTGGTACCCTTGGCTTCTAAAAGGCCTAGGCTCGCTGTTTGACGGAAGTGCTGGGAGAGGTAATTGGAATCTCCCGGCACACAAGACGAGTGCCTCCAAGCTCAATTCACGATTTCCCAGTAATTCTTGTGGTAGACAGGTGCTACATACTAAGTTCCATATGTGAGAAGGTAGCTGAACGCCTTGTCCAAAAGCATCTTACTTCTGAGAGTTGAGCACACCCTCTGTCCCTCACACTTCCACACTGCCTGCAGAGTGAGTTTCACACGTCTTCACCAGAGACGATTGCCAGAGGCTTCTGAGTACAAGTTAACAATGCAGACCTGGAGGGTATCTCCAGGTGCAGTACAGTGGTAATCTTGGAACCTCCTGACTCAGAGTACTGCTACCTTCTCACTGCCATAGGAATGCAGCTAGTTGACAGCTGGCTTCAAGACATGCTTCCCTGTGAGAGCTGAGGACAGGGCAGAACCCTCCCGCATCCTGCCTGACTGTAGGAGTAGCTGCCAACATCCTAATGTTAGTGGCTGGGAGAGGTTGCGGGAAAAGCATGTGTGAGCACTGGGCATGAACTCCCGTGTATCTGAGTTGAATACAGCGATTTCCAATGGCCTTCTTCAATCACAGTGTAGCTAGGATCCAACTCCCATGTCCGAGTGGGTAGCAGACATCTGCCTCCCATGCATACACACTTCTGAGATTTGAGCTTATGGCCTGTACCTCCACATCCAGCCTGCTGGTACCCTTGGCTTCTAAAAGGCCTAGGCTCGCTGTTTGACGGAAGTGCTGGGAGAGGTAATTGGAATCACCCACCACACAAGACTAGTGCCTCCAAGCTCAGTTCAGCGATTTCCTAGTAATTCCTGTGGTAGACTGGTGCTACATACTAAGTTCCATACGTGAGAGGGTAGCTGAACGCCTTGTCCAAAACCATCTTACTTCTGAGAGTTGAGCTCAGCCTCAGTCCCTCACAGTTCCACACTGCCTGCAGAGTGAGTTTCGCAGGTCTTCAGCAGAGACGTTTGCCAGAGGATTCTGACACGCAGGGTAACAATGCAGACCTGGAGGGTATCCCCAGGTGCAGTCGACTGGTAATCTTGGAACCTCCTGACTCAGAATACTGCTACCTTCTCACTGCCATAGGAATGCAGCTAGTTGACAGCTAGCTGGCTTCAAGACATGCTTCCCTGCGAGAGCTGAGGACAGGGCAGAACCCTCCCGCATGCTGCCTGACTGTAGGAGTAACTGCTAACATCCTTATGTTAGTGGCTGGGAGAGGTTGCGGGAAAAGCATGTGTGAGCACTGGGCCTGAACTCCCGTGTATCTGAGTTGAATACAGCGATTTCCAACGGCTTTCCTCAACCAGAGTGTAGCTAGGTTCCAAATCCCATGTACGAGCGGGTAGCAGACATCTGCCTCCCATGCATACACACTTCTGAGAGTTGAGCTTATGGCCTGTACCTCCACAGCCAGCCTGCTGGTACCCTTGGCTTCTAAAAGGCCTAGGCTCGCTGTTTGACGGAAGTGCTGGGAGAGGTAATTGGAATCTCCCGGCACACAAGACGAGTGCCTCCAAGCTCAATTCACGATTTCCCAGTAATTCTTCTGGTAGACAGGTGCTACATACTAAGTTCCATATGTGAGATGGTAGCAGAACGCCTTGTCTAAAAGCATGTTACTTCTGAGAGTTGAGCCCACCCTCAGTCCCTCACAGTTCCACACTGCCTGCAGAGTGAGTTTCACACGTCTTCACCTGAGACGATTGCCAGAGGCTTCTGAGTACAAGTTAACAATGCAGACCTGGAGGGTATCTCCAGGTGCAGTAGACTGGTAATCTTGGAACCTCCTGACTCAGAGTACTGCTACCTTCTCACTGCCATAGGAATGCAGCTAGTTGACAGCTGGCTTCAAGACATGCTTCCCTGTGAGAGCTGAGGACAGGGCAGAACCCTCCCGCATCCTGCCTGACTGTAGGAGTAGCTCCTAACATCCTTATGTTAGTGGCTGGGAGAGGTTGCGGGAAAAGCATGTGTGAGCACTGGGCCTGAACTCCCGTGTATCTGAGTTGAATACAGCGATTTCCAATGGCCTTCTTCAATCACAGTGTAGCTAGGTTCCAACTCCCATGTCCGAGTGGGTAGCAGACATCTGCCTCCCATGCATACACACTTCTGAGTGTTGAGCTTATGGCCTGTACCTCCACATCCAGCCTGCTCGTACCCTTGGCTTCTAAAAGGCCTAGGCTCGCTGTTTGACGGAAGTGCTGGGAGAGGTAATTGGAATCACCCGGCACACAAGACTAGTGCCTCCAAGCTCAGTTCAGCGATTTCCTAGTAATTCCTCTGGTAGACTGGTGCTACATACTAAGTTCCATACGTGAGAGGGTAGCTGAACGCCTTGTCCAAAACCATCTTACTTCTGAGAGTTGAGCTCAGCCTCAGTCCCTCACAGTTCCACACTGCCTGCAGAGTGAGTTTCGCAGGTCTTCAGCAGAGACGTTTGCCAGAGGCTTCTGAGACGCAGGGTAACAATGCAGACCTGGAGGGTATCCCCAGGTGCAGTCGACTGGTAATCTTGGAACCTCCTGACTCAGAATACTGCTACCTTCTCACTGCCATAGGAATGCAGCTAGTTGACAGCTGGCTTCAAGACATGCTTCTCTGTGAGAGCTTAGGACAGGGCAGAACATTCCCGCATGCTGCCTGACTGTAGGAGTAGCTGCTAACATCCTAATGTTAGTGGCTGGGAGAGGCTGCGGGAAAAGCATGTGTGAGCACTGGGCCTGAACTCCCGTGTATCTTAGTTGAATACAGCGATTTCCAACGGCTTTCCTCAACCAGAGTGTAGCTAGGTTCCAAATCCCGTGTACGAGCAGGTAGCAGACATCTGCCTCCCATGCATACACACTTCTGAGAGTTGAGCTTAAGGCCTCTACCTCCACAGCCAGCCTGCTGGTACCCTTGGCTTCTAAAAGGCCTAGGCTCGCTGTTTGACGGAAGTGCTGGGAGAGGTAATTGGAATCACCCGGCACACAAGACTAGTGCCTCCAAGCTCAGTTCAGCGATTTCCTAGTAATTCCTGTGGTAGACTGGTGCTACATACTAAGTTCCATACGTGAGAGGGTAGCTGAACGCCTTGTCCAAAACCATCTTACTTCTGAGAGTTGAGCTCAGCCTCAGTCCCTCACAGTTCCACACTGCCTGCAGAGTGAGTTTCGCAGGTCTTCAGCAGAGACGTTTGCCAGAGGCTTCTGAGACGCAGGGTAACAATGCAGACCTGGAGGGTATCCCCAGGTGCAGTCGACTGGTAATCTTGGAACCTCCTGACTCAGAATACTGCTACCTTCTCACTGCCATAGGAATGCAGCTAGTTGACAGCTGGCTTCAAGACATGCTTCCCTGTGAGAGCTGAGGACAGGGCAGAACCTTCCCGCATGCTGCCTGACTGTAGGAGTAGCTGCTAACATCCTTATGTTAGTGGCTGGGAGAGGTTGCGGGAAAAGCATGTGTGAGCACTGGGCCTGAACTCCCGTGTATCTGAGTTGAATACAGCGATTTCCAACGGCTTTCCTCAACCAGAGTGTAGCTAGGTTCCAAATCCCATGTACGAGCGGGTAGCAGACATCTGCCTCCCATGCATACACACTTCTGAGAGTTGAGCTTATGGCCTGTACCTCCACATCCAGCCTGCTGGTACCCTTGGCTTCTAAAAGGCCTAGGCTCGCTGTTTGACGGAAGTGCTGGGAGAGGTAATTGGAATCTCCCGGCACACAAGACGAGTGCCTCCAAGCTCAATTCACGATTTCCCAGTAATTCTTGTGGTAGACAGGTGCTACATACTAAGTTCCATATGTGAGATGGTAGCTGAACGCCTTGTCCAAAAGCATCTTACTTCTGAGAGTTGAGCCCACCCTCAGTCCCTCACACTTCCACACTGCCTGCAGAGTGAGTTTCACACGTCTTCACCAGAGACGATTGCCAGAGGCTTCTGAGTACAAGTTAACAATGCAGACATGGAGGGTATCTCCAGGTGCAGTAGAGTGGTAATCTTGGAACCTCCTGACTCAGAGTACTGCTACCTTCTCACTGCCATAGGAATGCAGCTAGTTGACAGCTGGCTTCAAGACATGCTTCCCTGTGAGAGCTAAGGACAGGGCAGAACCCTCCCGCATCCTGCCTGATTGTAGGAGTAGCTGCTAACATCCTAATGTTAGTGGCTGGGAGAGGTTGCGGGAAAAGCATGTGTGAGCACTGGGCCTGAACTCCCGTGTATCTGAGTTGAATACAGCGATTTCCAATGGCCTTCGTCAATCACAGTGTAGCTAGGTTCCAACTCCCATGTCCGAGTGGGTAGCAGACATCTGCGTCCCATGCATACACACTTCTGAGAGTTGAGCTTATGGCCTGTACCTCCACATCAAGCCTGCTGGTACCCTTGGCTTCTAAAAGGCCTAGGCTCGCTGTTTGACGGAAGTGCTGGGAGAGGTAATTGGAATCACCCGGCACACAAGACTAGTGCCTCCAAGCTCAGTTCAGCGATTTCCTAGTAATTCCTGTGGTAGACTGGTGCTACATACTAAGTTCCATACGTGAGAGGGTAGGTGAACGCCTTGTCCAAAACCATCTTACTTCTGAGAGTTGAGCTCAGCCTCAGTCCCTCACAGTTCCACACTGCCTGCAGAGTGAGTTTCGCAGGTCTTCAGCAGAGACGTTTGCCAGAGGCTTCTGAGACGCAGGGTAACAATGCAGACCTGGAGGGTATCCCCAGGTGCAGTCGACTGGTAATCTTGGAACCTCCTGACTCAGAGTACTGCTACCTTCTCACTGCCATAGGAATGCAGTTAGTTGACAGCTGGCTTCAAGACATGCTTCCCTGTGAGAGCTGAGGACAGGGCATAACCCTCCCGCAGGCTGCCTGACTGTAGGAGTAGCTGCTAACATCCTTATGTTAGTGGCTGGGAGAGGTTGCGGGAAAAGCATGTGTGAGCACTGGGCCTGAACTCCCGTGTATCTGAGTTGAATAGAGCGATTTCCACCGGCTTTCCTCAACCAGAGTGTAGCTAGGTTCCAAATCCCATGTACGAGCGGGTAGCAGACATCTGCCTCCCATGCATACACACTTCTGAGAGTTGAGCTTATGGCCTGTACCTCCAGAGCCAGCCTGCTGGTACCCTTGGCTTCTAAAAGGCCTAGGCTCGCTGTTTGACGGAAGTGCTGGGAGAGGTAATTGGAATCTCCCGGCACACAAGACGAGTGCCTCCAAGCTCAATTCACGATTTCCCAGTAATTCTTGTGGTAGACAGGTGCTACATACTAAGTTCCATATGTGAGAAGGTAGCTGAACGCCTTGTCCAAAAGCATCTTACTTCTGAGAGTTGAGCACACCCTCAGTCCCTCACACTTCCACACTGCCTGCAGAGTGAGTTTCACACGTCTTCACCAGAGACGATTGCCAGAGGCTTCTGAGTACAAGTTAACAATGCAGACCTGGAGGGTATCTCCAGGTGCAGTAGAGTGGTAATCTTGGAACCTCCTGACTCAGAGTACTGCTACCTTCTCACTGCCATAGGAATGCAGCTAGTTGACAGCTGGCTTCAAGACATGCTTCCCTGTGAGAGCTGAGGACAGGGCAGAACCCTCCCGCATCCTGCCTGACTGTAGGAGTAGCTGCTAACATCCTTATGTTAGTGGCTGGGAGAGGTTGCGGGAAAAGCATGTGTGAGCACTGGGCCTGAACTCCCGTGTATCTGAGTTGAATACAGCGATTTCCAATGGCCTTCTTCAATCACAGTGTAGCTAGGTTCCAACTCCCATGTCCGAGTGGGTAGCAGACATCTGCCTCCCATGCATACACACTTCTGAGAGTTGAGCTTATGGCCTGTACCTCCACATCCAGCCTGCTGGTACCCTTGGCTTCTAAAAGGCCTAGGCTCGCTGTTTGACGGAAGTGCTGGGAGAGGTAATTGGAATCACCCGGCACATATGACTAGTGCCTCCAAGCTCAGTTCAGCGATTTCCTAGTAATTCCTGTGGTAGACTGGTGCTACATACTAAGTTCCATACGTGAGAGGGTAGCTGAACGCCTTGTACAAAACCATCTTACTTCTGAGAGTTGAGCTCAGCCTCAGGCCCTCACAGTTCCACACTGCCTGCAGAGTGAGTTTCGCAGGTCTTCAGCAGAGACGTTTGCCAGAGGCTTCTGAGACGCAGGGTAACAATGCAGACCTGGAGGGTATCCCCAGGTGCAGTCGACTGGTAATCTTGGAACCTCCTGACTCAGAATACTGCTACCTTCTCACTGCCATAGGAATGCAGCTAGTTGACAGCTGGCTTCAAGACATGCTTCCCTCTGAGAGGTGAGGACAGGGCAGAACCCTCCCGCATGCTGCCTGACTGTAGGAGTAGCTGCTAACATCCTTATGTTAGTGGCTGTGAGAGGTTGCGGGAAAAGCATGTGTGAGCACTGGGCCTGAACTCCCGTGTATCTGAGTTGAATACAGCGATTTCCAACGGCTTACATCAATCAGAGTGTAGCCAGGTTCCAACTCCCATGTCCGAGTGGGTAGCAGACATCTGCCTCCCATGCATACACACTTCTGAGAGTTGAGCTTATGGCCTGTACCTCCACAGCCAGCCTGCTGGTACCCTTGGCTTCTAAAAGGCCTAGGCTCGCTGTTTGACGGAAGTGCTGGGAGAGGTAATTGGAATCTCCCGGCACACAAGACGAGGGCCTCCAAGCTCAATTCACGATTTCCCAGTAATTCTTGTGGTAGACAGGTGCTACATACTAAGTTCCTTATGTGAGAAGGTAGCTGAACGCCTTGTCCAAAAGCATCTTACTTCTGAGATTTGAGCACACCCTCAGTCCCTCACACTTCCACACTGCCTGCAGAGTGAGTTTCGCAGGTCTTCAGCAGAGACGATTGCCAGAGGCTTCTGAGTACAAGTTAACAATGCAGACCTGGAGGGTATCTCCAGGTGCAGTAGAGTGGTAATCTTGGAACCTCCTGACTCAGAGTACTGCTACCTTCTCACTGCCATAGGAATGCAGCTAGTTGACAGCTGGCTTCAAGACATGCTTCCCTGTGAGAGCTGAGGGCAGGGCAGAACCCTCCCGCATCCTGCCTGACTGTAGGAGTAGCTGCTAACATCCTTATGTTAGTGGCTGGGAGAGGTTGCGGGAAAAGCATGTGTGAGCACTGGGCCTGAACTCCCGTGTATCTGAGTTGAATACAGCGATTTCCAATGGCCTTCTTCAATCACAGTGTAGCAAGGTTCCAACTCCCATGTCCGAGTGGGTAGCAGACATCTGCCTCCCATGCATACACACTTCTGAGAGTTGAGCTTATGGCCTGTACCTCCACATCCAGCCTGCTGGTACCCTTGGCTTCTAAAAGGCCTAGGCTCGCTGTTTGACGGAAGTGCTGGGAGAGGTAATTGGAATCACCCGGCACACAAGACTAGTGCCTCCAAGCTCAGTTCAGCGATTTCCTAGTAATTCCTGTGGTAGACTGGTGCTACATACTAAGTTCCATACGTGAGAGGGTAGCTGAACGCCTTGTCCAAAACCATCTTACTTCTGAGAGTTGAGCTCAGCCTCAGTCCCTCACAGTTCCACACTGCGTGCAGAGTGAGTTTCGCAGGTCTTCAGCAGAGACGTTTGCCAGAGGATTCTGACACGCAGGGTAACAATGCAGACCTGGAGGGTATCCCCAGGTGCAGTCAACTGGTAATCTTGGAACCTCCTGACTCAGAATACTGCTACCTTCTCACTGCCATAGGAATGCAGCTAGTTGACAGCTAGCTGGCTTCAAGACATGCTTCCCTGAGAGAGCTGAGGACAGGGCAGAACCCTCCCGCATGCTGCCTGACTGAAGGAGTAGCTGCTAACATCCTTATGTTAGTGGCTGGGAGAGGTTGCGGGAAAAGCATGTGTGAGCACTGGGCCTGAACTCCCGTGTATCTGAGTTGAATACAGCGATTTCCAACGGCTTTCCTCAACCAGAGTGTAGCTAGGTTCCAAATCCCATGTACGAGCGGGTAGCAGACATCTGCCTCCCATGCATACACACTTCTGAGAGTTGAGCTTATGGCCTGTACCTCCACAGCCAGCCTGCTGGTACCCTTGGCTTCTAAAAGGCCTAGGCTCGCTGTTTGACGGAAGTGCTGGGAGAGGTAATTGGAATCTCCCGGCACACAAGACGAGTGCCTCCAAGCTCAATTCACGATTTCCCAGTAATTTTTGTGGTAGACAGGTGCTACATACTAAGTTCCATATGTGAGATGGTAGCTGAACGCCTTGTCTAAAAGCATCTTACTTCTGAGAGTTGAGACCACCCTCAGTCCCTCACAGTTCCACACTGCCTGCAGAGTGAGTTTCACACGTCTTCACCAGAGACGATTGCCAGAGGCTTCTGAGTACAAGTTAACAATGCAGACCTTGAGGGTATCTCCAGGTGCAGTAGAGTGGTAATCTTGGAACCTCCTGACTCAGAGTACTGCTACCTTCTCACTGCCATAGGAATGCCGCTAGTTGACAGCTGGCTTCAAGACATGCTTCCCTGTGAGAGCTGAGGACAGGGCAGAACCCTCCCGCATCCTGCCTGACTGTAGGAGTAGCTGGTAACATCCTTATGTTAGTGGCTGGGAGAGGTTGCGGGAAAAGCATGTGTGAGCACTGGGCCGGAACTCCCGTGTATCTGAGTTGAATACAGCGATTTCCAATGGCCTTCTTCAATCACAGTGTAGCTAGGTTCCAACTCCCATGTCCGAGTGGGTAGCAGACATCTGCCTCCCATGCATACACACTTCTGAGAGTTGAGCTTATGGCCTGTACCTCCACATCCAGCCTGCTGGTACCCTTGGCTTCTAAAAGGCCTAGGCTCGCTGTTTGACGGAAGTGCTGGGAGAGGTAATTGGAATCACCCGGCACACAAGACTAGTGCCTCCAAGCTCAGTTCAGCGATTTCCTAGTAATTCCTGTGGTAGACTGGTGCTACATACTAAGTTCCATACGTGAGAGGGTAGCTGAACGCCTTGTCCAAAACCATCTTACTTCTGAGAGTTGAGCTCAGCCTCAGTCCCTCACAGTTCCACACTGCCTGCAGAGTGAGTTTCGCAGGTCTTCAGCAGAGACGTTTGCCAGAGGCTTCTGAGACGCAGGGTAACAATGCAGACCTGGAGGGTATCCCCAGGTGCAGTCGACTGGTAATCTTGGAACCTCCTGACTCAGAATACTGCTACCTTCTCACTGCCATAGGAATGCAGCTAGTTGACAGCTGGCTTCAAGACATGCTTCCCTGTGAGAGCTGAGGACAGGGCAGAACCCTCCCGCATGCTGCCTGACTGTAGGAGTAGCTGCTAACATCCTTATGTTAGTGGCTGGGAGAGGTTGCGGGAAAAGCATGTGTGAGCACTGGGCCTGAACTCCCGTGTATCTGAGTTGAATACAGCGATTTGCAACGGCTTTCCTCAACCAGAGTGTAGCTAGGTTCCAAATCCCATGTACGAGCGGGTAGCAGACATCTGTCTCCCATGCATACACACTTCTGAGTGTTGAGCTTATGGCCTGTACCTCCACATCCAGCCTGCTGGTACCCTTGGCTTCTAAAAGGCCTAGGCTCGCTGTTTGACGGAAGTGCTGGGAGAGGTAATTGGAATCTCCCGGCACACAAGACGAGTGCCTCCAAGCTCAATTCACGATTTCCCAGTAATTCTTGTGGTAGACAGGTGCTACATACTAAGTTCCATATGTGAGAAGGTAGCTGAACGCCTTGTCCAAAAGCATCTTACTTCTGAGAGTTGAGCACACCCTCAGTCCCTCACACTTCCACACTGCCTGCAGAGTGAGTTTCACACGTCTTCACCAGAGACGATTGCCAGAGGCTTCTGAGTACAAGTTAACAATGCAGACCTGGAGGGTATCTCCAGGTGCAGTAGAGTGGTAATCTTGGAACCTCCTGACTCAGAGTACTGCTACCTTCTCACTGCCATAGGAATGCAGCTAGTTGACAGCTGGCTTCAAGACATGCTTCCCTCTGAGAGCTGAGGACAGGGCAGAACCCTCCCGCATGCTGCCTGACTGTAGGAGTAGCTGCTAACATCCTTATGTTAGTGGCTGTGAGAGGTTGCGGGAAAAGCATGTGTGAGCACTGGGCCTGAACTCCCGTGTATCTGAGTTGAATACAGCGATTTCCAAAGGCTTTCCTCAACCAGAGTGTAGCTAGGTTCCAAATCCTATGTACGAGCGGGTAGCAGACATCTGCCTCCCATGCATACACACTTCTGAGAGTTGAGCTTATGGCCTGTACCTCCACAGCCAGCCTGCTGGTACCCTTCGCTTCTAAAAGGCCTAGGCTCGCTGTTTGACGGAAGTGCTGGGAGAGGTAATTGGAATCTCCCGGCACACAAGACGAGTGTCTCCAAGCTCAATTCACGATTTCCCAGTAATTCTTGTGGTAGACAGGTGCTACATACTAAGTTCCAAATGTGAGAAGGTAGCTGAACGCCTTGTCCAAAAGCATCTTACTTCTGAGATTTGAGCACACCCTCAGTCCCTCACACTTCCACACTGCCTGCAGAGTGAGTTTCGCAGGTCTTCAGCAGAGACGATTGCCAGAGGCTTCTGAGTACAAGTTAACAATGCAGACCTGGAGGGTATCTCCAGGTGCAGTAGAGTGGTAATCTTGGAACCTCCTGACTCAGAGTACTGCTACCTTCTCACTGCCATAGGAATGCAGCTAGTTGACAGCTGGCTTCAAGACATGCTTCCCTGTGAGAGCTGAGGACAGGGCAGAACCCTCCCGCATCCTGCCTGACTGTAGGAGTAGCTGCTAACATCCTAATGTTAGTGGCTGGGAGAGGTTGCGGGAAAAGCATGTGTGAGCACTGGGCCTGAACTCCCGTGTATCTGAGTTGAATACAGCGATTTCCAATGGCCTTCTTCAATCACAGTGTAGCTAGGTTCCAACTCCCATGTCCGAGTGGGTAGCAGACATCTGCCTCCCATGCATACACACTTCTGAGAGTTGAGCTTATGGCCTGTACCTCCACATCCAGCCTGCTCGTACCCTTGGCTTCTAAAAGGCCTAGGCTCGCTGTTTGACGGAAGTGCTGGGAGAGGTAATTGGAATCTCCCGGCACACAAGACGAGTGCCTCCAAGCTCAATTCACGATTTCCCAGTAATTCTTGTGGTAGACAGGTGCTACATACTAAGTTCCATATGTGAGAAGGTAGCTGAACGCCTTGTCCAAAAGCATCTTACTTCTGAGAGTTGAGCCCACCCTCAGTCCCTCACACTTCCACACTGCCTGCAGAGTGAGTTTCACACGTCTTCACCAGAGACGATTGCCAGAGGCTTCTGAGTACAAGTTAACAATGCAGAACTGGAGGGTATCTCCAGGTGCAGTAGAGTGGTAACCTTGGAACCTCCTGACTCAGAGTACTGCTACCTTCTCACTGCCATAGGAATGCAGCTAGTTGACAGCTGGCTTCAAGACATGCTTCCCTGTGAGAGCTGAGGACAGGGCAGAACCCTCCCGCATCCTGCCTGACTGTAGGAGTAGCTCCTAACATCCTTATGTTAGTGGCTGGGAGAGGTTGCGGGAAAAGCATGTGTGAGCACTGGGCCTGAACTCCCGTGTATCTGAGTTGAATACAGCGATTTCCAACGGCTTTCCTCAAACAGAGTGTAGCTAGATTCCAAATCCCATGTACGAGCGGGTAGCAGACATCTGCCTCCCATGCATACACACTTCTGAGAGTTGACTTATGGCCTGTACCTCCACATCCAGCCTGCTGGTACCCTTGGCCTCTAAAAGGCCTAGGCTCGCTGTTTGACGGAATTGCTGGGAGAGGTAATTGGAATCTCCCAGCACACAAGACGAGTGCCTCCAAGCTCAATTCACGATTTCCCAGTAATTCTTGTGGTAGAGAGGTGCTACATACTAAGTTCCAAATGTGAGAAGGTAGCTGAACGCCTTGTCCAAAAGCATCTTACTTCTGAGATTTGAGCACACCCTCAGTCCCTCACACTTCCACACTGCCTGCAGAGTGAGTTTCGCAGGTCTTCAGCAGAGACGATTGCCAGAGGCTTCTGAGTACAAGTTAACAATGCAGACCTGGAGGGTATCTCCAGGTGCAGTAGAGTGGTAATCTTGGAACCTCCTGACTCAGAGTACTGCTACCTTCTCACTGCCATAGGAATGCAGCTAGTTGACAGCTGGCTTCAAGACATGCTTCCCTGTGAGAGCTGAGGACAGGGCAGAACCCTCCCGCATCCTGCCTGACTGTAGGATTAGCTGCTAACATCCTAATGTTAGTGGCTGGGAGAGGTTGCGGGAAAAGCATGTGTGAGCACTGGGCCTGAACTCCCGTGTATCTGAGTTGAATACAGCGATTTCCAATGGCCTTCGTCAATCACAGTGTAGCTAGGTTCCAACTCCCATGTCCGAGTGGGTAGCAGACATCTGCCTCCCATGCATACACACTTCTGAGAGTTGAGCTTATGGCCTGTACCTCCACATCAAGCCTGCTGGTACCCTTGGCTTCTAAAAGGCCTAGGCTCGCTGTTTGACGGAAGTGCTGGGAGAGGTAATTGGAATCACCCGGCACACAAGACTAGTGCCTCCAAGCTCAGTTCAGCGATTTCCTAGTAATTCCTGTGGTAGACTGGTGCTACATACTAAGTTTCATACGTGAGAGGGTAGCTGAACGCCTTGTCCAAAACCATCTTACTTCTGAGAGTTGAGCTCAGCCTCAGTCCCTCACAGTTCCACACTGCCTGCAGAGTGAGTTTCGCAGGTCTTCAGCAGAGACGTTTGCCAGAGGCTTCTCAGACGCAGGGTAACAATGCAGACCTGGAGGGTATCCCCAGGTGCAGTCAACTGGTAATCTTGGAACCTCCTGACTCAGAGTACTGCTACCTTCTCACTGCCATAGGAATGCAGCTAGTTGACAGCTAGCTGGCTTCAAGACATGCTTCCCTGAGAGAGCTGAGGACAGGGCAGAACCCTCCCGCATGCTGCCTGACTGTAGGAGTAGCTGCTAACATCCTAATGTTAGTGGCTGGGAGAGGTTGCGCGAAAAGCATGTGTGAGCACTGGGCCTGAACTCCCGTGTATCTGAGTTGAATACAGCGATTTCCAACGGCTTTCCTCAACCAGAGTGTAGCTAGGTTCCAAATCCCATGTACGAGCGGGTAGCAGACATCTGCCTCCCATCCATACACACTTCTGAGAGTTGAGCTTATGGCCTGTACCTCCACAGCCAGGCTGCTGGTACCCTTGGCTTCTAAAAGGCCTAGGCTCGCTGTTTGACGGAAGTGCTGGGAGAGGTAATTGGAATCTCCCGGCACACAAGACGAGTGCCTCCAAGCTCAATTCACGATTTCCCAGTAATTCTTGTGGTAGACAGGTGCTACATACTAAGTTCCATATGTGAGATGGTAGCTGAACGCCTTGTCTAAAAGCATCTTACTTCTGAGAGTTGAGCTCAGCCTCAGTCCCTCACAGTTCCACACTGCCTGCAGAGTGAGTTTCACACGTCTTCACCAGAGACGATTGCCAGAGGCTTCTGAGTACAAGTTAACAATGCAGACCTGGAGGGTATCTCCAGGTGCAGTAGAGTGGTAATCTTGGAACCTCCTGACTCAGAATACTGCTACCTTCTCACTGCCATAGGAATGCAGCTAGTTGACAGCTGGCTTCAAGACATGCTTCCCTATGAGAGCTGAGGACAGGGCAGAACCCTCCCGCATGCTGCCTGACTGTAGGAGTAGCTGCTAACATCCTTATGTCAGTGGCTGGGAGAGGTTGCGGGAAAAGCATGTGTGAGCACTGGGCCTGAACTCCCGTGTATCTGAGTTGAATACAGCGATTTCCAACGGCTTTCCTCAACCAGAGTGTAGCTAGGTTTCAAATCCCATGTACGAGCGGGTAGCAGACATCTGCCTCCCATGCATACACACTTCTGAGAGTTGAGCTTATGGCCTGTACCTCCACATCCAGCCTGCTGGTACTCTTGGCTTCTAAAAGGCCTAGGGTCGCTGTTTGACGGAAGTGCTGGGAGAGGTAATTGGAATCTCCCGGCACACAAGACGAGTGCCTCCAATCTCAATTCACGATTTCCCAGTAATTCTTGTGGTAGACAGGTGCTACATACTAAGTTCCATATGTGAGAAGGTAGCTGAACGCCTTGTCCAAAAGCATCTTACTTCTGAGAGTTGAGCACACCCTCAGTCCCTCACACTTCCACACTGCCTGCAGAGTGAGTTTCACACGTCTTCACCAGAGACGATTGCCAGAGGCTTCTGAGTACAAGTTAACAATGCAGACCTGGAGGGTATCTCCAGGTGCAGTAGAGTGGTAATCTTGGAACCTCCTGACTCAGAGTACTGCTACCTTCTCACTGCCATAGGAATGCAGCTAGTTGACAGCTGGCTTCAAGACATGCTTCCCTGTGAGAGCTGAGGACAGGGCAGAACCCTCCCGCATCCTGCCTGACTGTAGGATTAGCTGCTAACATCCTAATGTTAGTGGCTGGGAGAGGTTGCGGGAAAAGCATGTGTGAGCACTGGGCCTGAACTCCCGTGTATCTGAGTTGAATACAGCGATTTCCAACGGCTTTCCTCAACCAGAGTGTAGCTAGGTTCCAACTCCCATGTACGAGTGGGTAGCAGACATCTGCCTCCCATGCATACACACTTCTGAGAGTTGAGCTCATGGCCTGTACCTCCACATCCAGCCTGCTGGTACCCTTGGCTTCTAAAAGGCCTAGGCTCGCTGTTTGACGGAAGTGCTGGGAGAGGTAATTGGAATCTCCTGGCACACAAGACGAGTGCCTCCAAGCTCAATTCACGATTTCCCAGTAATTCTTGTGGTAGACAGGTGCTACATACTAAGTTCCATATGTGAGAAGGTAGCTGAACGCCTTGTCCAAAAGCATCTTACTTCTGAGAGTTGAGCACACCCTCAGTCCCTCACAGTTCCACACTGCCTGCAGAGTGAGTTTCACACGTCTTCACCAGAGACGATTGCCAGAGGCTTCTGAGTACAAGTTAACAATGCAGACCTGGAGGGTATCTCCAGTTGCAGTAGAGTGGTAATCTTGGAACCTCCTGACACAGAGTACTGCTACCTTCTCACTGCCATAGGAATGCAGCTAGTTGACAGCTGGCTTCAAGACATGCTTCCCTGTGAGAGCTGAGGACAGGGCAGAACCCTCCCGCATCCTGCCTGACTGTAGGAGTAGCTGCTAACATCCTTATGTTAGTGCCTGGGAGAGGTTGCGGGAAAAGCATGTGTGAGCACTGGGCCTGAACTCCCGTGTATCTGAGTTGAATACAGCGATTTCCAATGGCCTTCTTCAATCACAGTGTAGCTAGGTTCCAACTCCCATGTCCGAGTGGGTAGCAGACATCTGCCTCCCATGCATACACACTTCTGAGAGTTGAGCTTATGGCCTGTACCTCCACAGCCAGCCTGCTGGTACCCTTGGCTTCTAAAAGGCCTAGGCTCGCTGTTTGACGGAAGTGCTGGGAGAGGTAATTGGAATCTCCCGGCACACAAGACGAGTGCCTCCAAGCTCAATTCACGATTTCCCAGTAATTCTTGTGGTAGACAGGTGCTACATACTAAGTTCCATATGTAAGATGGTAGCTGAACGCCTTGTCCAAAAGCATCTTACTTCTGAGAGTTGAGCCCACCCTCATTCCCACACAGATCCACACTGCCTGCAGAGTGAGTTTCACACGTCTTCACCAGAGACGATTGCCAGAGGCTTATGAGTACAAGTTAACAATGCAGAACTGGAGGGTATCTCCAGGTGCAGTAGAGTGGTAATCTTGGAACCTCCTGACTCAGAGTACTGCTACCTTCTCACTGCCATAGGAATGCAGCTAGTTGACAGCTGGCTTCAAGACATGCTTCCCTGTGAGAGCTGAGGACAGGGCAGAACCCTCCCGCATCCTGCCTGACTGTAGGAGTAGCTGCTAACATCCTTATGTTAGTGGCTGGGAGACGTTGCGTGAAAAGCATGTGTGAGCACTGGGCCTGAACTCCCGTGTATCTGAGTTGAATACAGCGATTTCCAATGGCCTTCTTTAATCACAGTGCAGCTAGGTTCCAACTCCCATGTCCGAGTGGGTAGCAGACATCTGCCTCCCATGCATACACACTTCTGAGAGTTGAGCTTATGGCCTGTACCTCCACATCCAGCCTGCTGGTACCCTTGGCTTCTAAAAGGCCTAGGCTCGCTGTTTGACGGAAGTGCTGGGAGAGGTAATTGGAATCTCCCGGCACACAAGACGAGTGCCTCCAAGCTCAATTCAGGATTTCCCGGTAATTCTTGTGGTAGACAGGTGCTACATACTAAGTTCCATATGTGAGAAGGTAGCTGAACGCCTTGTCCAAAAGCATCTTACTTCTGAGATTTGAGCACACCCTCAGTCCCTCACACTTCCACACTGTCTGCAGAGTGAGTTTCACACGTCTTCACCAGAGACGATTGCCAGAGGCTTCTGAGTACAAGTTAACAATGCAGACCTGGAGGGTATTTCCAGGTGCAGTAGAGTGGTAATCTTGGAAACTCCTGAATCAGAGTACTGCTACTTTCTCACTGCCATAGGAATGCAGCTAGTTGACAGCTGGCTTCAAGACATGCTTCCCTGTGAGAGCTGAGGACAGTGCAGAACCCTCCCGCATCCTGCCTGACTGTAGGAGTAGCTGCTAACATCCTAGTGTTAGTGGCTGGGAGAGGTTGCGGGAAAAGCATGTGTGAACACTGGGCCTGAACTCCCGTGTATCTGAGTTGAATACAGCGATTTCCAATGGTCTTCTTCAATCACAGTGTAGCTAGGTTCCAACTCCCATGTACGAGCGGGTAGCAGACACCTGCCTCCCATGCATACACACTTCTGAGAGTTGAGCTTATGGCCTGTACCTCCACATCCAGCCTGCTGGTACCCTTGGCTTCTAAAAGGCCTAGGCTCGCTGTTTGACGGAAGTGCTGGGATTGGTAATTGGAATCTCCCGGCACACAAGACGAGTGCCTCCAAGCTCAATTCACGATTTCCCAGTAATTCTTGTGGTAGACAGGTGCTACATACTAAGTTCCATATGTGAGAAGGTAGCTGAACGCCTTGTCCAAAAGCATCTTACTTCTGAGAGTTGAGCACCCCCTCAGTCCCTCACACTTCCACACTGCCTGCAGAGTGAGTTTCACACGTCTTCACCAGAGACGATTGCCAGAGGCTTCTGAGTACAAGTTAACAATGCAGACCTGGAGGGTATCTCCAGGTGCAGTAGAGTGGTAATCTTGGAACCTCCTGACTCAGAGTACTGCTACCTTCTCACTGCCATAGGAATGCAGCTAGTTGACAGCTGGCTTCAAGACATGCTTCCCTGTGAGAGCTGAGGACAGGGCAGAACCCTCCCGCATCCTGCCTGACTGTAGGAGTAGCTGCTAACATCCTTATGTTAGTGGCTGGGAGAGGTTGCGGGAAAAGCATGTGTGAGCACTGGGCCTGAACTCCCGTGTATCTGAGTTGAATACAGCGATTTCCAATGGCCTTCTTCAATCACAGTGTAGCTAGGTTCCAACTCCCATGTCCGAGTGGGTAGCAGACATCTGCCTCCCATGCATACACACTTCTGAGAGTTGAGCTTATGGCCTGTACCTCCACAGCCAGCCTGCTGGTACCCACGGCTTCTAAATGGCCTAGGCTCGCTGTTTGACGGAAGTGCTGGGAGAGGTAATTGGAATCTCCCGGCACACAAGAGGAGTGCCTCCAAGCTCAATTCACGATTTCCCAGTAATTCTTGTGGTAGACAGGTGCTACATATTAAGTTCCATATGTGAGATGGTAGCGGAACGCCTTGTCCAAAAGCATCTTACTTCTGAGAGTTGAGCCCACCCTCAGTCCCTCACAGTTCCACACTGCCTGCAGAGTGAGTTTCACACGTCTTCACCAGAGACGATTGCCAGAGGCTTCTGAGTACAAGTTAACAATGCAGAACTGGAGGGTATCTCCAGGTGCAGTAGAGTGGTAATCTTGGAACCTCCTGACTCAGAGTACTGCTACCTTCTCACTGCCATAGGAATGCAGCTAGTTGACAGCTGGCTTCAAGACATGCTTCCCTGTGAGAGCTGAGGACAGGGCAGAACCCACCCGCATCCTGCTGACTGTAGGAGTAGCTGCTAACATCCTTATGTTAGTGGCTGGGAGAGGTTGCGGGAAAAGCATGTGTGAGCACTGGGCCTGAACTCCCGTGTATCTGAGTTGAATACAGCGATTTCCAATGGCCTTCTTCAATCACAGTGTAGCTAGGTTCCAACTCCCATGTCCGAGTGGGTAGCAGACATCTGCCTCCCATGCATACACACTTCTGAGAGTTGAGCTTATGGCCTGTACCTCCACAGCCAGCCTGCTGGTACCCTTGGCTTCTAAAAGGCCTCGGCTCGCTGTTTGACGGAAGTGCTGGGAGAGGTAATTGGAATCTCCCGGCACACAAGACGAGTGCCTCCAAGCTCAATTCACGATTTCCCAGTAATTCTTGTGGTAGACAGGTGCTACATACTAAGTTCCATATGTGAGAAGGTAGCTGAACGCCTTGTCCAAAAGCATCTTACTTCTGAGATTTGAGCCCACCCTCAGTCCCTCACAGTTCCACACTGCCTGCAGAGTGAGTTTCACACGTCTTCACCAGAGACGATTGCCAGAGGCTTCTGAGTGCAAGTTAACAATGCAGACCTGGAGGGTATCTCCAGGTGCAGTAGAGTGGTAATCTTGGAACCTCCTGACTCAGAGTACTGCTACCTTCTCACTGCCATAGGAATGCAGCTAGTTGACAGCTGGCTTCAAGACATGCTTCCCTGTGAGAGCTGAGGACAGGGCAGAACCCTCCCGCATCCTGCCTGACTGTAGCAGTAGCTGCTAACATCCTAATGTTAGTGGCTGGGAGAGGTTGCGGGAAAAGCATGTGTGAGCACTGGGCCTGAACTCCCGTGTATCTGAGTTGAATACAGCGATTTCCAATGGCCTTCTTCAATCACAGTGTAGCTAGGTTCCAACTCCCATGTCCGAGTGGGTAGCAGACATCTGCCTCCCATGCATACACACTTCTGAGAGTTGAGCTTATGGCCTGTACCTCCACATCCAGCCTGCTGGTACCCTTGGCTTCTAAAAGGCCTAGGCTCGCTGTTTGACGGAAGTGCTGGGAGAGGTAATTGGAATCACCCGGCACACAAGACTAGTGCCTCCAAGCTCAGTTCAGCGATTTCCTAGTAATTCCTGTGGTAGACTGGTGCTACATACTAAGTTCCATACGTGAGAGGGTAGCTGAACGCCTTGTCCAAAACCATCTTACTTCTGAAAGTTGAGCTCAGCCTCAGTCCCTCACAGTTCCACACTGCCTGCAGAGTGAGTTTCGCAGGTCTTCAGCAGAGACGTTTGCCAGAGGCTTCTGAGACGCAGGGTAACAATGCAGACCTGGAGGGTATCCCCAGGTGCAGTCGACTGGTAATCTTGGAACCTCCTGACTCAGAATACTGCTACCTTCTCACTGCCATAGGAATGCAGCTAGTTGACAGCTAGCTGGCTTCAAGACATGCTTCCCTGAGAGAGCTGAGGACAGGGCAGAACCCTCCCGCATGCTGCCTGACTGTAGGAGTAGCTGCTAACATCCTTATGTTAGTGGCTGGGAGAGGTTGCGGGAAAAGCATGTGTGAGCACTGGGCCTGAACTCCCGTGTATCTGAGTTGAATACAGCGATTTCCAACGGCTTTCCTCAACCAGAGTGTAGCTAGGTTCCAAATCCCATGTACGAGCGGGTAGCAGACATCTGCCTCCCATCCATACACACTTCTGAGAGTTGAGCTTATGGCCTGTACCTCCACAGCCAGCCTGCTGGTACCCTTGTCTTCTAAAAGTCCTACGCTCGCTGTTTGACGGAAGTGCTGGGAGAGGTAATTGTAATCTCCCGGCACACAAGACGAGTGCCTCCAAGCTCAATTCACGATTTCCCAGTAATTCTTGTGGTAGACAGGTGCTACATACTAAGTTCCATATGTAAGATGGTAGCTGAACGCCTTGTCCAAAAGCATCTTACTTCTGAGAGTTGAGCCCACCCTCATTCCCTCACAGTTCCACACTGCCTGC
Organism: Canis lupus baileyi; assembly: GCF_048164855.1. NCBI lineage: Eukaryota > Metazoa > Chordata > Mammalia > Carnivora > Canidae > Canis > Canis lupus. Next base: position 77,275,220 of record NC_132844.1, on the reverse strand, counting down.
AGAGTGAGTTTCACACGTCTTCACCAGAGACGATTGCCAGAGGCTTCTGAGTACAAGTTAACAATGCAGAACTGGAGGGTATCTCCAGGTGCAGTAGACTGGTAATCTTGGAACCTCCTGACTCAGAGTACTGCTACCTTCTCACTGCCATAGGAATGCAGCTAGTTGACAGCTGGCTTCAAGACATGCTTCCCTGTGAGAGCTGAGGACAGGGCAGAACCCTCCCGCATCCTGCCTGACTGTAGGAGTAGCTCCTAACATCCTTATGTTAGTGCCTGGGAGACGTTGCGGGAAAAGCATGTGTGAGCACTGGGCCTGAACTCCCGTGTATCTGAGTTGAATACAGCGATTTCCAATGGCCTTCTTTAATCACAGTGCAGCTAGGTTCCAACTCCCATGTCCGAGTGGGTAGCAGACATCTGCCTCCCATGCATACACACTTCTGAGAGTTGAGCTTATGGCCTGTACCTCCACAGCCAGCCTGCTGGTACCCTTGGCTTCTAAAAGGCCTAGGCTCGCTGTTTGACGGAAGTGCTGGGAGAGGTAATTGGAATCACACGGCACAAAAGACTAGTGCCTCCAAGCTCAGTTCAGCGATTTCCTAGTAATTCCTGTGGTAGACTGGTGCTACATACTAAGTTCCGTACGTGAGAGGGTAGCTGAACGACTTGTCCAAAACCATCTTACTTCTGAGAGTTGAGCTCAGCCTCAGTCCCTCACAGTTCCACACTGCCTGCAGAGTGAGTTTCGCAGGTCTTCAGCAGAGACGTTTGCCAGAGGCTTCTGAGACGCAGGGTAACAATGCAGACCTGGAGGGTATCCCCAGGTGCAGTCGACTGGTAATCTTGGAACCTCCTGACTCAGAATACTGCTACCTTCTCACTGCCATAGGAATGCAGCTAGTTGACAGCTGGCTTCAAGACATGCTTCCCTGTGAGAGCTGAGGACAGGGCAGAACCCTCCCGCATCCTGCCTGACTGTAGGAGTAGCTGCTAACATCCTTATGTTAGTGGCGGTGAGAGGTTGCGGGAAAAGCATGTGTGAGCACTGGGCCTGAACTCCCGTGTATCTGAGTTGAATACAGCGATTTCCAACGGCTTTCCTCAACCAGAGTGTAGCTAGGTTCCAAATCCCATGTACGAGCGGGTAGCAGACATCTGCCTCCCATGCATACACACTTCTGAGAGTTGAGCTTATGGCCTGTACCTCCACATCGAGCCTGCTGGTACCCTTGGCTTCTAAAAGGCCTCGGCTCGCTGTTTGACGGAAGTGCTGGGAGAGGTAATTGGAATCTCCCGGCACACAAGACGAGTGCCTCCAAGCTCAATTCACGATTTCCCAGTAATTCTTGTGGTAGACAGGTGCTACATACTAAGTTCCATATGTGAGAAGGTAGCTGAACGCCTTGTCCAAAAGCATCTTACTTCTGAGATTTGAGCCCACCCTCAGTCCCTCATAGTTCCACACTGCCTGCAGAGTGAGTTTCACACGTCTTCACCAGAGACGATTGCCAGAGGCTTCTGAGTGCAAGTTAACAATGCAGACCTGGAGGGTATCTCCAGGTGCAGTAGAGTGGTAATCTTGGAACCTCCTGACTCAGAGTACTGCTACCTTCTCACTGCCATAGGAATACAGCTAGTTGACAGCTGGCTTCAAGACATGCTTCCCTGTGAGAGCTGAGGACAGGGCAGAACCCTCCCGCATCCTGCCTGACTGTAGCAGTAGCTGCTAACATCCTAATGTTAGTGGCTGGGAGAGTTTGCCGGAAAAGCATGTGTGAGCACTGGGCCTGAACTCCCGTGTATCTGAGTTGAATACAGCGATTTCCAATGGCCTTCTTCAATCACAGTGTAGCTAGGTTCCAACTCCCATGTCCGAGTGGGTAGCAGACATCTGCCTCCCATGCATACACACTTCTGAGAGTTGAGCTTATGGCCTGTACCTCCACATCCAGCCTGCTGGTACCCTTGGCTTCTAAAAGGCCTAGGCTCGCTGTTTGACGGAAGTGCTGGGAGAGGTAATTGGAATCACCCGGCACACAGACTAGTGCCTCCAAGCTCAGTTCAGCGATTTCCTAGTAATTCCTGTGGTAGACTGGTGCTACATACTAAGTTCCATACGTGAGAGGGTAGCTGAACGCCTTGTCCAAAACCATCTTACTTCTGAAAGTTGAGCTCAGCCTCAGTCCCTCACAGTTCCACACTGCCTGCAGAGTGAGTTTCGCAGGTCTTCAGCAGAGACGTTTGCCAGAGGCTTCTGAGACGCAGGGTAACAATGCAGACCTGGAGGGTATCCCCAGGTGCAGTCGACTGGTAATCTTGGAACCTCCTGACTCAGAATACTGCTACCTTCTCACTGCCATAGGAATGCAGCTATTTGACAGCTAGCTGGCTTCAAGACATGCTTCCCTGAGAGAGCTGAGGACAGGGCAGAACCCTCCCGCATGCTGCCTGACTGTAGGAGTAGCTGCTAACATCCTTATGTTAGTGGCTGGGAGAGGTTGCGGGAAAAGCATGTGTGAGCACTAGGCCTGAACTCCCGTGTATCTGAGTTAAATACAGCGATTTCCAACGGCTTTCCTCAACCAGAGTGTAGCTAGGTTCCAAATCCCATGTACGAGCGGGTAGCAGACATCTGCCTCCCATGCATACACACTTCTGAGAGTTGAGCTTATGGCCTGTACCTCCACATCCAGCCTGCTGGTACCCTTGTCTTCTAAAAGTCCTAGGCTCGCTGTTTGACGGAAGTGCTGGGAGAGGTAATTGGAATCTCCCGGCACACAAGACGAGTGCCTCCAAGCTCAATTCACGATTTCCAAGTAATTCTTGTGGTAGACAGGTGCTACATACTAAGTTCCATATGTAAGATGGTAGCTGAACGCCTTGTCCAAAAGCATCTTACTTCTGAGAGTTGAGCCCACCCTCATTCCCTCACAGTTCCACACTGCCTGCAGAGTGAGTTTCACACGTCTTCACCAGAGACGATTGCCAGAGGCTTCTGAGTACAAGTTAACAATGCAGAACTGGAGGGTATCTCCAGGTGCAGTAGAGTGGTAATCTTGGAACCTCCTGACTCAGAGTACTGCTACCTTCTCACTGCCATAGGAATGCAGCTAGTTGACAGCTGGCTTCAAGACATGCTTCCCTGTGAGAGCTGAGGACAGGGCAGAACCCTCCCGCATCCTGCCTGACTGTAGGAGTAGCTCCTAACATCCTTATGTTAGTGCCTGGGAGACGTTGCGGGAAAAGCATGTGTGAGCACTGGGCCTGAACTCCCGTGTATCTGAGTTGAATACAGCGATTTCCAATGGCCTTCTTTAATCACAGTGCAGCTAGGTTCCAACTCCCATGTCCGAGTGGGTAGCAGACATCTGCCTCCCATGCATACACACTTCTGAGAGTTGAGCTTATGGCCTGTACCTCCACAGCCAGCCTGCTGGTACCCTTGGCTTCTAAAAGGCCTAGGCTCGCTGTTTGACGGAAGTGTTGGGAGAGGTAATTGGAATCACACGGCACAAAAGACTAGTGCCTCCAAGCTCAGTTCAGCGATTTCCTAGTAATTCCTGTGGTAGACTGGTGCTACATACTAAGTTCCGTACGTGAGAGGGTAGCTGAACGACTTGTCCAAAACCATCTTACTTCTGAGAGTTGAGCTCAGCCTCAGTCCCTCACAGTTCCACACTGCCTGCAGAGTGAGTTTCGCAGGTCTTCAGCAGAGACGTTTGCCAGAGGCTTCTGAGACGCAGGGTAACAATGCAGACCTGGAGGGTATCCCCAGGTGCAGTCGACTGGTAATCTTGGAACCTCCTGACTCAGAATACTGCTACCTTCTCACTGCCATAGGAATGCAGCTAGTTGACAGCTGGCTTCAAGACATGCTTCCCTGTGAGAGCTGAGGACAGGGCAGAACCCTCCCGCATCCTGCCTGACTGTAGGAGTAGCTGCTAACATCCTTATGTTAGTGGCGGTGAGAGGTTGCGGGAAAAGCATGTGTGAGAATTGGGCCTGAACTCCCGTGTATCTGAGTTGAATACAGCGATTTCCAACGGCTTTCCTCAACCAGAGTGTAGCTAGGTTCCAAATCCCATGTACGAGCGGGTAGCAGACATCTGCCTCCCATGCATACACACTTCTGAGAGTTGAGCTTATGGCCTGTACCTCCACATCCAGCCTGCTGGTACCCTTGGCTTCTAAAAGGCCTCGGCTCGCTGTTTGACGGAAGTGCTGGGAGAGGTAATTGGAATCTCCCGGCACACAAGACGAGTGCCTCCAAGCTCAATTCACGATTTCCCAGTAATTCTTGTGGTAGACAGGTGCTACATACTAAGTTCCATATGTGAGAAGGTAGCTGAACGCCTTGTCCAAAAGCATCTTACTTCTGAGATTTGAGCCCACCCTCAGTCCCTCACAGTTCCACACTGCCTGCAGAGTGAGTTTCACACGTCTTCACCAGAGACGATTGCCAGAGGCTTCTGAGTGCAAGTTAACAATGCAGACCTGGAGGGTATCTCCAGGTGCAGTAGAGTGGTAATCTTGGAACCTCCTGACTCAGAGTACTGCTACCTTCTCACTGCCATAGGAATGCAGCTAGTTGACAGCTGGCTTCAAGACATGCTTCCCTGTGAGAGCTGAGGACAGGGCAGAACCCTCCCGCATCCTGCCTGACTGTAGCAGTAGCTGCTAACATCCTAATGTTAGTGGCTGGGAGAGGTTGCGGGAAAAGCATGTGTGAGCACTGGGCCTGAACTCCCGTGTATCTGAGTTGAATACAGCGATTTCCAATGGCCTTCTTCAATCACAGTGTAGCTAGGTTCCAACTCCCATGTCCGAGTGGGTAGCAGACATCTGCCTCCCATGCATACACACTTCTGAGAGTTGAGCTTATGGCCTGTACCTCCACATCCAGCCTGCTGGTACCCTTGGCTTCTAAAAGGCCTAGGCTCGCTGTTTGACGGAAGTGCTGGGAGAGGTAATTGGAATCACCCGGCACACAGACTAGTGCCTCCAAGCTCAGTTCAGCGATTTCCTAGTAATTCCTGTGGTAGACTGGTGCTACATACTAAGTTCCATACGTGAGAGGGTAGCTGAACGCCTTGTCCAAAACCATCTTACTTCTGAAAGTTGAGCTCAGCCTCAGTCCCTCACAGTTCCACACTGCCTGCAGAGTGAGTTTCGCAGGTCTTCAGCAGAGACGTTTGCCAGAGGCTTCTGAGACGCAGGGTAACAATGCAGACCTGGAGGGTACCCCAGGTGCAGTCGACTGGTAATCTTGGAACCTCCTGACTCAGAATACTGCTACCTTCTCACTGCCATAGGAATGCAGCTAGTTGACAGCTAGCTGGCTTCAAGACATGCTTCCCTGAGAGAGCTGAGGACAGGGCAGAACCCTCCCGCATGCTGCCTGACTGTAGGAGTAGCTGCTAACATCCTTATGTTAGTGGCTGGGAGAGGTTGCGGGAAAAGCATGTGTGAGCACTAGGCCTGAACTCCCGTGTATCTGAGTTAAATACAGCGATTTCCAACGGCTTTCCTCAACCAGAGTGTAGCTAGGTTCCAAATCCCATGTACGAGCGGGTAGCAGACATCTGCCTCCCATGCATACACACTTCTGAGAGTTGAGCTTATGGCCTGTACCTCCACATCCAGCCTGCTGGTACCCTTGTCTTCTAAAAGTCCTAGGCTCGCTGTTTGACGGAAGTGCTGGGAGAGGTAATTGGAATCTCCCGGCACACAAGACGAGTGCCTCCAAGCTCAATTCACGATTTCCAAGTAATTCTTGTGGTAGACAGGTGCTACATACTAAGTTCCATATGTAAGATGGTAGCTGAACGCCTTGTCCAAAAGCATCTTACTTCTGAGAGTTGAGCCCACCCTCATTCCCTCACAGTTCCACACTGCCTGCAGAGAGAGTTTCACACGTCTTCACCAGAGACGATTGCCAGAGGCTTCTGAGTACAAGTTAACAATGCAGAACTGGAGGGTATCTCCAGGTGCAGTAGACTGGTAATCTTGGAACATCCTGACTCAGAGTACTGCTACCTTCTCACTGCCATAGGAATGCAGCTAGTTGACAGCTGGCTTCAAGACATGCTTCCCTGTGAGAGCTGAGGACAGGGCAGAACCCTCCCGCATCCTGCCTGACTGTAGGAGTAGCTCCTAACATCCTTATGTTAGTGCCTGGGAGACGTTGCGGGAAAAGCATGTGTGAGCACTGGGCCTGAACTCCCGTGTATCTGAGTTGAATACAGCGATTTCCAATGGCCTTCTTTAATCACAGTGCAGCTAGGTTCCAACTCCCATGTCCGAGTGGGTAGCAGACATCTGCCTCCCATGCATACACACTTCTGAGAGTTGAGCTTATGGCCTGTACCTCCACAGCCAGCCTGCTGGTACCCTTGGCTTCTAAAAGGCCTAGGCTCGCTGTTTGACGGAAGTGTTGGGAGAGGTAATTGGAATCACACGGCACAAAAGACTAGTGCCTCCAAGCTCAGTTCAGCGATTTCCTAGTAATTCCTGTGGTAGACTGGTGCTACATACTAAGTTCCGTACGTGAGAGGGTAGCTGAACGACTTGTCCAAAACCATCTTACTTCTGAGAGTTGAGCTCAGCCTCAGTCCCTCACAGTTCCACACTGCCTGCAGAGTGAGTTTCGCAGGTCTTCAGCAGAGACGTTTGCCAGAGGCTTCTGAGACGCAGGGTAACAATGCAGACCTGGAGGGTATCCCCAGGTGCAGTCGACTGGTAATCTTGGAACCTCCTGACTCAGAATACTGCTACCTTCTCACTGCCATAGGAATGCAGCTAGTTGACAGCTGGCTTCAAGACATGCTTCCCTGTGAGAGCTGAGGACAGGGCAGAACCCTCCCGCATCCTGCCTGACTGTAGGAGTAGCTGCTAACATCCTTATGTTAGTGGCGGTGAGAGGTTGCGGGAAAAGCATGTGTGAGAATTGGGCCTGAACTCCCGTGTATCTGAGTTGAATACAGCGATTTCCAACGGCTTTCCTCAACCAGAGTGTAGCTAGGTTCCAAATCCCATGTACGAGCGGGTAGCAGACATCTGCCTCCCATGCATACACACTTCTGAGAGTTGAGCTTATGGCCTGTACCTCCACATCCAGCCTGCTGGTACCCTTGGCTTCTAAAAGGCCTCGGCTCGCTGTTTGACGGAAGTGCTGGGAGAGGTAATTGGAATCTCCCGGCACACAAGACGAGTGCCTCCAAGCTCAATTCACGATTTCCCAGTAATTCTTGTGGTAGACAGGTGCTACATACTAAGTTCCATATGTGAGAAGGTAGCTGAACGCCTTGTCCAAAAGCATCTTACTTCTGAGATTTGAGCCCACCCTCAGTCCCTCACAGTTCCACACTGCCTGCAGAGTGAGTTTCACACGTCTTCACCAGAGACGATTGCCAGAGGCTTCTGAGTGCAAGTTAACAATGCAGACCTGGAGGGTATCTCCAGGTGCAGTAGAGTGGTAATCTTGGAACCTCCTGACTCAGAGTACTGCTACCTTCTCACTGCCATAGGAATGCAGCTAGTTGACAGCTGGCTTCAAGACATGCTTCCCTGTGAGAGCTGAGGACAGGGCAGAACCCTCCCGCATCCTGCCTGACTGTAGCAGTAGCTGCTAACATCCTAATGTTAGTGGCTGGGAGAGTTTGCCGGAAAAGCATGTGTGAGCACTGGGCCTGAACTCCCGTGTATCTGAGTTGAATACAGCGATTTCCAATGGCCTTCTTCAATCACAGTGTAGCTAGGTTCCAACTCCCATGTCCGAGTGGGTAGCAGACATCTGCCTCCCATGCATACACACTTCTGAGAGTTGAGCTTATGGCCTGTACCTCCACATCCAGCCTGCTGGTACCCTTGGCTTCTAAAAGGCCTAGGCTCGCTGTTTGACGGAAGTGCTGGGAGAGGTAATTGGAATCACCCGGCACACAGACTAGTGCCTCCAAGCTCAGTTCAGCGATTTCCTAGTAATTCCTGTGGTAGACTGGTGCTACATACTAAGTTCCATACGTGAGAGGGTAGCTGAACGCCTTGTCCAAAACCATCTTACTTCTGAAAGTTGAGCTCAGCCTCAGTCCCTCACAGTTCCACACTGCCTGCAGAGTGAGTTTCGCAGGTCTTCAGCAGAGACGTTTGCCAGAGGCTTCTGAGACGCAGGGTAACAATGCAGACCTGGAGGGTACCCCAGGTGCAGTCGACTGGTAATCTTGGAACCTCCTGACTCAGAATACTGCTACCTTCTCACTGCCATAGGAATGCAGCTATTTGACAGCTAGCTGGCTTCAAGACATGCTTCCCTGAGAGAGCTGAGGACAGGGCAGAACCCTCCCGCATGCTGCCTGACTGTAGGAGTAGCTGCTAACATCCTTATGTTAGTGGCTGGGAGAGGTTGCGGGAAAAGCTTGTGTGAGCACTAGGCCTGAACTCCCGTGTATCTGAGTTAAATACAGCGATTTCCAACGGCTTTCCTCAACCAGAGTGTAGCTAGGTTCCAAATCCCATGTACGAGCGGGTAGCAGACATCTGCCTCCCATGCATACACACTTCTGAGAGTTGAGCTTATGGCCTGTACCTCCACATCCAGCCTGCTGGTACCCTTGTCTTCTAAAAGTCCTAGGCTCGCTGTTTGACGGAAGTGCTGGGAGAGGTAATTGGAATCTCCCGGCACACAAGACGAGTGCCTCCAAGCTCAATTCACGATTTCCCAGTAATTCTTGTGGTAGACAGGTGCTACATACTAAGTTCCATATGTAAGATGGTAGCTGAACGCCTTGTCCAAAAGCATCTTACTTCTGAGAGTTGAGCCCACCCTCATTCCCTCACAGTTCCACACTGCCTGCAGAGTGAGTTTCACACGTCTTCACCAGAGACGATTGCCAGAGGCTTCTGAGTACAAGTTAACAATGCAGAACTGGAGGGTATCTCCAGGTGCAGTAGACTGGTAATCTTGGAACCTCCTGACTCAGAGTACTGCTACCTTCTCACTGCCATAGGAATGCAGCTAGTTGACAGCTGGCTTCAAGACATGCTTCCCTGTGAGAGCTGAGGACAGGGCAGAACCCTCCCGCATCCTGCCTGACTGTAGGAGTAGCTCCTAACATCCTTATGTTAGTGCCTGGGAGACGTTGCGGGAAAAGCATGTGTGAGCACTGGGCCTGAACTCCCGTGTATCTGAGTTGAATACAGCGATTTCCAATGGCCTTCTTTAATCACAGTGCAGCTAGGTTCCAACTCCCATGTCCGAGTGGGTAGCAGACATCTGCCTCCCATGCATACACACTTCTGAGAGTTGAGCTTATGGCCTGTACCTCCACATCCAGCCTGCTGGTACCCTTTGCTTCTAAAAGGCCTAGGCTCGCTGTTTGACGGAAGTGCTGGGAGAGGTAATTGGAATCTCCCGGCACACAAGACGAGTGCCTCCAAGCTCAATTCACGATTTCCCGGTAATTCTTGTGGTAGACAGGTGCTACATACTAAGTTCCATATGTGAGAAGGTAGCTGAACGCCTTGTCCAAAAGCATCTTACTTCTGAGATTTGAGCACACCCTCAGTCCCTCACACTTCCACACTGCCTGCAGAGTGAGTTTCACACGTCTTCACCAGAGACGATTGCCAGAGGCTTCTGAGTACAAGTTAACAATGCAGACCTGGAGGGTATTTCCAGGTGCAGTAGAGTGGTAATATTGGAACCTCCTGACTCAGAGTACTGCTACCTTCTCACTGCCATAGGAATGCAGCTAGTTGACAGCTGGCTTCAAGACATGCTTCCCTGTGAGAGCTGAGGACAGGGCAGAACCCTCCCGCATCCTGCCTGACTGTAGGAGTAGCTGCTAACATCCTTATGTTAGTGGCTGGGAGAGGTTGCGGGAAAAGCATGTGTGAGCACTGGGCCTGAACTCCCGTGTATCTGAGTTGAATACAGCGATTTCCAATGGCCTTCTTCAATCACAGTGTAGCTAGGTTCCAACTCCCATGTCCGAGTGGGTAGCAGACATCTGCCTCCCATGCATACACACTTCTGAGAGTTGAGCTTATGGCCTGTACCTCCACATCCAGCCTGCTGGTACCCTTGGCTTCTAAAAGGCCTAGGCTCGCTGTTTGACGGAAGTGCTGGGAGAGGTAATTGGAATCACCCGGCATACAAGACTAGTGCCTCCAAGCTCAGTTCAGCGATTTCCTAGTAATTCCTGTGGTAGACTGGTGCTACATACTAAGTTCCATACGTGAGAGGGTAGCTGAACGCCTTGTCCAAAACCATCTTACTTCTGAGAGTTGAGCTCACCCTCAGTCCCTCACATTTCCACACTGCCTGCAGAGTGAGTTTCGCAGGTCTTCAGCAGAGACGTTTGCCAGAGGCTTCTGAGACGCAGGGTAACAATGCAGACCTGGAGGGTATCCCCAGGTGCAGTCGACTGGTAATCTTGGAACCTCCTGACTCAGAATACTGCTACCTTCTCACTGCCATAGGAATGCAGCTTGTTGACAGCTAGCTGGCTTCAAGACTTGCTTCCCTGAGAGAGCTGAGGACAGGGCAGAACCCTCCCGCATGCTGCCTGACTGTAGGAGTAGCTGCTAACATCCTAATGTTAGTGGCTGGGAGAGGTTGCGGGAAAAGCATGTGTGAGCACTGGGACTGAACTCCCGTGTATCTGAGTTGAATACAGCGATTTCCAACGGCTTCCCTCAACCAGAGTGTAGCTAGGTTCCAAATCCCATGTACGAGCGGGTAGCAGACATCTGCCTCCCATGCATACACACTTCTGAGAGTTGAGCTTATGGCCTGTACCTGCACAGCCAGCCTGCTGGTACCCTTGGCTTCTAAAAGGCCTAGGCTCGCTGTTTGACGGAAGTGCTGGGAGAGGTAATTGGAATCTCCCGGCACACAAGACGAGTGCCTCCAATCTCAATTCACGATTTCCCAGTAATTCTTGTGGTAGACAGCTGCTACATACTAAGTTCCATATGTGAGATGGTAGCTGAACGCCTTGTCCAAAAGCATCTTACTTCTGAGAGTTGAGCCCACCCTCAGTCCCTCACAGTTCCACACTGCCTGCAGAGTGAGTTTCACACGTCTTCACCAGAGACGATTGCCAGAGGCTTCTGAGTACAAGTTAACAATGCAGACCTGGAGGGTATCCCCAGGTGCAGTCGACTGATAATCCTGGAACCTCCTGACTCAGAATACTGCTACCTTCTCACTGCCATAGGAATGCAGCTAGTTGACAGCTGGCTTCAAGACATGCTTCCCTGTGAGAGCTGAGGACAGGGCAGAACCCTCCCGCATCCTGCCTGACTGTAGGAGTAGCTGCTAACATCCTTATGTTAGTGGCTGGGAGAGGTTGCGGGAAAAGCATGTGTGAGCACTGGGCCTGAACTCCCGTGTATCTGAGTTGAATACAGCGATTTCCAATGCCCTTCTTCAATCACAGTGTAGCTAGGTTCCAACTCCCATGTCCGAGTGGGTAGCAGACATCTGCCTCCCATGCATACACACTTCTGAGAGTTGAGCTTATGGCCTGTACCTCCACATCCAGCCTGCTGGTACCCTTGGCTTCTAAAAGGCCTAGGCTCGCTGTTTGACGGAAGTGCTGGGAGAGGTAATTGGAATCACCCGGCACACAAGACTAGTGCCTCCAAGCTCAGTTCAGCGATTTCCTAGTAATTCCTGTGGTAGACTGGTGCTACATACTAAGTTCCATACGTGAGAGGGTAGCTGAACGCCTTGTCCAAAACCATCTTACTTCTGAGAGTTGAGCTCAGCCTCAGTCCCTCACAGTTCCACACTGCCTGCAGAGTGAGTTTCGCAGGTCTTCAGCAGAGACGTTTGCCAGAGGCTTCTGAGACGCAGGGTAACAATGCAGACCTGGAGGGTATCCCCAGGTGCAGTCGACTGGTAATCTTGGAACCTCCTGACTCAGAATACTGCTACCTTCTCACTGCCATAGGAATGCAGCTAGTTGACAGCTGGCTTCAAGACATGCTTCCCTGTGAGAGCTGAGGACAGGGCAGAACCCTCCCGCATGCTGCCTGACTGTAGGAGTAGCTGCTAACATCCTTATGTTAGTGGCTGGGAGAGGTTGCGGGAAAAGCATGTGTGAGCACTGGGCCTGAACTCCCGTGTATCTGAGTTGAATACAGCGATTTGCAACGGCTTTCCTCAACCAGAGTGTAGCTAGGTTCCAAATCCCATGTACGAGCGGGTAGCAGACATCTGCCTCCCATGCATACACACTTCTGAGAGTTGAGCTTATGGCCTGTACCTCCACATCCAGCCTGCTGGTACCCTTGGCTTCTAAAAGGCCTAGGCTCGCTGTTTGACGGAAGTGCTGGGAGAGGTAATTGGAATCTCCCGGCACACAAGACGAGTGCCTCCAAGCTCAATTCACGATTTCCCAGTAATTCTTGTGGTAGACAGGTGCTACATACTAAGTTCCATATGTGAGAAGGTAGCTGAACGCCTTGTCCAAAAGCATCTTACTTCTGAGAGTTGAGCACACCCTCAGTCCCTCACACTTCCACACTGCCTGCAGAGTGAGTTTCACACGTCTTCACCAGAGACGATTGCCAGAGGCTTCTGAGTACAAGTTAACAATGCAGACCTGGAGGGTATCTCCAGGTGCAGTACAGTGGTAATCTTGGAACCTCCTGACTCAGAGTACTGCTACCTTCTCACTGCCATAGGAATGCAGCTAGTTGACAGCTGGCTTCAAGACATGCTTCCCTGTGAGAGCTGAGGACAGGGCAGAACCCTCCCGCATCCTGCCTGACTGTAGGAGTAGCTGCCAACATCCTAATGTTAGTGGCTGGGAGAGGTTGCGGGAAAAGCATGTGTGAGCACTGGGCCTGAACTCCCGTGTATCTGAGTTGAATACAGCGATTTCCAATGGCCTTCTTCAATCACAGTGTAGCTAGGATCCAACTCCCATGTCCGAGTGGGTAGCAGACATCTGCCTCCCATGCATACACACTTCTGAGATTTGAGCTTATGGCCTGTACCTCCACATCCAGCCTACTGGTACCCTTGGCTTCTAAAAGGCCTAGGCTCGCTGTTTGACGGAAGTGCTGGGAGAGGTAATTGGAATCACCCACCACACAAGACTAGTGCCTCCAAGCTCAGTTCACCGATTTCCTAGTAATTCCTGTGGTAGACTGGTGCTACATACTAAGTTCCATACGTGAGAGGGTAGCTGAACGCCTTGTCCAAAACCATCTTACTTCTGAGAGTTGAGCTCAGACTCAGTCCCTCACAGTTCCACACTGCCTGCAGAGTGAGTTTCGCAGGTCTTCAGCAGAGACGTTTGCCAGAGGCTTCTGAGACGCAGGGTAACAATGCAGACCTGGAGGGTATCCCCAGGTGCAGTAGACTGGTAATCTTGGAACCTCCTGACTCAGAATACTGCTACCTTCTCACTGCCATAGGAATGCAGCTATTTGACAGCTAGCTGGCTTCAAGACATGCTTCCCTGAGAGAGCTGAGGACAGGGCAGAACCCTCCCGCATGCTGCCTGACTGTAGGAGTAGCTGCTAACATCCTTATGTTAGTGGCTGGGAGAGGTTGCGGGAAAAGCATGTGTGAGCACTAGGCCTGAACTCCCGTGTATCTGAGTTAAATACAGCGATTTCCAACGGCTTTCCTCAACCAGAGTGTAGCTAGGTTCCAAATCCCATGTACGAGCGGGTAGCAGACATCTGCCTCCCATGCATACACACTTCTGAGAGTTGAGCTTATGGCCTGTACCTCCACAGCCAGCCTGCTGGTACCCTCGGCTTCTAAAAGGCCTAGGCTCGCTGTTTGACGGAAGTGCTGGGAGAGGTAATTGGAATCTCCCGGCACACAAGACGAGTGCCTCCAAGCTCAATTCACGATTTCCAAGTAATTCTTGTGGTAGACAGGTGCTACATACTAAGTTCCATATGTAAGATGGTAGCTGAACGCCTTGTCCAAAAGCATCTTACTTCTGAGAGTTGAGCCCACCCTCATTCCCTCACAGTTCCACACTGCCTGCAGAGTGAGTTTCACACGTCTTCACCAGAGACGATTGCCAGAGGCTTCTGAGTACAAGTTAACAATGCAGAACTGGAGGGTATCTCCAGGTGCAGTAGACTGGTAATCTTGGAACATCCTGACTCAGAGTACTGCTACCTTCTCACTGCCATAGGAATGCAGCTAGTTGACAGCTGGCTTCAAGACATGCTTCCCTGTGAGAGCTGAGGACAGGGCAGAACCCTCCCGCATCCTGCCTGACTGTAGGAGTAGCTCCTAACATCCTTATGTTAGTGCCTGGGAGACGTTGCGGGAAAAGCATGTGTGAGCACTGGGCCTGAACTCCCGTGTATCTGAGTTGAATACAGCGATTTCCAATGGCCTTCTTTAATCACAGTGCAGCTAGGTTCCAACTCCCATGTCCGAGTGGGTAGCAGACATCTGCCTCCCATGCATACACACTTCTGAGAGTTGAGCTTATGGCCTGTACCTCCACAGCCAGCCTGCTGGTACCCTTGGCTTCTAAAAGGCCTAGGCTCGCTGTTTGACGGAAGTGTTGGGAGAGGTAATTGGAATCACACGGCACAAAAGACTAGTGCCTCCAAGCTCAGTTCAGCGATTTCCTAGTAATTCCTGTGGTAGACTGGTGCTACATACTAAGTTCCGTACGTGAGAGGGTAGCTGAACGACTTGTCCAAAACCATCTTACTTCTGAGAGTTGAGCTCAGCCTCAGTCCCTCACAGTTCCACACTGCCTGCAGAGTGAGTTTCGCAGGTCTTCAGCAGAGACGTTTGCCAGAGGCTTCTGAGACGCAGGGTAACAATGCAGACCTGGAGGGTATCCCCAGGTGCAGTCGACTGGTAATCTTGGAACCTCCTGACTCAGAATACTGCTACCTTCTCACTGCCATAGGAATGCAGCTAGTTGACAGCTGGCTTCAAGACATGCTTCCCTGTGAGAGCTGAGGACAGGGCAGAACCCTCCCGCATCCTGCCTGACTGTAGGAGTAGCTGCTAACATCCTTATGTTAGTGGCGGTGAGAGGTTGCGGGAAAAGCATGTGTGAGAATTGGGCCTGAACTCCCGTGTATCTGAGTTGAATACAGCGATTTCCAACGGCTTTCCTCAACCAGAGTGTAGCTAGGTTCCAAATCCCATGTACGAGCGGGTAGCAGACATCTGCCTCCCATGCATACACACTTCTGAGAGTTGAGCTTATGGCCTGTACCTCCACATCCAGCCTGCTGGTACCCTTGGCTTCTAAAAGGCCTCGGCTCGCTGTTTGACGGAAGTGCTGGGAGAGGTAATTGGAATCTCCCAGCACACAAGACGAGTGCCTCCAAGCTCAATTCACGATTTCCCAGTAATTCTTGTGGTAGACAGGTGCTACATACTAAGTTCCATATGTGAGAAGGTAGCTGAACGCCTTGTCCAAAAGCATCTTACTTCTGAGATTTGAGCCCACCCTCAGTCCCTCACAGTTCCACACTGCCTGCAGAGTGAGTTTCACACGTCTTCACCAGAGACGATTGCCAGAGGCTTCTGAGTGCAAGTTAACAATGCAGACCTGGAGGGTATCTCCAGGTGCAGTAGAGTGGTAATCTTGGAACCTCCTGACTCAGAGTACTGCTACCTTCTCACTGCCATAGGAATGCAGCTAGTTGACAGCTGGCTTCAAGACATGCTTCCCTGTGAGAGCTGAGGACAGGGCAGAACCCTCCCGCATCCTGCCTGACTGTAGCAGTAGCTGCTAACATCCTAATGTTAGTGGCTGGGAGAGTTTGCCGGAAAAGCATGTGTGAGCACTGGGCCTGAACTCCCGTGTATCTGAGTTGAATACAGCGATTTCCAATGGCCTTCTTCAATCACAGTGTAGCTAGGTTCCAACTCCCATGTCCGAGTGGGTAGCAGACATCTGCCTCCCATGCATACACACTTCTGAGAGTTGAGCTTATGGCCTGTACCTCCACATCCAGCCTGCTGGTACCCTTGGCTTCTAAAAGGCCTAGGCTCGCTGTTTGACGGAAGTGCTGGGAGAGGTAATTGGAATCACCCGGCACACAGACTAGTGCCTCCAAGCTCAGTTCAGCGATTTCCTAGTAATTCCTGTGGTAGACTGGTGCTACATACTAAGTTCCATACGTGAGAGGGTAGCTGAACGCCTTGTCCAAAACCATCTTACTTCTGAAAGTTGAGCTCAGCCTCAGTCCCTCACAGTTCCACACTGCCTGCAGAGTGAGTTTCGCAGGTCTTCAGCAGAGACGTTTGCCAGAGGCTTCTGAGACGCAGGGTAACAATGCAGACCTGGAGGGTACCCCAGGTGCAGTCGACTGGTAATCTTGGAACCTCCTGACTCAGAATACTGCTACCTTCTCACTGCCATAGGAATGCAGCTAGTTGACAGCTAGCTGGCTTCAAGACATGCTTCCCTGAGAGAGCTGAGGACAGGGCAGAACCCTCCCGCATGCTGCCTGACTGTAGGAGTAGCTGCTAACATCCTTATGTTAGTGGCTGGGAGAGGTTGCGGGAAAAGCTTGTGTGAGCACTAGGCCTGAACTCCCGTGTATCTGAGTTAAATACAGCGATTTCCAACGGCTTTCCTCAACCAGAGTGTAGCTAGGTTCCAAATCCCATGTACGAGCGGGTAGCAGACATCTGCCTCCCATGCATACACACTTCTGAGAGTTGAGCTTATGGCCTGTACCTCCACATCCAGCCTGCTGGTACCCTTGTCTTCTAAAAGTCCTAGGCTCGCTGTTTGACGGAAGTGCTGGGAGAGGTAATTGGAATCTCCCGGCACACAAGACGAGTGCCTCCAAGC
Organism: Canis lupus baileyi; assembly: GCF_048164855.1. Taxonomy (NCBI): domain Eukaryota; kingdom Metazoa; phylum Chordata; class Mammalia; order Carnivora; family Canidae; genus Canis; species Canis lupus. The sequence goes on along the minus strand of NC_132844.1, from coordinate 77,258,404 downwards.
TCAATTCACGGTTTCCCAGTAATTCTTGTGGTAGACAGGTGCTACATACTGAGTTCCATATGTAAGATGGTAGCTGAACGCCTTGTCCAAAAGCATCTTACTTCTGAGAGTTGAGCCCACCCTCATTCCCTCACAGTTCCACACTGCCTGCAGAGTGAGTTTCACACGTCTTCACCAGAGACGATTGCCAGAGGCTTCTGAGTACAAGTTAACAATGCAGAACGGGAGGGTATCTCCAGGTGCAGTAGACTGGTAATCTTGGAACCTCCTGACTCAGAGTACTGCTACCTTCTCACTGCCATAGGAATGCAGCTATTTGACAGCTGGCTTCAAGACATGCTTCCCTGTGAGAGCTGAGGACAGGGCAGAACCCTCCCGCATCCTGCCTGACTGTAGGAGTAGCTCCTAACATCCTTATGTTAGTGCCTGGGAGACGTTGCGGGAAAAGCATGTGTGAGCACTGGGCCTGAACTCCCGTGTATCTGAGTTGAATACAGCGATTTCCAATGGCCTTCTTCAATCACAGTGTAGCTAGGTTCCACTCCCATGTCCGAGTGGGTAGCAGACATCTGCCTCCCATGCATACACACTTCTGAGAGTTGAGCTTATGGCCTGTACCTCCACATCCAGCCTGCTGGTACCCTTGTCTTCTAAAAGTCCTAGGCTCGCTGTTTGACGGAAGTGCTGGGAGAGGTAATTGGAATCTCCCGGCACACAAGACGAGTGCCTCCAAGCTCAATTCACGATTTCCCAGTAATTCTTGTGGTAGACAGGTGCTACATACTAAGTTCCATATGTAAGATGGTAGCTGAACGCCTTGTCCAAAAGCATCTTACTTCTGAGAGTTGAGCCCACCCTCATTCCCTCACAGTTCCACACTGCCTGCAGAGTGAGTTTCACACGTCTTCACCAGAGACGATTGCCAGAGGCTTCTGAGTACAAGTTAACAATGCAGAACTGGAGGGTATCTCCAGGTGCAGTAGACTGGTAATCTTGGAACCTCCTGACTCAGAGTACTGCTACCTTCTCACTGCCATAGGAATGCAGCTAGTTGACAGCTGGCTTCAAGACATGCTTCCCTGTGAGAGCTGAGGACAGGGCAGAACCCTCCCGCATCCTGCCTGACTGTAGGAGTAGCTCCTAACATCCTTATGTTAGTGCCTGGGAGACGTTGCGGGAAAAGCATGTGTGAGCACTGGGCCTGAACTCCCGTGTATCTGAGTTGAATACAGCGATTTCCAATGGCCTTCTTTAATCACAGTGCAGCTAGGTTCCAACTCCCATGTCCGAGTGGGTAGCAGACATCTGCCTCCCATGCATACACACTTCTGAGAGTTGAGCTTATGGCCTGTACCTCCACATCCAGCCTGCTGGTACCCTTTGCTTCTAAAAGGCCTAGGCTCGCTGTTTGACGGAAGTGCTGGGAGAGGTAATTGGAATCTCCCGGCACACAAGACGAGTGCCTCCAAGCTCAATTCACGATTTCCCGGTAATTCTTGTGGTAGACAGGTGCTACATACTAAGTTCCATATGTGAGAAGGTAGCTGAACGCCTTGTCCAAAAGCATCTTACTTCTGAGATTTGAGCACACCCTCAGTCCCTCACACTTCCACACTGCCTGCAGAGTGAGTTTCACACGTCTTCACCAGAGACGATAACCAGAGGCTTCTGAGTACAAGTTAACAATGCAGACCTGGAGGGTATTTCCAGGTGCAGTAGAGTGGTAATATTGGAACCTCCTGACTCAGAGTACTGCTACCTTCTCACTGCCATAGGAATGCAGCTAGTTGACAGCTGGCTTCAAGACATGCTTCCCTGTGAGAGCTGAGGACAGGGCAGAACCCTCCCGCATCCTGCCTGACTGTAGGAGTAGCTGCTAACATCCTTATGTTAGTGGCTGGGAGAGGTTGCGGGAAAAGCATGTGTGAGCACTGGGCCTGAACTCCCGTGTATCTGAGTTGAATACAGCGATTTCCAATGGCCTTCTTCAATCACAGTGTAGCTAGGTTCCAACTCCCATGTCCGAGTGGGTAGCAGACATCTGCCTCCCATGCATACACACTTCTGAGAGTTGAGCTTATGGCCTGTACCTCCACATCCAGCCTGCTGGTACCCTTGGCTTCTAAAAGGCCTAGGCTCGCTGTTTGACGGAAGTGCTGGGAGAGGTAATTGGAATCACCCGGCATACAAGACTAGTGCCTCCAAGCTCAGTTCAGCGATTTCCTAGTAATTCCTGTGGTAGACTGGTGCTACATACTAAGTTCCATACGTGAGAGGGTAGCTGAACGCCTTGTCCAAAACCATCTTACTTCTGAGAGTTGAGCTCACCCTCAGTCCCTCACATTTCCACACTGCCTGCAGAGTGAGTTTCGCAGGTCTTCAGCAGAGACGTTTGCCAGAGGCTTCTGAGACGCAGGGTAACAATGCAGACCTGGAGGGTATCCCCAGGTGCAGTCGACTGGTAATCTTGGAACCTCCTGACTCAGAATACTGCTACCTTCTCACTGCCATAGGAATGCAGCTTGTTGACAGCTAGCTGGCTTCAAGACTTGCTTCCCTGAGAGAGCTGAGGACAGGGCAGAACCCTCCCGCATGCTGCCTGACTGTAGGAGTAGCTGCTAACATCCTAATGTTAGTGGCTGGGAGAGGTTGCGGGAAAAGCATGTGTGAGCACTGGGACTGAACTCCCGTGTATCTGAGTTGAATACAGCGATTTCCAACGGCTTCCCTCAACCAGAGTGTAGCTAGGTTCCAAATCCCATGTACGAGCGGGTAGCAGACATCTGCCTCCCATGCATACACACTTCTGAGAGTTGAGCTTATGGCCTGTACCTGCACAGCCAGCCTGCTGGTACCCTTGGCTTCTAAAAGGCCTAGGCTCGCTGTTTGACGGAAGTGCTGGGAGAGGTAATTGGAATCTCCCGGCACACAAGACGAGTGCCTCCAATCTCAATTCACGATTTCCCAGTAATTCTTGTGGTAGACAGCTGCTACATACTAAGTTCCATATGTGAGATGGTAGCTGAACGCCTTGTCCAAAAGCATCTTACTTCTGAGAGTTGAGCCCACCCTCAGTCCCTCACAGTTCCACACTGCCTGCAGAGTGAGTTTCACACGTCTTCACCAGAGACGATTGCCAGAGGCTTCTGAGTACAAGTTAACAATGCAGACCTGGAGGGTATCCCCAGGTGCAGTCGACTGATAATCCTGGAACCTCCTGACTCAGAATACTGCTACCTTCTCACTGCCATAGGAATGCAGCTAGTTGACAGCTGGCTTCAAGACATGCTTCCCTGTGAGAGCTGAGGACAGGGCAGAACCCTCCCGCATCCTGCCTGACTGTAGGAGTAGCTGCTATCATCCTTATGTTAGTGGCTGGGAGAGGTTGCGGGAAAAGCATGTGTGAGCACTGGGCCTGAACTCCCGTGTATCTGAGTTGAATACAGCGATTTCCAATGCCCTTCTTCAATCACAATGTAGCTAGGTTCCAACTCCCATGTCCGAGTGGGTAGCAGACGTCTGCCTCCCATGCATACACACTTCTGAGAGTTGAGCTTATGGCCTGTACCTCCACATCCAGCCTGCTGGTACCCTTGGCTTCTAAAAGGCCTAGGCTCGCTGTTTGACGGAAGTGCTGGGAGAGGTAATTGGAATCACCCGGCACACAAGACTAGTGCCTCCAAGCTCAGTTCAGCGATTTCCTAGTAATTCCTGTATTAGACTGGTGCTACATACTAAGTTCCATACGTGAGAGGGTAGCTGAACGCCTTGTCCAAAACCATCTTACTTCTGAGAGTTGAGCTCAGCCTCAGTCCCTCACAGTTCCACACTGCCTGCAGAGTGAGTTTCGCAGGTCTTCAGCAGAGACGTTTGCCAGAGGCTTCTGAGACGCAGGGTAACAATGCAGACCTGGAGGGTATCCCCAGGTGCAGTCGACTGGTAATCTTGGAACCTCCTGACTCAGAATACTGCTACCTTCTCACTGCCATAGGAATGCAGCTAGTTGACAGCTGGCTTCAAGACATGCTTCCCTGTGAGAGCTGAGGACAGGGCAGAACCCTCCCGCATGCTGCCTGACTGTAGGAGTAGCTGCTAACATCCTTATGTTAGTGGCTGGGAGAGGTTGCGGGAAAAGCATGTGTGAGCACTGGGCCTGAACTCCCGTGTATCTGAGTTGAATACAGCGATTTGCAACGGCTTTCCTCAACCAGAGTGTAGCTAGGTTCCAAATCCCATGTACGAGCGGGTAGCAGACATCTGCCTCCCATGCATACACACTTCTGAGAGTTGAGCTTATGGCCTGTACCTCCACATCCAGCCTGCTGGTACCCTTGGCTTCTAAAAGGCCTAGGCTCGCTGTTTGACGGAAGTGCTGGGAGAGGTAATTGGAATCTCCCGGCACACAAGACGAGTGCCTCCAAGCTCAATTCACGATTTCCCAGTAATTCTTGTGGTAGACAGGTGCTACATACTAAGTTCCATATGTGAGAAGGTAGCTGAACGCCTTGTCCAAAAGCATCTTACTTCTGAGAGTTGAGCACACCCTCAGTCCCTCACACTTCCACACTGCCTGCAGAGTGAGTTTCACACGTCTTCACCAGAGACGATTGCCAGAGGCTTCTGAGTACAAGTTAACAATGCAGACCTGGAGGGTATCTCCAGGTGCAGTACAGTGGTAATCTTGGAACCTCCTGACTCAGAGTACTGCTACCTTCTCACTGCCATAGGAATGCAGCTAGTTGACAGCTGGCTTCAAGACATGCTTCCCTGTGAGAGCTGAGGACAGGGCAGAACCCTCCCGCATCCTGCCTGACTGTAGGAGTAGCTGCCAACATCCTAATGTTAGTGGCTGGGAGAGGTTGCGGGAAAAGCATGTGTGAGCACTGGGCCTGAACTCCCGTGTATCTGAGTTGAATACAGCGATTTCCAATGGCCTTCTTCAATCACAGTGTAGCTAGGATCCAACTCCCATGTCCGAGTGGGTAGCAGACATCTGCCTCCCATGCATACACACTTCTGAGATTTGAGCTTATGGCCTGTACCTCCACATCCAGCCTACTGGTACCCTTGGCTTCTAAAAGGCCTAGGCTCGCTGTTTGACGGAAGTGCTGGGAGAGGTAATTGGAATCACCCACCACACAAGACTAGTGCCTCCAAGCTCAGTTCACCGATTTCCTAGTAATTCCTGTGGTAGACTGGTGCTACATACTAAGTTCCATACGTGAGAGGGTAGCTGAACGCCTTGTCCAAAACCATCTTACTTCTGAGAGTTGAGCTCAGACTCAGTCCCTCACAGTTCCACACTGCCTGCAGAGTGAGTTTCGCAGGTCTTCAGCAGAGACGTTTGCCAGAGGATTCTGACACGCAGGGTAACAATGCAGACCTGGAGGGTATCCCCAGGTGCAGTAGACTGGTAATCTTGGAACCTCCTGACTCAGAATACTGCTACCTTCTCACTGCCATAGGAATGCAGCTAGTTGACAGCTAGCTGGTTTCAAGACATGCTTCCCTGAGAGAGCTGAGGACAGGGCAGAACCCTCCCGCATGCTGCCTGACTGTAGGAGTAGCTGCTAACATCCTTATGTTAGTGGCTGGGAGAGGTTGCGGGAAAAGCATGTGTGAGCACTGGGCCTGAACTCCCGTGTATCTGAGTTGAATACAGCGATTTCCAACGGCTTTCCTCAACCAGAGTGTAGCTAGGTTACAAATCCCATGTACGAGCGGGTAGCAGACATCTGCCTCCCATGCATACACACTTCTGAGAGTTGAGCTTATGGCCTGTACCTCCACAGCCAGCCTGCTGGTACCCTTGGCTTCTAAAAGGCCTAGGCTCGCTGTTTGACGGAAGTGCTGGGAGAGGTAATTGGAATCTCCCGGCACACAAGACGAGTGCCTCCAAGGTCAATTCACGATTTCCCAGTAATTCTTGTGGTAGACAGGTGCTACATACTAAGTTCCATATGTGAGATGGTAGCTGAACGCCTTGTCTAAAAGCATCTTACTTCTGAGAGTTGAGCCCACCCTCAGTCCCTCACAGTTCCACACTGCCTGCAGAGTGAGTTTCACACGTCTTCACCAGAGACGATTGCCAGAGGCTTCTGAGTACAAGTTAACAATGCAGACCTGGAGGGTATCTCCAGGTGCAGTAGAGTGGTAATCTTGGAACCTCCTGACTCAGAGTACTGCTACCTTCTCACTGCCATAGGAATGCCGCTAGTTGACAGCTGGCTTCAAGACATGCTTCCCTGTGAGAGCTGAGGACAGGGCAGAACCCTCCCGCATCCTGCCTGACTGTAGGAGTAGCTGGTAACATCCTTATGTTAGTGGCTGGGAGAGGTTGCGGGAAAAGCATGTGTGAGCACTGGGCCTGAACTCCCGTGTATCTGAGTTGAATACAGCGATTTCCAATGGCCTTCTTCAATCACAGTGTAGCTAGGTTCCAACTCCCATGTCCGAGTGGGTAGCAGACATCTGCCTCCCATGCATACACACTTCTGAGAGTTGAGCTTATGGCCTGTACCTCCACATCCAGCCTGCTGGTACCCTTGGCTTCTAAAAGGCCTAGGCTCGCTGTTTGACGGAAGTGCTGGGAGAGGTAATTGGAATCACCCGGCAAACAAGACTAGTGCCTCCAACCTCAGTTCAGCGATTTCCTAGTAATTCCTGTGGTAGACTGGTGCTACATACTAAGTTCCATACGTGAGAGGGTAGCTGAACGCCTTTTCCAAAACCATCTTACTTCTGAGAGTTGAGCTCAGACTCAGTCCCTCACAGTTCCACACTGCCTGCAGAGTGAGTTTCGCAGGTCTTCAGCAGAGACGTTTGCCAGAGGCTTCTGAGACGCAGGGTAACAATGCAGACCTGGAGGGTATCCCCAGGTGCAGTCGACTGGTAATCTTGGAACCTCCTGACTCAGAATACTGCTACCTTCTCACTGCCATAGGAATGCAGCTAGTTGACAGCTGGCTTCAAGACATGCTTCCCTGTGAGAGCTGAGGACAGGGCAGAACCCTCCCGCATGCTGCCTGACTGTAGGAGTAGCTGCTAACATCCTTATGTTAGTGGCTGGGAGAGGTTGCGGGAAAAGCATGTGTGAGCACTGGGCCTGAACTCCCGTGTATCTGAGTTGAATACAGCGATTTCCAACGGCTTTCCTCAACCAGAGTGTAGCTAGGTTCCAAATCCCATGTACGAGCGGGTAGCAGACATCTGCCTCCCATGCATACACACTTCTGAGAGTTGAGCTTATGGCCTGTACCTCCACATCCAGCCTGCTGGTACCCTTGGCTTCTAAAAGGCCTAGGCTCGCTCTTTGACGGAAGTGCTGGGAGAGGTAATTGGAATCTCCCGGCACACAAGACGAGTGCCTCCAAGCTCAATTCACGATTTCCCAGTAATTCTTGTGGTAGACAGGTGCTACATACTAAGTTCCATATGTGAGAAGGTAGCTGAACGCCTTGTCCAAAAGCATCTTACTTCTGAGAGTTGAGCACCCCCTCAGTCCCTCACACTTCCACACTGCCTGCAGAGTGAGTTTCACACGTCTTCACCAGAGACGATTGCCAGAGGCTTCTGAGTACAAGTTAACAATGCAGACCTGGAGGGTATCTCCAGGTGCAGTAGAGTGGTAATCTTGGAACCTCCTGACTCAGAGTACTGCTACCTTCTCACTGCCATAGGAATGCAGCTAGTTGACAGCTGGCTTCAAGACATGCTTCCCTGTGAGAGCTGAGGACAGGGCAGAACCCTCCCGCATCCTGCCTGACTGTAGGAGTAGCTGCTAACATCCTTATGTTAGTGGCTGAGAGAGGTTGCGGGAAAAGCATGTGTGAGCACTGGGCCTGAACTCCCGTTTATCTGAGTTGAATACAGCGATTTCCAATGGCCTTATTCAATCACAGTGTAGCTAGGTTCTAACTCTCATGTCCGAGTGGGTAGCAGACATCTGCCTCCCATGCATACACACTTCTGAGAGTTGAGCTTATGGCCTGTACCTCCACATCCAGCCTGCTGGTACCCTTGGCTTCTAAAAGGCCTAGGTTCGCTGTTTGACGGAAGTGCTGGGAGAGGTAATTGGAATCACCCGGCACACATGACTAGTGCCTCCAAGCTCAGTTCAGCGATTTCCTAGTAATTCCTGTGGTAGACTGGTGCTACATACTAAGTTCCATACGTGAGAGGGTAGCTGAACGCCTTGTCCAAAACCATCTTACTTCTGAGAGTTGAGCTCACCCTCAGTCCCTCACATTTCCACACTGCCTGCAGAGTGAGTTTCGCAGGTCTTCAGCAGAGACGTTTGCCAGAGGCTTCTGAGACGCAGGGTAACAATGCAGACCTGGAGGGTATCCCCAGGTGCAGTCGACTGGTAATCTTGGAACCTCCTGACTCAGAATACTGCTACCTTCTCACTGCCATAGGAATGCAGCTTGTTGACAGCTAGCTGGCTTCAAGACTTGCTTCCCTGAGAGAGCTGAGGACAGGGCAGAACCCTCCCGCATGCTGCCTGACTGTAGGAGTAGCTGCTAACATCCTAATGTTAGTGGCTGGGAGAGGTTGCGGGAAAAGCATGTGTGAGCACTGGGACTGAACTCCCGTGTATCTGAGTTGAATACAGCGATTTCCAACGGCTTCCCTCAACCAGAGTGTAGCTAGGTTCCAAATCCCATGTACGAGCGGGTAGCAGACATCTGCCTCCCATGCATACACACTTCTGAGAGTTGAGCTTATGGCCTGTACCTGCACAGCCAGCCTGCTGGTACCCTTGGCTTCTAAAAGGCCTAGGCTCGCTGTTTGACGGAAGTGCTGGGAGAGGTAATTGGAATCTCCCGGCACACAAGACGAGTGCCTCCAATCTCAATTTACGATTTCCCAGTAATTCTTGTGGTAGACAGCTGCTACATACTAAGTTCCATATGTGAGATGGTAGCTGAACGCCTTGTCCAAAAGCATCTTACTTCTGAGAGTTGAGCCCACCCTCAGTCCCTCACAGTTCCACACTGCCTGCAGAGTGAGTTTCACACGTCTTCACCAGAGACGATTGCCAGAGGCTTCTGAGTACAAGTTAACAATGCAGACCTGGAGGGTATCTCCAGGTGCAGTAGAGTGGTAATCTTGGAACCTCCTGACTCAGAGTACTGCTACCTTCTCCCTGCCATAGGAATGCAGCTAGTTGACAGCTGGCTTCAAGACATGCTTCCCTGTGAGAGCTGAGGACAGGGCAGAACCCTCCCGCATCCTGCCTGACTGTAGGAATAGCTGCTAACATCCTTATGTTAGTGGCTGGGAGAGGTTGCGGGAAAAGCATGTGTGAGCACTGGGCCTGAACTCCCGTGTATCTGAGTTGAATACAGCGATTTCCAATGGCCTTCTTCAATCACAGTATAGCTAGTTTCCAACTCCCATGTCCGAGTGGGTAGCAGACATCTGCCTCCCATGCATACACACTTCTGAGAGTTGAGCTTATGGCCTGTACCTCCAGATCCAGCATGCTGGTACCCTTGGCTTCTAAAAGGCCTAGGCTCGCTGTTTGACGGAAGTGCTGGGAGAGGTAATTGGAATCACCCGGCACACAAGACTAGTGCCTCCAAGCTCAGTTCAGCGATTTCCTAGTAATTCCTGTGGTAGACTGGTGCTACATACTAAGTTCCATACGTGAGAGGGTAGCTGAACGCCTTGTCCAAAACCATCTTACTTCTGAGAGTTGAGCTCAGCCTCAGTCCCTCACAGTTCCACACTGCCTGCAGAGTGAGTTTCGCAGGTCTTCAGCAGAGACGTTTGCCAGAGGCTTCTGAGACGCAGGGTAACAATGCAGACCTGGAGGGTATCCCCAGGTGCAGTCGACTGGTAATCTTGGAACCTCCTGACTCAGAATACTGCTACCTTCTCACTGCCATAGGAATGCAGCTAGTTGACAGCTGGCTTCAAGACATGCTTCCCTGTGAGAGCTGAGGACAGGGCAGAACCCTCCCGCATGCTGCCTGACTGTAGGAGTAGCTGCTAACATCCTTATGTTAGTGGCTGGGAGATGCTGCGGGAAAAGCATGTGTGAGCACTGGGCCTGAACTCCCGGGTATCTGAGTTGAATACAGCGATTTCCAACGGCTTTCCTCAACCAGAGTGTAGCTAGGTTCCAAATCCCATGTACGAGCAGGTAGCAGACATCTGCCTCCCATGCATACACACTTCTGAGAGTTGAGCTTATGGCCTGTACCTCCACAGCCAGCCTACTGGTACCCTTGGCTTCTAAAAGGCCTAGGCTCGCTGTTTGACGGAAGTGCTGGGAGAGGTAATTGGAATCACCCGGCACACAAGACTAGTGCCTCCAAGCTCAGTTCAGTGATTTCCTAGTAATTCCTGTGGTAGACTGGTGCTACATACTAAGTTCCATACGAGAGAGGGTAGCTGAACGCCTTGTCCAAAACCATCTTACTTCTGAGAGTTGAGCTCAGCCTCAGTCCCTCACAGTTCCACACTGCCTGCAGAGTGAGTTTCGCAGGTCTTCAGCAGAGACGTTTGCCAGAGGCTTCTGAGACGCAGGGTAACAATGCAGACCTGGAGGGTATCCCCAGGTGCAGTCGACTGATAATCCTGGAACCTCCTGACTCAGAATACTGCTACCTTCTCACTGCCATAGGAATGCAGCTAGTTGACAGCTGGCTTCAAGACATGCTTCCCTGTGAGAGCTGAGGACAGGGCAGAACCCTCCCGCATCCTGCCTGACTGTAGGAGTAGCTGCTAACATCCTTATGTTAGTGGCTGGGAGAGGTTGCGGGAAAAGCATGTGTGAGCACTGGGCCTGAACTCCCGTGTATCTGAGTTGAATACAGCGATTTCCAATGCCCTTCTTCAATCACAGTGTAGCTAGGTTCCAACTCCCATGTCCGAGTGGGTAGCAGACATCTGCCTCCCATGCATACACACTTCTGAGAGTTGAGCTTATGGCCTGTACCTCCACATCCAGCCTGCTGGTACCCTTGGCTTCTAAAAGGCCTAGGCTCGCTGTTTGACGGAAGTGCTGGGAGAGGTAATTGGAATCACCCGGCACACAAGACTAGTGCCTCCAAGCTCAGTTCAGCGATTTCCTAGTAATTCCTGTGGTAGACTGGTGCTACATACTAAGTTCCATACGTGAGAGGGTAGCTGAACGCCTTGTCCAAAACCATCTTACTTCTGAGAGTTGAGCTCAGCCTCAGTCCCTCACAGTTCCACACTGCCTGCAGAGTGAGTTTCGCAGGTCTTCAGCAGAGACGTTTGCCAGAGGCTTCTGAGACGCAGGGTAACAATGCAGACCTGGAGGGTATCCCCAGGTGCAGTCGACTGATAATCTTGGAACCTCCTGACTCAGAATACTGCTACCTTCTCACTGCCATAGGAATGCAGCTAGTTGACAGCTGGCTTCAAGTCATGCTTCCCTGTGAGAGCTGAGGACAGGGCAGAACCCTCCCGCATGCTGCCTGACTGTAGGAGTAGCTGCTAACATCCTTATGTTAGTGGCTGGGAGAGGTTGCGGGAAAAGCATGTGTGAGCACTGGGCCTGAACTCCCGTGTATCTGAGTTGAATACAGCGATTTCCAACGGCTTTCCTCAACCAGAGTGTAGCTAGGTTCCAAATCCCATGTACGAGCGGGTAGCAGACATCTGCCTCCCATGCATACACACTTCTGAGAGTTGAGCTTATGGCCTGTACCTCCACATCCAGCCTGCTGGTACCCTTGGCTTCTAAAAGGCCTAGGCTCGCTCTTTGACGGAAGTGCTGGGAGAGGTAATTGGAATCTCCCGGCACACAAGACGAGTGCCTCCAAGCTCAATTCACGATTTCCCAGTAATTCTTGTGGTAGACAGGTGCTACATACTAAGTTCCATATGTGAGAAGGTAGCTGAACGCCTTGTCCAAAAGCATCTTACTTCTGAGAGTTGAGCACCCCCTCAGTCCCTCACACTTCCACACTGCCTGCAGAGTGAGTTTCACACGTCTTCACCAGAGACGATTGCCAGAGGCTTCTGAGTACAAGTTAACAATGCAGACCTGGAGGGTATCTCCAGGTGCAGTAGAGTGGTAATCTTGGAACCTCCTGACTCAGAGTACTGCTACCTTCTCACTGCCATAGGAATGCAGCTAGTTGACAGCTGGCTTCAAGACATGCTTCCCTGTGAGAGCTGAGGACAGGGCAGAACCCTCCCGCATCGTGCCTGACTGTAGGAGTAGCTGCTAACATCCTTATGTTAGTGGCTGGGAGAGGTTGCGGGAAAAGCATGTGTGAGCACTGGGCCTGAACTCCCGTTTATCTGAGTTGAATACAGCGATTTCCAATGGCCTTATTCAATCACAGTGTAGCTAGGTTCTAACTCTCATGTCCGAGTGGGTAGCAGACATCTGCCTCCCATGCATACACACTTCTGAGAGTTGAGCTTATGGCCTGTACCTCCACATCCAGCCTGCTGGTACCCTTGGCTTCTAAAAGGCCTAGGCTCGCTGTTTGACGGAAGTGCTGGGAGAGGTAATTGGAATCACCCGGCACACATGACTAGTGCCTCCAAGCTCAGTTCAGCGATTTCCTAGTAATTCCTGTGGTAGACTGGTGCTACATACTAAGTTCCATACGTGAGAGGGTAGCTGAACGCCTTGTACAAAACCATCTTATTTCTGAGAGTTGAGCTCAGCCTCAGTCCCTCACAGTTCCACACTGCCTGCAGAGTGAGTTTCGCAGGTCTTCAGCAGAGACGTTTGCCAGAGGCTTCTGAGACGCAGGGTAACAATGCAGACCTGGAGGGTATCCCCAGGTGCAGTCGACTGGTAATCTTGGAACCTCCTGACTCAGAATACTGCTACCTTCTCACTGCCATAGGAATGCAGCTAGTTGACAGCTGGCTTCAAGACATGCTTCCCTCTGAGAGCTGAGGACAGGGCAGAACCCTCCCGCATGCTGCCTGACTGTAGGAGTAGCTGCTAACATCCTTATGTTAGTGGCTGTGAGAGGTTGCGGGAAAAGCATGTGTGAGCACTGGGCCTGAACTCCCGTGTATCTGAGTTGAATACAGCGATTTCCAACGGCTTTCCTCAACCAGAGTGTAGCTAGGTTCCAAATCCTATGTACGAGCGGGTAGCAGACATCTGCCTCCCATGCATACACACTTCTGAGAGTTGAGCTTATGGCCTGTACCTCCACAGCCAGCCTGCTGGTACCCTTGGCTTCTAAAAGGCCTAGGCTCGCTGTTTGACGGAAGTGCTGGGAGAGGTAATTGGAATCTCCCGGCACACAAGACGAGTGTCTCCAAGCTCAATTCACGATTTCCCAGTAATTCTTGTGGTAGACAGGTGCTACATACTAAGTTCCAAATGTGAGAAGGTAGCTGAACGCCTTGTCCAAAAGCATCTTACTTCTGAGATTTGAGCACACCCTCAGTCCCTCACACTTCCACACTGCCTGCAGAGTGAGTTTCGCAGGTCTTCAGCAGAGACGATTGCCAGAGGCTTCTGAGTACAAGTTAACAATGCAGACCTGGAGGGTATCTCCAGGTGCAGTAGAGTGGTAATCTTGGAACCTCCTGACTCAGAGTACTGCTACCTTCTCACTGCCATAGGAATGCTGCTAGTTGACAGTTGGCTTCAAGACATGCTTCCCTGTGAGAGCTGAGGACAGGGCAGAACCCTCCCGCATCCTGCCTGACTGTAGGAGCAGCTGCTAACATCCTTATGTTAGTGGCTGTGAGAGGTTGCGGGAAAAGCATGTGTGAGCACTGGGCCTGAACTCCCGTGTATCTGAGTTGAATACAGCGATTTCCAATGGCCTTCTTCAATCACAGTGTAGCTAGGTTCCAACTCCCATGTCCGAGTGGGTAGCAGACATCTGCCTCCCATGCATACACACTTCTGAGAGTTGAGCTTATGGCCTGTACCTCCACATCAAGCCTGCTGGTACCCTTGGCTTCTAAAAGGCTTAGGCTCGCTGTTTGACGGAAGTGCTGGGAGAGGTAATTGGAATCACCCGGCACACATGACTAGTGCCTCCAAGCTCAGTTCAGCGATTTCCTAGTAATTCCTGTGGTAGACTGGTGCTACATACTAAGTTCCATACGTGAGAGGGTAGCTGAACGCCTTGTCCAAAACCATCTTACTTCTGAGAGTTGAGCTCAGCCTCAGTCCCTCACAGTTCCACACTGCGTGCAGAGTGAGTTTCGCAGGTCTTCAGCAGAGACGTTTGCCAGAGGATTCTGACACGCAGGGTAACAATGCAGACCTGGAGGGTATCCCCAGGTGCAGTCGAATGGTAATCTTGGAACCTCCTGACTCAGAATACTGCTACCTTCTCACTGCCATAGGAATGCAGCTAGTTGACAGCTAGCTGGCTTCAAGACATGCTTCCCTGAGAGAGCTGAGGACAGGGCAGAACCCTCCCGCATCCTGCCTGACTGTAGGAGTAGCTGCTAACATCCTTATGTTAGTGCCTGGGAGAGGTTGCGGGAAAAGCATGTGTGAGCACTGGGCCTGAACTCCCGTGTATCTGAGTTGAATACAGCGATTTCCAATGGCCTTCTTCAATCACAGTGTAGCTAGGTTCTAACTCCCATGTCCGAGTGGGTAGCAGACATCTGCCTCCCATGCATACACACTTCTGAGAGTTGAGCTTATGGCCTGTACCTCTACATCCAGCCTGCTGGTACCCTTGGCTTCTAAAAGGCCTAGGCTCGCTGTTTGACGGAAGTGCTGGGAGAGGTAATTGGAATCACCCGGCACACATGACTAGTGCCTCCAAGCTCAGTTCAGCGATTTCCTAGTAATTCCTGTGGTAGACTGGTGCTACATACTAAGTTCCATACGTGAGAGGGTAGCTGAACGCCTTGTACAAAACCATCTTACTTCTGAGAGTTGAGCTCAGCCTCAGTCCCTCACAGTTCCACACTGCCTGCAGAGTGAGTTTCGCAGGTCTTCAGCAGAGACGTTTGCCACAGGCTTCTGAGACGCAGGGTAACAATGCAGACCTGGAGGGTATCCCCAGGTGCAGTCGACTGGTAATCTTGGAACCTCCTGACTCAGAATACTGCTACCTTCTCACTGCCATAGGAATGCAGCTAGTTGACAGCTGGCTTCAAGACATGCTTCCCTCTGAGAGCTGAGGACAGGGCAGAACCCTCCCGCATGCTGCCTGACTGTAGGAGTAGCTGCTAACATCCTTATGTTAGTGGCTGGGAGAGGTTGCGGGAAAAGCATGTGTGAGCACTGGGCCTGAACTCCCGTGTATCTGAGTTGAATACAGGGATTTCCAACGGCTTTCCTCAACCAGAGTGTAGCTAGGTTCCAAATCCCATGTACGAGCGGGTAGCAGACATCTGCCTCCCATGCATACACACTTCTGAGAGTTGAGCTTATGGCCTGTACCTCCACATCCAGCCTGCTGGTACTCTTGGCTTCTAAAAGGCCTAGGCTCGCTGTTTGACGGAAGTGCTGGGAGAGGTAATTGGAATCTCCCGGCACACAAGACGAGTGCCTCCAAGCTCAATTCACGATTTCCCAGTAATTCTTGTGGTAGACAGGTGCTACATACTAAGTTCCATATGTGAGAAGGTAGCTGAACGCCTTGTCCAAAAGCATCTTACTTCTGAGAGTTGAGCACACCCTCAGTCCCTCACACTTCCACACTGCCTGCAGAGTGAGTTTCACACGTCTTCACCAGAGACGATTGCCAGAGGCTTCTGAGTACAAGTTAACAATGCAGACCTGGAGGGTATCTCCAGGTGCAGTAGAGTGGTAATCTTGGAACCTCCTGACTCAGAGTACTGCTACCTTCTCACTGCCATAGGAATGCAGCTAGTTGACAGCTGGCTTCAAGACATGCTTCCCTGTGAGAGCTGAGGACAGGGCAGAACCCTCCCGCATCCTGCCTGACTGTAGGATTAGCTGCTAACATCCTAATGTTAGTGGCTGGGAGAGGTTGCGGGAAAAGCATGTGTGAGCACTGGGCCTGAACTCCCGTGTATCTGAGTTGAATACAGCGATTTCCAATGGCCTTCGTCAATCACAGTGTAGCTAGGTTCCAACTCCCATGTCCGAGTGGGTAGCAGACATCTGCCTCCCATGCATACACACTTCTGAGAGTTGAGCTTATGGCCTGTACCTCCACATCCAGCCTGCTGGTACCCTTGGCTTCTAAAAGGCCTAGGCTCGCTGTTTGACGGAAGTGCTGGGAGAGGTAATTGGAATCACCCGGCACACAAGACTAGTGCCTCCAAGCTCAGTTCAGCGATTTCCTAGTAATTCCTGTGGTAGACTGGTGCTACATACTAAGTTTCATACGTGAGAGGGTAGCTGAACGCCTTGTCCAAAACCATCTTACTTCTGAGAGTTGAGCTCAGCCTCAGTCCCTCACAGTTCCACACTGCCTGCAGAGTGAGTTTCGCAGGTCTTCAGCAGAGACGTTTGCCAGAGGCTTCTGAGACGCAGGGTAACAATGCAGACCTGGAGGGTATCCCCAGGTGCAGTCAACTGGTAATCTTGGAACCTCCTGACTCAGAGTACTGCTACCTTCTCACTGCCATAGGAATGCAGCTAGTTGACAGCTAGCTGGCTTCAAGACATGCTTCCCTGAGAGAGCTGAGGACAGGGCAGAACCCTCCCGCATGCTGCCTGACTGTAGGAGTAGCTGCTAACCTCCTAATGTTAGTGGCTGGGAGAGGTTGCGCGAAAAGCATGTGTGAGCACTGGGCCTGAACTCCCGTGTATCTGAGTTGAATACAGCGATTTCCAACGGCTTTCCTCAACCATAGTGTAGCTAGGTTCCAAATCCCATGTACGAGCGGGTAGCAGACATCTGCCTCCCATCCATACACACTTCTGAGAGTTGAGCTTATGGCCTGTACCTCCACAGCCAGGCTGCTGGTACCCTTGGCTTCTAAAAGGCCTAGGCTCGCTGTTTGACGGAAGTGCTGGGAGAGGTAATTGGAATCTCCCGGCACACAAGACGAGTGCCTCCAAGCTCAATTCACGATTTCCCAGTAATTCTTGTGGTAGACAGGTGCTACATACTAAGTTCCATATGTGAGATGGTAGCTGAACGCCTTGTCTAAAAGCATCTTACTTCTGAGAGTTGAGCTCAGCCTCAGTCCCTCACAGTTCCACACTGCCTGCAGAGTGAGTTTCACACGTCTTCACCAGAGACGATTGCCAGAGGCTTCTTAGTACAAGTTAACAATGCAGACCTGGAGGGTATCTCCAGGTGCAGTAGAGTGGTAATCTTGGAACCTCCTGACTCAGAATACTGCTACCTTCTCACTGCCATAGGAATGCAGCTAGTTGACAGCTGGCTTCAAGACATGCTTCCCTATGAGAGCTGAGGACAGGGCAGAACCCTCCCGCATGCTGCCTGACTGTAGGAGTAGCTGCTAACATCCTTATGTTAGTGGCTGGGAGAGGTTGCGGGAAAAGCATGTGTGAGCACTGGGCCTGAACTCCCGTGTATCTGAGTTGAATACAGCGATTTCCAACGGCTTTCCTCAACCAGAGTGTAGCTAGGTTTCAAATCCCATGTACGAGCGGGTAGCAGACATCTGCCTCCCATGCATACACACTTCTGAGAGTTGAGCTTATGGCCTGTACCTCCACAGCCAGCCTGCTGGTACTCTTGGCTTCTAAAAGGCCTAGGCTCGCAGTTTGACGGAAGTGCTGGGAGAGGTAATTGGAATCTCCCGGCACACAAGACGAGTGCCTCCAAGCTCAATTCACGATTTCCCAGTAATTCTTGTGGTAGACAGGTGCTACATACTAAGTTCCATATGTGAGAAGGTAGCTGAACGCCTTGTCCAAAAGCATCTTACTTCTGAGAGTTGAGCACACCCTCAGTCCCTCACACTTCCACACTGCCTGCAGAGTGAGTTTCACACGTCTTCACCAGAGACGATTGCCAGAGGCTTCTGAGTACAAGTTAACAATGCAGACCTGGAGGGTATCTCCAGGTGCAGTAGAGTGGTAATCTTGGAACCTCCTGACTCAGAGTACTGCTACCTTCTCACTGCCATAGGAATGCAGCTAGTTGACAGCTGGCTTCAAGACCTGCTTCCCTGTGAGAGCTGAGGACAGGGCAGAACCCTCCCGCATCCTGCCTGACTGTAGGAGTAGCTGCTAACATCCTTATGTTAGTGGCTGGGAGAGGTTGCGGGAAAAGCATGTGTGAGCACTGGGCCTGAACTCCCGTGTATCTGAGTTGAATACAGCGATTTCCAATGGCCTTCTTCAATCACAGTGTAGCTAGGTTCCAACTCCCATGTTCGAGTGGGTAGCAGACATCTGCCTCCCATGCATAGACACTTCT
Organism: Canis lupus baileyi; assembly: GCF_048164855.1. NCBI lineage: Eukaryota > Metazoa > Chordata > Mammalia > Carnivora > Canidae > Canis > Canis lupus. The sequence goes on along the minus strand of NC_132844.1, from coordinate 77,240,102 downwards.
GAGAGTTGAGCTTATGGCCTGTACCTCCACATCCAGCCTGCTGGTACCCTTGGCTTCTAAAAGGCCTAGGCTCCCTGTTTGACGGAAGTGCTGGGAGAGGTAATTGGAATCACCCGGCACACAAGACTAGTGCCTCCAAGCTCAGTTCAGCGATTTCCTAGTAATTCCTGTGGTAGACTGGTGCTACATACTAAGTTCTATACGTGAAAGGGTAGCTGAACGCCTTGTCCAAAACCATCTCATTTCTGAGAGTTGAGCTCAGCCTCAGTCCCTCACAGTTCCACACTGCCTGCAGAGTGAGTTTCGCAGGTCTTCAGCAGAGACGTTTGCCAGAGGCTTCTGAGACGCAGGGTAACAATGCAGACCTGGAGGGTATCCCCAGGTGCAGTCGACTGGTAATCTTGGAACCTCCTGACTCAGAATACTGCTACCATCTCACTGCCATAGGAATGCAGCTAGTTGACAGCTGGCTTCAAGACATGCTTCCCTCTGAGAGCTGAGGACAGGGCAGAACCCTCCCGCATGCTGCCTGACTGTAGGAATAGCTGCTAACATCCTTATGTTAGTGGCTGGGAGAGGTTGCGGGAAAAGCATGTGTGAGCACTGGGCCTGAACTTCCGTTTATCTGAGTTGAATACAGCGATTTCCAACGGCTTTCCTCAACCAGAGTGTAGCTAGGTTCCAAATCCCATGTACGAGCGGGTAGCAGACATCTGCCTCCCATGCATACACACTTCTGAGAGTTGAGCTCATGGCCTGTACCTCCACATCCAGCCTGCTGGTACCCTTGGCTTCTAAAAGGCCTAGGCTCGCTGTTTGACGGAAGTGCTGGGAGAGGTAATTGGAATCTCCTGACACACAACACGAGTGCCTCCAAGCTCAATTCACGATTTCCCAGTAATTCTTGTGGTAGACAGGTGCTACATACTAATTTCCATATGTGAGAAGGTAGCTGAACGCCTTGTCCAAAAGCATCTTACTTCTGAGAGTTGAGCCCACCCTCATTCCCTCACAGTTCCACACTGCCTGCAGAGTGAGTTTCACACGTCTTCACCAGAGACGATTGCCAGAGGCTTCTGAGTACAAGTTAACAATGCAGACCTGGAGGGTATCTCCAGGTGCAGTAGAGTGGTAATCTTGGAACCTCCTGACTCAGAGTACTGCTACCTTCTCACTGCCATAGGAATGCAGCTAGTTGACAGCTGGCTTCAAGACATGCTTCCCTGTGAGAGCTGAGGACAGGGCAGAACCCTCCCGCATCCTGCCTGACTGTAGGAGTAGCTCCTAACATCCTTATGTTAGTGCCTGGGAGACGTTGCGGGAAAAGCATGTGTGAGCACTGGGCCTGAACTCCCGTGTATCTGAGTTGAATACAGCGATTTCCAATGGGCTTCTTTAATCACAGTGCAGCTAGTTTCCAACTCCCATGTCCGAGTGGGTAGCAGACATCTGCCTCCCATGCATACACACTTCTGAGAGTTGAGCTTATGGCCTGTACCTCCACATCAAGCCTGCTGGTACCCTTGTCTTCTAAAAGGCCTAGGCTCGCTGTTTGACGGAAGTGCTGGGAGAGGTAATTGGAATCTCCCGGCACACAAGACGAGTGCCTCCAAGTTCAATTCAGGATTTCCCGGTAATTCTTGTGGTAGACAGGTGCTACATACTAAGTTCCATATGTGAGAAGGTAGCTGAACGCCTTGTCCAAAAGCATCTTACTTCTGAGAGTTGAGCCCACCCTCATTCCCTCACAGTTCCACACTGCCTGCAGAGTGAGTTTCACACGTCTTCACCAGAGACGATTGCCAGAGGCTTCTGAGTACAAGTTAACAATGCAGAACTGGAGGGTATCTCCAGGTGCAGTAGAGTGGTAATCTTGGAACCTCCTGACTCAGAGTACTGCTACCTTCTCACTGCCATAGGAATGCAGCTAGTTGACAGCTGGCTTCAAGACATGCTTCCCTGTGAGAGCTGAGGACAGGGCAGAACCCTCCCGCATCCTGCCTGACTGTAGGATTAGCTGCTAACATCCTAATGTTAGTGGCTGGGAGAGGTTGCGGGAAAAGCATGTGTGAGCACTGGGCCTGAACTCCCGTGTATCTGAGTTGAATACAGCGATTTCCAATGGCCTTCGTCAATCACAGTGTAGCTAGGTTCCAACTCCCATGTCCGAGTGGGTAGCAGACATCTGCCTCCCATGCATACACACTTCTGAGAGTTGAGCTTATGGCCTGTACCTCCACATCCAGCCTGCTGGTACCCTTGGCTTCTAAAAGGCCTAGGCTCGCTGTTTGACGGAAGTGCTGGGAGAGGTAATTGGAATCACCCGGCACACAAGACTAGTGCCTCCAAGCTCAGTTCAGCGATTTCCTAGTAATTCCTGTGGTAGACTGGTGCTACATACTAAGTTTCATACGTGAGAGGGTAGCTGAACGCCTTGTCCAAAACCATCTTACTTCTGAGAGTTGAGCTCAGCCTCAGTCCCTCACAGTTCCACACTGCCTGCAGAGTGAGTTTCGCAGGTCTTCAGCAGAGACGTTTGCCAGAGGCTTCTGAGACGCAGGGTAACAATGCAGACCTGGAGGGTATCTCCAGGTGCAGTAGAGTGGTAATCTTGGAACCTCCTGACTCAGAGTACTGCTACCTTCTCACTGCCATAGGAATGCAGCTAGTTGACAGCTAGCTGGCTTCAAGACATGCTTCCCTGAGAGAGCTGAGGACAGGGCAGAACCCTCCCGCATGCTGCCTGACTGTAGGAGTAGCTGCTAACATCCTAATGTTAGTGGCTGGGAGAGGTTGCACGAAAAGCATGTGTGAGCACTGGGCCTGAACTCCCGTGTATCTGAGTTGAATACAGCGATTTCCAACGGCTTTCCTCAACCAGAGTGTAGCTAGGTTCCAAATCCCATGTACGAGCGGGTAGCAGACATCTGCCTCCCATCCATACACACTTCTGAGAGTTGAGCTTATGGCCTGTACCTCCACAGCCAGCCTGCTGGTACCCTTGGCTTCTAAAAGGCCTAGGCTCGCTGTTTGACGGAAGTGCTGGGAGAGGTAATTGGAATCTCCCGGCACACAAGACGAGTGCCTCCAAGCTCAATTCACGATTTCCCAGTAATTCTTGTGGTAGACAGGTGCTACATACTAAGTTCCATATGTGAGATGGTAGCTGAACGCCTTGTCTAAAAGCATCTTACTTCTGAGAGGTGAGCCCACCCTCAGTCCCTCACAGTTCCACACTGCCTGCAGAGGGAGTATCACACGTCTTCACCAGAGACGATTGCCAGAGGCTTCTGAGTACAAGTTAACAATGCAGACCTGGAGGGTACCTCCAGGTGCAGTAGAGTGGTAATCTTGGAACCTCCTGACTCAGAGTACTGCTACTTTCTCACTGCCATAGGAATGCCGCTAGTTGACAGCTGGCTTCAAGACCTGCTTCCCTGTGAGAGCTGAGGACAGGGCAGAACCCTCCCGCATGCTGCCTGACTGTAGGAGTAGCTGCTAACATCCTTATGTTAGTGGCTGGGAGAGGTTGCGGGAAAAGCATGTGTGAGCACTGGGCCTGAACTCCCGTGTATCTGAGTTGAATACAGCGATTTCCAATGGCCTTCTTCAATCACAGTGTAGCTAGGTTCCAACTCCCATGTTCGAGTGGGTAGCAGACATCTGCCTCCCATGCATACACACTTCTGAGAGTTGAGCTTATGGCCTGTACCTCCACATCCAGCCTGCTGGTACCCTTGGCTTCTAAAAGGCCTAGGCTCGCTGTTTGACGGAAGTGCTGGGAGAGGTAATTGGAATCACCTGGCACACAAGACTAGTGCCTCCAAGCTCAGTTCAGCGATTTCCTAGTAATTCCTGTGGTAGACTGGTGCTACATACTAAGTTCTATACGTGAAAGGGTAGCTGAACGCCTTGTCCAAAACCATCTCATTTCTGAGAGTTGAGCTCAGCCTCAGTCCCTCACAGTTCCACACTGCCTGCAGAGTGAGTTTCGCAGGTCTTCAGCAGAGACGTTTGCCAGAGGCTTCTGAGACGCAGGGTAACAATGCAGACCTGGAGGGTATCCCCAGGTGCAGTCGACTGGTAATCTTGGAACCTCCTGATTCAGAATACTGCTACCTTCTCACTGCCATAGGAATGCAGCTAGTTGACAGCTGGCTTCAAGACATGCTTCCCTGTGAGAGCTGAGGACAGGGCAGAACCCTCCCGCATGCTGCCTGACTGTAGGAATAGCTGCTAACATCCTTATGTTAGTGGCTGGGAGAGGTTGCGGGAAAAGCATGTGTGAGCACTGGGCCTGAACTTCCGTTTATCTGAGTTGAATACAGCGATTTCCAACGGCTTTCCTCAACCAGAGTGTAGCTAGGTTCCAAATCCCATGTACGAGCGGGTAGCAGACATCTGCCTCCCATGCATACACACTTCTGAGAGTTGAGCTCATGGCCTGTACCTCCACATCCAGCCTGCTGGTACCCTTGGCTTCTAAAAGGCCTAGGCTCGCTGTTTGACGGAAGTGCTGGGAGAGGTAATTGGAATCTCCTGGCACACAAGACGAGTGCCTCCAAGCTCAATTCACGATTTCCCAGTAATTCTTGTGGTAGACAGGTGCTACATACTAAGTTCCATATGTGAGAAGGTAGCTGAACGCGTTGTCCAAAAGCATCTTACTTCTGAGAGTTGAGCACACCCTCAGTCCCTCACACTTCCACACTGCCTGCAGAGTGAGTTTCACACGTCTTCACCAGAGACGATTGCCAGAGGCTTCTGAGTACAAGTTAACAATGCAGACCTGGAGGGTATCTCCAGGTGCAGTAGAGTGGTAATCTTGGAACCTCCTGACACAGAGTACTGCTACCTTCTCACTGCCATAGGAATGCAGCTAGTTGACAGCTGGCTTCAAGACATGCTTCCCTGTGAGAGCTGAGGACAGGGCAGAACCCTCCCGCATCCTGCCTGACTGTAGGAGTAGCTGCTAACATCCTTATGTTAGTGCCTGGGAGAGGTTGCGGGAAAAGCATGTGTGAGCACTGGGCCTGAACTCCCGTGTATCTGAGTTGAATACAGCGATTTCCAATGGCCTTCTTCAATCACAGTGTAGCTAGGTTCCAACTCCCATGTCCGAGTGGGTAGCAGACATCTGCCTCCCATGCATACACACTTCTGAGAGTTGAGCTTATGGCCTGTACCTTCACAGCCAGCCTGCTGGTACCCTTGGCTTCTAAAAGGCCTAGGCTCGCTGTTTGACGGAAGTGCTGGGAGAGGTAATTGGAATCTCCCGGCACACAAGACGAGTGCCTCCAAGCTCAATTCACGATTTCCCAGTAATTCTTGTGGTAGACAGGTGCTACATACTAAGTTCCATATGTAAGATGGTAGCTGAACGCCTTGTCCAAAAGCATCTTACTTCTGAGAGTTGAGCCCACCCTCATTCCCTCACAGTTCCACACTGCCTGCAGAGTGAGTTTCACACGTCTTCACCAGAGACGATTGCCAGAGGCTTCTGAGTACAAGTTAACAATGCAGAACTGGAGGGTATCTCCAGGTGCAGTAGACTGGTAATCTTGGAACCTCCTGACTCAGAGTACTGCTACCTTCTCACTGCCATAGGAATGCAGCTAGTTGACAGCTGGCTTCAAGACATGCTTCCCTGTGAGAGCTGAGGACAGGGCAGAACCCTCCCGCATCCTGCCTGACTGTAGGAGTAGCTCCTAACATCCTTATGTTAGTGCCTGGGAGACGTTGCGGGAAAAGCATGTGTGAGCACTGGGCCTGAACTCCCGTGTATCTGAGTTGAATACAGCGATTTCCAATGGCCTTCTTTAATCACAGTGCAGCTAGGTTCCAACTCCCATGTCCGAGTGGGTAGCAGACATCTGCCTCCCATGCATACACACTTCTGAGAGTTGAGCTTATGGCCTGTACCTCCACAGCCAGCCTGCTGGTACCCTTGGCTTCTAAAAGGCCTAGGCTCGCTGTTTGACGGAAGTGCTGGGAGAGGTAATTGGAATCACACGGCACAAAAGACTAGTGCCTCCAAGCTCAGTTCAGCGATTTCCTAGTAATTCCTGTGGTAGACTGGTGCTACATACTAAGTTCCGTACGTGAGAGGGTAGCTGAACGACTTGTCCAAAACCATCTTACTTCTGAGAGTTGAGCTCAGCCTCAGTCCCTCACAGTTCCACACTGCCTGCAGAGTGAGTTTCGCAGGTCTTCAGCAGAGACGTTTGCCAGAGGCTTCTGAGACGCAGGGTAACAATGCAGACCTGGAGGGTATCCCCAGGTGCAGTCGACTGGTAATCTTGGAACCTCCTGACTCAGAATACTGCTACCTTCTCACTGCCATAGGAATGCAGCTAGTTGACAGCTGGCTTCAAGACATGATTCCCTGTGAGAGCTGAGGACAGGGCAGAACCCTCCCGCATCCTGCCTGACTGTAGGAGTAGCTGCTAACATCCTTATGTTAGTGGCGGTGAGAGGTTGCGGGAAAAGCATGTGTGAGCACTGGGCCTGAACTCCCGTGTATCTGAGTTGAATACAGCGATTTCCAACGGCTTTCCTCAACCAGAGTGTAGCTAGGTTCCAAATCCCATGTACGAGCGGGTAGCAGACATCTGCCTCCCATGCATACACACTTCTGAGAGTTGAGCTTATGGCCTGTACCTCCACATCCAGCCTGCTGGTACCCTTGGCTTCTAAAAGGCCTCGGCTCGCTGTTTGACGGAAGTGCTGGGAGAGGTAATTGGAATCTCCCGGCACACAAGACGAGTGCCTCCAAGCTCAATTCACGATTTCCCAGTAATTCTTGTGGTAGACAGGTGCTACATACTAAGTTCCATATGTGAGAAGGTAGCTGAACGCCTTGTCCAAAAGCATCTTACTTCTGAGATTTGAGCCCACCCTCAGTCCCTCACAGTTCCACACTGCCTGCAGAGTGAGTTTCACACGTCTTCACCAGAGACGATTGCCAGAGGCTTCTGAGTGCAAGTTAACAATGCAGACCTGGAGGGTATCTCCAGGTGCAGTAGAGTGGTAATCTTGGAACCTCCTGACTCAGAGTACTGCTACCTTCTCACTGCCATAGGAATACAGCTAGTTGACAGCTGGCTTCAAGACATGCTTCCCTGTGAGAGCTGAGGACAGGGCAGAACCCTCCCGCATCCTGCCTGACTGTAGCAGTAGCTGCTAACATCCTAATGTTAGTGGCTGGGAGAGTTTGCCGGAAAAGCATGTGTGAGCACTGGGCCTGAACTCCCGTGTATCTGAGTTGAATACAGCGATTTCCAATGGCCTTCTTCAATCACAGTGTAGCTAGGTTCCAACTCCCATGTCCGAGTGGGTAGCAGACATCTGCCTCCCATGCATACACACTTCTGAGAGTTGAGCTTATGGCCTGTACCTCCACATCCAGCCTGCTGGTACCCTTGGCTTCTAAAAGGCCTAGGCTCGCTGTTTGACGGAAGTGCTGGGAGAGGTAATTGGAATCACCCGGCACACAGACTAGTGCCTCCAAGCTCAGTTCAGCGATTTCCTAGTAATTCCTGTGGTAGACTGGTGCTACATACTAAGTTCCATACGTGAGAGGGTAGCTGAACGCCTTGTCCAAAACCATCTTACTTCTGAAAGTTGAGCTCAGCCTCAGTCCCTCACAGTTCCACACTGCCTGCAGAGTGAGTTTCGCAGGTCTTCAGCAGAGACGTTTGCCAGAGGCTTCTGAGACGCAGGGTAACAATGCAGACCTGGAAGGTATCCCCAGGTGCAGTCGACTGGTAATCTTGGAACCTCCTGACTCAGAATACTGCTACCTTCTCACTGCCATAGGAATGCAGCTAGTTGACAGCTAGCTGGCTTCAAGACATGCTTCCCTGAGAGAGCTGAGGACAGGGCAGAACCCTCCCGCATGCTGCCTGACTGTAGGAGTAGCTGCTAACATCCTTATGTTAGTGGCTGGGAGAGGTTGCGGGAAAAGCATGTGTGAGCACTAGGCCTGAACTCCCGTGTATCTGAGTTAAATACAGCGATTTCCAACGGCTTTCCTCAACCAGAGTGTAGCTAGGTTCCAAATCCCATGTACGAGCGGGTAGCAGACATCTGCCTCCCATGCATACACACTTCTGAGAGTTGAGCTTATGGCCTGTACCTCCACATCCAGCCTGCTGGTACCCTTGTCTTCTAAAAGTCCTAGGCTCGCTGTTTGACGGAAGTGCTGGGAGAGGTAATTGGAATCTCCCGGCACACAAGACGAGTGCCTCCAAGCTCAATTCACGGTTTCCCAGTAATTCTTGTGGTAGGCAGGTGCTACATACTAAGTTCCAAATGTGAGAAGGTAGCTGAACGCCTTGTCCAAAAGCATCTTACTTCTGAGATTTGAGCACACCCTCAGTCCCTCACACTTCCACACTGCCTGCAGAGTGAGTTTCGCAGGTCTTCAGCAGAGACGATTGCCAGAGGCTTCTGAGTACAAGTTAACAATGCAGACCTTGAGGGTATCTCCAGGTGCAGTAGAGTGGTATCTTGGAACCTCCTGACTCAGAGTACTGCTACCTTCTCACTGCCATAGGAATGCAGCTAGTTGACAGCTGGCTTCAAGACATGCTTCCCTGTGAGAGCTGAGGACAGGGCAGAACCCTCCCGCATGCTGCCTGACTGTAGGAGTAGCTGCTAACATCCTTATGTTAGTGGCTGGGAGAGGCTGCGGGAAAAGCATGTGTGAGCACTGGGCCTGAACTCCCGTGTATCTGAGTTGAATACAGCGATTTCCAACGGCTTTCCTCAACCAGAGTGTAGCTAGGTTCCAAATCCCATGTACGAGCGGGTAGCAGACATCTGCCTCCCATGCATACACACTTCTGAGAGTTGAGCTTATGGCCTGTACCTCCACAGCCAGCCTGCTGGTACCCTTGGCTTCTAAAAGGCCTAGGCTCGCTGTTTGATGGAAGTGCTGGGAGAGGTAATTGGATTCACCCGGCACACAAGACTAGTGCCTCCAAGCTCAGTTCAGTGATTTCCTAGTAATTCCTGTGGTAGACTGGTGCTACATACTAAGTTCCATACGTGAGAGGGTAGCTGAACGCCTTGTCCAAAACCATCTTACTTCTGAGAGTTGAGCTCACCCTCAGTCCCTCACAGTTCCACACTGCCTGCAGAGTGAGTTTCGCAGGTCTTCAGCAGAGACGTTTGCCAGAGGCTTCTGAGACGCAGGGTAACAATGCAGACCTGGAGGGTATCCCCAGGTGCAGTCGACTGGTAATCTTGGAACCTCCTGACTCAGAATACTGCTACCTTCTCACTGCCATAGGAATGCAGCTAGTTGACAGCTGGCTTCAAGACATGCTTCCCTGTGAGAGCTGAGGACAGGGCAGAACCCTCCCGCATGCTGCCTGACTGTAGGTGTAGCTGCTAACATCCTTATGTTAGTGGCTGAGAGAGGTTGCGGGAAAAGCATGTGTGAGCACTGGGCCTGAACTCCCGTGTATCTGAGTTGAATACAGCGATTTCCAACGGCTTTCCTCAACCAGAGTGTAGCTAGGTTCCAAATCCCATGTACGAGCGGGTAGCAGACATCTGCCTCCCATGCATACACACTTCTGAGAGTTGAGCTTATGGCCTGTACCTCCACATCCAGCCTGCTGGTACCCTTGGCTTCTAAAAGGCCTAGGCTCGCTGTTTGACGGAAGTGCTGGGAGAGGTAATTGGAATCTCCCGGCACACAAGACGAGTGCCTCCAAGCTCAATTCACGATTTCCCAGTAATTCTTGTGGTAGACAGGTGCTACATACTAAGTTCCATATGTGAGAAGGTAGCTGAACGCCTTGTCCAAAAGCATCTTACTTCTGAGAGTTGAGCACACCCTCAGTCCCTCACACTTCCACACTGCCTGCAGAGTGAGATTCACACGTCTTCACCAGAGACGATTGCCAGAGGCTTCTGAGTACAAGTTAACAATGCAGACCTGGAGGGTATCTCCAGGTGCAGTAGAGTGGTAATCTTGGAACCTCCTGACTCAGAGTACTGCTACCTTCTCACTGCCATAGGAATGCAGCTAGTTGACAGCTGGCTTCAAGACATGCTTCCCTGTGAGAGCTGAGGACAGGGCAGAACCCTCCCGCATTTTGCCTGACTGTAGGAATAGCTGCTAACATCCTTATGTTAGTGGCTGGGAGAGGTTGCGGGAAAAGCATGTGTGAGCACTGGGCCTGAACTCCCGTGTATCTGAGTTGAATACAGCGATTTCCAATGGCCTTCTTCAATCACAGTATAGCTAGGTTCCAACTCCCATGTCCGAGTGGGTAGCAGACATCTGCCTCCCATGCATACACACTTCTGAGAGTTGAGCTTATGGCCTGTACCTCCGCATCCAGCCTGCTGGTACCCTTGGCTTCTAAAAGGCCTAGGCTCGCTGTTTGACGGAAGTGCTGGGAGAGGTAATTGGAATCACCCGACACACAAGACTAGTGCCTCCAAGCTCAGTTCAGCGATTTCCTAGTAATTCCTGTGGTAGACTGGTGCTACATACTAAGTTCCATACGTGAGAGGGTAGCTGAACGCCTTGTCCAAAACCATCTTACTTCTGAGAGTTGAGCTCAGCCTCAGTCCTTCACAGTTCCACACTGCCTGCAGAGTGAGTTTCGCAGGTCTTCAGCAGAGACGTTTGCCAGAGGCTTCTGAGACGCAGGGTAACAATGCAGACCTGGAGGGTATCCCCAGGTGCAGTCGACAGGTAATCTTGGAACCTCCTGACTCAGAATACGGCTACCTTCTCACTGCCATAGGAATGCAGCTAGTTGACAGCTGGCTTCAAGACATGCTTCCCTGTGAGAGCTGAGGACAGGGCAGAACCCTCCCGCATGCTGCCTGACTGTAGGAGTAGCTGCTAACATCCTTATGTTAGTGGCTGGGAGAGGTTGCGGGAAAAGCATGTGTGAGCACTGGGCCTGAACTCCCGTGTATCTGAGTTGAATACAGCGATTTCCAACGGCTTTCCTCAACCAGAGTGTAGCTAGGTTCCAAATCCCATGTACGAGCGGGTAGCAGACATCTGCCTCCCATGCATACACACTTCTGAGAGTTGAGCTTATGGCCTGTACCTCCACATCCAGCCTGCTGGTACCCTTGGCTTCTAAAAGGCCTAGGCTCGCTGTTTGACGGAAGTGCTGGGAGAGGTAATTGGAATCACCCGGCACACAAGACGAGTGCCTCCAAGCTCAATTCACGATTTCCCAGTAATTCTTGTGGTAGACAGGTGCTACATACTAAGTTCCATATGTGAGAAGGTAGCTGAACGCCTTGTCCAAAAGCATCTTACTTCTGAGAGTTGAGCACACCCTCAGTCCCTCACACTTCCACACTGCCTGCAGAGTGAGTTTCACACGTCTTCACCAGAGACGATTGCCAGAGGCTTCTGAGTACAAGTTAACAATGCAGACCTGGAGGGTATCTCCAGGTGCAGTAGAGTGGTAATCTTGGAACCTCCTGACTCAGAGTACTGCTACCTTCTCACTGCCATAGGAATGCAGCTAGTTGACAGCTGGCTTCAAGACATGCTTCCCTGTGAGAGCTGAGGACAGGGCAGAACCCTCCCGCATCCTGCCTGACTGTAGGAATAGCTGCTAACATCCTTATGTTAGTGGCTGGGAGATGTTGCGGGAAAAGCATGTGTGAGCACTGGGCCTGAACTCCCGTGTATCTGAGTTGAATACAGCGATTTCCAATGGCCTTCTTCAATCACAGTATAGCTAGGTTCCAACTCCCATGTCCGAGTGGGTAGCAGACATCTGCCTCCCATGCATACACACTTCTGAGAGTTGAGCTTATGGCCTGTACCTCCACATCCAGCCTGCTGGTACCCTTGGCTTCTAAAAGGCCTAGGCTCGCTGTTTGACGGAAGTGCTGGGAGAGGTAATTGGAATCACCCGGCACACAAGACTAGTGCCTCCAGCTCAGTTCAGCGATTTCCTAGTAATTCCTGTGGTAGACTGGTGCTACATACTAAGTTCCATACGTGAGAGGGTAGCTGAACGCCTTGTCCAAAAGCATCTTACTTCTGAGAGTTGAGCTCAGCCTCAGTCCCTCACAGTTCCACACTGCCTGCAGAGTGAGTTTCGCAGGTCTTCAGCAGAGACGTTTGCCAGAGGCTTCTGAGACGCAGGGTAACAATGCAGACCTGGAGGGTATCCCCAGGTGCAGTCGACAGGTAATCTTGGAACCTCCTGACTCAGAATACTGCTAAATTCTCACTGCCATAGGAATGCAGCTAGTTGACAGCTGGCTTCAAGACATGCTTCCCTGTGAGAGCTGAGGACAGGGCAGAACCCTCCCGCATGCTGCCTGACTGTAGGAGTAGCTGCTAACATCCTTATGTTAGTGGCTGGGAGAGGTTGCGGGAAAAGCATGTGTGAGCACTGGGCCTGAACTCCCGTGTATCTGAGTTGAATACAGCGATTTCCAACGGCTTTCCTCAACCAGAGTGTAGCTAGGTTCCAAATCCCATGTACGAGCGGGTAGCAGACATCTGCCTCCCATGCATACACACTTCTGAGAGTTGAGCTTATGGCCTGTACCTCCACATCCAGCCTGCTGGTACCCTTGGCTTCTAAAAGGCCTAGGCTCGCTGTTTGACGGAAGTGCTGGGAGAGGTAATTGGAATCACCCGGCACACAAGACGAGTGCCTCCAAGCTCAGTTCAGCGATTTCCTAGTAATTCCTGTGGTAGACTGGTGCTACATACTAATTTCCATACGTGAGAGGGTAGCTGAACGCCTTGTCCAAAACCATCTTACTTCTGAGAGTTGAGCTCAGCCTCAGTCCCTCACAGTTCCACACTGCCTGCAGAGTGAGTTTCGCAGGTCTTCAGCAGAGACGTTTGCCAGAGGCTTCTGAGACGCAGGGTAACAATGCAGACCTGGAGGGTATCCCCAGGTGCAGTCGACTGGTAATCTTGGAACCTCCTGACTCAGAATACTGCTACCTTCTCACTGCCATAGGAATGCAGCTAGTTGACAGCTGGCTTCAAGACATGCTTCCCTGTGAGAGCTGAGGACAGGGCAGAACCCTCCCGCATGCTGCCTGACTGTAGGAGTAGCTGCTAACATCCTTATGTTAGTGGCTGGGAGAGGTTGCGGGAAAAGCATGTGTGAGCACTGGGCCTGAACTCCCGTGTATCTGAGTTGAATACAGCGATTTGCAACGGCTTCCCTCAACCAGAGTGTAGCTAGGTCCCAAATCCCATGTACGAGCGGGTAGCAGACATCTGCCTCCCATGCATACACACTTCTGAGAGTTGAGCTTATGGCCTGTACCTCCACATCCAGCCTGCTGGTACCCTTGGCTTCTAAAAGGCCTAGGCTCGCTGTTTGACGGAAGTGCTGGGAGAGGTAATTGGAATCTCCCGGCACACAAGATGAGTGCCTCCAAGCTCAATTCACGATTTCCCAGTAATTCTTGTGGTAGACAGGTGCTACATACTAAGTTCCATATGTGAGAAGGTAGCTGAACGCCTTGTCGAAAAGCATCTTACTTCTGAGAGTTGAGCACACCCTCAGTCCCTCACACTTCCACACTGCCTGCAGAGTGAGTTTCACACGTCTTCACCAGAGACGATTGCCAGAGGCTTCTGAGTACAAGTTAACAATGCAGACCTGGAGGGTATCTCCAGGTGCAGTAGAGTGGTAATCTTGGAACCTCCTGACTCAGAGTACTGCTACCTTCTCACTGCCATAGGAATGCAGCTAGTTGACAGCTGGCTTCAAGACATGCTTCCCTGTGAGAGCTGAGGACAGGGCAGAACCCTCCCGCGTCCTGCCTGACTGTAGGATTAGCTGCTAACATCCTAATGTTAGTGACTGGGAGAGGTTGCCGGAAAAGCATGTGTGAGCACTGGGCCTGAACTCCCGTGTATCTGAGTTGAATACAGCGATTTCCAATGGCCTTCGTCAATCACAGTGTAGCTAGGTTCCAACTCCCATGTCCGAGTGGGTAGCAGACATCTGCGTCCCATGCATACACACTTCTGAGAGTTGAGCTTATGGCCTGTACCTCCACATCAAGCCTGCTGGTACCCTTGGCTTCTAAAAGGCCTAGGCTCGCTGTTTGACGGAAGTGCTGGGAGAGGTAATTGGAATCACCCGGCACACAAGACTAGTGCCTCCAAGCTCAGTTCAGCGATTTCCTAGTAATTCCTGTGGTAGACTGGTGCTACATACTAAGTTCCATACGTGAGAGGGTAGCTGAACTCCTTGCCCAAAACCATCTTACTTCTGAGAGTTGAGCTCAGCCTCAGTCCCTCACAGTTCCACACTGCCTGCAGAGTGAGTTTCGCAGGTCTTCAGCAGAGACGTTTGCCAGAGGCTTCTGAGACGCAGGGTAACAATGCAGACCTGGAGGGTATCCCCAGGTGCAGTCGACTGGTAATCTTGGAACCTCCTGACTCAGAGTACTGCTACCTTCTCACTGCCATAGGAATGCAGCTAGTTGACAGCTGGCTTCAAGACATGCTTCCCTCTGAGAGCTGAGGACAGGGCAGAACCCTCCCGCATGCTGCCTGACTGTAGGAGTAGCTGCTAACATCCTTATGTTAGTGCCTGGGAGAGGTTGTGGGAAAAGCATGTGTGAGCACTGGGCCTGAACTCCCGTGTATCTGAGTTGAATAGAGCGATTTCCACCGGCTTTCCTCAACCAGAGTGTAGCTAGGTTCCAAATCCCATGTACGAGCGGGTAGCAGACATCTGCCTCCCATGCATACACACTTCTGAGAGTTGAGCTTATGGCCTGTACCTCCAGAGCCATCCTGCTGGTACCCTTGGCTTCTAAAAGGCCTAGGCTCGGTGTTTGACGGAAGTGCTGGGAGAGGTAATTGGAATCTCCCGGCACACAAGACGAGTGCCTCCAAGCTCAATTCACGATTTCCCAGTAATTCTTGTGGTAGACAGGTGCTACATACTAAGTTCCATATGTGAGAAGGTAGCTGAACGCCTTGTCCAAAACCATCTTACTTCTGAGAGTTGAGCACACCCTCAGTCCCTCACACTTCCACACTGCCTGCAGAGTGAGTTTCACACGTCTTCACCAGAGACGATTGCCAGAGGCTTCTGAGTACAAGTTAACAATGCAGACCTGGAGGGTATCTCCAGGTGCAGTAGAGTGGTAATCTTGGAACCTCCTGACTCAGAGTACTGCTACCTTCTCACTGCCATAGGAATGCAGCTAGTTGACAGCTGGCTTCAAGACATGCTTCCCTGTGAGAGCTGAGGACAGGGCAGAACCCTCCCGCATCCTGCCTGACTGTAGGATTAGCTGCTAACATCCTAATGTTAGTGGCTGGGAGAGGTTGCGGGAAAAGCATGTGTGAGCACTGGGCCTGAACTCCCGTGTATCTGAGTTGAATACAGCGATTTCCAATGGCCTTCGTCAATCACAGTGTAGCTAGGTTCCAACTCCCATGTCCGAGTGGGTAGCAGACATCTGCCTCCCATGCATACACACTTCTGAGAGTTGAGCTTATGGCCTGTACCTCCACATAAAGCCTGCTGGTACCCTTGGCTTCTAAAAGGCCTAGGCTCGCTGTTTGACGGAAGTGCTGGGAGAGGTAATTGGAATCACCCGGCACACAAGACTAGTGCCTCCAAGCTCAGTTCAGCGATTTCCTAGTAATTCCTGTGGTAGACTGGTGCTACATACTAAGTTCTATACGTGAAAGGGTAGCTGAACGCCTTGTCCAAAACCATCTCATTTCTGAGAGTTGAGCTCAGCCTCAGTCCCTCACAGTTCCACACTGCCTGCAGAGTGAGTTTCGCAGGTCTTCAGCAGAGACGTTTGCCAGAGGCTTCTGAGACGCAGGGTAACAATGCAGACCTGGAGGGTATCCCCAGGTGCAGTCGACTGGTAATCTTGGAACCTCCTGACTCAGAATACTGCTACCTTCTCACTGCCATAGGAATGCAGCTAGTTGACAGCTGGCTTCAAGGGATGCTTCCCTGTGAGAGCTGAGGACAGGGCAGAACCCTCCCGCATGCTGCCTGACTGTAGGAATAGCTGCTAACATCCTTATGTTAGTGGCTGGGAGAGGTTGCGTGAAAAGCATGTGTGAGCACTGGGCCTGAACTTCCGTGTATCTGAGTTGAATACAGCGATTTCCAACGGCTATCCTCAACCAGAGTGTAGCTAGGTTCCAAATCCCATGTACGAGCGGGTAGCAGACATCTGCCTCCCATGCATACACACTTCTGAGAGTTGAGCTCATGGCCTGTACCTCCACATCCAGCCTGCTGGTACCCTTGGCTTCTAAAAGGCCTAGGCTCGCTGTTTGACGGAAGTGCTGGGAGAGGTAATTGGAATCTCCTGGCACACAAGACGAGTGCCTCCAAGCTCAATTCACGATTTCCCAGTAATTCTTGTGGTAGACAGGTGCTACATACTAAGTTCCATATGTGAGAAGGTAGCTGAACGCCTTGTCCAAAAGCATCTTACTTCTGAGAGTTGAGCACACCCTCAGTCCCTCACAGTTCCACACTGCTTGCAGAGTGAGTTTCACACGTCTTCACCAGAGACGATTGCCAGAGGCTTCTGAGTACAAGTTAACAATGCAGACCTGGAGGGTATCTCCAGGTGCAGTAGAGTGGTAATCTTGGAACCTCCTGACTCAGAGTACTGCTACCTTCTCACTGCCATAGGAATGCAGCTAGTTGACAGCTGGCTTCAAGACATGCTTCCCTGTGAGAGCTGAGGACAGAGCAGAACCCTCCCGCTTCCTGCCTGACTGTAGGAGTAGCTGCTAACATCCTTATGTTAGTGCCTGGGAGAGGTTGCGGGAAAAGCATGTGTGAGCACTGGGCCTGAACTCCCGTGTATCTGAGTTGAATACAGCGATTTCCAATGGCCTTCTTCAATCACAGTGTAGCTAGGTTCCAACTCCCATGTCCGAGTGGGTAGCAGACATCTGCCTCCCATGCATACACACTTCTGAGAGTTGGGCTTATGGCCTGTACCTCCACAGCCAGCCTGCTGGTACCCTTGGCTTCTAAAAGGCCTAGGCTCGCTGTTTGACGGAAGTGCTGGGAGAGGTAATTGGAATCTCCCGGCACACAAGACGAGTGCCTCCAAGCTCAATTCACGATTTCCCAGTAATTCTTGTGGTAGACAGGTGCTACATACTAAGTTCCATATGTAAGATGGTAGCTGAACGCCTTGTCCAAAAGCATCTTACTTCTGAGAGTTGAGCCCACCCTCATTCCCTCACAGTTCCACACTGCCTGCAGAGTGAGTTTCACACGTCTTCACCAGAGACGATTGCCAGAGGCTTCTGAGTACAAGTTAACAATGCAGAACTGGAGGGTATCTCCAGGTGCAGTAGAGTGGTAATCTTGGAACCTCCTGACTCAGAGTACTGCTACCTTCTCACTGCCATAGGAATGCAGCTAGTTGACAGCTGGCTTCAAGACATGCTTCCCTGTGAGAGCTGAGGACAGGGCAGAACCCTCCCGCATCCTGCCTGACTGTAGGAGTAGCTCCTAACATCCTTATGTTAGTGCCTGGGAGACGTTGCGGGAAAAGCATGTGTGAGCACTGGGCCTGAACTCCCGTGTATCTGAGTTGAATACAGCGATTTCCAATGGCCTTCTTTAATCACAGTGCAGCTAGGTTCCAACTCCCATGTCCGAGTGGGTAGCAGACATCTGCCTCCCATGCATACACACTTCTGAGAGTTGAGCTTATGGCCTGTACCTCCACATCCAGCCTGCTGGTACCCTTGGCTTCTAAAAGGCCTAGGCTCGCTGTTTGACGGAAGTGCTGGGAGAGGTAATTGGAATCTCCCGGCACACAAGACGAGTGCCTCCATGTTCAATTCACGATTTCCCGGTAATTCTTGTGGTAGACAGGTGCTACATACTAAGTTCCATATGTGAGAAGGTAGCTGAACGCCTTGTCCAAAAGCATCTTACTTCTGAGATTTGAGCACACCCTCAGTCCCTTACACTTCCACACTGTCTGCAGAGTGAGTTTCACACGTCTTCACCAGAGACGATTGCCAGAGGCTTCTGAGTACAAGTTAACAATGCAGACCTGGAGGGTATTTCCAGGTGCAGTAGAGTGGTAATCTTGGAAACTCCTGAATCAGAGTACTGCTACCTTCTCACTGCCATAGGAATGCAGCTAGTTGACAGCTGGCTTCAAGACATGCTTCCCTGTGAGAGCTGAGGACAGGCCAGAACCCTCCCGCATCCTGCCTGACTGTAGGAGTAGCTGCTAACATCCTAATGTTAGTGGCTGGGAGAGGTTGCGGGAAAAGCATGTGTGAACACTGGTCCTGAACTCCCGTGTATCTGAGTTGAATACAGCGATTTCCAATGGTCTTCTTCAATCACAGTGTAGCTAGGTTCCAACTCCCATGTACGAGCGGGTAGCAGACATCTGCCTCCCATGCATACACACTTCTGAGAGTTGAGCTTATGGCCTGTACCTCCACATCCAGCCTGCTGGTACCCTTGGCTTCTAAAAGGCCTAGGCTCGCTGTTTGACGGAAGTGCTGGGAGAGGTAATTGGAATCTCCCGGCACACAAGACGAGTGCCTCCAAGCTCAATTCACGATTTCCCAGTAATTCTTGTGGTAGACAGGTGCTACATACTAAGTTCCATATGTGAGAAGGTAGCTGAACGCCTTGTCCAAAAGCATCTTACTTCTGAGAGTTGAGCCCACCCTCAGTCCCTCACACTTCCACACTGCCTGCAGAGTGAGTTTCACACGTCTTCACCAGAGACGATTGCCAGAGGCTTCTGAGTACAAGTTAACAATGCAGACCTGGAGGGTATCTCCAGGTGCAGTAGAGTGGTAATCTTGGAACCTCCTGACTCAGAGTACTGCTACCTTCTCACTGCCATAGTAATGCAGCTAGTTGACAGCTGGCTTCAAGACATGCTTCCCTGTGAGAGCTGAGGACAGGGCAGAACCCTCCCGCATCCTGCCTGACTGTAGGAGTAGCTGCTAACATCCTTATGTTAGTGGCTGGGAGAGGTTGCGGGAAAAGCATGTGTGAGCACTGGGCCTGAACTCCCGTGTATCTGAGTTGAATACAGCGATTTCCAATGGCCTTCTTCAATCACAGTGTAGCTAGGTTCCAACTCCCATGTCCGAGTGGGTAGCAGACATCTGCCTCCCATGCATACACACTTCTGAGAGTTGAGCTTATGGCCTGTACCTCCACAGCCAGCCTTCTGGTACCCTCGGCTTCTAAAAGGCCTAGGCTCGCTGTTTGACGGAAGTGCTGGGAGAGGTAATTGGAATCTCCCGGCACACAAGACGAGTGCCTCCAAGCTCAATTCACGATTTCCTAGTAATTCCTGTGGTAGACTGGTGCTACATACTAAGTTCCGTACGTGAGAGGGTAGCTGAACGACTTGTCCAAAACCATCTTACTTCTGAGAGTTGAGCTCAGCCTCAGTCCCTCACAGTTCCACACTGCCTGCAGAGTGAGTTTCGCAGGTCTTCAGCAGAGACGTTTGCCAGAGGCTTCTGAGACGCAGGGTAACAATGCAGACCTGGAGGGTATCTCCAGGTGTAGTCGACTGGTAATCTTGGAACCTCCTGACTCAGAATACTGCTACCTTCTCACTGCCATAGGAATGCAGCTAGTTGACAGCTGGCTTCAAGACATGCTTCCCTGTGAGAGCTGAGGACAGGGCAGAACCCTCCCGCATCCTGCCTGACTGTAGGAGTAGCTGCTAACATCCTTATGTTAGTGGCGGTGAGAGGTTGCGGGAAAAGCATGTGTGAGCACTGGGCCTGAACTCCCGTGTATCTGAGTTGAATACAGCGATTTCCAACGGCTTTCCTCAACCAGAGTGTAGCTAGGTTCCAAATCCCATGTACGAGCGGGTAGCAGACATCTGCCTCCCATGCATACACACTTCTGAGAGTTGAGCTTATGGCCTGTACCTCCACAGCCAGCCTGCTGGTACCCTTGGCTTCTAAAAGGCCTCGGCTCGCTGTTTGACGGAAGTGCTGGGAGAGGTAATTGGAATCTCCCGGCACACAAGACGAGTGCCTCCAAGCTCAATTCACGATTTCCCAGTAATTCTTGTGGTAGACAGGTGCTACATACTAAGTTCCATATGTGAGAAGGTAGCTGAACGCCTTGTCCAAAAGCATCTTACTTCTGAGATTTGACCCCACCCTCAGTCCCTCACAGTTCCACACTGCCTGCAGAGTGAGTTTCACACGTCTTCACCAGAGACGATTGCCAGAGGCTTCTGAGTGCAAGTTAACAATGCAGACCTGGAGGGTATCTCCAGGTGCAGTAGAGTGGTAATCTTGGAACCTCCTGACTCAGAGTACTGCTACCTTCTCACTGCCATAGGAATGCAGCTAGTTGACAGCTGGCTTCAAGAGATGCTTCCCTGTGAGAGCTGAGGACAGGGCAGAACCCTCCCGCATCCTGCCTGACTGTAGCAGTAGCTGCTAACATCCTAATTTTAGTGGCTGGGAGAGTTTGCCGGAAAAGCATGTGTGAGCACTGGGCCTGAACTCCCGTGTATCTGAGTTGAATACAGCGATTTCCAATGGCCTTCTTCAATCACAGTGTAGCTAGGTTCCAACTCCCATGTCCGAGTGGGTAGCAGACATCTGCCTCCCATGCATACACACTTCTGAGAGTTGAGCTTATGGCCTGTACCTGCACATCCAGCCTGCTCGTACCCTTGGCTTCTAAAAGGCCTAGGCTCGCTGTTTGACGGAAGTGCTGGGAGAGGTAATTGGAATCACCCGGCACACAAGACTAGTGCCTCCAAGCTCAGTTCAGCGATTTCCTAGTAATTCCTGTGGTAGACTGGTGCTACATACTAAGTTCCATACGTGAGAGTGTAGCTGAACGCCTTGTCCAAAACCATCTTACTTCTGAAAGTTGAGCTCAGCCTCAGTCCCTCACAGTTCCACACTGCCTGCAGAGTGAGTTTCGCAGGTCTTCAGCAGAGACGTTTGCCAGAGGCTTCTGAGACGCAGGGTAACAATGCAGACCTGGAGGGTATCCCCAGGTGCAGTAGACTGGTAATCTTGGAACCTCCTGACTCAGAGTACTGCTATCTTCTCACTGCCATAGGAATGCAGCTAGTTGACAGCTGGCTTCAAGACATGCTTCCCTGTGAGAGCTGAGGACAGGCCAGAACCCTCCCGCATCCTGCCTGACTGTAGGAGTAGCTGCTAACATCCTAATGTTAGTGGCTGGGAGAGGTTGCGGGAAAAGCATGTGTGAACACTGGTCCTGAACTCCCGTGTATGTGAGTTGAATACAGCGATTTCCAATGGTCTTCTTCAATCACAGTGTAGCTAGGTTCCAACTCCCATGTACGAGCGGGTAGCAGACATCTGCCTCCCATGCATACACACTTCTGAGAGTTGAGCTTATGGCCTGTACCTCCACATCCAGCCTGCTGGTACCCTTGGCTTCTAAAAGGCCTAGGCTCGCTGTTTGACGGAAGTGCTGGGAGAGGTAATTGGAATCTCCCGGCACACAAGACGAGTGCCTCCAAGCTCAATTCACGATTTCCCAGTAATTCTTGTGGTAGACAGGTGCTACATACTAAGTTCCATATGTGAGAAGGTAGCTGAACGCCTTGTCCAAAAGCATCTTACTTCTGAGAGTTGAGCCCACCCTCAGTCCCTCACACTTCCACACTGCCTGCAGAGTGAGTTTCACACGTCTTCACCAGAGACGATTGCCAGAGGCTTCTGAGTACAAGTTAACAATGCAGACCTGGAGGGTATCTCCAGGTGCAGTAGAGTGGTAATCTTGGAACCTCCTGACTCAGAGTACTGCTACCTTCTCACTGCCATAGTAATGCAGCTAGTTGACAGCTGGCTTCAAGACATGCTTCCCTGTGAGAGCTGAGGACAGGGCAGAACCCTCCCGCATCCTGCCTGACTGTAGGAGTAGCTGCTAACATCCTTATGTTAGTGGCTGGGAGAGGTTGCGGGAAAAGCATGTGTGAGCACTGGGCCTGAACTCCCGTGTATCTGAGTTGAATACAGCGATTTCCAATGGCCTTCTTCAATCACAGTGTAGCTAGGTTCCAACTCCCATGTCCGAGTGGGTAGCAGACATCTGCCTCCCATGCATACACACTTCTGAGAGTTGAGCTTATGGCCTGTACCTCCACAGCCAGCCTGCTGCTACCCTCGGCTTCTAAAAGGCCTAGGCTCGCTGTTTGACGGAAGTGCTGGGAGAGGTAATTGGAATCTCCCGGCACACAAGACGAGTGCCTCCAAGCTCAATTCACGATTTCCTAGTAATTCCTGTGGTAGACTGGTGCTACATACTAAGTTCCGTACGTGAGAGGGTAGCTGAACGACTTGTCCAAAACCATCTTACTTCTGAGAGTTGAGCTCAGCCTCAGTCCCTCACAGTTCCACACTGCCTGCAGAGTGAGTTTCGCAGGTCTTCAGCAGAGACGTTTGCCAGAGGCTTCTGAGACGCAGGGTAACAATGCAGACCTGGAGGGTATCTCCAGGTGTAGTCGACTGGTAATCTTGGAACCTCCTGACTCAGAATACTGCTACCTTCTCACTGCCATAGGAATGCAGCTAGTTGACAGCTGGCTTCAAGACATGCTTCCCTGTGAGAGCTGAGGACAGGGCAGAACCCTCCCGCATCCTGCCTGACTGTAGCAGTAGCTGCTAACATCCTAATGTTAGTGGCTGGGAGAGTTTGCCGGAAAAGCATGTGTGAGCACTGGGCCTGAACTCCCGTGTATCTGAGTTGAATACAGCGATTTCCAATGGCCTTCTTCAATCACAGTGTAGCTAGGTTCCAACTCCCATGTCCGAGTGGGTAGCAGACATCTGCCTCCCATGCATACACACTTCTGAGAGTTGAGCTTATGGCCTGTACCTGCACATCCACCCTGCTCGTACCCTTGGCTTCTAAAAGGCCTAGGCTCGCTGTTTGACGGAAGTGCTGGGAGAGGTAATTGGAATCACCCGGCACACAAGACTAGTGCCTCCAAGCTCAGTTCAGCGATTTCCTAGTAATTCCTGTGGTAGACTGGTGCTACATACTAAGTTCCATACGTGAGAGTGTAGCTGAACGCCTTGTCCAAAACCATCTTACTTCTGAAAGTTGAGCTCAGCCTCAGTCCCTCACAGTTCCACACTGCCTGCAGAGTGAGTTTCGCAGGTCTTCAGCAGAGACGTTTGCCAGAGGCTTCTGAGACGCAGGGTAACAATGCAGACCTGGAGGGTATCCCCAGGTGCAGTCGACTGGTAATCTTGGAACCTCCTGACTCAGAATACTGCTACCTTCTCACTGCCATAGGAATGCAGCTAGTTGACAGCTAGCTGGCTTCAAGACATGCTTCCCTGAGAGAGCTGAGGACAGGGCAGAACCCTCCCGCATGCTGCCTGACTGTAGGAGTAGCTGCTAACATCCTTATGTTAGTGGCTGGGAGAGGTTGCGGGAAAAGCATGTGTGAGCACTGGGCCTGAACTCCCGTGTATCTGAGTTGAATACAGCGATTTCCAATGGCCTTCTTCAATCACACTGTAGCTAGGTTCCAACTCCCATGTCCGAGTGGGTAGCAGACATCTGCCTCCCATGCATACACACTTCTGAGAGTTGAGCTTATGGCCTGTACCTCCACATCCAGCCTGCTGGTACCCTTGGCTTCTAAAAGGCCTAGGCTCGCTGTTTGACGGAAGTGCTGGGAGAGGTAATTGGAATCACCCGGCACACAAGACTAGTGCCTCCAAGCTCAGTTCAGCGATTTCCTAGATTTCCTGTGGTAGACTGGTGCTACATACTAAGTTCCATACGTGAGAGTGTAGCTGAACGCCTTGTCCAAAACCATCTTACTTCTGAGAGTTGAGCTCACCCTCAGTCCCTCACATTTCCACACTGCCTGCAGAGTGAGTTTCGCAGGTCTTCAGCAGAGACGTTTGCCAGAGGCTTCTGAGACGCAGGGTAACAATGCAGACCTGGAGGGTATCCCCAGGTGCAGTCGACTGGTAATCTTGGAACCTCCTGACTCAGAATACTGCTACCTTCTTACTGCCATAAGAATGCAGCTTGTTGACAGCCAGCTGGCTTCAAGACTTGCTTCCCTGAGAGAGCTGAGGACAGGGCAGAACCCTCCCGCATGCTGCCTGACTGTAGGAGTAGCTGCTAACATCCTAATGTTAGTGGCTGGGAGAGGTTGCGGGAAAAGCATGTGTGAGCACTGGGACTGAACTCCCGTGTATCTGAGTTGAATACAGCGATTTCCAACGGCTTCCCTCAACCAGAGTGTAGCTAGGTTCCAAATCCCATGTACGAGCGGGTAGCAGACATCTGCCTCCCATGCATACACACTTCTGAGAGTTGAGCTTATGGCCTGTACCTGCACAGCCAGCCTGCTGGTACCCTTGGCTTCTAAAAGGCCTAGGCTCGCTGTTTGTCGGAAGTGCTGGGAGAGGTAATTGGAATCTCCCGGCACACAAGACGAGTGCCTCCAAGCTCAATTCACGATTTCCCAGTAATTCTTGTGGTAGACAGCTGCTACATACTAAGTTCCATATGTGAGATGGTAGCTGAACGCCTTGTCCAAAAGCATCTTACTTCTGAGAGTTGAGCCCACCCTCAGTCCCTCACAGTTCCACACTGCCTGCAGAGTGAGTTTCACACGTCTTCACCAGAGACGATTGCCAGAGGCTCCTGAGTACAAGTTAACAATGCAGACCTGGAGGGTATCTCCAGGTGCAGTAGAGTGGTAATCTTGGAACCTCCTGACTCAGAGTACTGCTACCTTCTCACTGCCATAGGAATGCAGCTAGTTGACAGCTGGCTTCAAGACATGCTTCCCTGTGAGAGCTGAGGACAGGGCAGAACCCTTCCGCATCCTGCCTGACTGTAGGAGTAGCTGCTAACATCCTTATGTTAGTGGCTGGGAGAGGTTGCGGGAAAAGCATGTGTGAGCACTGGGCCTGAACTCCCGTGTATCTGAGTTGAATACAGCGATTTCCAATGGCCTTCTTTAATCACAGTGCAGCTAGGTTCCAACTCCCATGTCCGAGTGGGTAGCAGACATCTGCCTCCCATGCATACACACTTCTGAGAGTTGAGCTTATGGCCTGTACCTCCACATCCAGCCTGCTGGTACCCTTGGCTTCTAAAAGGCCTAGGCTCGCTGTTTGACGGAAGTGCTGGGAGAGGTAATTGGAATCTCCCGGCACACAAGACGAGTGCCTCCATGTTCAATTCACGATTTCCCGGTAATTCTTGTGGTAGACAGGTGCTACATACTAAGTTCCTTATGTGAGAAGGTAGCTGAACGCCTTGTCCAAAAGCATCTTACTTCTGAGATTTGAGCACACCCTCAGTCCCTCACACTTCCACACTGTCTGCAGAGTGAGTTTCACACGTCTTCACCAGAGACGATTGCCAGAGGCTTCTGAGTACAAGTTAACAATGCAGACCTGGAGGGTATTTCCAGGTGCAGTAGAGTGGTAATCTTGGAAACTCCTGAATCAGAGTACTGCTACCTTCTCACTGCCATAGGAATGCAGCTAGTTGACAGCTGGCTTCAAGACATGCTTCCCTGTGAGAGCTGAGGACAGGGCAGAACCCTCCCGCATCCTGCCTGACTGTAGGAGTAGCTGCTAACATCCTAATGTTAGTGGCTGGGAGAGGTTGCGGGAAAAGCATGTGTGAGCACTGGGCCTGAACTCCCGTGTATCTGAGTTGAATACAGCGATTTCCAATGGTCTTCTTCAATCACAGTGTAGCTAGGTTCCAACTCCCATGTACGAGCGGGTAGCAGACATCTGCCTCCCATGCATACACACTTCTGAGTGTTGAGCTTATGGCCTGTACCTCCACATCCAGCCTGCTGGTACCCTTGGCTTCTAAAAGGCCTAGGCTCGCTGTTTGACGGAAGTGCTGGGAGAGGTAATTGGAATCTCCCGGAACACAAGACGAGTGCCTCCAAGCTCAATTCACAATTTCCCAGTAATTCTTGTGGTAGACAGGTGCTACATACTAAGTTCCATATGTGAGAAGGTAGCTGAACGCCTTGTCCAAACCATCTTACTTCAGAGAGTTGAGCCCACCCTCAGTCCCTCACACTTCCACACTGCCTGCAGAGTGAGTTTCACACGTCTTCACCAGAGACGATTGCCAGAGGCTTCTGAGTACAAGTTAACAATGCAGACCTGGAGGGTATCTCCAGGTGAAGTAGAGTGGTAATCTTGGAACCTCCTGACTCAGAGTACTGCTACCTTCTCACTGCCATAGGAATGCAGCTAGTTGACAGCTGGCTTCAAGACATGCTTCCCTGTGAGAGCTGAGGACAGGGCAAAACCCTCCCGCATCCTGCCTGACTGTAGGAGTAGCTGCTAACATCCTTATGTTAGTGGCTGGGAGAGGTTGCGGGAAAAGCATGTGTGAGCACTGGGCCTGAACTCCCGTGTATCTGAGTTGAATACAGCGATTTCCAATGGCCTTCTTCAATCACAGTGTAGCTAGGTTCCAACTCCCATGTCCGAGTGGGTAGCAGACATCTGCCTCCCATGCATACACACTTCTGAGAGTTGAGCTTATGGCCTGTACCTCCACAGCCAGCCTGCTGGTACCCTCGGCTTCTAAAAGGCCTAGGCTCGCTGTTTGACGGAAGTGCTGGGAGAGGTAATTGGAATCTCCCGGCACACAAGACGAGTGCCTCCAAGCTCAATTCACGATTTCCTAGTAATTCCTGTGGTAGACTGGTGCTACATACTAAGTTCCGTACGTGAGAGGGTAGCTGAACGACTTGTCCAAAACCATCTTACTTCTGAGAGTTGAGCTCAGCCTCAGTCCCTCACAGTTCCACACTGCCTGCAGAGTGAGTTTCGCAGGTCTTCAGCAGAGACGTTTGCCAGAGGCTTCTGAGACGTAGGGTAACAATGCAGACCTGGAGGGTATCCCCAGGTGTAGTCGACTGGTAATCTTGGAACCTCCTGACTCAGAATACTGCTACCTTCTCACTGCCATAGGAATGCAGCTAGTTGACAGCTGGCTTCAAGACATGCTTCCCTGTGAGAGCTGAGGACAGGGCAGAACCCTCCCGCATCCTGCCTGACTGTAGGAGTAGCTGCTAACATCCTTATGTTAGTGGCAGTGAGAGGTTGCGGGAAAAGCATGTGTGAGCACTGGGCCTGAACTCCCGTGTATCTGAGTTGAATACAGCGATTTCCAACGGCTTTCCTCAACCAGAGTGTAGCTAGGTTCCAAATCCCATGTACGAGCAGGTAGCAGACATCTGCCTCCCATGCATACACACTTCTGAGAGTTGAGCTTATGGCCTGTACCTCCACAGCCAGCCTGCTGGTACCCTTGGCTTCTAAAAGGCCTCGGCTCGCTGTTTGACGGAAGTCCTGGGAGAGGTAATTGGAATCTCCCGGCACACAAGACGAGTGCCTCCAAGCTAAATTCACGATTTCCCAGTAATTCTTGTGGTAGACAGGTGCTACATACTAAGTTCCATATGTGAGAAGGTAGCTGAACGCCTTGTCCAAAAGCATCTTACTTCTGAGATTTGAGCCCACCCTCAGTCCCTCACAGTTCCACACTGCCTGCAGAGTGAGTTTCACACGTCTTCAACAGAGACGATTGCCAGAGGCTTCTGAGTACAAGTTAACAATGCAGACCTGGAGGGTATCTCCAGGTGCAGTAGAGTGGTAATCTTGGAACCTCCTGACTCAGAGTACTGCTACCTTCTCACTGCCATAGGAATGCTGCTAGTTGACAGTTGGCTTCAAGACATGCTTCCCTGTGAGAGCTGAGGACAGGGCAGAACCCTCCCGCATCCTGCCTGACTGTAGGAGCAGCTGCTAACATCCTTATGTTAGTGGCTGTGAGAGGTTGCGGGAAAAGCATGTGTGAGCACTGGGCCTGAACTCCCGTGTATCTGAGTTGAATACAGCGATTTCCAATGGCCTTCTTCAATCACAGTGTAGCTAGGTTCCAACTCCCATGTCCGAGTGGGTAGCAGACATCTGCCTCCCATGCATACACACTTCTGAGAGTTGAGCTTATGGCCTGTACCTCCACATCAAGCCTGCTGGTACCCTTGGCTTCTAAAAGGCTTAGGCTCGCTGTTTGACGGAAGTGCTGGGAGAGGTAATTGGAATCACCCGGCACACATGACTAGTGCCTCCAAGCTCAGTTCAGCGATTTCCTAGTAATTCCTGTGGTAGACTGGTGCTACATACTAAGTTCCATACGTGAGAGGGTAGCTGAACGCCTTGTCCAAAACCATCTTACTTCTGAGAGTTGAGCTCAGCCTCAGTCCCTCACAGTTCCACACTGCGTGCAGAGTGAGTTTCGCAGGTCTTCAGCAGAGACGTTTGCCAGAGGATTCTGACACGCAGGGTAACAATGCAGACCTGGAGGGTATCCCCAGGTGCAGTCGAATGGTAATCTTGGAACCTCCTGACTCAGAATACTGCTACCTTCTCACTGCCATAGGAATGCAGCTAGTTGACAGCTAGCTGGCTTCAAGACATGCTTCCCTGAGAGAGCTGAGGACAGGGCAGAACCCTCCCGCATCCTGCCTGACTGTAGGAGTAGCTGCTAACATCCTTATGTTAGTGCCTGGGAGAGGTTGCGGGAAAAGCATGTGTGAGCACTGGGCCTGAACTCCCGTGTATCTGAGTTGAATACAGCGATTTCCAATGGCCTTCTTCAATCACAGTGTAGCTAGGTTCTAACTCCCATGTCCGAGTGGGTAGCAGACATCTGCCTCCCATGCATACACACTTCTGAGAGTTGAGCTTATGGCCTGTACCTCTACATCCAGCCTGCTGGTACCCTTGGCTTCTAAAAGGCCTAGGCTCGCTGTTTGACGGAAGTGCTGGGAGAGGTAATTGGAATCACCCGGCACACATGACTAGTGCCTCCAAGCTCAGTTCAGCGATTTCCTAGTAATTCCTGTGGTAGACTGGTGCTACATACTAAGTTCCATACGTGAGAGGGTAGCTGAACGCCTTGTACAAAACCATCTTACTTCTGAGAGTTGAGCTCAGCCTCAGTCCCTCACAGTTCCACACTGCCTGCAGAGTGAGTTTCGCAGGTCTTCAGCAGAGACGTTTGCCACAGGCTTCTGAGACGCAGGGTAACAATGCAGACCTGGAGGGTATCCCCAGGTGCAGTCGACTGGTAATCTTGGAACCTCCTGACTCAGAATACTGCTACCTTCTCACTGCCATAGGAATGCAGCTAGTTGACAGCTGGCTTCAAGACATGCTTCCCTCTGAGAGCTGAGGACAGGGCAGAACCCTCCCGCATGCTGCCTGACTGTAGGAGTAGCTGCTAACATCCTTATGTTAGTGGCTGGGAGAGGTTGCGGGAAAAGCATGTGTGAGCACTGGGCCTGAACTCCCGTGTATCTGAGTTGAATACAGGGATTTCCAACGGCTTTCCTCAACCAGAGTGTAGCTAGGTTCCAAATCCCATGTACGAGCGGGTAGCAGACATCTGCCTCCCATGCATACACACTTCTGAGAGTTGAGCTTATGGCCTGTACCTCCACATCCAGCCTGCTGGTACTCTTGGCTTCTAAAAGGCCTAGGCTCGCTGTTTGACGGAAGTGCTGGGAGAGGTAATTGGAATCTCCCGGCACACAAGACGAGTGCCTCCAAGCTCAATTCACGATTTCCCAGTAATTCTTGTGGTAGACAGGTGCTACATACTAAGTTCCATATGTGAGAAGGTAGCTGAACGCCTTGTCCAAAAGCATCTTACTTCTGAGAGTTGAGCACACCCTCAGTCCCTCACACTTCCACACTGCCTGCAGAGTGAGTTTCACACGTCTTCACCAGAGACGATTGCCAGAGGCTTCTGAGTACAAGTTAACAATGCAGACCTGGAGGGTATCTCCAGGTGCAGTAGAGTGGTAATCTTGGAACCTCCTGACTCAGAGTACTGCTACCTTCTCACTGCCATAGGAATGCAGCTAGTTGACAGCTGGCTTCAAGACATGCTTCCCTGTGAGAGCTGAGGACAGGGCAGAACCCTCCCGCATCCTGCCTGACTGTAGGATTAGCTGCTAACATCCTAATGTTAGTGGCTGGGAGAGGTTGCGGGAAAAGCATGTGTGAGCACTGGGCCTGAACTCCCGTGTATCTGAGTTGAATACAGCGATTTCCAATGGCCTTCGTCAATCACAGTGTAGCTAGGTTCCAACTCCCATGTCCGAGTGGGTAGCAGACATCTGCCTCCCATGCATACACACTTCTGAGAGTTGAGCTTATGGCCTGTACCTCCACATCCAGCCTGCTGGTACCCTTGGCTTCTAAAAGGCCTAGGCTCGCTGTTTGACGGAAGTGCTGGGAGAGGTAATTGGAATCACCCGGCACACAAGACTAGTGCCTCCAAGCTCAGTTCAGCGATTTCCTAGTAATTCCTGTGGTAGACTGGTGCTACATACTAAGTTTCATACGTGAGAGGGTAGCTGAACGCCTTGTCCAAAACCATCTTACTTCTGAGAGTTGAGCTCAGCCTCAGTCCCTCACAGTTCCACACTGCCTGCAGAGTGAGTTTCGCAGGTCTTCAGCAGAGACGTTTGCCAGAGGCTTCTGAGACGCAGGGTAACAATGCAGACCTGGAGGGTATCCCCAGGTGCAGTCAACTGGTAATCTTGGAACCTCCTGACTCAGAGTACTGCTACCTTCTCACTGCCATAGGAATGCAGCTAGTTGACAGCTAGCTGGCTTCAAGACATGCTTCCCTGAGAGAGCTGAGGACAGGGCAGAACCCTCCCGCATGCTGCCTGACTGTAGGAGTAGCTGCTAACCTCCTAATGTTAGTGGCTGGGAGAGGTTGCGCGAAAAGCATGTGTGAGCACTGGGCCTGAACTCCCGTGTATCTGAGTTGAATACAGCGATTTCCAACGGCTTTCCTCAACCATAGTGTAGCTAGGTTCCAAATCCCATGTACGAGCGGGTAGCAGACATCTGCCTCCCATCCATACACACTTCTGAGAGTTGAGCTTATGGCCTGTACCTCCACAGCCAGGCTGCTGGTACCCTTGGCTTCTAAAAGGCCTAGGCTCGCTGTTTGACGGAAGTGCTGGGAGAGGTAATTGGAATCTCCCGGCACACAAGACGAGTGCCTCCAAGCTCAATTCACGATTTCCCAGTAATTCTTGTGGTAGACAGGTGCTACATACTAAGTTCCATATGTGAGATGGTAGCTGAACGCCTTGTCTAAAAGCATCTTACTTCTGAGAGTTGAGCTCAGCCTCAGTCCCTCACAGTTCCACACTGCCTGCAGAGTGAGTTTCACACGTCTTCACCAGAGACGATTGCCAGAGGCTTCTTAGTACAAGTTAACAATGCAGACCTGGAGGGTATCTCCAGGTGCAGTAGAGTGGTAATCTTGGAACCTCCTGACTCAGAATACTGCTACCTTCTCACTGCCATAGGAATGCAGCTAGTTGACAGCTGGCTTCAAGACATGCTTCCCTATGAGAGCTGAGGACAGGGCAGAACCCTCCCGCATGCTGCCTGACTGTAGGAGTAGCTGCTAACATCCTTATGTTAGTGGCTGGGAGAGGTTGCGGGAAAAGCATGTGTGAGCACTGGGCCTGAACTCCCGTGTATCTGAGTTGAATACAGCGATTTCCAACGGCTTTCCTCAACCAGAGTGTAGCTAGGTTTCAAATCCCATGTACGAGCGGGTAGCAGACATCTGCCTCCCATGCATACACACTTCTGAGAGTTGAGCTTATGGCCTGTACCTCCACAGCCAGCCTGCTGGTACTCTTGGCTTCTAAAAGGCCTAGGCTCGCAGTTTGACGGAAGTGCTGGGAGAGGTAATTGGAATCTCCCGGCACACAAGACGAGTGCCTCCAAGCTCAATTCACGATTTCCCAGTAATTCTTGTGGTAGACAGGTGCTACATACTAAGTTCCATATGTGAGAAGGTAGCTGAACGCCTTGTCCAAAAGCATCTTACTTCTGAGAGTTGAGCACACCCTCAGTCCCTCACACTTCCACACTGCCTGCAGAGTGAGTTTCACACGTCTTCACCAGAGACGATTGCCAGAGGCTTCTGAGTACAAGTTAACAATGCAGACCTGGAGGGTATCTCCAGGTGCAGTAGAGTGGTAATCTTGGAACCTCCTGACTCAGAGTACTGCTACCTTCTCACTGCCATAGGAATGCAGCTAGTTGACAGCTGGCTTCAAGACCTGCTTCCCTGTGAGAGCTGAGGACAGGGCAGAACCCTCCCGCATCCTGCCTGACTGTAGGAGTAGCTGCTAACATCCTTATGTTAGTGGCTGGGAGAGGTTGCGGGAAAAGCATGTGTGAGCACTGGGCCTGAACTCCCGTGTATCTGAGTTGAATACAGCGATTTCCAATGGCCTTCTTCAATCACAGTGTAGCTAGGTTCCAACTCCCATGTTCGAGTGGGTAGCAGACATCTGCCTCCCATGCATAGACACTTCTGAGAGTTGAGCTTATGGCCTGTACCTCCACATCCAGCCTGCTGGTACCCTTGGCTTCTAAAAGGCCTAGGCTCCCTGTTTGACGGAAGTGCTGGGAGAGGTAATTGGAATCACCCGGCACACAAGACTAGTGCCTCCAAGCTCAGTTCAGCGATTTCCTAGTAATTCCTGTGGTAGACTGGTGCTACATACTAAGTTCTATACGTGAAAGGGTAGCTGAACGCCTTGTCCAAAACCATCTCATTTCTGAGAGTTGAGCTCAGCCTCAGTCCCTCACAGTTCCACACTGCCTGCAGAGTGAGTTTCGCAGGTCTTCAGCAGAGACGTTTGCCAGAGGCTTCTGAGACGCAGGGTAACAATGCAGACCTGGAGGGTATCCCCAGGTGCAGTCGACTGGTAATCTTGGAACCTCCTGACTCAGAATACTGCTACCATCTCACTGCCATAGGAATGCAGCTAGTTGACAGCTGGCTTCAAGACATGCTTCCCTCTGAGAGCTGAGGACAGGGCAGAACCCTCCCGCATGCTGCCTGACTGTAGGAATAGCTGCTAACATCCTTATGTTAGTGGCTGGGAGAGGTTGCGGGAAAAGCATGTGTGAGCACTGGGCCTGAACTTCCGTTTATCTGAGTTGAATACAGCGATTTCCAACGGCTTTCCTCAACCAGAGTGTAGCTAGGTTCCAAATCCCATGTACGAGCGGGTAGCAGACATCTGCCTCCCATGCATACACACTTCTGAGAGTTGAGCTCATGGCCTGTACCTCCACATCCAGCCTGCTGGTACCCTTGGCTTCTAAAAGGCCTAGGCTCGCTGTTTGACGGAAGTGCTGGGAGAGGTAATTGGAATCTCCTGACACACAACACGAGTGCCTCCAAGCTCAATTCACGATTTCCCAGTAATTCTTGTGGTAGACAGGTGCTACATACTAATTTCCATATGTGAGAAGGTAGCTGAACGCCTTGTCCAAAAGCATCTTACTTCTGAGAGTTGAGCCCACCCTCATTCCCTCACAGTTCCACACTGCCTGCAGAGTGAGTTTCACACGTCTTCACCAGAGACGATTGCCAGAGGCTTCTGAGTACAAGTTAACAATGCAGACCTGGAGGGTATCTCCAGGTGCAGTAGAGTGGTAATCTTGGAACCTCCTGACTCAGAGTACTGCTACCTTCTCACTGCCATAGGAATGCAGCTAGTTGACAGCTGGCTTCAAGACATGCTTCCCTGTGAGAGCTGAGGACAGGGCAGAACCCTCCCGCATCCTGCCTGACTGTAGGAGTAGCTCCTAACATCCTTATGTTAGTGCCTGGGAGACGTTGCGGGAAAAGCATGTGTGAGCACTGGGCCTGAACTCCCGTGTATCTGAGTTGAATACAGCGATTTCCAATGGGCTTCTTTAATCACAGTGCAGCTAGTTTCCAACTCCCATGTCCGAGTGGGTAGCAGACATCTGCCTCCCATGCATACACACTTCTGAGAGTTGAGCTTATGGCCTGTACCTCCACATCAAGCCTGCTGGTACCCTTGTCTTCTAAAAGGCCTAGGCTCGCTGTTTGACGGAAGTGCTGGGAGAGGTAATTGGAATCTCCCGGCACACAAGACGAGTGCCTCCAAGTTCAATTCAGGATTTCCCGGTAATTCTTGTGGTAGACAGGTGCTACATACTAAGTTCCATATGTGAGAAGGTAGCTGAACGCCTTGTCCAAAAGCATCTTACTTCTGAGAGTTGAGCCCACCCTCATTCCCTCACAGTTCCACACTGCCTGCAGAGTGAGTTTCACACGTCTTCACCAGAGACGATTGCCAGAGGCTTCTGAGTACAAGTTAACAATGCAGAACTGGAGGGTATCTCCAGGTGCAGTAGAGTGGTAATCTTGGAACCTCCTGACTCAGAGTACTGCTACCTTCTCACTGCCATAGGAATGCAGCTAGTTGACAGCTGGCTTCAAGACATGCTTCCCTGTGAGAGCTGAGGACAGGGCAGAACCCTCCCGCATCCTGCCTGACTGTAGGATTAGCTGCTAACATCCTAATGTTAGTGGCTGGGAGAGGTTGCGGGAAAAGCATGTGTGAGCACTGGGCCTGAACTCCCGTGTATCTGAGTTGAATACAGCGATTTCCAATGGCCTTCGTCAATCACAGTGTAGCTAGGTTCCAACTCCCATGTCCGAGTGGGTAGCAGACATCTGCCTCCCATGCATACACACTTCTGAGAGTTGAGCTTATGGCCTGTACCTCCACATCCAGCCTGCTGGTACCCTTGGCTTCTAAAAGGCCTAGGCTCGCTGTTTGACGGAAGTGCTGGGAGAGGTAATTGGAATCACCCGGCACACAAGACTAGTGCCTCCAAGCTCAGTTCAGCGATTTCCTAGTAATTCCTGTGGTAGACTGGTGCTACATACTAAGTTTCATACGTGAGAGGGTAGCTGAACGCCTTGTCCAAAACCATCTTACTTCTGAGAGTTGAGCTCAGCCTCAGTCCCTCACAGTTCCACACTGCCTGCAGAGTGAGTTTCGCAGGTCTTCAGCAGAGACGTTTGCCAGAGGCTTCTGAGACGCAGGGTAACAATGCAGACCTGGAGGGTATCTCCAGGTGCAGTAGAGTGGTAATCTTGGAACCTCCTGACTCAGAGTACTGCTACCTTCTCACTGCCATAGGAATGCAGCTAGTTGACAGCTAGCTGGCTTCAAGACATGCTTCCCTGAGAGAGCTGAGGACAGGGCAGAACCCTCCCGCATGCTGCCTGACTGTAGGAGTAGCTGCTAACATCCTAATGTTAGTGGCTGGGAGAGGTTGCACGAAAAGCATGTGTGAGCACTGGGCCTGAACTCCCGTGTATCTGAGTTGAATACAGCGATTTCCAACGGCTTTCCTCAACCAGAGTGTAGCTAGGTTCCAAATCCCATGTACGAGCGGGTAGCAGACATCTGCCTCCCATCCATACACACTTCTGAGAGTTGAGCTTATGGCCTGTACCTCCACAGCCAGCCTGCTGGTACCCTTGGCTTCTAAAAGGCCTAGGCTCGCTGTTTGACGGAAGTGCTGGGAGAGGTAATTGGAATCTCCCGGCACACAAGACGAGTGCCTCCAAGCTCAATTCACGATTTCCCAGTAATTCTTGTGGTAGACAGGTGCTACATACTAAGTTCCATATGTGAGATGGTAGCTGAACGCCTTGTCTAAAAGCATCTTACTTCTGAGAGGTGAGCCCACCCTCAGTCCCTCACAGTTCCACACTGCCTGCAGAGGGAGTATCACACGTCTTCACCAGAGACGATTGCCAGAGGCTTCTGAGTACAAGTTAACAATGCAGACCTGGAGGGTACCTCCAGGTGCAGTAGAGTGGTAATCTTGGAACCTCCTGACTCAGAGTACTGCTACTTTCTCACTGCCATAGGAATGCCGCTAGTTGACAGCTGGCTTCAAGACCTGCTTCCCTGTGAGAGCTGAGGACAGGGCAGAACCCTCCCGCATGCTGCCTGACTGTAGGAGTAGCTGCTAACATCCTTATGTTAGTGGCTGGGAGAGGTTGCGGGAAAAGCATGTGTGAGCACTGGGCCTGAACTCCCGTGTATCTGAGTTGAATACAGCGATTTCCAATGGCCTTCTTCAATCACAGTGTAGCTAGGTTCCAACTCCCATGTTCGAGTGGGTAGCAGACATCTGCCTCCCATGCATACACACTTCTGAGAGTTGAGCTTATGGCCTGTACCTCCACATCCAGCCTGCTGGTACCCTTGGCTTCTAAAAGGCCTAGGCTCGCTGTTTGACGGAAGTGCTGGGAGAGGTAATTGGAATCACCTGGCACACAAGACTAGTGCCTCCAAGCTCAGTTCAGCGATTTCCTAGTAATTCCTGTGGTAGACTGGTGCTACATACTAAGTTCTATACGTGAAAGGGTAGCTGAACGCCTTGTCCAAAACCATCTCATTTCTGAGAGTTGAGCTCAGCCTCAGTCCCTCACAGTTCCACACTGCCTGCAGAGTGAGTTTCGCAGGTCTTCAGCAGAGACGTTTGCCAGAGGCTTCTGAGACGCAGGGTAACAATGCAGACCTGGAGGGTATCCCCAGGTGCAGTCGACTGGTAATCTTGGAACCTCCTGATTCAGAATACTGCTACCTTCTCACTGCCATAGGAATGCAGCTAGTTGACAGCTGGCTTCAAGACATGCTTCCCTGTGAGAGCTGAGGACAGGGCAGAACCCTCCCGCATGCTGCCTGACTGTAGGAATAGCTGCTAACATCCTTATGTTAGTGGCTGGGAGAGGTTGCGGGAAAAGCATGTGTGAGCACTGGGCCTGAACTTCCGTTTATCTGAGTTGAATACAGCGATTTCCAACGGCTTTCCTCAACCAGAGTGTAGCTAGGTTCCAAATCCCATGTACGAGCGGGTAGCAGACATCTGCCTCCCATGCATACACACTTCTGAGAGTTGAGCTCATGGCCTGTACCTCCACATCCAGCCTGCTGGTACCCTTGGCTTCTAAAAGGCCTAGGCTCGCTGTTTGACGGAAGTGCTGGGAGAGGTAATTGGAATCTCCTGGCACACAAGACGAGTGCCTCCAAGCTCAATTCACGATTTCCCAGTAATTCTTGTGGTAGACAGGTGCTACATACTAAGTTCCATATGTGAGAAGGTAGCTGAACGCGTTGTCCAAAAGCATCTTACTTCTGAGAGTTGAGCACACCCTCAGTCCCTCACACTTCCACACTGCCTGCAGAGTGAGTTTCACACGTCTTCACCAGAGACGATTGCCAGAGGCTTCTGAGTACAAGTTAACAATGCAGACCTGGAGGGTATCTCCAGGTGCAGTAGAGTGGTAATCTTGGAACCTCCTGACACAGAGTACTGCTACCTTCTCACTGCCATAGGAATGCAGCTAGTTGACAGCTGGCTTCAAGACATGCTTCCCTGTGAGAGCTGAGGACAGGGCAGAACCCTCCCGCATCCTGCCTGACTGTAGGAGTAGCTGCTAACATCCTTATGTTAGTGCCTGGGAGAGGTTGCGGGAAAAGCATGTGTGAGCACTGGGCCTGAACTCCCGTGTATCTGAGTTGAATACAGCGATTTCCAATGGCCTTCTTCAATCACAGTGTAGCTAGGTTCCAACTCCCATGTCCGAGTGGGTAGCAGACATCTGCCTCCCATGCATACACACTTCTGAGAGTTGAGCTTATGGCCTGTACCTTCACAGCCAGCCTGCTGGTACCCTTGGCTTCTAAAAGGCCTAGGCTCGCTGTTTGACGGAAGTGCTGGGAGAGGTAATTGGAATCTCCCGGCACACAAGACGAGTGCCTCCAAGCTCAATTCACGATTTCCCAGTAATTCTTGTGGTAGACAGGTGCTACATACTAAGTTCCATATGTAAGATGGTAGCTGAACGCCTTGTCCAAAAGCATCTTACTTCTGAGAGTTGAGCCCACCCTCATTCCCTCACAGTTCCACACTGCCTGCAGAGTGAGTTTCACACGTCTTCACCAGAGACGATTGCCAGAGGCTTCTGAGTACAAGTTAACAATGCAGAACTGGAGGGTATCTCCAGGTGCAGTAGACTGGTAATCTTGGAACCTCCTGACTCAGAGTACTGCTACCTTCTCACTGCCATAGGAATGCAGCTAGTTGACAGCTGGCTTCAAGACATGCTTCCCTGTGAGAGCTGAGGACAGGGCAGAACCCTCCCGCATCCTGCCTGACTGTAGGAGTAGCTCCTAACATCCTTATGTTAGTGCCTGGGAGACGTTGCGGGAAAAGCATGTGTGAGCACTGGGCCTGAACTCCCGTGTATCTGAGTTGAATACAGCGATTTCCAATGGCCTTCTTTAATCACAGTGCAGCTAGGTTCCAACTCCCATGTCCGAGTGGGTAGCAGACATCTGCCTCCCATGCATACACACTTCTGAGAGTTGAGCTTATGGCCTGTACCTCCACAGCCAGCCTGCTGGTACCCTTGGCTTCTAAAAGGCCTAGGCTCGCTGTTTGACGGAAGTGCTGGGAGAGGTAATTGGAATCACACGGCACAAAAGACTAGTGCCTCCAAGCTCAGTTCAGCGATTTCCTAGTAATTCCTGTGGTAGACTGGTGCTACATACTAAGTTCCGTACGTGAGAGGGTAGCTGAACGACTTGTCCAAAACCATCTTACTTCTGAGAGTTGAGCTCAGCCTCAGTCCCTCACAGTTCCACACTGCCTGCAGAGTGAGTTTCGCAGGTCTTCAGCAGAGACGTTTGCCAGAGGCTTCTGAGACGCAGGGTAACAATGCAGACCTGGAGGGTATCCCCAGGTGCAGTCGACTGGTAATCTTGGAACCTCCTGACTCAGAATACTGCTACCTTCTCACTGCCATAGGAATGCAGCTAGTTGACAGCTGGCTTCAAGACATGATTCCCTGTGAGAGCTGAGGACAGGGCAGAACCCTCCCGCATCCTGCCTGACTGTAGGAGTAGCTGCTAACATCCTTATGTTAGTGGCGGTGAGAGGTTGCGGGAAAAGCATGTGTGAGCACTGGGCCTGAACTCCCGTGTATCTGAGTTGAATACAGCGATTTCCAACGGCTTTCCTCAACCAGAGTGTAGCTAGGTTCCAAATCCCATGTACGAGCGGGTAGCAGACATCTGCCTCCCATGCATACACACTTCTGAGAGTTGAGCTTATGGCCTGTACCTCCACATCCAGCCTGCTGGTACCCTTGGCTTCTAAAAGGCCTCGGCTCGCTGTTTGACGGAAGTGCTGGGAGAGGTAATTGGAATCTCCCGGCACACAAGACGAGTGCCTCCAAGCTCAATTCACGATTTCCCAGTAATTCTTGTGGTAGACAGGTGCTACATACTAAGTTCCATATGTGAGAAGGTAGCTGAACGCCTTGTCCAAAAGCATCTTACTTCTGAGATTTGAGCCCACCCTCAGTCCCTCACAGTTCCACACTGCCTGCAGAGTGAGTTTCACACGTCTTCACCAGAGACGATTGCCAGAGGCTTCTGAGTGCAAGTTAACAATGCAGACCTGGAGGGTATCTCCAGGTGCAGTAGAGTGGTAATCTTGGAACCTCCTGACTCAGAGTACTGCTACCTTCTCACTGCCATAGGAATACAGCTAGTTGACAGCTGGCTTCAAGACATGCTTCCCTGTGAGAGCTGAGGACAGGGCAGAACCCTCCCGCATCCTGCCTGACTGTAGCAGTAGCTGCTAACATCCTAATGTTAGTGGCTGGGAGAGTTTGCCGGAAAAGCATGTGTGAGCACTGGGCCTGAACTCCCGTGTATCTGAGTTGAATACAGCGATTTCCAATGGCCTTCTTCAATCACAGTGTAGCTAGGTTCCAACTCCCATGTCCGAGTGGGTAGCAGACATCTGCCTCCCATGCATACACACTTCTGAGAGTTGAGCTTATGGCCTGTACCTCCACATCCAGCCTGCTGGTACCCTTGGCTTCTAAAAGGCCTAGGCTCGCTGTTTGACGGAAGTGCTGGGAGAGGTAATTGGAATCACCCGGCACACAGACTAGTGCCTCCAAGCTCAGTTCAGCGATTTCCTAGTAATTCCTGTGGTAGACTGGTGCTACATACTAAGTTCCATACGTGAGAGGGTAGCTGAACGCCTTGTCCAAAACCATCTTACTTCTGAAAGTTGAGCTCAGCCTCAGTCCCTCACAGTTCCACACTGCCTGCAGAGTGAGTTTCGCAGGTCTTCAGCAGAGACGTTTGCCAGAGGCTTCTGAGACGCAGGGTAACAATGCAGACCTGGAAGGTATCCCCAGGTGCAGTCGACTGGTAATCTTGGAACCTCCTGACTCAGAATACTGCTACCTTCTCACTGCCATAGGAATGCAGCTAGTTGACAGCTAGCTGGCTTCAAGACATGCTTCCCTGAGAGAGCTGAGGACAGGGCAGAACCCTCCCGCATGCTGCCTGACTGTAGGAGTAGCTGCTAACATCCTTATGTTAGTGGCTGGGAGAGGTTGCGGGAAAAGCATGTGTGAGCACTAGGCCTGAACTCCCGTGTATCTGAGTTAAATACAGCGATTTCCAACGGCTTTCCTCAACCAGAGTGTAGCTAGGTTCCAAATCCCATGTACGAGCGGGTAGCAGACATCTGCCTCCCATGCATACACACTTCTGAGAGTTGAGCTTATGGCCTGTACCTCCACATCCAGCCTGCTGGTACCCTTGTCTTCTAAAAGTCCTAGGCTCGCTGTTTGACGGAAGTGCTGGGAGAGGTAATTGGAATCTCCCGGCACACAAGACGAGTGCCTCCAAGCTCAATTCACGGTTTCCCAGTAATTCTTGTGGTAGGCAGGTGCTACATACTAAGTTCCAAATGTGAGAAGGTAGCTGAACGCCTTGTCCAAAAGCATCTTACTTCTGAGATTTGAGCACACCCTCAGTCCCTCACACTTCCACACTGCCTGCAGAGTGAGTTTCGCAGGTCTTCAGCAGAGACGATTGCCAGAGGCTTCTGAGTACAAGTTAACAATGCAGACCTTGAGGGTATCTCCAGGTGCAGTAGAGTGGTATCTTGGAACCTCCTGACTCAGAGTACTGCTACCTTCTCACTGCCATAGGAATGCAGCTAGTTGACAGCTGGCTTCAAGACATGCTTCCCTGTGAGAGCTGAGGACAGGGCAGAACCCTCCCGCATGCTGCCTGACTGTAGGAGTAGCTGCTAACATCCTTATGTTAGTGGCTGGGAGAGGCTGCGGGAAAAGCATGTGTGAGCACTGGGCCTGAACTCCCGTGTATCTGAGTTGAATACAGCGATTTCCAACGGCTTTCCTCAACCAGAGTGTAGCTAGGTTCCAAATCCCATGTACGAGCGGGTAGCAGACATCTGCCTCCCATGCATACACACTTCTGAGAGTTGAGCTTATGGCCTGTACCTCCACAGCCAGCCTGCTGGTACCCTTGGCTTCTAAAAGGCCTAGGCTCGCTGTTTGATGGAAGTGCTGGGAGAGGTAATTGGATTCACCCGGCACACAAGACTAGTGCCTCCAAGCTCAGTTCAGTGATTTCCTAGTAATTCCTGTGGTAGACTGGTGCTACATACTAAGTTCCATACGTGAGAGGGTAGCTGAACGCCTTGTCCAAAACCATCTTACTTCTGAGAGTTGAGCTCACCCTCAGTCCCTCACAGTTCCACACTGCCTGCAGAGTGAGTTTCGCAGGTCTTCAGCAGAGACGTTTGCCAGAGGCTTCTGAGACGCAGGGTAACAATGCAGACCTGGAGGGTATCCCCAGGTGCAGTCGACTGGTAATCTTGGAACCTCCTGACTCAGAATACTGCTACCTTCTCACTGCCATAGGAATGCAGCTAGTTGACAGCTGGCTTCAAGACATGCTTCCCTGTGAGAGCTGAGGACAGGGCAGAACCCTCCCGCATGCTGCCTGACTGTAGGTGTAGCTGCTAACATCCTTATGTTAGTGGCTGAGAGAGGTTGCGGGAAAAGCATGTGTGAGCACTGGGCCTGAACTCCCGTGTATCTGAGTTGAATACAGCGATTTCCAACGGCTTTCCTCAACCAGAGTGTAGCTAGGTTCCAAATCCCATGTACGAGCGGGTAGCAGACATCTGCCTCCCATGCATACACACTTCTGAGAGTTGAGCTTATGGCCTGTACCTCCACATCCAGCCTGCTGGTACCCTTGGCTTCTAAAAGGCCTAGGCTCGCTGTTTGACGGAAGTGCTGGGAGAGGTAATTGGAATCTCCCGGCACACAAGACGAGTGCCTCCAAGCTCAATTCACGATTTCCCAGTAATTCTTGTGGTAGACAGGTGCTACATACTAAGTTCCATATGTGAGAAGGTAGCTGAACGCCTTGTCCAAAAGCATCTTACTTCTGAGAGTTGAGCACACCCTCAGTCCCTCACACTTCCACACTGCCTGCAGAGTGAGATTCACACGTCTTCACCAGAGACGATTGCCAGAGGCTTCTGAGTACAAGTTAACAATGCAGACCTGGAGGGTATCTCCAGGTGCAGTAGAGTGGTAATCTTGGAACCTCCTGACTCAGAGTACTGCTACCTTCTCACTGCCATAGGAATGCAGCTAGTTGACAGCTGGCTTCAAGACATGCTTCCCTGTGAGAGCTGAGGACAGGGCAGAACCCTCCCGCATTTTGCCTGACTGTAGGAATAGCTGCTAACATCCTTATGTTAGTGGCTGGGAGAGGTTGCGGGAAAAGCATGTGTGAGCACTGGGCCTGAACTCCCGTGTATCTGAGTTGAATACAGCGATTTCCAATGGCCTTCTTCAATCACAGTATAGCTAGGTTCCAACTCCCATGTCCGAGTGGGTAGCAGACATCTGCCTCCCATGCATACACACTTCTGAGAGTTGAGCTTATGGCCTGTACCTCCGCATCCAGCCTGCTGGTACCCTTGGCTTCTAAAAGGCCTAGGCTCGCTGTTTGACGGAAGTGCTGGGAGAGGTAATTGGAATCACCCGACACACAAGACTAGTGCCTCCAAGCTCAGTTCAGCGATTTCCTAGTAATTCCTGTGGTAGACTGGTGCTACATACTAAGTTCCATACGTGAGAGGGTAGCTGAACGCCTTGTCCAAAACCATCTTACTTCTGAGAGTTGAGCTCAGCCTCAGTCCTTCACAGTTCCACACTGCCTGCAGAGTGAGTTTCGCAGGTCTTCAGCAGAGACGTTTGCCAGAGGCTTCTGAGACGCAGGGTAACAATGCAGACCTGGAGGGTATCCCCAGGTGCAGTCGACAGGTAATCTTGGAACCTCCTGACTCAGAATACGGCTACCTTCTCACTGCCATAGGAATGCAGCTAGTTGACAGCTGGCTTCAAGACATGCTTCCCTGTGAGAGCTGAGGACAGGGCAGAACCCTCCCGCATGCTGCCTGACTGTAGGAGTAGCTGCTAACATCCTTATGTTAGTGGCTGGGAGAGGTTGCGGGAAAAGCATGTGTGAGCACTGGGCCTGAACTCCCGTGTATCTGAGTTGAATACAGCGATTTCCAACGGCTTTCCTCAACCAGAGTGTAGCTAGGTTCCAAATCCCATGTACGAGCGGGTAGCAGACATCTGCCTCCCATGCATACACACTTCTGAGAGTTGAGCTTATGGCCTGTACCTCCACATCCAGCCTGCTGGTACCCTTGGCTTCTAAAAGGCCTAGGCTCGCTGTTTGACGGAAGTGCTGGGAGAGGTAATTGGAATCACCCGGCACACAAGACGAGTGCCTCCAAGCTCAATTCAAGATTTCCCAGTAATTCTTGTGGTAGACAGGTGCTACATACTAAGTTCCATATGTGAGAAGGTAGCTGAACGCCTTGTCCAAAAGCATCTTACTTCTGAGAGTTGAGCACACCCTCAGTCCCTCACACTTCCACACTGCCTGCAGAGTGAGTTTCACACGTCTTCACCAGAGACGATTGCCAGAGGCTTCTGAGTACAAGTTAACAATGCAGACCTGGAGGGTATCTCCAGGTGCAGTAGAGTGGTAATCTTGGAACCTCCTGACTCAGAGTACTGCTACCTTCTCACTGCCATAGGAATGCAGCTAGTTGACAGCTGGCTTCAAGACATGCTTCCCTGTGAGAGCTGAGGACAGGGCAGAACCCTCCCGCATCCTGCCTGACTGTAGGAATAGCTGCTAACATCCTTATGTTAGTGGCTGGGAGATGTTGCGGGAAAAGCATGTGTGAGCACTGGGCCTGAACTCCCGTGTATCTGAGTTGAATACAGCGATTTCCAATGGCCTTCTTCAATCACAGTATAGCTAGGTTCCAACTCCCATGTCCGAGTGGGTAGCAGACATCTGCCTCCCATGCATACACACTTCTGAGAGTTG
Source organism: Canis lupus baileyi (assembly GCF_048164855.1). Taxonomy (NCBI): domain Eukaryota; kingdom Metazoa; phylum Chordata; class Mammalia; order Carnivora; family Canidae; genus Canis; species Canis lupus. The sequence goes on along the minus strand of NC_132844.1, from coordinate 77,195,858 downwards.
AGCTTATGGCCTGTACCTCCACATCCAGCCTGCTGGTACCCTTGGCTTCTAAAAGGCCTAGGCTCGCTGTTTGACGGAAGTGCTGGGAGAGGTAATTGGAATCACCCGGCACACAAGACTAGTGCCTCCAGCTCAGTTCAGCGATTTCCTAGTAATTCCTGTGGTAGACTGGTGCTACATACTAAGTTCCATACGTGAGAGGGTAGCTGAACGCCTTGTCCAAAAGCATCTTACTTCTGAGAGTTGAGCTCAGCCTCAGTCCCTCACAGTTCCACACTGCCTGCAGAGTGAGTTTCGCAGGTCTTCAGCAGAGACGTTTGCCAGAGGCTTCTGAGACGCAGGGTAACAATGCAGACCTGGAGGGTATCCCCAGGTGCAGTCGACAGGTAATCTTGGAACCTCCTGACTCAGAATACTGCTAAATTCTCACTGCCATAGGAATGCAGCTAGTTGACAGCTGGCTTCAAGACATGCTTCCCTGTGAGAGCTGAGGACAGGGCAGAACCCTCCCGCATGCTGCCTGACTGTAGGAGTAGCTGCTAACATCCTTATGTTAGTGGCTGGGAGAGGTTGCGGGAAAAGCATGTGTGAGCACTGGGCCTGAACTCCCGTGTATCTGAGTTGAATACAGCGATTTCCAACGGCTTTCCTCAACCAGAGTGTAGCTAGGTTCCAAATCCCATGTACGAGCGGGTAGCAGACATCTGCCTCCCATGCATACACACTTCTGAGAGTTGAGCTTATGGCCTGTACCTCCACATCCAGCCTGCTGGTACCCTTGGCTTCTAAAAGGCCTAGGCTCGCTGTTTGACGGAAGTGCTGGGAGAGGTAATTGGAATCACCCGGCACACAAGACGAGTGCCTCCAAGCTCAGTTCAGCGATTTCCTAGTAATTCCTGTGGTAGACTGGTGCTACATACTAATTTCCATACGTGAGAGGGTAGCTGAACGCCTTGTCCAAAACCATCTTACTTCTGAGAGTTGAGCTCAGCCTCAGTCCCTCACAGTTCCACACTGCCTGCAGAGTGAGTTTCGCAGGTCTTCAGCAGAGACGTTTGCCAGAGGCTTCTGAGACGCAGGGTAACAATGCAGACCTGGAGGGTATCCCCAGGTGCAGTCGACTGGTAATCTTGGAACCTCCTGACTCAGAATACTGCTACCTTCTCACTGCCATAGGAATGCAGCTAGTTGACAGCTGGCTTCAAGACATGCTTCCCTGTGAGAGCTGAGGACAGGGCAGAACCCTCCCGCATGCTGCCTGACTGTAGGAGTAGCTGCTAACATCCTTATGTTAGTGGCTGGGAGAGGTTGCGGGAAAAGCATGTGTGAGCACTGGGCCTGAACTCCCGTGTATCTGAGTTGAATACAGCGATTTGCAACGGCTTTCCTCAACCAGAGTGTAGCTAGGTCCCAAATCCCATGTACGAGCGGGTAGCAGACATCTGCCTCCCATGCATACACACTTCTGAGAGTTGAGCTTATGGCCTGTACCTCCACATCCAGCCTGCTGGTACCCTTGGCTTCTAAAAGGCCTAGGCTCGCTGTTTGACGGAAGTGCTGGGAGAGGTAATTGGAATCTCCCGGCACACAAGATGAGTGCCTCCAAGCTCAATTCACGATTTCCCAGTAATTCTTGTGGTAGACAGGTGCTACATACTAAGTTCCATATGTGAGAAGGTAGCTGAACGCCTTGTCGAAAAGCATCTTACTTCTGAGAGTTGAGCACACCCTCAGTCCCTCACACTTCCACACTGCCTGCAGAGTGAGTTTCACACGTCTTCACCAGAGACGATTGCCAGAGGCTTCTGAGTACAAGTTAACAATGCAGACCTGGAGGGTATCTCCAGGTGCAGTAGAGTGGTAATCTTGGAACCTCCTGACTCAGAGTACTGCTACCTTCTCACTGCCATAGGAATGCAGCTAGTTGACAGCTGGCTTCAAGACATGCTTCCCTGTGAGAGCTGAGGACAGGGCAGAACCCTCCCGCGTCCTGCCTGACTGTAGGATTAGCTGCTAACATCCTAATGTTAGTGACTGGGAGAGGTTGCCGGAAAAGCATGTGTGAGCACTGGGCCTGAACTCCCGTGTATCTGAGTTGAATACAGCGATTTCCAATGGCCTTCGTCAATCACAGTGTAGCTAGGTTCCAACTCCCATGTCCGAGTGGGTAGCAGACATCTGCGTCCCATGCATACACACTTCTGAGAGTTGAGCTTATGGCCTGTACCTCCACATCAAGCCTGCTGGTACCCTTGGCTTCTAAAAGGCCTAGGCTCGCTGTTTGACGGAAGTGCTGGGAGAGGTAATTGGAATCACCCGGCACACAAGACTAGTGCCTCCAAGCTCAGTTCAGCGATTTCCTAGTAATTCCTGTGGTAGACTGGTGCTACATACTAAGTTCCATACGTGAGAGGGTAGCTGAACTCCTTGCCCAAAACCATCTTACTTCTGAGAGTTGAGCTCAGCCTCAGTCCCTCACAGTTCCACACTGCCTGCAGAGTGAGTTTCGCAGGTCTTCAGCAGAGACGTTTGCCAGAGGCTTCTGAGACGCAGGGTAACAATGCAGACCTGGAGGGTATCCCCAGGTGCAGTCGACTGGTAATCTTGGAACCTCCTGACTCAGAGTACTGCTACCTTCTCACTGCCATAGGAATGCAGCTAGTTGACAGCTGGCTTCAAGACATGCTTCCCTCTGAGAGCTGAGGACAGGGCAGAACCCTCCCGCATGCTGCCTGACTGTAGGAGTAGCTGCTAACATCCTTATGTTAGTGCCTGGGAGAGGTTGTGGGAAAAGCATGTGTGAGCACTGGGCCTGAACTCCCGTGTATCTGAGTTGAATAGAGCGATTTCCACCGGCTTTCCTCAACCAGAGTGTAGCTAGGTTCCAAATCCCATGTACGAGCGGGTAGCAGACATCTGCCTCCCATGCATACACACTTCTGAGAGTTGAGCTTATGGCCTGTACCTCCAGAGCCATCCTGCTGGTACCCTTGGCTTCTAAAAGGCCTAGGCTCGGTGTTTGACGGAAGTGCTGGGAGAGGTAATTGGAATCTCCCGGCACACAAGACGAGTGCCTCCAAGCTCAATTCACGATTTCCCAGTAATTCTTGTGGTAGACAGGTGCTACATACTAAGTTCCATATGTGAGAAGGTAGCTGAACGCCTTGTCCAAAACCATCTTACTTCTGAGAGTTGAGCACACCCTCAGTCCCTCACACTTCCACACTGCCTGCAGAGTGAGTTTCACACGTCTTCACCAGAGACGATTGCCAGAGGCTTCTGAGTACAAGTTAACAATGCAGACCTGGAGGGTATCTCCAGGTGCAGTAGAGTGGTAATCTTGGAACCTCCTGACTCAGAGTACTGCTACCTTCTCACTGCCATAGGAATGCAGCTAGTTGACAGCTGGCTTCAAGACATGCTTCCCTGTGAGAGCTGAGGACAGGGCAGAACCCTCCCGCATCCTGCCTGACTGTAGGATTAGCTGCTAACATCCTAATGTTAGTGGCTGGGAGAGGTTGCGGGAAAAGCATGTGTGAGCACTGGGCCTGAACTCCCGTGTATCTGAGTTGAATACAGCGATTTCCAATGGCCTTCGTCAATCACAGTGTAGCTAGGTTCCAACTCCCATGTCCGAGTGGGTAGCAGACATCTGCCTCCCATGCATACACACTTCTGAGAGTTGAGCTTATGGCCTGTACCTCCACATAAAGCCTGCTGGTACCCTTGGCTTCTAAAAGGCCTAGGCTCGCTGTTTGACGGAAGTGCTGGGAGAGGTAATTGGAATCACCCGGCACACAAGACTAGTGCCTCCAAGCTCAGTTCAGCGATTTCCTAGTAATTCCTGTGGTAGACTGGTGCTACATACTAAGTTCTATACGTGAAAGGGTAGCTGAACGCCTTGTCCAAAACCATCTCATTTCTGAGAGTTGAGCTCAGCCTCAGTCCCTCACAGTTCCACACTGCCTGCAGAGTGAGTTTCGCAGGTCTTCAGCAGAGACGTTTGCCAGAGGCTTCTGAGACGCAGGGTAACAATGCAGACCTGGAGGGTATCCCCAGGTGCAGTCGACTGGTAATCTTGGAACCTCCTGACTCAGAATACTGCTACCTTCTCACTGCCATAGGAATGCAGCTAGTTGACAGCTGGCTTCAAGGGATGCTTCCCTGTGAGAGCTGAGGACAGGGCAGAACCCTCCCGCATGCTGCCTGACTGTAGGAATAGCTGCTAACATCCTTATGTTAGTGGCTGGGAGAGGTTGCGTGAAAAGCATGTGTGAGCACTGGGCCTGAACTTCCGTGTATCTGAGTTGAATACAGCGATTTCCAACGGCTATCCTCAACCAGAGTGTAGCTAGGTTCCAAATCCCATGTACGAGCGGGTAGCAGACATCTGCCTCCCATGCATACACACTTCTGAGAGTTGAGCTCATGGCCTGTACCTCCACATCCAGCCTGCTGGTACCCTTGGCTTCTAAAAGGCCTAGGCTCGCTGTTTGACGGAAGTGCTGGGAGAGGTAATTGGAATCTCCTGGCACACAAGACGAGTGCCTCCAAGCTCAATTCACGATTTCCCAGTAATTCTTGTGGTAGACAGGTGCTACATACTAAGTTCCATATGTGAGAAGGTAGCTGAACGCCTTGTCCAAAAGCATCTTACTTCTGAGAGTTGAGCACACCCTCAGTCCCTCACAGTTCCACACTGCTTGCAGAGTGAGTTTCACACGTCTTCACCAGAGACGATTGCCAGAGGCTTCTGAGTACAAGTTAACAATGCAGACCTGGAGGGTATCTCCAGGTGCAGTAGAGTGGTAATCTTGGAACCTCCTGACTCAGAGTACTGCTACCTTCTCACTGCCATAGGAATGCAGCTAGTTGACAGCTGGCTTCAAGACATGCTTCCCTGTGAGAGCTGAGGACAGAGCAGAACCCTCCCGCTTCCTGCCTGACTGTAGGAGTAGCTGCTAACATCCTTATGTTAGTGCCTGGGAGAGGTTGCGGGAAAAGCATGTGTGAGCACTGGGCCTGAACTCCCGTGTATCTGAGTTGAATACAGCGATTTCCAATGGCCTTCTTCAATCACAGTGTAGCTAGGTTCCAACTCCCATGTCCGAGTGGGTAGCAGACATCTGCCTCCCATGCATACACACTTCTGAGAGTTGGGCTTATGGCCTGTACCTCCACAGCCAGCCTGCTGGTACCCTTGGCTTCTAAAAGGCCTAGGCTCGCTGTTTGACGGAAGTGCTGGGAGAGGTAATTGGAATCTCCCGGCACACAAGACGAGTGCCTCCAAGCTCAATTCACGATTTCCCAGTAATTCTTGTGGTAGACAGGTGCTACATACTAAGTTCCATATGTAAGATGGTAGCTGAACGCCTTGTCCAAAAGCATCTTACTTCTGAGAGTTGAGCCCACCCTCATTCCCTCACAGTTCCACACTGCCTGCAGAGTGAGTTTCACACGTCTTCACCAGAGACGATTGCCAGAGGCTTCTGAGTACAAGTTAACAATGCAGAACTGGAGGGTATCTCCAGGTGCAGTAGAGTGGTAATCTTGGAACCTCCTGACTCAGAGTACTGCTACCTTCTCACTGCCATAGGAATGCAGCTAGTTGACAGCTGGCTTCAAGACATGCTTCCCTGTGAGAGCTGAGGACAGGGCAGAACCCTCCCGCATCCTGCCTGACTGTAGGAGTAGCTCCTAACATCCTTATGTTAGTGCCTGGGAGACGTTGCGGGAAAAGCATGTGTGAGCTCTGGGCCTGAACTCCCGTGTATCTGAGTTGAATACAGCGATTTCCAATGGCCTTCTTTAATCACAGTGCAGCTAGGTTCCAACTCCCATGTCCGAGTGGGTAGCAGACATCTGCCTCCCATGCATACACACTTCTGAGAGTTGAGCTTATGGCCTGTACCTCCACATCCAGCCTGCTGGTACCCTTGGCTTCTAAAAGGCCTAGGCTCGCTGTTTGACGGAAGTGCTGGGAGAGGTAATTGGAATCTCCCGGCACACAAGACGAGTGCCTCCATGTTCAATTCACGATTTCCCGGTAATTCTTGTGGTAGACAGGTGCTACATACTAAGTTCCATATGTGAGAAGGTAGCTGAACGCCTTGTCCAAAAGCATCTTACTTCTGAGATTTGAGCACACCCTCAGTCCCTTACACTTCCACACTGTCTGCAGAGTGAGTTTCACACGTCTTCACCAGAGACGATTGCCAGAGGCTTCTGAGTACAAGTTAACAATGCAGACCTGGAGGGTATTTCCAGGTGCAGTAGAGTGGTAATCTTGGAAACTCCTGAATCAGAGTACTGCTACCTTCTCACTGCCATAGGAATGCAGCTAGTTGACAGCTGGCTTCAAGACATGCTTCCCTGTGAGAGCTGAGGACAGGCCAGAACCCTCCCGCATCCTGCCTGACTGTAGGAGTAGCTGCTAACATCCTAATGTTAGTGGCTGGGAGAGGTTGCGGGAAAAGCATGTGTGAACACTGGTCCTGAACTCCCGTGTATCTGAGTTGAATACAGCGATTTCCAATGGTCTTCTTCAATCACAGTGTAGCTAGGTTCCAACTCCCATGTACGAGCGGGTAGCAGACATCTGCCTCCCATGCATACACACTTCTGAGAGTTGAGCTTATGGCCTGTACCTCCACATCCAGCCTGCTGGTACCCTTGGCTTCTAAAAGGCCTAGGCTCGCTGTTTGACGGAAGTGCTGGGAGAGGTAATTGGAATCTCCCGGCACACAAGACGAGTGCCTCCAAGCTCAATTCACGATTTCCCAGTAATTCTTGTGGTAGACAGGTGCTACATACTAAGTTCCATATGTGAGAAGGTAGCTGAACGCCTTGTCCAAAAGCATCTTACTTCTGAGAGTTGAGCCCACCCTCAGTCCCTCACACTTCCACACTGCCTGCAGAGTGAGTTTCACACGTCTTCACCAGAGACGATTGCCAGAGGCTTCTGAGTACAAGTTAACAATGCAGACCTGGAGGGTATCTCCAGGTGCAGTAGAGTGGTAATCTTGGAACCTCCTGACTCAGAGTACTGCTACCTTCTCACTGCCATAGTAATGCAGCTAGTTGACAGCTGGCTTCAAGACATGCTTCCCTGTGAGAGCTGAGGACAGGGCAGAACCCTCCCGCATCCTGCCTGACTGTAGGAGTAGCTGCTAACATCCTTATGTTAGTGGCTGGGAGAGGTTGCGGGAAAAGCATGTGTGAGCACTGGGCCTGAACTCCCGTGTATCTGAGTTGAATACAGCGATTTCCAATGGCCTTCTTCAATCACAGTGTAGCTAGGTTCCAACTCCCATGTCCGAGTGGGTAGCAGACATCTGCCTCCCATGCATACACACTTCTGAGAGTTGAGCTTATGGCCTGTACCTCCACAGCCAGCCTGCTGGTACCCTCGGCTTCTAAAAGGCCTAGGCTCGCTGTTTGACGGAAGTGCTGGGAGAGGTAATTGGAATCTCCCGGCACACAAGACGAGTGCCTCCAAGCTCAATTCACGATTTCCTAGTAATTCCTGTGGTAGACTGGTGCTACATACTAAGTTCCGTACGTGAGAGGGTAGCTGAACGACTTGTCCAAAACCATCTTACTTCTGAGAGTTGAGCTCAGCCTCAGTCCCTCACAGTTCCACACTGCCTGCAGAGTGAGTTTCGCAGGTCTTCAGCAGAGACGTTTGCCAGAGGCTTCTGAGACGCAGGGTAACAATGCAGACCTGGAGGGTATCTCCAGGTGTAGTCGACTGGTAATCTTGGAACCTCCTGACTCAGAATACTGCTACCTTCTCACTGCCATAGGAATGCAGCTAGTTGACAGCTGGCTTCAAGACATGCTTCCCTGTGAGAGCTGAGGACAGGGCAGAACCCTCCCGCATCCTGCCTGACTGTAGGAGTAGCTGCTAACATCCTTATGTTAGTGGCGGTGAGAGGTTGCGGGAAAAGCATGTGTGAGCACTGGGCCTGAACTCCCGTGTATCTGAGTTGAATACAGCGATTTCCAACGGCTTTCCTCAACCAGAGTGTAGCTAGGTTCCAAATCCCATGTACGAGCGGGTAGCAGACATCTGCCTCCCATGCATACACACTTCTGAGAGTTGAGCTTATGGCCTGTACCTCCACAGCCAGCCTGCTGGTACCCTTGGCTTCTAAAAGGCCTCGGCTCGCTGTTTGACGGAAGTGCTGGGAGAGGTAATTGGAATCTCCCGGCACACAAGACGAGTGCCTCCAAGCTCAATTCACGATTTCCCAGTAATTCTTGTGGTAGACAGGTGCTACATACTAAGTTCCATATGTGAGAAGGTAGCTGAACGCCTTGTCCAAAAGCATCTTACTTCTGAGATTTGACCCCACCCTCAGTCCCTCACAGTTCCACACTGCCTGCAGAGTGAGTTTCACACGTCTTCACCAGAGACGATTGCCAGAGGCTTCTGAGTGCAAGTTAACAATGCAGACCTGGAGGGTATCTCCAGGTGCAGTAGAGTGGTAATCTTGGAACCTCCTGACTCAGAGTACTGCTACCTTCTCACTGCCATAGGAATGCAGCTAGTTGACAGCTGGCTTCAAGAGATGCTTCCCTGTGAGAGCTGAGGACAGGGCAGAACCCTCCCGCATCCTGCCTGACTGTAGCAGTAGCTGCTAACATCCTAATGTTAGTGGCTGGGAGAGTTTGCCGGAAAAGCATGTGTGAGCACTGGGCCTGAACTCCCGTGTATCTGAGTTGAATACAGCGATTTCCAATGGCCTTCTTCAATCACAGTGTAGCTAGGTTCCAACTCCCATGTCCGAGTGGGTAGCAGACATCTGCCTCCCATGCATACACACTTCTGAGAGTTGAGCTTATGGCCTGTACCTGCACATCCAGCCTGCTCGTACCCTTGGCTTCTAAAAGGCCTAGGCTCGCTGTTTGACGGAAGTGCTGGGAGAGGTAATTGGAATCACCCGGCACACAAGACTAGTGCCTCCAAGCTCAGTTCAGCGATTTCCTAGTAATTCCTGTGGTAGACTGGTGCTACATACTAAGTTCCATACGTGAGAGTGTAGCTGAACGCCTTGTCCAAAACCATCTTACTTCTGAAAGTTGAGCTCAGCCTCAGTCCCTCACAGTTCCACACTGCCTGCAGAGTGAGTTTCGCAGGTCTTCAGCAGAGACGTTTGCCAGAGGCTTCTGAGACGCAGGGTAACAATGCAGACCTGGAGGGTATCCCCAGGTGCAGTAGACGGGTAATCTTGGAACCTCCTGACTCAGAGTACTGCTATCTTCTCACTGCCATAGGAATGCAGCTAGTTGACAGCTGGCTTCAAGACATGCTTCCCTGTGAGAGCTGAGGACAGGCCAGAACCCTCCCGCATCCTGCCTGACTGTAGGAGTAGCTGCTAACATCCTAATGTTAGTGGCTGGGAGAGGTTGCGGGAAAAGCATGTGTGAACACTGGTCCTGAACTCCCGTGTATGTGAGTTGAATACAGCGATTTCCAATGGTCTTCTTCAATCACAGTGTAGCTAGGTTCCAACTCCCATGTACGAGCGGGTAGCAGACATCTGCCTCCCATGCATACACACTTCTGAGAGTTGAGCTTATGGCCTGTACCTCCACATCCAGCCTGCTGGTACCCTTGGCTTCTAAAAGGCCTAGGCTCGCTGTTTGACGGAAGTGCTGGGAGAGGTAATTGGAATCTCCCGGCACACAAGACGAGTGCCTCCAAGCTCAATTCACGATTTCCCAGTAATTCTTGTGGTAGACAGGTGCTACATACTAAGTTCCATATGTGAGAAGGTAGCTGAACGCCTTGTCCAAAAGCATCTTACTTCTGAGAGTTGAGCCCACCCTCAGTCCCTCACACTTCCACACTGCCTGCAGAGTGAGTTTCACACGTCTTCACCAGAGACGATTGCCAGAGGCTTCTGAGTACAAGTTAACAATGCAGACCTGGAGGGTATCTCCAGGTGCAGTAGAGTGGTAATCTTGGAACCTCCTGACTCAGAGTACTGCTACCTTCTCACTGCCATAGTAATGCAGCTAGTTGACAGCTGGCTTCAAGACATGCTTCCCTGTGAGAGCTGAGGACAGGGCAGAACCCTCCCGCATCCTGCCTGACTGTAGGAGTAGCTGCTAACATCCTTATGTTAGTGGCTGGGAGAGGTTGCGGGAAAAGCATGTGTGAGCACTGGGCCTGAACTCCCGTGTATCTGAGTTGAATACAGCGATTTCCAATGGCCTTCTTCAATCACAGTGTAGCTAGGTTCCAACTCCCATGTCCGAGTGGGTAGCAGACATCTGCCTCCCATGCATACACACTTCTGAGAGTTGAGCTTATGGCCTGTACCTCCACAGCCAGCCTGCTGCTACCCTCGGCTTCTAAAAGGCCTAGGCTCGCTGTTTGACGGAAGTGCTGGGAGAGGTAATTGGAATCTCCCGGCACACAAGACGAGTGCCTCCAAGCTCAATTCACGATTTCCTAGTAATTCCTGTGGTAGACTGGTGCTACATACTAAGTTCCGTACGTGAGAGGGTAGCTGAACGACTTGTCCAAAACCATCTTACTTCTGAGAGTTGAGCTCAGCCTCAGTCCCTCACAGTTCCACACTGCCTGCAGAGTGAGTTTCGCAGGTCTTCAGCAGAGACGTTTGCCAGAGGCTTCTGAGACGCAGGGTAACAATGCAGACCTGGAGGGTATCTCCAGGTGTAGTCGACTGGTAATCTTGGAACCTCCTGACTCAGAATACTGCTACCTTCTCACTGCCATAGGAATGCAGCTAGTTGACAGCTGGCTTCAAGACATGCTTCCCTGTGAGAGCTGAGGACAGGGCAGAACCCTCCCGCATCCTGCCTGACTGTAGCAGTAGCTGCTAACATCCTAATGTTAGTGGCTGGGAGAGTTTGCCGGAAAAGCATGTGTGAGCACTGGGCCTGAACTCCCGTGTATCTGAGTTGAATACAGCGATTTCCAATGGCCTTCTTCAATCACAGTGTAGCTAGGTTCCAACTCCCATGTCCGAGTGGGTAGCAGACATCTGCCTCCCATGCATACACACTTCTGAGAGTTGAGCTTATGGCCTGTACCTGCACATCCACCCTGCTCGTACCCTTGGCTTCTAAAAGGCCTAGGCTCGCTGTTTGACGGAAGTGCTGGGAGAGGTAATTGGAATCACCCGGCACACAAGACTAGTGCCTCCAAGCTCAGTTCAGCGATTTCCTAGTAATTCCTGTGGTAGACTGGTGCTACATACTAAGTTCCATACGTGAGAGTGTAGCTGAACGCCTTGTCCAAAACCATCTTACTTCTGAAAGTTGAGCTCAGCCTCAGTCCCTCACAGTTCCACACTGCCTGCAGAGTGAGTTTCGCAGGTCTTCAGCAGAGACGTTTGCCAGAGGCTTCTGAGACGCAGGGTAACAATGCAGACCTGGAGGGTATCCCCAGGTGCAGTCGACTGGTAATCTTGGAACCTCCTGACTCAGAATACTGCTACCTTCTCACTGCCATAGGAATGCAGCTAGTTGACAGCTAGCTGGCTTCAAGACATGCTTCCCTGAGAGAGCTGAGGACAGGGCAGAACCCTCCCGCATGCTGCCTGACTGTAGGAGTAGCTGCTAACATCCTTATGTTAGTGGCTGGGAGAGGTTGCGGGAAAAGCATGTGTGAGCACTGGGCCTGAACTCCCGTGTATCTGAGTTGAATACAGCGATTTCCAACGGCTTTCCTCAACCAGAGTGTAGCTAGGTTCCAAATCCCATGTACGAGCGGGTAGCAGACATCTGCCTCCCATGCATACACACTTCTGAGAGTTGAGCTTATGGCCTGTACCTCCACATCCAGCCTGCTGGTACCCTTGTCTTCTAAAAGTCCTAGGCTCGCTGTTTGACGGAAGTGCTGGGAGAGGTAATTGGAATCTCCCGGCACACAAGACGAGTGCCTCCAAGCTCAATTCACGATTTCCCAGTAATTCTTGTGGTAGACAGGTGCTACATACTAAGTTCCATATGTAAGATGGTAGCTGAACGCCTTGTCCAAAAGCATCTTACTTCTGAGAGTTGAGCCCACCCTCATTCCCTCACAGTTCCACACTGCCTGCAGAGTGATTTTCACACGTCTTCACCAGAGACGATTGCCAGAGGCTTCTGAGTACAAGTTAACAATGCAGAACTGGAGGGTATCTCCAGGTGCAGTAGACTGGTAATCTTGGAACCTCCTGACACAGAGTACTGCTACCTTCTCACTGCCATAGGAATGCAGCTAGTTGACAGCTGGCTTCAAGACATGCTTCCCTGTGAGAGCTGAGGACAGAGCAGAACCCTCCCGCATCCTGCCTGACTGTAGGAGTAGCTCCTAACATCCTTATGTTAGTGCCTGGGAGACGTTGCGGGAAAAGCATGTGTGAGCACTGGGCCTGAACTCCCGTGTATCTGAGTTGAATACAGCGATTTCCAATGGCCTTCTTTAATCACAGTGCAGCTAGGTTCCAACTCCCATGTCCGAGTGGGTAGCAGACATCTGCCTCCCATGCATACACACTTCTGAGAGTTGAGCTTATGGCCTGTACCTCCACATCCAGCCTGCTGGTACCCTTTGCTTCTAAAAGGCCTAGGCTCGCTGTTTGACCGAAGTGCTGGGAGAGGTAATTGGAATCTCCCGGCAAACAAGACGAGTGCCTCCAAGCTCAATTCACGATTTCCCGGTAATTCTTGTGGTAGACAGGTGCTACATACTAAGTTCCATATGTGAGAAGGTAGCTGAACGCCTTGTCCAAAAGCATCTTACTTCTGAGATTTGAGCACACCCTCAGTCCCTCACACTTCCACACTGCCTGCAGAGTGAGTTTCACACGTCTTCAACAGAGACGATTGCCAGAGGCTTCTGAGTACAAGTTAAAAATGCAGACCTGGAGGGTATTTCCAGGTGCAGTAGAGTGGTAATCTTGGAACCTCCTGACTCAGAGTACTGCTACCTTCTCACTGCCATAGGAATGCAGCTAGTTGACAGCTGGCTTCAAGACATGCTTCCCTGTGAGAGCTGAGGACAGGGCAGAACCCTCCCGCATCCTGCCTGACTGTAGGAGTAGCTGCTAACATCCTTATGTTAGTGGCTGGGAGAGGTTGCGGGAAAAGCATGTGTGAGCACTGGGCCTGAACTCCCGTGTATCTGAGTTGAATACAGCGATTTCCAATGGCCTTCTTCAATCACACTGTAGCTAGGTTCCAACTCCCATGTCCGAGTGGGTAGCAGACATCTGCCTCCCATGCATACACACTTCTGAGAGTTGAGCTTATGGCCTGTACCTCCACATCCAGCCTGCTGGTACCCTTGGCTTCTAAAAGGCCTAGGCTCGCTGTTTGACGGAAGTGCTGGGAGAGGTAATTGGAATCACCCGGCACACAAGACTAGTGCCTCCAAGCTCAGTTCAGCGATTTCCTAGATTTCCTGTGGTAGACTGGTGCTACATACTAAGTTCCATACGTGAGAGTGTAGCTGAACGCCTTGTCCAAAACCATCTTACTTCTGAGAGTTGAGCTCACCCTCAGTCCCTCACATTTCCACACTGCCTGCAGAGTGAGTTTCGCAGGTCTTCAGCAGAGACGTTTGCCAGAGGCTTCTGAGACGCAGGGTAACAATGCAGACCTGGAGGGTATCCCCAGGTGCAGTCGACTGGTAATCTTGGAACCTCCTGACTCAGAATACTGCTACCTTCTTACTGCCATAAGAATGCAGCTTGTTGACAGCCAGCTGGCTTCAAGACTTGCTTCCCTGAGAGAGCTGAGGACAGGGCAGAACCCTCCCGCATGCTGCCTGACTGTAGGAGTAGCTGCTAACATCCTAATGTTAGTGGCTGGGAGAGGTTGCGGGAAAAGCATGTGTGAGCACTGGGACTGAACTCCCGTGTATCTGAGTTGAATACAGCGATTTCCAACGGCTTCCCTCAACCAGAGTGTAGCTAGGTTCCAAATCCCATGTACGAGCGGGTAGCAGACATCTGCCTCCCATGCATACACACTTCTGAGAGTTGAGCTTATGGCCTGTACCTGCACAGCCAGCCTGCTGGTACCCTTGGCTTCTAAAAGGCCTAGGCTCGCTGTTTGTCGGAAGTGCTGGGAGAGGTAATTGGAATCTCCCGGCACACAAGACGAGTGCCTCCAAGCTCAATTCACGATTTCCCAGTAATTCTTGTGGTAGACAGCTGCTACATACTAAGTTCCATATGTGAGATGGTAGCTGAACGCCTTGTCCAAAAGCATCTTACTTCTGAGAGTTGAGCCCACCCTCAGTCCCTCACAGTTCCACACTGCCTGCAGAGTGAGTTTCACACGTCTTCACCAGAGACGATTGCCAGAGGCTCCTGAGTACAAGTTAACAATGCAGACCTGGAGGGTATCTCCAGGTGCAGTAGAGTGGTAATCTTGGAACCTCCTGACTCAGAGTACTGCTACCTTCTCACTGCCATAGGAATGCAGCTAGTTGACAGCTGGCTTCAAGACATGCTTCCCTGTGAGAGCTGAGGACAGGGCAGAACCCTTCCGCATCCTGCCTGACTGTAGGAGTAGCTGCTAACATCCTTATGTTAGTGGCTGGGAGAGGTTGCGGGAAAAGCATGTGTGAGCACTGGGCCTGAACTCCCGTGTATCTGAGTTGAATACAGCGATTTCCAATGGCCTTCTTTAATCACAGTGCAGCTAGGTTCCAACTCCCATGTCCGAGTGGGTAGCAGACATCTGCCTCCCATGCATACACACTTCTGAGAGTTGAGCTTATGGCCTGTACCTCCACATCCAGCCTGCTGGTACCCTTGGCTTCTAAAAGGCCTAGGCTCGCTGTTTGACGGAAGTGCTGGGAGAGGTAATTGGAATCTCCCGGCACACAAGACGAGTGCCTCCATGTTCAATTCACGATTTCCCGGTAATTCTTGTGGTAGACAGGTGCTACATACTAAGTTCCTTATGTGAGAAGGTAGCTGAACGCCTTGTCCAAAAGCATCTTACTTCTGAGATTTGAGCACACCCTCAGTCCCTCACACTTCCACACTGTCTGCAGAGTGAGTTTCACACGTCTTCACCAGAGACGATTGCCAGAGGCTTCTGAGTACAAGTTAACAATGCAGACCTGGAGGGTATTTCCAGGTGCAGTAGAGTGGTAATCTTGGAAACTCCTGAATCAGAGTACTGCTACCTTCTCACTGCCATAGGAATGCAGCTAGTTGACAGCTGGCTTCAAGACATGCTTCCCTGTGAGAGCTGAGGACAGGGCAGAACCCTCCCGCATCCTGCCTGACTGTAGGAGTAGCTGCTAACATCCTAATGTTAGTGGCTGGGAGAGGTTGCGGGAAAAGCATGTGTGAGCACTGGGCCTGAACTCCCGTGTATCTGAGTTGAATACAGCGATTTCCAATGGTCTTCTTCAATCACAGTGTAGCTAGGTTCCAACTCCCATGTACGAGCGGGTAGCAGACATCTGCCTCCCATGCATACACACTTCTGAGTGTTGAGCTTATGGCCTGTACCTCCACATCCAGCCTGCTGGTACCCTTGGCTTCTAAAAGGCCTAGGCTCGCTGTTTGACGGAAGTGCTGGGAGAGGTAATTGGAATCTCCCGGAACACAAGACGAGTGCCTCCAAGCTCAATTCACAATTTCCCAGTAATTCTTGTGGTAGACAGGTGCTACATACTAAGTTCCATATGTGAGAAGGTAGCTGAACGCCTTGTCCAAACCATCTTACTTCAGAGAGTTGAGCCCACCCTCAGTCCCTCACACTTCCACACTGCCTGCAGAGTGAGTTTCACACGTCTTCACCAGAGACGATTGCCAGAGGCTTCTGAGTACAAGTTAACAATGCAGACCTGGAGGGTATCTCCAGGTGAAGTAGAGTGGTAATCTTGGAACCTCCTGACTCAGAGTACTGCTACCTTCTCACTGCCATAGGAATGCAGCTAGTTGACAGCTGGCTTCAAGACATGCTTCCCTGTGAGAGCTGAGGACAGGGCAAAACCCTCCCGCATCCTGCCTGACTGTAGGAGTAGCTGCTAACATCCTTATGTTAGTGGCTGGGAGAGGTTGCGGGAAAAGCATGTGTGAGCACTGGGCCTGAACTCCCGTGTATCTGAGTTGAATACAGCGATTTCCAATGGCCTTCTTCAATCACAGTGTAGCTAGGTTCCAACTCCCATGTCCGAGTGGGTAGCAGACATCTGCCTCCCATGCATACACACTTCTGAGAGTTGAGCTTATGGCCTGTACCTCCACAGCCAGCCTGCTGGTACCCTCGGCTTCTAAAAGGCCTAGGCTCGCTGTTTGACGGAAGTGCTGGGAGAGGTAATTGGAATCTCCCGGCACACAAGACGAGTGCCTCCAAGCTCAATTCACGATTTCCTAGTAATTCCTGTGGTAGACTGGTGCTACATACTAAGTTCCGTACGTGAGAGGGTAGCTGAACGACTTGTCCAAAACCATCTTACTTCTGAGAGTTGAGCTCAGCCTCAGTCCCTCACAGTTCCACACTGCCTGCAGAGTGAGTTTCGCAGGTCTTCAGCAGAGACGTTTGCCAGAGGCTTCTGAGACGTAGGGTAACAATGCAGACCTGGAGGGTATCCCCAGGTGTAGTCGACTGGTAATCTTGGAACCTCCTGACTCAGAATACTGCTACCTTCTCACTGCCATAGGAATGCAGCTAGTTGACAGCTGGCTTCAAGACATGCTTCCCTGTGAGAGCTGAGGACAGGGCAGAACCCTCCCGCATCCTGCCTGACTGTAGGAGTAGCTGCTAACATCCTTATGTTAGTGGCAGTGAGAGGTTGCGGGAAAAGCATGTGTGAGCACTGGGCCTGAACTCCCGTGTATCTGAGTTGAATACAGCGATTTCCAACGGCTTTCCTCAACCAGAGTGTAGCTAGGTTCCAAATCCCATGTACGAGCAGGTAGCAGACATCTGCCTCCCATGCATACACACTTCTGAGAGTTGAGCTTATGGCCTGTACCTCCACAGCCAGCCTGCTGGTACCCTTGGCTTCTAAAAGGCCTCGGCTCGCTGTTTGACGGAAGTCCTGGGAGAGGTAATTGGAATCTCCCGGCACACAAGACGAGTGCCTCCAAGCTAAATTCACGATTTCCCAGTAATTCTTGTGGTAGACAGGTGCTACATACTAAGTTCCATATGTGAGAAGGTAGCTGAACGCCTTGTCCAAAAGCATCTTACTTCTGAGATTTGAGCCCACCCTCAGTCCCTCACAGTTCCACACTGCCTGCAGAGTGAGTTTCACACGTCTTCAACAGAGACGATTGCCAGAGGCTTCTGAGTGCAAGTTAACAATGCAGACCTGGAGGGTATCTCCAGGTGCAGTAGAGTGGTAATCTTGGAACCTCCTGACTCAGAGTACTGCTACCTTCTCACTGCCATAGGAATGCAGCTAGTTGACAGCTGGCTTCAAGACATGCTTCCCTGTGAGAGCTGAGGACAGGGCAGAACCCTCCCGCATCCTGCCTGACTGTAGCAGTAGCTGCTAACATCCTAATGTTAGT
This sequence comes from Canis lupus baileyi, assembly GCF_048164855.1. Classification (NCBI taxonomy): domain Eukaryota; kingdom Metazoa; phylum Chordata; class Mammalia; order Carnivora; family Canidae; genus Canis; species Canis lupus. The sequence goes on along the minus strand of NC_132844.1, from coordinate 77,178,351 downwards.
GGCTGGGAGAGTTTGCCGGAAAAGCATGTGTGAGCACTGGGCCTGAACTCCCGTGTATCTGAGTTCAATACAGCGATTTCCAATGGCCTTCTTCAATCACAGTGTAGCTAGGTTCCAACTCCCATGTCCGAGTGGGTAGCAGACATCTGCCTCCCATGCATACACACTTCTGAGAGTTGAGCTTATGGCCTGTACCTCCACATCCAGCCTGCTGGTACCCTTGGCTTCTAAAAGGCCTAGGCTCGCTGTTTGACGGAAGTGCTGGGAGAGGTAATTGGAATCACCCGGCACACAAGACTAGTGCCTCCAAGCTCAGTTCAGCGATTTCCTAGTAATTCCTGTGGTAGACTGGTGCTACATACTAAGTTCCATACGTGAGAGTGTAGCTGAACGCCTTGTCCAAAACCATCTTACTTCTGAAAGTTGAGCTCAGCCTCAGTCCCTCACAGTTCCACACTGCCTGCAGAGTGAGTTTCGCAGGTCTTCAGCAGAGACGTTTGCCAGAGGCTTCTGAGACGCAGGGTAACAATGCAGACCTGGAGGGTATCCCCAGGTGCAGTCGACTGGTAATCTTGGAACCTCCTGACTCAGAATACTGCTACCTTCTCACTGACAAAGGAATGCAGCTAGTTGACAGCTAGCTGGCTTCAAGACATGCTTCCCTGAGAGAGCTGAGGACAGGGCAGAACCCTCCCGCATGCTGCCTGACTGTAGGAGTAGCTGCTAACATCCTTATGTTAGTGGCTGGGAGAGGTTGCGGGAAAAGCATGTGTGAGCACTGGGCCTGAACTCCCGTGTATCTGAGTTGAATACAGCGATTTCCAATGGCCTTCTTTAATCACAGTGCAGCTAGGTTCCAACTCCCATGTCCGAGTGGGTAGCAGACATCTGCCTCCCATGCATACACACTTCTGAGAGTTGAGCTTATGGCCTGTACCTCCACATCCAGCCTGCTGGTACCCTTGGCTTCTAAAAGGCCTAGGCTCGCTGTTTGACCGAAGTGCTGGGAGAGGTAATTGGAATCTCCCGGCAAACAAGACGAGTGCCTCCAAGCTCAATTCACCATTTCCCGGTAATTCTTGTGGTAGACAGGTGCTACATACTAAGTTCCATATGTGAGAAGGTAGCTGAACGCCTTGTCCAAAAGCATCTTACTTCTGAGATTTGAGCACACCCTCAGTCCCTCACACTTCCACACTGCCTGCAGAGTGAGTTTCACACGTCTTCACCAGAGACGATTGCCAGAGGCTTCTGAGTACAAGTTAACAATGCAGACCTGGAGGGTATTTCCAGGTGCAGTAGAGTGGTAATCTTGGAACATCCTGACTCAGAGTACTGCTACCTTCTCACTGCCATAGGAATGCAGCTAGTTGACAGCTGGCTTCAAGACATGCTTCCCTGTGAGAGCTGAGGACAGGGCAGAACCCTACCGCATCCTACCTGACTGTAGGAGTAGCTGCTAACATCCTTATGTTAGTGGCTGGGAGAGGTTGCGGGAAAAGCATGTGTGAGCACTGGGCCTGAACTCCCGTGTATCTGAGTTGAATACAGCGATTTCCAATGGCCTTCTTCAATCACAGTGTAGCTAGGTTCCAACTCCCATGTCCGAGTGGGTAGCAGACATCTGCCTCCCATGCATACACACTTCTGAGAGTTGAGCTTATGGCCTGTACCTCCACATCCAGCATGCTGGTACCCTTGGCTTCTAAAAGGCCTAGGCTCGCTGTTTGACGGAAGTGCTGGGAGAGGTAATTGGAATCACCCGGCACACAAGACTAGTGCCTCTAAGCTCAGTTCAGCGATTTCCTAGTAATTCCTGTGGTAGACTGGTGCTACATACTAAGTTCCATACGTGAGAGGGTAGCTGAACGCCTTGTCCAAAACCATCTTACTTCTGAGAGTTGAGCTCACCCTCTGTCCCTCACATTTCCACACTGCCTGCAGAGTGAGTTTCGCAGGTCTTCAGCAGAGACGTTTGCCAGAGGCTTCTGAGACGCAGGGTAACAATGCAGACCTGGAGGGTATCCCCAGGTGCAGTCGACTGGTAATCTTGGAACCTCCTGACTCAGAATACTGCTACCTTCTCACTGCCATAGGAATGCAGCTTGTTGACAGCTAGCTGGCTTCAAGACTTGCTTCCCTGAGAGAGCTGAGGACAGGGCAGAACCCTCCCGCATGCTGCCTGACTGTAGGAGTAGCTGCTAACATCCTAATGTTAGTGGCTGGGAGAGGTTGCGGGAAAAGCATGTGTGAGCACTGGGACTGAACTCCCGTGTATCTGAGTTAAATACAGCGATTTCCAACGGCTTCCCTCAACCAGAGTGTAGCTAGGTTCCAAATCCCATGTACGACCGGGTAGCAGACATCTGCCTCCCATGCATACACACTTCTGAGAGTTGAGCTTATGGCCTGTACCTGCACAGCCAGCCTGCTGGTACCCTTGGCTTCTAAAAGGCCTAGGCTCGCTGTTTGACGGAAGTGCTGGGAGAGGTAATTGGAATCTCCCGGCACACAAGACGAGTGCCTCCAAGCTCAATTCACGATTTCCCAGTAATTCTTGTGGTAGACAGGTGCTACATACTAAGTTCCATATGTGAGATGGTAGCTGAACGCCTTGTCCAAAAGCATCTTACTTCTGAGAGTTGAGCCCACCCTCAGTCCCTCACAGTTCCACACTGCCTGCAGAGTGAGTTTCACACGTCTTCACCAGAGACGATTGCCAGAGGCTCCTGAGTACAAGTTAACAATGCAGACCTGGAGGGTATCTCCAGGTGCAGTAGAGTGGTAATCTTGGAACCTCCTGACTCAGAGTACTGCTACCTTCTCACTGCCATAGGAATGCAGCTAGTTGACAGCTGGCTTCAAGACATGCTTCCCTGTGAGAGCTGAGGACAGGGCAGAACCCTTCCGCATCCTGCCTGACTGTAGGAGTAGCTGCTAACATCCTTATGTTAGTGGCTGGGAGAGGTTGCGGGAAAAGCATGTGTGAGCACTGGGCCTGAACTCCCGTGTATCTGAGTTGAATACAGCGATTTCCAATGGCCTTCTTCAATCATAGTGTAGCTAGGTTCCAACTCCCATGTCCGAGTGGGTAGCAGACATCTGCCTCCCATGCATACACACTTCTGAGAGTTGAGCTTATGGCCTGTACCTCCACATCCAGCCTGCTGGTACCCTTGGCTTCTAAAAGGCCTAGGCTCGCTGTTTGCCGGAAGTGCTGGGAGAGGTAATTGGAATCTCCCGGCACACAAGACGAGTGCCTCCAAGCTCAATTCACGATTTCCCAGTAATTCTTGTGGTAGACAGGTGCTACATACTAAGTTCCATATGTGAGAAGGTAGCTGAACGCCCTGTCCAAAAGCATCTTACTTCTGAGATTTGAGCATACCCTCAGTCCCTCACACTTCCACACTGCCTGCAGAGTGAGTTTCACACGTCTTCACCAGAGACGATTGCCAGAGGCTTCTGAGTACAAGTTAACAATGCAGACCTGGATGGTATCTCCAGGTGCAGTAGAGTGGTAATCTTGGAACCTCCTGACTCAGAGTACTGCTACCTTCTCACTGCCATAGGAATGCAGCTAGTTGACAGCTGGCTTCAAGACATGCTTCCCTGTGAGAGCTGAGGACAGGGCAGAACCCTCCCGCATCCTGCCTGACTGTAGGAGTAGCTGCTAACATCCTTATGTTAGTGGCTGGGAGAGGTTGCGGGAAAAGCATGTGTGAGCACTGGGCCTGAACTCCCGTGTATCTGAGTTGAATACAGCGATTTCCAATGGCCTTCTTCAATCACAGTGTAGCTAGGGTCCAACTCCCATGTCGGAGTGGGTAGCAGACATCTGCCTCCCATGCATACACACTTCTGAGAGTTGAGCTTATGGCCTGTACGTCCACATCCAGCCTGCTCGTACCCTTGGCTTCTAAAAGGCCTAGGCTCGCTGTTTGACGGAAGTGCTGGGAGAGGTAAATGGAATCAATCGGCACACAAGACTAGTGCCTCCAAGCTCAGTTCAGCGATTTCCTAGTAATTCCTGTGATAGACTGGTGCTACATACTAAGTTCCATACGTGAGAGGGTAGCTGAACGCCTTGTCCAAAACCATCTTACTTCTGAGAGTTGAGCTCAGCCTCAGTCCCTCACAGTTCCACACTGCCTGCAGAGTGAGTTTCGCAGGTCTTCAGCAGAGACGTTTGCCAGAGGCTTCTGAGACGAAGGGTAACAATGCAGACCTGGAGGGTATCCCCAGGTGCAGTCGACTGGTAATCTTGGAACCTCCTGACTCAGAATACTGCTACCTTCTCACTGCCATAGGAATGCAGCTAGTTGACAGCTGGCTTCAAGACATGCTTCCCTGTGAGAGCTTAGGACAGGGCAGAACCCTCCCGCATGCTGCCTGACTGTAGGAGTAGCTGCTAACATCCTAATGTTAGTGGCTGGGAGAGGCTGCGGGAAAAACATGTGTGAGCACTGGGCCTGAACTCCCGTGTATCTGAGTTGAATACAGCGATTTCCAACGGCTTTCCTCAACCAGAGTGTAGCTAGGTTCCAAATCCCATGTACGAGCGGGTAGCAGACATCTGCCTCCCATGCATACACACTTCTGAGAGTTGAGCTTATGGCCTGTACCTCCACAGCCAGCCTGCTGGTACCCTTGGCTTCTAAAAGGCCTAGGCTCGCTGTTTGACGGAAGTGCTGGGAGAGGTAATTGGAATCACCCGGCACACAAGACTAGTGCCTCCAAGCTCAGTTCAGGGATTTCCTAGTAATTCCTGTGGTAGAGTGGTGCTACATACTAAGTTCCATACGTGAGAGGGTAGCTGAACGCCTTGTCCAAAACCATCTTACTTCTGAGAGTTGAGCTCAGCCTCAGTCCCTCACAGATCCACACTGCCTGCAGAGTGAGTTTCGCAGGTCTTCAGCAGAGACGTTTGCCAGAGGCTTCTGAGACGCAGGGTAACAATGCAGACCTGGAGGGTATCCCCAGGTGCAGTCGACTGATAATCTTGGAACCTCCTGACTCAGAATACTGCTACCTTCTCACTGCCATAGGAATGCAGCTAGTTGACAGCTGGCTTCAAGACATGCTTCCCTGTGAGAGCTGAGGACAGGGCAGAACCCTCCCGCATGCTGCCTGACTGTAGGAGTAGCTGCTAACATCCTTATGTTAGTGGCTGGGAGAGGTTGCGGGAAAAGCATGTGTGAGCACTGGGCCTGAACTCCCGTGTATCTGAGTTGAATACAGCGATTTCCAACGGCTTTCCTCAACCAGAGTGTAGCTAGGTTCCAAATCCCATGTACGAGCGGGTAGCAGACATCTGCCTCCCATGCATACACACTTCTGAGAGTTGAGCTTATGGCCTGTACGTCCACAGCCAGCCTGCTGGTACCCTTGGCTTCTAAAAGGCCTAGGCTCGCTGTTTGACGGAAGTGCTGGGAGAGGTAATTGGAATCTCCCGGCACACAAGACGAGTGCCTCCAAGCTCAATTCACGATTTCCCCGTAATTCTTGTGGTAGACAGGTGCTACATACTAAGTTCCATATGTGAGAAGGTAGCTGAACGCCTTGTCCAAAAGCATCTTACTTCTGAGATTTGAGCACACCCTCAGTCCCTCACACTTCCACACTGCCTGCAGAGTGTGTTTCACACGTCTTCACCAGAGACGATTGCCAGAGGCTTCTGAGTACAAGTTAACAATGCAGAACTGGAGGGTATCTCCAGGTGCAGTAGAGTGGTAATCTTGGAACCTCCTGACTCAGAGTACTGCTACATTCTCACTGCCATAGGAATGCAGCTAGTTGACAGCAGGCTTCAAGACATGCTTCCCTGTGAGAGCTGAGGACAGGGCAGAACCCTCCCGCATCCTGCCTGACTGTAGGAGTAGCTGCTAACATCCTTATGTTAGTGGCTGGGAGAGGTTGCGGGAAAAGCATGTGTGAGCACTGGGCCTGAACTCCCGTGTATCTGAGTTGAATACAGCGATTTCCAATGGCCTTCTTCAATCACAGTGTAGCTAGGTTCCAACTCCCATGTCCGAGTGGGTAGCAGACATCTGCCTCCCATGCATACACACTTCTGAGAGTTGAGCTTATGGCCTGTACCTCCACATCCAGCCTGCTGGTACCCTTGGCTTCTAAAAGGCCTAGGCTCGCTGTTTGACGGAAGTGCTGGGAGAGGTAATTGGAATCACCCGGCACACAAGACTAGTGCCTCCAAGCTCAGTTCAGCGATTTCCTAGTAATTCCTGTGGTAGACTGGTGCTACATACTAAGTTCCATACGTGAGAGGGTAGCTGAACGCCTTGTCCAAAACCATCTTACTTCTGAGAGTTGAGCTCACCCTCTGTCCCTCACATTTCCACACTGCCTGCAGAGTGAGTTTCGCAGGTCTTCAGCAGAGACGTTTGCCAGAGGCTTCTGAGACGCAGGGTAACAATGCAGACCTGGAGGGTATCCCCAGGTGCAGTCGACTGGTAATCTTGGAACCTCCTGACTCAGAATACTGCTACCTTCTCACTGCCATAGGAATGCAGCTTGTTGACAGCTAGCTGGCTTCAAGACTTGCTTCCCTGAGAGAGCTGAGGACAGGGCAGAACCCTCCCGCATGCTGCCTGACTGTAGGAGTAGCTGCTAACATCCTAATGTTAGTGGCTGGGAGAGGTTGCGGGAAAAGCATGTGTGAGCACTGGGCCTGAACTCCCGTGTATCTGAGTTGAATACAGCGATTTCCAACGGCTTCCCTCAACCAGAGTGTAGCTAGGTTCCAAATCCCATGTACGACCGGGTAGCAGACATCTGCCTCCCATGCATACACACTTCTGAGAGTTGAGCTTATGGCCTGTACCTGCACAGCCAGCCTGCTGGTACCCTTGGCTTCTAAAAGGCCTAGGCTCGCTGTTTGACGGAAGTGCTGGGAGAGGTAATTGGAATCTCCCGGCACACAAGACGAGTGCCTCCAAGCTCAATTCACGATTTCCCAGTAATTCTTGTGGTAGACAGCTGCTACATACTAAGTTCCATATGTGAGATGGTAGCTGAACGCCTTGTCCAAAAGCATCTTACTTCTGAGAGTTGAGCCCACCCTCAGTCCCTCACAGTTCCACACTGCCTGCAGAGTGAGTTTCACACGTCTTCACCAGAGACGATTGCCAGAGGCTCCTGAGTACAAGTTAACAATGCAGACCTGGAGGGTATCTCCAGGTGCAGTAGAGTGGTAATCTTGGAAACTCCTGACTCAGAGTACTGCTACCTTCTCACTGCCATAGGAATGCAGCTAGTTGACAGCTGGCTTCAAGACATGCTTCCCTGTGAGAGCTGAGGACAGGGCAGAACCCTTCCGCATCCTGCCTGACTGTAGGAGTAGCTGCTAACATCCTTATGTTAGTGGCTGGGAGAGGTTGCGGGAAAAGCATGTGTGAGCACTGGGCCTGAACTCCCGTGTATCTGAGTTGAATACAGCGATTTCCAATGGCCTTCTTCAATCATAGTGTAGCTAGGTTCCAACTCCCATGTCCGAGTGGGTAGCAGACATCTGCCTCCCATGCATACACACTTCTGAGAGTTGAGCTTATGGCCTGTACCTCCACATCCAGCCTGCTGGTACCCTTGGCTTCTAAAAGGCCTAGGCTCGCTGTTTGACGGAAGTGCTGGGAGAGGTAATTGGAATCTCCCGGCACACAAGACGAGTGCCTCCAAGCTCAATTCACGATTTCCCAGTAATTCTTGTGGTAGACAGGTGCTACATACTAAGTTCCATATGTGAGAAGGTAGCTGAACGCCCTGTCCAAAAGCATCTTACTTCTGAGATTTGAGCATACCCTCAGTCCCTCACACTTCCACACTGCCTGCAGAGTGAGTTTCACACGTCTTCACCAGAGACGATTGCCAGAGGCTTCTGAGTACAAGTTAACAATGCAGACCTGGATGGTATCTCCAGGTGCAGTAGAGTGGTAATCTTGGAACCTCCTGACTCAGAGTACTGCTACCTTCTCACTGCCATAGGAATGCAGCTAGTTGACAGCTGGCTTCAAGACATGCTTCCCTGTGAGAGCTGAGGACAGGGCAGAACCCTCCCGCATCCTGCCTGACTGTAGGAGTAGCTGCTAACATCCTTATGTTAGTGGCTGGGAGAGGTTGCGGGAAAAGCATGTGTGAGCACTGGGCCTGAACTCCCGTGTATCTGAGTTGAATACAGCGATTTCCAATGGCCTTCTTCAATCACAGTGTAGCTAGGGTCCAACTCCCATGTCCGAGTGGGTAGCAGACATCTGCCTCCCATGCATACACACTTCTGAGAGTTGAGCTTATGGCCTGTACGTCCACATCCAGCCTGCTCGTAACCTTGGCTTCTAAAAGGCCTAGGCTCGCTGTTTGACGGAAGTGCTGGGAGAGGTAAATGGAATCAATCGGCACACAAGACTAGTGCCTCCAAGCTCAGTTCAGCGATTTCCTAGTAATTCCTGTGATAGACTGGTGCTACATACTAAGTTCCATACGTGAGAGGGTAGCTGAACGCCTTGTCCAAAACCATCTTACTTCTGAGAGTTGAGCTCAGCCTCAGTCCCTCACAGTTCCACACTGCCTGCAGAGTGAGTTTCGCAGGTCTTCAGCAGAGACGTTTGCCAGAGGCTTCTGAGACGAAGGGTAACAATGCAGACCTGGAGGGTATCCCCAGGTGCAGTCGACTGGTAATCTTGGAACCTCCTGACTCAGAATACTGCTACCTTCTCACTGCCATAGGAATGCAGCTAGTTGACAGCTGGCTTCAAGACATGCTTCCCTGTGAGAGCTTAGGACAGGGCAGAACCCTCCCGCATGCTGCCTGACTGTAGGAGTAGCTGCTAACATCCTAATGTTAGTGGCTGGGAGAGGCTGCGGGAAAAACATGTGTGAGCACTGGGCCTGAACTCCCGTGTATCTGAGTTGAATACGGCGATTTCCAACGGCTTTCCTCAACCAGAGTGTAGCTAGGTTCCAAATCCCATGTACGAGCGGGTAGCAGACATCTGCCTCCCATGCATACACACTTCTGAGAGTTGAGCTTATGGCCTGTACCTCCACAGCCAGCCTGCTGGTACCCTTGGCTTCTAAAAGGCCTAGGCTCGCTGTTTGACGGAAGTGCTGGGAGAGGTAATTGGAATCACACGGCACAAAAGACTAGTGCCTCCAAGCTCAGTTCAGGGATTTCCTAGTAATTCCTGTGGTAGAGTGGTGCTACATACTAAGTTCCATACGTGAGAGGGTAGCTGAACGCCTTGTCCAAAACCATCTTACTTCTGAGAGTTGAGCTCAGCCTCAGTCCCTCACAGTTCCACACTGCCTGCAGAGTGAGTTTCGCAGGTCTTCAGCAGAGACGTTTGCCAGAGGCTTCTGAGACGCAGGGTAACAATGCAGACCTGGAGGGTATCCCCAGGTGCAGTCGACTGATAATCTTGGAACCTCCTGACTCAGAATACTGCTACCTTCTCACTGCCATAGGAATGCAGCTAGTTGACAGCTGGCTTCAAGACATGCTTCCCTGTGAGAGCTGAGGACAGGGCAGAACCCTCCCGCATGCTGCCTGACTGTAGGAGTAGCTGCTAACATCCTTATGTTAGTGGCTGGGAGAGGTTGCGGGAAAAGCATGTGTGAGCACTGGGCCTGAACTCCCGTGTATCTGAGTTGAATACAGCGATTTCCAACGGCTTTCCTCAACCAGAGTGTAGCTAGGTTCCAAATCCCATGTACGAGCGGGTAGCAGACATCTGCCTCCCATGCATACACACTTCTGAGAGTTGAGCTTATGGCCTGTACGTCCACAGCCAGCCTGCTGGTACCCTTGGCTTCTAAAAGGCCTAGGCTCGCTGTTTGACGGAAGTGCTGGGAGAGGTAATTGGAATCTCCCGGCACACAAGACGAGTGCCTCCAAGCTCAATTCACGATTTCCCCGTAATTCTTGTGGTAGACAGGTGCTACATACTAAGTTCCATATGTGAGAAGGTAGCTGAACGCCTTGTCCAAAAGCATCTTACTTCTGAGATTTGAGCACACCCTCAGTCCCTCACACTTCCACACTGCCTGCAGAGTGTGTTTCACACGTCTTCACCAGAGACGATTGCCAGAGGCTTCTGAGTACAAGTTAACAATGCAGACCTGGAGGGTATCTCCAGGTGCAGTAGAGTGGTAATCTTGGAACCTCCTGACTCAGAGTACTGCTACATTCTCACTGCCATAGGAATGCAGCTAGTTGACAGCTGGCTTCAAGACATGCTTCCCTGTGAGAGCTGAGGACAGGGCAGAACCCTCCCGCATCCTGCCTGACTGTAGGAGTAGCTGCTAACATCCTTATGTTAGTGGCTGGGAGAGGTTGCGGGAAAAGCATGTGTGAGCACTGGGCCTGAACTCCCGTGTATCTGAGTTGAATACAGCGATTTCCAATGGCCTTCTTCAATCACAGTGTAGCTAGGTTCCAACTCCCATGTCCGAGTGGGTAGCAGACATCTGCCTCCCATGCATACACACTTCTGAGAGTTGAGCTTATGGCCTGTACCTCCACATCCAGCCTGCTGGTACCCTTGGCTTCTAAAAGGCCTAGGCTCGCTGTTTGACGGAAGTGCTGGGAGAGGTAATTGGAATCAATCGGCACACAAGACTAGTGCCTCCAAGCTCAGTTCAGCGATTTCCTAGTAATTCCTGTGGTAGACTGGTGCTACATACTAAGTTCCATACGTGAGAGGGTAGCTGAACGCCTTGTCCAAAACCATCTTACTTCTGAGAGTTGAGCTCACCCTCTGTCCCTCACATTTCCACACTGCCTGCAGAGTGAGTTTCGCAGGTCTTCAGCAGAGACGTTTGCCAGAGGCTTCTGAGACGCAGGGTAACAATGCAGACCTGGAGGGTATCCCCAGGTGCAGTCGACTGGTAATCTTGGAACCTCCTGACTCAGAATACTGCTACCTTCTCACTGCCATAGGAATGCAGCTTGTTGACAGCTAGCTGGCTTCAAGACTTGCTTCCCTGAGAGAGCTGAGGACAGGGCAGAACCCTCCGGCATGCTGCCTGACTGTAGGAGTAGCTGCTAACATCCTAATGTTAGTGGCTGGGAGAGGTTGCGGGAAAAGCGTGTGTGAGCACTGGGACTGAACTCCCGTGTATCTGAGTTGAATACAGCGATTTCCAACGGCTTCCCTCAACCAGAGTGTAGCTAGGTTCCAAATCCCATGTACGACCGGGTAGCAGACATCTGCCTCCCATGCATACACACTTCTGAGAGTTGAGCTTATGGCCTGTACCTGCACAGCCAGCCTGCTGGTACCCTTGGCTTCTAAAAGGCCTAGGCTCGCTGTTTGACGGAAGTGCTGGGAGAGGTAATTGGAATCTCCCGGCACACAAGACGAGTGCCTCCAAGCTCAATTCACGATTTCCCAGTAATTCTTGTGGTAGACAGCTGCTACATACTAAGTTCCATATGTGAGATGGTAGCTGAACGCCTTGTCCAAAAGCATCTTACTTCTGAGAGTTGAGCCCACCCTCAGTCCCTCACAGTTCCACACTGCCTGCAGAGTGAGTTTCACACGTCTTCACCAGAGACGATTGCCAGAGGCTCCTGAGTACAAGTTAACAATGCAGACCTGGAGGGTATCTCCAGGTGCAGTAGAGTGGTAATCTTGGAAACTCCTGACTCAGAGTACTGCTACCTTCTCACTGCCATAGGAATGCAGCTAGTTGACAGCTGGCTTCAAGACATGCTTCCCTGTGAGAGCTGAGGACAGGGCAGAACCCTTCCGCATCCTGCCTGACTGTAGGAGTAGCTGCTAACATCCTTATGTTAGTGGCTGGGAGAGGTTGCGGGAAAAGCATGTGTGAGCACTGGGCCTGAACTCCCGTGTATCTGAGTTGAATACAGCGATTTCCAATGGCCTTCTTCAATCATAGTGTAGCTAGGTTCCAACTCCCATGTCCGAGTGGGTAGCAGACATCTGCCTCCCATGCATACACACTTCTGAGAGTTGAGCTTATGGCCTGTACCTCCACATCCAGCCTGCTGGTACCCTTGGCTTCTAAAAGGCCTAGGCTCGCTGTTTGACGGAAGTGCTGGGAGAGGTAATTGGAATCTCCCGGCACACAAGACGAGTGCCTCCAAGCTCAATTCACGATTTCCCAGTAATTCTTGTGGTAGACAGGTGCTACATACTAAGTTCCATATGTGAGAAGGTAGCTGAACGCGTTGTCCAAAAGCATCTTACTTCTGAGAGTTGAGCACACCCTCAGTCCCTCACACTTCCACACTGCCTGCAGAGTGAGTTTCACACGTCTTCACCAGAGACGATTGCCAGAGGCTTCTGAGTACAAGTTAACAATGCAGACCTGGAGGGTATCTCCAGGTGCAGTAGAGTGGTAATCTTGGAACCTCCTGACACAGAGTACTGCTACCTTCTCACTGCCATAGGAATGCAGCTAGTTGACAGCTGGCTTCAAGACATGCTTCCCTGTGAGAGCTGAGGACAGGGCAGAACCCTCCCGCATCCTGCCTGACTGTAGGAGTAGCTGCTAACATCCTTATGTTAGTGCCTGGGAGAGGTTGCGGGAAAAGCATGTGTGAGCACTGGGCCTGAACTCCCGTGTATCTGAGTTGAATACAGCGATTTCCAATGGCCTTCTTCAATCACAGTGTAGCTAGGTTCCAACTCCCATGTCCGAGTGGGTAGCAGACATCTGCCTCCCATGCATACACACTTCTGAGAGTTGAGCTTATGGCCTGTACCTTCACAGCCAGCCTGCTGGTACCCTTGGCTTCTAAAAGGCCTAGGCTCGCTGTTTGACGGAAGTGCTGGGAGAGGTAATTGGAATCTCCCGGCACACAAGACGAGTGCCTCCAAGCTCAATTCACGATTTCCCAGTAATTCTTGTGGTAGACAGGTGCTACATACTAAGTTCCATATGTAAGATGGTAGCTGAACGCCTTGTCCAAAAGCATCTTACTTCTGAGAGTTGAGCCCACCCTCATTCCCTCACAGTTCCACACTGCCTGCAGAGTGAGTTTCACACGTCTTCACCAGAGACGATTGCCAGAGGCTTCTGAGTACAAGTTAACAATGCAGAACTGGAGGGTATCTCCAGGTGCAGTAGACTGGTAATCTTGGAACCTCCTGACTCAGAGTACTGCTACCTTCTCACTGCCATAGGAATGCAGCTAGTTGACAGCTGGCTTCAAGACATGCTTCCCTGTGAGAGCTGAGGACAGGGCAGAACCCTCCCGCATCCTGCCTGACTGTAGGAGTAGCTCCTAACATCCTTATGTTAGTGCCTGGGAGACGTTGCGGGAAAAGCATGTGTGAGCACTGGGCCTGAACTCCCGTGTATCTGAGTTGAATACAGCGATTTCCAATGGCCTTCTTTAATCACAGTGCAGCTAGGTTCCAACTCCCATGTCCGAGTGGGTAGCAGACATCTGCCTCCCATGCATACACACTTCTGAGAGTTGAGCTTATGGCCTGTACCTCCACAGCCAGCCTGCTGGTACCCTTGGCTTCTAAAAGGCCTAGGCTCGCTGTTTGATGGAAGTGCTGGGAGAGGTAATTGGATTCACCCGGCACACAAGACTAGTGCCTCCAAGCTCAGTTCAGTGATTTCCTAGTAATTCCTGTGGTAGACTGGTGCTACATACTAAGTTCCATACGTGAGAGGGTAGCTGAACGCCTTGTCCAAAACCATCTTACTTCTGAGAGTTGAGCTCAGCCTCAGTCCCTCACAGTTCCACACTGCCTGCAGAGTGAGTTTCGCAGGTCTTCAGCAGAGACGTTTGCCAGAGGCTTCTGAGACGCAGGGTAACAATGCAGACCTGGAGGGTATCCCCAGGTGCAGTCGACTGATAATCTTGGAACCTCCTGACTCAGAATACTGCTACCTTCTCACTGCCATAGGAATGCAGCTAGTTGACAGCTGGCTTCAAGACATGCTTCCCTGTGAGAGCTGAGGACAGGGCAGAACCCTCCCGCATGCTGCCTGACTGTAGGTGTAGCTGCTAACATCCTTATGTTAGTGGCTGAGAGAGGTTGCGGGAAAAGCATGTGTGAGCACTGGGCCTGAACTCCCGTGTATCTGAGTTGAATACAGCGATTTCCAACGGCTTTCCTCAACCAGAGTGTAGCTAGGTTCCAAATCCCATGTACGAGCGGGTAGCAGACATCTGCCTCCCATGCATACACACTTCTGAGAGTTGAGCTTATGGCCTGTACCTCCACATCCAGCCTGCTGGTACCCTTGGCTTCTAAAAGGCCTAGGCTCGCTGTTTGACGGAAGTGCTGGGAGAGGTAATTGGAATCTCCCGGCACACAAGACGAGTGCCTCCAAGCTCAATTCACGATTTCCCAGTAATTCTTGTGGTAGACAGGTGCTACATACTAAGTTCCATATGTGAGAAGGTAGCTGAACGCCTTGTCCAAAAGCATCTTACTTCTGAGAGTTGAGCACACCCTCAGTCCCTCACACTTCCACACTGCCTGCAGAGTGAGATTCACACGTCTTCACCAGAGACGATTGCCAGAGGCTTCTGAGTACAAGTTAACAATGCAGACCTGGAGGGTATCTCCAGGTGCAGTAGAGTGGTAATCTTGGAACCTCCTGACTCAGAGTACTGCTACCTTCTCACTGCCATAGGAATGCAGCTAGTTGACAGCTGGCTTCAAGACATGCTTCCCTGTGAGAGCTGAGGACAGGGCAGAACCCTCCCGCATTTTGCCTGACTGTAGGAATAGCTGCTAACATCCTTATGTTAGTGGCTGGGAGAGGTTGCGGGAAAAGCATGTGTGAGCACTGGGCCTGAACTCCCGTGTATCTGAGTTGAATACAGCGATTTCCAATGGCCTTCTTCAATCACAGTATAGCTAGGTTCCAACTCCCATGTCCGAGTGGGTAGCAGACATCTGCCTCCCATGCATACACACTTCTGAGAGTTGAGCTTATGGCCTGTACCTCCGCATCCAGCCTGCTGGTACCCTTGGCTTCTAAAAGGCCTAGGCTCGCTGTTTGACGGAAGTGCTGGGAGAGGTAATTGGAATCACCCGACACACAAGACTAGTGCCTCCAAGCTCAGTTCAGCGATTTCCTAGTAATTCCTGTGGTAGACTGGTGCTACATACTAAGTTCCATACGTGAGAGGGTAGCTGAACGCCTTGTCCAAAACCATCTTACTTCTGAGAGTTGAGCTCAGCCTCAGTCCCTCACAGTTCCACACTGCCTGCAGAGTGAGTTTCGCAGGTCTTCAGCAGAGACGTTTGCCAGAGGCTTCTGAGACGCAGGGTAACAATGCAGACCTGGAGGGTATCCCCAGGTGCAGTCGACAGGTAATCTTGGAACCTCCTGACTCAGAATACTGCTACCTTCTCACTGCCATAGGAATGCAGCTAGTTGACAGCTGGCTTCAAGACATGCTTCCCTGTGAGAGCTGAGGACAGGGCAGAACCCTCCCGCATGCTGCCTGACTGTAGGAGTAGCTGCTAACATCCTTATGTTAGTGGCTGGGAGAGGTTGCGGGAAAAGCATGTGTGAGCACTGGGCCTGAACTCCCGTGTATCTGAGTTGAATACAGCGATTTCCAACGGCTTTCCTCAACCAGAGTGTAGCTAGGTTCCAAATCCCATGTACGAGCGGGTAGCAAACATCTGCCTCCCATGCATACACACTTCTGAGAGTTGAGCTTATGGCCTGTACCTCCACATCCAGCCTGCTGGTACCCTTGGCTTCTAAAAGGCCTAGGCTCGCTGTTTGACGGAAGTGCTGGGAGAGGTAATTGGAATCACCCGGCACACAAGACGAGTGCCTCCAAGCTCAATTCACGATTTCCCAGTAATTCTTGTGGTAGACAGGTGCTACATACTAAGTTCCATATGTGAGAAGGTAGCTGAACGCCTTGTCCAAAAGCATCTTACTTCTGAGAGTTGAGCACACCCTCAGTCCCTCACACTTCCACACTGCCTGCAGAGTGAGTTTCACACGTCTTCACCAGAGACGATTGCCAGAGGCTTCTGAGTACAAGTTAACAATGCAGACCTGGAGGGTATCTCCAGGTGCAGTAGAGTGGTAATCTTGGAACCTCCTGACTCAGAGTACTGCTACCTTCTCACTGCCATAGGAATGCAGCTAGTTGACAGCTGGCTTCAAGACATGCTTCCCTGTGAGAGCTGAGGACAGGGCAGAACCCTCCCGCATCCTGCCTGACTGTAGGAATAGCTGCTAACATCCTTATGTTAGTGGCTGGGAGAGGTTGCGGGAAAAGCATGTGTGAGCACTGGGCCTGAACTCCCGTGTATCTGAGTTGAATACAGCGATTTCCAATGGCCTTCTTCAATCACAGTATAGCTAGGTTCCAACTCCCATGTCCGAGTGGGTAGCAGACATCTGCCTCCCATGCATACACACTTCTGAGAGTTGAGCTTATGGCCTGTACCTCCACATCCAGCCTGCTGGTACCCTTGGCTTCTAAAAGGCCTAGGCTCGCTGTTTGACGGAAGTGCTGGGAGAGGTAATTGGAATCACCCGGCACACAAGACTAGTGCCTCCAGCTCAGTTCAGCGATTTCCTAGTAATTCCTGTGGTAGACTGGTGCTACATACTAAGTTCCATACGTGAGAGGGTAGCTGAACGCCTTGTCCAAAAGCATCTTACTTCTGAGAGTTGAGCTCAGCCTCAGTCCCTCACAGTTCCACACTGCCTGCAGAGTGAGTTTCGCAGGTCTTCAGCAGAGACGTTTGCCAGAGGCTTCTGAGACGCAGGGTAACAATGCAGACCTGGAGGGTATCCCCAGGTGCAGTCGACAGGTAATCTTGGAACCTCCTGACTCAGAATACTGCTAAATTCTCACTGCCATAGGAATGCAGCTAGTTGACAGCTGGCTTCAAGACATGCTTCCCTGTGAGAGCTGAGGACAGGGCAGAACCCTCCCGCATGCTGCCTGACTGTAGGAGTAGCTGCTAACATCCTTATGTTAGTGGCTGGGAGAGGTTGCGGGAAAAGCATGTGTGAGCACTGGGCCTGAACTCCCGTGTATCTGAGTTGAATACAGCGATTTCCAACGGCTTTCCTCAACCAGAGTGTAGCTAGGTTCCAAATCCCATGTACGAGCGGGTAGCAGACATCTGCCTCCCATGCATACACACTTCTGAGAGTTGAGCTTATGGCCTGTACCTCCACATCCAGCCTGCTGGTACCCTTGGCTTCTAAAAGGCCTAGGCTCGCTGTTTGACGGAAGTGCTGGGAGAGGTAATTGGAATCACCCGGCACACAAGACGAGTGCCTCCAAGCTCAGTTCAGCGATTTCCTAGTAATTCCTGTGGTAGACTGGTGCTACATACTAATTTCCATACGTGAGAGGGTAGCTGAACGCCTTGTCCAAAACCATCTTACTTCTGAGAGTTGAGCTCAGCCTCAGTCCCTCACAGTTCCACACTGCCTGCAGAGTGAGTTTCGCAGGTCTTCAGCAGAGACGTTTGCCAGAGGCTTCTGAGACGCAGGGTAACAATGCAGACCTGGAGGGTATCCCCAGGTGCAGTCGACTGGTAATCTTGGAACCTCCTGACTCAGAATACTGCTACCTTCTCACTGCCATAGGAATGCAGCTAGTTGACAGCTGGCTTCAAGACATGCTTCCCTGTGAGAGCTGAGGACAGGGCAGAACCCTCCCGCATGCTGCCTGACTGTAGGAGTAGCTGCTAACATCCTTATGTTAGTGGCTGGGAGAGGTTGCGGGAAAAGCATGTGTGAGCACTGGGCCTGAACTCCCGTGTATCTGAGTTGAATACAGCGATTTGCAACGGCTTTCCTCAACCAGAGTGTAGCTAGGTCCCAAATCCCATGTACGAGCGGGTAGCAGACATCTGCCTCCCATGCATACACACTTCTGAGAGTTGAGCTTATGGCCTGTACCTCCACATCCAGCCTGCTGGTACCCTTGGCTTCTAAAAGGCCTAGGCTCGCTGTTTGACGGAAGTGCTGGGAGAGGTAATTGGAATCTCCCGGCACACAAGATGAGTGCCTCCAAGCTCAATTCACGATTTCCCAGTAATTCTTGTGGTAGACAGGTGCTACATACTAAGTTCCATATGTGAGAAGGTAGCTGAACGCCTTGTCGAAAAGCATCTTACTTCTGAGAGTTGAGCACACCCTCAGTCCCTCACACTTCCACACTGCCTGCAGAGTGAGTTTCACACGTCTTCACCAGAGACGATTGCCAGAGGCTTCTGAGTACAAGTTAACAATGCAGACCTGGAGGGTATCTCCAGGTGCAGTAGAGTGGTAATCTTGGAACCTCCTGACTCAGAGTACTGCTACCTTCTCACTGCCATAGGAATGCAGCTAGTTGACAGCTGGCTTCAAGACATGCTTCCCTGTGAGAGCTGAGGACAGGGCAGAACCCTCCCGCGTCCTGCCTGACTGTAGGATTAGCTGCTAACATCCTAATGTTAGTGGCTGGGAGAGGTTGCCGGAAAAGCATGTGTGAGCACTGGGCCTGAACTCCCGTGTATCTGAGTTGAATACAGCGATTTCCAATGGCCTTCGTCAATCACAGTGTAGCTAGGTTCCAACTCCCATGTCCGAGTTGGTAGCAGACATCTGCGTCCCATGCATACACACTTCTGAGAGTTGAGCTTATGGCCTGTACCTCCACATCAAGCCTGCTGGTACCCTTGGCTTCTAAAAGGCCTAGGCTCGCTGTTTGACGGAAGTGCTGGGAGAGGTAATTGGAATCACCCGGCACACAAGACTAGTGCCTCCAAGCTCAGTTCAGCGATTTCCTAGTAATTCCTGTGGTAGACTGGTGCTACATACTAAGTTCCATACGTGAGAGGGTAGCTGAACTCCTTGCCCAAAACCATCTTACTTCTGAGAGTTGAGCTCAGCCTCAGTCCCTCACAGTTCCACACTGCCTGCAGAGTGAGTTTCGCAGGTCTTCAGCAGAGACGTTTGCCAGAGGCTTCTGAGACGCAGGGTAACAATGCAGACCTGGAGGGTATCCCCAGGTGCAGTAGACTGGTAATCTTGGAACCTCCTGACTCAGAGTACTGCTACCTTCTCACTGCCATAGGAATGCAGCTAGTTGACAGCTGGCTTCAAGACATGCTTCCCTCTGAGAGCTGAGGACAGGGCAGAACCCTCCCGCATGCTGCCTGACTGTAGGAGTAGCTGCTAACATCCTTATGTTAGTGCCTGGGAGAGGTTGCGGGAAAAGCATGTGTGAGCACTGGGCCTGAACTCCCGTGTATCTGAGTTGAATAGAGCGATTTCCACCGGCTTTCCTCAACCAGAGTGTAGCTAGGTTCCAAATCCCATGTACGAGCGGGTAGCAGACATCTGCCTCCCATGCATACACACTTCTGAGAGTTGAGCTTATGGCCTGTACCTCCAGAGCCATCCTGCTGGTACCCTTGGCTTCTAAAAGGCCTAGGCTCGGTGTTTGACGGAAGTGCTGGGAGAGGTAATTGGAATCTCCCGGCACACAAGACGAGTGCCTCCAAGCTCAATTCACGATTTCCCAGTAATTCTTGTGGTAGACAGGTGCTACATACTAAGTTCCATATGTGAGAAGGTAGCTGAACGCCTTGTCCAAAAGCATCTTACTTCTGAGAGTTGAGCACACCCTCAGTCCCTCACACTTCCACACTGCCTGCAGAGTGAGTTTCACACGTCTTCACCAGAGACGATTGCCAGAGGCTTCTGAGTACAAGTTAACAATGCAGACCTGGAGGGTATCTCCAGGTGCAGTAGAGTGGTAATCTTGGAACCTCCTGACTCAGAGTACTGCTACCTTCTCACTGCCATAGGAATGCAGCTAGTTGACAGCTGGCTTCAAGACATGCTTCCCTGTGAGAGCTGAGGACAGGGCAGAACCCTCCCGCATCCTGCCTGACTGTAGGATTAGCTGCTAACATCCTAATGTTAGTGGCTGGGAGAGGTTGCGGGAAAAGCATGTGTGAGCACTGGGCCTGAACTCCCGTGTATCTGAGTTGAATACAGCGATTTCCAATGGCCTTCGTCAATCACAGTGTAGCTAGGTTCCAACTCCCATGTCCGAGTGGGTAGCAGACATCTGCCTCCCATGCATACACACTTCTGAGAGTTGAGCTTATGGCCTGTACCTCCACATAAAGCCTGCTGGTACCCTTGGCTTCTAAAAGGCCTAGGCTCGCTGTTTGACGGAAGTGCTGGGAGAGGTAATTGGAATCACCCGGCACACAAGACTAGTGCCTCCAAGCTCAGTTCAGCGATTTCCTAGTAATTCCTGTGGTAGACTGGTGCTACATACTAAGTTCTATACGTGAAAGGGTAGCTGAACGCCTTGTCCAAAACCATCTCATTTCTGAGAGTTGAGCTCAGCCTCAGTCCCTCACAGTTCCACACTGCCTGCAGAGTGAGTTTCGCAGGTCTTCAGCAGAGACGTTTGCCAGAGGCTTCTGAGACGCAGGGTAACAATGCAGACCTGGAGGGTATCCCCAGGTGCAGTCGACTGGTAATCTTGGAACCTCCTGACTCAGAATACTGCTACCTTCTCACTGCCATAGGAATGCAGCTAGTTGACAGCTGGCTTCAAGGGATGCTTCCCTGTGAGAGCTGAGGACAGGGCAGAACCCTCCCGCATGCTGCCTGACTGTAGGAATAGCTGCTAACATCCTTATGTTAGTGGCTGGGAGAGGTTGCGTGAAAAGCATGTGTGAGCACTGGGCCTGAACTTCCGTGTATCTGAGTTGAATACAGCGATTTCCAACGGCTATCCTCAACCAGAGTGTAGCTAGGTTCCAAATCCCATGTACGAGCGGGTAGCAGACATCTGCCTCCCATGCATACACACTTCTGAGAGTTGAGCTCATGGCCTGTACCTCCACATCCAGCCTGCTGGTACCCTTGGCTTCTAAAAGGCCTAGGCTCGCTGTTTGACGGAAGTGCTGGGAGAGGTAATTGGAATCTCCTGGCACACAAGACGAGTGCCTCCAAGCTCAATTCACGATTTCCCAGTAATTCTTGTGGTAGACAGGTGCTACATACTAAGTTCCATATGTGAGAAGGTAGCTGAACGCCTTGTCCAAAAGCATCTTACTTCTGAGAGTTGAGCACACCCTCAGTCCCTCACAGTTCCACACTGCTTGCAGAGTGAGTTTCACACGTCTTCACCAGAGACGATTGCCAGAGGCTTCTGAGTACAAGTTAACAATGCAGACCTGGAGGGTATCTCCAGGTGCAGTAGAGTGGTAATCTTGGAACCTCCTGACTCAGAGTACTGCTACCTTCTCACTGCCATAGGAATGCAGCTAGTTGACAGCTGGCTTCAAGACATGCTTCCCTGTGAGAGCTGAGGACAGAGCAGAACCCTCCCGCTTCCTGCCTGACTGTAGGAGTAGCTGCTAACATCCTTATGTTAGTGCCTGGGAGAGGTTGCGGGAAAAGCATGTGTGAGCACTGGGCCTGAACTCCCGTGTATCTGAGTTGAATACAGCGATTTCCAATGGCCTTCTTCAATCACAGTGTAGCTAGGTTCCAACTCCCATGTCCGAGTGGGTAGCAGACATCTGCCTCCCATGCATACACACTTCTGAGAGTTGAGCTTATGGCCTGTACCTCCACAGCCAGCCTGCTGGTACCCTTGGCTTCTAAAAGGCCTAGGCTCGCTGTTTGACGGAAGTGCTGGGAGAGGTAATTGGAATCTCCCGGCACACAAGACGAGTGCCTCCAAGCTCAATTCACGATTTCCCAGTAATTCTTGTGGTAGACAGGTGCTACATACTAAGTTCCATATGTAAGATGGTAGCTGAACGCCTTGTCCAAAAGCATCTTACTTCTGAGAGTTGAGCCCACCCTCATTCCCTCACAGTTCCACACTGCCTGCAGAGTGAGTTTCACACGTCTTCACCAGAGACGATTGCCAGAGGCTTCTGAGTACAAGTTAACAATGCAGAACTGGAGGGTATCTCCAGGTGCAGTAGAGTGGTAATCTTGGAACCTCCTGACTCAGAGTACTGCTACCTTCTCACTGCCATAGGAATGCAGCTAGTTGACAGCTGGCTTCAAGACATGCTTCCCTGTGAGAGCTGAGGACAGGGCAGAACCCTCCCGCATCCTGCCTGACTGTAGGAGTAGCTCCTAACATCCTTATGTTAGTGCCTGGGAGACGTTGCGGGAAAAGCATGTGTGAGCACTGGGCCTGAACTCCCGTGTATCTGAGTTGAATATAGCGATTTCCAATGGCCTTCTTTAATCACAGTGCAGCTAGGTTCCAACTCCCATGTCCGAGTGGGTAGCAGACATCTGCCTCCCATGCATACACACTTCTGAGAGTTGAGCTTATGGCCTGTACCTCCACATCCAGCCTGCTGGTACCCTTGGCTTCTAAAAGGCCTAGGCTCGCTGTTTGACGGAAGTGCTGGGAGAGGTAATTGGAATCTCCCGGCACACAAGACGAGTGCCTCCATGTTCAATTCACGATTTCCCGGTAATTCTTGTGGTAGACAGGTGCTACATACTAAGTTCCATATGTGAGAAGGTAGCTGAACGCCTTGTCCAAAAGCATCTTACTTCTGAGATTTGAGCACACCCTCAGTCCCTCACACTTCCACACTGTCTGCAGAGTGAGTTTCACACGTCTTCACCAGAGACGATTGCCAGAGGCTTCTGAGTACAAGTTAACAATGCAGACCTGGAGGGTATTTCCAGGTGCAGTAGAGTGGTAATCTTGGAAACTCCTGAATCAGAGTACTGCTACCTTCTCACTGCCATAGGAATGCAGCTAGTTGACAGCTGGCTTCAAGACATGCTTCCCTGTGAGAGCTGAGGACAGGCCAGAACCCTCCCGCATCCTGCCTGACTGTAGGAGTAGCTGCTAACATCCTAATGTTAGTGGCTGGGAGAGGTTGCGGGAAAAGCATGTGTGAACACTGGTCCTGAACTCCCGTGTATCTGAGTTGAATACAGCGATTTCCAATGGTCTTCTTCAATCACAGTGTAGCTAGGTTCCAACTCCCATGTACGAGCGGGTAGCAGACATCTGCCTCCCATGCATACACACTTCTGAGAGTTGAGCTTATGGCCTGTACCTCCACATCCAGCCTGCTGGTACCCTTGGCTTCTAAAAGGCCTAGGCTCGCTGTTTGACGGAAGTGCTGGGAGAGGTAATTGGAATCTCCCGGCACACAAGACGAGTGCCTCCAAGCTCAATTCACGATTTCCCAGTAATTCTTGTGGTAGACAGGTGCTACATACTAAGTTCCATATGTGAGAAGGTAGCTGAACGCCTTGTCCAAAAGCATCTTACTTCTGAGAGTTGAGCCCACCCTCAGTCCCTCACACTTCCACACTGCCTGCAGAGTGAGTTTCACACGTTTTCACCAGAGACGATTGCCAGAGGCTTCTGAGTACAAGTTAACAATGCAGACCTGGAGGGTATCTCCAGGTGCAGTAGAGTGGTAATCTTGGAACCTCCTGACTCAGAGTACTGCTACCTTCTCACTGCCATAGTAATGCAGCTAGTTGACAGCTGGCTTCAAGACATGCTTCCCTGTGAGAGCTGAGGACAGGGCAGAACCCTCCCGCATCCTGCCTGACTGTAGGAGTAGCTGCTAACATCCTTATGTTAGTGGCTGGGAGAGGTTGCGGGAAAAGCATGTGTGAGCACTGGGCCTGAACTCCCGTGTATCTGAGTTGAATACAGCGATTTCCAATGGCCTTCTTCAATCACAGTGTAGCTAGGTTCCAACTCCCATGTCCGAGTGGGTAGCAGACATCTGCCTCCCATGCATACACACTTCTGAGAGTTGAGCTTATGGCCTGTACCTCCACAGCCAGCCTGCTGGTACCCTCGGCTTCTAAAAGGCCTAGGCTCGCTGTTTGACGGAAGTGCTGGGAGAGGTAATTGGAATCTCGCGGCACACAAGACGAGTGCCTCCAAGCTCAATTCACGATTTCCTAGTAATTCCTGTGGTAGACTGGTGCTACATACTAAGTTCCGTACGTGAGAGGGTAGCTGAACGACTTGTCCAAAACCATCTTACTTCTGAGAGTTGAGCTCAGCCTCAGTCCCTCACAGTTCCACACTGCCTGCAGAGTGAGTTTCGCAGGTCTTCAGCAGAGACGTTTGCCAGAGGCTTCTGAGACGCAGGGTAACAATGCAGACCTGGAGGGTATCTCCAGGTGTAGTCGACTGGTAATCTTGGAACCTCCTGACTCAGAATACTGCTACCTTCTCACTGCCATAGGAATGCAGCTAGTTGACAGCTGGCTTCAAGACATGCTTCCCTGTGAGAGCTGAGGACAGGGCAGAACCCTCCCGCATCCTGCCTGACTGTAGGAGTAGCTGCTAACATCCTTATGTTAGTGGCGGTGAGAGGTTGCGGGAAAAGCATGTGTGAGCACTGGGCCTGAACTCCCGTGTATCTGAGTTGAATACAGCGATTTCCAACGGCTTTCCTCAACCAGAGTGTAGCTAGGTTCCAAATCCCATGTACGAGCGGGTAGCAGACATCTGCCTCCCATGCATACACACTTCTGAGAGTTGAGCTTATGGCCTGTACCTCCACAGCCAGCCTGCTGGTACCCTTGGCTTCTAAAAGGCCTCGGCTCGCTGTTTGACGGAAGTGCTGGGAGAGGTAATTGGAATCTCCCGGCACACAAGACGAGTGCCTCCAAGCTCAATTCACGATTTCCCAGTAATTCTTGTGGTAGACAGGTGCTACATACTAAGTTCCATATGTGAGAAGGTAGCTGAACGCCTTGTCCAAAAGCATCTTACTTCTGAGATTTGAGCCCACCCTCAGTCCCTCACAGTTCCACACTGCCTGCAGAGTGAGTTTCACACGTCTTCACCAGAGACGATTGCCAGAGGCTTCTGAGTGCAAGTTAACAATGCAGACCTGGAGGGTATCTCCAGGTGCAGTAGAGTGGTAATCTTGGAACCTCCTGACTCAGAGTACTGCTACCTTCTCACTGCCATAGGAATGCAGCTAGTTGACAGCTGGCTTCAAGAGATGCTTCCCTGTGAGAGCTGAGGACAGGGCAGAACCCTCCCGCATCCTGCCTGACTGTAGCAGTAGCTGCTAACATCCTAATGTTAGTGGCTGGGAGAGTTTGCCGGAAAAGCATGTGTGAGCACTGGGCCTGAACTCCCGTGTATCTGAGTTGAATACAGCGATTTCCAATGGCCTTCTTCAATCACAGTGTAGCTAGGTTCCAACTCCCATGTCCGAGTGGGTAGCAGACATCTGCCTCCCATGCATACACACTTCTGAGAGTTGAGCTTATGGCCTGTACCTGCACATCCAGCCTGCTCGTACCCTTGGCTTCTAAAAGGCCTAGGCTCGCTGTTTGACGGAAGTGCTGGGAGAGGTAATTGGAATCACCCGGCACACAAGACTAGTGCCTCCAAGCTCAGTTCAGCGATTTCCTAGTAATTCCTGTGGTAGACTGGTGCTACATACTAAGTTCCATACGTGAGAGTGTAGCTGAACGCCTTGTCCAAAACCATCTTACTTCTGAAAGTTGAGCTCAGCCTCAGTCCCTCACAGTTCCACACTGCCTGCAGAGTGAGTTTCGCAGGTCTTCAGCAGAGACGTTTGCCAGAGGCTTCTGAGACGCAGGGTAACAATGCAGACCTGGAGGGTATCCCCAGGTGCAGTAGACTGGTAATCTTGGAACCTCCTGACTCAGAGTACTGCTATCTTCTCACTGCCATAGGAATGCAGCTAGTTGACAGCTGGCTTCAAGACATGCTTCCCTGTGAGAGCTGAGGACAGGCCAGAACCCTCCCGCATCCTGCCTGACTGTAGGAGTAGCTGCTAACATCCTAATGTTAGTGGCTGGGAGAGGTTGCGGGAAAAGCATGTGTGAACACTGGTCCTGAACTCCCGTG
The DNA here is from genome assembly GCF_048164855.1 of Canis lupus baileyi. Lineage (NCBI taxonomy): Eukaryota > Metazoa > Chordata > Mammalia > Carnivora > Canidae > Canis > Canis lupus. Next base: position 77,152,490 of record NC_132844.1, on the reverse strand, counting down.
TATGTGAGTTGAATACAGCGATTTCCAATGGTCTTCTTCAATCACAGTGTAGCTAGGTTCCAACTCCCATGTACGAGCGGGTAGCAGACATCTGCCTCCCATGCATACACACTTCTGAGAGTTGAGCTTATGGCCTGTACCTCCACATCCAGCCTGCTGGTACCCTTGGCTTCTAAAAGGCCTAGGCTCGCTGTTTGACGGAAGTGCTGGGAGAGGTAATTGGAATCTCCCGGCACACAAGACGAGTGCCTCCAAGCTCAATTCACGATTTCCCAGTAATTCTTGTGGTAGACAGGTGCTACATACTAAGTTCCATATGTGAGAAGGTAGCTGAACGCCTTGTCCAAAAGCATCTTACTTCTGAGAGTTGAGCCCACCCTCAGTCCCTCACACTTCCACACTGCCTGCAGAGTGAGTTTCACACGTCTTCACCAGAGACGATTGCCAGAGGCTTCTGAGTACAAGTTAACAATGCAGACCTGGAGGGTATCTCCAGGTGCAGTAGAGTGGTAATCTTGGAACCTCCTGACTCAGAGTACTGCTACCTTCTCACTGCCATAGTAATGCAGCTAGTTGACAGCTGGCTTCAAGACATGCTTCCCTGTGAGAGCTGAGGACAGGGCAGAACCCTCCCGCATCCTGCCTGACTGTAGGAGTAGCTGCTAACATCCTTATGTTAGTGGCTGGGAGAGGTTGCGGGAAAAGCATGTGTGAGCACTGGGCCTGAACTCCCGTGTATCTGAGTTGAATACAGCGATTTCCAATGGCCTTCTTCAATCACAGTGTAGCTAGGTTCCAACTCCCATGTCCGAGTGGGTAGCAGACATCTGCCTCCCATGCATACACACTTCTGAGAGTTGAGCTTATGGCCTGTACCTCCACAGCCAGCCTGCTGGTACCCTCGGCTTCTAAAAGGCCTAGGCTCGCTGTTTGACGGAAGTGCTGGGAGAGGTAATTGGAATCTCCCGGCACACAAGACGAGTGCCTCCAAGCTCAATTCACGATTTCCTAGTAATTCCTGTGGTAGACTGGTGCTACATACTAAGTTCCGTACGTGAGAGGGTAGCTGAACGACTTGTCCAAAACCATCTTACTTCTGAGAGTTGAGCTCAGCCTCAGTCCCTCACAGTTCCACACTGCCTGCAGAGTGAGTTTCGCAGGTCTTCAGCAGAGACGTTTGCCAGAGGCTTCTGAGACGCAGGGTAACAATGCAGACCTGGAGGGTATCTCCAGGTGTAGTCGACTGGTAATCTTGGAACCTCCTGACTCAGAATACTGCTACCTTCTCACTGCCATAGGAATGCAGCTAGTTGACAGCTGGCTTCAAGACATGCTTCCCTGTGAGAGCTGAGGACAGGGCAGAACCCTCCCGCATCCTGCCTGACTGTAGCAGTAGCTGCTAACATCCTAATGTTAGTGGCTGGGAGAGTTTGCCATAAAAGCATGTGTGAGCACTGGGCCTGAACTCCCGTGTATCTGAGTTGAATACAGCGATTTCCAATGGCCTTCTTCAATCACAGTGTAGCTAGGTTCCAACTCCCATGTCCGAGTGGGTAGCAGACATCTGCCTCCCATGCATACACACTTCTGAGAGTTGAGCTTATGGCCTGTACCTGCACATCCAGCCTGCTCGTACCCTTGGCTTCTAAAAGGCCTAGGCTCGCTGTTTGACGGAAGTGCTGGGAGAGGTAATTGGAATCACCCGGCACACAAGACTAGTGCCTCCAAGCTCAGTTCAGCGATTTCCTAGTAATTCCTGTGGTAGACTGGTGCTACATACTAAGTTCCATACGTGAGAGTGTAGCTGAACGCCTTGTCCAAAACCATCTTACTTCTGAAAGTTGAGCTCAGCCTCAGTCCCTCACAGTTCCACACTGCCTGCAGAGTGAGTTTCGCAGGTCTTCAGCAGAGACGTTTGCCAGAGGCTTCTGAGACGCAGGGTAACAATGCAGACCTGGAGGGTATCCCCAGGTGCAGTCGACTGGTAATCTTGGAACCTCCTGACTCAGAATACTGCTACCTTCTCACTGCCATAGGAATGCAGCTAGTTGATAGCTAGCTGGCTTCAAGACATGCTTCCCTGAGAGAGCTGAGGACAGGGCAGAACCCTCCCGCATGCTGCCTGACTGTAGGAGTAGCTGCTAACATCCTTATGTTAGTGGCTGGGAGAGGTTGCGGGAAAAGCATGTGTGAGCACTGGGCCTGAACTCCCGTGTATCTGAGTTGAATACAGCGATTTCCAACGGCTTTCCTCAACCAGAGTGTAGCTAGGTTCCAAATCCCATGTACGAGCGGGTAGCAGACATCTGCCTCCCATGCATACACACTTCTGAGAGTTGAGCTTATGGCCTGTACCTCCACATCCAGCCTGCTGGTACCCTTGTCTTCTAAAAGTCCTAGGCTCGCTGTTTGACGGAAGTGCTGGGAGAGGTAATTGGAATCTCCCGGCACACAAGACGAGTGCCTCCAAGCTCAATTCACGATTTCCCAGTAATTCTTGTGGTAGACAGGTGCTACATACTAAGTTCCATATGTAAGATGGTAGCTGAACGCCTTGTCCAAAAGCATCTTACTTCTGAGAGTTGAGCCCACCCTCATTCCCTCACAGTTCCACACTGCCTGCAGAGTGATTTTCACACGTCTTCACCAGAGACGATTGCCAGAGGCTTCTGAGTACAAGTTAACAATGCAGAACTGGAGGGTATCTCCAGGTGCAGTAGACTGGTAATCTTGGAACCTCCTGACACAGAGTACTGCTACCTTCTCACTGCCATAGGAATGCAGCTAGTTGACAGCTGGCTTCAAGACATGCTTCCCTGTGAGAGCTGAGGACAGAGCAGAACCCTCCCGCATCCTGCCTGACTGTAGGAGTAGCTCCTAACATCCTTATGTTAGTGCCTGGGAGACGTTGCGGGAAAAGCATGTGTGAGCACTGGGCCTGAACTCCCGTGTATCTGAGTTGAATACAGCGATTTCCAATGGCCTTCTTTAATCACAGTGCAGCTAGGTTCCAACTCCCATGTCCGAGTGGGTAGCAGACATCTGCCTCCCATGCATACACACTTCTGAGAGTTGAGCTTATGGCCTGTACCTCCACATCCAGCCTGCTGGTACCCTTGGCTTCTAAAAGGCCTAGGCTCGCTGTTTGACCGAAGTGCTGGGAGAGGTAATTGGAATCTCCCGGCAAACAAGACGAGTGCCTCCAAGCTCAATTCACGATTTCCCGGTAATTCTTGTGGTAGACAGGTGCTACATACTAAGTTCCATATGTGAGAAGGTAGCTGAACGCCTTGTCCAAAAGCATCTTACTTCTGAGATTTGAGCACACCCTCAGTCCCTCACACTTCCACACTGCCTGCAGAGTGAGTTTCACACGTCTTCAACAGAGACGATTGCCAGAGGCTTCTGAGTACAAGTTAAAAATGCAGACCTGGAGGGTATTTCCAGGTGCAGTAGAGTGGTAATCTTGGAACCTCCTGACTCAGAGTACTGCTACCTTCTCACTGCCATAGGAATGCAGCTAGTTGACAGCTGGCTTCAAGACATGCTTCCCTGTGAGAGCTGAGGACAGGGCAGAACCCTCCCGCATCCTGCCTGACTGTAGGAGTAGCTGCTAACATCCTTATGTTAGTGGCTGGGAGAGGTTGCGGGAAAAGCATGTGTGAGCACTGGGCCTGAACTCCCGTGTATCTGAGTTGAATACAGCGATTTCCAATGGCCTTCTTCAATCACACTGTAGCTAGGTTCCAACTCCCATGTCCGAGTGGGTAGCAGACATCTGCCTCCCATGCATACACACTTCTGAGAGTTGAGCTTATGGCCTGTACCTCCACATCCAGCCTGCTGGTACCCTTGGCTTCTAAAAGGCCTAGGCTCGCTGTTTGACGGAAGTGCTGGGAGAGGTAATTGGAATCACCCGGCACACAAGACTAGTGCCTCCAAGCTCAGTTCAGCGATTTCCTAGATTTCCTGTGGTAGACTGGTGCTACATACTAAGTTCCATACGTGAGAGTGTAGCTGAACGCCTTGTCCAAAACCATCTTACTTCTGAGAGTTGAGCTCACCCTCAGTCCCTCACATTTCCACACTGCCTGCAGAGTGAGTTTCGCAGGTCTTCAGCAGAGACGTTTGCCAGAGGCTTCTGAGACGCAGGGTAACAATGCAGACCTGGAGGGTATCCCCAGGTGCAGTCGACTGGTAATCTTGGAACCTCCTGACTCAGAATACTGCTACCTTCTTACTGCCATAAGAATGCAGCTTGTTGACAGCCAGCTGGCTTCAAGACTTGCTTCCCTGAGAGAGCTGAGGACAGGGCAGAACCCTCCCGCATGCTGCCTGACTGTAGGAGTAGCTGCTAACATCCTAATGTTAGTGGCTGGGAGAGGTTGCGGGAAAAGCATGTGTGAGCACTGGGACTGAACTCCCGTGTATCTGAGTTGAATACAGCGATTTCCAACGGCTTCCCTCAACCAGAGTGTAGCTAGGTTCCAAATCCCATGTACGAGCGGGTAGCAGACATCTGCCTCCCATGCATACACACTTCTGAGAGTTGAGCTTATGGCCTGTACCTGCACAGCCAGCCTGCTGGTACCCTTGGCTTCTAAAAGGCCTAGGCTCGCTGTTTGTCGGAAGTGCTGGGAGAGGTAATTGGAATCTCCCGGCACACAAGACGAGTGCCTCCAAGCTCAATTCACGATTTCCCAGTAATTCTTGTGGTAGACAGCTGCTACATACTAAGTTCCATATGTGAGATGGTAGCTGAACGCCTTGTCCAAAAGCATCTTACTTCTGAGAGTTGAGCCCACCCTCAGTCCCTCACAGTTCCACACTGCCTGCAGAGTGAGTTTCACACGTCTTCACCAGAGACGATTGCCAGAGGCTCCTGAGTACAAGTTAACAATGCAGACCTGGAGGGTATCTCCAGGTGCAGTAGAGTGGTAATCTTGGAACCTCCTGACTCAGAGTACTGCTACCTTCTCACTGCCATAGGAATGCAGCTAGTTGACAGCTGGCTTCAAGACATGCTTCCCTGTGAGAGCTGAGGACAGGGCAGAACCCTTCCGCATCCTGCCTGACTGTAGGAGTAGCTGCTAACATCCTTATGTTAGTGGCTGGGAGAGGTTGCGGGAAAAGCATGTGTGAGCACTGGGCCTGAACTCCCGTGTATCTGAGTTGAATACAGCGATTTCCAATGGCCTTCTTTAATCACAGTGCAGCTAGGTTCCAACTCCCATGTCCGAGTGGGTAGCAGACATCTGCCTCCCATGCATACACACTTCTGAGAGTTGAGCTTATGGCCTGTACCTCCACATCCAGCCTGCTGGTACCCTTGGCTTCTAAAAGGCCTAGGCTCGCTGTTTGACGGAAGTGCTGGGAGAGGTAATTGGAATCTCCCGGCACACAAGACGAGTGCCTCCATGTTCAATTCACGATTTCCCGGTAATTCTTGTGGTAGACAGGTGCTACATACTAAGTTCCTTATGTGAGAAGGTAGCTGAACGCCTTGTCCAAAAGCATCTTACTTCTGAGATTTGAGCACACCCTCAGTCCCTCACACTTCCACACTGTCTGCAGAGTGAGTTTCACACGTCTTCACCAGAGACGATTGCCAGAGGCTTCTGAGTACAAGTTAACAATGCAGACCTGGAGGGTATTTCCAGGTGCAGTAGAGTGGTAATCTTGGAAACTCCTGAATCAGAGTACTGCTACCTTCTCACTGCCATAGGAATGCAGCTAGTTGACAGCTGGCTTCAAGACATGCTTCCCTGTGAGAGCTGAGGACAGGGCAGAACCCTCCCGCATCCTGCCTGACTGAAGGAGTAGCTGCTAACATCCTAATGTTAGTGGCTGGGAGAGGTTGCGGGAAAAGCATGTGTGAGCACTGGGCCTGAACTCCCGTGTATCTGAGTTGAATACAGCGATTTCCAATGGTCTTCTTCAATCACAGTGTAGCTAGGTTCCAACTCCCATGTACGAGCGGGTAGCAGACATCTGCCTCCCATGCATACACACTTCTGAGTGTTGAGCTTATGGCCTGTACCTCCACATCCAGCCTGCTGGTACCCTTGGCTTCTAAAAGGCCTAGGCTCGCTGTTTGACGGAAGTGCTGGGAGAGGTAATTGGAATCTCCCGGAACACAAGACGAGTGCCTCCAAGCTCAATTCACAATTTCCCAGTAATTCTTGTGGTAGACAGGTGCTACATACTAAGTTCCATATGTGAGAAGGTAGCTGAACGCCTTGTCCAAAAGCATCTTACTTCAGAGAGTTGAGCCCACCCTCAGTCCCTCACACTTCCACACTGCCTGCAGAGTGAGTTTCACACGTCTTCACCAGAGACGATTGCCAGAGGCTTCTGAGTACAAGTTAACAATGCAGACCTGGAGGGTATCTCCAGGTGAAGTAGAGTGGTAATCTTGGAACCTCCTGACTCAGAGTACTGCTACCTTCTCACTGCCATAGGAATGCAGCTAGTTGACAGCTGGCTTCAAGACATGCTTCCCTGTGAGAGCTGAGGACAGGGCAAAACCCTCCCGCATCCTGCCTGACTGTAGGAGTAGCTGCTAACATCCTTATGTTAGTGGCTGGGAGAGGTTGCGGGAAAAGCATGTGTGAGCACTGGGCCTGAACTCCCGTGTATCTGAGTTGAATACAGCGATTTCCAATGGCCTTCTTCAATCACAGTGTAGCTAGGTTCCAACTCCCATGTCCGAGTGGGTAGCAGACATCTGCCTCCCATGCATACACACTTCTGAGAGTTGAGCTTATGGCCTGTACCTCCACAGCCAGCCTGCTGGTACCCTCGGCTTCTAAAAGGCCTAGGCTCGCTGTTTGACGGAAGTGCTGGGAGAGGTAATTGGAATCTCCCGGCACACAAGACGAGTGCCTCCAAGCTCAATTCACGATTTCCTAGTAATTCCTGTGGTAGACTGGTGCTACATACTAAGTTCCGTACGTGAGAGGGTAGCTGAACGACTTGTCCAAAACCATCTTACTTCTGAGAGTTGAGCTCAGCCTCAGTCCCTCACAGTTCCACACTGCCTGCAGAGTGAGTTTCGCAGGTCTTCAGCAGAGACGTTTGCCAGAGGCTTCTGAGACGTAGGGTAACAATGCAGACCTGGAGGGTATCCCCAGGTGTAGTCGACTGGTAATCTTGGAACCTCCTGACTCAGAATACTGCTACCTTCTCACTGCCATAGGAATGCAGCTAGTTGACAGCTGGCTTCAAGACATGCTTCCCTGTGAGAGCTGAGGACAGGGCAGAACCCTCCCGCATCCTGCCTGACTGTAGGAGTAGCTGCTAACATCCTTATGTTAGTGGCGGTGAGAGGTTGCGGGAAAAGCATGTGTGAGCACTGGGCCTGAACTCCCGTGTATCTGAGTTGAATACAGCGATTTCCAACGGCTTTCCTCAACCAGAGTGTAGCTAGGTTCCAAATCCCATGTACGAGCAGGTAGCAGACATCTGCCTCCCATGCATACACACTTCTGAGAGTTGAGCTTATGGCCTGTACCTCCACAGCCAGCCTGCTGGTACCCTTGGCTTCTAAAAGGCCTCGGCTCGCTGTTTGACGGAAGTCCTGGGAGAGGTAATTGGAATCTCCCGGCACACAAGACGAGTGCCTCCAAGCTAAATTCACGATTTCCCAGTAATTCTTGTGGTAGACAGGTGCTACATACTAAGTTCCATATGTGAGAAGGTAGCTGAACGCCTTGTCCAAAAGCATCTTACTTCTGAGATTTGAGCCCACCCTCAGTCCCTCACAGTTCCACACTGCCTGCAGAGTGAGTTTCACACGTCTTCACCAGAGACGATTGCCAGAGGCTTCTGAGTGCAAGTTAACAATGCAGACCTGGAGGGTATCTCCAGGTGCAGTAGAGTGGTAATCTTGGAACCTCCTGACTCAGAGTACTGCTACCTTCTCACTGCCATAGGAATGCAGCTAGTTGACAGCTGGCTTCAAGACATGCTTCCCTGTGAGAGCTGAGGACAGGGCAGAACCCTCCCGCATCCTGCCTGACTGTAGCAGTAGCTGCTAACATCCTAATGTTAGTGGCTGGGAGAGTTTGCCGGAAAAGCATGTGTGAGCACTGGGCCTGAACTCCCGTGTATCTGAGTTCAATACAGCGATTTCCAATGGCCTTCTTCAATCACAGTGTAGCTAGGTTCCAACTCCCATGTCCGAGTGGGTAGCAGACATCTGCCTCCCATGCATACACACTTCTGAGAGTTGAGCTTATGGCCTGTACCTCCACATCCAGCCTGCTGGTACCCTTGGCTTCTAAAAGGCCTAGGCTCGCTGTTTGACGGAAGTGCTGGGAGAGGTAATTGGAATCACCCGGCACACAAGACTAGTGCCTCCAAGCTCAGTTCAGCGATTTCCTAGTAATTCCTGTGGTAGACTGGTGCTACATACTAAGTTCCATACGTGAGAGTGTAGCTGAACGCCTTGTCCAAAACCATCTTACTTCTGAAAGTTGAGCTCAGCCTCAGTCCCTCACAGTTCCACACTGCCTGCAGAGTGAGTTTCGCAGGTCTTCAGCAGAGACGTTTGCCAGAGGCTTCTGAGACGCAGGGTAACAATGCAGACCTGGAGGGTATCCCCAGGTGCAGTCGACTGGTAATCTTGGAACCTCCTGACTCAGAATACTGCTACCTTCTCACTGACAAAGGAATGCAGCTAGTTGACAGCTAGCTGGCTTCAAGACATGCTTCCCTGAGAGAGCTGAGGACAGGGCAGAACCCTCCCGCATGCTGCCTGACTGTAGGAGTAGCTGCTAACATCCTTATGTTAGTGGCTGGGAGAGGTTGCGGGAAAAGCATGTGTGAGCACTGGGCCTGAACTCCCGTGTATCTGAGTTGAATACAGCGATTTCCAATGGCCTTCTTTAATCACAGTGCAGCTAGGTTCCAACTCCCATGTCCGAGTGGGTAGCAGACATCTGCCTCCCATGCATACACACTTCTGAGAGTTGAGCTTATGGCCTGTACCTCCACATCCAGCCTGCTGGTACCCTTGGCTTCTAAAAGGCCTAGGCTCGCTGTTTGACCGAAGTGCTGGGAGAGGTAATTGGAATCTCCCGGCAAACAAGACGAGTGCCTCCAAGCTCAATTCACCATTTCCCGGTAATTCTTGTGGTAGACAGGTGCTACATACTAAGTTCCATATGTGAGAAGGTAGCTGAACGCCTTGTCCAAAAGCATCTTACTTCTGAGATTTGAGCACACCCTCAGTCCCTCACACTTCCACACTGCCTGCAGAGTGAGTTTCACACGTCTTCACCAGAGACGATTGCCAGAGGCTTCTGAGTAGAAGTTAACAATGCAGACCTGGAGGGTATTTCCAGGTGCAGTAGAGTGGTAATCTTGGAACATCCTGACTCAGAGTACTGCTACCTTCTCACTGCCATAGGAATGCAGCTAGTTGACAGCTGGCTTCAAGACATGCTTCCCTGTGAGAGCTGAGGACAGGGCAGAACCCTACCGCATCCTGCCTGACTGTAGGAGTAGCTGCTAACATCCTTATGTTAGTGGCTGGGAGAGGTTGCGGGAAAAGCATGTGTGAGCACTGGGCCTGAACTCCCGTGTATCTGAGTTGAATACAGCGATTTCCAATGGCCTTCTTCAATCACAGTGTAGCTAGGTTCCAACTCCCATGTCCGAGTGGGTAGCAGACATCTGCCTCCCATGCATACACACTTCTGAGAGTTGAGCTTATGGCCTGTACCTCCACATCCAGCATGCTGGTACCCTTGGCTTCTAAAAGGCCTAGGCTCGCTGTTTGACGGAAGTGCTGGGAGAGGTAATTGGAATCACCCGGCACACAAGACTAGTGCCTCCAAGCTCAGTTCAGCGATTTCCTAGTAATTCCTGTGGTAGACTGGTGCTACATACTAAGTTCCATACGTGAGAGGGTAGCTGAACGCCTTGTCCAAAACCATCTTACTTCTGAGAGTTGAGCTCACCCTCTGTCCCTCACATTTCCACACTGCCTGCAGAGTGAGTTTCGCAGGTCTTCAGCAGAGACGTTTGCCAGAGGCTTCTGAGACGCAGGGTAACAATGCAGACCTGGAGGGTATCCCCAGGTGCAGTCGACTGGTAATCTTGGAACCTCCTGACTCAGAATACTGCTACTTTCTCACTGCCATAGGAATGCAGCTTGTTGACAGCTAGCTGGCTTCAAGACTTGCTTCCCTGAGAGAGCTGAGGACAGGGCAGAACCCTCCCGCATGCTGCCTGACTGTAGGAGTAGCTGCTAACATCCTAATGTTAGTGGCTGGGAGAGGTTGCGGGAAAAGCATGTGTGAGCACTGGGACTGAACTCCCGTGTATCTGAGTTGAATACAGCGATTTCCAACGGCTTCCCTCAACCAGAGTGTAGCTAGGTTCCAAATCCCATGTACGACCGGGTAGCAGACATCTGCCTCCCATGCATACACACTTCTGAGAGTTGAGCTTATGGCCTGTACCTGCACAGCCAGCCTGCTGGTACCCTTGGCTTCTAAAAGGCCTAGGCTCGCTGTTTGACGGAAGTGCTGGGAGAGGTAATTGGAATCTCCCGGCACACAAGACGAGTGCCTCCAAGCTCAATTCACGATTTCCCAGTAATTCTTGTGGTAGACAGGTGCTACATACTAAGTTCCATATGTGAGATGGTAGCTGAACGCCTTGTCCAAAAGCATCTTACTTCTGAGAGTTGAGCCCACCCTCAGTCCCTCACAGTTCCACACTGCCTGCAGAGTGAGTTTCACACGTCTTCACCAGAGACGATTGCCAGAGGCTCCTGAGTACAAGTTAACAATGCAGACCTCGAGGGTATCTCCAGGTGCAGTAGAGTGGTAATCTTGGAACCTCCTGACTCAGAGTACTGCTACCTTCTCACTGCCATAGGAATGCAGCTAGTTGACAGCTGGCTTCAAGACATGCTTCCCTGTGAGAGCTGAGGACAGGGCAGAACCCTTCCGCATCCTGCCTGACTGTAGGAGTAGCTGCTAACATCCTTATGTTAGTGGCTGGGAGAGGTTGCGGGAAAAGCATGTGTGAGCACTGGGCCTGAACTCCCGTGTATCTGAGTTGAATACAGCGATTTCCAATGGCCTTCTTCAATCATAGTGTAGCTAGGTTCCAACTCCCATGTCCGAGTGGGTAGCAGACATCTGCCTCCCATGCATACACACTTCTGAGAGTTGAGCTTATGGCCTGTACCTCCACATCCAGCTTGCTGGTACCCTTGGCTTCTAAAAGGCCTAGGCTCGCTGTTTGACGGAAGTGCTGGGAGAGGTAATTGGAATCTCCCGGCACACAAGACGAGTGCCTCCAAGCTCAATTCACGATTTCCCAGTAATTCTTGTGGTAGACAGGTGCTACATACTAAGTTCCATATGTGAGAAGGTAGCTGAACGCCCTGTCCAAAAGCATCTTACTTCTGAGATTTGAGCATACCCTCAGTCCCTCACACTTCCACACTGCCTGCAGAGTGAGTTTCACACGTCTTCACCAGAGACGATTGCCAGAGGCTTCTGAGTACAAGTTAACAATGCAGACCTGGATGGTATCTCCAGGTGCAGTAGAGTGGTAATCTTGGAACCTCCTGACTCAGAGTACTGCTACCTTCTCACTGCCATAGGAATGCAGCTAGTTGACAGCTGGCTTCAAGACATGCTTCCCTGTGAGAGCTGAGGACAGGGCAGAACCCTCCCGCATCCTGCCTGACTGTAGGAGTAGCTGCTAACATCCTTATGTTAGTGGCTGGGAGAGGTTGCGGGAAAAGCATGTGTGAGCACTGGGCCTGAACTCCCGTGTATCTGAGTTGAATACAGCGATTTCCAATGGCCTTCTTCAATCACAGTGTAGCTAGGGTCCAACTCCCATGTCCGAGTGGGTAGCAGACATCTGCCTCCCATGCATACACACTTCTGAGAGTTGAGCTTATGGCCTGTACGTCCACATCCAGCCTGCTCGTACCCTTGGCTTCTAAAAGGCCTAGGCTCGCTGTTTGACGGAAGTGCTGGGAGAGGTAAATGGAATCAATCGGCACACAAGACTAGTGCCTCCAAGCTCAGTTCAGCGATTTCCTAGTAATTCCTGTGATAGACTGGTGCTACATACTAAGTTCCATACGTGAGAGGGTAGCTGAACGCCTTGTCCAAAACCATCTTACTTCTGAGAGTTGAGCTCAGCCTCAGTCCCTCACAGTTCCACACTGCCTGCAGAGTGAGTTTCGCAGGTCTTCAGCAGAGACGTTTGCCAGAGGCTTCTGAGACGAAGGGTAACAATGCAGACCTGGAGGGTATCCCCAGGTGCAGTCGACTGGTAATCTTGGAACCTCCTGACTCAGAATACTGCTACCTTCTCACTGCCATAGGAATGCAGCTAGTTGACAGCTGGCTTCAAGACATGCTTCCCTGTGAGAGCTTAGGACAGGGCAGAACCCTCCCGCATGCTGCCTGACTGTAGGAGTAGCTGCTAACATCCTAATGTTAGTGGCTGGGAGAGGCTGCGGGAAAAACATGTGTGAGCACTGGGCCTGAACTCCCGTGTATCTGAGTTGAATACAGCGATTTCCAACGGCTTTCCTCAACCAGAGTGTAGCTAGGTTCCAAATCCCATGTACGAGCGGGTAGCAGACATCTGCCTCCCATGCATACACACTTCTGAGAGTTGAGCTTATGGCCTGTACCTCCACAGCCAGCCTGCTGGTACCCTTGGCTTCTAAAAGGCCTAGGTTCGCTGTTTGACGGAAGTGCTGGGAGAGGTAATTGGAATCACCCGGCACACAAGACTAGTGCCTCCAAGCTCAGTTCAGGGATTTCCTAGTAATTCCTGTGGTAGAGTGGTGCTACATACTAAGTTCCATACGTGAGAGGGTAGCTGAACGCCTTGTCCAAAACCATCTTACTTCTGAGAGTTGAGCTCAGCCTCAGTCCCTCACAGATCCACACTGCCTGCAGAGTGAGTTTCGCAGGTCTTCAGCAGAGACGTTTGCCAGAGGCTTCTGAGACGCAGGGTAACAATGCAGACCTGGAGGGTATCCCCAGGTGCAGTCGACTGATAATCTTGGAACCTCCTGACTCAGAATACTGCTACCTTCTCACTGCCATAGGAATGCAGCTAGTTGACAGCTGGCTTCAAGACATGCTTCCCTGTGAGAGCTGAGGACAGGGCAGAACCCTCCCGCATGCTGCCTGACTGTAGGAGTAGCTGCTAACATCCTTATGTTAGTGGCTGGGAGAGGTTGCGGGAAAAGCATGTGTGAGCACTGGGCCTGAACTCCCGTGTATCTGAGTTGAATACAGCGATTTCCAACGGCTTTCCTCAACCAGAGTGTAGCTAGGTTCCAAATCCCATGTACGAGCGGGTAGCAGACATCTGCCTCCCATGCATACACACTTCTGAGAGTTGAGCTTATGGCCTGTACGTCCACAGCCAGCCTGCTGGTACCCTTGGCTTCTAAAAGGCCTAGGCTCGCTGTTTGACGGAAGTGCTGGGAGAGGTAATTGGAATCTCCCGGCACACAAGACGAGTGCCTCCAAGCTCAATTCACGATTTCCCCGTAATTCTTGTGGTAGACAGGTGCTACATACTAAGTTCCATATGTGAGAAGGTAGCTGAACGCCTTGTCCAAAAGCATCTTACTTCTGACATTTGAGCACACCCTCAGTCCCTCACACTTCCACACTGCCTGCAGAGTGTGTTTCACACGTCTTCACCAGAGACGATTGCCAGAGGCTTCTGAGTACAAGTTAACAATGCAGAACTGGAGGGTATCTCCAGGTGCAGTAGAGTGGTAATCTTGGAACCTCCTGACTCAGAGTACTGCTACATTCTCACTGCCATAGGAATGCAGCTAGTTGACAGCAGGCTTCAAGACATGCTTCCCTGTGAGAGCTGAGGACAGGGCAGAACCCTCCCGCATCCTGCCTGACTGTAGGAGTAGCTGCTAACATCCTTATGTTAGTGGCTGGGAGAGGTTGCGGGAAAAGCATGTGTGAGCACTGGGCCTGAACTCCCGTGTATCTGAGTTGAATACAGCGATTTCCAATGGCCTTCTTCAATCACAGTGTAGCTAGGTTCCAACTCCCATGTCCGAGTGGGTAGCAGACATCTGCCTCCCATGCATACACACTTCTGAGAGTTGAGCTTATGGCCTGTACCTCCACATCCAGCCTGCTGGTACCCTTGGCTTCTAAAAGGCCTAGGCTCGCTGTTTGACGGAAGTGCTGGGAGAGGTAATTGGAATCACCCGGCACACAAGACTAGTGCCTCCAAGCTCAGTTCAGCGATTTCCTAGTAATTCCTGTGGTAGACTGGTGCTACATACTAAGTTCCATACGTGAGAGGGTAGCTGAACGCCTTGTCCAAAACCATCTTACTTCTGAGAGTTGAGCTCACCCTCTGTCCCTCACATTTCCACACTGCCTGCAGAGTGAGTTTCGCAGGTCTTCAGCAGAGACGTTTGCCAGAGGCTTCTGAGACGCAGGGTAACAATGCAGACCTGGAGGGTATCCCCAGGTGCAGTCGACTGGTAATCTTGGAACCTCCTGACTCAGAATACTGCTACCTTCTCACTGCCATAGGAATGCAGCTTGTTGACAGCTAGCTGGCTTCAAGACTTGCTTCCCTGAGAGAGCTGAGGACAGGGCAGAACCCTCCCGCATGCTGCCTGACTGTAGGAGTAGCTGCTAACATCCTAATGTTAGTGGCTGGGAGAGGTTGCGGGAAAAGCATGTGTGAGCACTGGGACTGAACTCCCGTGTATCTGAGTTGAATACAGCGATTTCCAACGGCTTCCCTCAACCAGAGTGTAGCTAGGTTCCAAATCCCATGTACGACCGGGTAGCAGACATCTGCCTCCCATGCATACACACTTCTGAGAGTTGAGCTTATGGCCTGTACCTGCACAGCCAGCCTGCTGGTACCCTTGGCTTCTAAAAGGCCTAGGCTCGCTGTTTGACGGAAGTGCTGGGAGAGGTAATTGGAATCTCCCGGCACACAAGACGAGTGCCTCCAAGCTCAATTCACGATTTCCCAGTAATTCTTGTGGTAGACAGCTGCTACATACTAAGTTCCATATGTGAGATGGTAGCTGAACGCCTTGTCCAAAAGCATCTTACTTCTGAGAGTTGAGCCCACCCTCAGTCCCTCACAGTTCCACACTGCCTGCAGAGTGAGTTTCACACGTCTTCACCAGAGACGATTGCCAGAGGCTCCTGAGTACAAGTTAACAATGCAGACCTGGAGGGTATCTCCAGGTGCAGTAGAGTGGTAATCTTGGAAACTCCTGACTCAGAGTACTGCTACCTTCTCACTGCCATAGGAATGCAGCTAGTTGACAGCTGGCTTCAAGACATGCTTCCCTGTGAGAGCTGAGGACAGGGCAGAACCCTTCCGCATCCTGCCTGACTGTAGGAGTAGCTGCTAACATCCTTATGTTAGTGGCTGGGAGAGGTTGCGGGAAAAGCATGTGTGAGCACTGGGCCTGAACTCCCGTGTATCTGAGTTGAATACAGCGATTTCCAATGGCCTTCTTCAATCATAGTGTAGCTAGGTTCCAACTCCCATGTCCGAGTGGGTAGCAGACATCTGCCTCCCATGCATACACACTTCTGAGAGTTGAGCTTATGGCCTGTACCTCCACATCCAGCCTGCTGGTACCCTTGGCTTCTAAAAGGCCTAGGCTCGCTGTTTGACGGAAGTGCTGGGAGAGGTAATTGGAATCTCCCGGCACACAAGACGAGTGCCTCCAAGCTCAATTCACGATTTCCCAGTAATTCTTGTGGTAGACAGGTGCTACATACTAAGTTCCATATGTGAGAAGGTAGCTGAACGCCCTGTCCAAAAGCATCTTACTTCTGAGATTTGAGCATACCCTCAGTCCCTCACACTTCCACACTGCCTGCAGAGTGAGTTTCACACGTCTTCACCAGAGACGATTGCCAGAGGCTTCTGAGTACAAGTTAACAATGCAGACCTGGATGGTATCTCCAGGTGCAGTAGAGTGGTAATCTTGGAACCTCCTGACTCAGAGTACTGCTACCTTCTCACTGCCATAGGAATGCAGCTAGTTGACAGCTGGCTTCAAGACATGCTTCCCTGTGAGAGCTGAGGACAGGGCAGAACCCTCCCGCATCCTGCCTGACTGTAGGAGTAGCTGCTAACATCCTTATGTTAGTGGCTGGGAGAGGTTGCGGGAAAAGCATGTGTGAGCACTGGGCCTGAACTCCCGTGTATCTGAGTTGAATACAGCGATTTCCAATGGCCTTCTTCAATCACAGTGTAGCTAGGGTCCAACTCCCATGTCCGAGTGGGTAGCAGACATCTGCCTCCCATGCATACACACTTCTGAGAGTTGAGCTTATGGCCTGTACGTCCACATCCAGCCTGCTCGTACCCTTGGCTTCTAAAAGGCCTAGGCTCGCTGTTTGACGGAAGTGCTGGGAGAGGTAAATGGAATCAATCGGCACACAAGACTAGTGCCTCCAAGCTCAGTTCAGCGATTTCCTAGTAATTCCTGTGATAGACTGGTGCTACATACTAAGTTCCATACGTGAGAGGGTAGCTGAACGCCTTGTCCAAAACCATCTTACTTCTGAGAGTTGAGCTCAGCCTCAGTCCCTCACAGTTCCACACTGCCTGCAGAGTGAGTTTCGCAGGTCTTCAGCAGAGACGTTTGCCAGAGGCTTCTGAGACGAAGGGTAACAATGCAGACCTGGAGGGTATCCCCAGGTGCAGTCGACTGGTAATCTTGGAACCTCCTGACTCAGAATACTGCTACCTTCTCACTGCCATAGGAATGCAGCTAGTTGACAGCTGGCTTCAAGACATGCTTCCCTGTGAGAGCTTAGGACAGGGCAGAACCCTCCCGCATGCTGCCTGACTGTAGGAGTAGCTGCTAACATCCTAATGTTAGTGGCTGGGAGAGGCTGCGGGAAAAACATGTGTGAGCACTGGGCCTGAACTCCCGTGTATCTGAGTTGAATACAGCGATTTCCAACGGCTTTCCTCAACCAGAGTGTAGCTAGGTTCCAAATCCCATGTACGAGCGGGTAGCAGACATCTGCCTCCCATGCATACACACTTCTGAGAGTTGAGCTTATGGCCTGTACCTCCACAGCCAGCCTGCTGGTACCCTTGGCTTCTAAAAGGCCTAGGCTCGCTGTTTGACGGAAGTGCTGGGAGAGGTAATTGGAATCACCCGGCACACAAGACTAGTGCCTCCAAGCTCAGTTCAGGGATTTCCTAGTAATTCCTGTGGTAGAGTGGTGCTACATACTAAGTTCCATACGTGAGAGGGTAGCTGAACGCCTTGTCCAAAACCATCTTACTTCTGAGAGTTGAGCTCAGCCTCAGTCCCTCACAGTTCCACACTGCCTGCAGAGTGAGTTTCGCAGGTCTTCAGCAGAGACGTTTGCCAGAGGCTTCTGAGACGCAGGGTAACAATGCAGACCTGGAGGGTATCCCCAGGTGCAGTCGACTGATAATCTTGGAACCTCCTGACTCAGAATACTGCTACCTTCTCACTGCCATAGGAATGCAGCTAGTTGACAGCTGGCTTCAAGACATGCTTCCCTGTGAGAGCTGAGGACAGGGCAGAACCCTCCCGCATGCTGCCTGACTGTAGGAGTAGCTGCTAACATCCTTATGTTAGTGGCTGGGAGAGGTTGCGGGAAAAGCATGTGTGAGCACTGGGCCTGAACTCCCGTGTATCTGAGTTGAATACAGCGATTTCCAACGGCTTTCCTCAACCAGAGTGTAGCTAGGTTCCAAATCCCATGTACGAGCGGGTAGCAGACATCTGCCTCCCATGCATACACACTTCTGAGAGTTGAGCTTATGGCCTGTACGTCCACAGCCAGCCTGCTGGTACCCTTGGCTTCTAAAAGGCCTAGGCTCGCTGTTTGACGGAAGTGCTGGGAGAGGTAATTGGAATCTCCCGGCACACAAGACGAGTGCCTCCAAGCTCAATTCACGATTTCCCCGTAATTCTTGTGGTAGACAGGTGCTACATACTAAGTTCCATATGTGAGAAGGTAGCTGAACGCCTTGTCCAAAAGCATCTTACTTCTGAGATTTGAGCACACCCTCAGTCCCTCACACTTCCACACTGCCTGCAGAGTGTGTTTCACACGTCTTCACCAGAGACGATTGCCAGAGGCTTCTGAGTACAAGTTAACAATGCAGACCTGGAGGGTATCTCCAGGTGCAGTAGAGTGGTAATCTTGGAACCTCCTGACTCAGAGTACTGCTACATTCTCACTGCCATAGGAATGCAGCTAGTTGACAGCTGGCTTCAAGACATGCTTCCCTGTGAGAGCTGAGGACAGGGCAGAACCCTCCCGCATCCTGCCTGACTGTAGGAGTAGCTGCTAACATCCTTATGTTAGTGGCTGGGAGAGGTTGCGGGAAAAGCATGTGTGAGCACTGGGCCTGAACTCCCGTGTATCTGAGTTGAATACAGCGATTTCCAATGGCCTTCTTCAATCACAGTGTAGCTAGGTTCCAACTCCCATGTCCGAGTGGGTAGCAGACATCTGCCTCCCATGCATACACACTTCTGAGAGTTGAGCTTATGGCCTGTACCTCCACATCCAGCCTGCTCGTACCCTTGGCTTCTAAAAGGCCTAGGCTCGCTGTTTGACGGAAGTGCTGGGAGAGGTAATTGGAATCAATCGGCACACAAGACTAGTGCCTCCAAGCTCAGTTCAGCGATTTCCTAGTAATTCCTGTGGTAGACTGGTGCTACATACTAAGTTCCATACGTGAGAGGGTAGCTGAACGCCTTGTCCAAAACCATCTTACTTCTGAGAGTTGAGCTCACCCTCTGTCCCTCACATTTCCACACTGCCTGCAGAGTGAGTTTCGCAGGTCTTCAGCAGAGACGTTTGCCAGAGGCTTCTGAGACGCAGGGTAACAATGCAGACCTGGAGGGTATCCCCAGGTGCAGTCGACTGGTAATCTTGGAACCTCCTGACTCAGAATACTGCTACCTTCTCACTGCCATAGGAATGCAGCTTGTTGACAGCTAGCTGGCTTCAAGACTTGCTTCCCTGAGAGAGCTGAGGACAGGGCAGAACCCTCCGGCATGCTGCCTGACTGTAGGAGTAGCTGCTAACATCCTAATGTTAGTGGCTGGGAGAGGTTGCGGGAAAAGCGTGTGTGAGCACTGGGACTGAACTCCCGTGTATCTGAGTTGAATACAGCGATTTCCAACGGCTTCCCTCAACCAGAGTGTAGCTAGGTTCCAAATCCCATGTACGACCGGGTAGCAGACATCTGCCTCCCATGCATACACACTTCTGAGAGTTGAGCTTATGGCCTGTACCTGCACAGCCAGCCTGCTGGTACCCTTGGCTTCTAAAAGGCCTAGGCTCGCTGTTTGACGGAAGTGCTGGGAGAGGTAATTGGAATCTCCCGGCACACAAGACGAGTGCCTCCAAGCTCAATTCACGATTTCCCATTAATTCTTGTGGTAGACAGCTGCTACATACTAAGTTCCATATGTGAGATGGTAGCTGAACGCCTTGTCCAAAAGCATCTTACTTCTGAGAGTTGAGCCCACCCTCAGTCCCTCACAGTTCCACACTGCCTGCAGAGTGAGTTTCACACGTCTTCACCAGAGACGATTGCCAGAGGCTCCTGAGTACAAGTTAACAATGCAGACCTGGAGGGTATCTCCAGGTGCAGTAGAGTGGTAATCTTGGAAACTCCTGACTCAGAGTACTGCTACCTTCTCACTGCCATAGGAATGCAGCTAGTTGACAGCTGGCTTCAAGACATGCTTCCCTGTGAGAGCTGAGGACAGGGCAGAACCCTTCCGCATCCTGCCTGACTGTAGGAGTAGCTGCTAACATCCTTATGTTAGTGGCTGGGAGAGGTTGCGGGAAAAGCATGTGTGAGCACTGGGCCTGAACTCCCGTGTATCTGAGTTGAATACAGCGATTTCCAATGGCCTTCTTCAATCATAGTGTAGCTAGGTTCCAACTCCCATGTCCGAGTGGGTAGCAGACATCTGCCTCCCATGCATACACACTTCTGAGAGTTGAGCTTATGGCCTGTACCTCCACATCCAGCCTGCTGGTACCCTTGGCTTCTAAAAGGCCTAGGCTCGCTGTTTGACGGAAGTGCTGGGAGAGGTAATTGGAATCTCCCGGCACACAAGACGAGTGCCTCCAAGCTCAATTCACGATTTCCCAGTAATTCTTGTGGTAGACAGGTGCTACATACTAAGTTCCATATGTGAGAAGGTAGCTGAACGCCCTGTCCAAAAGCATCTTACTTCTGAGATTTGAGCATACCCTCAGTCCCTCACACTTCCACACTGCCTGCAGAGTGAGTTTCACACGTCTTCACCAGAGACGATTGCCAGAGGCTTCTGAGTACAAGTTAACAATGCAGACCTGGATGGTATCTCCAGGTGCAGTAGAGTGGTAATCTTGGAACCTCCTGACTCAGAGTACTGCTACCTTCTCACTGCCATAGGAATGCAGCTAGTTGACAGCTGGCTTCAAGACATGCTTCCCTGTGAGAGCTGAGGACAGGGCAGAACCCTCCCGCATCCTGCCTGACTGTAGGAGTAGCTCCTAACATCCTTATGTTAGTGGCTGGGAGAGGTTGCGGGAAAAGCATGTGTGAGCACTGGGCCTGAACTCCCGTGTATCTGAGTTGAATACAGCGATTTCCAATGGCCTTCTTCAATCACAGTGTAGCTAGGGTCCAACTCCCATGTCCGAGTGGGTAGCAGACATCTGCCTCCCATGCATACACACTTCTGAGAGTTGAGCTTATGGCCTGTACGTCCACATCCAGCCTGCTCGTACCCTTGGCTTCTAAAAGGCCTAGGCTCGCTGTTTGACGGAAGTGCTGGGAGAGGTAAATGGAATCAATCGGCACACAAGACTAGTGCCTCCAAGCTCAGTTCAGCGATTTCCTAGTAATTCCTGTGGTAGACTGGTGCTACATACTAAGTTCCATACGTGAGAGGGTAGCTGAACGCCTTGTCCAAAACCGTCTTACTTCTGAGAGTTGAGCTCAGCCTCAGTCCCTCACAGTTCCACACTGCCTGCAGAGTGAGTTTGGCAGGTCTTCAGCAGAGACATTTGCCAGAGTCTTCTCAGACGAAGGATAACAATGCAGACCTGGAGGGTATCCCCAGGTGCAGTTGACTGGTAATCTTGGAACCTCCTGACTCAGAATACTGCTACCTTCTCACTGCCATAGGAATGCAGCTAGTTGACAGCTGGCTTCAAGACATGCTTCCCTGTGAGAGCTTAGGACAGGGCAGAACCCTCCCGCATGCTGCCTGACTGTAGGAGTAGCTGCTAACATCCTAATGTTAGTGGCTGGGAGAGGCTGCGGGAAAAACATGTGTGAGCACTGGGCCTGAACTCCCGTGTATCTGAGTTGAATACAGCGATTTCCAACGGCTTTCCTCAACCAGAGTGTAGCTAGGTTCCAAATCCCATGTTCGAGCGGGTAGCAGACATCTGCCTCCCATGCATACACACTTCTGAGAGTTGAGCTTATGGCCTGTACCTCCACAGCCAGCCTGCTGGTACCCTTGGCTTCTAAAAGGCCTAGGCTCGCTGTTTGACGGAAGTGCTGGGAGAGGTAATTGGAATCACCCGGCACACAAGACTAGTGCCTCCAAGCTCAGTTCAGCGATTTCCTAGTAATTCCTGTGGTAGACTGGTGCTACATACTAAGTTCCATACGTGAGAGGGTAGCTGAACGCCTTGTCCAAAACCATCTTACTTCTGAGAGTTGAGCTCAGCCTCAGTCCCTCACAGTTCCACACTGCCTGCAGAGTGAGTTTCGCAGGTCTTCAGCAGAGACGTTTGCCAGAGGCTTCTGAGACACAGGGTAACAATGCAGACCAGGAGGGTATCCCCAGGTGCAGTCGACTGCTAATCTTGGAACCTCCTGACTCAGAATACTGCTACCTTCTCACTGCCATAGGAATGCAGCTAGTTGACAGCTGGCTTCAAGACATGCTTCCCTGTGAGAGCTGAGGACAGGGCAGAACCCTCCCGCATGCTGCCTGACTGTAGGAGTAGCTGCTAACATCCTAATGTTAGTGGCTGGGAGAGGTTGCGGGAAAAGCATGTGTGAGCACTGGGCCTGAACTCCCGTGTATCTGAGTTGAATACAGCGATTTCCAACGGCTTTCCTCAACCAGAGTGTAGCTAGGTTCCAAATCCCATGTACGAGCGGGTAGCAGACATCTGCCTCCCATGCATACACACTTCTGAGAGTTGAGCTTATGGCCTGTACATCCACATCCAGCGTGCTGGTACCCTTGGCTTCTAAAGGCCTAGGCTCGCTGTTTGACGGAAGTGCTGGGAGAGGTAATTGGAATCTCCCGGCACACAAGACGAGTGCCTCCAAGCTCAATTCACGATTTCCCAGTAATTCTTGTGGTAGACAGGTGCTACATACAAAGTTCCATATGTGAGAAGGTAGCTGAACGCTTGTCCAAAAGCATATTACTTCTGAGATTTGAGCACACCCTCAGTCCCTCACACTTCCACACTGCCTGCAGAGTGAGTTTCACACGTCTTCACCAGAGACGATTGCCAGAGGCTTCTGAGTACAAGTTAACAATGCAGACCTGGAGGGTATCTCCAGGTGCAGTAGAGTGGTAATCTTGGAACCTCCTGACTCAGAGTACTGCTACCTTCTCACTGCCATAGGAATGCAGCTAGTTGACAGCTGGCTTCAAGACATGCTTCCCTGTGAGAGCTGAGGACAGGGCTGAACCCTCCCGCATGCTGGCTGACTGTAGGAGTAGCTGCTAACATCCTTATGTTAGTGGCCGGGAGAGGTTGCGGGAAAAGCATGTGTGAGCACTGGGCCTGAACTCCCGTGTATCTGAGTTGAATACAGCGATTTCCAATGGCCTTCTTCAATCACAGTGTAGCTAGGTTCCAACTCCCATGTCCGAGTGGGTAGCAGACATCTGCCTCCCATGCATACACACTTCTGAGAGTTGAGCTTATGGCCTGTACCTCCACATCCAGCCTGCTGGTACCCTTGGCTTCTAAAAGGCCTAGGCTCGCTTTTTGACGGAAGTGCTGGGAGAGGTAATTGGAATCACCGTGCACACAAGACTAGTGCCTCCAAGCTCAGTTCAGCGATTTCCTAGTAATTCCTGTGGTAGACTGGTGCTACATACTAAGTTCCATACGTGAGAGGGTAGCTGAACGCCTTGTCCAAAACCATCTTACTTCTGAGAGTTGAGATCAGCCTCAGTCCCTCACAGTTCCACACTGCCTGCAGAGTGAGTTTCGCAGGTCTTCAGCAGAGACGTTTGCCAGAGGCTTCTGAGACGCAGGGTAACAATGCAGACCTGGAGGGTATCCCCAGGTGCAGTCGACTGGTAATCTTGGAACCTCCTGACTCAGAATACTGCTACCTTCTCACTGCCATAGGAATGCAGCTAGTTGACAGCTGGCTTCAAGACATGCTTCCCTGTGAGAGCTGAGGACAGGGCAGAACCCTCCCGCATGCTGCCTGACTGTAGGAGTAGCTGCTAACATCCTTATGTTAGTGGCTGGGAGAGGTTGCGGGAAAAGCATGTGTGAGCACTGGTCCTGAACTCCCGTGTATCTGAGTTGAATACAGCGATTTCCAACGGCTTTCCTCAACCAAAGTGTAGCTAGGTTCTAAATCCCATGTACGAGCGGGTAGCAGACATCTGCCTCCCATGCATACACACTTCTGAGAGTTGAGCTTATGGCCTGTACCTCCACATCCAGCCTGCTGGTACCCTTGGCTTCTAAAAGGCCTAGGCTCGCTGTTTGACGGAAGTGCTGGGAGAGGTAATTGGAATCTCCCGGCACACAAGACGAGTGCCTCCAAGCTCAATTCACGATTTCCCAGTAATTCTTGTGGTAGACAGGTGCTACATACTAAGTTCCATATGTGAGAAGGTAGCTGAACGCCCTGTCCAAAAGCATCTTACTTCTGAGATTTGAGCACACCCTCAGTCCCTCACACTTCCACACTGCCTGCAGAGTGAGTTTCACACGTCTTCACCAGAGACGATTGCCAGAGGCTTCTGAGTACAAGTTAACAATGCAGACCTGGAGGGTATCTCCAGGTGCAGTAGAGTGGTAATCTTGGAACCTCCTGACTCAGAGTACTGCTACCTTCTCACTGCCATAGGAATGCAGCTAGTTGACAGCTGGCTTCAAGACATGCTTCCCTGTGAGAGCTGAGGACAGGGCAGAACCCTCCCGCATCCTGCCTGACTGTAGGAGTAGCTGCTAACATCCTTATGTTAGTGGCTGGGAGAGGTTGCGGGAAAAGCATGTGTGAGCACTGGGCCTGAACTCCCGTGTATCTGAGTTGAATACAGCGATTTCCAATGGCCTTCTTCAATCACAGTGTAGCTAGGTTCCAACTCCCATGTCCGAGTGGGTAGCAGACATCTGCCTCCCATGCATACACACTTCTGAGAGTTGAGCTTATGGCCTGTACCTCCAGAGCCAGCCTGCTGGTACCCTTGGCTTCTAAAAGGCCTAGGCTCGCTTTTTGACGGAAGTGCTGGGAGAGGTAATTGGAATCACCGGGCACACAAGACTAGTGCCTCCAAGCTCAGTTCAGCGATTTCCTAGTAATTCCTGTGGTAGACTGGTGCTACATACTAAGTTCCATACGTGAGAGGGTAGCTGAACGCCTTGTCCAAAACCATCTTACTTCTGAGAGTTGAGCTCAGCCTCAGTCCCTCACAGTTCCACACTGCCTGCAGAGTGAGTTTCGCAGGTCTTCAGCAGAGACGTTTGCCAGAGTCTTCTGAAACGAAGGGTAACAATGCAGACCTGGAGGGTATCCCCAGGTGCAGTCGACTGGTAATCTTGGAACCTCCTGACTCAGAATACTGCTACCTTCTCACTGCCATAGGAATGCAGCTAGTTGACAGCTGGCTTCAAGACATGCTTCCCTGTGAGACCTGAGGACAGGGCAGAACCCTCCCCCATGCTGCCTGACTGTAGGAGTAGCTGCTAACATCCTAATATTAGTGGCTGGGAGAGGCTGCGGGAAAAGCATGTGTGAGCACTGGGCCTGAACTCCCGTGTATCTGAGTTGAATACAGCGATTTCCAACGGCTTTCCTCAACCAGAGTGTAGCTAGGTTCCAAATCCCATGTACGAGCGGGTAGCAGACATCTGCCTCCCATGCATACACACTTCTGAGAGTTGAGCTTATGGCCTGTACCTCCACAGCCAGCCTGCTGGTACCCTTGGCTTCTAAAAGGCCTAGGCTCGCTGTTTGACGGAAGTGCTGGGAGAGGTAATTGGAATCACCCGGCACACAAGACTAGTGCCTCCAAGCTCAGTTCAGGGATTTCCTAGTAATTCCTGTGGTAGAGTGGTGCTACATACTAAGTTCCATACCTGAGAGGGTAGCTGAACGCCTTGTCCAAAACCATCTTACTTCTGAGAGTTGAGCTCAGCCTCAGTCCCTCACAGTTCCACACTGCCTGCAGAGTGAGTTTCGCAGGTCTTCAGCAGAGACGTTTGCCAGAGGCTTCTGAGACGCAGGGTAACAATGCAGACCTGGAGGGTATCCCCAGGTGCAGTCGACTGGTAATCTTGGAACCTCCTGACTCAGAATACTGCTACCTTCTCACTGCCATAGGAATGCAGCTAGTTGACAGCTGGCTTCAAGACATGCTTCCCTGTGAAAGCCGAGGACAGGGCAGAACCCTCCCGCATGCTGCCTGACTGTAGGAGTAGCTGCTAACATCCTTATGTTAGTGGCTGGGAGAGGTTGTTGGAAAAGCATGTGTGAGCACTGGGCCTGAACTCCCGAGTATCTGAGTTGAATACAGCGATTTCCAACGGCTTTCCTCAACCAGAGTGTAGCTAGGTTCCAAATCCCATGTACGAGCGGGTAGCAGACATCTGCCTCCCATGCATTCACACTTCTGAGAGTTGAGCTTATGGCCTGTACCTCCACATCCAGCCTGCTGGTACCCTTGGCTTCTAAAAGGCCTAGGCTCGCTGTTTGACGGAAGTGCTGGGAGAGGTAATTGGAATCTCCCGGCACACAAGACGAGTGCCTCCAAGCTCAATTCACGATTTCCCAGTAATTCTTGTGGTAGACAGGTGCTACATACTAAGTTCCATATGTGAGAAGGTAGCTGAACGCCTTGTCCAAAAGCATCTTACTTCTGAGATTTGAGCACACCCTCAGTGCCTCACACTTCCACACTGCCTGCAGAGTGAGTTTCACACGTCTTCACCAGAGACGATTGCCAGAGTCTTCTGAGTACAAGTTAACAATGCAGACCTGGAGGGTATCTCCAGGTGCAGTAGAGTGGTAATCTTGGAACCTCCTGACTCAGAGTACTGCTACCTTCTCACTGCCATAGGAATGCAGCTAGTTGACAGCTGGCTTCAAGACATGCTTCCCTGTGAGAGCTGAGGACAGGGCAGAACCCTCCCGCATGCTGCCTGACTGTAGGAGTAGCTGCTAACATCCTTATGTTAGTGGCTGGGAGAGGTTGCGGGAAAAGCATGTGTGAGCACTGGGCCTGAACTCCCGTGTATCTGAGTTGAATACAGCGATTTCCAATGGCCTTCTTCAATCACAGTGTAGCTAGGTTCCAACTCCCATGTCCGAGTGGGTAGCAGACATCTGCCTCCCATGCATACACACTTCTGAGAGTTGAGCTTATGGCCTGTACCTCCAGAGCCAGCCTGCTGGTACCCTTGGCTTCTAAAAGGCCTAGGCTCGCTTTTTGACGGAAGTGCTGGGAGAGGTAATTGGAATCACCGGGCACACAAGACTAGTGCCTCCAAGCTCAGTTCAGCGATTTCCTAGTAATTCCTGTGGTAGACTGGTGCTACATACTAAGTTCCATACGTGAGAGGGTAGCTGAACGCCTTGTCCAAAACCATCTTACTTCTGAGAGTTGAGCTCAGCCTCAGTCCCTCACAGTTCCACACTGCCTGCAGAGTGAGTTTCGCAGGTCTTCAGCAGAGACGTTTGCCAGAGTCTTCTGAAACGAAGGGTAACAATGCAGACCTGGAGGGTATCCCCAGGTGCAGTCGACTGGTAATCTTGGAACCTCCTGACTCAGAATACTGCTACCTTCTCACTGCCATAGGAATGCAGCTAGTTGACAGCTGGCTTCAAGACATGCTTCCCTGTGAGACCTGAGGACAGGGCAGAACCCTCCCCCATGCTGCCTGACTGTAGGAGTAGCTGCTAACATCCTAATATTAGTGGCTGGGAGAGGCTGCGGGAAAAGCATGTGTGAGCACTGGGCCTGAACTCCCGTGTATCTGAGTTGAATACAGCGATTTCCAACGGCTTTCCTCAACCAGAGTGTAGCTAGGTTCCAAATCCCATGTACGAGCGGGTAGCAGACATCTGCCTCCCATGCATACACACTTCTGAGAGTTGAGCTTATGGCCTGTACCTCCACAGCCAGCCTGCTGGTACCCTTGGCTTCTAAAAGGCCTAGGCTCGCTGTTTGACGGAAGTGCTGGGAGAGGTAATTGGAATCACCCGGCACACAAGACTAGTGCCTCCAAGCTCAGTTCAGGGATTTCCTAGTAATTCCTGTGGTAGAGTGGTGCTACATACTAAGTTCCATACCTGAGAGGGTAGCTGAACGCCTTGTCCAAAACCATCTTACTTCTGAGAGTTGAGCTCAGCCTCAGTCCCTCACAGTTCCACACTGCCTGCAGAGTGAGTTTCGCAGGTCTTCAGCAGAGACTTTGCCAGAGGCTTCTGAGACGCAGGGTAACAATGCAGACCTGGAGGGTATCCCCAGGTGCAGTCGACTGGTAATCTTGGAACCTCCTGACTCAGAATACTGCTACCTTCTCACTGCCATAGGAATGCAGCTAGTTGACAGCTGGCTTCAAGACATGCTTCCCTGTGAAAGCCGAGGACAGGGCAGAACCCTCCCGCATGCTGCCTGACTGTAGGAGTAGCTGCTAACCTCCTTATGTTAGTGGCTGGGAGAGGTTGCGGGAAAAGCATGTGTGAGCACTGGGCCTGAACTCCCGTGTATCTGAGTTGAATACAGCGATTTCCAACGGCTTTCCTCAAACAGAGTGTAGCTAGGTTCCAAATCCCATGTACGAGCGGGTAGCAGACATCTGCCTCCCATGCATACACACTTCTGAGAGTTGAGCTTATGGCCTGTACCTCCACAGCCAGCCTGCTGGTACCCTTGGCTTCTAAAAGGCCTAGGCTCGCTGTTTGACGGAAGTGTTGGGAGAGGTAATTGGAATCACCCGGCACACAAGACTAGTGCCTCCAAGCTCAGTTCAGGGATTTCCTAGTAATTCCTGTGGTAGAGTGGTGCTACATACTAAGTACCATACGTGAGAGGGTAGCTGAACGCCTTGTCCAAAACCATCTTACTTCTGAGAGTTGAGCTCAGCCTCAGTCCCTCACAGTTCCACACTGCCTGCAGAGTGAGTTTCGCAGGTCTTCAGCAGAGACGTTTGCCAGAGGCTTCTGAGACGCAGGGTAACAATGCAGACCTGGAGGGTATCCCCAGGTGCAGTCGACTGATAATCTTGGAACCTCCTGACTCAGAATACTGCTACCTTCTCACTGCCATAGGAATGCAGCTAGTTGACAGCTGGCTTCAAGACATGCTTCCCTGTGAGAGCTGAGGACAGGGCAGAACCCTCCCGCATGCTGCCTGACTGTAGGAGTAGCTGCTAACATCCTTATGTTAGTGGCTGGGAGAGGTTGTTGGAAAAGCATGTGTGAGCACTGGGCCTGAACTCCCGAGTATCTGAGTTGAATACAGCGATTTCCAACGGCTTTCCTCAACCAGAGTGTAGCTAGGTTCCAAATCCCATGTACGAGCGGGTAGCAGACATCTGCCTCCCATGCATTCACACTTCTGAGAGTTGAGCTTATGGCCTGTACCTCCACATCCAGCCTGCTGGTACCCTTGGCTTCTAAAAGGCCTAGGCTCGCTGTTTGACGGAAGTGCTGGGAGAGGTAATTGGAATCTCCCGGCACACAAGACGAGTGCCTCCAAGCTCAATTCACGATTTCCCAGTAATTCTTGTGGTAGACAGGTGCTACATACTAAGTTCCATATGTGAGAAGGTAGCTGAACGCCTTGTCCAAAAGCATCTTACTTCTGAGATTTGAGCACACCCTCAGTGCCTCACACTTCCACACTGCCTGCAGAGTGAGTTTCACACGTCTTCACCAGAGACGATTGCCAGAGTCTTCTGAGTACAAGTTAACAATGCAGACCTGGAGGGTATCTCCAGGTGCAGTAGAGTGGTAATCTTGGAACCTCCTGACTCAGAGTACTGCTACCTTCTCACTGCCATAGGAATGCAGCTAGTTGACAGCTGGCTTCAAGACATGCTTCCCTGTGAGAGCTGAGGACAGGGCAGAACCCTCCCGCATCCTGCCTGACTGTAGGAGTAGCTGCTAACATCCTTATGTTAGTGGCTGGGAGAGGTTGCGGGAAAAGCATGTGTGAGCACTGGGCCTGAACTCCCGTGTATCTGAGTTGAATACAGCGATTTCCAATGGCCTTCTTCAATCACAGTGTAGCTAGGTTCCAACTCCCATGTCCGAGTGGGTAGCAGACATCTGCCTCCCATGCATACACACTTCTGAGAGTTGAGCTTATGGCCTGTACCTCCAGAGCCAGCCTGCTGGTACCCTTGGCTTCTAAAAGGCCTAGGCTCGCTTTTTGACGGAAGTGCTGGGAGAGGTAATTGGAATCACCGGGCACACAAGACTAGTGCCTCCAAGCTCAGTTCAGCGATTTCCTAGTAATTCCTGTGGTAGACTGGTGCTACATACTAAGTTCCATACGTGAGAGGGTAGCTGAACGCCTTGTCCAAAACCATCTTACTTCTGAGAGTTGAGCTCAGCCTCAGTCCCTCACAGTTCCACACTGCCTGCAGAGTGCGTTTCGCAGGTCTTCAGCAGAGACGTTTGCCAGAGGCTTCTGAGACGCAGGGTAACAATGCAGACCTGGAGGGTATCCCCAGGTGCAGTCGACTGGTAATCTTGGAACCTCCTGACTCAGAATACTGCTACCTTCTCACTGCCATAGGAATGCAGCTAGTTGACAGCTGGCTTCAAGACATGCTTCCCTGTGAGAGCTGAGGACAGGGCAGAACCCTCCCGCATGCTGCCTGACTGTAGGAGTAGCTGCTAACATCGTTATGTTAGTGGCTGGGAGAGGTTGCGGGAAAAGCATGTGTGAGCACTGGGCCTGAACTCCCGTGTATCTGAGTTGAATACAGCGATTTCCAACGGCTTTCCTCAACCAGAGTGTAGCTAGGTTCTAAATCCCATGTACGAGCGGGTAGCAGACATCTGCCTCCCATGCATACACACTTCTGAGAGTTGAGCTTATGGCCTGTACCTCCACATCCAGCCTGCTGGTACCCTCGGCTTCTAAAAGGCCTAGGCTCGCTGTTTGACGGAAGTGCTGGGAGAGGTAATTGGAATCTCCCGGCACACAAGACGAGTGCCTCCAAGCTCAATTCACGATTTCCCAGTAATTCTTGTGGTAGACAGGTGCTCCATACTAAGTTCCATATGTGAGAAGGTAGCTGAACGCCCTGTCCAAAAGCATCTTACTTCTGAGATTTGAGCACACCCTCAGTCCCTCACACTTCCACACTGCCTGCAGAGTGAGTTTCACACGTCTTCACCAGAGACGATTGCCAGAGGCTTCTGAGTACAAGTTAACAATGCAGACCTGGAGGGTATCTCCAGGTGCAGTAGAGTGGTAATTTTGGAACCTCCTGACTCAGAGTACTGCTACCTTCTCACTGCCATAGGAATGCAGCTAGTTGACAGCTGGCTTCAAGACATGCTTCCCTGTGAGAGCTGAGGACAGGGCAGAACCCTCCCGCATCCTACCTGACTGTAGGAGTAGCTGCTAACATCCTTATGTTAGTGGCTGGGAGAGGTTGCGGGAAAAGCATGTGTGAGCACTGGGCCTGAACTCCCGTGTATCTGAGTTGAATACAGCGATTTCCAATGGCCTTCTTCAATCACAGTGTAGCTAGGTTCCAACTCCCATGTCCGAGTGGGTAGCAGACATCTGCCTCCCATGCATACACACTTCTGAGAGTTGAGCTTATGGCCTGTACCTCCACATCCAGCCTGCTCGTACCCTTGGCTTCTAAAAAGCTTAGGCTCGCTGTTTGACGGAAGTGCTGGGAGAGGTAATTGGAATCACCCGGCACACAAGACTAGTGCCTCCAAGCTCAGTTCAGGGATTTCCTAGTAATTCCTGTGGTAGAGTGGTGCTACATACTAAATTCCATACGTGAGAGGGTAGCTGAACGCCTTGTCCAAAACCATCTTACTTCTGAGAGTTGAGCTCAGCCTCAGTCCCTCACAGTTCCACACTGCCTGCAGAGTGAGTTTCGCAGGTCTTCAGCAGAGACGTTTGCCAGAGGCTTCTGAGACGCAGGGTAACAATGCAGACCTGGAGGGTATCCCCAGGTGCAGTCGACTGATAATCTTGGAACCTCCTGACTCAGAATACTGCTACCTTCTCACTGCCATAGGAATGCAGCTAGTTGACAGCTGGCTTCAAGACATGCTTCCCTGTGAGAGCTGAGGACAGGGCAGAACCCTCCCGCATGCTGCCTGACTGTAGGAGTAGCTGCTAACATCCTTATGTTAGTGGCTGGGAGAGGTTGCGGGAAAAGCATGTGTGAGCACTGGGCCTGAACTCCCGTGTATCTGAGTTGAATACAGCGATTTCCAACGGCTTTCCTCAACCAGAGTGTAGCTAGGTTACAAATCCCATGTACGAGCGGGTAGCAGACATCTGCCTCCCATGCATACACACTTCTGAGAGATGAGCTTATGGCCTGTACCTCCACATCCAGCCTGCTGGTACCCTTGGCTTCTAAAAGGCCTAGGCTCGCTGTTTGACGGAAGTGCTGGGAGAGGTAATTGGAATCTCCCGGCACACAAGACGAGTGCCTCCAAGCTCAATTCACGATTTCCCAGTAATTCTTGTGGTAGACAGGTGCTACATACTAAGTTCCATATGTGAGATGGTAGCTGAACGCCTTGTCTAAAAGCATCTTACTTCTGAGAGTTGAGCCCACCCTCAGTCCCTCACAGTTCCACACTGCCTGCAGAGTGAGTTTCACACGTCTTCACCAGAGACGATTGCCAGAGGCTTCTGAGTACAAGTTAACAATGCAGACCTGGAGGGTATCTCCAGGTGCAGTAGAGTGGTAATCGTGGAACCTCCTGACTCAGAGTACTGCTACCTTCTCACTGCCATAGGAATGCAGCTAGTTGACAGCTGGCTTCAAGACATGCTTCCCTGTGAGAGCTGAGGACAGGGCAGAACCCTCCCGCATCCTGCCTGACTGTAGGTGTAGCTGCTAACATTCTTATGTTACTGGCTGGGAGAGGTTGCGGGAAAAGCATGTGTGAGCACTGGGCCTGAACTCCCGTGTATCTGAGTTGAATACAGCGATTTCCAATGGCCTTATCCAATCACAGTGTAGCTAGGTTCCAACTCCCATGTCCGAGTGGGTAGCAGACATCTGCCTCCCATGCATACACACTTCTGAGAGTTGAGCTTATGGCCTGTACCTCCACATCCAGCCTGCTGGTACCCTTGGCTTCTAAAAGGCCTAGGCTCGCTGTTTGACGGAAGTGCTGGGAGAGGTAATTGGAATCACCCGGCACACAAGACTAGTGCCTCCAAGCTCAGTTCAGCGATTTCCAAGTAATTCCTGTGGTAGACTGGTGCTACATACTAAGTTCCATACGTGAGAGGGTAGCTGAACGCCTTGTCCAAAACCATCTTACTTCTGAGAGTTGAGCTCAGCCTCAGTCCCTCACAGTTCCACACTGCCTGCAGAGTGAGTTTCGCAGGTCTTCAGCAGAGACGTTTGCCAGAGGCTTCTGAGACGCAGGGTAAGAATGCAGACCTGGAGGGTATCCCCAGGTGCAGTAGACTGGTAATCTTGGAACCTCCTGACTCAGAATACTGCTACCTTCTCACTGCCATAGGAATGCAGCTAGTTGACAGCTGGCTTCAATACATGCTTCCCTGTGAGAGCTGAGGACAGGGCAGATCCCTCCCGCATCCTGCCTGAGTGTACGAGTAGCTGCTAACATCCTTATGTTAGTGGCTGGGAGAGGTTGCGGGAAAAGCATGTGTGAGCACTGGGCCTGAACTCCCGTGTATCTGAGTTGAATACAGCGATTTCCAATGGCCTTCTTCAATCACAATATACCAAGGTTCCAACTCCTATGTCTGAGTGGGTAGCAGACATCTGCTTCCCATGCATACACACTTCTGAGAGTTGAGCTTATGGCCTGTACCTCCACATCCAGCCTGCTGGTACCCTTGGCTTCTAAAAGGCCTAGGCTCGCTGTTTGACGGAAATGCTGGGAGAGGTAATTGGAATCACCCGGCACACAAGACTAGTGCCTCCAAGCTCAGTTCAGTGATTTCCTAGTAATTCCTGTGGTAGACTGGTGCTACATACTAAGTTCCATACGTGAGAGGGTAGCTGAACGCCTTGTCCAAAACCATCTTACTTCTGAGAGTTGAGCTCAGCCTCAGTCCCTCACAGTTCCACACTGCGTGCAGAGTGAGTTTCGCAGGTCTTCAGCAGAGACGTTTGCCAGAGGATTCTGACACGCAGGGTAACAATGCAGACCTGGAGGGTATCCCCAGGTGCAGTCGACTGGTAATCTTGGAACCTCCTGACTCAGAATACTGCTACCTTCTCACTGCCATAGGAATGCAGCTAGTTGACAGCTAGCTGGCTTCAAGACATGCTTCCCTGAG
Organism: Canis lupus baileyi; assembly: GCF_048164855.1. Taxonomy (NCBI): domain Eukaryota; kingdom Metazoa; phylum Chordata; class Mammalia; order Carnivora; family Canidae; genus Canis; species Canis lupus. The sequence goes on along the minus strand of NC_132844.1, from coordinate 77,118,694 downwards.
AGAGCTGAGGACAGGGCAGAACCCTCCCGCATGCTGCCTGACTGTAGGAGTAGCTGCTAACATCCTTATGTTAGTGGCTGGGAGAGGTTGCGGGAAAAGCATGTGTGAGCACTGGGCCTGAACTCCCGTGAATCTGAGTTGAATACAGCGATTTCCAACGGCTTTCCTCAACCAGAGTGTAGCTAGGTTACAAATCCCATGTACGAGCGGGTAGCAGACATCTGCCTCCCATGCATACACACTTCTGAGAGTTGAGCTTATGGCTTGTACCTCCACAGCCAGCCTGCTGGTACCCTTGGCTTCTAAAAGGCCTAGGCTCGCTGTTTGACGGAAGTGCTGGGAGAGGTAATTGGAATCTCCCGGCACACAAGACGAGTGCCTCCAAGCTCAATTCACGATTTCCCAGTAATTCTTGTGGTAGACAGGTGCTACATACTAAGTTCCATATGTGAGATGGTAGCTGAACGCCTTGTCTAAAAGCATCTTACTTCTGAGAGTTGAGCCCACCCTCAGTCCCTCACAGTTCCACACTGCCTGCAGAGTGAGTTTCACACGTCTTCACCAGAGACGATTGCCAGAGGCTTCTGAGTACAAGTTAACAATGCAGACCTTGAGGGTATCTCCAGGTGCAGTAGAGTGGTAATCTTGGAACCTCCTGACTCAGAGTACTGCTACCTTCTCACTGCCATAGGAATGCCGCTAGTTGACAGCTGGCTTCAAGACATGCTTCCCTGTGAGAGCTGAGGACAGGGCAGAACCCTCCCGCATCCTGCCTGACTGTAGGAGTAGCTGGTAACATCCTTATGTTAGTGGCTGGGAGAGGTTGCGGGAAAAGCATGTGTGAGCACTGGGCCTGAACTCCCGTGTATCTGAGTTGAATACAGCGATTTCCAATGGCCTTCTTCAATCACAGTGTAGCTAGGTTCCAACTCCCATGTCCGAGTGGGTAGCAGACATCTGCCTCCCATGCATACACACTTCTGAGAGTTGAGCTTATGGCCTGTACCTCCACATCCAGCCTGCTGGTACCCTTGGCTTCTAAAAGGCCTAGGCTCGCTGTTTGACGGAAGTGCTGGGAGAGGTAATTGGAATCACCCGGCACACAAGACTAGTGCCTCCAAGCTCAGTTCAGCGATTTCCTAGTAATTCCTGTGGTAGACTGGTGCTACATACTAAGTTCCATACGTGAGAGGGTAGCTGAACGCCTTGTCCAAAACCATCTTACTTCTGAGAGTTGAGCTCAGCCTCAGTCCCTCACAGTTCCACACTGCCTGCAGAGTGAGTTTCGCAGGTCTTCAGCAGAGACGTTTGCCAGAGGCTTCTGAGACGCAGGGTAACAATGCAGACCTGGAGGGTATCCCCAGGTGCAGTCGACTGGTAATCTTGGAACCTCCTGACTCAGAATACTGCTACCTTCTCACTGCCATAGGAATGCAGCTAGTTGACAGCTGGCTTCAAGACATGCTTCCCTGTGAGAGCTGAGGACAGGGCAGAACCCTCCCGCATGCTGCCTGACTGTAGGAGTAGCTGCTAACATCCTTATGTTAGTGGCTGGGAGAGGTTGCGGGAAAAGCATGTGTGAGCACTGGGCCTGAACTCCCGTGTATCTGAGTTGAATACAGCGATTTCCAACGGCTTTCCTCAACCAGAGTGTAGCTAGGTTACAAATCCCATGTACGAGCGGGTAGCAGACATCTGCCTCCCATGCATACACACTTCTGAGAGATGAGCTTATGGCCTGTACCTCCACATCCAGCCTGCTGGTACCCTTGGCTTCTAAAAGGCCTAGGCTCGCTGTTTGACGGAAGTGCTGGGAGAGGTAATTGGAATCTCCCGGCACACAAGACGAGTGCCTCCAAGCTCAATTCACGATTTCCCAGTAATTCTTGTGGTAGACAGGTGCTACATACTAAGTTCCATATGTGAGATGGTAGCTGAACGCCTTGTCTAAAAGCATCTTACTTCTGAGAGTTGAGCCCACCCTCAGTCCCTCACAGTTCCACACTGCCTGCAGAGTGAGTTTCACACGTCTTCACCAGAGACGATTGCCAGAGGCTTCTGAGTACAAGTTAACAATGCAGACCTGGAGGGTATCTCCAGGTGCAGTAGAGTGGTAATCGTGGAACCTCCTGACTCAGAGTACTGCTACCTTCTCACTGCCATAGGAATGCAGCTAGTTGACAGCTGGCTTCAAGACATGCTTCCCTGTGAGAGCTGAGGACAGGGCAGAACCCTCCCGCATCCTGCCTGACTGTAGGTGTAGCTGCTAACATTCTTATGTTACTGGCTGGGAGAGGTTGCGGGAAAAGCATGTGTGAGCACTGGGCCTGAACTCCCGTGTATCTGAGTTGAATACAGCGATTTCCAATGGCCTTATCCAATCACAGTGTAGCTAGGTTCCAACTCCCATGTCCGAGTGGGTAGCAGACATCTGCCTCCCATGCATACACACTTCTGAGAGTTGAGCTTATGGCCTGTACCTCCACATCCAGCCTGCTGGTACCCTTGGCTTCTAAAAGGCCTAGGCTCGCTGTTTGACGGAAGTGCTGGGAGAGGTAATTGGAATCACCCGGCACACAAGACTAGTGCCTCCAAGCTCAGTTCAGCGATTTCCAAGTAATTCCTGTGGTAGACTGGTGCTACATACTAAGTTCCATACGTGAGAGGGTAGCTGAACGCCTTGTCCAAAACCATCTTACTTCTGAGAGTTGAGCTCAGCCTCAGTCCCTCACAGTTCCACACTGCCTGCAGAGTGAGTTTCGCAGGTCTTCAGCAGAGACGTTTGCCAGAGGCTTCTGAGACGCAGGGTAAGAATGCAGACCTGGAGGGTATCCCCAGGTGCAGTAGACTGGTAATCTTGGAACCTCCTGACTCAGAATACTGCTACCTTCTCACTGCCATAGGAATGCAGCTAGTTGACAGCTGGCTTCAATACATGCTTCCCTGTGAGAGCTGAGGACAGGGCAGATCCCTCCCGCATCCTGCCTGAGTGTACGAGTAGCTGCTAACATCCTTATGTTAGTGGCTGGGAGAGGTTGCGGGAAAAGCATGTGTGAGCACTGGGCCTGAACTCCCGTGTATCTGAGTTGAATACAGCGATTTCCAATGGCCTTCTTCAATCACAATATACCAAGGTTCCAACTCCTATGTCTGAGTGGGTAGCAGACATCTGCTTCCCATGCATACACACTTCTGAGAGTTGAGCTTATGGCCTGTACCTCCACATCCAGCCTGCTGGTACCCTTGGCTTCTAAAAGGCCTAGGCTCGCTGTTTGACGGAAATGCTGGGAGAGGTAATTGGAATCACCCGGCACACAAGACTAGTGCCTCCAAGCTCAGTTCAGTGATTTCCTAGTAATTCCTGTGGTAGACTGGTGCTACATACTAAGTTCCATACGTGAGAGGGTAGCTGAACGCCTTGTCCAAAACCATCTTACTTCTGAGAGTTGAGCTCAGCCTCAGTCCCTCACAGTTCCACACTGCGTGCAGAGTGAGTTTCGCAGGTCTTCAGCAGAGACGTTTGCCAGAGGATTCTGACACGCAGGGTAACAATGCAGACCTGGAGGGTATCCCCAGGTGCAGTCGACTGGTAATCTTGGAACCTCCTGACTCAGAATACTGCTACCTTCTCACTGCCATAGGAATGCAGCTAGTTGACAGCTAGCTGGCTTCAAGACATGCTTCCCTGAGAGAGCTGAGGACAGGGCAGAACCCTCCCGCATGCTGCCTGACTGTAGGAGTAGCTGCTAACATCCTTATGTTAGTGGCTGGGAGAGGTTGCGGGAAAAGCATGTGTGAGCACTGGGCCTGAACTCCCGTGAATCTGAGTTGAATACAGCGATTTCCAACGGCTTTCCTCAACCAGAGTGTAGCTAGGTTACAAATCCCATGTACGAGCGGGTAGCAGACATCTGCCTCCCATGCATACACACTTCTGAGAGTTGAGCTTATGGCTTGTACCTCCACAGCCAGCCTGCTGGTACCCTTGGCTTCTAAAAGGCCTAGGCTCGCTGTTTGACGGAAGTGCTGGGAGAGGTAATTGGAATCTCCCGGCACACAAGACGAGTGCCTCCAAGCTCAATTCACGATTTCCCAGTAATTCTTGTGGTAGACAGGTGCTACATACTAAGTTCCATATGTGAGATGGTAGCTGAACGCCTTGTCTAAAAGCATCTTACTTCTGAGAGTTGAGCCCACCCTCAGTCCCTCACAGTTCCACACTGCCTGCAGAGTGAGTTTCACACGTCTTCACCAGAGACGATTGCCAGAGGCTTCTGAGTACAAGTTAACAATGCAGACCTTGAGGGTATCTCCAGGTGCAGTAGAGTGGTAATCTTGGAACCTCCTGACTCAGAGTACTGCTACCTTCTCACTGCCATAGGAATGCCGCTAGTTGACAGCTGGCTTCAAGACATGCTTCCCTGTGAGAGCTGAGGACAGGGCAGAACCCTCCCGCATCCTGCCTGACTGTAGGAGTAGCTGGTAACATCCTTATGTTAGTGGCTGGGAGAGGTTGCGGGAAAAGCATGTGTGAGCACTGGGCCTGAACTCCCGTGTATCTGAGTTGAATACAGCGATTTCCAATGGCCTTCTTCAATCACAGTGTAGCTAGGTTCCAACTCCCATGTCCGAGTGGGTAGCAGACATCTGCCTCCCATGCATACACACTTCTGAGAGTTGAGCTTATGGCCTGTACCTCCACATCCAGCCTGCTGGTACCCTTGGCTTCTAAAAGGCCTAGGCTCGCTGTTTGACGGAAGTGCTGGGAGAGGTAATTGGAATCACCCGGCACACAAGACTAGTGCCTCCAAGCTCAGTTCAGCGATTTCCTAGTAATTCCTGTGGTAGACTGGTGCTACATACTAAGTTCCATACGTGAGAGGGTAGCTGAACGCCTTGTCCAAAACCATCTTACTTCTGAGAGTTGAGCTCAGCCTCAGTCCCTCACAGTTCCACACTGCCTGCAGAGTGAGTTTCGCAGGTCTTCAGCAGAGACGTTTGCCAGAGGCTTCTGAGACGCAGGGTAACAATGCAGACCTGGAGGGTATCCCCAGGTGCAGTCGACTGGTAATCTTGGAACCTCCTGACTCAGAATACTGCTACCTTCTCACTGCCATAGGAATGCAGCTAGTTGACAGCTGGCTTCAAGACATGCTTCCCTGTGAGAGCTGAGGACAGGGCAGAACCCTCCCGCATGCTGCCTGACTGTAGGAGTAGCTGCTAACATCCTTATGTTAGTGGCTGGGAGAGGTTGCGGGAAAAGCATGTGTGAGCACTGGGCCTGAACTCCCGTGTATCTGAGTTGAATACAGCGATTTCCAACGGCTTTCCTCAACCAGAGTGTAGCTAGGTTCCAAATCCCATGTACGAGCGGGTAGCAGACATCTGCCTCCCATGCATACACACTTCTGAGAGTTGAGCTTATGGCCTGTACCTCCACATCCAGCCTGCTGGTACCCTTGGCTTCTAAAAGGCCTAGGCTCGCTCTTTGACGGAAGTGCTGGGAGAGGTAATTGGAATCTCCCGGCACACAAGACGAGTGCCTCCAAGCTCAATTCACGATTTCCCAGTAATTCTTGTGGTAGACAGGTGCTACATACTAAGTTCCATATGTGAGAAGGTAGCTGAACGCCTTGTCCAAAAGCATCTTACTTCTGAGAGTTGAGCACCCCCTCAGTCCCTCACACTTCCACACTGCCTGCAGAGTGAGTTTCACACGTCTTCACCAGAGACGATTGCCAGAGGCTTCTGAGTACAAGTTAACAATGCAGACCTGGAGGGTATCTCCAGGTGCAGTAGAGTGGTAATCTTGGAACCTCCTGACTCAGAGTACTGCTACCTTCTCACTGCCATAGGAATGCAGCTACTTGACAGCTGGCTTCAAGACATGCTTCCCTGTGAGAGCTGAGGACAGGGCAGAACCCTCCCGCATCCTGCCTGACTGTAGGAGTAGCTGCTAACATCCTTATGTTAGTGGCTGGGAGAGGTTGCGGGAAAAGCATGTGTGAGCACTGGGCCTGAACTCCCGTTTATCTGAGTTGAATACAGCGATTTCCAATGGCCTTCTTCAATCACAGTGTAGCTAGGTTCTAACTCCCATGTCCGAGTGGGTAGCAGACATCTGCCTCCCATGCATACACACTTCTGAGAGTTGAGCTTATGGCCTGTACCTCCACATCCAGCCTGCTGGTACCCTTGGCTTCTAAAAGGCCTAGGCTCGCTGTTTGACGGAAGTGCTGGGAGAGGTAATTGGAATCACCCGGCACACATGACTAGTGCCTCCAAGCTCAGTTCAGCGATTTCCTAGTAATTCCTGTGGTAGACTGGTGCTACATACTAAGTTCCATACGTGAGAGGGTAGCTGAACGCCTTGTACAAAACCATCTTACTTTTGAGAGTTGAGCTCAGCCTCAGTCCCTCACAGTTCCACACTGCCTGCAGAGTGAGTTTCGCAGGTCTTCAGCAGAGACGTTTGCCAGAGGCTTCTGAGACGCAGGGTAATAATGCAGACCTGGAGGGTATCCCCAGGTGCAGTCGACTGGTAATCTTGGAACCTCCTGACTCAGAATACTGCTACCTTCTCACTGCCATAGGAATGCAGCTAGTTGACAGCTGGCTTCAAGACATGCTTCCCTCTGAGAGCTGAGGACAGGGCAGAACCCTCCCGCATGCTGCCTGACTGTAGGAGTAGCTGCTAACATCCTTATGTTAGTGGCTGTGAGAGGTTGCGGGAAAAGCATGTGTGAGCACTGGGCCTGAACTCCCGTGTATCTGAGTTGAATACAGCGATTTCCAACGGCTTTCCTCAACCAGAGTGTAGCTAGGTTCCAAATCCCATGTACGAGCGGGTAGCAGACATCTGCCTCCCATGCATACACACTTCTGAGAGTTGAGCTTATGGCCTGTACCTCCACAGCCAGCCTGCTGGTACCCTTGGCTTCTAAAAGGCCTAGGCTCGCTGTTTGACGGAAGTGCTGGGAGAGGTAATTGGAATCTCCCGGCACACAAGACGAGTGTCTCCAAGCTCAATTCACGATTTCCCAGTAATTCTTGTGGTAGACAGGTGCTACATACTAAGTTCCAAATGTGAGAAGGTAGCTGAACGCCTTGTCCAAAAGCATCTTACTTCTGAGATTTGAGCACACCCTCAGTCCCTCACACTTCCACACTGCCTGCAGAGTGAGTTTCGCAGGTCTTCAGCAGAGACGATTGCCAGAGGCTTCTGAGTACAAGTTAACAATGCAGACCTGGAGGGTATCTCCAGGTGCAGTAGAGTGGTAATCTTGGAACCTCCTGACTCAGAGTACTGCTACCTTCTCACTGCCATAGGAATGCAGCTAGTTGACAGCTGGCTTCAAGACATGCTTCCCTGTGAGAGCTGAGGACAGGGCAGAACCCTCCCGCATCCTGCCTGACTGTAGGAGTAGCTGCTAACATCCTTATGTTAGTGGCTGGGAGAGGTTGCGGGAAAAGCATGTGTGAGCACTGGGCCTGAACTCCCGTGTATCTGAGTTGAATACAGCGATTTCCAATGGCCTTCTTCAATCACAGTGTAGCTAGGTTCCAACTCCCATGTCCGAGTGGGTAGCAGACATCTGCCTCCCATGCATACACACTTCTGAGAGTTGAGCTTATGGCCTGTACCTCCACATCAAGCCTGCTGGTACCCTTGGCTTCTAAAAGGCTTAGGCTCGCTGTTTGACGGAAGTGCTGGGAGAGGTAATTGGAATCACCCGGCACACATGACTAGTGCCTCCAAGCTCAGTTCAGCGATTTCCTAGTAATTCCTGTGGTAGACTGGTGCTACATACTAAGTTCCATACGTGAGAGGGTAGCTGAACGCCTTGTCCAAAACCATCTTACTTCTGAGAGTTGAGCTCAGCCTCAGTCCCTCACAGTTCCACACTGCGTGCAGAGTGAGTTTCGCAGGTCTTCAGCAGAGACGTTTGCCTGAGGATTCTGACACGCAGGGTAACAATGCAGACCTGGAGGGTATCCCCAGGTGCAGTCGACTGGTAATCTTGGAACCTTCTGACTCAGAATACTGCTACCTTCTCACTGCCATAGGAATGCAGCTAGTTGACAGCTAGCTGGCTTCAAGACATGCTTCCCTGAGAGAGCTGAGGACAGGGCAGAACCCTCCCGCATGCTGCCTGACTGTAGGAGTAGCTGCTAACATCCTTATGTTAGTGGCTGGGAGAGGTTGCGGGAAAAGCATGTGTGAGCACTGGGCCTGAACTCCCGTGTATCTGAGTTGAATACAGCGATTTCCAACGGCTTTCCTCAACCAGAGTGTAGCTAGGTTCCAAATCCCATGTACGAGCGGGTAGCAGACATCTGCCTCCCATGCATACACACTTCTGAGAGTTGAGCTTATGGCCTGTACCTCCGCATCCAGCCTGCTGGTACCCTTGGCTTCTAAAAGGCCTAGGCTCGCTGTTTGACGGAAGTGTTGGGAGAGGTAATTGGAATCTCCCGGCACACAAGACGAGTGCCTCCAAGCTCAATTCACGATTTCCCAGTAATTCTTGTGGTAGACAGGTGCTACATACTAAGTTCCATATGTGAGAAGGTAGCTGAACGCCTTGTCCAAAAGCATCTTACTTCTGAGAGTTGAGCACACCCTCAGTCCCTCACACTTCCACACTGCCTGCAGAGTGAGTTTCACACGTCTTCACCAGAGACGATTGCCAGAGGCTTCTGAGTACAAGTTAACAATGCAGACCTGGAGGGTATCTCCAGGTGCAGTAGAGTGGTAATCTTGGAACCTCCTGACTCAGAGTACTGCTACCTTCTCACTGCCGTAGGAATGCAGCTAGTTGACAGCTGGCTTCAAGACATGCTTCCCTGTGAGAGCTGAGGACAGGGCAGAACCCTCCCGCATCGTGCCTGACTGTAGGAGTAGCTGCTAACATCCTTATGTTAGTGGCTGGGAGAGGTTGCGGGAAAAGCATGTGTGAGCACTGGGCCTGAACTCCCGTGTATCTGAGTTGAATACAGCGATTTCCAATGGCCTTCTTCAATCACAGTGTAGCTAGGTTCCAACTCCCATGTCCGAGTGGGTAGCAGACATCTGCCTCCCATGCATACACACTTCTGAGAGTTGAGCTTATGGCCTGTACCTCCACATCCAGCCTGCTGGTACCCTTGGCTTCTAAAAGGCCTAGGCTCGCTGTTTGACGGAAGTGCTGGGAGAGGTAATTGGAATCACCCGGCACACAAGACTAGTGCCTCCAAGCTCAGTTCAGCGATTTCCTAGTAATTCCTGTGGTAGACTGGTGCTACATACTAAGTTCCATACGTGAGAGGGTAGCTGAACGCCTTGTCCAAAACCATCTTACTTCTGAGAGTTGAGCTCAGCCTCAGTCCCTCACAGTTCCACACTGCCTGCAGAGTGAGTTTCGCAGGTCTTCAGCAGAGACGTTTGCCAGAGGCTTCTGAGACGCAGGGTAACAATGCAGACCTGGAGGGTATCCCCAGGTGCAGTCGACTGGTAATCTTGGAACCTCCTGACTCAGAATACTGCTACCTTCTCACTGCCATAGGAATGCAGCTAGTTGACAGCTGGCTTCAAGACATGCTTCCCTGTGAGAGCTGAGGACAGGGCAGAACCCTCCCGCATGCTGCCTGACTGTAGGAGTAGCTGCTAACATCCTTATGTTAGTGGCTGGGAGAGGTTGCGGGAAAAGCATGTGTGAGCACTGGGCCTGAACTCCCGTGTATCTGAGTTGAATACAGCGATTTCCAACGGCTTTCCTCAACCAGAGTGTAGCTAGGTTCCAAATCCCATGTACGAGCGGGTAGCAGACATCTGCCTCCCATGCATACACACTTCTGAGAGTTGAGCTTATGGCCTGTACCTCCACATCCAGCCTGCTGGTACTCTTGGCTTCTAAAAGGCCTAGGCTCGCTGTTTGACGGAAGTGCTGGGAGAGGTAATTGGAATCTCCCGGCACACAAGACGAGTGCCTCCAAGCTCAATTCACGATTTCCCAGTAATTCTTGTGGTAGACAGGTGCTACATACTAAGTTCCATATGTGAGAAGGTAGCTGAACGCCTTGTCCAAAAGCATCTTACTTCTGAGAGTTGAGCCCACCCTCAGTCCCTCACACTTCCACACTGCCTGCAGAGTGAGTTTCACACGTCTTCACCAGAGACGATTGCCAGAGGCTTCTGAGTACAAGTTAACAATGCAGACCTTGAGGGTATCTCCAGGTGCAGTAGAGTGGTAATCTTGGAACCTCCTGACTCAGAGTACTGCTACCTTCTCACTGCCATAGGAATGCAGCTAGTTGACAGCTGGCTTCAAGACATGCTTCCCTGTGAGAGCTGAGGACAGGGCAGAACCCTCCCGCATCCTGCCTGACTGTAGGATTAGCTGCTAACATCCTAATGTTAGTGGCTGGGAGAGGTTGTGGGAAAAGCATGTGTGAGCACTGGGCCTGAACTCCCGTGTATCTGAGTTGAATACAGCGATTTCCAATGGCCTTCGTCAATCACAGTGTAGCTAGGTTCCAACTCCCATGTCCGAGTGGGTAGCAGACATCTGCCTCCCATGCATACACACTTCTGAGAGTTGAGCTTATGGCCTGTACCTCCACAGCCAGCCTGCTGGTACCCTTGGCTTCTAAAAGGCCTAGGCTCGCTGTTTGACGGAAGTGCTGGGAGAGGTAATTGGAATCACCCGGCACACAAGACTAGTGCCTCCAAGCTCAGTTCAGCGATTTCCTAGTAATTCCTGTGGTAGACTGGTGCTACATACTAAGTTTCATACGTGAGAGGGTAGCTGAACGCCTTGTCCAAAACCATCTTACTTCTGAGAGTTGAGCTCAGCCTCAGTCCCTCACAGTTCCACACTGCCTGCAGAGTGAGTTTCGCAGGTCTTCAGCAGAGACGTTTGCCAGAGGCTTCTGAGACGCAGGGTAACAATGCAGACCTGGAGGGTATCCCCAGGTGCAGTCAACTGGTAATCTTGGAACCTCCTGACTCAGAGTACTGCTACCTTCTCACTGCCATAGGAATGCAGCTAGTTGACAGCTAGCTGGCTTCAAGACATGCTTCCCTGAGAGAGCTGAGGACAGGGCAGAACCCTCCCGCATGCTGCCTGACTGTAGGAGTAGCTGCTAACATCCTAATGTTAGTGGCTGGGAGAGGTTGCGCGAAAAGCATGTGTGAGCACTGGGCCTGAACTCCCGTGTATCTGAGTTGAATACAGCGATTTCCAACGGCTTTCCTCAACCAGAGTGTAGCTAGGTTCCAAATCCCATGTACGAGCGGGTAGCAGACATCTGCCTCCCATCCATACACACTTCTGAGAGTTGAGCTTATGGCCTGTACCTCCACAGCCAGCCTGCTGGTACCCTTGGCTTCTAAAAGGCCTAGGCTCGCTGTTTGACGGAAGTGCTGGGAGAGGTAATTGGAATCTCCCGGCACACAAGACGAGTGCCTCCAAGCTCAATTCACGATTTCCCAGTAATTCTTGTGGTAGACAGGTGCTACATACTAAGTTCCATATGTGAGATGGTAGCTGAACGCCTTGTCTAAAAGCATCTTACTTCTGAGAGTTGAGCTCAGCCTCAGTCCCTCACAGTTCCACACTGCCTGCAGAGTGAGTTTCACACGTCTTCACCAGAGACGATTGCCAGAGGCTTCTGAGTACAAGTTAACAATGCAGACCTGGAGGGTATCTCCAGGTGCAGTAGAGTGGTAATCTTGGAACCTCCTGACTCAGAATACTGCTACCTTCTCACTGCCATAGGAATGCAGCTAGTTGACAGCTGGCTTCAAGACATGCTTCCCTATGAGAGCTGAGGACAGGGCAGAACCCTCCCGCATGCTGCCTGACTGTAGGAGTAGCTGCTAACATCCTTATGTTAGTGGCTGGGAGAGGTTGCGGGAAAAGCATGTGTGAGCACTGGGCCTGAACTCCCGTGTATCTGAGTTGAATACAGCGATTTCCAACGGTTTTCCTCAACCAGAGTGTAGCTAGGTTTCAAATCCCATGTACGAGCGGGTAGCAGACATCTGCCTCCCATGCATACACACTTCTGAGAGTTGACCTTATGGCCTGTACCTCCACATCCAGCCTGCTGGTACTCTTGGCTTCTAAAAGGCCTAGGCTCGCTGTTTGACGGAAGTGCTGGGAGAGGTAATTGGAATCTCCCGGCACACAAGACGAGTGCCTCCAAGCTCAATTCACGATTTCCCAGTAATTCTTGTGGTAGACAGGTGCTACATACTAAGTTCCATATGTGAGAAGGTAGCTGAACGCCTTGTCCAAAAGCATCTTACTTCTGAGAGTTGAGCACACCCTCAGTCCCTCACACTTCCACACTGCCTGCAGAGTGAGTTTCACACGTCTTCACCAGAGACGATTGCCAGAGCCTTCTGAGTACAAGTTAACAATGCAGACCTGGAGGGTATCTCCAGGTGCAGTAGAGTGGTAATCTTGGAACCTCCTGACTCAGAGTACTGCTACCTTCTCACTGCCATAGGAATGCAGCTAGTTGACAGCTGGCTTCAAGACATGCTTCCCTGTGAGAGCTGAGGACAGGGCAGAACCCTCCCGCATCCTGCCTGACTGTAGGATTAGCTGCTAACATCCTAATGTTAGTGGCTGGGAGAGGTTGCGGGAAAAGCATGTGTGAGCACTGGGCCTGAACTCCCGTGTATCTGAGTTGAATACAGCGATTTCCAATGGCCTTCGTCAATCACAGTGTAGCTAGGTTCCAACTCCCATGTCCGAGTGGGTAGCAGACATCTGCCTCCCATGCATACACACTTCTGAGAGTTGAGCTTATGGCCTGTACCTCCACATCAAGCCTGCTGTTACCCTTGGCTTCTAAAAGGCCTAGGCTCGCTGTTTGACGGAAGTGCTGGGAGAGGTAATTGGAATCACCCGGCACACAAGACTAGTGCCTCCAAGCTCAGTTCAGCGATTTCCTAGTAATTCCTGTGGTAGACTGGTGCTACATACTAAGTTTCATACGTGAGAGGGTAGCTGAACGCCTTGTCCAAAACCATCTTACTTCTGAGAGTTGAGCTCAGCCTCAGTCCCTCACAGTTCCACACTGCCTGCAGAGTGAGTTTCGCAGGTCTTCAGCAGAGACGTTTGCCAGAGGCTTCTGAGACGCAGGGTAACAATGCAGACCTCGAGGGTATCCCCAGGTGCAGTCGACTGGTAATCTTGGAACCTCCTGACTCAGAGTACTGCTACCTTCTCACTGCCATAGGAATGCAGCTAGTTGACAGCTAGCTGGCTTCAAGACATGCTTCCCTGAGAGAGCTGAGGACAGGGCAGAACCCTCCCGCATGCTGCCTGACTGTAGGAGTAGCTGCTAACATCCTAATGTTAGTGGCTGGGAGAGGTTGCGCGAAAAGCATGTGTGAGCACTGGGCCTGAACTCCCGTGTATCTGAGTTGAATACAGCGATTTCCAACGGCTTTCCTCAACCAGAGTGTAGCTAGGTTCCAAATCCCATGTACGAGCGGGTAGCAGACATCTGCCTCCCATCCATACACACTTCTGAGAGTTGAGCTTATGGCCTGTACCTCCACAGCCAGCCTGCTGGTACACTTGGCTTCTAAAAGGCCTAGGCTCGCTGTTTGACGGAAGTGCTGGGAGAGGTAATTGGAATCTCCCGGCACACAAGACGAGTGCCTCCAAGCTCAATTCACGATTTCCCAGTAATTCTTGTGGTAGACAGGTGCTACATACTAAGTTCCATATGTGAGATGGTAGCTGAACGCCTTGTCTAAAAGCATCTTACTTCTGAGAGTTGAGCCCACCCTCAGTCCCTCACACTTCCACACTGCCTGCAGAGTGAGTTTCACACGTCTTCACCAGAGACGATTGCCAGAGGCTTCTGAGTACAAGTTAACAATGCAGACCTGGAGGGTATCTCCAGGTGCAGTAGAGTGGTAATCTTGGAACCTCCTGACTCAGAGTACTGCTACTTTCTCACTGCCATAGGAATGCCGCTAGTTGACAGCTGGCTTCAAGACCTGCTTCCCTGTGAGAGCTGAGGACAGGGCAGAACCCTCCCGCATCCTGCCTGACTGTAGGAGTAGCTGCTAACATCCTTATGTTAGTGGCTGGGAGAGGTTGCGGGAAAAGCATGTGTGAGCACTGGGCCTGAACTCCCGTGTATCTGAGTTGAATACAGCGATTTCCAATGGCCTTCTTCAATCACAGTGTAGCTAGGTTCCAACTCCCATGTTCGAGTGGGTAGCAGACATCTGCCTCCCATGCATACACACTTCTGAGAGTTGAGCTTATGGCCTGTACCTCCACATCCAGCCTGCTGGTACCCTTGGCTTCTAAAAGGCCTAGGCTCGCTGTTTGACGGAAGTGCTGGGAGAGGTAATTGGAATCACCCGGCACACAAGACTAGTGCCTCCAAGCTCAGTTCAGCGATTTCCTAGTAATTCCTGTGGTAGACTGGTGCTACATACTAAGTTCTATACGTGAAAGGGTAGCTGAACGCCTTGTCCAAAACCATCTCATTTCTGAGAGTTGAGCTCAGCCTCAGTCCCTCACAGTTCCACACTGCCTGCAGAGTGAGTTTCGCAGGTCTTCAGCAGAGACGTTTGCCAGAGGCTTCTGAGACGCAGGGTAACAATGCAGACCTGGAGGGTATCCCCAGGTGCAGTCGACTGGTAATCTTGGAACCTCCTGACTCAGAATACTGCTACCTTCTCACTGCCATAGGAATGCAGCTAGTTGACAGCTGGCTTCAAGACATGCTTCCCTGTGAGAATGAGGACAGGGCAGAACCCTCCCGCATGCTGCCTGACTGTAGGAATAGCTGCTAACATCCTTATGTTAGTGGCTGGGAGAGGTTGCGGGAAAAGCATGTGTGAGCACTGGGCCTGAACTTCCGTTTATCTGAGTTGAATACAGCGATTTCCAACGGCTTTCCTCAACCAGAGTGTAGCTAGGTTCCAAATCCTATGTACGAGCGGGTAGCAGACATCTGCCTCCCATGCATACACACTTCTGAGAGTTGAGCTCATGGCCTGTACCTCCACATCCAGCCTGCTGGTACCCTTGGCTTCTAAAAGGCCTAGGCTCGCTGTTTGACGGAAGTGCTGGGAGAGGTAATTGTAATCTCCTGGCACACAACACGAGTGCCTCCAAGCTCAATTCACGATTTCCCAGTAATTCTTGTGGTAGACAGGTGCTACATACTAAGTTCCATATGTGAGAAGGTAGCTGAACGCCTTGTCCAAAAGCATCTTACTTCTGAGAGTTGAGCCCACCCTCAGTCCCTCACACTTCCACACTGCCTTCAGAGTGAGTTTCACACGTCTTCACCAGAGACGATTGCCAGAGGCTTCTGAGTACAAGTTAACAATGCAGACCTGGAGGGTATCTCCAGGTGCAGTAGAGTGGTAATCTTGGAACCTCCTGACTCAGAGTACTGCTACCTTCTCACTGCCATAGGAATGCAGCTAGTTGACAGCTGGCTTCAAGACATGCTTCCCTGTGAGAGCTGAGGACAGGGCAGAACCCTCCCGCATCCTGCCTGACTGTAGGAGTAGCTCCTAACATCCTTATGTTAGTGCCTGGGAGACGTTGCGGGAAAAGCATGTGTGAGCACTGGGCCTGAACTCCCGTGTATCTGAGTTGAATACAGCGATTTCCAATGGCCTTCTTTAATCACAGTGCAGCAAGTTTCCAACTCCCATGTCCGAGTGGGTAGCAGACATCTGCCTCCCATGCATACACACTTCTGAGAGTTGAGCTTATGGCCTGTACCTCCACATCAAGCCTGCTGGTACCCTTGTCTTCTAAAAGGCCTAGGCTCGCTGTTTGACGGAAGTGCTGGGAGAGGTAATTGGAATCTCCCGGCACACAAGACGAGTGCCTCCAAGTTCAATTCAGGATTTCCCGGTAATTCTTGTGGTAGACAGGTGCTACATACTAAGTTCCATATGTGAGAAGGTAGCTGAACGCCTTGTCCAAAAGCATCTTACTTCTGAGAGTTGAGCCCACCCTCATTCCCTCACAGTTCCACACTGCCTGCAGAGTGAGTTTCACACGTCTTCACCAGAGACGATTGCCAGAGGCTTCTGAGTACAAGTTAACAATGCAGAACTGGAGGGTATCTCCAGGTGCAGTAGAGTGGTAATCTTGGAACCTCCTGACTCAGAGTACTGCTACCTTCTCACTGCCATAGGAATGCAGCTAGTTGACAGCTGGCTTCAAGACATGCTTCCCTGTGAGAGCTGAGGACAGGGCAGAACCCTCCCGCATCCTGCCTGACTGTAGGATTAGCTGCTAACATCCTAATGTTAGTGGCTGGGAGAGGTTGCGGGAAAAGCATGTGTGAGCACTGGGCCTGAACTCCCGTGTTTCTGAGTTGAATACAGCGATTTCCAATGGCCTTCGTCAATCACAGTGTAGCTAGGTTCCAACTCCCATGTCCGAGTGGGTAGCAGACATCTGCCTCCCATGCATACACACTTCTGAGAGTTGAGCTTATGGCCTGTACCTCCACATCCAGCCTGCTGGTACCCTTGGCTTCTAAAAGGCCTAGGCTCGCTGTTTGACGGAAGTGCTGGGAGAGGTAATTGGAATTACCCGGCACACAAGACTAGTGCCTCCAAGCTCAGTTCAGCGATTTCCTAGTAATTCCTGTGGTAGACTGGTGCTACATACTAAGTTTCATACGTGAGAGGGTAGCTGAACGCCTTGTCCAAAACCATCTTACTTCTGAGAGTTGAGCTCAGCCTCAGTCCCTCACAGTTCCACACTGCCTGCAGAGTGAGTTTCGCAGGTCTTCAGCAGAGACGTTTGCCAGAGGCTTCTGAGACGCAGGGTAACAATGCAGACCTGGAGGGTATCCCCAGGTGCAGTCGACTGGTAATCTTGGAACCTCCTGACACAGAGTACTGCTACCTTCTCACTGCCATAGGAATGCAGCTAGTTGACAGCTAGCTGGCTTCAAGACATGCTTCCCTGAGAGAGCTGAGGACAGGGCAGAACCCTCCCGCATGCTGCCTGACTGTAGGAGTAGCTGCTAACATCCTAATGTTAGTGGCTGGGAGAGGTTGCGCGAAAAGCATGTGTGAGCACTGGGCCTGAACTCCCGTGTATCTGAGTTGAATACAGCGATTTCCAACGGCTTTCCTCAACCAGAGTGTAGCTAGGTTCCAAATCCCATGTACGAGCGGGTAGCAGACATCTGCCTCCCATCCATACACACTTCTGAGAGTTGAGCTTATGGCCTGTACCTCCACAGCCAGCCTGCTGGTACCCTTGGCTTCTAAAAGGCCTAGGCTCGCTGTTTGACGGAAGTACTGGGAGAGGTAATTGGAATCTCCCGGCACACAAGACGAGTGCCTCCAAGCTCAATTCACGATTTCCCAGTAATTCTTGTGGTAGACAGGTGCTACATACTAAGTTCCATATGTGAGATGGTAGCTGAACGCCTTGTCTAAAAGCATCTTACTTTTGAGAGGTGAGCCCACCCTCAGTCCCTCACAGTTCCACACTGCCTGAAGAGGGAGTTTCACACGTCTTCACCAGAGACGATTGCCAGAGGCTTCTGAGTACAAGTTAACAATGCAGACCTGGAGGGTATCTCCAGGTGCAGTAGAGTGGTAATCTTGGAACCTCCTGACTCAGAGTACTGCTACTTTCTCACTGCCATAGGAATGCCGCTAGTTGACAGCTGGCTTCAAGACCTGCTTCCCTGTGAGAGCTGAGGACAGGGCAGAACCCTCCCGCATGCTGCCTGACTGTAGGAGTAGCTGCTAACATCCTTATGTTAGTGGCTGGGAGAGGTTGCGGGAAAAGCATGTGTGAGCACTGGGCCTGAACTCCCGTGTATCTGAGTTGAATACAGCGATTTCCAATGGCCTTCTTCAATCACAGTGTAGCTAGGTTCCAACTCCCATGTTCGAGTGGGTAGCAGACATCTGCCTCCCATGCATACACACTTCTGAGAGTTGAGCTTATGGCCTGTACCTCCACATCCAGCCTGCTGGTACCCTTGGCTTCTAAAAGGCCTAGGCTCGCTGTTTGACGGAAGTGCTGGGAGAGGTAATTGGAATCACCCGGCACACAAGACTAGTGCCTCCAAGCTCAGTTCAGCGATTTCCTAGTAATTCCTGTGGTAGACTGGTGCTACATACTAAGTTCTATACGTGAAAGGGTAGCTGAACGCCTTGTCCAAAACCATCTCATTTCTGAGAGTTGAGCTCAGCCTCAGTCCCTCACAGTTCCACACTGCCTGCAGAGTGAGTTTCGCAGGTCTTCAGCAGAGACGTTTGCCAGAGGCTTCTGAGACGCAGGGTAACAATGCAGACCTCGAGGGTATCCCCAGGTGCAGTCGACTGGTAATCTTGGAACCTCCTGACTCAGAGTACTGCTACCTTCTCACTGCCATAGGAATGCAGCTAGTTGACAGCTAGCTGGCTTCAAGACATGCTTCCCTGAGAGAGCTGAGGACAGGGCAGAACCCTCCCGCATGCTGCCTGACTGTAGGAGTAGCTGCTAACATCCTAATGTTAGTGGCTGGGAGAGGTTGCGCGAAAAGCATGTGTGAGCACTGGGCCTGAACTCCCGTGTATCTGAGTTGAATACAGCGATTTCCAACGGCTTTCCTCAACCAGAGTGTAGCTAGGTTCCAAATCCCATGTACGAGCGGGTAGCAGACATCTGCCTCCCATCCATACACACTTCTGAGAGTTGAGCTTATGGCCTGTACCTCCACAGCCAGCCTGCTGGTACACTTGGCTTCTAAAAGGCCTAGGCTCGCTGTTTGACGGAAGTGCTGGGAGAGGTAATTGGAATCTCCCGGCACACAAGACGAGTGCCTCCAAGCTCAATTCACGATTTCCCAGTAATTCTTGTGGTAGACAGGTGCTACATACTAAGTTCCATATGTGAGATGGTAGCTGAACGCCTTGTCTAAAAGCATCTTACTTCTGAGAGTTGAGCCCACCCTCAGTCCCTCACAGTTCCACACTGCCTGCAGAGTGAGTTTCACACGTCTTCACCAGAGACGATTGCCAGAGGCTTCTGAGTACAAGTTAACAATGCAGACCTGGAGGGTATCTCCAGGTGCAGTAGAGTGGTAATCTTGGAACCTCCTGACTCAGAGTACTGCTACTTTCTCACTGCCATAGGAATGCCGCTAGTTGACAGCTGGCTTCAAGACCTGCTTCCCTGTGAGAGCTGAGGACAGGGTAGAACCCTCCCGCATCCTGCCTGACTGTAGGAGTAGCTGCTAACATCCTTATGTTAGTGGCTGGGAGAAGTTGCGGGAAAAGCATGTGTGAGCACTGGGCCTGAACTCCCGTGTATCTGAGTTGAATACAGCGATTTCCAATGGCCTTCTTCAATCACAGTGTAGCTAGGTTCCAACTCCCATGTTCGAGTGGGTAGCAGACATCTGCCTCCCATGCATACACACGTCTGAGAGTTGAGCTTATGGCCTGTACCTCCACATCCAGCCTGCTGGTACCCTTGGCTTCTAAAAGGCCTAGGCTCGCTGTTTGACGGAAGTGCTGGGAGAGGTAATTGGAATCACCCGGCACACAAGACTAGTGCCTCCAAGCTCAGTTCAGCGATTTCCTAGTAATTCCTGTGGTAGACTGGTGCTACATACTAAGTTCTATACGTGAAAGGGTAGCTGAACGCCTTGTCTAAAACCATCTCATTTCTGAGAGTTGAGCTCAGCCTCAGTCCCTCACAGTTCCACACTGCCTGCAGAGTGAGTTTCGCAGGTCTTCAGCAGAGACGTTTGCCAGAGGCTTCTGAGACGCAGGGTAACAATGCAGACCTGGAGGGTATCCCCAGGTGCAGTCGACTGGTAATCTTGGAACCTCCTGACTCAGAATACTGCTACCTTCTCACTGCCATAGGAATGCAGCTAGTTGACAGCTGGCTTCAAGACATGCTTCCCTGTGAGAGCTGAGGACAGGGCAGAACCCTCCCGCATGCTGCCTGACTGTAGGAATAGCTGCTAACATCCTTATGTTAGTGGCTGGGAGAGGTTGCGGGAAAAGCATGTGTGAGCACTGGGCCTGAACTTCCGTTTATCTGAGTTGAATACAGCGATTTCCAACGGCTTTCCTCAACCAGAGTGTAGCTAGGTTCCAAATCCCATGTACGAGCGGGTAGCAGACATCTGCCTCCCATGCATACACACTTCTGAGAGTTGAGCTCATGGCCTGTACCTCCACATCCAGCCTGCTGGTACCCTTGGCTTCTAAAAGGCCTAGGCTCGCTGTTTGACGGAAGTGCTGGGAGAGGTAATTGTAATCTCCTGGCACACAACACGAGTGCCTCCAAGCTCAATTCACGATTTCCCAGTAATTCTTGTGGTAGACAGGTGCTACATACTAAGTTCCATATGTGAGAAGGTAGCTGAACGCCTTGTCCAAAAGCATCTTACTTCTGAGAGTTGAGCCCACCCTCAGTCCCTCACACTTCCACACTGCCTGCAGAGTGAGTTTCACACGTCTTCACCAGAGACGATTGCCAGAGGCTTCTGAGTACAAGTTAACAATGCAGACCTGGAGGGTATCTCCAGGTGCAGTAGAGTGGTAATCTTGGAACCTCCTGACTCAGAGTACTGCTACCTTCTCACTGCCATAGGAATGCAGCTAGTTGACAGCTGGCTTCAAGACATGCTTCCCTGTGAGAGCTGAGGACAGGGCAGAACCCTCCCGCATCCTGCCTGACTGTAGGAGTAGCTCCTAACATCCTTATGTTAGTGCCTGGGAGACGTTGCGGGAAAAGCATGTGTGAGCACTGGGCCTGAACTCCCGTGTATCTGAGTTGAATACAGCGATTTCCAATGGCCTTCTTTAATCACAGTGCAGCAAGTTTCCAACTCCCATGTCCGAGTGGGTAGCAGACATCTGCCTCCCATGCATACACACTTCTGAGAGTTGAGCTTATGGCCTGTACCTCCACATCAAGCCTGCTGGTACCCTTGTCTTCTAAAAGGCCTAGGCTCGCTGTTTGACGGAAGTGCTGGGAGAGGTAATTGGAATCTCCCGGCACACAAGACGAGTGCCTCCAAGTTCAATTCAGGATTTCCCGGTAATTCTTGTGGTAGACAGGTGCTACATACTAAGTTCCATATGTGAGAAGGTAGCTGAACGCCTTGTCCAAAAGCATCTTACTTCTGAGAGTTGAGCCCACCCTCATTCCCTCACAGTTCCACACTGCCTGCAGAGTGAGTTTCACACGTCTTCACCAGAGACGATTGCCAGAGGCTTCTGAGTACAAGTTAACAATGCAGAACTGGAGGGTATCTCCAGGTGCAGTAGAGTGGTAATCTTGGAACCTCCTGACTCAGAGTACTGCTACCTTCTCACTGCCATAGGAATGCAGCTAGTTGACAGCTGGCTTCAAGACATGCTTCCCTGTGAGAGCTGAGGACAGGGCAGAACCCTCCCGCATCCTGCCTGACTGTAGGATTAGCTGCTAACATCCTAATGTTAGTGGCTGGGAGAGGTTGCGGGAAAAGCATGTATGAGCACTGGGCCTGAACTCCCGTGTATCTGAGTTGAATACAGCGATTTCCAATGGCCTTCGTCAATCACAGTGTAGCTAGGTTCCAACTCCCATGTCCGAGTGGGTAGCAGACATCTGCCTCCCATGCATACACACTTCTGAGAGTTGAGCTTATGGCCTGTAACTCCACATCCAGCCTGCTGGTACCCTTGGCTTCTAAAAGGCCTAGGCTCGCTGTTTGACGGAAGTGCTGGGAGAGGTAATTGGAATCACCCGGCACACAAGACTAGTGCCTCCAAGCTCAGTTCAGCGATTTCCTAGTAATTCCTGTGGTAGACTGGTGCTACATACTAAGTTTCATACGTGAGAGGGTAGCTGAACGCCTTGTCCAAAACCATCTTACTTCTGAGAGTTGAGCTCAGCCTCAGTCCCTCACAGTTCCACACTGCCTGCAGAGTGAGTTTCGCAGGTCTTCAGCAGAGACGTTTGCCAGAGGCTTCTGAGACGCAGGGTAACAATGCAGACCTGGAGGGTATCCCCAGGTGCAGTCGACTGGTAATCTTGGAACCTCCTGACACAGAGTACTGCTACCTTCTCACTGCCATAGGAATGCAGCTAGTTGACAGCTAGCTGGCTTCAAGACATGCTTCCCTGAGAGAGCTGAGGACAGGGCAGAACCCTCCCGCATGCTGCCTGACTGTAGGAGTAGCTGCTAACATCCTAATGTTAGTGGCTGGGAGAGGTTGCGCGAAAAGCATGTGTGAGCACTGGGCCTGAACTCCCGTGTATCTGAGTTGAATACAGCGATTTCCAACGGCTTTCCTCAACCAGAGTGTAGCTAGGTTCCAAATCCCATGTACGAGCGGGTAGCAGACATCTGCCTCCCATCCATACACACTTCTGAGAGTTGAGCTTATGGCCTGTACCTCCACAGCCAGCCTGCTGGTACCCTTGGCTTCTAAAAGGCCTAGGCTCGCTGTTTGACGGAAGTACTGGGAGAGGTAATTGGAATCTCCCGGCACACAAGACGAGTGCCTCCAAGCTCAATTCACGATTTCCCAGTAATTCTTGTGGTAGACAGGTGCTACATACTAAGTTCCATATGTGAGATGGTAGCTGAACGCCTTGTCTAAAAGCATCTTACTTTTGAGAGGTGAGCCCACCCTCAGTCCCTCACAGAACCACACTGCCTGAAGAGGGAGTTTCACACGTCTTCACCAGAGACGATTGCCAGAGGCTTCTGAGTACAAGTTAACAATGCAGACCTGGAGGGTATCTCCAGGTGCAGTAGAGTGGTAATCTTGGAACCTCCTGACTCAGAGTACTGCTACTTTCTCACTGCCATAGGAATGCCGCTAGTTGACAGCTGGCTTCAAGACCTGCTTCCCTGTGAGAGCTGAGGACAGGGCAGAACCCTCCCGCATGCTGCCTGACTGTAGGAGTAGCTGCTAACATCCTTATGTTAGTGGCTGGGAGAGGTTGCGGGAAAAGCATGTGTGAGCACTGGGCCTGAACTCCCGTGTATCTGAGTTGAATACAGCGATTTCCAATGGCCTTCTTCAATCACAGTGTAGCTAGGTTCCAACTCCCATGTTCGAGTGGGTAGCAGACATCTGCCTCCCATGCATACACACTTCTGAGAGTTGAGCTTATGGCCTGTACCTCCACATCCAGCCTGCTGGTACCCTTGGCTTCTAAAAGGCCTAGGCTCGCTGTTTGACGGAAGTGCTGGGAGAGGTAATTGGAATCTCCCGGCACACAAGACGAGTGCCTCCAAGCTCAATTCAGGATTTCCCGGTAATTCTTGTGGTAGACAGGTGCTACATACTAAGTTCCATATGTGAGAAGGTAGCTGAACGCCTTGTCCAAAAGCATCTTACTTCTGAGATTTGAGCACACCCTCAGTCCCTCACACTTCCACACTGTCTGCAGAGTGAGTTTCACACGTCTACACCAGAGACGATTGCCAGAGGCTTCTGAGTACAAGTTAACAATGCAGACCTGGAGGGTATTTCCAGGTGCAGTAGAGTGGTAATCTTGGAAACTCCTGAATCAGAGTACTGCTACTTTCTCACTGCCATAGGAATGCAGCTAGTTGACAGCTGGCTTCAAGACATGCTTCCCTGTGAGAGCTGAGGACAGGGCAGAACCCTCCCGCATCCTGCCTGACTGTAGGAGTAGCTGCTAACATCCTAATGTTAGTGGCTGGGAGAGGTTGCGGGAAAAGCATGTGTGAACACTGGGCCTGAACTCCCGTGTATCTGAGTTGAATACAGCGATTTCCAATGGTCTTCTTCAATCACAGTGTAGCTAGGTTCCAACTCCCATGTACGAGCGGGTAGCAGACATCTGCCTCCCATGCATACACACTTCTGAGAGTTGAGCTTATGGCCTGTACCTCCACATCCAGCCTGCTGGTACCCTTGGCTTCTAAAAGGCCTAGGCTCGCTGTTTGACGGAAGTGCTGGGAGAGGTAATTGGAATCACCCGGCACACAAGACTAGTGCCTCCAAGCTCAGTTCAGCGATTTCCTAGTAATTCCTGTGGTAGACTGGTGCTACATACTAAGTTCCATACGTGAGAGGGTAGCTGAACGCCTTGTCCAAAACCATCTTACTTCTGAAAGTTGAGCTCAGCCTCAGTCCCTCACAGTTCCACACTGCCTGCAGAGTGAGTTTCGCAGGTCTTCAGCAGAGACGTTTGCCAGAGGCTTCTGAGACGCAGGGTAACAATGCAGACCTGGAGGGTATCCCCAGGTGCAGTCGACTGGTAATCTTGGAACCTCCTGACTCAGAATACTGCTACCTTCTCACTGCCATAGGAATGCAGCTAGTTGACAGCTAGCTGGCTTCAAGACATGCTTCACTGAGAGAGCTGAGGACAGGGCAGAACCCTCCCGCATGCTGCCTGACTGTAGGAGTAGCTGCTAACATCCTTATGTTAGTGGCTGGGAGAGGTTGCGGGAAAAGCATGTGTGAGCACTGGGCCTGAACTCCCGTGTATCTGAGTTGAATACAGCGATTTCCAACGGCTTTCCTCAACCAGAGTGTAGCTAGGTTCCAAATCCCATGTACGAGCGGGTAGCAGACATCTGCCTCCCATGCATACACACTTCTGAGAGTTGAGCTTATGGCCTGTACCTCCACATCCAGCCTGCTGGTACCCTTGTCTTCTAAAAGTCCTAGGCTCGCTGTTTGACGGAAGTGCTGGGAGAGGTAATTGGAATCTCCCGACACACAAGACGAGTGCCTCCAAGCTCAATTCACGATTTCCCAGTAATTCTTGTGTTAGACAGGTGCTACATACTAAGTTCCATATGTAAGATGGTAGCTGAACGCCTTGTCCAAAAGCATCTTACTTCTGAGAGTTGAGCCCACCCTCATTCCCTCACAGTTCCACACTGCCTGCAGAGTGAGTTTCACACGTCTTCACCAGAGACGATTGCCAGAGGCTTCTGAGTACAAGTTAACAATGCAGAACTGGAGGGTATCTCCAGGTGCAGTAGACTGGTAATCTTGGAACCTCCTGACTCAGAGTACTGCTACCTTCTCACTGCCATAGGAATGCAGCTAGTTGACAGCTGGCTTCAAGACATGCTTCCCTGTGAGAGCTGAGGACAGGGCAGAACCCTCCCGCATCCTGCCTGACTGTAGGAGTAGCTCCTAACATCCTTATGTTAGTGCCTGGGAGACGTTGCGGGAAAAGCATGTGTGAGCACTGGGCCTGAACTCCCGTGTATCTGAGTTGAATACAGCGATTTCCAATGGCCTTCTTTAATCACAGTGCAGCTAGGTTCCAACTCCCATGTCCGAGTGGGTAGCAGACATCTGCCTCCCATGCATACACACTTCTGAGAGTTGAGCTTATGGCCTGTACCTCCACAGCCAGCCTGCTGGTACCCTTGGCTTCTAAAAGGCCTAGGCTCGCTGTTTGACGGAAGTGCTGGGAGAGGTAATTGGAATCACACGGCACAAAAGACTAGTGCCTCCAAGCTCAGTTCAGCGATTTCCTAGTAATTCCTGTGGTAGACTGGTGCTACATACTAAGTTCCGTACGTGAGAGGGTAGCTGAACGACTTGTCCAAAACCATCTTACTTCTGAGAGTTGAGCTCAGCCTCAGTCCCTCACAGTTCCACACTGCCTGCAGAGTGAGTTTCGCAGGTCTTCAGCAGAGACGTTTGCCAGAGGCTTCTGAGACGCAGGGTAACAATGCAGACCTGGAGGGTATCCCCAGGTGCAGTCGACTGGTAATCTTGGAACCTCCTGACTCAGAATACTGCTACCTTCTCACTGCCATAGGAATGCAGCTAGTTGACAGCTGGCTTCAAGACATGCTTCCCTGTGAGAGCTGAGGACAGGGCAGAACCCTCCCGCATCCTGCCTGACTGTAGGAGTAGCTGCTAACATCCTTATGTTAGTGGCGGTGAGAGGTTGCGGGAAAAGCATGTGTGAGCACTGGGCCTGAACTCCCGTGTATCTGAGTTGAATACAGCGATTTCCAACGGCTTTCCTCAACCAGAGTGTAGCTAGGTTCCAAATCCCATGTACGAGCGGGTAGCAGACATCTGCCTCCCATGCATACACACTTCTGAGAGTTGAGCTTATGGCCTGTACCTCCACATCCAGCCTGCTGGTACCCTTGGCTTCTAAAAGGCCTAGGCTCGCTGTTTGACGGAAGTGCTGGGAGAGGTAATTGGAATCTCCCGGCACACAAGACGAGTGCCTCCAAGCTCAATTCACGATTTCCCAGTAATTCTTGTGGTAGACAGGTGCTACATACTAAGTTCCATATGTGAGAAGGTAGCTGAACGCCTTGTCCAAAAGCATCTTACTTCTGAGATTTGAGCCCACCCTCAGTCCCTCACAGTTCCACACTGCCTGCAGAGTGAGTTTCACACGTCTTCACCAGAGACGATTGCCAGAGGCTTCTGAGTGCAAGTTAACAATGCAGACCTGGAGGGTATCTCCAGGTGCAGTAGAGTGGTAATCTTGGAACCTCCTGACTCAGAGTACTGCTACCTTCTCACTGCCATAGGAATGCAGCTAGTTGACAGCTGGCTTCAAGACATGCTTCCCTGTGAGAGCTGAGGACAGGGCAGAACCCTCCCGCATCCTGCCTGACTGTAGCAGTAGCTGCTAACATCCTAATGTTAGTGGCTGGGAGAGTTTGCCGGAAAAGCATGTGTGAGCACTGGGCCTGAACTCCCGTGTATCTGAGTGGAATACAGCGATTTCCAATGGCCTTCTTCAATCACAGTGTAGCTAGGTTCCAACTCCCATGTCCGAGTGGGTAGCAGACATCTGCCTCCCATGCATACACACTTCTGAGAGTTGAGCTTATGGCCTGTACCTCCACATCCAGCCTGCTGGTACCCTTGGCTTCTAAAAGGCCTAGGCTCGCTGTTTGACGGAAGTGCTGGGAGAGGTAATTGGAATCACCCGGCACACAGACTAGTGCCTCCAAGCTCAGTTCAGCGATTTCCTAGTAATTCCTGTGGTAGACTGGTGCTACATACTAAGTTCCATACGTGAGAGGGTAGCTGAACGCCTTGTCCAAAACCATCTTACTTCTGAAAGTTGAGCTCAGCCTCAGTCCCTCACAGTTCCACACTGCCTGCAGAGTGAGTTTCGCAGGTCTTCAGCAGAGACTTTTGCCAGAGGCTTCTGAGACGCAGGGTAACAATGCAGACCTGGAGGGTATCCCCAGGTGCAGTCGACTGGTAATCTTGGAACCTCCTGACTCAGAATACTGCTACCTTCTCACTGCCATAGGAATGCAGCTAGTTGACAGCTAGCTGGCTTCAAGACATGCTTCCCTGAGAGAGCTGAGGACAGGGCAGAACCCTCCCGCATGCTGCCTGACTGTAGGAGTAGCTGCTAACATCCTTATGTTAGTGGCTGGGAGAGGTTGCGGGAAAAGCATGTGTGAGCACTAGGCCTGAACTCCCGTGTATCTGAGTTAAATACAGCGATTTCCAACGGCTTTCCTCAACCAGAGTGTAGCTAGGTTCCAAATCCCATGTACGAGCGGGTAGCAGACATCTGCCTCCCATGCATACACACTTCTGAGAGTTGAGCTTATGGCCTGTACCTCCACATCCAGCCTGCTGGTACCCTTGTCTTCTAAAAGTCCTAGGCTCGCTGTTTGACGGAAGTGCTGGGAGAGGTAATTGGAATCTCCCGGCACACAAGACGAGTGCCTCCAAGCTCAATTCACGATTTCCCAGTAATTCTTGTGGTAGACAGGTGCTACATACTAAGTTCCATATGTAAGATGGTAGCTGAACGCCTTGTCCAAAAGCATCTTACTTCTGAGAGTTGAGCCCACCCTCATTCCCTCACAGTTCCACACTGCCTGCAGAGTGAGTTTCACACGTCTTCACCAGAGACGATTGCCAGAGGCTTCTGAGTACAAGTTAACAATGCAGACCTGGAGGGTATCTCCAGGTGCAGTAGAGTGGTAATCTTGGAACCTCCTGACTCAGAGTACTGCTACCTTCTCACTGCCATAGGAATGCAGCTAGTTGACAGCTGGCTTCAAGACATGCTTCCCTGTGAGAGCTGAGGACAGGGCAGAACCCTCCCGCATCCTGCCTGACTGTAGGAGTAGCTCCTAACATCCTTATGTTAGTGCCTGGGAGACGTTGCGGGAAAAGCATGTGTGAGCACTGGGCCTGAACTCCCGTGTATCTGAGTTGAATACAGCGATTTCCAATGGCCTTCTTTAATCACAGTGCAGCTAGGTTCCAACTCCCATGTCCGAGTGGGTAGCAGACATCTGCCTCCCATGCATACACACTTCTGAGAGTTGAGCTTATGGCCTGTACCTCCACAGCCAGCCTGCTGGTACCCTTGGCTTCTAAAAGGCCTAGGCTCGCTGTTTGACGGAAGTGCTGGGAGAGGTAATTGGAATCACACGGCACAAAAGACTAGTGCCTCCAAGCTCAGTTCAGCGATTTCCTAGTAATTCCTGTGGTAGACTGGTGCTACATACTAAGTTCCGTACGTGAGAGGGTAGCTGAACGACTTGTCCAAAACCATCTTACTTCTGAGAGTTGAGCTCAGCCTCAGTCCCTCACAGTTCCACACTGCCTGCAGAGTGAGTTTCGCAGGTCTTCAGCAGAGACGTTTGCCAGAGGCTTCTGAGACGCAGGGTACCAATGCAGACCTGGAGGGTATCCCCAGGTGCAGTCGACTGGTAATCTTGGAACCTCCTGACTCAGAATACTGCTACCTTCTCACTGCCATAGGAATGCAGCTAGTTGACAGCTGGCTTCAAGACATGCTTCCCTGTGAGAGCTGAGGACAGGGCAGAACCCTCCCGCATCCTGCCTGACTGTAGGAGTAGCTGCTAACATCCTTATGTTAGTGGCGGTGAGAGGTTGCGGGAAAAGCATGTGTGAGCACTGGGCCTGAACTTCCGTGTATCTGAGTTGAATACAGCGATTTCCAACGGCTTTCCTCAACCAGAGTGTAGCTAGGTTACAAATCCCATGTACGAGCGGGTAGCAGACATCTGCCTCCCATGCATACACACTTCTGAGAGTTGAGCTTATGGCCTGTACCTCCACATCCAGCCTGCTGGTACCCTTGGCTTCTAAAAGGCCTCGGCTCGCTGTTTGACGGAAGTGCTGGGAGAGGTAATTGGAATCTCCCGGCACACAAGACGAGTGCCTCCAAGCTCAATTCACGATTTCCCAGTAATTCTTGTGGTAGACAGGTGCTACATACTAAGTTCCATATGTGAGAAGGTAGCTGAACGCCTTGTCCAAAAGCATCTTACTTCTGAGATTTGAGCCCACCCTCAGTCACTCACAGTTCCACACTGCCTGCAGAGTGAGTTTCACACGTCTTCACCAGAGACGATTGCCAGAGGCTTCTGAGTGCAAGTTAACAATGCAGACCTGGAGGGTATCTCCAGGTGCAGTAGAGTGGTAATCTTGGAACCTCCTGACTCAGAGTACTGCTACCTTCTCACTGCCATAGGAATGCAGCTAGTTGACAGCTGGCTTCAAGACATGCTTCCCTGTGAGAGCTGAGGACAGGGCAGAACCCTCCCGCATCCTGCCTGACTGTAGCAGTAGCTGCTAACATCCTAATGTTAGTGGCTGGGAGAGTTTGCCGGAAAAGCATGTGTGAGCACTGGGCCTGAACTCCCGTGTATCTGAGTTGAATACAGCGATTTCCAATGGCCTTCTTCAATCACAGTGTAGCTAGGTTCCAACTCCCATGTCCGAGTGGGTAGCAGACATCTGCCTCCCATGCATACACACTTCTGAGAGTTGAGCTTATGGCCTGTACCTCCACATCCAGCCTGCTGGTACCCTTGGCTTCTAAAAGGCCTAGGCTCGCTGTTTGACGGAAGTGCTGGGAGAGGTAATTGGAATCACCCGGCACACAGACTAGTGCCTCCAAGCTCAGTTCAGCGATTTCCTAGTAATTCCTGTGGTAGACTGGTGCTACATACTAAGTTCCATACGTGAGAGGGTAGCTGAACGCCTTGTCCAAAACCATCTTACTTCTGAAAGTTGAGCTCAGCCTCAGTCCCTCACAGTTCCACACTGCCTGCAGAGTGAGTTTCGCAGGTCTTCAGCAGAGACGTTTGCCAGAGGCTTCTGAGACGCAGGGTAACAATGCAGACCTGGAGGGTATCCCCAGGTGCAGTCGACTGGTAATCTTGGAACCTCCTGACTCAGAATACTGCTACCTTCTCACTGCCATAGGAATGCAGCTAGTTGACAGCTAGCTGGCTTCAAGACATGCTTCCCTGAGAGAGCTGAGGACAGGGCAGAACCCTCCCGCATGCTGCCTGACTGTAGGAGTAGCTGCTAACATCCTTATGTTAGTGGCTGGGAGAGGTTGCGGGAAAAGCATGTGTGAGCACTAGGCCTGAACTCCTGTGTATCTGAGTTAAATACAGCGATTTCCAACGGCTTTCCTCAACCAGAGTGTAGCTAGGTTCCAAATCCCATGTACGAGCGGGTAGCAGACATCTGCCTCCCATGCATACACACTTCTGAGAGTTGAGCTTATGGCCTGTACCTCCACATCCAGCCTGCTGGTACCCTTGTCTTCTAAAAGTCCTAGGCTCGCTGTTTGACGGAAGTGCTGGGAGAGGTAATTGGAATCTCCCGGCACACAAGACGAGTGCCTCCAAGCTCAATTCACGATTTCCCAGTAATTCTTGTGGTAGACAGGTGCTACATACTAAGTTCCATATGTAAGATGGTAGCTGAACGCCTTGTCCAAAAGCATCTTACTTCTGAGAGTTGAGCCCACCCTCATTCCCTCACAGTTCCACACTGCCTGCAGAGTGAGTTTCACACGTCTTCACCAGAGACGATTGCCAGAGGCTTCTGAGTACAAGTTAACAATGCAGAACGGGAGGGTATCTCTAGGTGCAGTAGACTGGTAATCTTGGAACCTCCTGACTCAGAGTACTGCTACCTTCTCACTGCCATAGGAATGCAGCTAGTTGACAGCTGGCTTCAAGACATGCTTCCCTGTGAGAGCTGAGGACAGGGCAGAACCCTCCCGCATCCTGCCTGACTGTAGGAGTAGCTCCTAACATCCTTATGTTAGTGCCTGGGAGACGTTGCGGGAAAAGCATGTGTGAGCACTGGGCCTGAACTCCCGTGTATCTGAGTTGAATACAGCGATTTCCAATGGCCTTCTTCAATCACAGTGTAGCTAGGTTCCAACTCCCATGTCCGAGTGGGTAGCAGACATCTGCCTCCCATGCATACACACTTCTGAGAGTTGAGCTTATGGCCTGTACCTCCACATCCAGCCTGCTGGTACCCTTGTCTTCTAAAAGTCCTAGGCTCGCTGTTTGACGGAAGTGCTGGGAGAGGTAATTGGAATCTCCCGGCACACAAGACGAGTGCCTCCAAGCTCAATTCACGATTTCCCGGTAATTCTTGTGGTAGACAGGTGCTACATACTAAGTTCCATATGTGAGAAGGTAGCTGAACGCCTTGTCCAAAAGCATCTTACTTCTGAGATTTGAGCACACCCTCAGTCCCTCACACTTCCACACTGCCTGCAGAGTGAGTTTCACACGTCTTCACCAGAGACGATTGCCAGAGGCTTCTGAGTACAAGTTAACAATGCAGACCTGGAGGGTATTTCCAGGTGCAGTAGAGTGGTAATCTTGGAACCTCCTGACTCAGAGTACTGCTACCTTCTCACTGCCATAGGAATGCAGCTAGTTGACAGCTGGCTTCAAGACATGCTTCCCTGTGAGAGCTGAGGACAGGGCAGAACCCTCCCGCATCCTGCCTGACTGTAGGAGTAGCTGCTAACATCCTAATGTTAGTGGCTGGGAGAGGTTGCGGGAAAAGCATGTGTGAGCACTGGGCCTGAACTCCCGTGTATCTGAGTTGAATACAGCGATTTCCAATGGCCTTCTTCAATCACAGTGTAGCTAGGTTCCAACTCCCATGTCCGAGTGGGTAGCAGACATCTGCCTCCCATGCATACACACTTCTGAGAGTTGAGCTTATGGCCTGTACCTCCACATCCAGCCTGCTGGTACCCTTGGCTTCTAAAAGGCCTAGGCTCGCTGTTTGACGGAAGTGCTGGGAGAGGTAATTGGAATCACCCGGCACACAAGTCTAGTGCCTCCAAGCTCAGTTCAGCGATTTCCTAGTAATTCCTGTGGTAGACTGGTGCTACATACTAAGTTCCATACGTGAGAGGGTAGCTGAACGCCTTGTCCAAAACCATCTTACTTCTGAGAGTTGAGCTCACCCTCAGTCCCTCACATTTCCACACTGCCTGCAGAGTGAGTTTCGCAGGTCTTCAGCAGAGACGTTTGCCAGAGGCTTCTGAGACGCAGGGTAACAATGCAGACCTGGAGGGTATCCCCAGGTGCAGTCGACTGGTAATCTTGGAACCTCCTGACTCAGAATACTGCTACCTTCTCACTGCCATAGGAATGCAGCTTGTTGACAGCTAGCTGGCTTCAAGACTTGCTTCCCTGAGAGAGCTGAGGACAGGGCAGAACCCTCCCGCATGCTGCCTGACTGTAGGAGTAGCTGCTAACATCCTAATGTTAGTGGCTGGGAGAGGTTGCGGGAAAAGCATGTGTGAGCACTGGGACTGAACTCCCGTGTATCTGAGTTGAATACAGCGATTTCCAACGGCTTCCCTCAACCAGAGTGTAGCTAGGTTCCAAATCCCATGTACGAGCGGGTAGCAGACATCTGCCTCCCATGCATACACACTTCTGAGAGTTGAGCTTATGGCCTGTACCTGCACAGCCAGCCTGCTGGTACCCTTGGCTTCTAAAAGGCCTAGGCTCGCTGTTTGACGGAAGTGCTGGGAGAGGTAATTGGAATCTCCCGGTACACAAGACGAGTGCCTCCAAGCTCAATTCACGATTTCCCAGTAATTCTTGTGGTAGACAGCTGCTACATACTAAGTTCCATATGTGAGATGGTAGCTGAACGCCTTGTCCAAAAGCATCTTACTTCTGAGAGTTGAGCCCACCCTCAGTCCCTCACAGTTCCACACTGCCTGCAGAGTGAGTTTCACACGTCTTCACCAGAGACGATTGCCAGAGGCTTCTGAGTACAAGTTAACAATGCAGACCTGGAGGGTATCTCCAGGTGCAGTAGAGTGGTAATCTTGGAACCTCCTGACTCAGAGTACTGCTACCTTCTCACTGCCATAGGAATGCAGCTAGTTGACAGCTGGCTTCAAGACATGCTTCCCTGTGAGAGCTGAGGACAGGGCAGAACCCTCCCGCATCCTGCCTGACTGTAGGAGTAGCTGCTAACATCCTTATGTTAGTGGCTGGGAGACGTTGCGGGAAAAGCATGTGTGAGCACTGGGCCTGAACTCCCGTGTATCTGAGTTGAATACAGCGATTTCCAATGGCCTTCTTTAATCACAGTGCAGCTAGGTTCCAACTCCCATGTCCGAGTGGGTAGCAGACATCTGCCTCCCATGCATACACACTTCTGAGAGTTGAGCTTATGGCCTGTACCTCCACATCCAGCCTGCTGGTACCCTTGGCTTCTAAAAGGCCTAGGCTCGCTGTTTGACGGAAGTGCTGGGAGAGGTAATTGGAATCTCCCGGCACACAAGACGAGTGCCTCCAAACTCAATTCACGATTTCCCGGTAATTCTTGTGGTAGACAGGTGCTACATACTAAGTTCCATATGTGAGAAGGTAGCTGAACGCCTTGTCCAAAAGCATCTTACTTCTGAGATTTGAGCACACCCTCAGTCCCTCACACTTCCACACTGCCTGCAGAGTGAGTTTCACACGTCTTCACCAGAGACGATTGCCAGAGGCTTCTGAGTACAAGTTAACAATGCAGACCTGGAGGGTATTTCCAGGTGCAGTAGAGTGGTAATCTTGGAACCTCCTGACTCAGAGTACTGCTACCTTCTCACTGCCATAGGAATGCAGCTAGTTGACAGCTGGCTTCAAGACATGCTTCCCTGTGAGAGCTGAGGACAGGGCAGAACCCTCCCGCATCCTGCCTGACTGTAGGAGTAGCTGCTAACATCCTTATGTTAGTGGCTGGGAGAGGTTGCGGGAAAAGCATGTGTGAGCACTGGGCCTGAACTCCCGTGTATCTGAGTTGAATACAGCGATTTCCAATGGCCTTCTTCAATCACAGTGTAGCTAGGTTCCAACTCCCATGTCCGAGTGGGTAGCAGACATCTGCCTCCCAAGCATACACACTTCTGAGAGTTGAGCTTATGGCCTGTACCTCCACATCCAGCCTGCTGGTACCCTTGGCTTCTAAAAGGCCTAGGCTCGCTGTTTGACGGAAGTGCTGGGAGAGGTAATTGGAATCACCCGGCACACAAGACTAGTGCCTCCAAGCTCAGTTCAGCGATTTCCTAGTAATTCCTGTGGTAGACTGGTGCTACATACTAAGTTCCATACGTGAGAGGGTAGCTGAACGCCTTGTCCAAAACCATCTTACTTCTGAGAGTTGAGCTCACCCTCAGTCCCTCACATTTCCACACTGCCTGCAGAGTGAGTTTCGCAGGTCTTCAGCAGAGACGTTTGCCAGAGGCTTCTGAGACGCAGGGTAACAATGCAGACCTGGAGGGTATCCCCAGGTGCAGTCGACTGGTAATCTTGGAACCTCCTGACTCAGAATACTGCTACCTTCTCACTGCCATAGGAATCCAGCTTGTTGACAGCTAGCTGGCTTCAAGACTTGCTTCCCTGAGAGAGCTGAGGACAGGGCAGAACCCTCCCGCATGCTGCCTGACTGTAGGAGTAGCTGCTAACATCCTAATGTTAGTGGCTGGGGGAGGTTGCGGGAAAAGCATGTGTGAGCACTGACTGAACTCCCGTGTATCTGAGTTGAATACAGCGATTTCCAACGGCTTCCCTCAACCAGAATGTAGCTAGGTTCCAAATCCCATGTACGAGCGGGTAGCAGACATCTGCCTCCCATGCATACACACTTCTGAGAGTTGAGCTTATGGCCTGTACCTGCACAGCCAGCCTGCTGGTACCCTTGGCTTCTAAAAGGCCTAGGCTCGCTGTTTGACGGAAGTGCTGGGAGAGGTAATTGGAATCTCCCGGCACACAAGACGAGTGCCTCCAAGCTCAATTCACGATTTCCCAGTAATTCTTGTGGTAGACAGCTGCTACATACTAAGTTCCATATGTGAGATGGTAGCTGAACGCGTTGTCCAAAAGCATCTTACTTCTGAGAGTTGAGCCCACCCTCAGTCCCTCACAGTTCCACAATGCCTGCAGAGTGAGTTTCACACGTCTTCACCAGAGACGATTGCCAGAGGCTTCTGAGTACAAGTTAACAATGCAGACCTGGAGGGTATCTCCAGGTGCAGTAGAGTGGTAATCTTGGAACCTCCTGACTCAGAGTACTGCTACCTTCTCACTGCCATAGGAATGCAGCTAGTTGACAGCTGGCTTCAAGACATGCTTCCCTGTGAGAGCTGAGGACAGGGCAGAACCCTCCCGCATCCTGCCTGACTGTAGGAGTAGCTCCTAACATCCTTATGTTAGTGCCTGGGAGACGTTGCGGGAAAAGCATGTGTGAGCACTGGGCCTGAACTCCCGTGTATCTGAGTTGAATACAGCGATTTCCAATGGCCTTCTTTAATCACAGTGCAGCAAGTTTCCAACTCCCATGTCCGAGTGGGTAGCAGACATCTGCCTCCCATGCATACACACTTCTGAGAGTTGAGCTTATGGCCTGTACCTCCACATCAAGCCTGCTGGTACCCTTGTCTTCTAAAAGGCCTAGGCTCGCTGTTTGACGGAAGTGCTGGGAGAGGTAATTGGAATCTCCCGGCACACAAGACGAGTGCCTCCAAGTTCAATTCAGGATTTCCCGGTAATTCTTGTGGTAGACAGGTGCTACATACTAAGTTCCATATGTGAGAAGGTAGCTGAACGCCTTGTCCAAAAGCATCTTACTTCTGAGAGTTGAGCCCACCCTCATTCCCTCACAGTTCCACACTGCCTGCAGAGTGAGTTTCACACGTCTTCACCAGAGACGATTGCCAGAGGCTTCTGAGTACAAGTTAACAATGCAGAACTGGAGGGTATCTCCAGGTGCAGTAGAGTGGTAATCTTGGAACCTCCTGACTCAGAGTACTGCTACCTTCTCACTGCCATAGGAATGCAGCTAGTTGACAGCTGGCTTCAAGACATGCTTCCCTGTGAGAGCTGAGGACAGGGCAGAACCCTCCCGCATCCTGCCTGACTGTAGGATTAGCTGCTAACATCCTAATGTTAGTGGCTGGGAGAGGTTGCGGGAAAAGCATGTGTGAGCACTGGGCCTGAACTCCCGTGTTTCTGAGTTGAATACAGCGATTTCCAATGGCCTTCGTCAATCACAGTGTAGCTAGGTTCCAACTCCCATGTCCGAGTGGGTAGCAGACATCTGCCTCCCATGCATACACACTTCTGAGAGTTGAGCTTATGGCCTGTACCTCCACATCCAGCCTGCTGGTACCCTTGGCTTCTAAAAGGCCTAGGCTCGCTGTTTGACGGAAGTGCTGGGAGAGGTAATTGGAATCACCCGGCACACAAGACTAGTGCCTCCAAGCTCAGTTCAGCGATTTCCTAGTAATTCCTGTGGTAGACTGGTGCTACATACTAAGTTTCATACGTGAGAGGGTAGCTGAACGCCTTGTCCAAAACCATCTTACTTCTGAGAGTTGAGCTCAGCCTCAGTCCCTCACAGTTCCACACTGCCTGCAGAGTGAGTTTCGCAGGTCTTCAGCAGAGACGTTTGCCAGAGGCTTCTGAGACGCAGGGTAACAATGCAGACCTGGAGGGTATCCCCAGGTGCAGTCGACTGGTAATCTTGGAACCTCCTGACACAGAGTACTGCTACCTTCTCACTGCCATAGGAATGCAGCTAGTTGACAGCTAGCTGGCTTCAAGACATGCTTCCCTGAGAGAGCTGAGGACAGGGCAGAACCCTCCCGCATGCTGCCTGACTGTAGGAGTAGCTGCTAACATCCTAATGTTAGTGGCTGGGAGAGGTTGCGCGAAAAGCATGTGTGAGCACTGGGCCTGAACTCCCGTGTATCTGAGTTGAATACAGCGATTTCCAACGGCTTTCCTCAACCAGAGTGTAGCTAGGTTCCAAATCCCATGTACGAGCGGGTAGCAGACATCTGCCTCCCATCCATACACACTTCTGAGAGTTGAGCTTATGGCCTGTACCTCCAGAGCCAGCCTGCTGGTACCCTTGGCTTCTAAAAGGCCTAGGCTCGCTGTTTGACGGAAGTACTGGGAGAGGTAATTGGAATCTCCCGGCACACAAGACGAGTGCCTCCAAGCTCAATTCACGATTTCCCAGTAATTCTTGTGGTAGACAGGTGCTACATACTAAGTTCCATATGTGAGATGGTAGCTGAACGCCTTGTCTAAAAGCATCTTACTTTTGAGAGGTGAGCCCACCCTCAGTCCCTCACAGTTCCACACTGCCTGAAGAGGGAGTTTCACACGTCTTCACCAGAGACGATTGCCAGAGGCTTCTGAGTACAAGTTAACAATGCAGACCTGGAGGGTATCTCCAGGTGCAGTAGAGTGGTAATCTTGGAACCTCCTGACTCAGAGTACTGCTACTTTCTCACTGCCATAGGAATGCCGCTAGTTGACAGCTGGCTTCAAGACCTGCTTCCCTGTGAGAGCTGAGGACAGGGCAGAACCCTCCCGCATGCTGCCTGACTGTAGGAGTAGCTGCTAACATACTTATGTTAGTGGCTGGGAGAGGTTGCGGGAAAAGCATGTGTGAGCACTGGGCCTGAACTCCCGTGTATCTGAGTTGAATACAGCGATTTCCAATGGCCTTCTTCAATCACAGTGTAGCTAGGTTCCAACTCCCATGTTCGAGTGGGTAGCAGACATCTGCCTCCCATGCATACACACTTCTGAGAGTTGAGCTTATGGCCTGTACCTCCACATCCAGCCTGCTGGTACCCTTGGCTTCTAAAAGGCCTAGGCTCGCTGTTTGACGGAAGTGCTGGGAGAGGTAATTGGAATCACCCGGCACACAAGACTAGTGCCTCCAAGCTCAGTTCAGCGATTTCCTAGTAATTCCTGTGGTAGACTGGTGCTACATACTAAGTTCTATACGTGAAAGGGTAGCTGAACGCCTTGTCCAAAACCATCTCATTTCTGAGAGTTGAGCTCAGCCTCAGTCCCTCACAGTTCCACACTGCCTGCAGAGTGAGTTTCGCAGGTCTTCAGCAGAGACGTTTGCCAGAGGCTTCTGAGACGCAGGGTAACAATGCAGACCTCGAGGGTATCCCCAGGTGCAGTCGACTGGTAATCTTGGAACCTCCTGACTCAGAGTACTGCTACCTTCTCACTGCCATAGGAATGCAGCTAGTTGACAGCTAGCTGGCTTCAAGACATGCTTCCCTGAGAGAGCTGAGGACAGGGCAGAACCCTCCCGCATGCTGCCTGACTGTAGGAGTAGCTGCTAACATCCTAATGTTAGTGGCTGGGAGAGGTTGCGCGAAAAGCATGTGTGAGCACTGGGCCTGAACTCCCGTGTATCTGAGTTGAATACAGCGATTTCCAACGGCTTTCCTCAACCAGAGTGTAGCTAGGTTCCAAATCCCATGTACGAGCGGGTAGCAGACATCTGCCTCCCATCCATACACACTTCTGAGAGTTGAGCTTATGGCCTGTACCTCCACAGCCAGCCTGCTGGTACACTTGGCTTCTAAAAGGCCTAGGCTCGCTGTTTGACGGAAGTGCTGGGAGAGGTAATTGGAATCTCCCGGCACACAAGACGAGTGCCTCCAAGCTCAATTCACGATTTCCCAGTAATTCTTGTGGTAGACAGGTGCTACATACTAAGTTCCATATGTGAGATGGTAGCTGAACGCCTTGTCTAAAAGCATCTTACTTCTGAGAGTTGAGCCCACCCTCAGTCCCTCACAGTTCCACACTGCCTGCAGAGTGAGTTTCACACGTCTTCACCAGAGACGATTGCCAGAGGCTTCTGAGTACAAGTTAACAATGCAGACCTGGAGGGTATCTCCAGGTGCAGTAGAGTGGTAATCTTGGAACCTCCTGACTCAGAGTACTGCTACTTTCTCACTGCCATAGGAATGCCGCTAGTTGACAGCTGGCTTCAAGACCTGCTTCCCTGTGAGAGCTGAGGACAGGGCAGAACCCTCCCGCATCCTGCCTGACTGTAGGAGTAGCTGCTAACATCCTTATGTTAGTGGCTGGGAGAAGTTGCGGGAAAAGCATGTGTGAGCACTGGGCCTGAACTCCCGTGTATCTGAGTTGAATACAGCGATTTCCAATGGCCTTCTTCAATCACAGTGTAGCTAGGTTCCAACTCCCATGTTCGAGTGGGTAGCAGACATCTGCCTCCCATGCATACACACGTCTGAGAGTTGAGCTTATGGCCTGTACCTCCACATCCAGCCTGCTGGTACCCTTGGCTTCTAAAAGGCCTAGGCTCGCTGTTTGACGGAAGTGCTGGGAGAGGTAATTGGAATCACCCGGCACACAAGACTAGTGCCTCCAAGCTCAGTTCAGCGATTTCCTAGTAATTCCTGTGGTAGACTGGTGCTACATACTAAGTTCTATACGTGAAAGGGTAGCTGAACGCCTTGTCTAAAACCATCTCATTTCTGAGAGTTGAGCTCAGCCTCAGTCCCTCACAGTTCCACACTGCCTGCAGAGTGAGTTTCGCAGGTCTTCAGCAGAGACGTTTGCCAGAGGCTTCTGAGACGCAGGGTAACAATGCAGACCTGGAGGGTATCCCCAGGTGCAGTCGACTGGTAATCTTGGAACCTCCTGACTCAGAATACTGCTACCTTCTCACTGCCATAGGAATGCAGCTAGTTGACAGCTGGCTTCAAGCCATGCTTCCCTGTGAGAGCTGAGGACAGGGCAGAACCCTCCCGCATGCTGCCTGACTGTAGGAATAGCTGCTAACATCCTTATGTTAGTGGCTGGGAGAGGTTGCGGGAAAAGCATGTGTGAGCACTGGGCCTGAACTTCCGTTTATCTGAGTTGAATACAGCGATTTCCAACGGCTTTCCTCAACCAGAGTGTAGCTAGGTTCCAAATCCCATGTACGAGCGGGTAGCAGACATCTGCCTCCCATGCATACACACTTCTGAGAGTTGAGCTCATGGCCTGTACCTCCACATCCAGCCTGCTGGTACCCTTGGCTTCTAAAAGGCCTAGGCTCGCTGTTTGACGGAAGTGCTGGGAGAGGTAATTGTAATCTCCTGGCACACAACACGAGTGCCTCCAAGCTCAATTCACGATTTCCCAGTAATTCTTGTGGTAGACAGGTGCTACATACTAAGTTCCATATGTGAGAAGGTAGCTGAACGCCTTGTCCAAAAGCATCTTACTTCTGAGAGTTGAGCCCACCCTCAGTCCCTCACACTTCCAAACTGCCTGCAGAGTGAGTTTCACACGTCTTCACCAGAGACGATTGCCAGAGGCTTCTGAGTACAAGTTAACAATGCAGACCTGGAGGGTATCTCCAGGTGCAGTAGAGTGGTAATCTTGGAACCTCCTGACTCAGAGTACTGCTACCTTCTCACTGCCATAGGAATGCAGCTAGTTGACAGCTGGCTTCAAGACATGCTTCCCTGTGAGAGCTGAGGACAGGGCAGAACCCTCCCGCATCCTGCCTGACTGTAGGAGTAGCTCCTAACATCCTTATGTTAGTGCCTGGGAGACGTTGCGGGAAAAGCATGTGTGAGCACTGGGCCTGAACTCCCGTGTATCTGAGTTGAATACAGCGATTTCCAATGGCCTTCTTTAATCACAGTGCAGCAAGTTTCCAACTCCCATGTCCGAGTGGGTAGCAGACATCTGCCTCCCATGCATACACACTTCTGAGAGTTGAGCTTATGGCCTGTACCTCCACATCAAGCCTGCTGGTACCCTTGTCTTCTAAAAGGCCTAGGCTCGCTGTTTGACGGAAGTGCTGGGAGAGGTAATTGGAATCTCCCGGCACACAAGACGAGTGCCTCCAAGTTCAATTCAGGATTTCCCGGTAATTCTTGTGGTAGACAGGTGCTACATACTAAGTTCCATATGTGAGAAGGTAGCTGAACGCCTTGTCCAAAAGCATCTTACTTCTGAGAGTTGAGCCCACCCTCATTCCCTCACAGTTCCACACTGCCTGCAGAGTGAGTTTCACACGTCTTCACCAGAGACGATTGCCAGAGGCTTCTGAGTACAAGTTAACAATGCAGAACTGGAGGGTATCTCCAGGTGCAGTAGAGTGGTAATCTTGGAACCTCCTGACTCAGAGTACTGCTACCTTCTCACTGCCATAGGAATGCAGCTAGTTGACAGCTGGCTTCAAGACATGCTTCCCTGTGAGAGCTGAGGACAGGGCAGAACCCTCCCGCATCCTGCCTGACTGTAGGATTAGCTGCTAACATCCTAATGTTAGTGGCTGGGAGAGGTTGCGGGAAAAGCATGTGTGAGCACTGGGCCTGAACTCCCGTGTATCTGAGTTGAATACAGCGATTTCCAATGGCCTTCGTCAATCACAGTGTAGCTAGGTTCCAACTCCCATGTCCGAGTGGGTAGCAGACATCTGCCTCCCATGCATACACACTTCTGAGAGTTGAGCTTATGGCCTGTACCTCCACATCCAGCCTGCTGGTACCCTTGGCTTCTAAAAGGCCTAGGCTCGCTGTTTGACGGAAGTGCTGGGAGAGGTAATTGGAATCACCCGGCACACAAGACTAGTGCCTCCAAGCTCAGTTCAGCGATTTCCTAGTAATTCCTGTGGTAGACTGGTGCTACATACTAAGTTCCATACGTGAGAGGGTAGCTGAACGCCTTGTCCAAAACCATCTTACTTCTGAAAGTTGAGCTCAGCCTCAGTCCCTCACAGTTCCACACTGCCTGCAGAGTGAGTTTCGCAGGTCTTCAGCAGAGACGTTTGCCAGGGGCTTCTGAGACGCAGGGTAACAATGCAGACCTGGAGGGTATCCCCAGGTGCAGTCGACTGG
Source organism: Canis lupus baileyi (assembly GCF_048164855.1). Taxonomy (NCBI): domain Eukaryota; kingdom Metazoa; phylum Chordata; class Mammalia; order Carnivora; family Canidae; genus Canis; species Canis lupus. Next base: position 77,076,737 of record NC_132844.1, on the reverse strand, counting down.
TAATCTTGGAACCTCCTGACTCAGAATACTGCTACCTTCTCACTGCCATAGGAATGCAGCTAGTTGACAGCTAGCTGGCTTCAAGACATGCTTCACTGAGAGAGCTGAGGACAGGGCAGAACCCTCCCGCATGCTGCCTGACTGTAGGAGTAGCTGCTAACATCCTTATGTTAGTGGCTGGGAGAGGTTGCGGGAAAAGCATGTGTGAGCACTGGGCCTGAACTCCCGTGTATCTGAGTTGAATACAGCGATTTCCAACGGCTTTCCTCAACCAGAGTGTAGCTAGGTTCCAAATCCCATGTACGAGCGGGTAGCAGACATCTGCCTCCCATGCATACACACTTCTGAGAGTTGAGCTTATGGCCTGTACCTCCACATCCAGCCTGCTGGTACCCTTGTCTTCTAAAAGTCCTAGGCTCGCTGTTTGACGGAAGTGCTGGGAGAGGTAATTGGAATCTCCCGACACACAAGACGAGTGCCTCCAAGCTCAATTCACGATTTCCCAGTAATTCTTGTGGTAGACAGGTGCTACATACTAAGTTCCATATGTAAGATGGTAGCTGAACGCCTTGTCCAAAAGCATCTTACTTCTGAGAGTTGAGCCCACCCTCATTCCCTCACAGTTCCACACTGCCTGCAGAGTGAGTTTCACACGTCTTCACCAGAGACGATTGCCAGAGGCTTCTGAGTACAAGTTAACAATGCAGAACTGGAGGGTATCTCCAGGTGCAGTAGACTGGTAATCTTGGAACCTCCTGACTCAGAGTACTGCTACCTTCTCACTGCCATAGGAATGCAGCTAGTTGACAGCTGGCTTCAAGACATGCTTCCCTGTGAGAGCTGAGGACAGGGCAGAACCCTCCCGCATCCTGCCTGACTGTAGGAGTAGCTCCTAACATCCTTATGTTAGTGCCTGGGAGACGTTGCGGGAAAAGCATGTGTGAGCACTGGGCCTGAACTCCCGTGTATCTGAGTTGAATACAGCGATTTCCAATGGCCTTCTTTAATCACAGTGCAGCTAGGTTCCAACTCCCATGTCCGAGTGGGTAGCAGACATCTGCCTCCCATGCATACACACTTCTGAGAGTTGAGCTTATGGCCTGTACCTCCACAGCCAGCCTGCTGGTACCCTTGGCTTCTAAAAGGCCTAGGCTCGCTGTTTGACGGAAGTGCTGGGAGAGGTAATTGGAATCACACGGCACAAAAGACTAGTGCCTCCAAGCTCAGTTCAGCGATTTCCTAGTAATTCCTGTGGTAGACTGGTGCTACATACTAAGTTCCGTACGTGAGAGGGTAGCTGAACGACTTGTCCAAAACCATCTTACTTCTGAGAGTTGAGCTCAGCCTCAGTCCCTCACAGTTCCACACTGCCTGCAGAGTGAGTTTCGCAGGTCTTCAGCAGAGACGTTTGCCAGAGGCTTCTGAGACGCAGGGTAACAATGCAGACCTGGAGGGTATCCCCAGGTGCAGTCGACTGGTAATCTTGGAACCTCCTGACTCAGAATACTGCTACCTTCTCACTGCCATAGGAATGCAGCTAGTTGACAGCTGGCTTCAAGACATGCTTCCCTGTGAGAGCTGAGGACAGGGCAGAACCCTCCCGCATCCTGCCTGACTGTAGGAGTAGCTGCTAACATCCTTATGTTAGTGGCGGTGAGAGGTTGCGGGAAAAGCATGTGTGAGCACTGGGCCTGAACTCCCGTGTATCTGAGTTGAATACAGCGATTTCCAACGGCTTTCCTCAACCAGAGTGTAGCTAGGTTCCAAATCCCATGTACGAGCGGGTAGCAGACATCTGCCTCCCATGCATACACACTTCTGAGAGTTGAGCTTATGGCCTGTACCTCCACATCCAGCCTGCTGGTACCCTTGGCTTCTAAAAGGCCTAGGCTCGCTGTTTGACGGAAGTGCTGGGAGAGGTAATTGGAATCTCCCGGCACACAAGACGAGTGCCTCCAAGCTCAATTCACGATTTCCCAGTAATTCTTGTGGTAGACAGGTGCTACATACTAAGTTCCATATGTGAGAAGGTAGCTGAACGCCTTGTCCAAAAGCATCTTACTTCTGAGATTTGAGCCCACCCTCAGTCCCTCACAGTTCCACACTGCCTGCAGAGTGAGTTTCACACGTCTTCACCAGAGACGATTGCCAGAGGCTTCTGAGTGCAAGTTAACAATGCAGACCTGGAGGGTATCTCCAGGTGCAGTAGAGTGGTAATCTTGGAACCTCCTGACTCAGAGTACTGCTACCTTCTCACTGCCATAGGAATGCAGCTAGTTGACAGCTGGCTTCAAGACATGCTTCCCTGTGAGAGCTGAGGACAGGGCAGAACCCTCCCGCATCCTGCCTGACTGTAGCAGTAGCTGCTAACATCCTAATGTTAGTGGCTGGGAGAGTTTGCCGGAAAAGCATGTGTGAGCACTGGGCCTGAACTCCCGTGTATCTGAGTGGAATACAGCGATTTCCAATGGCCTTCTTCAATCACAGTGTAGCTAGGTTCCAACTCACATGTCCGAGTGGGTAGCAGACATCTGCCTCCCATGCATACACACTTCTGTGAGTTGAGCTTATGGCCTGTACCTCCACATCCAGCCTGCTGGTACCCTTGGCTTCTAAAAGGCCTAGGCTCGCTGTTTGACGGAAGTGCTGGGAGAGGTAATTGGAATCACCCGGCACACAGACTAGTGCCTCCAAGCTCAGTTCAGCGATTTCCTAGTAATTCCTGTGGTAGACTGGTGCTACATACTAAGTTCCATACGTGAGAGGGTAGCTGAACGCCTTGTCCAAAACCATCTTACTTCTGAAAGTTGAGCTCAGCCTCAGTCCCTCACAGTTCCACACTGCCTGCAGAGTGAGTTTCGCAGGTCTTCAGCAGAGACTTTTGCCAGAGGCTTCTGAGACGCAGGGTAACAATGCAGACCTGGAGGGTATCCCCAGGTGCAGTCGACTGGTAATCTTGGAACCTCCTGACTCAGAATACTGCTACCTTCTCACTGCCATAGGAATGCAGCTAGTTGACAGCTAGCTGGCTTCAAGACATGCTTCCCTGAGAGAGCTGAGGACAGGGCAGAACCCTCCCGCATGCTGCCTGACTGTAGGAGTAGCTGCTATCATCCTTATGTTAGTGGCTGGGAGAGGTTGCGGGAAAAGCATGTGTGAGCACTAGGCCTGAACTCCTGTGTATCTGAGTTAAATACAGCGATTTCCAACGGCTTTCCTCAACCAGAGTGTAGCTAGGTTCCAAATCCCATGTACGAGCGGGTAGCAGACATCTGCCTCCCATGCATACACACTTCTGAGAGTTGAGCTTATGGCCTGTACCTCCGCATCCAGCCTGCTGGTACCCTTGGCTTCTAAAAGGCCTAGGCTCGCTGTTTGACGGAAGTGCTGGGAGAGGTAATTGGAATCTCCCGGCACACAAGACGAGTGCCTCCAAGCTCAATTCACGATTTCCCAGTAATTCTTGTGGTAGACAGGTGCTACATACTAAGTTCCATATGTAAGATGGTAGCTGAACGCCTTGTCCAAAAGCATCTTACTTCTGAGAGTTGAGCCCACCCTCATTCCCTCACAGTTCCACACTGCCTGCAGAGTGAGTTTCACACGTCTTCACCAGAGACGATTGCCAGAGGCTTTTGAGTACAAGTTAACAATGCAGACCTGGAGGGTATCTCCAGGTGCAGTAGAGTGGTAATCTTGGAACCTCCTGACTCAGAGTACTGCTACCTTCTCACTGCCATAGGAATGCAGCTAGTTGACAGCTGGCTTCAAGACATGCTTCCCTGTGAGAGCTGAGGACAGGGCAGAACCCTCCCGCATCCTGCCTGACTGTAGGAGTAGCTCCTAACATCCTTATGTTAGTGCCTGGGAGACGTTGCGGGAAAAGCATGTGTGAGCACTGGGCCTGAACTCCCGTGTATCTGAGTTGAATACAGCGATTTCCAATGGCCTTCTTTAATCACAGTGCAGCTAGGTTCCAACTCCCATGTCCGAGTGGGTAGCAGACATCTGCCTCCCATGCATACACACTTCTGAGAGTTGAGCTTATGGCCTGTACCTCCACAGCCAGCCTGCTGGTACCCTTGGCTTCTAAAAGGCCTAGGCTCGCTGTTTGACGGAAGTGCTGGGAAAGGTAATTGGAATCACACGGCACAAAAGACTAGTGCCTCCAAGCTCAGTTCAGCGATTTCCTAGTAATTCCTGTGGTAGACTGGTGCTACATACTAAGTTCCGTACGTGAGAGGGTAGCTGAACGACTTGTCCAAAACCATCTTACTTCTGAGAGTTGAGCTCAGCCTCAGTCCCTCACAGTTCCACACTGCCTGCAGAGTGAGTTTCGCAGGTCTTCAGCAGAGACGTTTGCCAGAGGCTTCTGAGACGCAGGGTAACAATGCAGACCTGGAGGGTATCCCCAGGTGCAGTCGACTGGTAATCTTGGAACCTCCTGACTCAGAATACTGCTACCTTCTCACTGCCATAGGAATGCAGCTAGTTGACAGCTGGCTTCAAGACATGCTTCCCTGTGAGAGCTGAGGACAGGGCAGAACCCTCCCGCATCCTGCCTGACTGTAGGAGTAGCTGCTAACATCCTTATGTTAGTGGCGGTGAGAGGTTGCGGGAAAAGCATGTGTGAGCACTGGGCCTGAACTTCCGTGTATCTGAGTTGAATACAGCGATTTCCAACGGCTTTCCTCAACCAGAGTGTAGCTAGGTTACAAATCCCATGTACGAGCGGGTAGCAGACATCTGCCTCCCATGCATACACACTTCTGAGAGTTGAGCTTATGGCCTGTACCTCCACATCCAGCCTGCTGGTACCCTTGGCTTCTAAAAGGCCTCGGCTCGCTGTTTGACGGAAGTGCTGGGAGAGGTAATTGGAATCTCCCGGCACACAAGACGAGTGCCTCCAAGCTCAATTCACGATTTCCCAGTAATTCTTGTGGTAGACAGGTGCTACATACTAAGTTCCATATGTGAGAAGGTAGCTGAACGCCTTGTCCAAAAGCATCTTACTTCTGAGATTTGAGCCCACCCTCAGTCACTCACAGTTCCACACTGCCTGCAGAGTGAGTTTCACACGTCTTCACCAGAGACGATTGCCAGAGGCTTCTGAGTGCAAGTTAACAATGCAGACCTGGAGGGTATCTCCAGGTGCAGTAGAGTGGTAATCTTGGAACCTCCTGACTCAGAGTACTGCTACCTTCTCACTGCCATAGGAATGCAGCTAGTTGACAGCTGGCTTCAAGACATGCTTCCCTGTGAGAGCTGAGGACAGGGCAGAACCCTCCCGCATCCTGCCTGACTGTAGCAGTAGCTGCTAACATCCTAATGTTAGTGGCTGGGAGAGTTTGCCGGAAAAGCATGTGTGAGCACTGGGCCTGAACTCCCGTGTATCTGAGTTGAATACAGCGATTTCCAATGGCCTTCTTCAATCACAGTGTAGCTAGGTTCCAACTCCCATGTCCGAGTGGGTAGCAGACATCTGCCTCCCATGCATACACACTTCTGAGAGTTGAGCTTATGGCCTGTACCTCCACATCCAGCCTGCTGGTACCCTTGGCTTCTAAAAGGCCTAGGCTCGCTGTTTGACGGAAGTGCTGGGAGAGGTAATTGGAATCACCCGGCACACAGACTAGTGCCTCCAAGCTCAGTTCAGCGATTTCCTAGTAATTCCTGTGGTAGACTGGTGCTACATACTAAGTTCCATACGTGAGAGGGTAGCTGAACGCCTTGTCCAAAACCATCTTACTTCTGAAAGTTGAGCTCAGCCTCAGTCCCTCACAGTTCCACACTGCCTGCAGAGTGAGTTTCGCAGGTCTTCAGCAGAGACGTTTGCCAGAGGCTTCTGAGACGCAGGGTAACAATGCAGACCTGGAGGGTATCCCCAGGTGCAGTCGACTGGTAATCTTGGAACCTCCTGACTCAGAATACTGCTACCTTCTCACTGCCATAGGAATGCAGCTAGTTGACAGCTAGCTGGCTTCAAGACATGCTTCCCTGAGAGAGCTGAGGACAGGGCAGAACCCTCCCGCATGCTGCCTGACTGTAGGAGTAGCTGCTAACATCCTTATGTTAGTGGCTGGGAGAGGTTGCGGGAAAAGCATGTGTGAGCACTAGGCCTGAACTCCTGTGTATCTGAGTTAAATACAGCGATTTCCAACGGCTTTCCTCAACCAGAGTGTAGCTAGGTTCCAAATCCCATGTACGAGCGGGTAGCAGACATCTGCCTCCCATGCATACACACTTCTGAGAGTTGAGCTTATGGCCTGTACCTCCACATCCAGCCTGCTGGTACCCTTGTCTTCTAAAAGTCCTAGGCTCGCTGTTTGACGGAAGTGCTGGGAGAGGTAATTGGAATCTCCCGGCACACAAGACGAGTGCCTCCAAGCTCAATTCACGATTTCCCAGTAATTCTTGTGGTAGACAGGTGCTACATACTAAGTTCCATATGTAAGATGGTAGCTGAACGCCTTGTCCAAAAGCATCTTACTTCTGAGAGTTGAGCCCACCCTCATTCCCTCACAGTTCCACACTGCCTGCAGAGTGAGTTTCACACGTCTTCACCAGAGACGATTGCCAGAGGCTTCTGAGTACAAGTTAACAATGCAGAACGGGAGGGTATCTCTAGGTGCAGTAGACTGGTAATCTTGGAACCTCCTGACTCAGAGTACTGCTACCTTCTCACTGCCATAGGAATGCAGCTAGTTGACAGCTGGCTTCAAGACATGCTTCCCTGTGAGAGCTGAGGACAGGGCAGAACCCTCCCGCATCCTGCCTGACTGTAGGAGTAGCTCCTAACATCCTTATGTTAGTGCCTGGGAGACGTTGCGGGAAAAGCATGTGTGAGCACTGGGCCTGAACTCCCGTGTATCTGAGTTGAATACAGCGATTTCCAATGGCCTTCTTCAATCACAGTGTAGCTAGGTTCCAACTCCCATGTCCGAGTGGGTAGCAGACATCTGCCTCCCATGCATACACACTTCTGAGAGTTGAGCTTATGGCCTGTACCTCCACATCCAGCCTGCTGGTACCCTTGTCTTCTAAAAGTCCTAGGCTCGCTGTTTGACGGAAGTGCTGGGAGAGGTAATTGGAATCTCCCGGCACACAAGACGAGTGCCTCCAAGCTCAATTCACGATTTCCCGGTAATTCTTGTGGTAGACAGGTGCTACATACTAAGTTCCATATGTGAGAAGGTAGCTGAACGCCTTGTCCAAAAGCATCTTACTTCTGAGATTTGAGCACACCCTCAGTCCCTCACACTTCCACACTGCCTGCAGAGTGAGTTTCACACGTCTTCACCAGAGACGATTGCCAGAGGCTTCTGAGTACAAGTTAACAATGCAGACCTGGAGGGTATTTCCAGGTGCAGTAGAGTGGTAATCTTGGAACCTCCTGACTCAGAGTACTGCTACCTTCTCACTGCCATAGGAATGCAGCTAGTTGACAGCTGGCTTCAAGACATGCTTCCCTGTGAGAGCTGAGGACAGGGCAGAACCCTCCCGCATCCTGCCTGACTGTAGGAGTAGCTGCTAACATCCTAATGTTAGTGGCTGGGAGAGGTTGCGGGAAAAGCATGTGTGAGCACTGGGCCTGAACTCCCGTGTATCTGAGTTGAATACAGCGATTTCCAATGGCCTTCTTCAATCACAGTGTAGCTAGGTTCCAACTCCCATGTCCGAGTGGGTAGCAGACATCTGCCTCCCATGCATACACACTTCTGAGAGTTGAGCTTATGGCCTGTACCTCCACATCCAGCCTGCTGGTACCCTTGGCTTCTAAAAGGCCTAGGCTCGCTGTTTGACGGAAGTGCTGGGAGAGGTAATTGGAATCACCCGGCACACAAGTCTAGTGCCTCCAAGCTCAGTTCAGCGATTTCCTAGTAATTCCTGTGGTAGACTGGTGCTACATACTAAGTTCCATACGTGAGAGGGTAGCTGAACGCCTTGTCCAAAACCATCTTACTTCTGAGAGTTGAGCTCACCCTCAGTCCCTCACATTTCCACACTGCCTGCAGAGTGAGTTTCGCAGGTCTTCAGCAGAGACGTTTGCCAGAGGCTTCTGAGACGCAGGGTAACAATGCAGACCTGGAGGGTATCCCCAGGTGCAGTCGACTGGTAATCTTGGAACCTCCTGACTCAGAATACTGCTACCTTCTCACTGCCATAGGAATGCAGCTTGTTGACAGCTAGCTGGCTTCAAGACTTGCTTCCCTGAGAGAGCTGAGGACAGGGCAGAACCCTCCCGCATGCTGCCTGACTGTAGGAGTAGCTGCTAACATCCTAATGTTAGTGGCTGGGAGAGGTTGCGGGAAAAGCATGTGTGAGCACTGGGACTGAACTCCCGTGTATCTGAGTTGAATACAGCGATTTCCAACGGCTTCCCTCAACCAGAGTGTAGCTAGGTTCCAAATCCCATGTACGAGCGGGTAGCAGACATCTGCCTCCCATGCATACACACTTCTGAGAGTTGAGCTTATGGCCTGTACCTGCACAGCCAGCCTGCTGGTACCCTTGGCTTCTAAAAGGCCTAGGCTCGCTGTTTGACGGAAGTGCTGGGAGAGGTAATTGGAATCTCCCGGTACACAAGACGAGTGCCTCCAAGCTCAATTCACGATTTCCCAGTAATTCTTGTGGTAGACAGCTGCTACATACTAAGTTCCATATGTGAGATGGTAGCTGAACGCCTTGTCCAAAAGCATCTTACTTCTGAGAGTTGAGCCCACCCTCAGTCCCTCACAGTTCCACACTGCCTGCAGAGTGAGTTTCACACGTCTTCACCAGAGACGATTGCCAGAGGCTTCTGAGTACAAGTTAACAATGCAGACCTGGAGGGTATCTCCAGGTGCAGTAGAGTGGTAATCTTGGAACCTCCTGACTCAGAGTACTGCTACCTTCTCACTGCCATAGGAATGCAGCTAGTTGACAGCTGGCTTCAAGACATGCTTCCCTGTGAGAGCTGAGGACAGGGCAGAACCCTCCCGCATCCTGCCTGACTGTAGGAGTAGCTGCTAACATCCTTATGTTAGTGGCTGGGAGACGTTGCGGGAAAAGCATGTGTGAGCACTGGGCCTGAACTCCCGTGTATCTGAGTTGAATACAGCGATTTCCAATGGCCTTCTTTAATCACAGTGCAGCTAGGTTCCAACTCCCATGTCCGAGTGGGTAGCAGACATCTGCCTCCCATGCATACACACTTCTGAGAGTTGAGCTTATGGCCTGTACCTCCACATCCAGCCTGCTGGTACCCTTGGCTTCTAAAAGGCCTAGGCTCGCTGTTTGACGGAAGTGCTGGGAGAGGTAATTGGAATCTCCCGGCACACAAGACGAGTGCCTCCAAACTCAATTCACGATTTCCCGGTAATTCTTGTGGTAGACAGGTGCTACATACTAAGTTCCATATGTGAGAAGGTAGCTGAACGCCTTGTCCAAAAGCATCTTACTTCTGAGATTTGAGCACACCCTCAGTCCCTCACACTTCCACACTGCCTGCAGAGTGAGTTTCACACGTCTTCACCAGAGACGATTGCCAGAGGCTTCTGAGTACAAGTTAACAATGCAGACCTGGAGGGTATTTCCAGGTGCAGTAGAGTGGTAATCTTGGAACCTCCTGACTCAGAGTACTGCTACCTTCTCACTGCCATAGGAATGCAGCTAGTTGACAGCTGGCTTCAAGACATGCTTCCCTGTGAGAGCTGAGGACAGGGCAGAACCCTCCCGCATCCTGCCTGACTGTAGGAGTAGCTGCTAACATCCTTATGTTAGTGGCTGGGAGAGGTTGCGGGAAAAGCATGTGTGAGCACTGGGCCTGAACTCCCGTGTATCTGAGTTGAATACAGCGATTTCCAATGGCCTTCTTCAATCACAGTGTAGCTAGGTTCCAACTCCCATGTCCGAGTGGGTAGCAGACATCTGCCTCCCAAGCATACACACTTCTGAGAGTTGAGCTTATGGCCTGTACCTCCACATCCAGCCTGCTGGTACCCTTGGCTTCTAAAAGGCCTAGGCTCGCTGTTTGACGGAAGTGCTGGGAGAGGTAATTGGAATCACCCGGCACACAAGACTAGTGCCTCCAAGCTCAGTTCAGCGATTTCCTAGTAATTCCTGTGGTAGACTGGTGCTACATACTAAGTTCCATACGTGAGAGGGTAGCTGAACGCCTTGTCCAAAACCATCTTACTTCTGAGAGTTGAGCTCACCCTCAGTCCCTCACATTTCCACACTGCCTGCAGAGTGAGTTTCGCAGGTCTTCAGCAGAGACGTTTGCCAGAGGCTTCTGAGACGCAGGGTAACAATGCAGACCTGGAGGGTATCCCCAGGTGCAGTCGACTGGTAATCTTGGAACCTCCTGACTCAGAATACTGCTACCTTCTCACTGCCATAGGAATCCAGCTTGTTGACAGCTAGCTGGCTTCAAGACTTGCTTCCCTGAGAGAGCTGAGGACAGGGCAGAACCCTCCCGCATGCTGCCTGACTGTAGGAGTAGCTGCTAACATCCTAATGTTAGTGGCTGGGGGAGGTTGCGGGAAAAGCATGTGTGAGCACTGACTGAACTCCCGTGTATCTGAGTTGAATACAGCGATTTCCAACGGCTTCCCTCAACCAGAATGTAGCTAGGTTCCAAATCCCATGTACGAGCGGGTAGCAGACATCTGCCTCCCATGCATACACACTTCTGAGAGTTGAGCTTATGGCCTGTACCTGCACAGCCAGCCTGCTGGTACCCTTGGCTTCTAAAAGGCCTAGGCTCGCTGTTTGACGGAAGTGCTGGGAGAGGTAATTGGAATCTCCCGGCACACAAGACGAGTGCCTCCAAGCTCAATTCACGATTTCCCAGTAATTCTTGTGGTAGACAGCTGCTACATACTAAGTTCCATATGTGAGATGGTAGCTGAACGCCTTGTCCAAAAGCATCTTACTTCTGAGAGTTGAGCCCACCCTCAGTCCCTCACAGTTCCACAATGCCTGCAGAGTGAGTTTCACACGTCTTCACCAGAGACGATTGCCAGAGGCTTCTGAGTACAAGTTAACAATGCAGACCTGGAGGGTATCTCCAGGTGCAGTAGAGTGGTAATCTTGGAACCTCTTGACTCAGAGTACTGCTACCTTCTCACTGCCATAGGAATGCAGCTAGTTGACAGCTGGCTTCAAGACATGCTTCCCTGTGAGAGCTGAGGACAGGGCAGAACCCTCCCGCATGCTGCCTGACTGTAGGAGTAGCTGCTAACATCCTTATGTTAGTGGCTGGGAGAGGTTGCGGGAAAAGCATGTGTGAGCACTGGGCCTGAAATCCCGTGTATCTGAGTTGAATACAGCGATTTCCAACGGCTTTCCTCAACCAGAATGTAGCTAGGTTCTAAATCCCATGTACGAGGGGGTAGCAGACATCTGCCTCCCATGCATACACACTTCTGAGAGTTGAGCTTATGGCCTGTACCTCCACATCCAGCCTGCTGGTACCCTTGGCTTCTAAAAGGCCTAGGCTCGCTGTTTGACGGAAGTGCTGGGAGAGGTAATTGGAATCTCCCGGCACACAAGACGAGTGCCTCCAAGCTCAATTCACGATTTCCCAGTAATTCTTGTGGTAGACAGGTGCTACATACTAAGTTCCATATGTGAGAAGGTAGCTGAACGCCCTGTCCAAAAGCATCTTACTTCTGAGATTTGAGCACACCCTCAGTCCCTCACACTTCCACACTGCCTGCAGAGTGAGTTTCGCAGGTCTTCAGCAGAGACGTTTGCCAGAGGATTCTGACACGCAGGGTAACAATGCAGACCTGGAGGGTATCCCCAGGTGCAGTCGACTGATAATCTTGGAACCTCCTGACTCAGAATACTGCTACCTTCTCACTGCCATAGGAATGCAGCTAGTTGACAGCTGGCTTCAAGACATGCTTCACTGTGAGAGCTGAGGACAGGGGAGAACCCTCCCGCATGCTGCCTGACTGTAGGAGTAGCTGCTAACATCCTTATGTTAGTGGCTGGGAGAGGTTGCGGGAAAAGCATGTGTGAGCACTGGGCCTGAACTCCCGTGTATCTGAGTTGAATACAGCGATTTCCAACGGCTTTCCTCAACCAGAGTGTAGCTAGGTTCCAAATCCCATGTACGAGCGGGTAGCAGACATCTGCCTCCCATGCATACACACTTCTGAGAGTTGAGCTTATGGCCTGTACCTCCACATCCAGCCTGCTGGTACCCTTGGCTTCTAAAAGGCCTAGGCTCGCTGTTTGACGGAAGTGCTGGGAGAGGTAATTGGAATCTCCCGGCACACAAGACGAGTGCCTCCAAGCTCAATTCACGATTTCCCAGTAATTCTTGTGGTAGACAGGTGCTACATACAAAGTTCCATATGTGAGAAGGTAGCTGAACGCCTTGTCCAAAAGCATATTACTTCTGAGATTTGAGCACACCCTCAGTCCCTCACACTTCCACACTGCCTGCAGAGTGAGTTTCACACGTCTTCACCAGAGACGATTGCCAGAGGCTTCTGAGTACAAGTTAACAATGCAGACCTGGAGGGTATCTCCAGGTGCAGTAGAGTGGTAATCTTGGAACCTCCTGACTCAGAGTACTGCTACCTTCTCACTGCCATAGGAATGCAGCTAGTTGACAGCTGGCTTCAAGACATGCTTCCCTGTGAGAGCTGAGGACAGGGCAGAACCCTCCCGCATCCTGCCTGACTGTAGGAGTAGCTGCTAACATCCTAATGTTAGTGGCTGGGAGAGGTTGCGGGAAAAGCATGTGTGAGCACTGGGCCTGAACTCCCGTGTATCTGAGTTGAATACAGCGATTTCCAATGGCCTTCTTCAATCACAGTGTAGCTAGGTTCCAACTCCCATGTCCGAGTGGGTAGCAGACATCTGCCTCCCATGCATACACACTTCTGAGAGTTGAGCTTATGGCCTGTACCTCCACAGCCAGCCTGCTGGTACCCTTGGCTTCTAAAAGGCCTAGGTTCGCTGTTTGACGGAAGTGCTGGGAGAGGTAATTGGAATCTCCCGGCACACAAGACGAGTGCCTCCAAGCTCAATTCACGATTTCCCAGTAATTCTTGTGGTAGACAGGTGATACATACTAAGTTCCATATGTGAGAAGGTAGCTGAACGCTTTGTCCAAAAGCATCTTACTTCTGAGAGTTGAGCTCACCCTCAGTCCCTCACAGTTCCACACTGCCTGCAGAGTGAGTTTCACACGTCTTCACAAGAGACGATTGCCAGAGACTTCTGAGTACAAGTTAACAATGCAGAACTGGAGGGTATCTCCAGGTGCAGTAGAGTGGTAATCTTGGAACCTCCTGACTCAGAGTACTGCTACCTTCTCACTGCCATAGGAATGCAGCTAGTTGACAGCTGGCTTCAAGACATGCTTCCCTGTGAGAGCTGAGGACAGGGCAGAACCCTCCCGCATCCTGCCTGACTGTAGGAGTAGCTGCTAACATCCTAATGTTAGTGGCTGGGAGAGGTTGCGGGAAAAGCATGTGTGAGCACTGGGCCTTAACTCCCGTGTATCAGAGTTGAATACAGCGATTTCCAATGGCCTTCTTCAATCACAGTGTAGCTAGGTTCCAACTCCCATGTCCGAGTGGGTAGCAGACATCTGCCTCCCATGCATACACACTTCTGAGAGTTGAGCTTATGGCCTGTACCTCCACAGCCAGCCTGCTGGTACCCTTGGCTTCTAAAAGGCCTAGGCTCTCTGTTTGACAGAAGTGCTGGGAGAGGTAATTGGAATCACGCGGCAAACAAGACTAGTGCCTCCAAGCTCAGTTCAGCGATTTCCTAGTAATTCCTGTGGTAGACTGGTGCTACATACTATGTTCCATATGTGAGAGGGTAGCTGAACGCCTTGTCCAAATCCATCTTACTTCTGAGAGTTGAGCTCAGCCTCAGTCCCTCACAGTTCCACACTGCCTGCAGAGTGGGTTTCGCAGGTCTTCAGCAGAGACGTTTGCTAGAGGCTTCTGAGACGCAGGGCAACAATGCAGACCTGGAGGGTAACCCCAGGTGCAGTCGACTGGAAATCTTGGAACCTCCTGACTCAGAATACTGCTACCTTCTCACTGCCATAGGAATGCAGCTAGTTGACTGCTGGCTTCAAGACATGCTTCCCTGTGAGAGCTGAGGACAGGGCTGAACCCTCCCGCATGCTGCCTGACTGTAGGAGTAGCTGCTAACATCCTTATATTAGTGGCTGGGAGAGGTTGCGGGAAAAGCATGTGTGAGCACTGGGCCTGAACTCCCGTGTATCTGAGTTGAATACAGCGATTTCCAACGGCTTTCCTCAACCAGAGTGTAGCTAGGTTCCAAATCCCATGTACGAGCGGGTACCAGACATCTGCCTCCCATGCATAGACACTTCTGAGAGTTGAGCTTATGGCCTGTACCTCCACAGCCAGCCTGCTGGTACCCTTGGCTTCTAAAAGGCCTAGGCTCACTGTTTGACGGAAGTGCTAGGAGAGGTAATTGGAATCACCCGGCACACAAGACTAGTGCCTCCAAGCTCAGTTGAGCGATTTCCTAGTAATTCCTGTGGTAGACTGGTGCTACATACTAAGTTCCATACGTGAGAGGGTAGCTGAACGCCTTGTCCAAAACCATCTTACTTCTGAGAGTTGAGCTCAGCCTCAGTCCCTCACAGTTCCACACTGCCTGCAGAGTGAGTTTCGCAGGTCTTCAGCAGAGACGTTTGCCAGAGGCTTCTGAGACGCAGGGTAACAATGCAGACCTGGAGGGTATCCCCAGGTGCAGTCGACTGGTAATCTTGGAACCTCCTGACTCAGAATACTGCTACCTTCTCACTGCCATAGGAATGCAGCTAGTTGAGAGCTGGCTTCAAGACATGCTTCCCTGTGAGAGCTGAGGATAGGGCAGAACCCTCCCGCATGCTGCCTGACTGTAGGAGTAGCTGCTAACATCCATATGTTAGTGGCTGGGAGAGGTTGCGGGAAAAGCATGTGTGAGCACTGGGCCTGAAATCCCGTGTATCTGAGTTGAGTACAGCGATTTCCAACGGCTTTCCTCAACCAGAGTGTAGCTAGGTTCCAAATCCCATGTACGAGCGGGTAGCAGACATCTGCCTCCCATGCATACACACTTCTGAGAGTTGAGCTTATGGCCTGTACCTCCACAGCCAGCCTGCTGGTACCCTTGGCTTCTAAAAGGCCTAGGCTCGCTGTTTGACGGAAGTGCTGGGAGAGGTAATTGGAATCTCCCGGCACACAAGACGAGTGCCTCCAAGTTCAATTCACGATTTCCCAGTAATTCTTGTGGTAGACAGGTGCTACATACTAAGTTCCATATGTGAGAAGGTAGCTGAACGCCTTGTCCAAAAGCATCTTACTTCTGAGAGTTGAGCCCACCCTCAGTCCCTCACATTTCCACAGTGCCTGCAGAGTGAGTTTCACACGTCTTCACCAGAGACGATTGCCAGAGGCTTCTGAGTACAAGTTAACAATGCAGACCTGGAGGGTATCTCCAGGTGCAGTAGAGTGGTAATCTTGGAACCTCCTGACTCAGAGTACTGCTACCTTCTCACTGCCATAGGAATGCAGCTAGTTGACAGCTGGCTTCAAGACATGCTTCCCTGTGAGAGCTGAGGACAGGGCAGAACCCTCCCGCATCCTGCCTGACTGTAGGAGTAGCTGCTAACATCCTAATGTTAGTGGCTGGGAGAGGTTGCGGGAAAAGCATGTGTGAGCACTGGGCCTGAACTCCCGTGTATCTGAGTTGAATACAGCGATTTCCAATGGTCTTCTTCAATCACAGTGTAGCTAGGTTCCAACTCCCATGTCCGAGTGGGTAGCAGACATCTGCCTCCCATGCATACACACTTCTGAGAGTTGAGCTTATGGCCTGTACCTCCACAGCCAGCCTGCTGGTACCCTTGGCTTCTAAAAGGCCTAGGCTCGCTGTTTTGACGGAAGTGCTGGGAGAGGTAATTGGAATCACCCGGCACACAAGACTAGTGCCTCCAAGCTCAGTTCAGCGATTTCCTAGTAATTCCTGTGGTAGACTGGTGCTACATACTAAGTTCCATACGTGAGAGGGTAGCTGAACGCCTTGTCCAAAACCATCTTACTTCTGAGAGTTGAGCTCAGCCTCAGTCCCTCACAGTTCCACACTGCCTGCAGAGTGAGTTTCGCAGGTCTTCAGCAGAGACGTTTGCCAGAGGCTTCTTAGACGCAGGGTAACAATGCAGACCTGGAGGGTATCCCCAGGTGCAGTCGACTGGTAATCTTGGAACCTCCTGACTCAGAATACTGCTACCTTCTCACTGCCATAGGAATTCAGCCAGTTGACAGCTAGCTGGCTTCAAGACATGCTTCCCTGAGAGAGCTGAGGACAGGGCAGAACCCTCCCGCATGCTGCCTGACTGTAGGAGTAGCTGCTAACATCCTAATGTTAGTGGCTGGGAGAGGTTGCGGGAAAAGCATGTGTGAGCACTGGGCCTGAACTCCCGTGTATCTGAGTTGAATACAGCGATTTCCAACGGCTTTCCTCAACCAGAGTGTAGCTAGGTTCCAAATCCCATGTACGAGCGGGTAGCAGACATCTGCCTCCCATGCATACACACTTCTGAGAGTTGAGCTTATGGCCTGTACCTCCACATCCAGCCTGCTGGTACCCTTGGCTTCTAAAAGGCCTAGGCTCGCTGTTTGACGGAAGTGCTGGGAGAGGTAATTGGAATCTCCCGGCACACAAGACGAGTGCCTCCAAGCTCAATTCACGATTTCCCAGTAATTCTTGTGGTAGACAGGTGCTACATACTAAGTTCCATATGTGAGAAGGTAGCTGAACGCCTTGTCCAAAAGCATCTTACTTCTGAGATTTGAGCACACCCTCAGTCCCTCACACTTCCACACTGCCTGCAGAGTGAGTTTCACACGTCTTCACCAGAGACGATTGCCAGAGCCTTCTGAGTACAAGTTAACAATGCAGACCTGGAGGGTATCTCCAGGTGCAGTAGAGTGGTAATCTTGGAACCTCCTGACTCAGAGTACTGCTACATTCTCACTGCCATAGGGATGCAGCTAGTTGACAGCTGGCTTCAAGACATGCTTCCCTGTGAGAGCTGAGGACAGGGCAGAACCCTCCCGCATCCTGCCTGACTGTAGGAGTAGCTGCTAACATCCTTATGTTAGTGGTTGGGAGAGGTTGCGGGAAAAGCATGTGTGAGCACTGGGCCTGAACTCCCGTGTATCTGAGTTGAATACAGCGATTTCCAATGGTCTTCTTCAATCACAGTGTAGCTAGGTTCCAACTCCCATGTCCGAGTGGGTAGCAGACATCTGCCTCCCATGCATACACACTTCTGAGAGTTGAGCTTATGGCCTGTACCTCCACATCCAGCCTGCTCGTACCCTTGGCTTCTAAAAGGCCTAGGCTCGCTTTTTGACGGAAGTGCTGGGAGAGGTAATTGGAATCACCGGGCACACAAGACTAGTGCCTCCAAGCTCAGTTCAGCGATTTCCTAGTAATTCCTGTGGTAGACTGGTGCTACATACTAAGTTCCATACGTGAGAGGGTAGCTGAACGCCTTGTCCAAAACCATCTTACTTCTGAGAGTTGAGCTCAGCCTCAGTCCCTCACAGTTCCACACTGCCTGCAGAGTGAGTTTCGCAGGTCTTCAGCAGAGACGTTTGCCAGAGTCTTCTGAGACGAAGGGTAACAATGCAGACCTGGAGGGTATCCCCAGGTGCAGTCGACTGGTAATCTTGGAACCTCCTGACTCAGAATACTGCTACCTTCTCACTGCCATAGGAATGCAGCTAGTTGACATCTGGCTTCAAGACATGCTTCCCTGTGAGAGCTTAGGACAGGGCAGAACCCTCCCGCATGCTGCCTGACTGTAGGAGTAGCTGCTAACATCCTAATGTTAGTGGCTGGGAGAGGCTGCGGGAAAAACATGTGTGAGCACTGGGCCTGAACTCCCGTGTATCTGAGTTGAATACAGCGATTTCCAACGGCTTTCCGCAACCAGAGTGTAGCTAGGTTCCAAATCCCATGTACGAGCGGGTAGCAGACATCTGCCTCCCATGCATACACACTTCTGAGAGTTGAGCTTATGGCCTGTACCTCCACAGCCAGCCTGCTGGTACCCTTGGCTTCTAAAAGGCCTAGGCTCGCTGTTTGACGGAAGTGCTGGGAGAGGTAATTGGAATCTCCCGGCACACAAGACGAGTGCCTCCAAGTTCAATTCACGATTTCCCAGTAATTCTTGTGGTAGACAGGTGCTACATACTAAGTTCCATATGTGAGAAGGTAGCTGAACGCCTTGTCCAAAAGCATCTTCCTTCTGAGAGTTGAGCCCACCCTCAGTCCCTCACATTTCCACAGTGCCTGCAGAGTGAGTTTCACACGTCTTCACCAGAGACGATTGCCAGAGGCTTCTGAGTACAAGTTAACAATGCAGACCTGGAGGGTATCTCCAGGTGCAGTAGAGTGGTAATCTTGGAACCTCCTGACTCAGAGTACTGCTACCTTCTCACTGCCATAGGAATGCAGCTAGTTGACAGCTGGCTTCAAGACATGCTTCCCTGTGAGAGCTGAGGACAGGGCAGAACCCTCCCGCATCCTGCCTGACTGTAGGAGTAGCTGCTAACATCCTAATGTTAGTGGCTGGGAGAGGTTGCGGGAAAAGCATGTGTGAGCACTGGGCCTGAACTCCCGTGTATCTGAGTTGAATACAGCGATTTCCAATGGTCTTCTTCAATCAAAGTGTAGCTAGGTTCCAACTCCCATGTCCGAGTGGGTAGCAGACATCTGCCTCCCATGCATACACACTTCTGAGAGTTGAGCTTATGGCCTGTACCTCCACAGCCAGCCTGCTGGTACCCTTGGCTTCTAAAAGGCCTAGGCTCGCTGTTTTGACGGAAGTGCTGGGAGAGGTAATTGGAATCACCCGGCACACAAGACTAGTGCCTCCAAGCTCAGTTCAGCGATTTCCTAGTAATTCCTGTGGTAGACTGGTGCTACATACTAAGTTCCATATGTGAGATGGTAGCTGAACGCCTTGTCCAAAACCATCTTACTACTGAGAGTTGAGCACACCCTCAGTCCCTCACACTTCCACAGTGCCTGCAGAGTGAGTTTCACACGTCTTCACCAGAGACGATTGCCAGAGGCTTCTGAGTACAAGTTAACAATGCAGACCTGGAGGGTATCTCCAGGTGCAGTAGAGTGGTAATCTTGGAACCTCCTGACTCAGAGTACTGCTACCTTCTCACTGCCATAGGAATGCAGCTAGTTGACAGCTGGCTTCAAGACATGCTTCCCTGTGAGAGCTGAGGACAGGGCAGAACCCTCCCGCATGCTGCCTGACTGTAGGAGTGGCTGCTAACATCCTAATGTTAGTGGCTGGGAGAGGCTGCGGGAAAAGCATGTGTGAGCACTGGGCCTGAACTCCCGTGTATCTGAGTTGAATACAGCGATTTCCAACGGCTTTCCTCAACCAGAGTGTAGCTAGGTTCCAAATCCCATGTACGAGCGGGTAGCAGGCATCTGCCTCCCATGCATACACACTTCTGAGAGTTGAGCTTATGGCCTGTACCTCCACAGCCAGCCTGCTGGTACCCTTGGCTTCTAAAAGGCCTAGGCTCGCTGTTTGACGGAAGTGCTGGGAGAGGTAATTGGAATCTCCCGGCACACAAGACGAGTGCCTCCAAGCTCAATTCACGATTTCCCAGTAATTCTTGTGGTAGACAGGTGATACATACTAAGTTCCATATGTGAGAAGGTAGCTGAACGCTTTGTCCAAAAGCATCTTACTTCTGAGAGTTGAGCTCACCCTCAGTCCCTCACAGTTCCACACTGCCTGCAGAGTGAGTTTCACACGTCTTCACAAGAGACGATTGCCAGAGACTTCTGAGTACAAGTTAACAATGCAGAACTGGAGGGTATCTCCAGGTGCAGTAGAGTGGTAATCTTGGAACCTCCTGACTCAGAGTACTGCTACATTCTCACTGCCATAGGAATGCAGGTAGTTGACAGCTGGCTTCAAGACATGCTTCCCTGTGAGAGCTGAGGACAGGGCAGAACCCTCCCGCATCCTGCCTGACTGTAGGAGTAGCTGCTAACATCCTAATGTTAGTGGCTGGGAGAGGTTGCGGGAAAAGCATGTGTGAGCACTGGGCCTTAACTCCCGTGTATCTGAGTTGAATACAGCGATTTCCAATGGCCTTCTTCAATCACAGTGTAGCTAGGTTCCAACTCCCATGTCCGAGTGGGTAGCAGACATCTGCCTCCCATGCATACACACTTCTGAGAGTTGAGCTTATGGCCTGTACCTCCACAGCCAGCCTGCTGGTACCCTTGGCTTCTAAAAGGCCTAGGCTCTCTGTTTGACGGAAGTGCTGGGAGAGGTAATTGGAATCACGCGGCACACAAGACTAGTGCCTCCAAGCTCAGTTCAGCGATTTCCTAGTAATTCCTGTGGTAGACTGGTGCTACATACTAAGTTCCATATGTGAGAGGGTAGCTGAACGCCTTGTCCAAAACCATCTTACTTCTGAGAGTTGAGCTCAGCCTCAGTCCCTCACAGTTCCACACTGCCTGCAGAGTGAGTTTCGCAGGTCTTCAGCAGAGACGTTTGCTAGAGGCTTCTGAGACGCAGGGCAACAATGCAGACCTGGAGGGTATCCCCAGGTGCAGTCGACTGGAAATCTTGGAACCTCCTGACTCAGAATACTGCTACCTTCTCACTGCCATAGGAATGCAGCTAGTTGACTGCTGGCTTCAAGACATGCTTCCCTGTGAGAGCTGAGGACAGGGCTGAACCCTCCCGCATGCTGCCTGACTGTAGGAGTAGCTGCTAACATCCTTATATTAGTGGCTGGGAGAGGTTGCGGGAAAAGCATGTGTGAGCACTGGGCCTGAACTCCTGTGTATCTGAGTTGAATACAGCGATTTCTAACGGCTTTCCTCAACCAGAGTGTAGCTAGGTTCCAAATCCCATGTACGAGCGGGTACCAGACATCTGCCTCCCATGCATAGACACTTCTGAGAGTTGAGCTTATGGCCTGTACCTCCACAGCCAGCCTACTGGTACCCTTGGCTTCTAAAAGGCCTAGGCTCGCTGTTTGACGGAAGTGCTAGGAGAGGTAATTGGAATCACCCGGCACACAAGACTAGTGCCTCCAAGCTCAGTTCAGCGATTTCCTAGTAATTCCTGTGGTAGACTGGTGCTACTTACTAAGTTCCATACGTGAGAGGGTAGCTGAACGCCTTGTCCAAAACCATCTTACTTCTGAGAGTTGAGCTCAGCCTCAGTCCCTCACAGTTCCACACTGCCTGCAGAGTGAGTTTCGCAGGTCTTCAGCAGAGACGTTTGCCAGAGGCTTCTGAGACGCAGGGTAACAATGCAGACCTGGAGGGTATCCCCAGGTGCCGTCGACTGGTAATCTTGGAACCTCCTGACTCAGAATACTGCTACCTTCTCACTGCCATAGGAATGCAGCTAGTTGACAGCTGGCTTCAAGACATGCTTCCCTGTGAGAGCTGAGGATAGGGCAGAACCCTCCCGCATGCTGCCTGACTGTAGGAGTAGCTGCTAACATCCATATGTTAGTGGCTGGGAGAGGTTGCGGGAAAAGCATGTGTGAGCACTGGGCCTGAACTCCCGTGTATCTGAGTTGAGTACAGCGATTTCCAACGGCTTTCCTCAACCAGAGTGTAGCTAGGTTCCAAATCCCATGTACGAGCGGGTAGCAGACATCTGCCTCCCATGCATACACACTTCTGAGAGTTGAGCTTATGGCCTGTACCTCCACAGCCAGCCTGCTGGTACCCTTGGCTTCTAAAAGGCCTAGGCTCGCTGTTTGACGGAAGTGCTGGGAGAGGTAATTGGAATCTCCCGGCACACAAGACGAGTGCCTCCAAGTTCAATTCACGATTTCCCAGTAATTCTTGTGGTAGACAGGTGCTACATACTAAGTTCCATATGTGAGAAGGTAGCTGAACGCCTTGTCCAAAAGCATCTTCCTTCTGAGAGTTGAGCCCACCCTCAGTCCCTCACATTTCCACAGTGCCTGCAGAGTGAGTTTCACACGTCTTCACCAGAGACGATTGCCAGAGGCTTCTGAGTACAAGTTAACAATGCAGACCTGGAGGGTATCTCCAGGTGCAGTAGAGTGGTAATCTTGGAACCTCCTGACTCAGAGTACTGCTACCTTCTCACTGCCATAGGAATGCAGCTAGTTGACAGCTGGCTTCAAGACATGCTTCCCTGTGAGAGCTGAGGACAGGGCAGAACCCTCCCGCATCCTGCCTGACTGTAGGAGTAGCTGCTAACATCCTAATGTTAGTGGCTGGGAGAGGTTGCGGGAAAAGCATGTGTGAGCACTGGGCCTGAACTCCCGTGTATCTGAGTTGAATACAGCGATTTCCAATGGTCTTCTTCAATCAAAGTGTAGCTAGGTTCCAACTCCCATGTCCGAGTGGGTAGCAGACATCTGCCTCCCATGCATACACACTTCTGAGAGTTGAGCTTATGGCCTGTACCTCCACAGCCAGCCTGCTGGTACCCTTGGCTTCTAAAAGGCTTAGGCTCGCTGTTTTGACGGAAGTGCTGGGAGAGGTAATTGGAATCACCCGGCACACAAGACTAGTGCCTCCAAGCTCAGTTCAGGGATTTCCTAGTAATTCCTGTGGTAGACTGGTGCTACATACTAAGTTCCATATGTGAGATGGTAGCTGAACGCCTTGTCCAAAACCATCTTACTACTGAGAGTTGAGCACACCCTCAGTCCCTCACACTTCCACAGTGCCTGCAGAGTGAGTTTCACACGTCTTCACCAGAGACGATTGCCAGAGGCTTCTGAGTACAAGTTAACAATGCAGACCTGGAGGGTATCTCCAGGTGCAGTAGAGTGGTAATCTTGGAACCTCCTGACTCAGAGTACTGCTACCTTCTCACTGCCATAGGAATGCAGCTAGTTGACAGCTGGCTTCAAGACATGCTTCCCTGTGAGAGCTGAGGACAGGGCAGAACCCTCCCGCATGCTGCCTGACTGTAGGAGTGGCTGCTAACATCCTAATGTTAGTGGCTGGGAGAGGCTGCGGGAAAAGCATGTGTGAGCACTGGGCCTGAACTCCCGTGTATCTGAGTTGAATACAGCGATTTCCAACGGCTTTCCTCAACCAGAGTGTAGCTAGGTTCCAAATCCCATGTATGAGCGGGTAGCAGACATCTGCCTCCCATGCATACACACTTCTGAGAGTTGAGCTTATGGCCTGTACCTCCACAGCCAGCCTGCTGGTACCCTTGGCTTCTAAAAGGCCTAGGCTCGCTGTTTGACGGAAGTGCTGGGAGAGGTAATTGGAATCACCCGGCACACATGACTAGTGCCTCCAAGCTCAGTTCAGTGATTTCCTAGTAATTCCTGTGGTAGACTGGTGCTACATACTAAGTTCCATACGTGAGAGGGTAGCTGAACGCCTTGTCCAAAACCATGTTACTTCTGAGAGATGAGCTCAGCCTCAGTCCCTCACAGTTCCACACTGCCTGCAGAGTGAGTTTCGCAGGTCTTCAGCAGAGACGTTTGCCAGAGGCTTCTGAGACGCAGGGTAACAATGCAGACCTGGAGGGTATCCCCAGGTGCAGTCGACTGATAATCTTGGAACCTCCTGACTCAGAATACTGCTACCTTCTCACTGCCATAGGAATGCAGCTAGTTGACAGCTGGCTTCAAGACATGCTTCCCTGTGAGAGCTGAGGACAGGGCAGAACCCTCCCGCATGCTGCCTGACTGTAGGAGTAGCTGCTAACATCCTTATGTTAGTGGCTGGGAGAGGTTGCGGGAAAAGCATGTGTGAGCACTGGGCCTGAACTCCCGTGTATCTGAGTTGAATACAGCGATTTCCAACGGCTTTCCTCAACCAGAGTGTAGCTAGGTTCCAAATCCCATGTACGAGCGGGTAGCAGACATCTGCCTCCCATGCATACACACTTCTGAGAGTTGAGCTTATGGCCTGTACCTCCACATCCAGCCTGCTGGTACCCTTGGCTTCTAAAAGGCCTAGGCTCGCTGTTTGACGGAAGTGCTGGGAGAGGTAATTGGAATCACCCGGCACACAAGACTAGTGCCTCCAAGCTCAGTTCAGCGATTTCCTAGTAATTCCTGTGGTAGACTGGTGCTACATACTAAGTTCCATACGTGAGAGGGTAGCTGAACGCCTTGTCCAAAACCATGTTACTTCTGAGAGTTGAGCTCAGCCTCAGTCTCTCACAGTTCCACACTGCCTGCAGAGTGAGTTTCGCAGGTCTTCAGCAGAGACGTTTGCCAGAGGCTTCTGAGACGCAGGGTAACAATGCAGACCTGGAGGGTATCCCCAGGTGCAGTCGACTGGTAATCTTGGAACCTCCTGACTCAGAGTAGTGCTACCTTCTCACTGCCATAGGAATGCAGGTAGTTGACAGCTGGCTTCAAGACATGCTTCCCTGTGAGAGCTGAGGACAGGGCAGAACCCTCCCGCATGCTGCCTGACTGTAGGAGTAGCTGCTAACATCCTTATGTTAGTGGCTGGGAGAGGTTGCGAGAAAAGCATGTGTGAGCACTGGGCCTGAACTCCCGTGTATCTGAGTTGAATACAGCGATTTCCAACGGCTTTCCTCAACCAGAGTGTAGCTAGGTTCCAAATCCCATGTACGAGCGGGTAGCAGGCATCTGCCTCCCATGCATACACACTTCTGAGAGTTGAGCTTATGGCCTGTACCTCCACAGCCAGCCTGCTGGTACCCTTGGCTTCTAAAAGGCCTAGGCTCGCTGTTTGACGGAAGTGCTGGGAGAGGTGATTGGAATCTCCCGTCACACAAGACGAGTGCCTCCAAGCTCAATTCACGATTTCCCAGTAATTCTTGTGGTAGACAGGTGATACATACTAAGTTCCATATGTGAGAAGGTAGCTGAACGCTTTGTCCAAAAGCATCTTACTTCTGAGAGTTGAGCTCACCCTCAGTCCCTCACAGTTCCACACTGCCTGCAGAGTGAGTTTCACACGTCTTCACAAGAGACGATTGCCAGAGACTTCTGAGTACAAGTTAACAATGCAGAACTGGAGGGTATCTCCAGGTGCAGTAGAGTGGTAATCTTGGAACCTCCTGACTCAGAGTACTGCTACATTCTCACTGCCATAGGAATGCAGCTAGTTGACAGCTGGCTTCAAGACATGCTTCCCTGTGAGAGCTGAGGACAGGGCAGAACCCTCCCGCATCCTGCCTGACTGTAGGAGTAGCTGCTAACATCCTAATGTTAGTGGCTGGGAGAGGTTGCGGGAAAAGCATGTGTGAGAACTGGGCCTTAACTCCCGTGTATCTGAGTTGAATACAGCGATTTCCAATGGCCTTCTTCAATCACAGTGTAGCTAGGTTCCAACTCCCATGTCCGAGTGGGTAGCAGACATCTGCCTCCCATGCATACACACTTCTGAGAGTTGAGCTTATGGCCTGTACCTCCACAGCCAGCCTGCTGGTACCCTTGGCTTCTAAAAGGCCTAGGCTCTCTGTTTGACGGAAGTGCTGGGAGAGGTAATTGGAATCACGCGGCACACAACACTAGTGCCTCCAAGCTCAGTTCAGCGATTTCCTAGTAATTCCTGTGGTAGACTGGTGCTACATACTAAGTTCCATATGTGAGAGGGTAGCTGAACGCCTTGTCCAAAACCATCTTACTTCTGAGAGTTGAGCTCAGCCTCAGTCCCTCACAGTTCCACACTGCCTGCAGAGTGAGTTTCGCAGGTCTTCAGCAGAGACGTTTGCTAGAGGCTTCTGAGACGCAGGGCAACAATGCAGACCTGGAGGGTATCCCCAGGTGCAGTCGACTGGAAATCTTGGAACCTCCTGACTCAGAATACTGCTACCTTCTCACTGCCATAGGAATGCAGCTAGTTGACTGCTGGCTTCAAGACATGCTTCCCTGTGAGAGCTGAGGACAGGGCTGAACCCTCCCGCATGCTGCCTGACTGTAGGAGTAGCTGCTAACATCCTTATGTTAGTGGCTGGGAGAGGTTGCGGGAAAAGCATGTGTGAGCACTGGGCCTGAACTCCCGTGTATCTGAGTTGAATACAGCGATTTCCAACGGCTTTCCTCAACCAGAGTGTAGCTAGGTTCCAAATCCCATGTACGAGCGGGTAGCAGACATCTGCCTCCCATGCATACACACTTCTGAGAGTTGAGCTTATGGCCTGTACCTCCACATCCAGCCTGCTGGTACCCTTGGCGTCTAAAAGGCCTAGGCTCGCTGTTTGACGGAAGTGCTGGGAGAGGTAATTGGAATCTCCCAGCACACAAGACGAGTGCCTCCAAGCTCAATTCACGATTTCCCAGTAATTCTTGTGGTAGGCAGGTGCTACATACTAAGTTCCAAATGTGAGAAGGTAGCTGAACGCCTTGTCCAAAAGCATCTTACTTCTGAGAGTTGAGCACACCCTCAGTCCCTCACACTTCCACACTCCCTGCAGATAGAGTTTCGCAGGTCTTCAGCAGAGACGATTGCCAGAGGCTTCTGAGTACAAGTTAACAATGCAGACCTTGAGGGTATCTCCAGGTGCAGTAGAGTGGTAATCTTGGAACCTCCTGACTCAGAGTACTGCTACCTTCTCACTGCCATAGGAATGCAGCTAGTTGACAGCTGGCTTCAAGACATGCTTCCCTGTGAGACCTGAGGACAGGGCAGAACCCTCCCGCATGCTGCCTGACTGTAGGAGTAGCTGCTAACATCCTAATGTTAGTGGCTGGGAAAGGCTGCGGGAAAAGCATGTGTGAGCACTGGGCGTGAACTCCCGTGTATCTGAGTTGAATACAGCGATTTCCAACGGCTTTCCTCAACCAGAGTGTAGCTAGTTTCCAAATCCCATGTACGAGCGGGTAGCAGACATCTGCCTCCCATGCATACACACTTCTGAGAGTTGAGCTTATGGCCTGTACCTCCACAGCCAGCCTGCTGGTACCCTTGGCTTCTAAAAGGCCTAGGCTCGCTGTTTGATGGAAGTGCTGGGAGAGGTAATTGGAATCACCCGGCACACAAGACTAGTGCCTCCAAGCTCAGTTCAGTGATTTCCTAGTAATTCCTGTGGTAGACTGGTGCTACATACTAAGTTCCATACGTGAGAGGGTAGCTGAACGCCTTGTCCAAAACCATCTTACTTCTGAGAGTTGAGCTCAGCCTCAGTCCCTCACAGTTCCACACTGCCTGCAGAGTGAGTTTCGCAGGTCTTCAGCAGAGACGTTTGCCAGAGGCTTCTGAGACGCAGGGTAACAATGCAGACCTGGAGGGTATCCCCAGGTGCAGTCGACTGATAATCTTGGAACCTCCTGACTCAGAATACTGCTACCTTCTCACTGCCATAGGAATGCAGCTAGTTGACAGCTGGCTTCAAGACATGCTTCCCTGTGAGAGCTGAGGACAGGGCAGAACCCTCCCGCATGCTGCCTGACTGTAGGAGTAGCTGCTAACATCCTTATGTTAGTGGCTGAGAGAGGTTGCGGGAAAAGCATGTGTGAGCACTGGGCCTGAACTCCCGTGTATCTGAGTTGAATACAGCGATTTCCAACGGCTTTCCTCAACCAGAGTGTAGCTAGGTTCCAAATCCCATGTACGAGCGGGTAGCAGACATCTGCCTCCCATGCATACACACTTCTGAGAGTTGAGCTTATGGCCTGTACCTCCACATCCAGCCTGCTGGTACCCTTGGCTTCTAAAAGGCCTAGGCTCGGTGTTTGACGGAAGTGCTGGGAGAGGTAATTGGAATCTCCCGGCACACAAGACGAGTGCCTCCAAGCTCAATTCACGATTTCCCAGTAATTCTTGTGGTAGACAGGTGCTACATACTAAGTTCCATATGTGAGAAGGTAGCTGAACGCCTTGTCCAAAAGCATCTTACTTCTGAGAGTTGAGCACACCCTCAGTCCCTCACACTTCCACACTGCCTGCAGAGTGAGTTTCACACGTCTTCACCAGAGACGATTGCCAGAGGCTTCTGAGTACAAGTTAACAATGCAGACCTGGAGGGTATCTCCAGGTGCAGTAGAGTGGTAATCTTGGAACCTCCTGACTCAGAGTACTGCTACCTTCTCACTGCCATAGGAATGCAGCTAGTTGACAGCTGGCTTCAAGACATGCTTCCCTGTGAGCGCTGAGGACAGGGCAGAACCCTCCCGCATCCTGCCTGACTGTAGGAATAGCTGCTAACATCCTTATGTTAGTGGCTGGGAGAGGTTGCGGGAAAAGCATGTGTGAGCACTGGGCCTGAACTCCCGTGTATCTGAGTTGAATACAGCGATTTCCAATGGCCTTCTTCAATCACAGTATAGCTAGGTTCCAACTCCCATGTCCGAGTGGGTAGCAGACATCTGCCTCCCATGCATACACACTTCTGAGAGTTGAGCTTATGGCCTGTACCTCCACATCCAGCCTGCTGGTACCCTTGGCTTCTAAAAGGCCTAGGCTCGCTGTTTGACGGAAGTGCTGGGAGAGGTAATTGGAATCACCCGACACACAAGACTAGTGCCTCCAAGCTCAGTTCAGCGATTTCCTAGTAATTCCTGTGGTAGACTGGTGCTACATACTAAGTTCCATACGTGAGAGGGTAGCTGAACGCCTTGTCCAAAACCATCTTACTTCTGAGAGTTGAGCTCAGCCTCAGTCCCTCACAGTTCCACACTGCCTGCAGAGTGAGTTTCGCAGGTCTTCAGCAGAGACGTTTGCCAGAGTCTTCTGAGACGCAGGGTAACAATGCAGACCTGGAGGGTATCCCCAGGTGCAGTCGACAGGTAATCTTGGAACCTCCTGACTCAGAATACTGCTACCTTCTCACTGCCATAGGAATGCAGCTAGTTGACAGCTGGCTTCAAGACATGCTTCCCTGTGAGAGCTGAGGACAGGGCAGAACCCTCCCGCATGCTGCCTGACTGTAGGAGTAGCTGCTAACATCCTTATGTTAGTGGCTGGGAGAGGTTGCGGGAAAAGCATGTGTGAGCACTGGGCCTGAACTCCCGTGTATCTGAGTTGAATACAGCGATTTCCAACGGCTTTCCTCAACCAGAGTGTAGCTAGGTTCCAAATCCCATGTACGAGCGTGTAGCAGACATCTGCCTCCCATGCATACACACTTCTGAGAGTTGAGCTTATGGCCTGTACCTCCACATCCAGCCTGCTGGTACCCTTGGCTTCTAAAAGGCCTAGGCTCGCTGTTTGACGGAAGTGCTGGGAGAGGTAATTGGAATCACCCGGCACACAAGACGAGTGCCTCCAAGCTCAATTCACGATTTCCCAGTAATTCTTGTGGTAGACAGGTGCTACATACTAAGTTCCATATGTGAGAAGGTAGCTGAACGCCTTGTCCAAAAGCATCTTACTTCTGAGAGTTGAGCACACCCTCAGTCCCTCACACTTCCACACTGCCTGCAGAGTGAGTTTCACACGTCTTCACCAGAGACGATTGCCAGAGGCTTCTGAGTACAAGTTAACAATGCAGACCTGGAGGGAATCTCCAGGTGCAGTAGAGTGGTAATCTTGGAACCTCCTGACTCAGAGTACTGCTACCTTCTCACTGCCATAGGAATGCAGCTAGTTGACAGCTGGCTTCAAGACATGCTTCCCTGTGAGAGCTGAGGACAGGGCAGAACCCTCCCGCATCCTGCCTGACTGTAGGAATAGCTGCTAACATCCTTATGTTAGTGGCTGGGAGAGGTTGCGGGAAAAGCATGTGTGAGCACTGGGCCTGAACTCCCGTGTATCTGAGTTGAATACAGCGATTTCCAATGGCCTTCTTCAATCACAGTATAGCTAGGTTCCAACTCCCATGTCCGAGTGGGTAGCAGACATCTGCCTCCCATGCATACACACTTCTGAGAGTTGAGCTTATGGCCTGTACCTCCACATCCAGCCTGCTGGTACCCTTGGCTTCTAAAAGGCCTAGGCTCGCTGTTTGACGGAAGTGCTGGGAGAGGTAATTGGAATCACCCGGCACACAAGACTAGTGCCTCCAGCTCAGTTCAGCGATTTCCTAGTAATTCCTGTGGTAGACTGGTGCTACATACTAAGTTCCATACGTGAGAGGGTAGCTGAACGCCTTGTCCAAAACCATCTTACTTCTGAGAGTTGAGCTCAGCCTCAGTCCCTCACAGTTCCACACTGCCTGCAGAGTGAGTTTCGCAGGTCTTCAGCAGAGACGTTTGCCAGAGGCTTCTGAGACGCAGGGTAACAATGCAGACCTGGAGGGTATCCCCAGGTGCAGTCGACAGGTAATCTTGGAACCTCTTGACTCAGAATACTGCTACCTTCTCACTGCCATAGGAATGCAGCTAGTTGACAGCTGGCTTCAAGACATGCTTCCCTGTGAGAGCTGAGGACAGGGCAGAACCCTCCCGCATGCTGCCTGACTGTAGGAGTAGCTGCTAACATCCTTATGTTAGTGGCTGGGAGAGGTTGCGGGAAAAGCATGTGTGAGCACTGGGCCTGAACTCCCGTGTATCTGAGTTGAATACAGCGATTTCCAACGGCTTTCCTCAACCAGAGTGTAGCTAGGTTCCAAATCCCATGTACGAGCGGGTAGCAGACATCTGCCTCCCATGCATACACACTTCTGAGAGTTGAGCTTATGGCCTGTACCTCCACATCCAGCCTGCTGGTACCCTTGGCTTCTAAAAGGCCTAGGCTCGCTGTTTGACGGAAGTGCTGGGAGAGGTAATTGGAATCACCCGGCACACAAGACGAGTGCCTCCAAGCTCAATTCACGATTTCCCAGTAATTCTTGTGGTAGACAGGTGCTACATACTAAGTTCCAAATGTGAGAAAGTAGCTGAACGCCTTGTACAAAAGCATCTTACTTCTGAGATTTGAGCACACCCTCAGTCCCTCACACTTCCACACTGCCTGCAGAGTGAGTTTCACACGTCTTCACCAGAGACGATTGCCAGAGGCTTCTGAGTACAAGTTAACAATGCAGACCTGGAGGGTATCTCCAGGTGCAGTAGAGTGGTAATCTTGGAACCTCCTGACTCAGAGTACTGCTACCTTCTCACTGCCATAGGAATGCAGCTAGTTGACAGCTGGCTTCAAGACATGCTTCCCTGTGAGAGCTGAGGACAGGGCAGAACCCTCCCGCATCCTGCCTGACTGTAGGAATAGCTGCTAACATCCTTATGTTAGTGGCTGGGAGAGGTTGCGGGAAAAGCATGTGTGAGCACTGGGCCTGAACTCCCGTGTATCTGAGTTGAATACAGCGATTTCCAATGGCCTTCTTCAATCACAGTATAGCTAGGTTCCAACTCCCATGTCCGAGTGGGTAGCAGACATCTGCCTCCCATGCATACACACTTCTGAGAGTTGAGCTTATGGCCTGTACCTCCACATCCAGCCTGCTCGTACCCTTGGCTTCTAAAAGGCCTAGGCTCGCTGTTTGACGGAAGTGCTGGGAGAGGTAATTGGAATCACCCGGCACACAAGACTAGTGCCTCCAAGCTCAGTTCAGCGATTTCCTAGTAATTCCTGTGGTAGACTGGTGCTACATACTAAGTTCCATACGTGAGAGGGTAGCTGAACGCCTTGTCCAAAACCATCTTACTTCTGAGAGTTGAGCTAGGCCTCAGTCCCTCACAGTTCCACACTGCCTGCAGAGTGAGTTTCGCAGGTCTTCAGCAGAGACGTTTGCCAGAGGCTTCTGAGACGCAGGGTAACAATGCAGACCTGGAGGGTATCCCCAGGTGCAGTCGACAGGTAATCTTGGAACCTCCTGACTCAGAATACTGCTACCTTCTCACTGCCATAGGAATGCAGCTAGTTGACAGCTGGCTTCAAGACATGCTTCCCTGTGAGAGCTGAGGACAGGGCAGAACCCTCCCGCATGCTGCCTGACTGTAGGAGTAGCTGCTAACATCCTTATGTTAGTGGCTGGGAGAGGTTGCGGGAAAAGCATGTGTGAGCACTGGGCCTGAACTCCCGTGTATCTGAGTTGAATACAGCGATTTCCAACGGCTTTCCTCAACCAGAGTGTAGCTAGGTTCCAAATCCCATGTACGAGCGGGTAGCAGACATCTGCCTCCCATGCATACACACTTCTGAGAGTTGAGCTTATGGCCTGTACCTCCACATCCAGCCTGCTGGTACCCTTGGCTTCTAAAAGGCCTAGGCTCGCTGTTTGAAGGAAGTACTGGGAGAGGTAATTGGAATCACCCAGCACACAAGACGAGTGCCTCCAAGCTCAATTCACGATTTCCCAGTAATTCTTGTGGTAGACAGGTGCTACATACTAAGTTCCAAATGTGAGAAGGTAGCTGAACGCCTTGTCCAAAAGCATCTTACTTCTGAGATTTGAGCACACCCTCAGTCCCTCACAATTCCACACTGCCTGCAGAGTGAGTTTCACACGTCTTCACCAGAGACGATTGCCAGAGGCTTCTGAGTACAAGTTAACAATGCAGACCTGGAGGGTATCTCCAGGTGCAGTAGAGTGGTAATCTTGGAACCTCCTGACTCAGAGTACTGCTACCTTCTCACTGCCATAGGAATTCAGCTAGTTGACAGCTGGCTTCAAGACATGCTTCCCTGTGAGAGCTGAGGACAGGGCAGAACCCTCCCGCATGCTGCCTGACTGTAGGAGTAGCTGCTAACATCCTTATGTTAGTGGCTGGGAGAGGTTGCGGGAAAAGCATGTGTGAGCACTGGGCCTGAACTCCCGTGTATCTGAGTTGAATACAGCGATTTCCAATGGCCTTCTTCAATCACAGTGTAGCTAGGTTCCAACCCCCATGTCCGAGTGGGTAGCAGACATCTGCCTCCCATGCATACACACTTCTGAGAGTTGAGCTTATGGCCTGTACCTCCACATCCAGCCTGCTCGTACCCTTGGCTTCTAAAAGGCCTAGGCTCGCTGTTTGACGGAAGTGCTGGGAGAGGTAATTGGAATCACCCGGCACACAAGACTAGTGCCTCCAAGCTCAGTTCAGCAATTTCCTAGTAATTCCTGTGGTAGACTGGTGCTACATACTAAGTTCCATACGTGAGAGGGTAGCTGAACGCCTTGTCCAAAACCATCTTACTTCTGAGAGTTGAGCTCAGCCTCAGTCCCTCACAGTTCCACACTGCCTGCAGAGTGAGTTTCGCAGGTCTTCAGCAGAGACGTTTGCCAGAGGCTTCTGAGACGCAGGGTAACAATGCAGACCTGGAGGGTATCCCCAGGTGCAGTCGACTGGTAATCTTGGAACCTCCTGACTCAGAATACTGCTACCTTCTCACTGCCATAGGAATGCAGCTAGTTGACAGCTGGCTTCAAGACATGCTTCCCTGTGAGAGCTGAGGACAGGGCAGAACCCTCCCGCATCCTGCCTGACTGTAGGAGTAGCTGCTAACATCCTTATGTTAGTGGCTGGGAGATGCTGCGGGAAAAGCATGTGTGAGCACTGGGCCTGAACTCCCGGGTATCTGAGTTGAATACAGCGATTTCCACCGGCTTTCCTCAACCAGAGTGTAGCTAGGTTCCAAATCCCATGTACGAGCGGGTAGCAGACATCTGCCTCCCATGCATACACACTTCTGAGAGTTGAGCTTATGGCCTGTACCTCCACATCCAGCCTGCTGGTACCCTTGGCTTCTAAAAGGCCTAGGCTCGCTGTTTGACGGAAGTGCTGGGAGAGGTAATTGGAATCACCCGGCACACAAGACTAGTGCCTCCAAGCTCAGTTCAGTGATTTCCTAGTAATTCCTGTGGTAGACTGGTGCTACATACTAAGTTCCATACGTGAGAGGGTAGCTGAACGCCTTGTCCAAAACCATCTTACTTCTGAGAGTTGAGCTCAGCCTCAGTCCCTCACAGTTCCACACTGCCTGCAGAGTGAGTTTCGCAGGTCTTCAGCAGAGACGTTTGCCAGAGGCTTCTGAGACGCAGGGTAACAATGCAGACCTGGAGGGTATCCCCAGGTGCAGTCGACTGATAATCTTGGAACCTCCTGACTCAGAATACTGCTACCTTCTCACTGCCATAGGAATGCAGCTAGTTGACAGCTGGCTTCAAGACATGCTTCCCTGTGAGAGCTGAGGACAGGGCAGAACCTTCCCGCATGCTGCCTGACTGTAGGAGTAGCTGCTAACATCCTTATGTTAGTGGCTGGGAGAGGTTGCGGGAAAAGCATGTGTGAGCACTGGGCCTGAACTCCCGTGTATCTGAGTTGAATACAGCGATTTCCAACGGCTTTCCTCAACCAGAGTGTAGCTAGGTTCCAAATCCCATGTACGAGCGGGTAGCAGACATCTGCCTCCCATGCATACACACTTCTGAGAGTTGAGCTTATGGCCTGTACCTCCAGAGCCATCGTGCTGGTACCCTTGGCTTCTAAAAGGCCTAGGCTCGCTGTTTGACGGAAGTGCTGGGAGAGGTAATTGGAATCTCCCGGCACACAAGACGAGTGCCTCCAAGCTAAATTCACGATTTCCCAGTAATTCTTGTGGTAGACAGGTGCTACATACTAAGTTCCAAATGTGAGAAGGTAGCTGAACGCCTTGTCCAAAAGCATCTTACTTCTGAGATTTGAGCACACCCTCAGTCCCTCACACTTCCACACTGCCTGCAGAGTGAGTTTCACACGTCTTCACCAGAGACGATTGCCAGAGGCTTCTGAGTACAAGTTAACAATGCAGACCTGGAGGGTATCTCCAGGTGCAGTAGAGTGGTAATCTTGGAACCTCCTGACTCAGAGTACTGCTACCTTCTCACTGCCATAGGAATTCAGCTAGTTGACAGCTGGCTTCAAGACATGCTTCCCTGTGAGAGCTGAGGACAGGGCAGAACCCTCCCGCATGCTGCCTGACTGTAGGAGTAGCTGCTAACATCCTTATGTTAGTGGCTGGGAGAGGTTGCGGGAAAAGCATGTGTGAGCACTGGGCCTGAACTCCCGTGTATCTGAGTTGAATACAGCGATTTCCAATGGCCTTCTTCAATCACAGTGTAGCTAGGTTCCAACCCCCATGTCCGAGTGGGTAGCAGACATCTGCCTCCCATGCATACACACTTCTGAGAGTTGAGCTTATGGCCTGTACCTCCACATCCAGCCTGCTCGTACCCTTGGCTTCTAAAAGGCCTAGGCTCGCTGTTTGACGGAAGTGCTGGGAGAGGTAATTGGAATCACCCGGCACACAAGACTAGTGCCTCCAAGCTCAGTTCAGCAATTTCCTAGTAATTCCTGTGGTAGACTGGTGCTACATACTAAGTTCCATACGTGAGAGGGTAGCTGAACGCCTTGTCCAAAACCATCTTACTTCTGAGAGTTGAGCTCAGCCTCAGTCCCTCACAGTTCCACACTGCCTGCAGAGTGAGTTTCGCAGGTCTTCAGCAGAGACGTTTGCCAGAGGCTTCTGAGACGCAGGGTAACAATGCAGACCTGGAGGGTATCCCCAGGTGCAGTCGACTGGTAATCTTGGAACCTCCTGACTCAGAATACTGCTACCTTCTCACTGCCATAGGAATGCAGCTAGTTGACAGCTGGCTTCAAGACATGCTTCCCTGTGAGAGCTGAGGACAGGGCAGAACCCTCCCGCATCCTGCCTGACTGTAGGAGTAGCTGCTAACATCCTTATGTTAGTGGCTGGGAGATGCTGCGGGAAAAGCATGTGTGAGCACTGGGCCTGAACTCCCGGGTATCTGAGTTGAATACAGCGATTTCCACCGGCTTTCCTCAACCAGAGTGTAGCTAGGTTCCAAATCCCATGTACGAGCGGGTAGCAGACATCTGCCTCCCATGCATACACACTTCTGAGAGTTGAGCTTATGGCCTGTACCTCCACATCCAGCCTGCTGGTACCCTTGGCTTCTAAAAGGCCTAGGCTCGCTGTTTGACGGAAGTGCTGGGAGAGGTAATTGGAATCACCCGGCACACAAGACTAGTGCTCCAAGCTCAGTTCAGTGATTTCCTAGTAATTCCTGTGGTAGACTGGTGCTACATACTAAGTTCCATACGTGAGAGGGTAGCTGAACGCCTTGTCCAAAACCATCTTACTTCTGAGAGTTGAGCTCAGCCTCAGTCCCTCACAGTTCCACACTGCCTGCAGAGTGAGTTTCGCAGGTCTTCAGCAGAGACGTTTGCCAGAGGCTTCTGAGACGCAGGGTAACAATGCAGACCTGGAGGGTATCCCCAGGTGCAGTCGACTGATAATCTTGGAACCTCCTGACTCAGAATACTGCTACCTTCTCACTGCCATAGGAATGCAGCTAGTTGACAGCTGGCTTCAAGACATGCTTCCCTGTGAGAGCTGAGGACAGGGCAGAACCCTCCCGCATGCTGCCTGACTGTAGGAGTAGCTGCTAACATCCTTATGTTAGTGGCTGGGAGAGGTTGCGGGAAAAGCATGTGTGAGCACTGGGCCTGAACTCCCGTGTATCTGAGTTGAATACAGCGATTTCCAATGGCCTTCTTCAATCACAGTGTAGCTAGGTTCCAACCCCCATGTCCGAGTGGGTAGCAGACATCTGCCTCCCATGCATACACACTTCTGAGAGTTGAGCTTATGGCCTGTACCTCCACATCCAGCCTGCTCGTACCCTTGGCTTCTAAAAGGCCTAGGCTCGCTGTTTGACGGAAGTGCTGGGAGAGGTAATTGGAATCACCCGGCACACAAGACTAGTGCCTCCAAGCTCAGTTCAGCAATTTCCTAGTAATTCCTGTGGTAGACTGGTGCTACATACTAAGTTCCATACGTGAGAGGGTAGCTGAACGCCTTGTCCAAAACCATCTTACTTCTGAGAGTTGAGCTCAGCCTCAGTCCCTCACAGTTCCACACTGCCTGCAGAGTGAGTTTCGCAGGTCTTCAGCAGAGACGTTTGCCAGAGGCTTCTGAGACGCAGGGTAACAATGCAGACCTGGAGGGTATCCCCAGGTGCAGTCGACTGGTAATCTTGGAACCTCCTGACTCAGAATACTGCTACCTTCTCACTGCCATAGGAATGCAGCTAGTTGACAGCTGGCTTCAAGACATGCTTCCCTGTGAGAGCTGAGGACAGGGCAGAACCCTCCCGCATCCTGCCTGACTGTAGGAGTAGCTGCTAACATCCTTATGTTAGTGGCTGGGAGATGCTGCGGGAAAAGCATGTGTGAGCACTGGTCCTGAACTCCCGGGTATCTGAGTTGAATAGAGCGATTTCCACCGGCTTTCCTCAACCAGAGTGTAGCTAGGTTCCAAATCCCATGTACGAGCGGGTAGCAGACATCTGCCTCCCATGCATACACACTTCTGAGAGTTGAGCTTATGGCCTATACCTCCACATCCAGCCTGCTGGTACCCTTGGCTTCTAAAAGGCCTAGGCTCGCTGTTTGACGGAAGTGCTGGGAGAGGTAATTGGAATCACCCGGCACACAAGACTAGTGCCTCCAAGCTCAGTTCAGTGATTTCCTAGTAATTCCTGTGGTAGACTGGTGCTACATACTAAGTTCCATACGTGAGAGGGTAGCTGAACGCCTTGTCCAAAACCATCTTACTTCTGAGAGTTGAGCTCAGCCTCAGTCCCTCACAGTTCCACACTGCCTGCAGAGTGAGTTTCGCAGGTCTTCAGCAGAGACGTTTGCCAGAGGCTTCTGAGACGCAGGGTAACAATGCAGACCTGGAGGGTATCCCCAGGTGCAGTCGACTGATAATCTTGGAACCTCCTGACTCAGAATACTGCTACCTTCTCACTGCCATAGGAATGCAGCTAGTTGACAGCTGGCTTCAAGACATGCTTCCCTGTGAGAGCTGAGGACAGGGCAGAACCTTCCCGCATGCTGCCTGACTGTAGGAGTAGCTGCTAACATCCTTATGTTAGTGGCTGGGAGAGGTTGCGGGAAAAGCATGTGTGAGCACTGGGCCTGAACTCTCGTGTATCTGAGTTGAATACAGCGATTTCCAACGGCTTTCCTCAACCAGAGTGTAGCTAAGTTCCAAATCCCATGTACGAGCGGGTAGCAGACATCTGCCTCCCATGTATACACACTTCTGAGAGTTGAGCTTATGGCCTGTACCTCCAGAGCCATCGTGCTGGTACCCTTGGCTTCTAAAAGGCCTAGGCTCGCTGTTTGACGGAAGTGCTGGGAGAGGTAATTGGAATCTCCCGGCACACAAGACGAGTGCCTCCAAGCTCAATTCACGATTTCCCAGTAATTCTTGTGGTAGACAGGTGGTACATACTAAGTTCCATATGTGAGAAGGTAGCTGAACGCCTTGTACAAAAGCATCTTACTTCTGAGAGTTGAGCACACCCTCAGTCCCTCACACTTCCACACTGCCTGCAGAGTGAGTTTCACACGTCTTCACCAGAGACGATTGCCAGAGGCTTCTGAGTACAAGTTAACAATGCAGACCTGGAGGGTATCTCCAGGTGCAGTAGAGTGGTAATCTTGGAACCTCCTGACTCAGAGTACTGCTACCTTCTCACTGCCATAGGAATGCAGCTAGTTGACAGCTGGCTTCAAGACATGCTTCCCTGTGAGAGCTGAGGACAGGGCAGAACCCTCCCGCGTCCTGCCTGACTGTAGGATTAGCTGCTAACATCCTAATGTTAGTGGCTGGGAGAGGTTGCAGGAAAAGCATGTGTGAGCACTGGGCCTGAACTCCCGTGTATCTGAGTTGAATACAGCGATTTCCAATGGCCTTCGTCAATCACAGTGTAGCTAGTTTCCAACTCCCATGTCCGAGTGGGTAGCAGACATCTGCGTCCCATGCATACACACTTCTGAGAGTTGAGCTTATGGCCTGTACCTCCACATCAAGCCTGCTGGTACCCTTGGCTTCTAAAAGGCCTAGGCTCGCTGTTTGACGGAAGTGCTGGGAGAGGTAATTGGAATCACCCGGCACACAAGACTAGTGCCTCCAAGCTCAGTTCAGCGATTTCCTAGTAATTCCTGTGGTAGACTGGTGCTACATACTAAGTTCCATACGTGAGAGGGTAGCTGAACTCCTTGTCCAAAACCATCTTACTTCTGAGAGTTGAGCTCAGCCTCAGTCCCTCACAGTTCCACACTGCCTGCAGAGTGTGTTTCGCAGGTCTTCAGCAGAGACGTTTGCCAGAGGCTTCTGAGACGCAGGGTAACAATGCAGACCTGGAGGGTATCTCCAGGTGCAGTCGACTGGTAATCTTGGAACCTCCTGACTCAGAGTACTGCTACCTTCTCACTGCCATAGGAATGCAGCTAGTTGACAGCTGGCTTCAAGACATGCTTCCCTCTGAGAGCTGAGGACAGGGCAGAACCCTCCCGAATGCTGCCTGACTGTAGGAGTAGCTGCTAACATCCTTATGTTAGTGCCTGGGAGAGGTTGCGGGAAAAGCATGTGTGAGCACTGGGCCTGAACTCCCGTGTATCTGAGTTGAATACAGCGATTTCCACCGGCTTTCCTCAACCAGAGTGTAGCTAGGTTCCAAATCCCATGTACGAGCGGGTAGCAGACATCTGCCTCCCATGCATACACACTTCTGAGAGTTGAGCTTATGGCCTGTACCTCCAGAGCCATCCTGCTGGTACCCTTGGCTTCTAAAAGGCCTAGGCTCGCTGTTTGACGGAAGTGCTGGGAGAGGTAATTGGAATCTCCCGGCACACAAGACGAGTGCCTCCAAGCTCAATTCACGATTTCCCAGTAATTCTTGTGGTAGACAGGTGCTACATACTAAGTTCCATATGTGAGAAGGTAGCTGAACGCCTTGTCCAAAGCATCTTACTTCTGAGAGTTGAGCACACCCACAGTCCCTCACACTTCCACACTGCCTGCAGAGTGAGTTTCACACGTCTTCACCAGAGACGATTGCCAGAGGCTTCTGAGTACAAGTTAACAATGCAGACCTGGAGGGTATCTCCAGGTGCAGTAGAGTGGTGATCTTGGAACCTCCTGACTCAGAGTACTGCTACCTTCTCACTGCCATAGGAATGCAGCTAGTTGACAGCTGGCTTCAAGACATGCTTCCCTGTGAGAGCTGAGGACAGGGCAGAACCCTCCCGCATCCTGCCTGACTGTAGGATTAGCTGCTAACATCCTAATGTTAGTGGCTGGGAGAGGTTGCGGGAAAAGCATGTGTGAGCACTGGGCCTGAACTCCCGTGTATCTGAGTTGAATACAGCGATTTCCAATGGCCTTCGTCAATCACAGTGTAGCTAGGTTCCAACTCCCATGTCCGAGTGGGTAGCAGACATCTGCCTCCCATGCATACACACTTCTGAGAGTTGAGCTTATGGCCTGTACCTCCACATCAAGCCTGCTGGTACCCTTGGCTTCTAAAAGGCCTAGGCTCGCTGTTTGACGGAAGTGCTGGGAGAGGTAATTGGAATCACCCGGCACACAAGACTAGTGCCTCCAAGCTCAGTTCAGCGATTTCCTAGTAATTCCTGTGGTAGACTGGTGCTACATACTAAGTTCTATACGTGAAAGGGTAGCTGAACGCCTTGTCCAAAACCATCTCATTTCTGAGAGTTGAGCTCAGCCTCAGTCCCTCACAGTTCCACACTGCCTGCAGAGTGAGTTTCGCAGGTCTTCAGCAGAGACGTTTGCCAGAGGCTTCTGAGACGCAGGGTAACAATGCAGACCTGGAGGGTATCCCCAGGTGCAGTCGACTGGTAATCTTGGAACCTCCTGACTCAGAATACTGCTACCTTCTCACTGCCATAGGAATGCAGCTAGTTGACAGCTGGCTTCAAGACATGCTTCCCTGTGAGAGCTGAGGACAGGGCCGAACCCTCCCGCATGCTGCCTGACTGTAGGAATAGCTGCTAACATCCTTATGTTAGTGGCTGGGAGAGGTTGCGTGAAAAGCATGTGTGAGCACTGAGCCTGAACTTCCGTGTATCTGAGTTGAATACAGCGATTTCCAACGGCTATCCTCAACCAGAGTGTAGCTAGGTTCCAAATCCCATGTACGAGCGGGTAGCAGACATCTGCCTCCCATGCATACACACTTCTGAGAGTTGAGCTCATGGCCTGTACCTCCACATCCAGCCTGCTGGTACCCTTGGCTTCTAAAAGGCCTAGGCTCGCTGTTTGACGGAAGTGCTGGGAGAGGTAATTGGAATCTCCTGGCACACAAGACGAGTGCCTCCAAGCTCAATTCACGATTTCCCAGTAATTCTTGTGGTAGACAGGTGCTACATACTAAGTTCCATATGTGAGAAGGTAGCTGAACGCCTTGTCCAAAAGCATCTTACTTCTGAGAGTTGAGCACACCCTCAGTCCCTCACAGTTCCACACTGCTTGCAGAGTGAGTTTCACACGTCTTCACCAGAGACGATTGCCAGAGGCTTCTGAGTACAAGTTAACAATGCAGACCTGGAGGGTATCTCCAGGTGCAGTAGAGTGGTAATCTTGGAACCTCCTGACTCAGAGTACTGCTACCTTCTCACTGCCATAGGAATGCAGCTAGTTGACAGCTGGCTTCAAGACATGCTTCCCTGTGAGAGCTGAGGACAGGGCAGAACCCTCCCGCATCCTGCCTGACTGTAGGAGTAGCTGCTAACATCCTTATGTTAGTGGCTGGGAGAGGTTGCGGGAAAAGCATGTGTGAGCACTGGGCCTGAACTCCCGTGTATCTGAGTTGAATACAGCGATTTCCAATGGCCTTCTTCAATCACAGTGTAGCTAGGTTCCAACTCCCATGTCCGAGTGGGTAGCAGACATCTGCCTCCCATGCATACACACTTCTGAGAGTTGAGCTTATGGCCTGTACCTCCACAGCCAGCCTGCTGGTACCCTTGGCTTCTAAAAGGCCTAGGCTCGCTGTTTGACGGAAGTGCTGGGAGAGGTAATTGGAATCTCCCGGCACACAAGACGAGTGCCTCCAAGCTCAATTCACGATTTCCCAGTAATTCTTGTGGTAGACAGGTGTACATACTAAGTTCCATATGTAAGATGGTAGCTGAACGCCTTGTCCAAAAGCATCTTACTTCTGAGAGTTGAGCCCACCCTCATTCCCTCACAGTTCCACACTGCCTGCAGAGTGAGTTTCACACGTCTTCACCAGAGACGATTGCCAGAGGCTTCTGAGTACAAGTTAACAATGCAGAACTGGAGGGTATCTCCAGGTGCAGTAGAGTGGTAATCTTGGAACCTCCTGACTCAGAGTACTGCTACCTTCTCACTGC
This sequence comes from Canis lupus baileyi, assembly GCF_048164855.1. Classification (NCBI taxonomy): domain Eukaryota; kingdom Metazoa; phylum Chordata; class Mammalia; order Carnivora; family Canidae; genus Canis; species Canis lupus. Next base: position 77,034,663 of record NC_132844.1, on the reverse strand, counting down.
CATAGGAATGCAGCTAGTTGACAGCTGGCTTCAAGACATGCTTCCCTGTGAGAGCTGAGGACAGGGCAGAACCCTCCCGCATCCTGCCTGACTGTAGGAGTAGCTCCTAACATCCTTATGTTAGTGCCTGGGAGACGTTGCGGGAAAAGCATGTGTGAGCACTGGGCCTGAACTCCCGTGTATCTGAGTTGAATACAGCGATTTCCAATGGCCTTCTTTAATCACAGTGCAGCTAGGTTCCAACTCCCATGTCCGAGTGGGTAGCAGACATCTGCCTCCCATGCATACACACTTCTGAGAGTTGAGCTTATGGCCTGTACCTCCACATCCAGCCTGCTGGTACCCTTGGCTTCTAAAAGGCCTAGGCTCGCTGTTTGACGGAAGTGCTGGGAGAGGTAATTGGAATCTCCCGGCACACAAGACGAGTGCCTCCATGTTCAATTCACGATTTCCCGTTAATTCTTGTGGTAGACAGGTGCTACATACTAAGTTCCATATGTGAGAAGGTAGCTGAACGCCTTGTCCAAAAGCATCTTACTTCTGAGATTTGAGCACACCCTCAGTCCCTCACACTTCCACACTGTCTGCAGAGTGAGTTTCACACGTCTTCACCAGAGACGATTGCCAGAGGCTTCTGAGTACAAGTTAACAATGCAGACCTGGAGGGTATTTCCAGGTGCAGTAGAGTGGTAATCTTGGAAACTCCTGAATCAGAGTACTGCTACCTTCTCACTGCCATAGGAATGCAGCTAGTTGACAGCTGGCTTCAAGACATGCTTCCCTGTGAGAGCTGAGGACAGGCTAGAACCCTCCCGCATCCTGCCTGACTGTAGGAGTAGCTGCTAACATCCTAATGTTAGTGGCTGGGAGAGGTTGCGGGAAAAGCATGTGTGAACACTGGTCCTGAACTCCCGTGTATCTGAGTTGAATACAGCGATTTCCAATGGTCTTCTTCAATCACAGAGTAGCTAGGTTCCAACTCCCATGTACGAGCGGGTAGCAGACATCTGCCTCCCATGCATACACACTTCTGAGAGTTGAGCTTATGGCCTGTACCTCCACATCCAGCCTGCTGGTACCCTTGGCTTCTAAAAGGCCTAGGCTCGCTGTTTGACGGAAGTGCTGGGAGAGGTAATTGGAATCTCCCGGCACACAAGACGAGTGCCTCCAAGCTCAATTCACGATTTCCCAGTAATTCTTGTGGTAGACAGGTGCTACATACTAAGTTCCATGTGTCAGAAGGTAGCTGAACGCCTTGTCCAAAAGCATCTTACTTCTGAGAGTTGAGCCCACCCTCAGTCCCTCACACTTCCACACTGCCTGCAGAGTGAGTTTCACACGTCTTCACCAGAGACGATTGCCAGAGGCTTCTGAGTACAAGTTAACAATGCAGACCTGGAGGGTATCTCCAGGTGCAGTAGAGTGGTAATCTTGGAACCTCCTGACTCAGAGTACTGCTACCTTCTCACTGCCATAGTAATGCAGCTAGTTGACAGCTGGCTTCAAGACATGCTTCCCTGTGAGAGCTGAGGACAGGGCAGAACCCTCCCGCATCCGGCCTGACTGTAGGAGTAGCTGCTAACATCCTTATGTTAGTGGCTGGGAGAGGTTGCGGGAAAAGCATGTGTGAGCACTGGGCCTGAACTCCCGTGTATCTGAGTTGAATACAGCGATTTCCAATGGCCTTCTTCAATCACAGTGTAGCTAGGTTCCAACTCCCATGTCCGAGTGGGTAGCAGACATCTGCCTCCCATGCATACACACTTCTGAGAGTTGAGCTTATGGCCTGTACCTCCACAGCCAGCCTGCTGGTACCCTCGGCTTCTAAAAGGCCTAGGCTCGCTGTTTGACGGAAGTGCTGGGAGAGGTAATTGGAATCTCCCGGCACACAAGACGAGTGCCTCCAAGCTCAATTCACGATTTCCTAGTAATTCCTGTGGTAGACTGGTGCTACATACTAAGTTCCGTACGTGAGAGGGTAGCTGAACGACTTGTCCAAAACCATCTTACTTCTGAGAGTTGAGCTCAGCCTCAGTCCCTCACAGTTCCACACTGCCTGCAGAGTGAGTTTCGCAGGTCTTCAGCAGAGACGTTTGCCAGAGGCTTCTGAGACGCAGGGTAACAATGCAGACCTGGAGGGTATCTCCAGGTGTAGTCGACTGGTAATCTTGGAACCTCCTGACTCAGAATACTGCTACCTTCTCACTGCCATAGGAATGCAGCTAGTTGACAGCTGGCTTCAAGACATGCTTCCCTGTGAGAGCTGAGGACAGGGCAGAACCCTCCCGCATCCTGCCTGACTGTAGGAGTAGCTGCTAACATCCTTATGTTAGTGGCGGTGAGAGGTTGCGGGAAAAGCATGTGTGAGCACTGGGCCTGAACTCCCGTGTATCTGAGTTGAATACAGCGATTTCCAACGGCTTTCCTCAACCAGAGTGTAGCTAGGTTCCAAATCCCATGTACGAGCGGGTAGCAGACATCTGCCTCCCATGCATACACACTTCTGAGAGTTGAGCTTATGGCCTGTACCTCCACAGCCAGCCTGCTGGTACCCTTGGCTTCTAAAAGGCCTCGGCTCGCTGTTTGACGGAAGTGCTGGGAGAGGTAATTGGAATCTCCCGGCACACAAGACGAGTGCCTCCAAGCTCAATTCACGATTTCCCAGTAATTCTTGTGGTAGACAGGTGCTACATACTAAGTTCCATATGTGAGAAGGTAGCTGAACGCCTTGTCCAAAAGCATCTTACTTCTGAGATTTGAGCCCACCCTCAGTCCCTCACAGTTCCACACTGCCTGCAGAGTGAGTTTCACACGTCTTCACCAGAGACGATTGCCAGAGGCTTCTGAGTGCAAGTTAACAATGCAGACCTGGAGGGTATCTCCAGGTGCAGTAGAGTGGTAATCTTGGAACCTCCTGACTCAGAGTACTGCTACCTTCTCACTGCCATAGGAATGCAGCTAGTTGACAGCTGGCTTCAAGAGATGCTTCCCTGTGAGAGCTGAGGACAGGGCAGAACCCTCCCGCATCCTGCCTGACTGTAGCAGTAGCTGCTAACATCCTAATGTTAGTGGCTGGGAGAGTTTGCCGGAAAAGCATGTGTGAGCACTGGGCCTGAACTCCCGTGTATCTGAGTTGAATACAGCGATTTCCAATGGCTTTCTTCAATCACAGTGTAGCTAGGTTCCAACTCCCATGTCCGAGTGGGTAGCAGACATCTGCCTCCCATGCATACACACTTCTGAGAGTTGAGCTTATGGCCTGTACCTGCACATCCAGCCTGCTGGTACCCTTGGCTTCTAAAAGGCCTAGGCTCGCTGTTTGACGGAAGTGCTGGGAGAGGTAATTGGAATCACCCGGCACACAAGACTAGTGCCTCCAAGCTCAGTTCAGCGATTTCCTAGTAATTCCTGTGGTAGACTGGTGCTACATACTAAGTTCCATACGTGAGAGCGTAGCTGAACGCCTTGTCCAAAACCATCTTACTTCTGAAAGTTGAGCTCAGCCTCAGTCCCTCACAGTTCCACACTGCCTGCAGAGTGAGTTTCGCAGGTCTTCAGCAGAGACGTTTGCCAGAGGCTTCTGAGACGCAGGGTAACAATGCAGACCTGGAGGGTATCCCCAGGTGCAGTCGACTGGTAATCTTGGAACCTCCTGACTCAGAATACTGCTACCTTCTCACTGCCATAGGAATGCAGCTAGTTGACAGCTAGCTGGCTTCAAGACATGCTTCCCTGAGAGAGCTGAGGACAGGGCAGAACCCTCCCGCATGCTGCCTGACTGTAGGAGTAGCTGCTAACATCCTTATGTTAGTGGCTGGGAGAGGTTGCGGGAAAAGCATGTGTGAGCACTGGGCCTGAACTCCCGTGTATCTGAGTTGAATACAGCGATTTCCAACGGCTTTCCTCAACCAGAGTGTAGCTAGGTTCCAAATCCCATGTACGAGCGGGTAGCAGACATCTGCCTCCCATGCATACACACTTCTGAGAGTTGAGCTTATGGCCTGTACCTCCACATCCAGCCTGCTGGTACCCTTGTCTTCTAAAAGTCCTAGGCTCGCTGTTTGACGGAAGTGCTGGGAGAGGTAATTGGAATCTCCCGGCACACAAGACGAGTGCCTCCAAGCTCAATTCACGATTTCCCAGTAATTCTTGTGGTAGACAGGTGCTACATACTAAGTTCCATATGTAAGATGGTAGCTGAACGCCTTGTCCAAAAGCATCTTACTTCTGAGAGTTGAGCCCACCCTCATTCCCTCACAGTTCCACACTGCCTGCAGAGTGAGTTTCACACGTCTTCACCAGAGACGATTGCCAGAGGCTTCTGAGTACAAGTTAACAATGCAGACCTGGAGGGTATCTCCAGGTGCAGTAGACTGGTAATCTTGGAACCTCCTGACACAGAGTACTGCTACCTTCTCACTGCCATAGGAATGCAGCTAGTTGACAGCTGGCTTCAAGACATGCTTCCCTGTGAGAGCTGAGGACAGGGCAGAACCCTCCCGCATCCTGCCTGACTGTAGGAGTAGCTCCTAACATCCTTATGTTAGTGCCTGGGAGACGTTGCGGGAAAAGCATGTGTGAGCACTGGGCCTGAACTCCCGTGTATCTGAGTTGAATACAGCGATTTCCAATGGCCTTCTTTAATCACAGTGCAGCTAGGTTCCAACTCCCATGTCCGAGTGGGTAGCAGACATCTGCCTCCCATGCATACACACTTCTGAGAGTTGAGCTTATGGCCTGTACCTCCACATCCAGCCTGCTGGTACCCTTGGCTTCTAAAAGGCCTAGGCTCGCTGTTTGACCGAAGTGCTGGGAGAGGTAATTGGAATCTCCCGGCAAACAAGACGAGTGCCTCCAAGCTCAATTCACGATTTCCCGGTAATTCTTGTGGTAGACAGGTGCTACATACTAAGTTCCATATGTGAGAAGGTAGCTGAACGCCTTGTCCAAAAGCATCTTACTTCTGAGATTTGAGCACACCCTCAGTCCCTCACACTTCCACACTGCCTGCAGAGTGAGTTTCACACGTCTTCATCAGAGACGATTGCCAGAGGCTTCTGAGTACAAGTTAACAATGCAGACCTGGAGGGTATTTCCAGGTGCAGTAGAGTCGTAATCTTGGAACCTCCTGACTCAGAGTACTGCTACCTTCTCACTGCCATAGGAATGCAGCTAGTTGACAGCTGGCTTCAAGACATGCTTCCCTGTGAGAGCTGAGGACAGGGCAGAACCCTCCCGCATCCTGCCTGACTGTAGGAGTAGCTGCTAACTACCTTATGTTAGTGGCTGGGAGAGGTTGCGGGAAAAGCATGTGTGAGCACTGGGCCTGAACTCCCGTGTATCTGAGTTGAATACAGCGATTTCCAATGGCCTTCTTCAATCACAGTGTAGCTAGGTTCCAACTCCCATGTCCGAGTGGGTAGCAGACATCTGCCTCCCATGCATACACACTTCTGAGAGTTGAGCTTATGGCCTGTACCTCCACATCCAGCCTGCTGGTACCCTTGGCTTCTAAAAGGCCTAGGCTCGCTGTTTGACGGAAGTGCTGGGAGAGGTAATTGGAATCACCCGGCACACAAGACTAGTGCCTCCAAGCTCAGTTCAGCGATTTCCTAGTAATTCCTGTGGTAGACTGGTGCTACATACTAAGTTCCATACGTGAGAGGGTAGCTGAACGCCTTGTCCAAAACCATCTTACTTCTGAGAGTTGAGCTCACCCTCAGTCCCTCACATTTCCACACTGCCTGCAGAGTGAGTTTCGCAGGTCTTCAGCAGAGACGTTTGCCAGAGGCTTCTGAGACGCAGGGTAACAATGCAGACCTGGAGGGTATCCCCAGGTGCAGTCGACTGGTAATCTTGGAACCTCCTGACTCAGAATACTGCTACCTTCTCACTGCCATAGGAATGCAGCTTGTTGACAGCTAGCTGGCTTCAAGACTTGCTTCCCTGAGAGAGCTGAGGACAGGGCAGAACCCTCCCGCATGCTGCCTGACTGTAGGAGTAGCTGCTAACATCCTAATGTTAGTGGCTGGGAGAGGTTGCGGGAAAAGCATGTGTGAGCACTGGGACTGAACTCCCGTGTATCTGAGTTGAATACAGCGATTTCCAACGGCTTCCCTCAACCAGAGTGTAGCTAGGTTCCAAATCCCATGTACGAGCGGGTAGCAGACATCTGCCTCCCATGCATACACAATTCTGAGAGTTGAGCTTATGGCCTGTACCTGCACAGCCAGCCTGCTGGTACCCTTGGCTTCTAAAAGGCCTAGGCTCGCTGTTTGTCGGAAGTGCTGGGAGAGGTAATTGGAATCTCCCAGCACACAAGACGAGTGCCTCCAAGCTCAATTCACGATTTCCCAGTAATTCTTGTGGTAGACAGCTGCTACATACTAAGTTCCATATGTGAGATGGTAGCTGAACGCCTTGTCCAAAAGCATCTTACTTCTGAGAGTTGAGCCCACCCTCAGTCCCTCACAGTTCCACACTGCCTGCAGAGTGAGTTTCACACGTCTTCACCAGAGACGATTGCCAGAGGCTCCTGAGTACAAGTTAACAATGCAGACCTGGAGGGTATCTCCAGGGGCAGTAGAGTGGTAATCTTGGAACCTCCTGACTCAGAGTACTGCTACCTTCTCACTGCCATAGGAATGCAGCTAGTTGACAGCTGGCTTCAAGACATGCTTCCCTGTGAGAGCTGAGGACAGGGAAGAACCCTTCCGCATCCTGCCTGACTGTAGGAGTAGCTGCTAACATCCTTATGTTAGTGGCTGGGAGAGGTTGCGGGAAAAGCATGTGTGAGCACTGGGCCTGAACTCCCGTGTATCTGAGTTGAATACAGCGATTTCCAATGGCCTTCTTTAATCACAGTGCAGCTAGGTTCCAACTCCCATGTCCGAGTGGGTAGCAGACATCTGCCTCCCATGCATACACACTTCTGAGAGTTGAGCTTATGGCCTGTACCTCCACATCCAGCCTGCTGGTACCCTTGGCTTCTAAAAGGCCTAGGCTCGCTGTTTGACGGAAGTGCTGGGAGAGGTAATTGGAATCTCCCGGCACACAAGACGAGTGCCTCCATGTTCAATTCACGATTTCCCGGTAATTCTTGTGGTAGACAGGTGCTACATTCTAAGTTCCTTATGTGAGAAGGTAGCTGAACGCCTTGTCCAAAAGCATCTTACTTCTGAGAGTTGAGCACACCCTCAGTCCCTCACACTTCCACACTGTCTGCAGAGTGAGTTTCACACGTCTTCACCAGAGACGATTGCCAGAGCCTTCTGAGTACAAGTTAACAATGCAGACCTGGAGGGTATTTCCAGGTGCAGTAGAGTGGTAATCTTGGAAACTCCTGAATCAGAGTACTGCTACCTTCTCACTGCCATAGGAATGCAGCTAGTTGACAGCTGGCTTCAAGACATGCTTCCCTGTGAGAGCTGAGGACAGGGCAGAACCCTCCCGCATCCTGCCTGACTGTAGGAGTAGCTGCTAACATCCTTATGTTAGTGGCGGTGAGAGGTTGCGGGAAAAGCATGTGTGAGCACTGGGCCTGAACTCCCGTGTATCTGAGTTGAATACAGCGATTTCCAACGGCTTTCCTCAACCAGAGTGTAGCTAGGTTCCAAATCCCATGTACGAGCAGGTAGCAGACATCTGCCTCCCATGCATACACACTTCTGAGAGTTGAGCTTATGGCCTGTACCTCCACAGCCAGCCTGCTGGTACCCTTGGCTTCTAAAAGGCCTCGGCTCGCTGTTTGACGGAAGTGCTGGGAGAGGTTATTGGAATCTCCCGGCACACAAGACGAGTGCCTCCAAGCTCAATTCACGATTTCCCAGTAATTCTTGTGGTAGACAGGTGCTACATACTAAGTTCCATATGTGAGATGGTAGCTGAACGCCTTGTCCAAAAGCATCTTACTTCTGAGATTTGAGCCCACCCTCAGTCCCTCACAGTTCCACACTGCCTGCAGAGTGAGTTTCACACGTCTTCACCAGAGACGATTGCCAGAGGCTTCTGAGTGCAAGTTAACAATGCAGACCTGGAGGGTATCTCCAGGTGCAGTAGAGTGGTAATCTTGGAACCTCCTGACTCAGAGTACTGCTACCTTCTCACTGCCATAGGAATGCAGCTAGTTGACAGCTGGCTTCAAGACATGCTTCCCTGTGAGAGCTGAGGACAGGGCAGAACCCTCCCGCATCCTGCCTGACTGTAGCAGTAGCTGCTAACATCCTAATGTTAGTGGCTGGGAGAGTTTGCCGGAAAAGCATGTGTGAGCACTGGGCCTGAACTCCCGTGTATCTGAGTTGAATACAGCGATTTCCAATGGCCTTCTTCAATCACAGTGTAGCTAGGTTCCAACTCCCATGTCCGAGTGGGTAGCAGACATCTGCCTCCCATGCATACACACTTCTGAGAGTTGAGCTTATGGCCTGTACCTCCACATCCAGCCTGCTGGTACCCTTGGCTTCTAAAAGGCCTAGGCTCGCTGTTTGACGGAAGTGCTGGGAGAGGTAATTGGAATCACCCGGCACACAAGACTAGTGCCTCCAAGCTCAGTTCAGCGATTTCCTAGTAATTCCTGTGGTAGACTGGTGCTACATACTAAGTTCCATACGTGAGAGTGTAGCTGAACGCCTTGTCCAAAACCATCTTACTTCTGAAAGTTGAGCTCAGCCTCAGTCCCTCACAGTTCCACACTGCCTGCAGAGTGAGTTTCGCAGGTCTTCAGCAGAGACGTTTGCCAGAGGCTTCTGAGACGCAGGGTAACAATGCAGACCTGGAGGGTATCCCCAAGTGCAGTCGACTGGTAATCTTGGAACCTCCTGACTCAGAATACTGCTACCTTCTCACTGACATAGGAATGCAGCTAGTTGACAGCTAGCTGGCTTCAAGACATGCTTCCCTGAGAGAGCTGAGGACAGGGCAGAACTCTCCCGCATGCTGCCTGACTGTAGGAGTAGCTGCTAACATCCTTATGTTAGTGGCTGGGAGAGGTTGCGGGAAAAGCATGTGTGAGCACTGGGCCTGAACTCCCGTGTATCTGAGTTGAATACAGCGATTTCCAACGGCTTTCCTCAACCAGAGTGTAGCTAGGTTCCAAATACCATGTACGAGCGGGTAGCAGACATCTGCCTCCCATGCATACACACTTCTGAGAGTTGAGCTTATGGCCTGTACCTCCACATCCAGCCTGCTGGTACCCTTGGCTTCTAAAAGGCCTAGGCTCGCTGTTTGACGGAAGTGCTGGGAGAGGTAAATGGAATCACCCGGCACACAAGACTCGTGCCTCCAAGCTCAGTTCAGCGATTTCCTAGTAATTCCTGTGGTAGACTGGTGCTACATACTAAGTTCCATACGTGAGAGGGTAGCTGAACGCCTTGTCCAAAACCATCTTACTTCTGAGAGTTGAGCTCACCCTCAGTCCCTCACATTTCCACACTGCCTGCAGAGTGTGTTTCGCAGGTCTTCAGCAGAGACGTTTGCCAGAGGCTTCTTAGACGCAGGGTAACAATGCAGACCTGGAGGGTATCCCCAGGTGCAGTCGACTGGTAATCTTGGAACCTCCTGACTCAGAATACTGCTACCTTCTCACTGCCATAGGAATGCAGCTTGTTGACAGCTAGCTGGCTTCAAGACTTGCTTCCCTGAGAGAGCTGAGGACAGGGCAGAACCCTCCCGCATGCTGCCTGACTGTAGGAGTAGCTGCTAACATCCTAATGTTAGTGGCTGGGAGAGGTTGCGGGAAAAGCATGTGTGAGCACTGGGACTGAACTCCCGTGTATCTGAGTTGAATACAGCGATTTCCAACGGCTTCCCTCAACCAGAGTGTAGCTAGGTTCCAAATCCCATGTACGACCGGGTAGCAGACATCTGCCTCCCATGCATACACACTTCTGAGAGTTGAGCTTATGGCCTGTACCTGCACAGCCAGCCTGCTGGTACCCTTGGCTTCTAAAAGGCCTAGGCTCGCTGTTTGACGGAAGTGCAGGGAGAGGTAATTGGAATCTCCCGGCAAACAAGACGAGTGCCTCCAAGCTCAATTCACGATTTCCCAGTAATTCTTGTGGTAGACAGCTGCTACATACTAAGTTCCATATGTGAGATGGTAGCTGAACGCCTTGTCCAAAAGCATCTTACTTCTGAGAGTTGAGCCCACCCTCAGTCCCTCACAGTTCCACACTGCCTGCAGAGTGAGTTTCACACGTCTTCACCAGAGACGATTGCCAGAGGCTCCTGAGTACAAGTTAACAATGCAGACCTGGAGGGTATCTCCAGGTGCAGTAGAGTGGTAATCTTGGAAACTCCTGACTCAGAGTACTGCTACCTTCTCACTGCCATAGGAATGCAGCTAGTTGACAGCTGGCTTCAAGACATGCTTCCCTGTGAGAGCTGAGGACAGGGCAGAACCCTTCCGCATCCTGCCTGACTGTAGGAGTAGCTGCTAACATCCTTATGTTAGTGGCTGGGAGAGGTTGCGGGAAAAGCATGTGTGAGCACTGGGCCTGAACTCCCGTGTATCTGAGTTGAATACAGCGATTTCCAATGGCCTTCTTCAATCATAGTGTAGCTAGGTTCCAACTCCCATGTCCGAGTGGGTAGCAGACATCTGCCTCCCATGCATACACACTTCTGAGAGTTGAGCTTATGGCCTGTACCTCCACATCCAGCCTGCTGGTACCCTTGGCTTCTAAAAGGCCTAGGCTCGCTGTTTGACGGAAGTGCTGGGAGAGGTAATTGGAATCACCCGGCACACAAGACTAGTGCCTCCAAGCTCAGTTCAGCGATTTCCTAGTAATTCCTGTGGTAGACTGGTACTACATACTAAGTTCCATACGTGAGAGGGTAGCTGAACGCCTTGTCCAAAACCATCTTACTTCTGAGAGTTGAGCTCAGCCTCAGTCCCTCACAGTTCCACACTGCCTGCAGAGTGAGTTTCGCAGGTCTTCAGCAGAGACGTTTGCCAGAGGCTTCTGAGACGCAGGGTAACAATGCAGACCTGGAGGGTATCCCCAGGTGCAGTCGACTGGTAATCTTGGAACCTCCTGACTCAGAATACTGCTACCTTCTCACTGCCATAGGAATGCAGCTAGTTGACAGCTGGCTTCAAGACATGCTTCCCTGTGAGAGCTGAGGACAGGGCAGAACCCTCCCGCATGCTGCCTGACTGTAGGAGTAGCTGCTAACATCCTTATGTTAGTGGCTGGGAGAGGTTGCGGGAAAAGCATGTGTGAGCACTGGGCCTGAACTCCCGTGTATCTGAGTTGAATACAGCGATTTCCAACGGCTTTCCTCAACCAGAGTATAGCTAGGTTCTAAATCCCATGTACGAGCGGGTAGCAGACATCTGCCTCCCATGCATACACACTTCTGAGAGTTGAGCTTATGGCCTGTACCTCCACATCCAGCCTGCTGGTACCCTTGGCTTCTAAAAGGCCTAGGCTCGCTGTTTGACGGAAGTGCTGGGAGAGGTAATTGGAATCTCCCGGCACACAAGACGAGTGCCTCCAAGCTCAATTCACGATTTCCCAGTAATTCTTGTGGTAGACAGGTGCTACATACTAAGTTCCATATGTGAGAAGGTAGCTGAACGCCCTGTCCAAAAGCATCTTACTTCTGAGATTTGAGCACACCCTCAGTCCCTCACACTTCCACACTGCCTGCAGAGTGAGTTTCACACGTCTTCACCAGAGACGATTGCCAGAGGCTTCTGAGTACAAGTTAACAATGCAGACCTGGAAGGTATCTCCAGGTGCAGTAGAGTGGTAATCTTGGAACCTCCTGACTCAGAGTACTGCTACCTTCTCACTGCCATAGGAATGCAGCTAGTTGACAGCTGGCTTCAAGACATGCTTCCCTGTGAGAGCTGAGGACAGGGCAGAACCCTCCCGCATCCTGCCTGACTGTAGGAGTAGCTGCTAACATCCTTATGTTAGTGGCTGGGAGAGGTTGCGGGAAAAGCATGTGTGAGCACTGGGCCTGAACTCCCGTGTATCTGAGTTGAATACAGCGATTTCCAATGGCCTTCTTCAATCACAGTGTAGCTAGGGTCCAACTCCCATGTCCGAGTGGGTAGCAGACATCTGCCTCCCATGCATACACACTTCTGAGAGTTGAGCTTATGGCCTGTACGTCCACATCCAGCCTGCTCGTACCCTTGGCTTCTAAAAGGCCTAGGCTCGCTGTTTGACGGAAGTGCTGGGAGAGGTAAATGGAATCAATCGGCACACAAGACTAGTGCCTCCAAGCTCAGTTCAGCGATTTCCTAGTAATTCCTGTGGTAGACTGGTGCTACATAATAAGTTCCATACGTGAGAGGGTAGCTGAACGCCTTGTCCAAAACCATCTTACTTCTGAGAGTTGAGCTCAGCCTCAGTCCCTCACAGTTCCACACTGCCTGCAGAGTGAGTTTCGCAGGTCTTCAGCAGAGACGTTTGCCAGAGGCTTCTGAGACGAAGGGTAACAATGCAGACCTGGAGGGTATCCCCAGGTGCAGTCGACTGGTAATCTTGGAACCTCCTGACTCAGAATACTGCTACCTTCTCACTGCCATAGGAATGCAGCTAGTTGACAGCTGGCTTCAAGACATGCTTCCCTGTGAGAGCTTAGGACAGGGCAGAACCCTCCCGCATGCTGCCTGACTGTAGGAGTAGCTGCTAACATCCTAATGTTAGTGGCTGGGAGAGGCTGCGGGAAAAACATGTGTGAGCACTGGGCCTGAACTCCCGTGTATCTGAGTTGAATACAGCGATTTCCAACGGCTTTCCTCAACCAGAGTGTAGCTAGGTTCCAAATCCCATGTACGAGCGGGTAGCAGACATCTGCCTCCCATGCATACACACTTCTGAGAGTTGAGCTTATGGCCTGTACCTCCACAGCCAGCCTGCTGGTACCCTTGGCTTCTAAAAGGCCTAGGCTCGCTGTTTGACGGAAGTGCTGGGAGAGGTAATTGGAATCACCCGGCACACAAGACTAGTGCCTCCAAGCTCAGTTCAGGGATTTCCTAGTAATTCCTGTGGTAGAGTGGTGCTACATACTAAGTTCCATACGTGAGAGGGTAGCTGAACGCCTTGTCCAAAACCATCTTACTTCTGAGAGTTGAGCTCAGCCTCAGTCCCTCACAGTTCCACACTGCCTGCAGAGTGAGTTTCGCAGGTCTTCAGCAGAGACGTTTGCCAGAGTCTTCTGAGACGCAGGGTAACAATGCAGACCTGGAGGGTATCCCCAGGTGCAGTCGACTGATAATCTTGGAACCTCCTGACTCAGAATACTGCTACCTTCTCACTGCCATAGGAATGCAGCTAGTTGACAGCTGGCTTCAAGACATGCTTCCCTGTGAGAGCTGAGGACAGGGCAGAACCCTCCCGCATGCTGCCTGACTGTAGGAGTAGCTGCTAACATCCTTATGTTAGTGGCTGGGAGAGGTTGCGGGAAAAGCATGTGTGAGCACTGGGCCTGAACTCCCGTGTATCTGAGTTGAATACAGCGATTTCCAACGGCTTTCCTCAACCAGAGTGTAGCTAGGTTCCAAATCCCATGTACGAGCGGGTAGCAGACATCTGCCTCCCATGCATACACACTTCTGAGAGTTGAGCTTATGGCCTGTACCTCCACATCCAGCCTGCTGGTACCCTTGGCTTCTAAAAGGCCTAGGCTCGCTGTTTGACGGAAGTGCTGGGAGAGGTAATTGGAATCTCCCGGCACACAAGACGAGTGTCTCCAAGCTCAATTCACGATTTCCCAGTAATTCTTGTGGTAGACAGGTGCTACATACAAAGTTCCATATGTGAGAAGGTAGCTGAACGCCTTGTCCAAAAGCATATTACTTCTGAGATTTGAGCACACCCTCAGTCCCTCACACTTCCACACTGCCTGCAGAGTGAGTTTCACACGTCTTCACCAGAGACGATTGCCAGAGGCTTCTGAGTACAAGTTAACAATGCAGACCTGGAGGGTATCTCCAGGTGCAGTAGAGTGGTAATCTTGGAACCTCCTGACTCAGAGTACTGCTACCTTCTCACTGCCATAGGAATGCAGCTAGATGACAGCTGGCTTCAAGACATGCTTCCCTGTGAGAGCTGAGGACAGGGCAGAACCCTCCCGCATCCTGCCTGACTGTAGGAGTAGCTGCTAACATCCTAATGTTAGTGGCTGGGAGAGGTTGCGGGAAAAGCATGTGTGAGCACTGGGCCTGAACTCCCGTGTATCTGAGTTGAATACAGCGATTTCCAATGGCCTTCTTCAATCACAGTGTAGCTAGGTTCCAACTCCCATGTCCGAGTGGGTAGCAGACATCTGCCTCCCATGCATACACACTTCTGAGAGTTGAGCTTATGGCCTGTACCTCCACATCCAGCCTGCTGGTACCCTTGGCTTCTAAAAGGCCTAGGTTCGCTTTTTGACGGAAGTGCTGGGAGAGGTAATTGGAATCACCGGGCACACAAGACTAGTGCCTCCAAGCTCAGTTCAGCGATTTCCTAGTAATTCCTGTGGTAGACTGGTGCTACATACTAAGTTCCATACGTGAGAGGGTAGGTGAACGCCTTGTCCAAAACCATCTTACTTCTGAGAGTTGAGCTCAGCCTCAGTCCCTCACAGTTCCACACTGCCTGCAGAGTGAGTTTCGCAGGTCTTCAGCAGAGACGTTTGCCAGAGGCTTCTGAGACGCAGGGTAACAATGCAGACCTGGAGGGTATCCCCAGGTGCAGTCGACTGGTAATCTTGGAACCTCCTGACTCAGAATACTGCTACCTTCTCACTGCCATAGGAATGCAGCTAGTTGACAGCTGGCTTCAAGACATGCTTCCCTGTGAGAGCTGAGGACAGGGCAGAACCCTCCCGCATCCTGCCTGACTGTAGGAGTAGCTGCTAACATCCTAATGTTAGTGGCTGGGAGAGGCTGCGGGAAAAGCATGTGTGAGCACTGGGCCTGAACTCCCGTGTATCTGAGTTGAATACAGCGATTTCCAACGGCTTTCCTCAACCAGAGTGTAGCTAGGTTCCAAATCCCATGTACGAGCGGGTAGCAGACATCTGCCTCCCATGCATACACACTTCTGAGAGTTGAGCTTATGGCCTGTACCTCCACAGCCAGCCTGCTGGTACCCTTGGCTTCTAAAAGGCCTAGGCTCGCTGTTTGACGGAAGTGCTGGGAGAGGTAATTGGAATCACCCGGCACACAAGACTAGTGCCTCCAAGCTCAGTTCAGGGATTTCCTAGTAATTCCTGTGGTAGAGTGGTGCCACATACTAAGTTCCATACGTGAGAGGGTAGCTGAACGCCTTGTCCAAAACCATCTTACTTCTGAGAGTTGAGCTCAGCCTCAGTCCCTCACAGTTCCACACTGCCTGCAGAGTGAGTTTCGCAGGTCTTCAGCAGAGACGTTTGCCAGAGGCTTCTGAGACGCAGGGTAACAATGCAGACCTGGAGGGTATCCCCAGGTGCAGTCGACTGATAATCTTGGAACCTCCTGACTCAGAATACTGCTACCTTCTCACTGCCATAGGAATGCAGCTAGTTGACAGCTGGCTTCAAGACATGCTTCCCTGTGAGAGCTGAGGACAGGGCAGAACCCTCCCGCATGCTGCCTGACTGTAGGAGTAGCTGCTAACATCCTTATGTTAGTGGCTGGGAGAGGTTGCGGGAAAAGCATGTGTGAGCACTGGGCCTGAACTCCCGTGTATCTGAGTTGAATACAGCGATTTCCAACGGCTTTCCTCAACCAGAGTGTAGCTAGGTTCCAAATCCCATATACGAGCTGGTAGCAGACATCTGCCTCCCATGCATTCACACTTCTGAGAGTTGAGCTTATGGCCTGTACCTCCACAGCCAGCCTGCTGGTACCCTTGGCTTCTAAAAGGCCTAGGCTCGCTGTTTGACGGAAGTGCTGGGAGAGGTAATTGGAATCTCCCGGCACACAAGACGAGTGCCTCCAAGCTCAATTCACGATTTCCCCGTAATTCTTGTGGTAGACAGGTGCTACATACTAAGTTCCATATGTGAGAAGGTAGCTGAACGCCTTGTCCAAAAGCATCTTACTTCTGAGATTTGAGCACACCCTCAGTCCCTCACACTTCCACACTGCCTGCAGAGTGAGTTTCACACGTCTTCACCAGAGACGATTGCCAGAGGCTTCTGAGTACAAGTTAACAATGCAGACCTGGAGGGTATCTCCAGGTGCAGTAGAGTGGTAATCTTGGAACCTCCTGACTCAGAGTACTGCTACATTCTCACTGCCATAGGAATGCAGCTAGTTGACAGCTGGCTTCAAGACATGCTTCCCTGTGAGAGCTGAGGACAGGGCAGAACCCTCCCGCATCCTGCCTGACTGTAGGAGTAGCTGCTAACATCCTTATGTTAGTGGCTGGGAGAGGTTGCGGGAAAAGCATGTGTGAGCACTGGGCCTGAACTCCCGTGTATCTGAGTTGAATACAGCGATTTCCAATGGTCTTCTTCAATCACAGTGTAGCTAGGTTCCAACTCCCATGTCCGAGTGGGTAGCAGACATCTGCCTCCCATGCATACACACTTCTGAGAGTTGAGCTTATGGCCTGTACCTCCACATCCAGCCTGCTCGTACCCTTGGCTTCTAAAAGGCCTAGGCTCGCTTTTTGACGGAAGTGCTGGGAGAGGTAATTGGAATCACCGGGCACACAAGACTAGTGCCTCCAAGCTCAGTTCAGCGATTTCCTAGTAATTCCTGTGGTAGACTGGTGCTACATACTAAGTTCCATACGTGAGAGGGTAGCTGAACGCCTTGTCCAAAACCGTCTTACTTCTGAGAGTTGAGCTCAGCCTCAGTCCCTCACAGTTCCACACTGCCTGCAGAGTGAGTTTCGCAGGTCTTCAGCAGAGACATTTGCCAGAGTCTTCTGAGACGAAGGATAACAATGCAGACCTGGAGGGTATCCCCAGGTGCAGTCGACTGGTAATCTTGGAACCTCCTGACTCAGAATACTGCTACCTTCTCACTGCCATAGAAATGCAGCTAGTTGACAGCTGGCTTCAAGACATGCTTCCCTGTGAGAGCTTAGGACAGGGCAGAACCCTCCCGCATGCTGCCTGACTGTAGGAGTAGCTGCTAACATCCTAATGTTAGTGGCTGGGAGAGGCTGCGGGAAAAACATGTGTGAGCACTGGGCCTGAACTCCCGTGTATCTGAGTTGAATACAGCGATTTCCAACGGCTTTCCTCAACCAGAGTGTAGCTAGGTTCCAAATCCCATGTACGAGCGGGTAGCAGACATCTGCCTCCCATGCATACACACTTCTGAGAGTTGAGCTTATGGCCTGTACCTCCACAGCCAGCCTGCTGGTACCCTTGGCTTCTAAAAGGCCTAGGCTCGCTGTTTGACGGAAGTGCTGGGAGAGGTAATTGGAATCACCCGGCACACAAGACTAGTGCCTCCAAGCTCAGTTCAGCGATTTCCTAGTAATTCCTGTGGTAGACTGGTGCTACATACTAAGTTCCATACGTGAGAGGGTAGCTGAACGCCTTGTCCAAAACCATCTTACTTCTGAGAGTTGAGCTCAGCCTCAGTCCCTCACAGTTCCACACTGCCTGCAGAGTGAGTTTCGCAGGTCTTCAGCAGAGACGTTTGCCAGAGGCTTCTGAGACACAGGGTAACAATGCAGACCAGGAGGGTATCCCCAGGTGCAGTCGACTGGTAATCTTGGAACCTCCTGACTCAGAATACTGCTACCTTCTCACTGCCATAGGAATGCAGCTAGTTGACAGCTGGCTTCAAGACATGCTTCCCTGTGAGAGCTGAGGACAGGGCAGAACCCTCCCGCATGCTGCCTGACTGTAGGAGTAGCTGCTAACATCCTAATGTTAGTGGCTGGGAGAGGTTGCGGGAAAAGCATGTGTGAGCACTGGGCCTGAACTCCCGTGTATCTGAGTTGAATACAGCGATTTCCAACGGCTTTCCTCAACCAGAGTGTAGCTAGGTTCCAAATCCCATGTACGAGCGGGTAGCAGACATCTGCCTCCCATGCATACACACTTCTGAGAGTTGAGCTTATGGCCTGTACATCCACATCCAGCGTGCTGGTACCCTTGGCTTCTAAAAGGCCTAGGCTCGCTGTTTGACGGAAGTGCTGGGAGAGGTAATTGGAATCTCCCGGCACACAAGACGAGTGCCTCCAAGCTCAATTCACGATTTCCCAGTAATTCTTGTGGTAGACAGGTGCTACATACAAAGTTCCATATGTGAGAAGGTAGCTGAACGCCTTGTCCAAAAGCATATTACTTCTGAGATTTGAGCACACCCTCAGTCCCTCACACTTCCACACTGCCTGCAGAGTGAGTTTCACACGTCTTCACCAGAGACGATTGCCAGAGGCTTCTGAGTACAAGTTAAAAATGCAGACCTGGAGGGTATCTCCAGGTGCAGTAGAGTGGTAATCTTGGAACCTCCTGACTCAGAGTACTGCTACCTTCTCACTGCCATAGGAATGCAGCTAGTTGACAGCTGGCTTCAAGACATGCTTCCCTGTGAGAGCTGAGGACAGGGCAGAACCCTCCCGCATGCTGCCTGACTGTAGGAGTAGCTGCTAACATCCTTATGTTAGTGGCCGGGAGAGGTTGCGGGAAAAGCATGTGTGAGCACTGGGCCTGAACTCCCGTGTATCTGAGTTGAATACAGCGATTTCCAATGGCCTTCTTCAATCACAGTGTAGCTAGGTTCCAACTCCCATGTCCGAGTGGGTAGCAGACATCTGCCTCCCATGCATACACACTTCTGAGAGTTGAGCTTATGGCCTGTACCTCCACATCCAGCCTGCTGGTACCCTTGGCTTCTAAAAGGCCTAGGCTCGCTTTTTGACGGAAGTGCTGGGAGAGGTAATTGGAATCACCGTGCACACAAGACTAGTGCCTCCAAGCTCAGTTCAGCGATTTCCTAGTAATTCCTGTGGTAGACTGGTGCTACATACTAAGTTCCATACGTGAGAGGGTAGCTGAACGCCTTGTCCAAAACCATCTTACTTCTGAGAGTTGAGATCAGCCTCAGTCCCTCACAGTTCCACACTGCCTGCAGAGTGAGTTTCGCAGGTCTTCAGCAGAGACGTTTGCCAGAGGCTTCTGAGACGCAGGGTAACAATGCAGACCTGGAGGGTATCCCCAGGTGCAGTCGACTGGTAATCTTGGAACCTCCTGACTCAGAATACTGCTACCTTCTCACTGCCATAGGAATGCAGCTAGTTGACAGCTGGCTTCAAGACATGCTTCCCTGTGAGAGCTGAAGACAGGGCAGAACCCTCCCGCATGCTGCCTGACTGTAGGAGTAGCTGCTAACATCCTTATGTTAGTGGCTGGGAGAGGTTGCGGGAAAAGCATGTGTGAGCACTGGGCCTGAACTCCCGTGTATCTGAGTTGAATACAGCGATTTCCAACGGCTTTCCTCAACCAACGTGTAGCTAGGTTCTAAATCCCATGTACGAGCGGGTAGCAGACATCTGCCTCCCATGCATACACACTTCTGAGAGTTGAGCTTATGGCCTGTACCTCCACATCCAGCCTGCTGGTACCCTTGGCTTCTAAAAGGCCTAGGCTCGCTGTTTGACGGAAGTGCTGGGAGAGGTAATTGGAATCTCCCGGCACACAAGACGAGTGCCTCCAAGCTCAATTCACGATTTCCCAGTAATTCCTGTGGTAGACAGGTGCTACATACTAAGTTCCATATGTGAGAAGGTAGCTGAACGCCCTGTCCAAAAGCATCTTACTTCTGAGATTTGAGCACACCCTCAGTCCCTCACACTTCCACACTGCCTGCAGAGTGAGTTTCACACGTCTTCACCAGAGACGATTGCCAGAGGCTTCTGAGTACAAGTTAACAATGCAGACCTGGAGGGTATCTCCAGGTGCAGTAGAGTGGTAATCTTGGAACCTCCTGACTCAGAGTACTGCTACATTCTCACTGCCATAGGAATGCAGCTAGTTGACAGCTGGCTTCAAGACATGCTTCCCTGTGAGAGCTGAGGACAGGGCAGAACCCTCCCGCATCCTGCCTGACTGTAGGAGTAGCTGCTAACATCCTTATGTTAGTGGCTGGGAGAGGTTGCGGGAAAAGCATGTGTGAGCACTGGGCCTGAACTCCCGTGTATCTGAGTTGAATACAGCGATTTCCAATGGCCTTCTTCAATCACAGTGTAGCTAGGTTCCAACTCCCATGTCCGAGTGGGTAGCAGACATCTGCCTCCCATGCATACACACTTCTGAGAGTTGAGCTTATGGCCTGTACCTCCACATCCAGCCTGCTCGTACCCTTGGCTTCTAAAAGGCCTAGGCTCGCTGTTTGACGGAAGTGCTGGGAGAGGTAATTGGAATCACCCGTCACACAAGACTAGTGCCTCCAAGCTCAGTTCAGCGATTTCCTAGTAATACCTGTGGTAGACTGGTGCTACATACTAAGTTCCAGACGTGAGAGGGTAGCTGAACGCCTTGTCCAAAACCATCTTACTTCTGAGAGTTGAGCTCAGCCTCAGTCCCTCACAGTTCCACACTGCCTGCAGAGTGAGTTTCACACGTCTTCACCAGAGACGTTTGCCAGAGTCTTCTGAGATGAAGGGTAACAATGCAGACCTGGAGGGTATCCCCAGGTGCAGTCGACTGGTAATCTTGGAACCTCCTGACTCAGAATACTGCTACCTTCTCACTGCCATAGGAATGCAGCTAGTTGACAGCTGGCTTCAAGACATGCTTCCCTGTGAGAGCTTAGGACAGGGCAGAACCCTCCCGCATGCTGCCTGACTGTAGGAGTAGCTGCTAACATCCTAATGTTAGTGGCTGGGAGAGGCTGCGGAAAAAGCATGTGTGAGCACTGGGCCTGAACTCCCGTGTATCTGAGTTGAATACAGCGATTTTCAACGGCTTTCCTCAACCAGAGTGTAGCTAGGTTCCAAATCCCATGTACGAGCGGGTAGCAGACATCTGCCTCCCATGCATACAGACTTCTGAGAGTTGAGCTTATGGCCTGTACCTCCACATCCAGCCTGCTGGTACCCTTGGCTTCTAAAAGGCCTAGGCTCGCTGTTTGACGGAAGTGCTGGGAGAGGTAATTGGAATCACCCGGCACACAAGACTAGTGCCTCCAAGCTCAGTTCAGGGATTTCCTAGTAATTCCTGTGGTAGAGTGGTGCTACATACTAAGTTCCATACGTGAGAGGGTAGCTGAACGCCTTGTCCAAAACCATCTTACTTCTGAGAGTTGAGCTCAGTCTCAGTCCCTCACAGTTCCACACTGCCTGCAGAGTGAGTTTCGCAGGTCTTCAGCAGAGACGTTTGCCAGAGGCTTCTGAGACGCAGGGTAACAATGCAGACCTGGAGGGTATCCCCAGGTGCAGTCGACTGGTAATCTTGGAACCTCCTGACTCAGAATACTGCTACCTTCTCACTGCCATAGGAATGCAGCTAGTTGACAGCTGGCTTCAAGACATGCTTCCCTGTGAGAGCTGAGGACAGGGCAGAACCCTCCCGCATGCTGCCTGACTGTAGGAGTAGCTGCTAACATCCTTATGTTAGTGGCTGGGAGAGGATGCGGGAAAAGCATGTGTGAGCACTGGGCCTGAACTCCCGTGTATCTGAGTTGAATACAGCGATTTCCAACGGCTTTCCTCAACCAGAGTGTAGCTAGGTTCCAAATCCCATGTACGAGCGGGTAGCAGACATCTGCCTCCCATGCATACACACTTCTGAGAGTTGAGCTTATGGCCTGTACCTCCACAGCCAGCCTGCTGGTACCCTTGGTTTCTAAAAGGCGTAGGCTCGCTGTTTGACGGAAGTGCTGGGAGAGGTAATTAGAATCACCCGGCACACAAGACTAGTGCCTCGAAGCTCAGTTCAGGGATTTCCTAGTAATTCCTGTGGTAGAGTGGTGCTACATACTAATTTCCATACGTGAGAGGGTAGCTGAACGTCTTGTCCAAAACCATCTTACTTCTGAGAGTTGAGCTCAGCCTCAGTCCCTCACAGTTCCACACTGCCTGCAGAGTGAGTTTCGCAGGTCTTCAGCAGAGACGTTTGCCAGAGGCTTCTGAGACGCAGGGTAACAATGCAGACCTGGAGGGTATCCCCAGGTGCAGTCGACTGATAATCTTGGAATCTCCTGACTCAGAATACTGCTACCTTCTCACTGCCATAGGAATGCAGCTAGTTGACAGCTGGCTAGAGACATGCTTCCCTGTGAGAGCTGAGGACAGGGCAGAACCCTCCCGCATGCTGCCTGACTGTAGGAGTAGCTGCTAACATCCTTATGTTAGTGGCTGGGAGAGGTTGCGGGAAAAGCATGTGTGAGCACTGGGCCTGAACTCCCGTGTATCTGAGTTGAATACAGCGATTTCCAACGGCTTTCCTCAACCAGAGTGTAGCTAGGTTCCAAATCCCATGTACGAGCGGGTAGCAGACATCTGCCTCCCATGCATACACACTTCTGAGAGTTGAGCTTATGGCCTGTACCTCCACATCCAGCCTGCTGGTACCCTTGGCTTCTAAAAGGCCTAGGCTCGCTGTTTGACGGAAGTGCTGGGAGAGGTAATTGGAATCTCCCGGCACACAAGACGAGTGCCTCCAAGCTCAATTCACGATTTCCCAGTAATTCTTGTGGTAGACAGGTGCTACATACAAAGTTCCATATGTGAGAAGGTAGCTGAACGCCTTCTCCAAAAGCATATTACTTCTGAGATTTGAGCACACCCTCAGTCCCTCACACTTCCACACTGCCTGCAGAGTGAGTTTCACACGTCTTCACCAGAGACGATTGCCAGAGGCTTCTGAGTACAAGTTAAAAATGCAGACCTGGAGGGTATCTCCAGGTGCAGTAGAGTGGTAATCTTGGAACCTCCTGACTCAGAGTACTGCTACCTTCTCACTGCCATAGGAATGCAGCTAGTTGACAGCTGGCTTCAAGACATGCTTCCCTGTGAGAGCTGAGGACAGGGCAGAACCCTCCCGCATCCTGCCTGACTGTAGGAGTAGCTGCTAACATCCTTATGTTAGTGGCTGGGAGAGGTTGCGGGAAAAGCATGTGTGAGCACTGGGCCTGAACTCCCGTGTATCTGAGTTGAATACAGCGATTTCCAATGGCCTTCTTCAATCACAGTGTAGCTAGGTTCCAACTCCCATGTCCGAGTGGATAGCAGACATCTGCCTCCCATGCATACACACTTCTGAGAGTTGAGCTTATGGCCTGTACCTCCACAGCCAGCCTGCTGGTACCCTTGGCTTCTAAAAGGCCTAGGCTCGCTGTTTGACGGAAGTGCTGGGAGAGGTAATTGGAATCACCCGGCACACAAGACTAGTGCCTCCAAGCTCAGTTCAGGGATTTCCTAGTAATTCCTGTGGTAGAGTGGTGCTACATACTAAGTTCCATACGTGAGAGGGTAGCTGAACGCCTTGTCCAAAACCATCTTACTTCTGAGAGTTGAGCTCAGCCTCAGTCCCTCACAGTTCCACAGTGCCTGCAGAGTGAGTTTCGCAGGTCTTCAGCAGAGACGTTTGCCAGAGGTTTCTGAGACGCAGGGTAACAATGCAGACCTGGAGGGTATCCCCAGGTGCAGTCGACTGGTAATCTTGGAACCTCCTGACTCAGAATACTGCTACCTTCTCACTGCCATAGGAATGCAGCTAGTTGACAGCTGGCTTCAAGACATGCTTCCCTGTGAGAGCTGAGGACAGGGCAGAACCTCCCGCATGCTGCCTGACTGTAGGAGTAGCTGCTAACATCCTTATGTTAGTGGCTGGGAGAGGTTGCGGGAAAAGCATGTGTGAGCACTGGGCCTGAACTCCCGTGTATCTGAGTTGAATACAGCGATTTCCAACGGCTTTCCTCAACCAGAGTGTAGCTAGGTTCCAAATCCCATGTACGAGCGGGTAGCAGACATCTGCCTCCCATGCATACACACTTCTGAGAGTTGAGCTTATGGCCTGTACTTCCACATCCAGCCTGCTGGTACCCTTGGCTTCTAAAAGGCCTAGGCTCGCTGTTTGACGGAAGTGCTGGGAGAGGTAATTGGAATCACCCGGCACACAAGACTAGTGCCTCCAAGCTCAGTTCAGGGATTTCCTAGTAATTCCTGTGGTAGAGTGGTGCTACATACTAATTTCCATACGTGAGAGGGTAGCTGAACGCCTTGTCCAAAATCATCTTACTTCTGAGAGTTGAGCTCAGCCTCAGTCCCTCACAGTTCCACACTGCCTACAGAGTGAGTTTCGCTGGTCTTCAGCAGAGACGTTTGCCAGAGGCTTCTGAGACGCAGGGTAACAATGCAGACCTGGAGGGTATCCCCAGGTGCAGTCGACTGGTAATCTTGGAATCTCCTGACTCAGAATACTGCTACCTTCTCACTGCCATTGGAATGCAGCTAGTTGACAGCTGGCTTCAAGACATGCTTCCCTGTGAGAGCTGAGGACAGGGCAGAACCCTCCCGCATGCTGCCTGACTGTAGGAGTAGCTGCTAACATCCTTACGTTAGTGGCTGGGAGAGGTTGCGGGAAAAGCATGTGTGAGCACTGGGCCTGAACTCCCGTGTATCTGAGTTGAATACAGCGATTTCCAACGGCTTTCCTCAACCAGAGTGTAGCTAGGTTCCAAATCCCATGTACGAGCGGGTAGCAGACATCTGCCTCCCATGCATACACACTTCTGAGAGTTGAGCTTATGGCCTGTACCTCCACATCCAGCGTGCTGGTACCCTTGGCTTAAAAGGCCTAGGGTCGCTGTTTGACGGAAGTGCTGGGAGAGGTAATTGGAATCTCCCGGCACACAAGACGAGTGCCTCCAAGCTCAATTCACGATTTCCCAGTAATTCTTGTGGTAGACAGGTGCTACATACTAAGTTCCATATGTGAGAAGGTAGCTGAACGCATTGTCCAAAAGCATCTTACTTCTGAGATTTGAGCACACCCTCAGTCCCTCACACTTCCACACTGCCTGCAGAGTGAGTTTCACACGTCTTCACCAGAGACGATTGCCAGAGGCTTCTGAGTACAAGTTAACAATGCAGACCTGGAGGGTATCTCCAGGTGCAGTAGAGTGGTAATCTTGGAACCTCCTGACTCAGAATACTGCTACCTTCTCACTGCCATAGGAATGCAGCTAGTTGACAGCTGGCTTCAAGACATGCTTCCCTGTGAGAGCTGAGGACAGGGCAGAACCCTCCCGCATCCTGCCTGACTGTAGGAGTAGCTGCTAACATCCTAATGTTAGTGGCTGGGAGAGGCTGCGGGAAAAGCATGTGTGAGCACTGGGCCTGAACTCCCGTGTATCTGAGTTGAATACAGCGATTTCCAACGGCTTTCCTCAACCAGAGTGTAGCTAGGTTCCAAATCCCATGTACGAGCGGGTAGCAGACATCTGCCTCCCATGCATACACACTTCTGAGAGTTGAGCTTATGGCCTGTACCTCCACATCCAGCCTGCTGGTACCCTTGGCTTCTAAAAGGCCTAGGCTCGCTGTTTGACGGAAGTGTTGGGAGAGGTAATTGGAATCACCCGGCACACAAGACTAGTGCCTCCAAGCTCAGTTCAGGGATTTCCTAGTAATTCCTGTGGTAGAGTGGTGCTACATACTAAGTTCCATATGTGAGAAGGTAGCTGAACGCCTTGTCCAAAAGCATCTTACTTCTGAGATTTGAGCACACCATCAGTGCCTCACACTTCCACACTGCCTGCAGAGTGAGTTTCACACGTCTTCACCAGAGACGATTGCCAGAGTCTTCTGAGTACAAGTTAACAATGCAGACCTGGAGGGTATCTCCAGGTGCAGTAGAGTGGTAATCTTGGAACCTCCTGACTCAGAGTACTGCTACCTTCTCACTGCCATAGGAATGCAGCTAGTTGACAGCTGGGTTCAAGACATGCTTCCCTGTGAGAGCTGAGGACAGGGCAGAACCCTCCCGCATCCTGCCTGACTGTAGGAGTAGCTGCTAACATCCTTATGTTAGTGGCTGGGAGAGGTTGCGGGAAAAGCATGTGTGAGCACTGGGCCTGAACTCCCGTGTATCTGAGTTGAATACAGCGATTTCCAATGGCCTTCTTCAATCACAGTGTAGCTAGGTTCCAACTCCCATGTCCGAGTGGGTAGCAGACATCTGCCTCCCATGCATACACACTTCTGAGAGTTGAGCTTATGGCCTGTACCTCCAGATCTAGCCTGCTGGTACCCTTGGCTTCTAAAAGGCCTAGGCTCGCTTTTTGACGGAAGTGCTGGGAGAGGTAATTGGAATCACCGGGCACACAAGACTAGTGCCTCCAAGCTCAGTTCAGCGATTTCCTAGTAATTCCTGTGGTAGACTGGTGCTACATACTAAGTTCCATACGTGAGAGGGTAGCTGAACGCCTTGTCCAAAACCATCTTACTTCTGAGAGTTGAGCTCAGCCTCAGTCCCTCACAGTTCCACACTGCCTGCAGAGTGAGTTTCGCAGGTCTTCAGCAGAGACGTTTGCCAGAGTCTTCTGAAACGAAGGGTAACAATGCAGACCTGGAGGGTATCCCCAGGTGCAGTCGACTGGTAATCTTGGAACCTCCTGACTCAGAATACTGCTACCTTCTCACTGCCATAGGAATGCAGCTAGTTGACAGCTGGCTTCAAGACATGCTTCCCTGTGAGACCTGAGGACAGGGCAGAACCCTCCCGCATGCTGCCTGACTGTAGGAGTAGCTGCTAACATCCTAATATTAGTGGCTGGGAGAGGCTGCGGGAAAAGCATGTGTGAGCACTGGGCCTGAACTCCCGTGTATCTGAGTTGAATACAGCGATTTCCAACGGCTTTCCTCAACCAGAGTGTAGCTAGGTTCCAAATCCCATGTACGAGCGGGTAGCAGACATCTGCCTCCCATGCATACACACTTCTGAGAGTTGAGCTTATGGCCTGTACCTCCACATCCAGCGTGCTGGTACCCTTGGCTTAAAAGGCCTAGGGTCGCTGTTTGACGGAAGTGCTGGGAGAGGTAATTGGAATCTCCCGGCACACAAGACGAGTGCCTCCAAGCTCAATTCACGATTTCCCAGTAATTCTTGTGGTAGACAGGTGCTACATACTAAGTTCCATATGTGAGAAGGTAGCTGAACGCATTGTCCAAAAGCATCTTACTTCTGAGATTTGAGCACACCCTCAGTCCCTCACACTTCCACACTGCCTGCAGAGTGAGTTTCACACGTCTTCACCAGAGACGATTGCCAGAGGCTTCTGAGTACAAGTTAACAATGCAGACCTGGAGGGTATCTCCAGGTGCAGTAGAGTGGTAATCTTGGAACCTCCTGACTCAGAATACTGCTACCTTCTCACTGCCATAGGAATGCAGCTAGTTGACAGCTGGCTTCAAGACATGCTTCCCTGTGAGAGCTGAGGACAGGGCAGAACCCTCCCGCATCCTGCCTGACTGTAGGAGTAGCTGCTAACATCCTAATGTTAGTGGCTGGGAGAGGCTGCGGGAAAAGCATGTGTGAGCACTGGGCCTGAACTCCCGTGTATCTGAGTTGAATACAGCGATTTCCAACGGCTTTCCTCAACCAGAGTGTAGCTAGGTTCCAAATCCCATGTACGAGCGGGTAGCAGACATCTGCCTCCCATGCATACACACTTCTGAGAGTTGAGCTTATGGCCTGTACCTCCACATCCAGCCTGCTGGTACCCTTGGCTTCTAAAAGGCCTAGGCTCGCTGTTTGACGGAAGTGTTGGGAGAGGTAATTGGAATCACCCGGCACACAAGACTAGTGCCTCCAAGCTCAGTTCAGGGATTTCCTAGTAATTCCTGTGGTAGAGTGGTGCTACATACTAAGTTCCATATGTGAGAAGGTAGCTGAACGCCTTGTCCAAAAGCATCTTACTTCTGAGATTTGAGCACACCATCAGTGCCTCACACTTCCACACTGCCTGCAGAGTGAGTTTCACACGTCTTCACCAGAGACGATTGCCAGAGTCTTCTGAGTACAAGTTAACAATGCAGACCTGGAGGGTATCTCCAGGTGCAGTAGAGTGGTAATCTTGGAACCTCCTGACTCAGAGTACTGCTACCTTCTCACTGCCATAGGAATGCAGCTAGTTGACAGCTGGGTTCAAGACATGCTTCCCTGTGAGAGCTGAGGACAGGGCAGAACCCTCCCGCATCCTGCCTGACTGTAGGAGTAGCTGCTAACATCCTTATGTTAGTGGCTGGGAGAGGTTGCGGGAAAAGCATGTGTGAGCACTGGGCCTGAACTCCCGTGTATCTGAGTTGAATACAGCGATTTCCAATGGCCTTCTTCAATCACAGTGTAGCTAGGTTCCAACTCCCATGTCCGAGTGGGTAGCAGACATCTGCCTCCCATGCATACACACTTCTGAGAGTTGAGCTTATGGCCTGTACCTCCAGATCTAGCCTGCTGGTACCCTTGGCTTCTAAAAGGCCTAGGCTCGCTTTTTGACGGAAGTGCTGGGAGAGGTAATTGGAATCACCGGGCACACAAGACTAGTGCCTCCAAGCTCAGTTCAGCGATTTCCTAGTAATTCCTGTGGTAGACTGGTGCTACATACTAAGTTCCATACGTGAGAGGGTAGCTGAACGCCTTGTCCAAAACCATCTTACTTCTGAGAGTTGAGCTCAGCCTCAGTCCCTCACAGTTCCACACTGCCTGCAGAGTGAGTTTCGCAGGTCTTCAGCAGAGACGTTTGCCAGAGTCTTCTGAAACGAAGGGTAACAATGCAGACCTGGAGGGTATCCCCAGGTGCAGTCGACTGGTAATCTTGGAACCTCCTGACTCAGAATACTGCTACCTTCTCACTGCCATAGGAATGCAGCTAGTTGACAGCTGGCTTCAAGACATGCTTCCCTGTGAGACCTGAGGACAGGGCAGAACCCTCCCGCATGCTGCCTGACTGTAGGAGTAGCTGCTAACATCCTAATATTAGTGGCTGGGAGAGGCTGCGGGAAAAGCATGTGTGAGCACTGGGCCTGAACTCCCGTGTATCTGAGTTGAATACAGCGATTTCCAACGGCTTTCCTCAACCAGAGTGTAGCTAGGTTCCAAATCCCATGTACGAGCGGGTAGCAGACATCTGCCTCCCATGCATACACACTTCTGAGAGTTGAGCTTATGGCCTGTACCTCCACAGCCAGCCTGCTGGTACCCTTGGCTTCTAAAAGGCCTAGGCTCGCTGTTTGACGGAAGTGCTGGGAGAGGTAATTGGAATCACCCGGCACACAAGACTAGTGCCTCCAAGCTCAGTTCAGGGATTTCCTAGTAATTCCTGTGGTAGAGTGGTGCTACATACTAAGTTCCATACCTGAGAGGGTAGCTGAACGCCTTGTCCAAAACCATCTTACTTCTGAGAGTTGAGCTCAGCCTCAGTCCCTCACAGTTCCACACTGCCTGCAGAGTGAGTTTCGCAGGTCTTCAGCAGAGACGTTTGCCAGAGGCTTCTGAGACGCAGGGTAACAATGCAGACCTGGAGGGTATCCCCAGGTGCAGTCGACTGGTAATCTTGGAACCTCCTGACTCAGAATACTGCTACCTTCTCACTGCCATAGGAATGCAGCTAGTTGACAGCTGGCTTCAAGACATGCTTCCCTGTGAGAGCTGAGGACAGGGCAGAACCCTCCCGCATGCTGCCTGACTGTAGGAGTAGCTGCTAACCTCCTTATGTTAGTGGCTGGGAGAGGTTGCGGGAAAAGCATGTGTGAGCACTGGGCCTGAACTCCCGTGTATCTGAGTTGAATACAGCGATTTCCAACGGCTTTCCTCAACCAGAGTGTAGCTAGGTTCCAAATCCCATGTACGAGCGGGTAGCACACATCTGCCTCCCATGCATACACACTTCTGAGAGTTGAGCTTATGGCCTGTACCTGCACATCCAGCCTGCTGGTACCCTTGGCTTCTAAAAGGCCTAGGCTCGCTGTTTGACGGAAGTGCTGGGAGAGGTAATTGGAATCTCCCGGCACACAAGACGAGTGCCTCCAAGCTCAATTCACGATTTCCCAGTAATTCTTGTGGTAGACAGGTGCTACATACTAAGTTCCATATGTGAGAAGGTAGCTGAACGCCCTGTCCAAAAGCATCTTACTTCTGAGATTTGAGCACACCCTCAGTCCCTCACACTTCCACACTGCCTGCAGAGTGAGTTTCACACGTCTTCACCAGAGACGATTGCCAGAGGCTTCTGAGTACAAGTTAACAATGCAGACCTGGAGGGTATCTCCATGTGCAGTAGAGTGGTAATCTTGGAACCTCCTGACTCAGAGTACTGCTACCTTCTCACTGCCATAGGAATGCAGCTAGTTGACAGCTGGCTTCAAGACATGCTTCCCTGTGAGAGCTGAGGACAGGGCAGAACCCTCCCGCATCCTGCCTGACTGTAGGAGTAGCTGCTAACATCCTTATGTTAGTGGCTGGGAGAGGTTGCTGGAAAAGCATGTGTGAGCACTGGGCCTGAACTCCCGTGTATCTGAGTTGAATACAGCGATTTCCAATGGCCTTCTTCAATCACAGTGTAGCTAGGTTCCAACTCCCATGTCCGAATGGGTAGGAGACATCTGCCTCCCATGCATACACACTTCTGAGAGTTGAGCTTATGGCCTGTACCTCCACAGCCAGCCTGCTGGTACCCTTGGCTTCTAAAAGGCCTAGGCTCGCTGTTTGACGGAAGTGCTGGGAGAGGTAATTGGAATCACCCGGCACACAAGACTAGTGCCTCCAAGCTCAGTTCAGCGATTTCCTAGTAATTCCTGTGGTAGACTGGTGCTACATACTAAGTTCCATACATGAGAGGGTAGCTGAACGCCTTGTCCAAAACCATCTTACTTCTGAGAGTTGAGCTCAGCCTCAGTCCCTCACAGTTCCACACTGCCTGCAGAGTGAGTTTCGCAGGTCTTCAGCAGAGACGTTTGCCAGAGGCTTCTGAGACGCAGGGTAACAATGCAGACCTGGAGGGTATCCCCAGGTGCAGTCGACTGGTAATCTTGGAAAATCCTGACTCAGAATACTGCTACCTTCTCACTGCCATAGGAATGCAGCTAGTTGACAGCTGGCTTCAAGACATGCTTCCCTGTGAGACCTGAGGACAGGGCAGAACCCTCCCGCATGCTGCCTGACTGTAGGAGTAGCTGCTAACATCCTTATGTTAGTGGCTGGGAGAGGTTGCGGGAAAAGCATGTGTGAGCACTGGGCCTGAACTCCCGTGTATCTGAGTTGAACAGCGATTTCCAACGGCTTTCCTCAACCAGAGTGTAGCTAGGTTCCAAATCCCATGTACGAGCAGGTAGCAGACATCTGCCTCCCATGCATACACACTTCTGAGAGTTGAGCTTATGGCCTGTACCTCCACATCCAGCCTGCTGGTACCCTTGGCTTCTAAAAGGCCTAGGCTCGCTGTTTGACGGAAGTGCTGGGAGAGGTAATTGGAATCTCCCGGCACACAAGACGAGTGCCTCCAAGCTCAATTCACGATTTCCCAGTAATTCTTGTGGTAGACAGGTGCTACATACTAAGTTCCATATGTGAGAAGGTAGCTGAACGCCTTGTCCAAAGCATCTTACTTCTGAGATTTGAGCACACCCTCAGTCCCTCACACTTCCACACTGCCTGCAGAGTGAGTTTCGCAGGTCTTCACCAGACACGATTGCCAGAGGCTTCTGAGTACAAGTTAACAATGCAGACCTGGAGGGTATCTCCATGTGCAGTAGAGTGGTAATCTTGGAACCTCCTGACTCAGAGTACTGCTACCTTCTCACTGCCATAGGAATGCAGCTAGTTGACAGCTGGCTTCAAGACATGCTTCCCTGTGAGAGCTGAGGACAGGGCAGAACCCTCCCGCATCCTGCCTGACTGTAGGAGTAGCTGCTAACATCTAATGTTAGTGGCTGGGAGAGGTTACGGGAAAAGCATGTGTGAGCACTGGGCCTGAACTCCCGTGTATCTGAGTTGAATACAGCGATTTCCAATGGCCTTCTTCAATCATAGCTAGGTTCCAAATCCCATGTCCGAGTGGGTAGCAGACATCTGCCTCCCATGCATACACACTTCTGAGAGTTGAGCTTATGGCCTGTACCTCCACATCCAGCCTGCTGGTACCCTTGGCTTCTAAAAGGCCTAGGCTCGCTGTTTGACGGAAGTGCTGGGAGAGGTAATTGGAATCACCCGGCACACAAGACTAGTGCCTCCAAGCTCAGTTCAGCGATTTCCTAGTAATTCCTGTGGTAGACTGGTGCTACATACTAAGTTCCATACGTGAGAGGGTAGCTGAACGCCTTGTCCAAAACCATCTTACTTCTGAGAGTTGAGCTCAGCCTCAGTCCCTCACAGTTCCACACTGCCTGCAGAGTGAGTTTCGCAGGTCTTCAGCAGAGACGTTTGCCAGAGGCTTCTGAGACGCAGGGTAACACTGCAGACCTGGAGGGTATCCCCAGGTGCAGTCGACTGGTAATCTTGGAACCTCCTGACTCAGAATACTGCTACCTTCTCACTGCCATAGGAATGCAGCTAGTTGACAGCTGGCTTCAAGACATGCTTCCCTGTGAGAGCTTAGGACAGGGCAGAACCCTCCCGCATGCTGCCTGACTGTAGGAGTAGCTGCTAACATCCTAATGTTAGTGGCTGGGAGAGGCTGCGGGAAAAGCATGTGTGAGCACTGGGCCTGAACTCCCGTGTATCTGAGTTGAATACAGCGATTTCCAACGGCTTTCCTCAACCAGAGTGTAGCTAGGTTCCAAATCCCATGTACGAGCGGGTAGCAGACATCTGCCTCCCATGCATACACAGTTCTGAGAGTTGAGCTTATGGCCTGTACCTCCACAGCCAGCCTGCTGGTACCCTTGGCTTCTAAAAGGCCTAGGCTCGCTGTTTGACGGAAGTGCTGGGAGAGGTAATTGGAATCTCCGGGCACACAAGACGAGTGCCTCCAAGCTCAATTCACGATTTCCCAGTACTTCTTGTGGTAGACAGGTGCTACATACTAAGTTCCATATGTGAGATGGTAGCTGAACGCCTTGTCTAAAAGCATCTTACTTCTGAGAGTTGAGCTCACCCTCAGTCCCTCACAGTTCCACACTGCCTGCAGAGTGAGTTTCACACGTCTTCACCAGAGACGATTGCCAGAGGCTTCTGAGTACAAGTTAACAATGCAGACCTGGAGGGTATCTCCAGGTGCAGTAGAGTGGTAATCTTGGAACCTCCTGACTCAGAGTACTGCTACCTTCTCACTGCCATAGGAATGCAGCTAGTTGACAGCTGGCTTCAAGACATGCTTCCCTGTGAGAGCTGAGGACAGGGCAGAACCCTCCCGCATCCTGCCTGACTGTAGGAGTAGCTGCTAACATCCTAATGTTAGTGGCTGGGAGAGGTTGCGGGAAAAGCATGTGTGAGCACTGGGCCTGAACTGCCGTGTATCTGAGTTGAATACAGCGATTTCCAATGGCCTTCTTCAATCACAGTGTAGCTAGGTTCCAACTCCCATGTCCGAGTGGGTAGCAGACATCTGCCTCCCATGTATACACACTTCTGAGAGTTGAGCTTATGGCCTGTACCTCCAGATCCAGCCTGCTGGTACCCTTGGCTTCTAAAACGCCTAGGCTCGCTTTTTGACGGAAGTGCTGGGAGAGGTAATTGGAATCACCCGGCACACAAGACTAGTGCCTCCAAGCTCAGTTCAGCGATTTCCTAGTAATTCCTGTGGTAGACTGGTGCTACATACTAAGTTCCATACGTGAGAGGGTAGCTGAACGCCTTGTCCAAAACCATCTTACTTCTGAGAGTTGAGCTCAGCCTCAGTCCCTCACAATTCCACACTGCCTGCAGAGTGGGTTTCACAGGTCTTCAGCAGAGACGTTTGCCAGAGGCTTCTGAGACGCAGGGTAACAATGCAGACCTGGAGGGTATCCCCAGGTGCAGTCGACTGGTAATCTTGGAACCTCCTGACTCAGAATACTGCTACCTTCTCACTGCCATAGGAATGCAGCTAGTTGACAGCTGGCTTCAAGACATGCTTCCCTGTGAGAGCTGAGGACAGGGCAGAACCCTCCCGCATGCTGCCTGACTGTAGGAGTAGCTGCTAACATCCTTATGTTAGTGGCTGGGAGAGGTTGCGGGAAAAGCATGTGTGAGCACTGGGCCTGAACTCCCGTGTATCTGAGTTGAATACAGCGATTTCCAACGGCTTTCCTCAACCAGAGTGTAGCTAGTTTCTAAATCCCATGTACGAGCGGGTAGCAGACATCTGCCTCCCATGCATACACACTTCTGAGAGTTGAGCTTATGGCCTGTACCTCCACATCCAGCCTGCTGGTACCCTTGGCTTCTAAAAGGCCTAGGCTCGCTGTT
The DNA here is from genome assembly GCF_048164855.1 of Canis lupus baileyi. Classification (NCBI taxonomy): domain Eukaryota; kingdom Metazoa; phylum Chordata; class Mammalia; order Carnivora; family Canidae; genus Canis; species Canis lupus. The sequence goes on along the minus strand of NC_132844.1, from coordinate 77,000,382 downwards.
TGACGGAAGTGCTGGGAGAGGTAATTGGAATCTCCCGGCACACAAGACGAGTGCCTCCAAGCTCAATTCACGATTTCCCAGTAATTCTTGTGGTAGACAGGTGCTACATACTAAGTTCCATATGTGAGAAGGTAGCTGAACGCCCTGTCCAAAAGTATCTTACTTCTGAGATTTGAGCACACCCTCAGTCCCTCACACTTCCACACTGCCTGCAGAGTGAGTTTCACACGTCTTCACCAGAGACGATTGCCAGAGGCTTCTGAGTACAAGTTAACAATGCAGACCTGGAGGGTATCTCCAGGTTCAGTAGAGTGGTAATCTTGGAACCTCCTGACTCAGAGTACTGCTACCTTCTCACTGCCATAGGAATGCAGCTAGTTGACAGCTGGCTTCAAGACATGCTTCCCTGTGAGAGCTGAGGACAGGGCAGAACCCTCCCGCATCCTGCCTGACTGTAGGTGTAGCTGCTAACATCCTTATGTTAGTGGCTGGGAGAGGTTGCGTGAAAAGCATGTGTGAGCACTGGGCCTGAACTTCCGTGTATCTGAGTTGAATACAGCGATTTCCAATGGCCTTCTTCAATCACAGTGTAGCTAGGTTCCAACTCCCATGTCCGAGTGGGTAGCAGACATCTGCCTCCCATGCATACACACTTCTGAGAGTTGAGCTTATAGCCTGTACCTCCACATCCAGCCTGCTGGTACCCTTGGCTTCTAAAAGGCCTAGGCTCGCTGTTTGACGGAAGTGCTGGGAGAGGTAATTGGAATCTCCCGGCACACAAGACGAGTGCCTCCAAGCTCAATTCACGATTTCCCAGTAATTCTTGTGGTAGACAGGTGCTACATACTAAGTTCCATATGTGAGAAGGTAGCTGAACGCCTTGTCCAAAAGCATCTTACTTCTGAGATTTGAGCACACCCTCAGTCCCTCACACTTCCACACTGCCTGCAGAGTGAGTTTCACACGTCTTCACCAGAGACGATTGCCAGAGGCTTCTGAGTACAAGTTAACAATGCAGACCTGGAGGGAATCTCCAGGTGCAGTAGAGTGGTAATCTTGGAACCTCCTGACTCAGAGTACTGCTACCTTCTCACTGCCATAGGAATGCAGCTAGTTGACAGCTGGCTTCAAGACATGCTTCCCTGTGAGAGCTGAGGACAGGGCAGAACCCTCCCGCATCCTGCCTGACTGTAGGAGTAGCTGCTAACATCCTTATGTTACTGGCTGGGAGAGGTTGCGGGAAGAGCATGTGTGAGCACTGGGCCTGAACTCCCGTGTATCTGAGTTGAATACAGCGATTTCCAATGGCCTTCTTCAATCACAGTGTAGCTAGGTTCCAACTCCCATGTCCGAGTGGGTAGCAGACATCTGCCTCCCATGCATACACACTTCTGAGAGTTGAGCTTATGGCCTGTACCTCCACATCCAGCCTGCTGGTACCCTTGGCTTCTAAAAGGCCTAGGCTCGCTGTTTGACGGAAGTGCTGGGAGAGGTAATTGGAATCACCCGGCACACAAGACTAGTGCCTCCAAGCTCAGTTCAGCGATTTCCTAGTAATTCCTGTGGTAGACTGGTGCTACATACTAAGTTCCATACATGAGAGGGTAGCTGAACGCCTTGTCCAAAACCATCTTACTTCTGAGAGTTGAGCTCAGCCTCAGTCCCTCACAGTTCCACACTGCCTGCAGAGTGAGTTTCGCAGGTCTTCAGCAGAGACGTTTGCCAGAGGCTTCTGAGACGCAGGGTAACAATGCAGACCTGGAGGGTATCCCCAGGTGCAGTCGACTGGTAATCTTGGAAAATCCTGACTCAGAATACTGCTACCTTCTCACTGCCATAGGAATGCAGCTAGTTGACAGCTGGCTTCAAGACATGCTTCCCTGTGAGACCTGAGGACAGGGCAGAACCCTCCCGCATGCTGCCTGACTGTAGGAGTAGCTGCTAACATCCTTATGTTAGTGGCTGGGAGAGGTTGCGGGAAAAGCATGTGTGAGCACTGGGCCTGAACTCCCGTGTATCTGAGTTGAACAGCGATTTCCAACGGCTTTCCTCAACCAGAGTGTAGCTAGGTTCCATATCCCATGTACGAGCAGGTAGCAGACATCTGCCTCCCATGCATACACACTTCTGAGAGTTGAGCTTATGGCCTGTACCTCCACATCCAGCCTGCTGGTACCCTTGGCTTCTAAAAGGCCTAGGCTCGCTGTTTGACGGAAGTGCTGGGAGAGGTAATTGGAATCTCCCGGCACACAAGACGAGTGCCTCCAAGCTCAATTCACGATTTCCCAGTAATTCTTGTGGTAGACAGGTGCTACATACTAAGTTCCATATGTGAGAAGGTAGCTGAACGCCTTGTCCAAAAGCATCTTACTTCTGAGATTTGAGCACACCCTCAGTCCCTCACACTTCCACACTGCCTGCAGAGTGAGTTTCGCAGGTCTTCACCAGACACGATTGCCAGAGGCTTCTGAGTACAAGTTAACAATGCAGACCTGGAGGGTATCTCCATGTGCAGTAGAGTGGTAATCTTGGAACCTCCTGACTCAGAGTACTGCTACCTTCTCACTGCCATAGGAATGCAGCTAGTTGACAGCTGGCTTCAAGACATGCTTCCCTGTGAGAGCTGAGGACAGGGCAGAACCCTCCCGCATCCTGCCTGACTGTAGGAGTAGCTGCTAACATCCTTATGTTAGTGGCTGGGAGAGGTTGCTGGAAAAGCATGTGTGAGCACTGGGCCTGAACTCCCGTGTATCTGAGTTGAATACAGCGATTTCCAATGGCCTTCTTCAATCACAGTGTAGCTAGGTTCCAACTCCCATGTCCGAATGGGTAGGAGACATCTGCCTCCCATGCATACACACTTCTGAGAGTTGAGCTTATGGCCTGTACCTCCACATCCAGCCTGCTGGTACCCTTGGCTTCTAAAAGGCCTAGGCTCGCTGTTTGACGGAAGTGCTGGGAGAGGTAATTGGAATCACCCGGCACACAAGACTAGTGCCTCGAAGCTCAGTTCAGCGATTTCCTAGTAATTCCTGTGGTAGACTGGTGCTACATACTAAGTTCCATACGTGAGAGTGTAGCTGAACGCCTTGTCCAAAACCATCTTACTTCTGAGAGTTGAGCTCAGCCTCAGTCCCTCACAGTTCCACACTGCCTGCAGAGTGAGTTTCGCAGGTCTTCAGCAGAGATGTTTGCCAGAGGCTTCTGAGACGCAGGGTAACAATGCAGACCTGGGGGGTATCCCCAGGTGTAGTCGACTGGTAATCTTAGAACCTCCTGACTCAGAATACTCCTACCTTCTCACTGCCATAGGAATGCAGCTAGTTGACAGCTGGCTTCAAGACATGCTTCCCTGTGAGAGCTTAGGACAGGGCAGAACCCTCCCGCATGCTGCCTGACTGTAGGAGTAGCTGCTAACATCCTAATGTTAGTGGCTGGGAGTGGCTGCGGGAAAAGCATGTGTGAGCACTGGGCCTGAACTCCCGTGTATCTGAGTTGAATACAGCGATTTCCAACGGCTTTCCTCAACCAGAGTGTAGCTAGGTTCCAAATCCCATGTACGAGCGGGTAGCAGACATCTGCCTCCCATGCATACACACTTCTGAGAGTTGAGCTTATGGCCTGTACCTCCACAGCCAGCCTGCTGGTACCCTTGGCTTCTAAAAGGCCTAGGCTCGCTGTTTGACGGAAGTGCTGGGAGAGGTAATTGGAATCTCCGGGCACACAAGACGAGTGCCTCCAAGCTCAATTCACGATTTCCCAGTACTTCTTGTGGTAGACAGGTGCTACATACTAAGTTCCATATGTGAGATGGTAGCTGAACGCCTTGTCTAAAAGCATCTTACTTCTGAGAGTTGAGCCCACCCTCAGTCCCTCACAGTTCCACACTGCCTGCAGAGTGAGTTTCACACGTCTTCACCAGAGACGATTGCCAGAGGCTTCTGAGTACAAGTTAACAATGCAGACCTGGAGGGTATCTCCAGGTGCAGTAGAGTGGTAATCTTGGAACCTCCTGACTCAGAGTACTGCTACCTTCTCACTGCCATAGGAATGCAGCTAGTTGACAGCTGGCTTCAAGACATGCTTCCCTGTGAGAGCTGAGGACAGGGCAGAACCCTCCCGCATCCTGCCTGACTGTAGGTGTAGCTGCTAACATCCTTATGTTAGTGGCTGGGAGAGGTTGCGTGAAAAGCATGTGTGAGCACTGGGCCTGAACTTCCGTGTATCTGAGTTGAATACAGCGATTTCCAATGGCCTTCTTCAATCACAGTGTAGCTAGGTTCCAACTCCCATGTCCGAGTGGGTAGCAGACATCTGCCTCCCATGCATACACACTTCTGAGAGTTGAGCTTATAGCCTGTACCTCCACATCCAGCCTGCTGGTACCCTTGGCTTCTAAAAGGCCTAGGCTCGCTGTTTGACGGAAGTGCTGGGAGAGGTAATTGGAATCTCCCGGCACACAAGACGAGTGCCTCCAAGCTCAATTCACGATTTCCCAGTAATTCTTGTGGTAGACAGGTGCTACATACTAAGTTCCATATGTGAGAAGGTAGCTGAACGCCTTGTCCAAAAGCATCTTACTTCTGAGAGTTGAGCACACCCTCAGTCCCTCACACTTCCACACTGCCTGCAGAGTGAGTTTCACACGTCTTCACCAGAGACGATTGCCAGAGGCTTCTGAGTACAAGTTAACAATGCAGACCTGGAGGGAATCTCCAGGTGCAGTAGAGTGGTAATCTTGGAACCTCCTGACTCAGAGTACTGCTACCTTCTCACTGCCATAGGAATGCAGCTAGTTGACAGCTGGCTTCAAGACATGCTTCCCTGTGAGAGCTGAGGACAGGGCAGAACCCTCCCGCATCCTGCCTGACTGTAGGAGTAGCTGCTAACATCCTTATGTTACTGGCTGGGAGAGGTTGCGGGAAGAGCATGTGTGAGCACTGGGCCTGAACTCCCGTGTATCTGAGTTGAATACAGCGATTTCCAATGGCCTTCTTCAATCACAGTGTAGCTAGGTTCCAACTCCCATGTCCGAGTGGGTAGCAGACATCTGCCTCCCATGCATACACACTTCTGAGAGTTGAGCTTATGGCCTGTACCTCCACATCCAGCCTGCTGGTACCCTTGGCTTCTAAAAGGCCTAGGCTCGCTGTTTGACGGAAGTGCTGGGAGAGGTAATTGGAATCACCCGGCACACAAGACTAGTGCCTCCAAGCTCAGTTCAGCGATTTCCTAGTAATTCCTGTGGTAGACTGGTGCTACATACTAAGTTCCATACATGAGAGGGTAGCTGAACGCCTTGTCCAAAACCATCTTACTTCTGAGAGTTGAGCTCAGCCTCAGTCCCTCACAGTTCCACACTGCCTGCAGAGTGAGTTTCGCAGGTCTTCAGCAGAGACGTTTGCCAGAGGCTTCTGAGACGCAGGGTAACAATGCAGACCTGGAGGGTATCCCCAGGTGCAGTCGACTGGTAATCTTGGAAAATCCTGACTCAGAATACTGCTACCTTCTCACTGCCATAGGAATGCAGCTAGTTGACAGCTGGCTTCAAGACATGCTTCCCTGTGAGACCTGAGGACAGGGCAGAACCCTCCCGCATGCTGCCTGACTGTAGGAGTAGCTGCTAACATCCTTATGTTAGTGGCTGGGAGAGGTTGCGGGAAAAGCATGTGTGAGCACTGGGCCTGAACTCCCGTGTATCTGAGTTGAACAGCGATTTCCAACGGCTTTCCTCAACCAGAGTGTAGCTAGGTTCCATATCCCATGTACGAGCAGGTAGCAGACATCTGCCTCCCATGCATACACACTTCTGAGAGTTGAGCTTATGGCCTGTACCTCCACATCCAGCCTGCTGGTACCCTTGGCTTCTAAAAGGCCTAGGCTCGCTGTTTGACGGAAGTGCTGGGAGAGGTAATTGGAATCTCCCGGCACACAAGACGAGTGCCTCCAAGCTCAATTCACGATTTCCCAGTAATTCTTGTGGTAGACAGGTGCTACATACTAAGTTCCATATGTGAGAAGGTAGCTGAACGCCTTGTCCAAAAGCATCTTACTTCTGAGATTTGAGCACACCCTCAGTCCCTCACACTTCCACACTGCCTGCAGAGTGAGTTTCGCAGGTCTTCACCAGACACGATTGCCAGAGGCTTCTGAGTACAAGTTAACAATGCAGACCTGGAGGGTATCTCCATGTGCAGTAGAGTGGTAATCTTGGAACCTCCTGACTCAGAGTACTGCTACCTTCTCACTGCCATAGGAATGCAGCTAGTTGACAGCTGGCTTCAAGACATGCTTCCCTGTGAGAGCTGAGGACAGGGCAGAACCCTCCCGCATCCTGCCTGACTGTAGGAGTAGCTGCTAACATCCTTATGTTAGTGGCTGGGAGAGGTTGCTGGAAAAGCATGTGTGAGCACTGGGCCTGAACTCCCGTGTATCTGAGTTGAATACAGCGATTTCCAATGGCCTTCTTCAATCACAGTGTAGCTAGGTTCCAACTCCCATGTCCGAATGGGTAGGAGACATCTGCCTCCCATGCATACACACTTCTGAGAGTTGAGCTTATGGCCTGTACCTCCACATCCAGCCTGCTCGTACCCTTGGCTTCTAAAAGGCCTAGGCTCGCTGTTTGACGGAAGTGCTGGGAGAGGTAATTGGAATCACCCGGCACACAAGACTAGTGCCTCGAAGCTCAGTTCAGCGATTTCCTAGTAATTCCTGTGGTAGACTGGTGCTACATACTAAGTTCCATACGTGAGAGTGTAGCTGAACGCCTTGTCCAAAACCATCTTACTTCTGAGAGTTGAGCTCAGCCTCAGTCCCTCACAGTTCCACACTGCCTGCAGAGTGAGTTTCGCAGGTCTTCAGCAGAGACGTTTGCCAGAGGCTTCTGAGACGCAGGGTAACAATGCAGACCTGGGGGGTATCCCCAGGTGTAGTCGACTGGTAATCTTAGAACCTCCTGACTCAGAATACTCCTACCTTCTCACTGCCATAGGAATGCAGCTAGTTGACAGCTGGCTTCAAGACATGCTTCCCTGTGAGAGCTTAGGACAGGGCAGAACCCTCCCGCATGCTGCCTGACTGTAGGAGTAGCTGCTAACATCCTAATGTTAGTGGCTGGGAGTGGCTGCGGGAAAAGCATGTGTGAGCACTGGGCCTGAACTCCCGTGTATCTGAGTTGAATACAGCGATTTCCAACGGCTTTCCTCAACCAGAGTGTAGCTAGGTTCCAAATCCCATGTACGAGCGGGTAGCAGACATCTGCCTCCCATGCATACACACTTCTGAGAGTTGAGCTTATGGCCTGTACCTCCACAGCCAGCCTGCTGGTACCCTTGGCTTCTAAAAGGCCTAGGCTCGCTGTTTGACGGAAGTGCTGGGAGAGGTAATTGGAATCTCCGGGCACACAAGACGAGTGCCTCCAAGCTCAATTCACGATTTCCCAGTACTTCTTGTGGTAGACAGGTGCTACATACTAAGTTCCATATGTGAGATGGTAGCTGAACGCCTTGTCCAAAAGCATCTTACTTCTGAGAGTTGAGCCCACCCTCAGTCCCTCACAGTTCCACACTGCCTGCAGAGTGAGTTTCACACGTCTTCACCAGAGACGATTGCCAGAGGCTTCTGAGTACAAGTTAACAATGCAGACCTGGAGGGTATCTCCAGGTGCAGTAGAGTGGTAATCTTGGAACCTCCTGACTCAGAGTACTGCTACCTTCTCACTGCCATAGGAATGCAGCTAGTTGACAGCTGGCTTCAAGACATGCTTCCCTATGAGAGCTAGGACAGGGCAGAACCCTCCCGCATCCTGCCTGACTGTAGGAGTAGCTGCTAACATCCTTATGTTAGTGGCTGGGAGAGGTTGAGGGAAAAGCATGTGTGAGCACTGGGCCTGAACTCCCGTGTATCTGAGTTGAATACAGCGATTTCCAATGGCCTTCTTCAATCACAGTGTAGCTAGGTTCCAACTCCCATGTCCGAGTGGGTAGCTGACATCTACCTCCCATGCATACACACTTCTGAGAGTTGAGCTTATGGCCTGTACCTCCACATCCTGCCTGCTGGTACCCTTGGCTTCTAAAAGGCCTAGGCTCGCTGTTTGACGGAAGTGCTGGGAGAGGTAATTGGAATCACCCGGCACACAAGACTAGTGCCTCCAAGCTCAGTTCAGCGATTTCCTAGTAATTCCTGTGGTAGACTGGTGCTACATACTAAGTTCCATACGTGAGAGGGTAGCTGAACGCCTTGTCCAAAACCATCTTACTTCTGAGAGTTGAGCTCAGCCTCAGTCCCTCACAGTTCCACACTGCCTGCAGAGTGAGTTTCGCAGGTCTTCAGAAGAGACGTTTGCCGGAGGCTTCTGAGACGCAGGGTAACAATGCAGACCTGGAGGGTATCCCCAGGTGCAGTCGACTGGTAATCTTGGAACCGCCTGACTCAGAATACTGCTACCTTCTCACTGCCATAGGAATGCAGCTAGTTGACAGCTGGCTTCAAGACATGCTTCCCTGTGAGACCTGAGGACAGGGCAGAACCCTCCCGCATGCTGCCTGACTGTAGGAGTAGCTGCTAACATCCTTATGTTAGTGGCTGGGAGAGGTTGCGGGAAAAGCATGTGTGAGCACTGGGCCTGAACTCCCGTGTATCTGAGTTGAATACAGCGATTTCCAACGGCTTTCCTCAACCAGAGTGTAGCTAGGTTCTAAATCCCATGTACGAGCGGGTAGCAGACATCTGCCTCCCATGCATACACACTTCTGAGAGTTGAGCTTATGGCCTGTACCTCCACATCCAGCCTGCTGGTACCCTTGGCTTCTAAAAGGCCTAGGCTCGCTGTTTGACGGAAGTGCTGGGAGAGGTAATTGGAATCTCCCGGCACACAACACGAGTGCCTCCAAGCTCAATTCACGATTTCCCAGTAATTCTTGTGGTAGACAGGTGCTACATACTAAGTTCCATACGTGAGAAGGTAGCTGAACGCCCTGTCCAAAAGTATCTTACTTCTGAGAGTTGAGCTCAGCCTCAGTGCCTCACAGTTCCACACTGCCTGCAGAGTGAGTTTCACACGTCTTCACCAGAGACGATTGCCAGAGGCTTCTGAGTACAAGTTAACAATGCAGACCTGGAGGGTATCTCCAGGTTCAGTAGAGTGGTAATCTTGGAACCTCCTGACTCAGAGTACTGCTACCTTCTCACTGCCATAGGAATGCAGCTAGTTGACAGCTGGCTTCAAGACATGCTTCCCTGTGAGAGCTGAGGACAGGGCAGAACCCTCCCGCATCCTGCCTGACTGTAGGTGTAGCTGCTAACATCCTTATGTTAGTGGCTGGGAGAGGTTGCGTGAAAAGCATGTGTGAGCACTGGGCCTGAACTTCCGTGTATCTGAGTTGAATACAGCGATTTCCAATGGCCTTCTTCAATCACAGTGTAGCTAGGTTCCAACTCCCATGTCCGAGTGGGTAGCAGACATCTGCCTCCCATGCATACACACTTCTGAGAGTTGAGCTTATAGCCTGTACCTCCACATCCAGCCTGCTGGTACCCTTGGCTTCTAAAAGGCCTAGGCTCGCTGTTTGACGGAAGTGCTGGGAGAGGTAATTGGAATCTCCCGGCACACAAGACGAGTGCCTCCAAGCTCAATTCACGATTTCCCAGTAATTCTTGTGGTAGACAGGTGCTACATACTAAGTTCCATATGTGAGAAGGTAGCTGAACGCCTTGTCCAAAAGCATCTTACTTCTGAGATTTGAGCACCCCCTCAGTCCCTCACACTTCCACACTGCCTGCAGAGTGAGTTTCACACGTCTTCACCAGAGACGATTGCCAGAGGCTTCTGAGTACAAGTTAACAATGCAGACCTGGAGGGAATCTCCAGGTGCAGTAGAGTGGTAATCTTGGAACCTCCTGACTCAGAGTACTGCTACCTTCTCACTGCCATAGGAATGCAGCTAGTTGACAGCTGGCTTCAAGACATGCTTCCCTGTGAGAGCTGAGGACAGGGCAGAACCCTCCCGCATCCTGCCTGACTGTAGGAGTAGCTGCTAACATCCTTATGTTACTGGCTGGGAGAGGTTGCGGGAAGAGCATGTGTGAGCACTGGGCCTGAACTCCCGTGTATCTGAGTTGAATACAGCGATTTCCAATGGCCTTCTTCAATCACAGTGTAGCTAGGTTCCAACTCCCATGTCCGAGTGGGTAGCAGACATCTGCCTCCCATGCATACACACTTCTGAGAGTTGAGCTTATGGCCTGTACCTCCACATCCAGCCTGCTGGTACCCTTGGCTTCTAAAAGGCCTAGGCTCGCTGTTTGACGGAAGTGCTGGGAGAGGTAATTGGAATCACCCGGCACACAAGACTAGTGCCTCCAAGCTCAGTTCAGCGATTTCCTAGTAATTCCTGTGGTAGACTGGTGCTACATACTAAGTTCCATACATGAGAGGGTAGCTGAACGCCTTGTCCAAAACCATCTTACTTCTGAGAGTTGAGCTCAGCCTCAGTCCCTCACAGTTCCACACTGCCTGCAGAGTGAGTTTCGCAGGTCTTCAGCAGAGACGTTTGCCAGAGGCTTCTGAGACGCAGGGTAACAATGCAGACCTGGAGGGTATCCCCAGGTGCAGTCGACTGGTAATCTTGGAAAATCCTGACTCAGAATACTGCTACCTTCTCACTGCCATAGGAATGCAGCTAGTTGACAGCTGGCTTCAAGACATGCTTCCCTGTGAGACCTGAGGACAGGGCAGAACCCTCCCGCATGCTGCCTGACTGTAGGAGTAGCTGCTAACATCCTTATGTTAGTGGCTGGGAGAGGTTGCGGGAAAAGCATGTGTGAGCACTGGGCCTGAACTCCCGTGTATCTGAGTTGAACAGCGATTTCCAACGGCTTTCCTCAACCAGAGTGTAGCTAGGTTCCATATCCCATGTACGAGCAGGTAGCAGACATCTGCCTCCCATGCATACACACTTCTGAGAGTTGAGCTTATGGCCTGTACCTCCACATCCAGCCTGCTGGTACCCTTGGCTTCTAAAAGGCCTAGGCTCGCTGTTTGACGGAAGTGCTGGGAGAGGTAATTGGAATCTCCCGGCACACAAGACGAGTGCCTCCAAGCTCAATTCACGATTTCCCAGTAATTCTTGTGGTAGACAGGTGCTACATACTAAGTTCCATATGTGAGAAGGTAGCTGAACGCCTTGTCCAAAAGCATCTTACTTCTGAGATTTGAGCACACCCTCAGTCCCTCACACTTCCACACTGCCTGCAGAGTGAGTTTCGCAGGTCTTCACCAGACACGATTGCCAGAGGCTTCTGAGTACAAGTTAACAATGCAGACCTGGAGGGTATCTCCATGTGCAGTAGAGTGGTAATCTTGGAACCTCCTGACTCAGAGTACTGCTACCTTCTCACTGCCATAGGAATGCAGCTAGTTGACAGCTGGCTTCAAGACATGCTTCCCTGTGAGAGCTGAGGACAGGGCAGAACCCTCCCGCATCCTGCCTGACTGTAGGAGTAGCTGCTAACATCCTTATGTTAGTGGCTGGGAGAGGTTGCTGGAAAAGCATGTGTGAGCACTGGGCCTGAACTCCCGTGTATCTGAGTTGAATACAGCGATTTCCAATGGCCTTCTTCAATCACAGTGTAGCTAGGTTCCAACTCCCATGTCCGAATGGGTAGGAGACATCTGCCTCCCATGCATACACACTTCTGAGAGTTGAGCTTATGGCCTGTACCTCCACATCCAGCCTGCTGGTACCCTTGGCTTCTAAAAGGCCTAGGCTCGCTGTTTGACGGAAGTGCTGGGAGAGGTAATTGGAATCACCCGGCACACAAGACTAGTGCCTCCAAGCTCAGTTCAGCGATTTCCTAGTAATTCCTGTGGTAGACTGGTGCTACATACTAAGTTCCATACGTGAGAGTGTAGCTGAACGCCTTGTCCAAAACCATCTTACTTCTGAGAGTTGAGCTCAGCCTCAGTCCCTCACAGTTCCACACTGCCTGCAGAGTGAGTTTCGCAGGTCTTCAGCAGAGACGTTTGCCAGAGGCTTCTGAGACGCAGGGTAACAATGCAGACCTGGGGGGTATCCCCAGGTGTAGTCGACTGGTAATCTTAGAACCTCCTGACTCAGAATACTCCTACCTTCTCACTGCCATAGGAATGCAGCTAGTTGACAGCTGGCTTCAAGACATGCTTCCCTGTGAGAGCTTAGGACAGGGCAGAACCCTCCCGCATGCTGCCTGACTGTAGGAGTAGCTGCTAACATCCTAATGTTAGTGGCTGGGAGTGGCTGCGGGAAAAGCATGTGTGAGCACTGGGCCTGAACTCCCGTGTATCTGAGTTGAATACAGCGATTTCCAACGGCTTTCCTCAACCAGAGTGTAGCTAGGTTCCAAATCCCATGTACGAGCGGGTAGCAGACATCTGCCTCCCATGCATACACACTTCTGAGAGTTGAGCTTATGGCCTGTACCTCCACAGCCAGCCTGCTGGTACCCTTGGCTTCTAAAAGGCCTAGGCTCGCTGTTTGACGGAAGTGCTGGGAGAGGTAATTGGAATCTCCCGGCACACAAGACGAGTGCCTCCAAGCTCAATTCACGATTTCCCAGTAATTCTTGTGGTAGACAGGTGCTACATACTAAGTTCCATATGTGAGATGGTAGCTGAACGCCTTGTCCAAAAGCATCTTACTTCTGAGAGTTGAGCACACACTCAGTCCCTCACACTTCCACACTGCCTGCAGAGTGAGTTTCACACGTCTTCACCAGAGACGATTGCCAGAGGCTTCTGAGTACAAGTTAACAATGCAGACCTGGAGGGTATCTCCAGGTGCAGTAGAGTGGTAATCTTGGAACCTCCTGACTCAGAGTACTGCTACCTTCTCACTGCCATAGGAATGCAGCTAGTTGACAGCTGGCTTCAAGACATGCTTCCCTATGAGAGCTAGGACAGGGCAGAACCCTCCCGCATCCTGCCTGACTGTAGGAGTAGCTGCTAACATCCTTATGTTAGTGGCTGGGAGAGGTTGAGGGAAAAGCATGTGTGAGCACTGGGCCTGAACTCCCGTGTATCTGAGTTGAATACAGCGATTTCCAATGGCCTTCTTCAATCACAGTGTAGCTAGGTTCCAACTCCCATGTCCGAGTGGGTAGCTGACATCTACCTCCCATGCATACACACTTCTGAGAGTTGAGCTTATGGCCTGTACCTCCACATCCTGCCTGCTGGTACCCTTGGCTTCTAAAAGGCCTAGGCTCGCTGTTTGACGGAAGTGCTGGGAGAGGTAATTGGAATCACCCGGCACACAAGACTAGTGCCTCCAAGCTCAGTTCAGCGATTTCCTAGTAATTCCTGTGGTAGACTGGTGCTACATACTAAGTTCCATACGTGAGAGGGTAGCTGAACGCCTTGTCCAAAACCATCTTACTTCTGAGAGTTGAGCTCAGCCTCAGTCCCTCACAGTTCCACACTGCCTGCAGAGTGAGTTTCGCAGGTCTTCAGAAGAGACGTTTGCCGGAGGCTTCTGAGACGCAGGGTAACAATGCAGACCTGGAGGGTATCCCCAGGTGCAGTCGACTGGTAATCTTGGAACCGCCTGACTCAGAATACTGCTACCTTCTCACTGCCATAGGAATGCAGCTAGTTGACAGCTGGCTTCAAGACATGCTTCCCTGTGAGACCTGAGGACAGGGCAGAACCCTCCCGCATGCTGCCTGACTGTAGGAGTAGCTGCTAACATCCTTATGTTAGTGGCTGGGAGAGGTTGCGGGAAAAGCATGTGTGAGCACTGGGCCTGAACTCCCGTGTATCTGAGTTGAATACAGCGATTTCCAACGGCTTTCCTCAACCAGAGTGTAGCTAGGTTCTAAATCCCATGTACGAGCGGGTAGCAGACATCTGCCTCCCATGCATACACACTTCTGAGAGTTGAGCTTATGGCCTGTACCTCCACATCCAGCCTGCTGGTACCCTTGGCTTCTAAAAGGCCTAGGCTCGCTTTTTGACGGAAGTGCTGGGAGAGGTAATTGGAATCTCCCGGCACACAACACGAGTGCCTCCAAGCTCAATTCACGATTTCCCAGTAATTCTTGTGGTAGACAGGTGCTACATACTAAGTTCCATACGTGAGAGGTTAGCTGAAAGCCTTGTCCAAAACCATCTTACTTCTGAGAGTTGAGCTCAGCCTCAGTGCCTCACAGTTCCACACTGCCTCAGAGTGAGTTTCGCAGGTCTTCAGCAGAGACGTTTGCCAGAGGCTTCTGAGACGCAGGGTAACAATGCAGACCTGGAGGGTATCCCCAGGTGCAGTCGACTGGTAATCTTGGAACCTCCTGACTCAGAATACTGCTACCTTCTCACTGCCATAGGAATGCAGCTAGTTGACAGCTAGCTGGCTTCAAGACATGCTTCCCTGAGAGAGCTGAGGACAGGGCAGAATCCTCCCGCATGCTGCCTGACTGTAGGAGTAGCTGCTAACATCCTAATGTTAGTGGCTGGGAGAGGTTGCGGGAAAAGCATGTGTGAGCACTGGGCCTGAACTCCCGTGTATCTGAGTTGAATACAGCGATTTCCAACGGCTTTCCTCAACCAGAGTGTAGCTAGGTTCCAAATCCCATGTACAGGCGGGTAGCAGACATCTGCCTCCCATGCATACACACTTCTGAGAGTTGAGCTCATGGCCTGTACCTCCACATCCAGCCTGCTGGTACCCTTGGCTTCTAAAAGGCCTAGGCTCGCTGTTTGACGGAAGTGCTGGGAGAGGTAATTGGAATCTCCCGGCACACAAGACGAGTGCCTCCAAGCTCAATTCATGATTTCCCAGTAATTCTTGTAGTAGACAGGTGCTACATACTAAGTTCCATATGTGAGAAGGTAGCTGAACGCCTTGTCCAAAAGCATCTTACTTCTCAGAGTTGAGCCCACCCTCAGTCCCTCACACTTCTACACTGCCTCCAGAGTGAGTTTCACACGTCTTCAATAGAGACGATTGCCAGAGGCTTCTGAGTACAAGTTAACAATGCAGACCTGGAGGGTATCTCCAGGTGCAGTAGAGTGGTAATCTTGGAACCTCCTGACTCAGAGTACTGCTACCTTCTCACTGCCATAGGAATGCAGCTAGTTGACAGCTGGCTTCAAGACATGCTTCCCTATGAGAGCTGAGGACAGGGCAGAACCCTCCCGCATCCTGCCTGACTGTAGGAGTAGCTGCTAACATCCTAATGTTAGTGGTTGGGAGAGGTTGCGGGAAAAGCATGTGTGAGCACTGGGTCTGAACTCCCGTGTATCTGAGTTGAATACAGCGATTTCCAATGGCCTTCTTCAATCACAGTGTAGCTAGGTTCCAACTCCCATGTCCGAGTGGGTAGCAGACATCTGCCTCCCATGCATACACACTTCTGAGGGTTGAGCTTATGGCCTGTACCTCCACATCCAGCCTGCTGGTACCCTTGGCTTCTAAAAGGCCTAGGCTCGCTGTTTGACGGAAGTGCTGGGAGAGGTAATTGGAATCACCCGGCACACAAGACTAGTGCCTCCAAGCACAGTTCAGCGATTTCCTAGTAATTCCTGTGGTAGACTGGTGCTACATACTAAGTTCCATACGTGAGAGGGTAGCTGAACGCCTTGTCCAAAACCATCTTACTTCTGAGAGTTGAGCTCAGCCTCAGTCCCTCACAGTTCCACACTGCCTGCAGAGTGAGTTTCGCAGGTCTTCAGCAGAGACGTTTGCCAGAGACTTCTGAGACGAAGGGTAACAATGCAGACCTGGAGGGTATCCCCAGGTGCAGTCGACTGGTAATCTTGGAACCTCCTGACTCAGAATACTGCTACCTTCTCACTGCCATAGGAATGCAGCTAGTTGACAGCTGGCTTCAAGACATGCTTCCCTGTGAGAGCTGAGGACAGGGCAGAACCCTCCCGCATGCTGCCTGACTGTAGGAGTAGCTGCTAACATCCTTATGTTAGTGGCTGGGAGAGGTTGCGGGAAAAGCATGTGTGAGCACTGGGCCTGAACTCCCGTGTATCTGAGTTGAATACAGCGATTTCCAACGGCTTTCCTCAACCAGAGTGTAGCTAGGTTCCAAATCCCATGTACGAGCGGGTAGCAGACATCTGCCTCTCATGCATACACACTTCTGAGAGTTGAGCTTATGGCCTGTACCTCCACATCCAGCCTGCTGGTACCCTTGGCTTCTAAAAGGCCTAGGCTCCCTGTTTGACGGAAGTGCTGGGAGAGGTAATTGGAATCTCCCGGCACACAAGACGAGTGCCTCCAAGCTCAATTCACGATTTCCCAGTAATTCTTGTGGTAGACAGGTGCTACATACTAAGTTCCATATGTGAGATGGTAGCTGAACGCCTTTTCTAAAAGCATCTTACTTCTGAGAGTTGAGCCCACCCTCAGTCCCTCTCAGTTCCACACTGCCTGCAGAGTGAGTTTCACACGTCTTCACCAGAGACGATTGCCAGAGGCTTCTGAGTACAAGTTAAAAATGAAGACCTGGAGGGTATCTCCAGGTGCAGTAGAGTGGTAATCTTGGAACCTCCTGACTCAGAGTACTGCTACCTTCTCACTGCCATAGGAATGCAGCTAGTTGACAGCTGGCTTCAAGACATGCTTCCCTGTGAGAGCTGAGGACAGGGCAGAACCCTCCCGCATCCTGCCTGACTGTAGGAGTAGCTGCTAACATCCTTATGTTAGTGGCTGGGAGAGGTTGCGGGAAAAGCATGTGTGAGCACTGGGCCTGAACTCCCGTGTATCTGAGTTGAATACAGCGATTTCCAATGGCCTTCTTCAATCACAGTGTAGCTAGGTTCCAACTCCCATGTCCGAGTGGGTAGCAGACATCTGCCTCCCATGCATACACACTTCTGAGAGTTGAGCTTATGGCCTGAACCTCCACATCCAGCCTGCTCATACCCTTGGCTTCTAAAAGGCCTAGGCTCGCTGTTTGACGGAAGTGCTGGGAGAGGTAATTGGAATCACCCGGCACACAAGACTAGTGCCTCCAAGCTCAGTTCAGCGATTTCCTAGTAATTCCTGTGGTAGACTGGTGCTACATAGTAAGTTCCATACGTGAGAGGGTAGCTGAACGCCTTGTCCAAAACCATCTTACTTCTGAGAGTTGAGCTCAGCCTCAGTCCCTCACAGTTCCACACTGCCTGCAGAGTGAGTTTCGCAGGTCTTCAGCAGAGACGTTTGCCAGAGGCTTCTGAGACGCAGGGTAACAATGCAGACCTGGAGGGTATCCCCAGGTGCAGTCGACTGGTAATCTTGGAACCTCCTGACTCAGAATACTGCTACCTTCTCACTGCCATAGGAATGCAGCTAGTTGACAGCTGGCTTCAAGACATGCTTCCCTGTGAGAGCTGAGGACAGGGCAGAACCCTCCCGCATGCTGCCTGACTGTAGGAGTGGCTGCTAACATCCTAATCTTAGTGGCTGGGAGAGGCTGCGTGAAAAGCATGTGTGAGCACTGGGCCTGAACTCCCGTGTATCTGAGTTGAATACAGCCATTTCCAACGGCTTTCCTCAACCAGAGTGTAGCTAGGTTCCAAATCCCATGTACGAGCGGGTAGCAGACATCTGCCTCCCATGCATACACACTTCTGAGAGTTGAGCTTATGGCCTGTACCTCCACAGCCAACCTGCTGGTACCCTTGGCTTCTAAAAGGCCTAGGCTCGCTGTTTGACGGAAGTGCTGGGAGAGGTAATTGGAATCACCCGGCACACAAGACGAGTGCATCCAAGCTCAGTTCAGTGATTTCCTAGTAATTCCTGTGGTAGACTGGTGCTACATACTAAGTTCCATACGTGAGAGGGTAGCTGAACGCCTTGTCCAAAACCATCTTACTTCTGAGAGTTGAGCTCAGCCTCAGTCCCTCACAGTTCCACACTGCCTGCAGAGTGAGTTTCGCAGGTCTTCAGCAGAGACGTTTGCCAGAGGCTTCTGAGACGCAGGGTAACAATGCAGACCTGGAGGGTATCCCCAGGTGCAGTCGACTGGTAATCTTGGAACCTCCTGACTCAGAATACTGCTACCTTCTCACTGCCATAGGAATGCAGCTAGTTGACAGCTGGCTTCAAGACATGCTTCCCTGTGAGAGCTGAGGACAGGGCAGAACCCTCCCGCATCCTGCCTGACTGTAGGAGTAGCTGCTAACATCTAATGTTAGTGGCTGGGAGAGGTTACGGGAAAAGCATGTGTGAGCACTGGGCCTGAACTCCCGTGTATCTGAGTTGAATACAGCGATTTCCAATGGCCTTCGTCAATCACAGTGTAGCTAGGTTCCAACTCCCATGTCCGAGTGTGTAGCAGACATCTGCCTCCCATGCATACACACTTCTGAGAGTTGAGCTTATGGCCTGTACCTCCACATCAAACCTGCTGGTACCCTTGGCTTCTAAAAGGCCTAGGCTCGCTGTTTGACGGAAGTGCTGGGAGAGGTAATTGGAATCACCCGGCACACAAGACTAGTGCCTCCAAGCTCAGTTCAGCGATTTCCTAGTAATTCCTGTGGTAGACTGGTGCTACATACTAAGTTCCATACGTGAGAGGGTAGCTGAACGCCTTGTCCAAAACCATCTTACTTCTGAGAGTTGAGCTCAGCCTCAGTCCCTCACAGTTCCACACTGCATGCAGAGTGAGTTTCGCAGGTCTTCAGCAGAGACGTTTGCCAGAGGCTTCTGAGACGCAGGGTAACAATGCAGACCTGGAGCGTATCCCCAGGTGCAGTCGACTGGTAATCTTGGAACCTCCTGACTCAGAGTACTGCAACCTTCTCACTGCCATAGGAATGCAGCTAGTTGACAGCTGGCTTCTAGTCATGCTTCCCTGTTAGAGCTGAGGACAGGGCAGAACCCTCCCGCATGCTGCCTGACTGTAGGAGTAGCTGCTAACATCCTTATGTTAGTGGCTGGGAGAGGTTGCGGGAAAAGCACGTGTGAGCACTGGGCCTGAACTCCCGTGTATCTGAGTTGAATACAGCGATTTCCACCGGCTTTCCTCAACCAGAGTGTAGCTAGGTTCCAAATCCCATGTACGAGCGGGTAGCTGACATCTGCCTCCCATGCATACACACTTCTGAGAGTTGAGCTTATGGCCTGTACCTCCACATCCAGCCTGCTGGTACCCTTGGCTTCTAAAAGGCCTAGGCTCGCTGTTTCACGGAAGTGCTGGGAGAGGTAATTGGAATCTCCCGGCACACAAGACGAGTGCCTCCAAGCTCAATTCACGATTTCCCAGTAATTCTTGTGGTAGACAGGTGCTACATACTAAGTTCCATATGTGAGATGGTAGCTGAACGCCTTGTCCAAAAGCATCTTACTTCTGAGAGTTGAGCCCACACTCAGTCCCTCACAGTTCCACACTACCTGCAGAGTGAGTTTCACACGTCTTCACCAGAGACGATTGCCAGAGGCTTCTGAGTACAAGTTAACAATGTAGACCTGGAGGGTATCTCCAGGTGCAGTAGAGTGGTAATCTTGGAACCTCCTGACTCAGAGTACTGCTACCTTCTCACTGCCATAGGAATGCAGCTAGTTGACAGCTGGCTTCAAGACATGCTTCCCTGTGAGAGCTGAGGACAGGGCAGAACCCACCCGCATCCTGCCTGACAGTAGGAGTAGCTGCTAACATCCTTATGTTAGTGGCTGGGAGAGGTTGCGGGAAAAGCATGTGTGAGCACTGGGCCTGAACTCCCGTGTATCTGAGTTGAATACAGCGATTTCCAATGGCCTTCTTCAATCACAGTGTAGCTAGGTTCCAACTCCCATGTCCGAGTGGGTAGCAGACATCTGCCTCCCATGCATACACACTTCTGAGAGTTGAGCTTATGGCCTGTACCTCCACATCCAGCCTGCTGGTACCCTTGGCTTCTAAAAGGCCTAGGCTCGCTGTTTGACGGAAGTGCTGGGAGAGGTAATTTGAATCACCCGGCACACAAGACTAGTGCCTCCAAGCTCAGTTCAGCGATTTCCTAGTAATTCCTGTGGTAGACTGGTGCTACATACTAAGTTCCATACGTGAGAGGGTAACTGAACGCCTTGTCCAAAACCATCTTACTTCTGAGAGTTGAGCTCACCCTCAGTCCCTCACAGTTCCACACTGCCTGCAGAGTGAGTTTCGCAGGTCTTCAGCAGAGACGTTTGCCAGAGGCTTCTGAGACGCAGGGTAACAATGCAGACCTGGAGGGTATCCCCAGGTGCAGTCGACTGGTAATCTTGGAACCTCCTGACTCAGAATACTGCTACCTTCTCACTGCCATAGGAATGCAGCTAGTTGACAGCTAGCTGGCTTCAAGACATGCTTCCCTGAGAGAGCTGAGGACAGGGCAGAACCCTCCCGCATGCTGCCTGACTGTAGGAGTAGCTGCTAACATCCTAATGTTAGTGGCTGTGAGAGGTTGCGGGAAAAGCATGTGTGAGCACTGGGCCTAAACTCCCGTGTATCTGAGTTGAATACAGCGATTTCCAACGGCTTTCCTCAACCAGAGTGTAGCTAGGTTCCAAATCCCATGTACGAGCGGGTAGCAGACATCTGCCTCCCATGCATACACACTTCTGAGAGTTGAGCTTATGGCCTGTACCTCCACATCCAGCCTGCTGGTACCCTTGGCTTCTAAAAGGCCTAGGCTCGCTGTTTGACGGAAGTGCTGGGAGAGGTAATTGGAATCTCCCGGCACACAAGACGAGTGCCTCCAAGCTCAATTCACGATTTCCCATAATTCTTGTGGTAGACAGGTGCTACATACTAAGTTCCATATGTGAGATGGTAGCTGAACGCCTTGTCCAAAAGCATCTTACTTCTGAGAGTTGAGCCCACCCTCAGTCCCTCACAGTTCCACACTGCCTGCAGAATGAGTTTCACACGTCTTCACCAGAGACGATTGCCAGAGGCTTCTGAGTACAAGTTAACAATGCAGACCTGGAGGGTATCTCCAGGTGCAGTAGAGTGGTAATCTTGGAACCTCCTGACTCAGAGTACTGCTACCTTCTCACTGCCATAGGAATGCAGCTAGTTGACAGCTGGCTTCAAGACATGCTTCCCTGTGAGTGCTGAGGACAGGGCAGAACCCTCCCGCATCCTGCCTGACTGTAGGAGTAGCTGCTAACATCCTTATGTTAGTGGCTGGGAGAGGTTGCGGGAAAAGCGTGTGTGAGCACTGGGCCTGAACTCCCGTGTATCTGAGTTGAATACAGCGATTTCCAATGGCCTTCTTCAATCACAGTGTAGCTAGGTTCCAACTCCCATGTCCGAGTGGGTAGCAGACATCTGCCTCCCATGCATACACACTTCTGAGAGTTGAGCTTATGGCCTGTACCTCCACATCCAGCCTGCTGGTACCCTTGGCTTCTAAAAGGCCTAGGCTCGCTGTTTGACGGAAGTGCTGGGAGAGGTAATTGGAATCACCCGGCACACAAGACTAGTGCCTCCAAGCTCAGTTCAGCGATTTCCTAGTAATTCCTGTGGTAGACTGGTGCTACATAGTAAGTTCCATACGTGAGAGGGTAGCTGAACGCCTTGTCCAAAACCATCTTACTTCTGAGAGTTGAGCTCAGCCTCAGTCCCTCACAGTTCCACACTGCCTGCAGAGTGAGTTTCGCAGGTCTTCAGCAGAGACGTCTGCCAGAGGCTTCTGAGACGCAGGGAAAGAATGCAGACCTGGAGGGTATCCCCAGGTGCAGTCGACTGGTAATCTTGGAACCTCCTGACTCAGAATACTGCTACCGTCTCACTGCCATAGGAATGCAGCTAGTTGACAGCTAGCTGGCTTCAAGACATGCTTCCCTGTGAGAGCTGAGGACAGGGCAGAACCCTCCCGCATGCTGCCTGACTGTAGGAGTAGCTGCTAACATCCTTATGTTAGTGGCTGGGAGAGGTTGCGGGAAAAGCATGTGTGAGCACTGGGCCTGTACTCCCGTGTATCTGAGTTGAATACAGCGATTTCCAACGGCTTTCCTCAACCAGAGTGTAGCTAGGTTCCAAATCCCATGTACGAGCGGGTAGCAGACATCTGCCTCCCATGCATACACACTTCTGAGTGTTGAGCTTATGGCCTGTACCTCCACATCCAGCCTGCTGGTACCCTTGGCTTCTAAAAGGCCTAGGCTCGCTGTTTGACGGAAGTGCTGGGAGAGGTAATTGGAATCACCCGGCACACAAGACTAGTGCCTCCAAGCTCAGTTCAGCGATTTCCTAGTAATTCCTGTGGTAGACTGGTGTTACATACTAAGTTCCATACGTGAGAGGGTAGCTGAACGCCTTGTCCAAAACCATTTTACTTCTGAGAGTTGAGCTCAGCCTCAGTCCCTCACAGTTCCACACTGCCTGCAGAGTGAAATTCGCAGGTCTTCAGCAGAGACGTTTGCCAGAGGCTTCTGAGACGCAGGGTTACAATGCAGACCTGGAGGGTATCCCCAGGTGCAGTCGACTGGTAATCTTGGAACCTCCTGACTCAGAATACTGCTACCTTCTCACTGCCATAGGAATGCAGCTAGTTGACAGCTAGCTGGCTTCAAGACATGCTTCCCTGAGAGAGCTGAGGACAGGGCAGAATCCTCCCGCATGCTGCCTGACTGTAGGAGTAGCTGCTAGCATCCTAATGTTAGTGGCTGGGAGAGGTTGCGGGAAAAGCATGTGTGAGCACTGGGCCTGAACTCCCGTGTATCTGAGTTGAATACAGCGATTTCCAACGGCTTTCCTCAACCAGAGTGTAGCTAGGTTCCAAATCCCATGTACGAGCGGGTAGCAGACATCTGCCTCCCATGCATACACACTTCTGAGAGTTGAGCTTATGGCCTGTACCTCCACATCCAGCCTGCTGGTACCCTTGGCTTCTAAAAGGCCTAGGCTCGCTGTTTGACGGAAGTGCTGGGAGAGGTAATTGGAATCTCCCGGCACACAAGACGAGTGCCTCCAAGCTCAATTCACGATTTCCCATAATTCTTGTGGTAGACAGGTGCTACATACTAAGTTCCATATGTGAGATGGTAGCTGAACGCCTTGTCCAAAAGCATCTTACTTCTGAGAGTTGAGCCCACCCTCAGTCCCTCACATTTCCACACTGCCTCCAGAGTGAGTTTCACACGTCTTCACCAGAGACGATTGCCAGAGGCTTCTGAGTACAAGTTAACAATGCAGACCTGGAGGGTATCTCCAGGTGCAGTAGAGTGGTAATCTTGGAACCTCCTGACTCAGAGTACTGCTACCATCTCACTGCCATAGGAATGCAGCTAGTTGACAGCTGGCTTCAAGACATGCTTCCCTGTGAGTGCTGAGGACAGGGCAGAACCCTCCCGCATCCTGCCTGACTGTAGGAGTAGCTGCTAACATCCTTATGTTAGTGGCTGGGAGAGGTTGCGGGAAAAGCGTGTGTGAGCACTGGGCCTGAACTCCCGTGTATCTGAGTTGAATACAGCGATTTCCAATGGCCTTCTTCAATCACAGTGTAGCTAGGTTCCAAATCCCATGTCCGAGTGGGTAGCAGACATCTGCCTCCCATGCATACACACTTCTGAGAGTTGAGCTTATGGCCTGTACCTCCACATCCAGCCTGCTGGTACCCTTAGCTTCTAAAAGGCCTAGGCTCGCTGTTTGACGGAAGTGCTGGGAGAGGTAATTGGAATCACCCGGCACACAAGACTAGTGCCTCCAAGCTCAGTTCAGCGATTTTCTAGTAATTCCTGTGGTAGACTGGTGCTACATACTAAGTTCCATACGTGAGAGGGTAGCTGAACGCCTTGTCCAAAACCATCTTACTTCTGAGAGTTGAGCTCACCCTCAGTCCCTCACTTTCCACACTGCCTGCAGAGTGAGTTTCGCAGGTCTTCAGCAGAGACGTTTGTCAGAGGCTTCTGAGACGCATGGTAACAATGCAGACCTGGAGGGTATCCCCAGGTGCAGTCGACTGGTAATCTTGGAACCTCCTGACTCAGAATACTGCTACATTCTCACTGCCATAGGAATGCAGCTAGTTGACAGCTGGCTTCAAGACATGCTTCCCTGTGAGAGCTGAGGACAGGGCAGAACCCTCCCGCATCCTGCCTGACTGTAGGAGTAGCTGCTAACATCCTTATATTAGTGGCTGGGAGAGGTTGCGGGAAAAGCATGTGTGAGCACTGGGCCTGAACTCCCGTGTATCTGATATGAATACAGCGATTTCCAAAGGCCTTCTTCAATCACAGTGTAGCTAGGTTCCAACTCCCATGTCCGAGTGGGTAGCAGACATCTGCCTCCCATGCATATACACTTCTGAGAGTTGAGCTTATGGTCTGTACCTCCACATCCAGCCTGCTGGTACCCATGGCTTCTAAAAGGCCTAGGCTCGCTGTTTGACGGAAGTGCTGGGAGAGGTAATTGGAATCACCCGGCACACAAGACTAGTGCCTCCAAGCTCAGTTCAGCGATTTCCTAGTAATTCCTGTGGTAGACTGGTGCTACATACTAAGTTCCATACGTGAGAGGGTAGCTGAACGCCTTGTCCAAAACCATCTTACTTCTGAGATTTGAGCTCACCCTAAGTCCCTCATAGTTCCACACTGCCTGCAGAGTGAGTTTCGCAGGTCTTCAGCAGAGACGTTAGCCAGAGGCTTCTGAGACGCAGGGTAACAATGCAGACCTGGAGGGTATCCCCAGGTGCAGTCGACTGGTAGTCTTGGAACCTCCTGACTCAGAATACTGCTACCTTCTCACTGACATAGGGATGCAGCTAGTTGACAGCTAGCTGGCTTCAAGACATGCTTCCCAGAGAGAGCTGAGGACAGGGCAGAACCCTCCCGCATGCTGCCTGACTGTAGGAGTAGCTGCTAACATCCTAATGTTAGTGGCTGGGAGAGGTTGCGGGAAAAGCATGTGTGAGCACTGGGCCTGAACTCCCGTGTATCTGAGTTGAATACAGCGATTTCCAACGGCTTTCCTCAACCAGAGTGTAGCTAGGTTCCAAATCCCATGTACGAGCGGGTAGCAGACATCTGCCTCCCATGCATACACACTTCTGAGAGTTGAGCTTATGGCCTGTACCTCCACATCCAGCCTGCTGGTACCCTTGGCTTCTAAAAGGCCTAGGCTCCCTGTTTGACGGAAGTCCTGGGAGAGGTAATTGGAATCTCCCGGCACAGAAGACGAGTGCCTCCAAGCTCAATTCACGATTTCCCAGTAATTCTTGTGGTAGACAGGTGCTACATACTAAGTACCATATGTGAGAAGGTAGCTGAACGCCTTGTCCAAAAGCATCTTACTTCTGAGTGTTGAGCACACCCTCAGTCCCTCACACTTCCACACTGCCTGCAGAGTGAGTTTCACACGTCTTCACCAGAGTCGATTGCCAGAGGCTTCTGAGTACAAGTTAACAATGCAGACCTGGAGGGTATCTCCAGGTGCAGTAGAGTGGTAATCTTGGAACCTCCTGACTCAGAGTACTGCTACCTTCTCACTGCCATAGGAATGCAGCTAGTTGACAGCTGGCTTCAAGACATGCTTCCCTGTGAGAGCTGAGGACAGGGCAGAACCCTCCCGCATCCTGCCTGACTGTAGGAGTAGCTGCTAACATCCTTATGTTAGTGGCTGGGAGAAGTTGCGGGAAAAGCATGTGTGAGCACTGGGCCTGAACTCCCGTGTATCTGAGTTGAATACAGCGATTTCCAATGGCCTTCTTCAATCACAGTGTAGCTAGGTTCCAACTCCCATGTCCGAGTGGGTAGCAGACATCTGCCTCCCATGCATACACACTTCTGAGAGTTGAGCATATGGCCTGTACCTCCACATCCAACCTGCTGGTACCCTTGGCTTCTAAAAGGCCTAGGCTCGCTGTTTGACGGAAGTACTGGGAGAGGTAATTGGAATCACCCGGCACACAAGACTAGTGCCTCCAAGCTCAGTTCAGCGATTTCCTAGTAATTCCTGTGGTAGACTGGTGCTACATACTAAGTTCCATACGTGAGAGTGTAGCTGAACGCCTTGTCCAAAACAATCTTACTTCTGAGAGTTGAGCTCAGCCTCAGTCCCTCACAGTTCCACACTGCCTGCAGAGTGAGTTTCACACGTCTTCACCAGAGACGATTGCCAGAGGCTTCTGAGTACAAGTTTACAATGCAGACCTGGAGGGTATCTCCAGGTGCAGTAGAGTGGTAGTCTTGGAACCTCCTGACTCAGAGTACTGCTACCTTCTCACTGCCATAGGAATGCAGCTAGTTGACAGCTGGCTTCAAGACATGCTTCCCTGTGAAAGCTGAGGACAGGGCAGATCCCTCCCGCATCCTGCCTGACTGTAGGAGTAGCTGCTAACATCCTTATATTAGTGGCTGGGAGAGGTTGCGGGAAAAGCATGTGTGAGCACTGGGCCTGAACTCCCGTGTATCTGAGTTGAATACAGCGATTTCCAATGGCCTTCTTCCATCACAGTGTAGCTAGGTTCCAACTCCCATGTCCGAGTGGATAGCAGACATTTGCCTCCCATGCATACACACTTCTGAGAGTTGAGTTTATGTCCTGTACCTCCACATCCAGCCTGCTGGTACCCTTGGCTTCTAAAAGGCCTAGGCTCGCTGTTTGACGGAAGTGCTGGGAGAGGTAATTGCAATCACCCGGCACACAAGACTAGTGCCTCCAAGCTCAGTTCAGCGATTTCTTAGTAATTCCTGTGGTAGACTGGTGCTACATACTAAGTTCCATACGTGAGAGGGTAGCTGAACGCCTTGTCCAAAACCATCTTACTTCTGAGATTTGAGCTCACCCTCAGTCCCTCACAGTTCCACACTGCCTGCAGAGTGAGTTTCGCAGGTCTTCAGCAGAGACGTTTGCCAGAGGCTTCTGAGACGCAGGGTAACAATGCAGACCTGGAGGGTATCCCCAGGTGCAGTCGACTGGAAATCTTGGAACCTCCTGACTCAGAATACTGCTACCTTCTCACTGACATAGGAATGCAGCTAGTTGACAGCTAGCTGGCTTCAAGACATGCTTCCCTGAGAGAGCTGAGGACAGGGCAGAACCCTCCCGCATGCTGCCTGACTGTAGGAGTAGCTGCTAACATCCTTATGTTAGTGGCTGGGAGAGGTTGCGGGAAAAGCATGTGTGAGCACTGGGCCTGAACTCCCGTGTATCTGATTGAATACAGCGATTTCCAATGGCCGTCTTCAATCACAGTATAGCTAGGTTCCAACTCCCATGTCCGAGTGGGTAGCAGACATCTGCCTCCCATGCATACACACTTCTGAGAGTTGAGCTTATGGCCTGTACCTCCACATCCAGCCTGCTGGTACCCTTGGCTTCTAAAAGGCCTAGGCTCGCTGTTTGACGGAAGTCCTGGGAGAGGTAATTGGAATCTCCCGGCACACAAGACGAGTGCCTCCAAGCTCAATTCACGATTTCCCAGTAATTCTTGTGGTAGACAGGTGCTACATACTAAGTTCCATATGTGAGAAGGTAGCTGAACGCCTTGTCCAAAAGCATCTTACTTCTTAGAGTTGAGCACACCCTCAGTCCCTCACACTTCCACACTGCCTGCAGAGTGAGTTTCACACGTCTTCACCAGAGACGATTGCCAGAGGCTTCTGAGTACAATTTAACAATGCAGACCTGGAGGGTATCTCCAGGTGCAGTAGAGTGGTAATCTTGGAACCTCCTGACTCAGAGTACTGCTACCTTCTCACTGCCATAGGAATGCAGCTAGTTGACAGCTGGCTTCAAGACATGCTTCCCTGTGAGAGCTGAGGACAGGGCAGAACCCTCCCGCATCCTGCCTGACTGTAGGAGTAGCTGCTAACATCCTTATATTAGTGGCTGGGAGAGGTTGCGGGAAAAGCATGTGTGAGCACTGGGCCTGAACTCCCTTGTATCTGATATGAATACAGCGATTTCCAAAGGCCTTCTTCAATCACAGTGTAGCTAGGTTCCAACTCCCATGTCCGAGTGGTTAGCAGACATCTGCCTCCCATGCATATACACTTCTGAGAGTTGAGCTTATGGTCTGTACCTCCACATCCAGCCTGCTGGTACCCATGGCTTCTAAAAGGCCTAGGCTCGCTGTTTGACGGAAGTGCTGGGAGAGGTAATTGGAATCTCCCGGCACACAAGACTAGTGCCTCCAAGCTCAGTTCAGCGATTTCCTAGTAATTGCTGTGGTAGACTGGTGCTACATACTAAGTTCCATACGTGAGAGGATAGCTGAACGCCTTGTCCAAAACCATCTTACTTCTGAGAGTTGAGCTCAGCCTCAGTCCCTCACAGTTCCACACTGCCTGCAGAGTGATTTTCGCAGGTCTTCAGCAGAGACGTTTGCCAGAGGCTTCTGAGACGCAGGGTAACAATGCAGACCTGGAGGGTATCCCCAGGTGCAGTAGACTGGCAATCTTGGAACCTCCTGACTCAGAATACTGCTACCTTCTCACTGCCATAGGAATGCAGCTAGTTGACAGCTGGCTTCAAGACATGCTTCCCTGTGAGAGCTGAGGACAGGGAAGTACCCTCCCGCATGCTGCCAAACTGTAGGAGTAGCTGCTAACATCCTAATGTTAGTGGCTGGGAGAGGTTGCGGGAAAAGCATGTGTGAGCACTGGGCCTGAACTCCCGTGTATCTGAGTTGAATACAGCGATTTCCAACGACATTCCTCAACCAGAGTGTAGCTAGGTTCCAAATCCCATGTACGAGCGGGTAGCAGACATCTGCCTCCCATGCATACACACTTCTGAGAGTTGAGCTTAAGGCCTGTACCTCCACATCCAGCCTGCTGGTACCCTTGGCTTCTAAAAGGCCTAGGCTCGCTGTTTGACGGAAGTGCTGGGAGAGGTAATTGGAATCTCCCGGCACACAAGACGAGTGCCTCCAAGCTCAATTCACGATTTCCCAGTAATTCTTGTGGTAGACAGGTGCTACATACTAAGTTCCATATGTGAGAAGGTAGCTGAACGCTTTGTCCAAAAGCATCTTACTTCTTAGAGTTGAGCACACCCTCAGTCCCTCACACTTCCACACTGCCTGCAGAGTGAGTTTCACACGTCTTCACCAGAGACGATTGCCAGAGGCTTCTGAGTACAAGTTAACAATGCAGACCTGGAGGGTATCTCCAGGTGCAGTAGAGTGGTAATCTTGGAACCTCCTGACTCAGAGTACTGCTACCTTCTCACTGCCATAGGAATGCAGCTAGTTGACAGCTGGTTTCAAGACATGATTCCCTGTGAGAGCTGAGGACAGGGCAGAATTCTCCCGCATCCTGCCTGACGGTAGGAGTAGCTGCTAACATCCTTATGTTAGTGGCTGGGAGAGATTGCGGGAAAAGCATGTGTGAGCACTGGGCCTGAACTCCCGTGTATCTGAGTTGAATACAGCGATTTCCAATGGCCTTCTTCAATCACAGTGTAGCTAGGTTCCAACTCCCATGTCCGAGTGGGTAGCAGACATCTGCCTCCCATGCATATACACTTCTTAGAGTTGAGCTTATGGCCTGTACCTCCACATTCAGCCTGCTGGTACCCTTGGCTTCTAAAAGGCCTAGGCTCGCTGTTTGACGGAAGTGCTGGGAGAGGTAATTGGAATCACCCGGCACACAAGACTAGTGCCTCCAAGCTCAGTTCAGCGATTTCCTAGTAATTCCTGTGGTAGACTGGTGCTACATACTAAGTTCCATACGTGAGAGGGTAGCTGAACGCCTTGTCCAAAACCATCTTACTTCTGAGAGTTGACCTCAGCCTCAGTCCCTCACAGTTCCACACTGCCTGCAGAGTGAGTTTCGCAGGTCTTCAGCAGAGACGTTTGCCAGAGGCTTCTGAGACGCAGGGTAACAATGCAGACCTGGAGGGTATCCCCAGGTGCAGTCGACTGGTAATCTTGGAACCTCCTGACTCAGAATACTGCTACCTTCTCACTGCCGTAGGAATGCAGCTAGTTGACAGCTAGCTGGCTTCAAGACATGCTTCCCTGAGAGAGCTGAGGACAGGGCATAACCCTCACGCATCCTGCCTGACTGTAGGAGTAGCTACTAACATCCTTATGTTAGTGGCTGGGAGAGTTTGCGCGAAAAGCATGTGTGAGCACTGGGCCTGAACTCCCGTGTATCTGAGTTGAATACAGCGATTTCCAACGGCTTTCCTCAACCAGAGTGTAGCTAGGTTCCAAATCCCATGTACGAGCGGGTAGCAGACATCTGCCTCCCATGCATACACACTTCTGAGAGTTGAGCTTATGGCCTGTACCTCCACATCCAGCCTGCTGGTACCCTTAGCTTCTAAAAGGCCTAGGCTCGCTGTTTGACGGAAGTGCTGGGAGAGGTAATTGGAATCACCCGGCACACAAGACTAGTGCCTCCAAGCTCAGTTCAGCGATTTTCTAGTAATTCCTGTGGTAGACTGGTGCTACATACTAAGTTCCATACGTGAGAGGGTAGCTGAACGCCTTGTCCAAAACCATCTTACTTCTGAGAGTTGAGCTCACCCTCAGTCCCTCACTTTCCACACTGCCTGCAGAGTGAGTTTCGCAGGTCTTCAGCAGAGACGTTTGTCAGAGGCTTCTGAGACGCATGGTAACAATGCAGACCTGGAGGGTATCCCCAGGTGCAGTCGACTGGTAATCTTGGAACCTCCTGACTCAGAATACTGCTACATTCTCACTGCCATAGGAATGCAGCTAGTTGACAGCTGGCTTCAAGACATGCTTCCCTGTGAGAGCTGAGGACAGGGCAGAACCCTCCCGCATCCTGCCTGACTGTAGGAGTAGCTGCTAACATCCTAATGTTAGTGGCTGGGAGAGGTTGCGGGAAAAGCATGTGTGAGCACTCGGCCTGAACTCCCGTGTATCTGAGTTGAATACAGCGATTTCCAACGGCTTTCCTCAACCAGAGTGTAGCTAGGTTCCAAATCCCATGTACGAGCGGGTAGCAGACATCTGCCTCCCATGCATACACACTTCTGAGAGTTGAGCTTATGGCCTGTACCTCCACATCCAGCCTACTGGTACCCTTGGCTTCTAAAAGGCCTAGGCTCGCTGTTTGACGGAAGTGCTGGGAGAGGTAATTGGAATCTCCCGGCACACAAGACGACTGCCTCCAAGCTCAATTCACGATTGCCCAGTAATTCTTGTGGTAGACAGGTGCTACATACTAAGTTCCATATGTGAGATAGTAGCTGAACGCCTTGTCCAAAAGCATCTTACTTCTGAGAGTTGAGCCCACCCTCAGTCCCTCACAGTTCCACACTGCCTGCAGAGTGAGTTTCACACGTCTTCACCAGAGACGATTGCCAGAGGCTTCTGAGTACAAGTTAACAATGCAGACCTGGAGGGTATCTCCAGGTGCAGTAGAGTGGTAATCTTGGAACCTCCTGACTCAGAGTACTGCTACCTTCTCACTGCCATAGGAATGCAGCTAGTTGACAGCTGGCTTCAAGACATGCTTCCCTGTGAGAGCTGAGGACACGGCAGAACCCTCCCGCATCCTGCCTGAGTGTACGAGTAGCTGCTAACATCCTTATGTTAGTGGCTGGGAGAGGTTGCGGGAAAAGCATGTGTGAGCACTGGGCCTGAACTCCCGTGTATCTGAGTTGAATACAGCGATTTCCAATGGCCTTATTCAATCACAGTGTAGCTAGGTTCCAACTCCCATGTCCGAGTGGGTAGCAGACATCTGCCTCCCATGCATACACACTTCTGAGAGTTGAGCTTATGGCCTGTACCTCCACATCCAGCCTGCTGGTACCCTTGGCTTCTAAAAGGCATAGGCTCGCTGTTTGACGGAAGTGCTGGGAGAGGTAATTGGAATCACCCGGCACACAAGACTAGTGCCTCCAAGCTCAGTTCAGCGATTTCCAAGTAATTCCTGTGGTAGACTGGTGCTACATACTAAGTTCCATACGTGAGAGGGTAGCTGAACGCCTTGTCCAAAACCATCTTACTTCTGAGAGTTGAGCTCAGCCTCAGTCCCTCACAGTTCCACACTGCCTGCAGAGTGAGTTTCGCAGGTCTTCAGCAGAGACGTTTGCCAGAGGCTTCTGAGACGCAGGGTAAGAATGCAGACCTGGAGGGTATCCCCAGGTGCAGTAGACTGGTAATCTTGGAACCTCCTGACTCAGAATACTGCTACTTTCTCACTGCCATAGGAATGCAGCTAGTTGACAGCTGGCTTCAAGACATGCTTCCCTGTGAGAGCTGAGGACAGAGCAGAACCCTCCCGCATGCTGCCTGACTGTAGGAGTAGCTGCTAACATCCTAATGTTAGTGGCTTGGAGAGGTTGCGGGAAAAGCATGTGTGAGCACTCGGCCTGAACTCCCGTGTATCTGAGTTGAATACAGCGATTTCCAACGGCTTTCCTCAACCAGAGTGTAGCTAGGTTCCAAATCCCATGTACGAGCGGGTAGCAGACATCTGCCTCCTATGCATACACACTTCTGACAGTTGAGCTTATGGCCTGTACCTCCACATCCAGCCTGCTGGTACCCTTGGCTTCTAAAAGGCCTAGGCTCGCTGTTTGACGGAAGTGCTGGGAGAGGTAATTGGAATCTCCCCGCACACAAGACGAGTGCCTCCAATCTCAATTCACGATTTCCCAGTAATTCTTGTGGTAGACAGGTGCTACATACTAAGTTCCATATGTGAGAAGGTAGCTGAACGCCTTGTCCAAAAGCATCTTACTTCTGAGAGTTGAGCCCACCCTCAGTCCCTCACAGTTCCACACTGCCTGCAGAGTGAGTTTCACACGTCTTCACCAGAGACGATTGCCAGAGGCTTCTGAGTACAAGTTAACAATGCAGACATGTAGGGTACCTCCAGGTGCAGTAGAGTGGTAATCTTGGAACCTCCTGACTCAGAGTACTGCTACCTTCTCACTGCCATAGGAATGCAGCTAGTTGACAGCTGGCTTCAATACATGCTTCCCTGTGAGAGCTGAGGACAGGGCAGATCCCTCCCGCATCCTGCCTGAGTGTACGAGTAGCTGCTAACATCCTTATGTTAGTGGATGGGAGAGGTTGCGGGAAAAGCATGTGTGAGCACTGGGCCTGAACTCCCGTGTATCTGAGTTGAATACAGCGATTTCCAATGGCCTTCTTCAATCACAATATACCAAGGTTCCAACTCCTATGTCTGAGTGGGTAGCAGACATCTGCTTCCCATGCATACACACTTCTGAGAGTTGAGCTTATGGCCTGTACCTCCACATCCAGCCTGCTGGTACCCTTGGCTTCTAAAAGGCCTAGGCTCGCTGTTTGACGTAAGTGCTTGGAGAGGTAATTGGAATCTCCCGGCACACAAGACGAGTGCCTCCAAGCTCAATTCACGATTTCCCAGTAATTCTTGTGGTAGACAGGTGCTATATACTAAGTTCCATATGTGAGAAGGTAGCTGAACTCCTTGTCCAAAAGCATCTTACTTCTGACAGTTGAGCTCACCCTCAGTCCCTCACAGTTCCACACTGTCTGCAGAGTGAGTTTCGCAGGTCTTCAGCAGAGACGTTTGCCATAGGCTTCTGAGACGCAGGGTAACAATGCAGACCTGGAGGTTATCCCCAGGTGCAGTAGACTGCTAATCTTGGAACCTCCTGACTCAGAATACTGCTACATTCTCACTGCCATAGGAATGCAGCTAGTTGACAGCTGGCTTCAAGACATGCTTCCCTGTGAGAGCTTAGGACAGGGCAGAACCCTCTCGCATGCTGCCTGACTGTAGGAGTAGCTGCTAACATCCTAATGTTAGTGGCTGGGAGAGGTTGCGGGAAAAGCATGTGTGAGCACTGGGCCTGAACTCCCGTGTATCTGAGTTGAATACAGCGATTTCCAACGACTTTCCTCAACCAGAGTGTAGCTAGGTTCCAAATCCCATGTACGAGCGGGTAGCAGACATCTGCCTCCCATGCATACACACTTCTGAGAGTTGAGCTTATGGCCTGTACCTCCACATCCAGCCTGCTGGTACTCTTGGCTTCTAAAAGGCCTAGGCTCGGTGTTTGACGGAAGTGCTGGGAGAGGTAATTGGAATCTCCCGGCACACAAGACGAGTGCCTCCAAGCTCAATTCACGATTTCCCAGTAATTCTTGTGGTAGACAGGTGCTACATACTAAGTTCCATATGTGAGATGGTAGCTGAACGCCTTGTCCAAAAGCATCTTACTTCTGAGAGTTGAGCACACCCTCAGTCCCTCACACTTCCACACTGCCTGCAGAGTGAGTTTCACACGTCTTCACCAGAGACGATTGCCAGAGGCTTCTGAGTACAAGTTAACAATGCAGACCTGGAGGGTATCTCCAGGTGCAGTAGAGTGGTAATCTTGGAACCTCCTGACTCAGAGTACTGCTACCTTCTCACTGCCATAGGAATGCAGCTAGTTGACAGCTGGCTTCAAGACATGCTTCCCTGTGAGAGCTGAGGACAGGGCAGAACCCTCCCGCATCCTGCCTGACTGTAGGAGTAGCCGCTAACATCCTTATGTTAGTGGCTGGGAGAGGTTGCGGGAAAAGCATGTGTGAGCACTGGGCCTGAACTCCCGTGTATCTGAGTTGAATACAGCGATTTCCAATGGCCTTCTTCAATCACAGTGTAGCTAGGTTCCAACTCCCATGTCCGAGTGGGTAGCAGACATCTGCCTCCCATGCATATACACTTCTGAGAGTTGAGTTTATGGCCTGTACCTCCACATCCAGCCTGCTGGTACCCTTGGCTTCTAAAAGGCCTAGGCTCGCTGTTTGACGGAAGTGCTGGGAGAGGTAATTGGAATCACCCGGCACACAAGACTAGTGCCTCCCAGCTCAGTTCAGCGATTTCCTAGTAATTCCTGTGGTAGACTGGTGCTACATACTAAGTTCCATACGTGAGAGGGTAGCTGAACGCCTTGTCCAAAACCATCTTACTTCTGAGAGTTGAGCTCACCCTCAGTCCCTCACAGTTCCACACTGCCTGCAGAGTGAGTTTCGCAGGTCTTCAGCAAAGACGTTTGCCAGAGGCTTCTGAGACGGAAGGTAACAATGCAGACCTGGAGGGTATCCCCAGGTGCAGTAGACTGGTAATCTTGGAACCTCCTGAATCATAGTACTGCTACCTTCTCACTGCCATAGGAATGCAGGTAGTTGACAGCTGGCTTCAAGACATGCTTCCCTGAGAGAGCTGAGGACAGGGCAGAACCCTCCCGCATCCTGCCTGACTGTAGGAGTAGCTGCTAACATCCTAATGTTAGTGGCTGGGAGAGGTTGCGGGAAAAGCATGTGTGAGCACTCGGCCTGAACTCCCGTGTATCTGAGTTGAATACAGCGATTTCCAACGACTTTCCTCAACCAGAGTGTAGCTAGGTTCCAAATCCCATGTACGAGCGGGTAGCAGACATCTGCCTCCCATGCATACACACTTCTGAGAGTTGAGCTTATGGCTTGTACCTCCACATCCAGCCTGCTGGTACCCTTGGCTTCTAAAAGGCCTAGGCTCGCTGTTTGACGGAAGTGCTGGGAGAGGTAATTGGAATCTCCCGGCACACAAGACGAGTGCCTCCAAGCTCAATTCACGATTTCCCAGTAATTCTTGTGGTAGACAGGTGCTACATACTAAGTTCCATATGTGAGAAGGTAGCTGAACGCCTTGTCCAAAAGCATCTTACTTCTGAGAGTTGAGCCCACCCTCAGTCCATCACAGTTCCACACTGCCTGCAGAGTGAGTTTCACACGTCTTCACCAGAGACGATTGCCAGAGGCTTCTGAGTACAAGTTAACAATGCAGACCTGGAGGGTATCTCCAGTTGCAGTAGAGTGGTAATCTTGGAAACTCCTGACTCAGAGTACTGCTACATTCTCACTGCCATAGGAATGCAGCTAGTTGACAGCTGGCTTCAAGACATGCTTCCCTGTGAGAGCTGAGGACAGGGCAGAACCCTCCCGCATCCTGCCTGACTGTAGGAGTAGCTGCTAACATCCTTATGTTAGTGGCTGGGAGAGGTTGCGGGAAAAGCATGTGTGAGCACTGGGCCTGAACTCCCGTGTATCTGAGTTGAATACAGCGATTTCCAATGGCCTCCTTCAATCACAGTGTAGCTAGGTTATAACTCCCATGTCCGAGTGGATAGCAGACATCTGCCTCCCATGCATACACACTTCTGAGAGTTGAGTTTATGGCCTGTACCTCCACATCCAGCCTGCTGGTACCCTTGGCTTCTAAAAGGCCTAGGCTCGCTGTTTGACGGAAGTGCTGTGAGAGGTAATTGGAATCACCCTGCACACAAGACTAGTGCCTCCAAGCTCAGTTCAGCGATTTCTTAGTAATAACTGTGGTAGACTGGTGCTACATACTAAGTTCCATACGTGAGAGGGTAGCTGAACGCCTTGTCCAAAACCATCTTACTTCTGAGATTTGAGCTCACCCTCAGTCCCTCACAGTTCCACACTGCCTGCAGAGTGAGTTTCGCAGGTCTTCAGCAGAGACGTTTGCCAGAGGCTTCTGAGACGCAGGGTAACAATGCAGACCTGGAGGGTATCCCCAGGTGCAGTCGACTGGAAATCTTGGAACCTCCTGACTCAGAATACTGCTACCTTCTCACTGACATAGGAATGCAGCTAGTTGACAGCTAGCTGGCTTCAAGACATGCTTCCCTGAGAGAGCTGAGGACAGGGCAGAACCCTCCCGCATGCTGCCTGACTGTAGGAGTAGCTGCTAACATCCTAATGTTAGTGGCTGGGAGAGGTTGCGGGAAAAGCATGTGTGAGCACTGGGCCTGAACTCCCGTGTATCTGAGTTGAATACAGCGATTTCCAACGGCTTTCCTCAACCAGAGTGTAGCTAGGTTCCAAATCCCATGTACGAGCGGGTAGCAGATATCTGCCTCCCATGCATACACACTTCTGAGAGTTGAGCTTATGGCCTGTACCTCCACATCCAGCCTGCTGGTACACTTGGCTTCCAAAAGGCCTAGGCTCGATGTTTGACGGAAGTGCTGGGAGAGGTAATTGGAATCTCCCGGCACACAAGACGAGTGCCTCCAAGCTCAATTCACGATTTCCCAGTAATTCTTGTGGTAGACAGGTGCTACATACTAAGTTCCATATGTGAGATGGTAGCTGAACGCCTTGTCCAAAAGCATCTTACTTCTGAGAATTGAGCCCACCCTCAGTCCCTCACAGTTCCACACTGCCTGCAGAGTGAGTTTCACACGTCTTCACCAGAGACGATTGCCAGAGGCTTCTGAGTACAAGTTAACAATGCAGACCTGGAGGGTATCTCCAAGTGCAGTAGAGTGGTAATCTTGGAACCTCCTGACTCAGAGTACTGCTACCTTCTCACTGCCATAGGAATGCAGCTAGTTGACAGCTGGCTTCAAGACATGCTTCCCTGTGAGAGCTGAGGACAGGGCAGAACCCTCCCGCATGCTGCCTGACTGTAGGAGTAGCTGCTAACATCCTTATGTTAGTGGCTGGGAGAGGTTGCGGGAAAAGCATGTGTGAGCACTGGGCCTGAACTCCCGTGTATCTGAGTTGAATACAGCGATTTCCAATGGCCTTCTTCAATCACAGTATAGCTAGGTTCCAACTCCCATGTCCGAGTGGGTAGCAGACATCTGCCTCCCATGCATACACACTTCTGAGAGTTGAGCTTATGGCCTGTACCTCCACATCCAGCCTGCTGGTAGCCTTGGCTTCTAAAAGGCCTAGGCTCGCTGTTTGACGGAAGTCCTGGGAGAGGTAATTGGAATCTCCCGGCACAGAAGACGAGTGCCTCCAAGCTCAATTCACGATTGCCCAGTAATTCTTGTGGTAGACAGGTGCTACATACAAAGTTCCATATGTGAGAAGGTAGCTGAACGCCTTGTCCAAAAGCATCTTACTTCTTAGAGTTGAGCACACCCTCAGTCCCTCACACTTCCACACTGCCTGCAGAGTGAGTTTCACACGTCTTCACCAGAGACGATTGCCAGAGTCTTCTGAGTACAAGTTAACAATGCAGACCTGGAGGGTATCTCCAGGTGCAGTAGAGTGGTAATCTTGGAACCTCCTGACTCAGAGTACTGCTACCTTCTCACTGCCATAGGAATGCAGCTAGTTGACAGCTGGCTTCAAGACATGCTTCCCTGTGAGAGCTGAGGACAGGGCAGAACCCTCCCGCATCCTGCCTGACTGTAGGAGTAGCTGCTAACATCCTTATGTTAGTGGCTGGGAGAGGTTGCGGGAAAAGCATGTGTGAGCACTGGGCCTGAACTCCCATGTATCTGAGTTGAATACAGCGATTTCCAATGGCCTTCTTCAATCACAGTGTAGCTAGGTTCCAACTTCCACGTCCGAGTGGATAGCAGACATCTGCCTCCCATGCATACACACTTCTGAGAGTTGAGTTTATGGCCTGTACCTCCACATCCAGCCTGCTGGTACCCTTGGCTTCTAAAAGGCCTAGGCTCGCTGTTTGACGGAAGTGCTGGGAGAGGTAATTGGAATCACCCGGCACACAAGACTAGTGCCTCCAAGCTCAGTTCAGCAATTTCTTAGTAATTCCTGTGGTAGACTGGTGCTACATACTAAGTTCCATACGTGAGAGGGTAGCTGAACGCCTTGTCCAAAACCATCTTACTTCTGAGATTTGAGCTCACCCTCAGTCCCTCACAGTTCCACACTGCCTGCAATGTGAGTTTCGCAGGTCTTCAGCAGAGACGTTAGCCAGAGGCTTCTGAGACGCAGGGTAACAATGCAGACCTGGAGGGTATCCCCAGGTGCAGTCGACTGGTAATCTTGGAACCTCCTGACTCAGAATACTGCTACCTTCTCACTGACATAGGAATGCAGCTATTTGACAGCTAGCTGGCTTCAAGACATGCTTCCCTGAGAGAGCTGAGGACAGGGCAGAACCCTCCCGCATGCTGCCTGACTGTAGGAGTAGCTGCTAACATCCTTATGTTAGTGGCTGGGAGAGGTTGCGGGAAAAGCATGTGTGAGCACTGGGCCTGAACTCCCATGTATCTGAGTTGAATACAGCGATTTCCAATGGCCTTCTTCAATCACAGTGTAGCTAGGTTCCAACTTCCACGTCCGAGTGGATAGCAGACATCTGCCTCCCATGCATACACACTTCTGAGAGTTGAGTTTATGGCCTGTACCTCCACATCCAGCCTGCTGGTACCCTTGGCTTCTAAAAGGCCTAGGCTCGCTGTTTGACGGAAGTGCTGGGAGAGGTAATTGGAATCACCCGGCACACAAGACTAGTGCCTCCAAGCTCAGTTCAGCAATTTCTTAGTAATTCCTGTGGTAGACTGGTGCTACATACTAAGTTCCATACGTGAGAGGGTAGCAGAACGCCTTGTCCAAAACCATCTTACTTCTGAGATTTGAGCTCACCCTCAGTCCCTCACAGTTCCACACTGCCTGCAATGTGAGTTTCGCAGGTCTTCAGCAGAGACGTTAGCCAGAGGCTTCTGAGACGCAGGGTAACAATGCAGACCTGGAGGGTATCCCCAGGTGCAGTCGACTGGTAATCTTGGAACCTCCTGACTCAGAATACTGCTACCTTCTCACTGACATAGGAATGCAGCTATTTGACAGCTAGCTGGCTTCAAGACATGCTTCCCTGAGAGAGCTGAGGACAGGGCAGAACCCTCCCGCATGCTGCCTGACTGTAGGAGTAGCTGCTAACATCCTTATGTTAGTGGCTGGGAGAGGTTGCGGGAAAAGCATGTGTGAGCACTGGGCCTGAACTCCCGTGTATCTGAGTTGAATACAGCGATTTCCAATGGCCTTCTTCAATCACAGTGTAGCTAAGTTCCAACTCCCATGTCCGAGTGGGTAGCAGACATCTGCCTCCCATGCATACACACTTCTGAGAGTTGAGCTTATGGCCTGTACCTCCACATCCAGCCTGCTGGTAGCCTTGGCTTCTAAAAGGCCTAGGCTCGCTGTTTGACGGAAGTGCTGGGAGAGGTAATTGGAATCACCCGGCACACAAGACTAGTGCCTCCCAGCTCAGTTCAGCGATTTCCTAGTAATTCCTGTGGTAGACTGGTGCTACATATTAAGTTCCATACGTGAGAGGGTAGCTGAACGCCTTGTCCAAAACCATCTTACTTCTGAGAGTTGAGCTCAGCCTCAGTCCCTCACAGTTCCACACTGCCTGCAGAGTGAGTTTCACACGTCTTCACCAGAGACGATTGCCAGAGGCTTCTGAGTACAAGTTAACAATGCAGACCTGGAGGGTATCTCCAGGTGCAGTAGAGTGGTAGTCTTGGAACCTCCTGACTCAGAGTACTGCTACCTTCTCACTGCCATAGGAATGCAGCTAGTTGACAGCTGGCTTCAATACATGCTTCCTTGTGAGAGCTGAGGACAGGGCAGAAACCTCCCGCATCCTGCCTGACTGTAGGAATAGCTGCTAACATCCTTATGTTAGTGGCTGGGAGAGGTTGCGGGAAAAGCATGTGTGAGCACTGGGCCTGAACTCCCGTGTATCTGAGTTGAATACAGCGATTTCCAATGGCCTTCTTCAATCACAGTGTAGCTAGGTTCCAACTCCCATGTCCGAGTGGATAGCAGACATCTGCCTCCCATGCATACACACTTCGGAGAGTTGAGTTTATGTCCTGTACCTCCACATCCAGCCTGCTGGTACCCTTGGCTTCTAAAAGGCCTAGGCTCGCTGTTTGACGGAAGTGCTGGGAGAGGTAATTGGAATCACCCGGCACACAAGACTAGTGCCTCCAAGCTCAGTTCAGCAATTTCTTAGTAATTCCTGTGGTAGACTGGTGCTACATACTAAGTTCCATACGTGTGAGGGTAGCTGAACGCCTTGTCCAAAACCATCTTACTTCTGAGATTTGAGCTCACCCTCAGTCCCTCACAGTTCCACACTGCCTGCAGAGTGAGTTTCGCAGGTCTTCAGCAGAGACGTTAGCCAGAGGCTTCTGAGACGCAGGGTAACAATGCAGACCTGGAGGGTATCCCCAGGTGCAGTCGACTGGTAATCTTGGAACCTCCTGACTCAGAATACTGCTACCTTCTCACTGACATAGGAATGCAGCTAGTTGACAGCTAGCTGGCTTCAAGACATGCTTCCCTGAGAGAGCTGAGGACAGGGCAGAACCCTCCCGCATGCTGTCTGACTGTAGGAGTAGCTGCTAACATCCTAATGTTAGTGGCTGGGAGAGGTTGCGGGAAAAGCATGTGTGAGCACTGGGCCTGAACTCCCGTGTATCTGAGTTGAATACAGCGATTTCCAACGACTTTCCTCAACCAGAGTGTAGCTAGGTTCCAAATCCCATGTACGAGCGGGTAGCAGACATCTGCCTCCCATGCATACACACTTGTGAGTGTTGAGCTTATGGCCTGTACCTCCACATCCAGCCTGCTGGTACACTTGGCTTCTAAAAGGCCTAGGCTCGCTGTTTGATGGAAGTGCTGGGAGAGGTAATTGGAATCTCCCGGCACACAAGACGAGTGCCTCCAATCTCAATTTACGATTGCCCAGTAATTCTTGTGGTAGACAGGTGCTACATACTAAGTTCCATATGTGAGAAGGTAGCTGAACGCCTTGTCCAAAAGCATCTTACATCTGAGAGTTGAGCCCACCCTCAGTCCCTCACACTTCCACACTGCCTGCAGAGTGAGTTCACACGTCTTCACCAGAGACGATTGCCAGAGGCTTCTGAGTACAAGTTAACAATGCAGACCTGAAGGGTATCTCCAGGTGCAGTAGAGTGGTAATCTTGGAACCTCCTGACTCAGAGTACTGCTACCTTCTCACTGCCATAGGAATGCAGCTAGTTGACAGCTGGCTTCAAGACATGATTCCCTGTGAAAGCTGAGGACAGGGCAGAATTCTCCCGCATCCTGCCTGACGGTAGGAGTAGCTGCTAACATCCTTATGTTAGTGGCTGGGAGAGGTTGCGGGAAAAGCATGTGTGAGCACTGGGCCTGAACTCCCGTGTATCTGAGTTGAATACAGCGATTTCCAATGGCCTTCTTCAATCACAGTGTAGCTAGGTTCCAACTCCCATGTCCGAGTGGGTAGCAGACATCTGCCTCCCATGCATATACACTTCTGAGAGTTGAGCTTATGGCCTGTACCTCCACATCCAGCCTGCTGGTACCCTTGGCTTCTAAAAGGCCTAGGCTCGCTGTTTGACGGAAGTGCTGGGAGAGGTAATTGGAATCACCCGGCACACAAGACTAGTGCCTCCAAGCTCAGTTCAGCGATTTCCTAGTAATTCCTGTGGTAGACTGGTGCTACATACTAAGTTCCATACGTGAGAGGGTAGCTGAACGCCTTGTCCAAAACCATCTTACTTCTGAGAGTTGAGCTCACCCTCAGTCCCTCACAGTTCCACACTGCCTGCAGAGTGAGTTTCGCAGGTCTTCATCAGAGACGTTTGCCAGAGGCTTCTGAGACGCAGGGTAACAATGCAGACCTGGAGGGTATCCCCAAGTGCAGTAGACTGGTAATCTTGGAACCTCCTGACTCAGAATACTGCTACCTTCTCACTGCCATAGGAATGCAGCTAGTTGACAGCTGGCTTCAAGACATGCTTCCCTGTGAGAGCTGAGGACAGGGCAGAACCCTCCCGCATCCTACCTGACTGTAGGAGTAGCTGCTAACATCCTAATGTTAGTGGCTGGGAGAGGTTGGGGAAAAGCATGTGTGAGCACTGGGCCTGAACTCCCGTGTATCTGAGTTG
The DNA here is from genome assembly GCF_048164855.1 of Canis lupus baileyi. Taxonomy (NCBI): domain Eukaryota; kingdom Metazoa; phylum Chordata; class Mammalia; order Carnivora; family Canidae; genus Canis; species Canis lupus. Next base: position 76,957,791 of record NC_132844.1, on the reverse strand, counting down.
AATACAGCGATTTCCAACGACTTTCCTCAACCAGAGTGTAGCTAGGTTCCAAATCCCATGTACGAGCGGGTAGCAGACATCTGCCTCCCATGCATACACACTTGTGAGTGTTGAGCTTATGGCCTGTACCTCCACATACAGCCTGCTGGTACCCTTGGCTTCTAAAAGGCCTAGGCTCGCTGTTTGACGGAAGTGCTGGGAGAGGTAATTGGAATCTCCCGGCACACAAGACGAGTGCCTCCAAGCTCAATTCACGATTTCCCAGTAATTCTTGTGGTAGATAGGTGCTACATACTAAGTTCCATATGTGAGAAGGTAGCTGAACGCCTTGTCCAAAAGCATCTTACTTCTGAGAGTTGAGCACACCGTCAGTCCCTCACACTTCCACACTGCCTGCAGAGTGAGTTTCACACGTCTTCACCAGAGACGATTGCCAGAGGCTTCTGAGTACAAGTAAACAATGCAGACCTGGAGGGTATCTCCAGGTGCAGTAGAGTGGTAATCTTGGAACCTCCTGACTCAGAGTACTGCTACCTTCTCACTGCCATAGGAATGCAGCTAGTTGACAGCTGGATTCAAGACATGATTCCCTGTGAGAGCTGAGGACAGGGCAGAATTCTCCCGCATCCTGCCTGACTGTAGGAGTAGCTGCTAACATCCTTATGTTAGTGGCTGGGAGAGGTTGCGGGAAAAGCATGTGTGAGCACTGGGCCTGAACTCCCGTGTATCTGAGTTGAATACAGCGATTTCCAATGGCCTTCTTCAATCACAGTGTAGCTAGGTTCCAACTCCCATGTCCGAGTGGGTAGCAGACGTCTGCCTCCCATGCATATACACTTCTGAGAGTTGAGCTTATGGCCTGTACCTCCACATCCAGCCTGCTGGTACCCTTGGCTTCTAAAAGGCCTAGGCTCGCTGTTTGACGGAAGTGCTGGGAGAGGTAATTGGAATCACCCGGCACACAAGACTAGTGCCTCCAAGCTCAGTTCAGCGATTTCCTAGTAATTCCTGTGGTAGACTGGTGCTACATACTAAGTTCCATACGTGAGAGGGTAGCTGAACACCTTGTCCAAAACCATCTTACTTCTGAGAGTTGAGCTCACCCTCAGTCCCTCACAGTTCCACACTGCCTGCAGAGTGAGTTTCGCAGGTCTTTAGCAGAGACGTTTGCCAGAGGCTTTTGAGACGCAGGGTAACAATGCAGACTTGGAGGGTATCCCCATGTGCAGTCGACTAGTAATCTTGGAACCTCCTGACTCAGAATACTGCTACCTTCTCACTGCCATAGGAATGCAGCTAGTTGACAGCTAGCTGGCTTCAAGACATGCTTCCCTGAGAGAGCTGAGGACAGGGCAGAACCCTCCCGCATGCTGCCTGACTGTAGGAGTAGCTGCTAACATCCTAATGTTAGTGGCTGGGAGAGGTTGCGGGAAAAGCATGTGTGAGCACTGGGCCTGAACTCCCGTGTATCTGAGTTGAATACAGCGATTTCCAACGGATTTCCTCAACCAGAGTGTAGCTAGGTTCCAAATCCCATGTACGAGCGTGTAGCAGACATCTGCCTCCCATGCATACACACTTCTGAGAGTTGAGCTTATGGCCTGTACCTCCACATCCAGCCTGCTGGTACCCTTGGCTTCTAAAAGGCCTAGTCTCGCTGTTTGACGGAAGTGCTGGGAGAGGTAATTGGAATCTCCCGGCACACAAGACGAGTGCCTCCAAGCTCAATTCACGATTTCCCAGTAATTCTTGTGGTAGACAGGTGCAACATACTAAGTTCCATATGTGAGATGGTAGCTGAACGCCTTGTCCAAAAGCATCTTACTTCTGAGAGGTGAGTTCAGCCTCAGTCCCTCACAGTTCCACACTGCCTGCAGAGTGAGTTTCGCAGGTCTTCAGCAGAGACGTTTGCCAGAGGCTTCTGAGACGCAGGGTAACAATGCAGACCTGGAGGGTATCCCCAGGTGCAGTCGACTGGTAATCTTGGAACATCCTGACTCAGAATACTGCTACCTTCTCACTGCCATAGGAATGCAGCTAGTTGACAGCTAGCTGGCTTCAAGACATGCTTCCCTGAGAGAGCTGAGGACAGGGCAGAACCCTCCCGCATGCTGCCTGACTGTAGGAGTAGCTGCTAACATCCTAATTTTAGTGGCTGGGAGAGGTTGCGGGAAAAGCATGTGTGAGCACTTGGCCTGAACTCCCGTGTATCTGGGTTGAATACAGCGATTTCCAACGGCTTTCCTCAACCAGAGTGTAGCTAGGTTCCAAATCCCATGTACGAGCGGGTAGCAGACATCTGCCTCCTATGCATACACACTTCTGAGAGTTGAGCTTATGGCCTGTACCTCCACATCCAGCCTGCTGGTACCCTTGGCTTCTAAAAGGCCTAGGCTCGCTGTTTGACGGAAGTGCTTGGAGAGGTAATTGGAATCTCCCGGCACACAAGACGAGTGCCTCCAAGCTCAATTCACGATTTCCCAGTAATTCTTGTGGTAGACAGGTGCTATATACTAAGTTCCATATGTGAGAAGGTAGCTGAACGCCTTGTCCAAAAGCATCTTACTTCTGAGAGTTGAGCTCACCCTCAGTCCCTCACAGTTCCACACTGTCTCCAGAGTGAGTTTCGCAGGTCTTCAGCAGAGACGTTTGCCATAGGCTTCTGAGACGCAGGGTAACAATGCAGACCTGGAGGTTATCCCCAGGTGCAGTAGACTGGTAATCTTGGAACCTCCTGACTCAGAATACTGCTACCTTCTCACTGCCATAGGAATGCAGCTACTTGACAGCTGGCTTCAAGACATGCTTCCCTGTGAGATCTTAGGACAGGGCAGAACCCTCTCGCATGCTGCCTGACTGTAGGAGTAGCTGCTAACATCCTAATGTTAGTGGCTGGGAGAGGTTGCGGGAAAAGCATGTGTGATCACTCGGCCTGAACTCCCGTGTATCTGAGTTGAATACAGCGATTTCCAACGGCTTTCCTCAACCAGAGTGTAGCTAGGTTCCAAATCCCATGTACGAGCGGGTAGCAGACATCTGCCTCCCATGCATACACACTTCTGAGAGTTGAGCTTATGGCCTGTACCTCCACATCCAGCCTGCTGGTACCCTTGGCTTCTAAAAGGCCTAGGCTCGCTGTTTGACGGAAGTGCTGGGAGAGGTAATTGGAATCTCCCGGCACACAAGACGAGTGCCTCCAAGCTCAATCCACGATTTCCCAGTAATTCTTGTGGTAGACAGGTGCTACATACTAAGTTCCATATGTGAGAAGGTAGCTGAACGCCTTGTCCAAAAGCATCTTACTTCTGAGAGTTGAGCCCACCCTCAGTCCCTCACAGTTCCACACTGCCTGCAGAGTGAGTTTCACACGTCTTCACCAGAGACGATTGCCAGAGGCTTCTGAGTACAAGTTAACAATGCAGACCTGGAGGGTATCTCCAGGTGCAGTAGAGTGGTAATCTTGGAACCTCCTGACTCAGAGTACTGCTACCTTCTCACTGCCTTAGGAATGCAGCTAGTTGACAGCTGGCTTCAAGACATGCTTCCCTGTGAGAGCTGAGGACAGGGCAGAACCCTCCCGCATCCTGCCTGACTGTAGGAGTAGCTGCTAACATCCTTATGTTACTGGCTGGGAGAGGTTGCGGGAAGAGCATGTGTGAGCACTGGGCCTGAACTCCCGTGTATCTGAGTTGAATACAGCGATTTCCAATGGCCTTCTTCAATCACAGTGTAGCTAGGTTCCAACTCCCATGTCCGAGTGGGTAGCAGACATCTGCCTCCCATGCATACACACTTCTGAGAGTTGAGCTTATGGCCTGTACCTCCACATCCAGCCTGCTGGTACCCTTGGCTTCTAAAAGGCCTAGGCTCGCTGTTTGACGGAAGTGCTGGGAGAGGTAATTGGAATCACCCGGCACACAAGACTAGTGCCTCCAAGCTCAGTTCAGCGATTTCCTAGTAATTCCTGTGGTAGACTGGTGCTACATACTAAGTTCCATACATGAGAGGGTAGCTGAACGCCTTGTCCAAAACCATCTTACTTCTGAGAGTTGAGCTCAGCCTCAGTCCCTCACAGTTCCACACTGCCTGCAGAGTGAGTTTCGCAGGTCTTCAGCAGAGACGTTTGCCAGAGGCTTCTGAGACGCAGGGTAACAATGCAGACCTGGAGGGTATCCCCAGGTGCAGTCGACTGGTAATCTTGGAAAATCCTGACTCAGAATACTGCTACCTTCTCACTGCCATAGGAATGCAGCTAGTTGACAGCTGGCTTCAAGACATGCTTCCCTGTGAGACCTGAGGACAGGGCAGAACCCTCCCGCATGCTGCCTGACTGTAGGAGTAGCTGCTAACATCCTTATGTTAGTGGCTGGGAGAGGTTGCGGGAAAAGCATGTGTGAGCACTGGGCCTGAACTCCCGTGTATCTGAGTTGAACAGCGATTTCCAACGGCTTTCCTCAACCAGAGTGTAGCTAGGTTCCAAATCCCATGTACGAGCAGGTAGCAGACATCTGCCTCCCATGCATACACACTTCTGAGAGTTGAGCTTATGGCCTGTACCTCCACATCCAGCCTGCTGGTACCCTTGGCTTCTAAAAGGCCTAGGCTCGCTGTTTGACGGAAGTGCTGGGAGAGGTAATTGGAATCTCCCGGCACACAAGACGAGTGCCTCCAAGCTCAATTCACGATTTCCCAGTAATTCTTGTGGTAGACAGGTGCTACATACTAAGTTCCATATGTGAGAAGGTAGCTGAACGCCTTGTCCAAAAGCATCTTACTTCTGAGATTTGAGCACACCCTCAGTCCCTCACACTTCCACACTGCCTGCAGAGTGAGTTTCGCAGGTCTTCACCAGACACGATTGCCAGAGGCTTCTGAGTACAAGTTAACAATGCAGACCTGGAGGGTATCTCCATGTGCAGTAGAGTGGTAATCTTGGAACCTCCTGACTCAGAGTACTGCTACCTTCTCACTGCCATAGGAATGCAGCTAGTTGACAGCTGGCTTCAAGACATGCTTCCCTGTGAGAGCTGAGGACAGGGCAGAACCCTCCCGCATCCTGCCTGACTGTAGGAGTAGCTGCTAACATCTAATGTTAGTGGCTGGGAGAGGTTACGGGAAAAGCATGTGTGAGCACTGGGCCTGAACTCCCGTGTATCTGAGTTGAATACAGCGATTTCCAATGGCCTTCTTCAATCATAGCTAGGTTCCAAATCCCATGTCCGAGTGGGTAGCAGACATCTGCCTCCCATGCATACACACTTCTGAGAGTTGAGCTTATGGCCTGTACCTCCACATCCAGCCTGCTGGTACCCTTGGCTTCTAAAAGGCCTAGGCTCGCTGTTTGACGGAAGTGCTGGGAGAGGTAATTGGAATCACCCGGCACACAAGACTAGTGCCTCCAAGCTCAGTTCAGCGATTTCCTAGTAATTCCTGTGGTAGACTGGTGCTACATACTAAGTTCCATACGTGAGAGGGTAGCTGAACGCCTTGTCCAAAACCATCTTACTTCTGAGAGTTGAGCTCAGCCTCAGTCCCTCACAGTTCCACACTGCCTGCAGAGTGAGTTTCGCAGGTCTTCAGCAGAGACGTTTGCCAGAGGCTTCTGAGACGCAGGGTAACACTGCAGACCTGGAGGGTATCCCCAGGTGCAGTCGACTGGTAATCTTGGAACCTCCTGATTCAGAATACTGCTACCTTCTCACTGCCATAGGAATGCAGCTAGTTGACAGCTGGCTTCAAGACATGCTTCCCTGTGAGAGCTTAGGACAGGGCAGAACCCTCCCGCATGCTGCCTGACTGTAGGAGTAGCTGCTAACATCCTAATGTTAGTGGCTGGGAGAGGCTGCGGGAAAAGCATGTGTGAGCACTGGGCCTGAACTCCCGTGTATCTGAGTTGAATACAGCGATTTCCAACGGCTTTCCTCAACCAGAGTGTAGCTAGGTTCCAAATCCCATGTACGAGCGGGTAGCAGACATCTGCCTCCCATGCATACACAGTTCTGAGAGTTGAGCTTATGGCCTGTACCTCCACAGCCAGCCTGCTGGTACCCTTGGCTTCTAAAAGGCCTAGGCTCGCTGTTTGACGGAAGTGCTGGGAGAGGTAATTGGAATCTCCGGGCACACAAGACGAGTGCCTCCAAGCTCAATTCACGATTTCCCAGTACTTCTTGTGGTAGACAGGTGCTACATACTAAGTTCCATATGTGAGATGGTAGCTGAACGCCTTGTCTAAAAGCATCTTACTTCTGAGAGTTGAGCCCACCCTCAGTCCCTCACAGTTCCACACTGCCTGCAGAGTGAGTTTCACACGTCTTCACCAGAGACGATTGCCAGAGGCTTCTGAGTACAAGTTAACAATGCAGACCTGGAGGGTATCTCCAGGTGCAGTAGAGTGGTAATCTTGGAACCTCCTGACTCAGAGTACTGCTACCTTCTCACTGCCATAGGAATGCAGCTAGTTGACAGCTGGCTTCAAGACATGCTTCCCTGTGAGAGCTGAGGACAGGGCAGAACCCTCCCGCATCCTGCCTGACTGTAGGAGTAGCTGCTAACATCCTAATGTTAGTGGCTGGGAGAGGTTGCGGGAAAAGCATGTGTGAGCACTGGGCCTGAACTCCCGTGTATCTGAGTTGAATACAGCGATTTCCAATGGCCTTCTTCAATCACAGTGTAGCTAGGTTCCAACTCCCATGTCCGAGTGGGTAGCAGACATCTGCCTCCCATGTATACACACTTCTGAGAGTTGAGCTTATGGCCTGTACCTCCAGATCCAGCCTGCTGGTACCCTTGGCTTCTAAAACGCCTAGGCTCGCTTTTTGACGGAAGTGCTGGGAGAGGTAATTGGAATCACCCGGCACACAAGACTAGTGCCTCCAAGCTCAGTTCAGCGATTTCCTAGTAATTCCTGTGGTAGACTGGTGCTACATACTAAGTTCCATACGTGAGAGGGTAGCTGAACGCCTTGTCCAAAACCATCTTACTTCTGAGAGTTGAGCTCAGCCTCAGTCCCTCACAATTCCACACTGCCTGCAGAGTGGGTTTCACAGGTCTTCAGCAGAGACGTTTGCCAGAGGCTTCTGAGACGCAGGGTAACAATGCAGACCTGGAGGGTATCCCCAGGTGCAGTCGACTGGTAATCTTGGAACCTCCTGACTCAGAATACTGCTACCTTCTCACTGCCATAGGAATGCAGCTAGTTGACAGCTGGCTTCAAGACATGCTTCCCTGTGAGAGCTGAGGACAGGGCAGAACCCTCCCGCATGCTGCCTGACTGTAGGAGTAGCTGCTAACATCCTTATGTTAGTGGCTGGGAGAGGTTGCGGGAAAAGCATGTGTGAGCACTGGGCCTGAACTCCCGTGTATCTGAGTTGAATACAGCGATTTCCAACGGCTTTCCTCAACCAGAGTGTAGCTAGTTTCTAAATCCCATGTACGAGCGGGTAGCAGACATCTGCCTCCCATGCATACACACTTCTGAGAGTTGAGCTTATGGCCTGTACCTCCACATCCAGCCTGCTGGTACCCTTGGCTTCTAAAAGGCCTAGGCTCGCTGTTTGACGGAAGTGCTGGGAGAGGTAATTGGAATCTCCCGGCACACAAGACGAGTGCCTCCAAGCTCAATTCACGATTTCCCAGTAATTCTTGTGGTAGACAGGTGCTACATACTAAGTTCCATATGTGAGAAGGTAGCTGAACGCCCTGTCCAAAAGTATCTTACTTCTGAGATTTGAGCACACCCTCAGTCCCTCACACTTCCACACTGCCTGCAGAGTGAGTTTCACACGTCTTCACCAGAGACGATTGCCAGAGGCTTCTGAGTACAAGTTAACAATGCAGACCTGGAGGGTATCTCCAGGTTCAGTAGAGTGGTAATCTTGGAACCTCCTGACTCAGAGTACTGCTACCTTCTCACTGCCATAGGAATGCAGCTAGTTGACAGCTGGCTTCAAGACATGCTTCCCTGTGAGAGCTGAGGACAGGGCAGAACCCTCCCGCATCCTGCCTGACTGTAGGTGTAGCTGCTAACATCCTTATGTTAGTGGCTGGGAGAGGTTGCGTGAAAAGCATGTGTGAGCACTGGGCCTGAACTTCCGTGTATCTGAGTTGAATACAGCGATTTCCAATGGCCTTCTTCAATCACAGTGTAGCTAGGTTCCAACTCCCATGTCCGAGTGGGTAGCAGACATCTGCCTCCCATGCATACACACTTCTGAGAGTTGAGCTTATAGCCTGTACCTCCACATCCAGCCTGCTGGTACCCTTGGCTTCTAAAAGGCCTAGGCTCGCTGTTTGACGGAAGTGCTGGGAGAGGTAATTGGAATCTCCCGGCACACAAGACGAGTGCCTCCAAGCTCAATTCACGATTTCCCAGTAATTCTTGTGGTAGACAGGTGCTACATACTAAGTTCCATATGTGAGAAGGTAGCTGAACGCCTTGTCCAAAAGCATCTTACTTCTGAGATTTGAGCACACCCTCAGTCCCTCACACTTCCACACTGCCTGCAGAGTGAGTTTCACACGTCTTCACCAGAGACGATTGCCAGAGGCTTCTGAGTACAAGTTAACAATGCAGACCTGGAGGGAATCTCCAGGTGCAGTAGAGTGGTAATCTTGGAACCTCCTGACTCAGAGTACTGCTACCTTCTCACTGCCATAGGAATGCAGCTAGTTGACAGCTGGCTTCAAGACATGCTTCCCTGTGAGAGCTGAGGACAGGGCAGAACCCTCCCGCATCCTGCCTGACTGTAGGAGTAGCTGCTAACATCCTTATGTTACTGGCTGGGAGAGGTTGCGGGAAGAGCATGTGTGAGCACTGGGCCTGAACTCCCGTGTATCTGAGTTGAATACAGCGATTTCCAATGGCCTTCTTCAATCACAGTGTAGCTAGGTTCCAACTCCCATGTCCGAGTGGGTAGCAGACATCTGCCTCCCATGCATACACACTTCTGAGAGTTGAGCTTATGGCCTGTACCTCCACATCCAGCCTGCTGGTACCCTTGGCTTCTAAAAGGCCTAGGCTCGCTGTTTGACGGAAGTGCTGGGAGAGGTAATTGGAATCACCCGGCACACAAGACTAGTGCCTCCAAGCTCAGTTCAGCGATTTCCTAGTAATTCCTGTGGTAGACTGGTGCTACATACTAAGTTCCATACATGAGAGGGTAGCTGAACGCCTTGTCCAAAACCATCTTACTTCTGAGAGTTGAGCTCAGCCTCAGTCCCTCACAGTTCCACACTGCCTGCAGAGTGAGTTTCGCAGGTCTTCAGCAGAGACGTTTGCCAGAGGCTTCTGAGACGCAGGGTAACAATGCAGACCTGGAGGGTATCCCCAGGTGCAGTCGACTGGTAATCTTGGAAAATCCTGACTCAGAATACTGCTACCTTCTCACTGCCATAGGAATGCAGCTAGTTGACAGCTGGCTTCAAGACATGCTTCCCTGTGAGACCTGAGGACAGGGCAGAACCCTCCCGCATGCTGCCTGACTGTAGGAGTAGCTGCTAACATCCTTATGTTAGTGGCTGGGAGAGGTTGCGGGAAAAGCATGTGTGAGCACTGGGCCTGAACTCCCGTGTATCTGAGTTGAACAGCGATTTCCAACGGCTTTCCTCAACCAGAGTGTAGCTAGGTTCCATATCCCATGTACGAGCGGGTAGCAGACATCTGCCTCCCATGCATACACACTTCTGAGAGTTGAGCTTATGGCCTGTACCTCCACATCCAGCCTGCTGGTACCCTTGGCTTCTAAAAGGCCTAGGCTCGCTGTTTGACGGAAGTGCTGGGAGAGGTAATTGGAATCTCCCGGCACACAAGACGAGTGCCTCCAAGCTCAATTCACGATTTCCCAGTAATTCTTGTGGTAGACAGGTGCTACATACTAAGTTCCATATGTGAGAAGGTAGCTGAACGCCTTGTCCAAAAGCATCTTACTTCTGAGATTTGAGCACACCCTCAGTCCCTCACACTTCCACACTGCCTGCAGAGTGAGTTTCGCAGGTCTTCACCAGACACGATTGCCAGAGGCTTCTGAGTACAAGTTAACAATGCAGACCTGGAGGGTATCTCCATGTGCAGTAGAGTGGTAATCTTGGAACCTCCTGACTCAGAGTACTGCTACCTTCTCACTGCCATAGGAATGCAGCTAGTTGACAGCTGGCTTCAAGACATGCTTCCCTGTGAGAGCTGAGGACAGGGCAGAACCCTCCCGCATCCTGCCTGACTGTAGGAGTAGCTGCTAACATCCTTATGTTAGTGGCTGGGAGAGGTTGCTGGAAAAGCATGTGTGAGCACTGGGCCTGAACTCCCGTGTATCTGAGTTGAATACAGCGATTTCCAATGGCCTTCTTCAATCACAGTGTAGCTAGGTTCCAACTCCCATGTCCGAATGGGTAGGAGACATCTGCCTCCCATGCATACACACTTCTGAGAGTTGAGCTTATGGCCTGTACCTCCACATCCAGCCTGCTCGTACCCTTGGCTTCTAAAAGGCCTAGGCTCGCTGTTTGACGGAAGTGCTGGGAGAGGTAATTGGAATCACCCGGCACACAAGACTAGTGCCTCGAAGCTCAGTTCAGCGATTTCCTAGTAATTCCTGTGGTAGACTGGTGCTACATACTAAGTTCCATACGTGAGAGTGTAGCTGAACGCCTTGTCCAAAACCATCTTACTTCTGAGAGTTGAGCTCAGCCTCAGTCCCTCACAGTTCCACACTGCCTGCAGAGTGAGTTTCGCAGGTCTTCAGCAGAGACGTTTGCCAGAGGCTTCTGAGACGCAGGGTAACAATGCAGACCTGGGGGGTATCCCCAGGTGTAGTCGACTGGTAATCTTAGAACCTCCTGACTCAGAATACTCCTACCTTCTCACTGCCATAGGAATGCAGCTAGTTGACAGCTGGCTTCAAGACATGCTTCCCTGTGAGAGCTTAGGACAGGGCAGAACCCTCCCGCATGCTGCCTGACTGTAGGAGTAGCTGCTAACATCCTAATGTTAGTGGCTGGGAGTGGCTGCGGGAAAAGCATGTGTGAGCACTGGGCCTGAACTCCCGTGTATCTGAGTTGAATACAGCGATTTCCAACGGCTTTCCTCAACCAGAGTGTAGCTAGGTTCCAAATCCCATGTACGAGCGGGTAGCAGACATCTGCCTCCCATGCATACACACTTCTGAGAGTTGAGCTTATGGCCTGTACCTCCACAGCCAGCCTGCTGGTACCCTTGGCTTCTAAAAGGCCTAGGCTCGCTGTTTGACGGAAGTGCTGGGAGAGGTAATTGGAATCTCCGGGCACACAAGACGAGTGCCTCCAAGCTCAATTCACGATTTCCCAGTACTTCTTGTGGTAGACAGGTGCTACATACTAAGTTCCATATGTGAGATGGTAGCTGAACGCCTTGTCTAAAAGCATCTTACTTCTGAGAGTTGAGCCCACCCTCAGTCCCTCACAGTTCCACACTGCCTGCAGAGTGAGTTTCACACGTCTTCACCAGAGACGATTGCCAGAGGCTTCTGAGTACAAGTTAACAATGCAGACCTGGAGGGTATCTCCAGGTGCAGTAGAGTGGTAATCTTGGAACCTCCTGACTCAGAGTACTGCTACCTTCTCACTGCCATAGGAATGCAGCTAGTTGACAGCTGGCTTCAAGACATGCTTCCCTGTGAGAGCTGAGGACAGGGCAGAACCCTCCCGCATCCTGCCTGACTGTAGGAGTAGCTGCTAACATCCTAATGTTAGTGGCTGGGAGAGGTTGCGGGAAAAGCATGTGTGAGCACTGGGCCTGAACTCCCGTGTATCTGAGTTGAATACAGCGATTTCCAATGGCCTTCTTCAATCACAGTGTAGCTAGGTTCCAACTCCCATGTCCGAGTGGGTAGCAGACATCTGCCTCCCATGTATACACACTTCTGAGAGTTGAGCTTATGGCCTGTACCTCCAGATCCAGCCTGCTGGTACCCTTGGCTTCTAAAACGCCTAGGCTCGCTTTTTGACGGAAGTGCTGGGAGAGGTAATTGGAATCACCCGGCACACAAGACTAGTGCCTCCAAGCTCAGTTCAGCGATTTCCTAGTAATTCCTGTGGTAGACTGGTGCTACATACTAAGTTCCATACGTGAGAGGGTAGCTGAACGCCTTGTCCAAAACCATCTTACTTCTGAGAGTTGAGCTCAGCCTCAGTCCCTCACAATTCCACACTGCCTGCAGAGTGGGTTTCACAGGTCTTCAGCAGAGACGTTTGCCAGAGGCTTCTGAGACGCAGGGTAACAATGCAGACCTGGAGGGTATCCCCAGGTGCAGTCGACTGGTAATCTTGGAACCTCCTGACTCAGAATACTGCTACCTTCTCACTGCCATAGGAATGCAGCTAGTTGACAGCTGGCTTCAAGACATGCTTCCCTGTGAGAGCTGAGGACAGGGCAGAACCCTCCCGCATGCTGCCTGACTGTAGGAGTAGCTGCTAACATCCTTATGTTAGTGGCTGGGAGAGGTTGCGGGAAAAGCATGTGTGAGCACTGGGCCTGAACTCCCGTGTATCTGAGTTGAATACAGCGATTTCCAACGGCTTTCCTCAACCAGAGTGTAGCTAGTTTCTAAATCCCATGTACGAGCGGGTAGCAGACATCTGCCTCCCATGCATACACACTTCTGAGAGTTGAGCTTATGGCCTGTACCTCCACATCCAGCCTGCTGGTACCCTTGGCTTCTAAAAGGCCTAGGCTCGCTGTTTGACGGAAGTGCTGGGAGAGGTAATTGGAATCTCCCGGCACACAAGACGAGTGCCTCCAAGCTCAATTCACGATTTCCCAGTAATTCTTGTGGTAGACAGGTGCTACATACTAAGTTCCATATGTGAGAAGGTAGCTGAACGCCCTGTCCAAAAGTATCTTACTTCTCAGATTTGAGCACACCCTCAGTCCCTCACACTTCCACACTGCCTGCAGAGTGAGTTTCACACGTCTTCACCAGAGACGATTGCCAGAGGCTTCTGAGTACAAGTTAACAATGCAGAACTGGAGGGTATCTCCAGGTTCAGTAGAGTGGTAATCTTGGAACCTCCTGACTCAGAGTACTGCTACCTTCTCACTGCCATAGGAATGCAGCTAGTTGACAGCTGGCTTCAAGACATGCTTCCCTGTGAGAGCTGAGGACAGGGCAGAACCCTCCCGCATCCTGCCTGACTGTAGGTGTAGCTGCTAACATCCTTATGTTAGTGGCTGGGAGAGGTTGCGTGAAAAGCATGTGTGAGCACTGGGCCTGAACTTCCGTGTATCTGAGTTGAATACAGCGATTTCCAATGGCCTTCTTCAATCACAGTGTAGCTAGGTTCCAACTCCCATGTCCGAGTGGGTAGCAGACATCTGCCTCCCATGCATACACACTTCTGAGAGTTGAGCTTATAGCCTGTACCTCCACATCCAGCCTGCTGGTACCCTTGGCTTCTAAAAGGCCTAGGCTCGCTGTTTGACGGAAGTGCTGGGAGAGGTAATTGGAATCTCCCGGCACACAAGACGAGTGCCTCCAAGCTCAATTCACGATTTCCCAGTAATTCTTGTGGTAGACAGGTGCTACATACTAAGTTCCATATGTGAGAAGGTAGCTGAACGCCTTGTCCAAAAGCATCTTACTTCTGAGATTTGAGCAGACCCTCAGTCCCTCACACTTCCACACTGCCTGCAGAGTGAGTTTCACACGTCTTCACCAGAGACGATTGCCAGAGGCTTCTGAGTACAAGTTAACAATGCAGACCTGGAGGGAATCTCCAGGTGCAGTAGAGTGGTAATCTTGGAACCTCCTGACTCAGAGTACTGCTACCTTCTCACTGCCATAGGAATGCAGCTAGTTGACAGCTGGCTTCAAGACATGCTTCCCTGTGAGAGCTGAGGACAGGGCAGAACCCTCCCGCATCCTGCCTGACTGTAGGAGTAGCTGCTAACATCCTTATGTTACTGGCTGGGAGAGGTTGCGGGAAGAGCATGTGTGAGCACTGGGCCTGAACTCCCGTGTATCTGAGTTGAATACAGCGATTTCCAATGGCCTTCTTCAATCACAGTGTAGCTAGGTTCCAACTCCCATGTCCGAGTGGGTAGCAGACATCTGCCTCCCATGCATACACACTTCTGAGAGTTGAGCTTATGGCCTGTACCTCCACATCCAGCCTGCTGGTACCCTTGGCTTCTAAAAGGCCTAGGCTCGCTGTTTGACGGAAGTGCTGGGAGAGGTAATTGGAATCACCCGGCACACAAGACTAGTGCCTCCAAGCTCAGTTCAGCGATTTCCTAGTAATTCCTGTGGTAGACTGGTGCTACATACTAAGTTCCATACATGAGAGGGTAGCTGAACGCCTTGTCCAAAACCATCTTACTTCTGAGAGTTGAGCTCAGCCTCAGTCCCTCACAGTTCCACACTGCCTGCAGAGTGAGTTTCGCAGGTCTTCAGCAGAGACGTTTGCCAGAGGCTTCTGAGACGCAGGGTAACAATGCAGACCTGGAGGGTATCCCCAGGTGCAGTCGACTGGTAATCTTGGAAAATCCTGACTCAGAATACTGCTACCTTCTCACTGCCATAGGAATGCAGCTAGTTGACAGCTGGCTTCAAGACATGCTTCCCTGTGAGACCTGAGGACAGGGCAGAACCCTCCCGCATGCTGCCTGACTGTAGGAGTAGCTGCTAACATCCTTATGTTAGTGGCTGGGAGAGGTTGCGGGAAAAGCATGTGTGAGCACTGGGCCTGAACTCCCGTGTATCTGAGTTGAACAGCGATTTCCAACGGCTTTCCTCAACCAGAGTGTAGCTAGGTTCCATATCCCATGTACGAGCAGGTAGCAGACATCTGCCTCCCATGCATACACACTTCTGAGAGTTGAGCTTATGGCCTGTACCTCCACATCCAGCCTGCTGGTACCCTTGGCTTCTAAAAGGCCTAGGCTCGCTGTTTGACGGAAGTGCTGGGAGAGGTAATTGGAATCTCCCGGCACACAAGACGAGTGCCTCCAAGCTCAATTCACGATTTCCCAGTAATTCTTGTGGTAGACAGGTGCTACATACTAAGTTCCATATGTGAGAAGGTAGCTGAACGCCTTGTCCAAAAGCATCTTACTTCTGAGATTTGAGCACACCCTCAGTCCCTCACACTTCCACACTGCCTGCAGAGTGAGTTTCGCAGGTCTTCACCAGACACGATTGCCAGAGGCTTCTGAGTACAAGTTAACAATGCAGACCTGGAGGGTATCTCCATGTGCAGTAGAGTGGTAATCTTGGAACCTCCTGACTCAGAGTACTGCTACCTTCTCACTGCCATAGGAATGCAGCTAGTTGACAGCTGGCTTCAAGACATGCTTCCCTGTGAGAGCTGAGGACAGGGCAGAACCCTCCCGCATCCTGCCTGACTGTAGGAGTAGCTGCTAACATCCTTATGTTAGTGGCTGGGAGAGGTTGCTGGAAAAGCATGTGTGAGCACTGGGCCTGAACTCCCGTGTATCTGAGTTGAATACAGCGATTTCCAATGGCCTTCTTCAATCACAGTGTAGCTAGGTTCCAACTCCCATGTCCGAATGGGTAGGAGACATCTGCCTCCCATGCATACACACTTCTGAGAGTTGAGCTTATGGCCTGTACCTCCACATCCAGCCTGCTCGTACCCTTGGCTTCTAAAAGGCCTAGGCTCGCTGTTTGACGGAAGTGCTGGGAGAGGTAATTGGAATCACCCGGCACACAAGACTAGTGCCTCGAAGCTCAGTTCAGCGATTTCCTAGTAATTCCTGTGGTAGACTGGTGCTACATACTAAGTTCCATACGTGAGAGTGTAGCTGAACGCCTTGTCCAAAACCATCTTACTTCTGAGAGTTGAGCTCAGCCTCAGTCCCTCACAGTTCCACACTGCCTGCAGAGTGAGTTTCGCAGGTCTTCAGCAGAGACGTTTGCCAGAGGCTTCTGAGACGCAGGGTAACAATGCAGACCTGGGGGGTATCCCCAGGTGTAGTCGACTGGTAATCTTAGAACCTCCTGACTCAGAATACTCCTACCTTCTCACTGCCATAGGAATGCAGCTAGTTGACAGCTGGCTTCAAGACATGCTTCCCTGTGAGAGCTTAGGACAGGGCAGAACCCTCCCGCATGCTGCCTGACTGTAGGAGTAGCTGCTAACATCCTAATGTTAGTGGCTGGGAGTGGCTGCGGGAAAAGCATGTGTGAGCACTGGGCCTGAACTCCCGTGTATCTGAGTTGAATACAGCGATTTCCAACGGCTTTCCTCAACCAGAGTGTAGCTAGGTTCCAAATCCCATGTACGAGCGGGTAGCAGACATCTGCCTCCCATGCATACACACTTCTGAGAGTTGAGCTTATGGCCTGTACCTCCACAGCCAGCCTGCTGGTACCCTTGGCTTCTAAAAGGCCTAGGCTCGCTGTTTGACGGAAGTGCTGGGAGAGGTAATTGGAATCTCCGGGCACACAAGACGAGTGCCTCCAAGCTCAATTCACGATTTCCCAGTACTTCTTGTGGTAGACAGGTGCTACATACTAAGTTCCATATGTGAGATGGTAGCTGAACGCCTTGTCCAAAAGCATCTTACTTCTGAGAGTTGAGCCCACCCTCAGTCCCTCACAGTTCCACACTGCCTGCAGAGTGAGTTTCACACGTCTTCACCAGAGACGATTGCCAGAGGCTTCTGAGTACAAGTTAACAATGCAGACCTGGAGGGTATCTCCAGGTGCAGTAGAGTGGTAATCTTGGAACCTCCTGACTCAGAGTACTGCTACCTTCTCACTGCCATAGGAATGCAGCTAGTTGACAGCTGGCTTCAAGACATGCTTCCCTATGAGAGCTAGGACAGGGCAGAACCCTCCCGCATCCTGCCTGACTGTAGGAGTAGCTGCTAACATCCTTATGTTAGTGGCTGGGAGAGGTTGAGGGAAAAGCATGTGTGAGCACTGGGCCTGAACTCCCGTGTATCTGAGTTGAATACAGCGATTTCCAATGGCCTTCTTCAATCACAGTGTAGCTAGGTTCCAACTCCCATGTCCGAGTGGGTAGCTGACATCTACCTCCCATGCATACACACTTCTGAGAGTTGAGCTTATGGCCTGTACCTCCACATCCTGCCTGCTGGTACCCTTGGCTTCTAAAAGGCCTAGGCTCGCTGTTTGACGGAAGTGCTGGGAGAGGTAATTGGAATCACCCGGCACACAAGACTAGTGCCTCCAAGCTCAGTTCAGCGATTTCCTAGTAATTCCTGTGGTAGACTGGTGCTACATACTAAGTTCCATACGTGAGAGGGTAGCTGAACGCCTTGTCCAAAACCATCTTACTTCTGAGAGTTGAGCTCAGCCTCAGTCCCTCACAGTTCCACACTGCCTGCAGAGTGAGTTTCGCAGGTCTTCAGAAGAGACGTTTGCCGGAGGCTTCTGAGACGCAGGGTAACAATGCAGACCTGGAGGGTATCCCCAGGTGCAGTCGACTGGTAATCTTGGAACCGCCTGACTCAGAATACTGCTACCTTCTCACTGCCATAGGAATGCAGCTAGTTGACAGCTGGCTTCAAGACATGCTTCCCTGTGAGACCTGAGGACAGGGCAGAACCCTCCCGCATGCTGCCTGACTGTAGGAGTAGCTGCTAACATCCTTATGTTAGTGGCTGGGAGAGGTTGCGGGAAAAGCATGTGTGAGCACTGGGCCTGAACTCCCGTGTATCTGAGTTGAATACAGCGATTTCCAACGGCTTTCCTCAACCAGAGTGTAGCTAGGTTCTAAATCCCATGTACGAGCGGGTAGCAGACATCTGCCTCCCATGCATACACACTTCTGAGAGTTGAGCTTATGGCCTGTACCTCCACATCCAGCCTGCTGGTACCCTTGGCTTCTAAAAGGCCTAGGCTCGCTGTTTGACGGAAGTGCTGGGAGAGGTAATTGGAATCTCCCGGCACACAACACGAGTGCCTCCAAGCTCAATTCACGATTTCCCAGTAATTCTTGTGGTAGACAGGTGCTACATACTAAGTTCCATACGTGAGAAGGTAGCTGAACGCCCTGTCCAAAAGTATCTTACTTCTGAGAGTTGAGCTCAGCCTCAGTGCCTCACAGTTCCACACTGCCTGCAGAGTGAGTTTCACACGTCTTCACCAGAGACGATTGCCAGAGGCTTCTGAGTACAAGTTAACAATGCAGACCTGGAGGGTATCTCCAGGTTCAGTAGAGTGGTAATCTTGGAACCTCCTGACTCAGAGTACTGCTACCTTCTCACTGCCATAGGAATGCAGCTAGTTGACAGCTGGCTTCAAGACATGCTTCCCTGTGAGAGCTGAGGACAGGGCAGAACCCTCCCGCATCCTGCCTGACTGTAGGTGTAGCTGCTAACATCCTTATGTTAGTGGCTGGGAGAGGTTGCGTGAAAAGCATGTGTGAGCACTGGGCCTGAACTTCCGTGTATCTGAGTTGAATACAGCGATTTCCAATGGCCTTCTTCAATCACAGTGTAGCTAGGTTCCAACTCCCATGTCCGAGTGGGTAGCAGACATCTGCCTCCCATGCATACACACTTCTGAGAGTTGTGCTTATAGCCTGTACCTCCACATCCAGCCTGCTGGTACCCTTGGCTTCTAAAAGGCCTAGGCTCGCTGTTTGACGGAAGTGCTGGGAGAGGTAATTGGAATCTCCCGGCACACAAGACGAGTGCCTCCAAGCTCAATTCACGATTTCCCAGTAATTCTTGTGGTAGACAGGTGCTACATACTAAGTTCCATATGTGAGAAGGTAGCTGAACGCCTTGTCCAAAAGCATCTTACTTCTGAGATTTGAGCACACCCTCAGTCCCTCACACTTCCACACTGCCTGCAGAGTGAGTTTCACACGTCTTCACCAGAGACGATTGCCAGAGGCTTCTGAGTACAAGTTAACAATGCAGACCTGGAGGGAATCTCCAGGTGCAGTAGAGTGGTAATCTTGGAACCTCCTGACTCAGAGTACTGCTACCTTCTCACTGCCATAGGAATGCAGCTAGTTGACAGCTGGCTTCAAGACATGCTTCCCTGTGAGAGCTGAGGACAGGGCAGAACCCTCCCGCATCCTGCCTGACTGTAGGAGTAGCTGCTAACATCCTTATGTTACTGGCTGGGAGAGGTTGCGGGAAGAGCATGTGTGAGCACTGGGCCTGAACTCCCGTGTATCTGAGTTGAATACAGCGATTTCCAATGGCCTTCTTCAATCACAGTGTAGCTAGGTTCCAACTCCCATGTCCGAGTGGGTAGCAGACATCTGCCTCCCATGCATACACACTTCTGAGAGTTGAGCTTATGGCCTGTACCTCCACATCCAGCCTGCTGGTACCCTTGGCTTCTAAAAGGCCTAGGCTCGCTGTTTGACGGAAGTGCTGGGAGAGGTAATTGGAATCACCCGGCACACAAGACTAGTGCCTCCAAGCTCAGTTCAGCGATTTCCTAGTAATTCCTGTGGTAGACTGGTGCTACATACTAAGTTCCATACATGAGAGGGTAGCTGAACGCCTTGTCCAAAACCATCTTACTTCTGAGAGTTGAGCTCAGCCTCAGTCCCTCACAGTTCCACACTGCCTGCAGAGTGAGTTTCGCAGGTCTTCAGCAGAGACGTTTGCCAGAGGCTTCTGAGACGCAGGGTAACAATGCAGACCTGGAGGGTATCCCCAGGTGCAGTCGACTGGTAATCTTGGAAAATCCTGACTCAGAATACTGCTACCTTCTCACTGCCATAGGAATGCAGCTAGTTGACAGCTGGCTTCAAGACATGCTTCCCTGTGAGACCTGAGGACAGGACAGAACCCTCCCGCATGCTGCCTGACTGTAGGAGTAGCTGCTAACATCCTTATGTTAGTGGCTGGGAGAGGTTGCGGGAAAAGCATGTGTGAGCACTGGGCCTGAACTCCCGTGTATCTGAGTTGAACAGCGATTTCCAACGGCTTTCCTCAACCAGAGTGTAGCTAGGTTCCATATCCCATGTACGAGCAGGTAGCAGACATCTGCCTCCCATGCATACACACTTCTGAGAGTTGAGCTTATGGCCTGTACCTCCACATCCAGCCTGCTGGTACCCTTGGCTTCTAAAAGGCCTAGGCTCGCTGTTTGACGGAAGTGCTGGGAGAGGTAATTGGAATCTCCCGGCACACAAGACGAGTGCCTCCAAGCTCAATTCACGATTTCCCAGTAATTCTTGTGGTAGACAGGTGCTACATACTAAGTTCCATATGTGAGAAGGTAGCTGAACGCCTTGTCCAAAAGCATCTTACTTCTGAGATTTGAGCACACCCTCAGTCCCTCACACTTCCACACTGCCTGCAGAGTGAGTTTCGCAGGTCTTCACCAGACACGATTGCCAGAGGCTTCTGAGTACAAGTTAACAATGCAGACCTGGAGGGTATCTCCATGTGCAGTAGAGTGGTAATCTTGGAACCTCCTGACTCAGAGTACTGCTACCTTCTCACTGCCATAGGAATGCAGCTAGTTGACAGCTGGCTTCAAGACATGCTTCCCTGTGAGAGCTGAGGACAGGGCAGAACCCTCCCGCATCCTGCCTGACTGTAGGAGTAGCTGCTAACATCCTTATGTTAGTGGCTGGGAGAGGTTGCTGGAAAAGCATGTGTGAGCACTGGGCCTGAACTCCCGTGTATCTGAGTTGAATACAGCGATTTCCAATGGCCTTCTTCAATCACAGTGTAGCTAGGTTCCAACTCCCATGTCCGAATGGGTAGGAGACATCTGCCTCCCATGCATACACACTTCTGAGAGTTGAGCTTATGGCCTGTACCTCCACATCCAGCCTGCTCGTACCCTTGGCTTCTAAAAGGCCTAGGCTCGCTGTTTGACGGAAGTGCTGGGAGAGGTAATTGGAATCACCCGGCACACAAGACTAGTGCCTCCAAGCTCAGTTCAGCGATTTCCTAGTAATTCCTGTGGTAGACTGGTGCTACATACTAAGTTCCATACGTGAGAGTGTAGCTGAACGCCTTGTCCAAAACCATCTTACTTCTGAGAGTTGAGCTCAGCCTCAGTCCCTCACAGTTCCACACTGCCTGCAGAGTGAGTTTCGCAGGTCTTCAGCAGAGACGTTTGCCAGAGGCTTCTGAGACGCAGGGTAACAATGCAGACCTGGGGGGTATCCCCAGGTGTAGTCGACTGGTAATCTTAGAACCTCCTGACTCAGAATACTCCTACCTTCTCACTGCCATAGGAATGCAGCTAGTTGACAGCTGGCTTCAAGACATGCTTCCCTGTGAGAGCTTAGGACAGGGCAGAACCCTCCCGCATGCTGCCTGACTGTAGGAGTAGCTGCTAACATCCTAATGTTAGTGGCTGGGAGTGGCTGCGGGAAAAGCATGTGTGAGCACTTGGCCTGAACTCCCGTGTATCTGAGTTGAATACAGCGATTTCCAACGGCTTTCCTCAACCAGAGTGTAGCTAGGTTCCAAATCCCATGTACGAGCGGGTAGCAGACATCTGCCTCCCATGCATACACACTTCTGAGAGTTGAGCTTATGGCCTGTACCTCCACAGCCAGCCTGCTGGTACCCTTGGCTTCTAAAAGGCCTAGGCTCGCTGTTTGACGGAAGTGCTGGGAGAGGTAATTGGAATCTCCCGGCACACAAGACGAGTGCCTCCAAGCTCAATTCACGATTTCCCAGTAATTCTTGTGGTAGACAGGTGCTACATACTAAGTTCCATATGTGAGATGGTAGCTGAACGCCTTGTCCAAAAGCATCTTACTTCTGAGAGTTGAGCACACACTCAGTCCCTCACACTTCCACACTGCCTGCAGAGTGAGTTTCACACGTCTTCACCAGAGACGATTGCCAGAGGCTTCTGAGTACAAGTTAACAATGCAGACCTGGAGGGTATCTCCAGGTGCAGTAGAGTGGTAATCTTGGAACCTCCTGACTCAGAGTACTGCTACCTTCTCACTGCCATAGGAATGCAGCTAGTTGACAGCTGGCTTCAAGACATGCTTCCCTATGAGAGCTAGGACAGGGCAGAACCCTCCCGCATCCTGCCTGACTGTAGGAGTAGCTGCTAACATCCTTATGTTAGTGGCTGGGAGAGGTTGAGGGAAAAGCATGTGTGAGCACTGGGCCTGAACTCCCGTGTATCTGAGTTGAATACAGCGATTTCCAATGGCCTTCTTCAATCACAGTGTAGCTAGGTTCCAACTCCCATGTCCGAGTGGGTAGCTGACATCTACCTCCCATGCATACACACTTCTGAGAGTTGAGCTTATGGCCTGTACCTCCACATCCTGCCTGCTGGTACCCTTGGCTTCTAAAAGGCCTAGGCTCGCTGTTTGACGGAAGTGCTGGGAGAGGTAATTGGAATCACCCGGCACACAAGACTAGTGCCTCCAAGCTCAGTTCAGCGATTTCCTAGTAATTCCTGTGGTAGACTGGTGCTACATACTAAGTTCCATACGTGAGAGGGTAGCTGAACGCCTTGTCCAAAACCATCTTACTTCTGAGAGTTGAGCTCAGCCTCAGTCCCTCACAGTTCCACACTGCCTGCAGAGTGAGTTTCGCAGGTCTTCAGAAGAGACGTTTGCCGGAGGCTTCTGAGACGCAGGGTAACAATGCAGACCTGGAGGGTATCCCCAGGTGCAGTCGACTGGTAATCTTGGAACCGCCTGACTCAGAATACTGCTACCTTCTCACTGCCATAGGAATGCAGCTAGTTGACAGCTGGCTTCAAGACATGCTTCCCTGTGAGACCTGAGGACAGGGCAGAACCCTCCCGCATGCTGCCTGACTGTAGGAGTAGCTGCTAACATCCTTATGTTAGTGGCTGGGAGAGGTTGCGGGAAAAGCATGTGTGAGCACTGGGCCTGAACTCCCGTGTATCTGAGTTGAATACAGCGATTTCCAACGGCTTTCCTCAACCAGAGTGTAGCTAGGTTCTAAATCCCATGTACGAGCGGGTAGCAGACATCTGCCTCCCATGCATACACACTTCTGAGAGTTGAGCTTATGGCCTGTACCTCCACATCCAGCCTGCTGGTACCCTTGGCTTCTAAAAGGCCTAGGCTCGCTTTTTGACGGAAGTGCTGGGAGAGGTAATTGGAATCTCCCGGCACACAACACGAGTGCCTCCAAGCTCAATTCACGATTTCCCAGTAA
Organism: Canis lupus baileyi; assembly: GCF_048164855.1. NCBI lineage: Eukaryota > Metazoa > Chordata > Mammalia > Carnivora > Canidae > Canis > Canis lupus. The sequence goes on along the minus strand of NC_132844.1, from coordinate 76,934,687 downwards.
TTCTTGTGGTAGACAGGTGCTACATACTAAGTTCCATACGTGAGAGGTTAGCTGAAAGCCTTGTCCAAAACCATCTTACTTCTGAGAGTTGAGCTCAGCCTCAGTGCCTCACAGTTCCACACTGCCTCAGAGTGAGTTTCGCAGGTCTTCAGCAGAGACGTTTGCCAGAGGCTTCTGAGACGCACGGTAACAATGCAGACCTGGAGGGTATCCCCAGGTGCAGTCGACTGGTAATCTTGGAACCTCCTGACTCAGAATACTGCTACCTTCTCACTGCCATAGGAATGCAGCTAGTTGACAGCTAGCTGGCTTCAAGACATGCTTCCCTGAGAGAGCTGAGGACAGGGCAGAATCCTCCCGCATGCTGCCTGACTGTAGGAGTAGCTGCTAACATCCTAATGTTAGTGGCTGGGAGAGGTTGCGGGAAAAGCATGTGTGAGCACTGGGCCTGAACTCCCGTGTATCTGAGTTGAATACAGCGATTTCCAACGGCTTTCCTCAACCAGAGTGTAGCTAGGTTCCAAATCCCATGTACAGGCGGGTAGCAGACATCTGCCTCCCATGCATACACACTTCTGAGAGTTGAGCTCATGGCCTGTACCTCCACATCCAGCCTGCTGGTACCCTTGGCTTCTAAAAGGCCTAGGCTCGCTGTTTGACGGAAGTGCTGGGAGAGGTAATTGGAATCTCCCGGCACACAAGACGAGTGCCTCCAAGCTCAATTCATGATTTCCCAGTAATTCTTGTAGTAGACAGGTGCTACATACTAAGTTCCATATGTGAGAAGGTAGCTGAACGCCTTGTCCAAAAGCATCTTACTTCTCAGAGTTGAGCCCACCCTCAGTCCCTCACACTTCTACACTGCCTCCAGAGTGAGTTTCACACGTCTTCACCAGAGACGATTGCCAGAGGCTTCTGAGTACAAGTTAACAATGCAGACCTGGAGGGTATCTCCAGGTGCAGTAGAGTGGTAATCTTGGAACCTCCTGACTCAGAGTACTGCTACCTTCTCACTGCCATAGGAATGCAGCTAGTTGACAGCTGGCTTCAAGACATGCTTCCCTATGAGAGCTGAGGACAGGGCAGAACCCTCCCGCATCCTGCCTGACTGTAGGAGTAGCTGCTAACATCCTAATGTTAGTGGTTGGGAGAGGTTGCGGGAAAAGCATGTGTGAGCACTGGGTCTGAACTCCCGTGTATCTGAGTTGAATACAGCGATTTCCAATGGCCTTCTTCAATCACAGTGTAGCTAGGTTCCAACTCCCATGTCCGAGTGGGTAGCAGACATCTGCCTCCCATGCATACACACTTCTGAGGGTTGAGCTTATGGCCTGTACCTCCACATCCAGCCTGCTGGTACCCTTGGCTTCTAAAAGGCCTAGGCTCGCTGTTTGACGGAAGTGCTGGGAGAGGTAATTGGAATCACCCGGCACACAAGACTAGTGCCTCCAAGCACAGTTCAGCGATTTCCTAGTAATTCCTGTGGTAGACTGGTGCTACATACTAAGTTCCATACGTGAGAGGGTAGCTGAACGCCTTGTCCAAAACCATCTTACTTCTGAGAGTTGAGCTCAGCCTCAGTCCCTCACAGTTCCACACTGCCTGCAGAGTGAGTTTCGCAGGTCTTCAGCAGAGACGTTTGCCAGAGACTTCTGAGACGAAGGGTAACAATGCAGACCTGGAGGGTATCCCCAGGTGCAGTCGACTGGTAATCTTGGAACCTCCTGACTCAGAATACTGCTACCTTCTCACTGCCATAGGAATGCAGCTAGTTGACAGCTGGCTTCAAGACATGCTTCCCTGTGAGAGCTGAGGACAGGGCAGAACCCTCCCGCATGCTGCCTGACTGTAGGAGTAGCTGCTAACATCCTTATGTTAGTGGCTGGGAGAGGTTGCGGGAAAAGCATGTGTGAGCACTGGGCCTGAACTCCCGTGTATCTGAGTTGAATACAGCGATTTCCAACGGCTTTCCTCAACCAGAGTGTAGCTAGGTTCCAAATCCCATGTACGAGCGGGTAGCAGACATCTGCCTCTCATGCATACACACTTCTGAGAGTTGAGCTTATGGCCTGTACCTCCACATCCAGCCTGCTGGTACCCTTGGCTTCTAAAAGGCCTAGGCTCCCTGTTTGACGGAAGTGCTGGGAGAGGTAATTGGAATCTCCCGGCACACAAGACGAGTGCCTCCAAGCTCAATTCACGATTTCCCAGTAATTCTTGTGGTAGACAGGTGCTACATACTAAGTTCCATATGTGAGATGGTAGCTGAACGCCTTTTCTAAAAGCATCTTACTTCTGAGAGTTGAGCCCACCCTCAGTCCCTCTCAGTTCCACACTGCCTGCAGAGTGAGTTTCACACGTCTTCACCAGAGACGATTGCCAGAGGCTTCTGAGTACAAGTTAAAAATGAAGACCTGGAGGGTATCTCCAGGTGCAGTAGAGTGGTAATCTTGGAACCTCCTGACTCAGAGTACTGCTACCTTCTCACTGCCATAGGAATGCAGCTAGTTGACAGCTGGCTTCAAGACATGCTTCCCTGTGAGAGCTGAGGACAGGGCAGAACCCTCCCGCATCCTGCCTGACTGTAGGAGTAGCTGCTAACATCCTTATGTTAGTGGCTGGGAGAGGTTGCGGGAAAAGCATGTGTGAGCACTGGGCCTGAACTCCCGTGTATCTGAGTTGAATACAGCGATTTCCAATGGCCTTCTTCAATCACAGTGTAGCTAGGTTCCAACTCCCATGTCCGAGTGGGTAGCAGACATCTGCCTCCCATGCATACACACTTCTGAGAGTTGAGCTTATGGCCTGAACCTCCACATCCAGCCTGCTCATACCCTTGGCTTCTAAAAGGCCTAGGCTCGCTGTTTGACGGAAGTGCTGGGAGAGGTAATTGGAATCACCCGGCACACAAGACTAGTGCCTCCAAGCTCAGTTCAGCGATTTCCTAGTAATTCCTGTGGTAGACTGGTGCTACATAGTAAGTTCCATACGTGAGAGGGTAGCTGAACGCCTTGTCCAAAACCATCTTACTTCTGAGAGTTGAGCTCAGCCTCAGTCCCTCACAGTTCCACACTGCCTGCAGAGTGAGTTTCGCAGGTCTTCAGCAGAGACGTTTGCCAGAGGCTTCTGAGACGCAGGGTAACAATGCAGACCTGGAGGGTATCCCCAGGTGCAGTCGACTGGTAATCTTGGAACCTCCTGACTCAGAATACTGCTACCTTCTCACTGCCATAGGAATGCAGCTAGTTGACAGCTGGCTTCAAGACATGCTTCCCTGTGAGAGCTGAGGACAGGGCAGAACCCTCCCGCATGCTGCCTGACTGTAGGAGTGGCTGCTAACATCCTAATCTTAGTGGCTGGGAGAGGCTGCGTGAAAAGCATGTGTGAGCACTGGGCCTGAACTCCCGTGTATCTGAGTTGAATACAGCCATTTCCAACGGCTTTCCTCAACCAGAGTGTAGCTAGGTTCCAAATCCCATGTACGAGCGGGTAGCAGACATCTGCCTCCCATGCATACACACTTCTGAGAGTTGAGCTTATGGCCTGTACCTCCACAGCCAACCTGCTGGTACCCTTGGCTTCTAAAAGGCCTAGGCTCGCTGTTTGACGGAAGTGCTGGGAGAGGTAATTGGAATCACCCGGCACACAAGACGAGTGCATCCAAGCTCAGTTCAGTGATTTCCTAGTAATCCCTGTGGTAGACTGGTGCTACATACTAAGTTCCATACGTGAGAGGGTAGCTGAACGCCTTGTCCAAAACCATCTTACTTCTGAGAGTTGAGCTCAGCCTCAGTCCCTCACAGTTCCACACTGCCTGCAGAGTGAGTTTCGCAGGTCTTCAGCAGAGACGTTTGCCAGAGGCTTCTGAGACGCAGGGTAACAATGCAGACCTGGAGGGTATCCCCAGGTGCAGTCGACTGGTAATCTTGGAACCTCCTGACTCAGAATACTGCTACCTTCTCACTGCCATAGGAATGCAGCTAGTTGACAGCTGGCTTCAAGACATGCTTCCCTGTGAGAGCTGAGGACAGGGCAGAACCCTCCCGCATCCTGCCTGACTGTAGGAGTAGCTGCTAACATCTAATGTTAGTGGCTGGGAGAGGTTACGGGAAAAGCATGTGTGAGCACTGGGCCTGAACTCCCGTGTATCTGAGTTGAATACAGCGATTTCCAATGGCCTTCGTCAATCACAGTGTAGCTAGGTTCCAACTCCCATGTCCGAGTGTGTAGCAGACATCTGCCTCCCATGCATACACACTTCTGAGAGTTGAGCTTATGGCCTGTACCTCCACATCAAACCTGCTGGTACCCTTGGCTTCTAAAAGGCCTAGGCTCGCTGTTTGACGGAAGTGCTGGGAGAGGTAATTGGAATCACCCGGCACACAAGACTAGTGCCTCCAAGCTCAGTTCAGCGATTTCCTAGTAATTCCTGTGGTAGACTGGTGCTACATACTAAGTTCCATACGTGAGAGGGTAGCTGAACGCCTTGTCCAAAACCATCTTACTTCTGAGAGTTGAGCTCAGCCTCAGTCCCTCACAGTTCCACACTGCATGCAGAGTGAGTTTCGCAGGTCTTCAGCAGAGACGTTTGCCAGAGGCTTCTGAGACGCAGGGTAACAATGCAGACCTGGAGCGTATCCCCAGGTGCAGTCGACTGGTAATCTTGGAACCTCCTGACTCAGAGTACTGCAACCTTCTCACTGCCATAGGAATGCAGCTAGTTGACAGCTGGCTTCTAGTCATGCTTCCCTGTTAGAGCTGAGGACAGGGCAGAACCCTCCCGCATGCTGCCTGACTGTAGGAGTAGCTGCTAACATCCTTATGTTAGTGGCTGGGAGAGGTTGCGGGAAAAGCACGTGTGAGCACTGGGCCTGAACTCCCGTGTATCTGAGTTGAATACAGCGATTTCCACCGGCTTTCCTCAACCAGAGTGTAGCTAGGTTCCAAATCCCATGTACGAGCGGGTAGCTGACATCTGCCTCCCATGCATACACACTTCTGAGAGTTGAGCTTATGGCCTGTACCTCCACATCCAGCCTGCTGGTACCCTTGGCTTCTAAAAGGCCTAGGCTCGCTGTTTCACGGAAGTGCTGGGAGAGGTAATTGGAATCTCCCGGCACACAAGACGAGTGCCTCCAAGCTCAATTCACGATTTCCCAGTAATTCTTGTGGTAGACAGGTGCTACATACTAAGTTCCATATGTGAGATGGTAGCTGAACGCCTTGTCCAAAAGCATCTTACTTCTGAGAGTTGAGCCCACACTCAGTCCCTCACAGTTCCACACTACCTGCAGAGTGAGTTTCACACGTCTTCACCAGAGACGATTGCCAGAGGCTTCTGAGTACAAGTTAACAATGTAGACCTGGAGGGTATCTCCAGGTGCAGTAGAGTGGTAATCTTGGAACCTCCTGACTCAGAGTACTGCTACCTTCTCACTGCCATAGGAATGCAGCTAGTTGACAGCTGGCTTCAAGACATGCTTCCCTGTGAGAGCTGAGGACAGGGCAGAACCCACCCGCATCCTGTCTGACAGTAGGAGTAGCTGCTAACATCCTTATGTTAGTGGCTGGGAGAGGTTGCGGGAAAAGCATGTGTGAGCACTGGGCCTGAACTCCCGTGTATCTGAGTTGAATACAGCGATTTCCAATGGCCTTCTTCAATCACAGTGTAGCTAGGTTCCAACTCCCATGTCCGAGTGGGTAGCAGACATCTGCCTCCCATGCATACACACTTCTGAGAGTTGAGCTTATGGCCTGTACCTCCACATCCAGCCTGCTGGTACCCTTGGCTTCTAAAAGGCCTAGGCTCGCTGTTTGACGGAAGTGCTGGGAGAGGTAATTTGAATCACCCGGCACACAAGACTAGTGCCTCCAAGCTCAGTTCAGCGATTTCCTAGTAATTCCTGTGGTAGACTGGTGCTACATACTAAGTTCCATACGTGAGAGGGTAACTGAACGCCTTGTCCAAAACCATCTTACTTCTGAGAGTTGAGCTCACCCTCAGTCCCTCACAGTTCCACACTGCCTGCAGAGTGAGTTTCGCAGGTCTTCAGCAGAGACGTTTGCCAGAGGCTTCTGAGACGCAGGGTAACAATGCAGACCTGGAGGGTATCCCCAGGTGCAGTCGACTGGTAATCTTGGAACCTCCTGACTCAGAATACTGCTACCTTCTCACTGCCATAGGAATGCAGCTAGTTGACAGCTAGCTGGCTTCAAGACATGCTTCCCTGAGAGAGCTGAGGACAGGGCAGAACCCTCCCGCATGCTGCCTGACTGTAGGAGTAGCTGCTAACATCCTAATGTTAGTGGCTGTGAGAGGTTGCGGGAAAAGCATGTGTGAGCACTGGGCCTAAACTCCCATGTATCTGAGTTGAATACAGCGATTTCCAACGGCTTTCCTCAACCAGAGTGTAGCTAGGTTCCAAATCCCATGTACGAGCGGGTAGCAGACATCTGCCTCCCATGCATACACACTTCTGAGAGTTGAGCTTATGGCCTGTACCTCCACATCCAGCCTGCTGGTACCCTTGGCTTCTAAAAGGCCTAGGCTCGCTGTTTGACGGAAGTGCTGGGAGAGGTAATTGGAATCTCCCGGCACACAAGACGAGTGCCTCCAAGCTCAATTCACGATTTCCCATAGTTCTTGTGGTAGACAGGTGCTACATACTAAGTTCCATATGTGAGATGGTAGCTGAACGCCTTGTCCAAAAGCATCTTACTTCTGAGAGTTGAGCCCACCCTCAGTCCCTCACAGTTCCACACTGCCTGCAGAATGAGTTTCACACGTCTTCACCAGAGACGATTGCCAGAGGCTTCTGAGTACAAGTTAACAATGCAGACCTGGAGGGTATCTCCAGGTGCAGTAGAGTGGTAATCTTGGAACCTCCTGACTCAGAGTACTGCTACCTTCTCACTGCCATAGGAATGCAGCTAGTTGACAGCTGGCTTCAAGACATGCTTCCCTGTGAGTGCTGAGGACAGGGCAGAACCCTCCCGCATCCTGCCTGACTGTAGGAGTAGCTGCTAACATCCTTATGTTAGTGGCTGGGAGAGGTTGCGGGAAAAGCGTGTGTGAGCACTGGGCCTGAACTCCCGTGTATCTGAGTTGAATACAGCGATTTCCAATGGCCTTCTTCAATCACAGTGTAGCTAGGTTCCAACTCCCATGTCCGAGTGGGTAGCAGACATCTGCCTCCCATGCATACACACTTCTGAGAGTTGAGCTTATGGCCTGTACCTCCACATCCAGCCTGCTGGTACCCTTGGCTTCTAAAAGGCCTAGGCTCGCTGTTTGACGGAAGTGCTGGGAGAGGTAATTGGAATCACCCGGCACACAAGACTAGTGCCTCCAAGCTCAGTTCAGCGATTTCCTAGTAATTCCTGTGGTAGACTGGTGCTACATAGTAAGTTCCATACGTGAGAGGGTAGCTGAACGCCTTGTCCAAAACCATCTTACTTCTGAGAGTTGAGCTCAGCCTCAGTCCCTCACAGTTCCACACTGCCTGCAGAGTGAGTTTCGCAGGTCTTCAGCAGAGACGTCTGCCAGAGGCTTCTGAGACGCAGGGAAAGAATGCAGACCTGGAGGGTATCCCCAGGTGCAGTCGACTGGTAATCTTGGAACCTCCTGACTCAGAATACTGCTACCTTCTCACTGCCATAGGAATGCAGCTAGTTGACAGCTAGCTGGCTTCAAGACATGCTTCCCTGTGAGAGCTGAGGACAGGGCAGAACCCTCCCGCATGCTGCCTGACTGTAGGAGTAGCTGCTAACATCCTTATGTTAGTGGCTGGGAGAGGTTGCGGGAAAAGCATGTGTGAGCACTGGGCCTGTACTCCCGTGTATCTGAGTTGAATACAGCGATTTCCAACGGCTTTCCTCAACCAGAGTGTAGCTAGGTTCCAAATCCCATGTACGAGCGGGTAGCAGACATCTGCCTCCCATGCATACACACTTCTGAGTGTTGAGCTTATGGCCTGTACCTCCACATCCAGCCTGCTGGTACCCTTGGCTTCTAAAAGGCCTAGGCTCGCTGTTTGACGGAAGTGCTGGGAGAGGTAATTGGAATCACCCGGCACACAAGACTAGTGCCTCCAAGCTCAGTTCAGCGATTTCCTAGTAATTCCTGTGGTAGACTGGTGTTACATACTAAGTTCCATACGTGAGAGGGTAGCTGAACGCCTTGTCCAAAACCATTTTACTTCTGAGAGTTGAGCTCAGCCTCAGTCCCTCACAGTTCCACACTGCCTGCAGAGTGAAATTCGCAGGTCTTCAGCAGAGACGTTTGCCAGAGGCTTCTGAGACGCAGGGTTACAATGCAGACCTGGAGGGTATCCCCAGGTGCAGTCGACTGGTAATCTTGGAACCTCCTGACTCAGAATACTGCTACCTTCTCACTGCCATAGGAATGCAGCTAGTTGACAGCTAGCTGGCTTCAAGACATGCTTCCCTGAGAGAGCTGAGGACAGGGCAGAATCCTCCCGCATGCTGCCTGACTGTAGGAGTAGCTGCTAGCATCCTAATGTTAGTGGCTGGGAGAGGTTGCGGGAAAAGCATGTGTGAGCACTGGGCCTGAACTCCCGTGTATCTGAGTTGAATACAGCGATTTCCAACGGCTTTCCTCAACCAGAGTGTAGCTAGGTTCCAAATCCCACGTACGAGCGGGTAGCAGACATCTGCCTCCCATGCATACACACTTCTGAGAGTTGAGCTTATGGCCTGTACCTCCACATTCAGCCTGCTGGTACCCTTGGCTTCTAAAAGGCCTAGGCTCGCTGTTTGACGGAAGTGCTGGGAGAGGTAATTGGAATCTCCCGGCACACAAGACGAGTGCCTCCAAGCTCAATTCACGATTTCCCATAATTCTTGTGGTAGACAGGTGCTACATACTAAGTTCCATATGTGAGATGGTAGCTGAACGCCTTGTCCAAAAGCATCTTACTTCTGAGAGTTGAGCCCACCCTCAGTCCCTCACATTTCCACACTGCCTCCAGAGTGAGTTTCACACGTCTTCACCAGAGACGATTGCCAGAGGCTTCTGAGTACAAGTTAACAATGCAGACCTGGAGGGTATCTCCAGGTGCAGTAGAGTGGTAATCTTGGAACCTCCTGACTCAGAGTACTGCTACCATCTCACTGCCATAGGAATGCAGCTAGTTGACAGCTGGCTTCAAGACATGCTTCCCTGTGAGTGCTGAGGACAGGGCAGAACCCTCCCGCATCCTGCCTGACTGTAGGAGTAGCTGCTAACATCCTTATGTTAGTGGCTGGGAGAGGTTGCGGGAAAAGCGTGTGTGAGCACTGGGCCTGAACTCCCGTGTATCTGAGTTGAATACAGCGATTTCCAATGGCCTTCTTCAATCACAGTGTAGCTAGGTTCCAAATCCCATGTCCGAGTGGGTAGCAGACATCTGCCTCCCATGCATACACACTTCTGAGAGTTGAGCTTATGGCCTGTACCTCCACATCCAGCCTGCTGGTACCCTTAGCTTCTAAAAGGCCTAGGCTCGCTGTTTGACGGAAGTGCTGGGAGAGGTAATTGGAATCACCCGGCACACAAGACTAGTGCCTCCAAGCTCAGTTCAGCGATTTTCTAGTAATTCCTGTGGTAGACTGGTGCTACATACTAAGTTCCATACGTGAGAGGGTAGCTGAACGCCTTGTCCAAAACCATCTTACTTCTGAGAGTTGAGCTCACCCTCAGTCCCTCACTTTCCACACTGCCTGCAGAGTGAGTTTCGCAGGTCTTCAGCAGAGACGTTTGTCAGAGGCTTCTGAGACGCATGGTAACAATGCAGACCTGGAGGGTATCCCCAGGTGCAGTCGACTGGTAATCTTGGAACCTCCTGACTCAGAATACTGCTACATTCTCACTGCCATAGGAATGCAGCTAGTTGACAGCTGGCTTCAAGACATGCTTCCCTGTGAGAGCTGAGGACAGGGCAGAACCCTCCCGCATCCTGCCTGACTGTAGGAGTAGCTGCTAACATCCTTATATTAGTGGCTGGGAGAGGTTGCGGGAAAAGCATGTGTGAGCACTGGGCCTGAACTCCCGTGTATCTGATATGAATACAGCGATTTCCAAAGGCCTTCTTCAATCACAGTGTAGCTAGGTTCCAACTCCCATGTCCGAGTGGGTAGCAGACATCTGCCTCCCATGCATATACACTTCTGAGAGTTGAGCTTATGGTCTGTACCTCCACATCCAGCCTGCTGGTACCCATGGCTTCTAAAAGGCCTAGGCTCGCTGTTTGACGGAAGTGCTGGGAGAGGTAATTGGAATCACCCGGCACACAAGACTAGTGCCTCCAAGCTCAGTTCAGCGATTTCCTAGTAATTCCTGTGGTAGACTGGTGCTACATACTAAGTTCCATACGTGAGAGGGTAGCTGAACGCCTTGTCCAAAACCATCTTACTTCTGAGATTTGAGCTCACCCTAAGTCCCTCATAGTTCCACACTGCCTGCAGAGTGAGTTTCGCAGGTCTTCAGCAGAGACGTTAGCCAGAGGCTTCTGAGACGCAGGGTAACAATGCAGACCTGGAGGGTATCCCCAGGTGCAGTCGACTGGTAGTCTTGGAACCTCCTGACTCAGAATACTGCTACCTTCTCACTGACATAGGGATGCAGCTAGTTGACAGCTAGCTGGCTTCAAGACATGCTTCCCAGAGAGAGCTGAGGACAGGGCAGAACCCTCCCGCATGCTGCCTGACTGTAGGAGTAGCTGCTAACATCCTAATGTTAGTGGCTGGGAGAGGTTGCGGGAAAAGCATGTGTGAGCACTGGGCCTGAACTCCCGTGTATCTGAGTTGAATACAGCGATTTCCAACGGCTTTCCTCAACCAGAGTGTAGCTAGGTTCCAAATCCCATGTACGAGCGGGTAGCAGACATCTGCCTCCCATGCATACACACTTCTGAGAGTTGAGCTTATGGCCTGTACCTCCACATCCAGCCTGCTGGTACCCTTGGCTTCTAAAAGGCCTAGGCTCCCTGTTTGACGGAAGTCCTGGGAGAGGTAATTGGAATCTCCCGGCACAGAAGACGAGTGCCTCCAAGCTCAATTCACGATTTCCCAGTAATTCTTGTGGTAGACAGGTGCTACATACTAAGTACCATATGTGAGAAGGTAGCTGAACGCCTTGTCCAAAAGCATCTTACTTCTGAGTGTTGAGCACACCCTCAGTCCCTCACACTTCCACACTGCCTGCAGAGTGAGTTTCACACGTCTTCACCAGAGTCGATTGCCAGAGGCTTCTGAGTACAAGTTAACAATGCAGACCTGGAGGGTATCTCCAGGTGCAGTAGAGTGGTAATCTTGGAACCTCCTGACTCAGAGTACTGCTACCTTCTCACTGCCATAGGAATGCAGCTAGTTGACAGCTGGCTTCAAGACATGCTTCCCTGTGAGAGCTGAGGACAGGGCAGAACCCTCCCGCATCCTGCCTGACTGTAGGAGTAGCTGCTAACATCCTTATGTTAGTGGCTGGGAGAAGTTGCGGGAAAAGCATGTGTGAGCACTGGGCCTGAACTCCCGTGTATCTGAGTTGAATACAGCGATTTCCAATGGCCTTCTTCAATCACAGTGTAGCTAGGTTCCAACTCCCATGTCCGAGTGGGTAGCAGACATCTGCCTCCCATGCATACACACTTCTGAGAGTTGAGCATATGGCCTGTACCTCCACATCCAACCTGCTGGTACCCTTGGCTTCTAAAAGGCCTAGGCTCCCTGTTTGACGGAAGTACTGGGAGAGGTAATTGGAATCACCCGGCACACAAGACTAGTGCCTCCAAGCTCAGTTCAGCGATTTCCTAGTAATTCCTGTGGTAGACTGGTGCTACATACTAAGTTCCATACGTGAGAGTGTAGCTGAACGCCTTGTCCAAAACAATCTTACTTCTGAGAGTTGAGCTCAGCCTCAGTCCCTCACAGTTCCACACTGCCTGCAGAGTGAGTTTCACACGTCTTCACCAGAGACGATTGCCAGAGGCTTCTGAGTACAAGTTTACAATGCAGACCTGGAGGGTATCTCCAGGTGCAGTAGAGTGGTAGTCTTGGAACCTCCTGACTCAGAGTACTGCTACCTTCTCACTGCCATAGGAATGCAGCTAGTTGACAGCTGGCTTCAAGACATGCTTCCCTGTGAAAGCTGAGGACAGGGCAGATCCCTCCCGCATCCTGCCTGACTGTAGGAGTAGCTGCTAACATCCTTATATTAGTGGCTGGGAGAGGTTGCGGGAAAAGCATGTGTGAGCACTGGGCCTGAACTCCCGTGTATCTGAGTTGAATACAGCGATTTCCAATGGCCTTCTTCCATCACAGTGTAGCTAGGTTCCAACTCCCATGTCCGAGTGGATAGCAGACATTTGCCTCCCATGCATACACACTTCTGAGAGTTGAGTTTATGTCCTGTACCTCCACATCCAGCCTGCTGGTACCCTTGGCTTCTAAAAGGCCTAGGCTCGCTGTTTGACGGAAGTGCTGGGAGAGGTAATTGCAATCACCCGGCACACAAGACTAGTGCCTCCAAGCTCAGTTCAGCGATTTCTTAGTAATTCCTGTGGTAGACTGGTGCTACATACTAAGTTCCATACGTGAGAGGGTAGCTGAACGCCTTGTCCAAAACCATCTTACTTCTGAGATTTGAGCTCACCCTCAGTCCCTCACAGTTCCACACTGCCTGCAGAGTGAGTTTCGCAGGTCTTCAGCAGAGACGTTTGCCAGAGGCTTCTGAGACGCAGGGTAACAATGCAGACCTGGAGGGTATCCCCAGGTGCAGTCGACTGGAAATCTTGGAACCTCCTGACTCAGAATACTGCTACCTTCTCACTGACATAGGAATGCAGCTAGTTGACAGCTAGCTGGCTTCAAGACATGCTTCCCTGAGAGAGCTGAGGACAGGGCAGAACCCTCCCGCATGCTGCCTGACTGTAGGAGTAGCTGCTAACATCCTTATGTTAGTGGCTGGGAGAGGTTGCGGGAAAAGCATGTGTGAGCACTGGGCCTGAACTCCCGTGTATCTGATTGAATACAGCGATTTCCAATGGCCGTCTTCAATCACAGTATAGCTAGGTTCCAACTCCCATGTCCGAGTGGGTAGCAGACATCTGCCTCCCATGCATACACACTTCTGAGAGTTGAGCTTATGGCCTGTACCTCCACATCCAGCCTGCTGGTACCCTTGGCTTCTAAAAGGCCTAGGCTCGCTGTTTGACGGAAGTCCTGGGAGAGGTAATTGGAATCTCCCGGCACACAAGACGAGTGCCTCCAAGCTCAATTCACGATTTCCCAGTAATTCTTGTGGTAGACAGGTGCTACATACTAAGTTCCATATGTGAGAAGGTAGCTGAACGCCTTGTCCAAAAGCATCTTACTTCTTAGAGTTGAGCACACCCTCAGTCCCTCACACTTCCACACTGCCTGCAGAGTGAGTTTCACACGTCTTCACCAGAGACGATTGCCAGAGGCTTCTGAGTACAATTTAACAATGCAGACCTGGAGGGTATCTCCAGGTGCAGTAGAGTGGTAATCTTGGAACCTCCTGACTCAGAGTACTGCTACCTTCTCACTGCCATAGGAATGCAGCTAGTTGACAGCTGGCTTCAAGACATGCTTCCCTGTGAGAGCTGAGGACAGGGCAGAACCCTCCCGCATCCTGCCTGACTGTAGGAGTAGCTGCTAACATCCTTATATTAGTGGCTGGGAGAGGTTGCGGGAAAAGCATGTGTGAGCACTGGGCCTGAACTCCCTTGTATCTGATATGAATACAGCGATTTCCAAAGGCCTTCTTCAATCACAGTGTAGCTAGGTTCCAACTCCCATGTCCGAGTGGTTAGCAGACATCTGCCTCCCATGCATATACACTTCTGAGAGTTGAGCTTATGGTCTGTACCTCCACATCCAGCCTGCTGGTACCCATGGCTTCTAAAAGGCCTAGGCTCGCTGTTTGACGGAAGTGCTGGGAGAGGTAATTGGAATCTCCCGGCACACAAGACTAGTGCCTCCAAGCTCAGTTCAGCGATTTCCTAGTAATTGCTGTGGTAGACTGGTGCTACATACTAAGTTCCATACGTGAGAGGATAGCTGAACGCCTTGTCCAAAACCATCTTACTTCTGAGAGTTGAGCTCAGCCTCAGTCCCTCACAGTTCCACACTGCCTGCAGAGTGATTTTCGCAGGTCTTCAGCAGAGACGTTTGCCAGAGGCTTCTGAGACGCAGGGTAACAATGCAGACCTGGAGGGTATCCCCAGGTGCAGTAGACTGGCAATCTTGGAACCTCCTGACTCAGAATACTGCTACCTTCTCACTGCCATAGGAATGCAGCTAGTTGACAGCTGGCTTCAAGACATGCTTCCCTGTGAGAGCTGAGGACAGGGAAGTACCCTCCCGCATGCTGCCAAACTGTAGGAGTAGCTGCTAACATCCTAATGTTAGTGGCTGGGAGAGGTTGCGGGAAAAGCATGTGTGAGCACTGGGCCTGAACTCCCGTGTATCTGAGTTGAATACAGCGATTTCCAACGACATTCCTCAACCAGAGTGTAGCTAGGTTCCAAATCCCATGTACGAGCGGGTAGCAGACATCTGCCTCCCATGCATACACACTTCTGAGAGTTGAGCTTAAGGCCTGTACCTCCACATCCAGCCTGCTGGTACCCTTGGCTTCTAAAAGGCCTAGGCTCGCTGTTTGACGGAAGTGCTGGGAGAGGTAATTGGAATCTCCCGGCACACAAGACGAGTGCCTCCAAGCTCAATTCACGATTTCCCAGTAATTCTTGTGGTAGACAGGTGCTACATACTAAGTTCCATATGTGAGAAGGTAGCTGAACGCTTTGTCCAAAAGCATCTTACTTCTTAGAGTTGAGCACACCCTCAGTCCCTCACACTTCCACACTGCCTGCAGAGTGAGTTTCACACGTCTTCACCAGAGACGATTGCCAGAGGCTTCTGAGTACAAGTTAACAATGCAGACCTGGAGGGTATCTCCAGGTGCAGTAGAGTGGTAATCTTGGAACCTCCTGACTCAGAGTACTGCTACCTTCTCACTGCCATAGGAATGCAGCTAGTTGACAGCTGGTTTCAAGACATGATTCCCTGTGAGAGCTGAGGACAGGGCAGAATTCTCCCGCATCCTGCCTGACGGTAGGAGTAGCTGCTAACATCCTTATGTTAGTGGCTGGGAGAGGTTGCGGGAAAAGCATGTGTGAGCACTGGGCCTGAACTCCCGTGTATCTGAGTTGAATACAGCGATTTCCAATGGCCTTCTTCAATCACAGTGTAGCTAGGTTCCAACTCCCATGTCCGAGTGGGTAGCAGACATCTGCCTCCCATGCATATACACTTCTTAGAGTTGAGCTTATGGCCTGTACCTCCACATTCAGCCTGCTGGTACCCTTGGCTTCTAAAAGGCCTAGGCTCGCTGTTTGACGGAAGTGCTGGGAGAGGTAATTGGAATCACCCGGCACACAAGACTAGTGCCTCCAAGCTCAGTTCAGCGATTTCCTAGTAATTCCTGTGGTAGACTGGTGCTACATACTAAGTTCCATACGTGAGAGGGTAGCTGAACGCCTTGTCCAAAACCATCTTACTTCTGAGAGTTGACCTCAGCCTCAGTCCCTCACAGTTCCACACTGCCTGCAGAGTGAGTTTCGCAGGTCTTCAGCAGAGACGTTTGCCAGAGGCTTCTGAGACGCAGGGTAACAATGCAGACCTGGAGGGTATCCCCAGGTGCAGTCGACTGGTAATCTTGGAACCTCCTGACTCAGAATACTGCTACCTTCTCACTGCCGTAGGAATGCAGCTAGTTGACAGCTAGCTGGCTTCAAGACATGCTTCCCTGAGAGAGCTGAGGACAGGGCATAACCCTCACGCATCCTGCCTGACTGTAGGAGTAGCTGCTAACATCCTTATGTTAGTGGCTGGGAGAGTTTGCGCGAAAAGCATGTGTGAGCACTGGGCCTGAACTCCCGTGTATCTGAGTTGAATACAGCGATTTCCAACGGCTTTCCTCAACCAGAGTGTAGCTAGGTTCCAAATCCCATGTACGAGCGGGTAGCAGACATCTGCCTCCCATGCATGCACACTTCTGAGAGTTGAGCTTATGGCCTGTACCTCCACATCCAGCCTGCTGGTACCCTTAGCTTCTAAAAGGCCTAGGCTCGCTGTTTGACGGAAGTGCTGGGAGAGGTAATTGGAATCACCCGGCACACAAGACTAGTGCCTCCAAGCTCAGTTCAGCGATTTTCTAGTAATTCCTGTGGTAGACTGGTGCTACATACTAAGTTCCATACGTGAGAGGGTAGCTGAACGCCTTGTCCAAAACCATCTTACTTCTGAGAGTTGAGCTCACCCTCAGTCCCTCACTTTCCACACTGCCTGCAGAGTGAGTTTCGCAGGTCTTCAGCAGAGACGTTTGTCAGAGGCTTCTGAGACGCATGGTAACAATGCAGACCTGGAGGGTATCCCCAGGTGCAGTCGACTGGTAATCTTGGAACCTCCTGACTCAGAATACTGCTACATTCTCACTGCCATAGGAATGCAGCTAGTTGACAGCTGGCTTCAAGACATGCTTCCCTGTGAGAGCTGAGGACAGGGCAGAACCCTCCCGCATCCTGCCTGACTGTAGGAGTAGCTGCTAACATCCTAATGTTAGTGGCTGGGAGAGGTTGCGGGAAAAGCATGTGTGAGCACTCGGCCTGAACTCCCGTGTATCTGAGTTGAATACAGCGATTTCCAACGGCTTTCCTCAACCAGAGTGTAGCTAGGTTCCAAATCCCATGTACGAGCGGGTAGCAGACATCTGCCTCCCATGCATACACACTTCTGAGAGTTGAGCTTATGGCCTGTACCTCCACATCCAGCCTACTGGTACCCTTGGCTTCTAAAAGGCCTAGGCTCGCTGTTTGACGGAAGTGCTGGGAGAGGTAATTGGAATCTCCCGGCACACAAGACGACTGCCTCCAAGCTCAATTCACGATTGCCCAGTAATTCTTGTGGTAGACAGGTGCTACATACTAAGTTCCATATGTGAGATAGTAGCTGAACGCCTTGTCCAAAAGCATCTTACTTCTGAGAGTTGAGCCCACCCTCAGTCCCTCACAGTTCCACACTGCCTGCAGAGTGAGTTTCACACGTCTTCACCAGAGACGATTGCCAG
The DNA here is from genome assembly GCF_048164855.1 of Canis lupus baileyi. Lineage (NCBI taxonomy): Eukaryota > Metazoa > Chordata > Mammalia > Carnivora > Canidae > Canis > Canis lupus. The sequence goes on along the minus strand of NC_132844.1, from coordinate 76,917,541 downwards.
AGGCTTCTGAGTACAAGTTAACAATGCAGACCTGGAGGGTATCTCCAGGTGCAGTAGAGTGGTAATCTTGGAACCTCCTGACTCAGAGTACTGCTACCTTCTCACTGCCATAGGAATGCAGCTAGTTGACAGCTGGCTTCAAGACATGCTTCCCTGTGAGAGCTGAGGACACGGCAGAACCCTCCCGCATCCTGCCTGAGTGTACGAGTAGCTGCTAACATCCTTATGTTAGTGGCTGGGAGAGGTTGCGGGAAAAGCATGTGTGAGCACTGGGCCTGAACTCCCGTGTATCTGAGTTGAATACAGCGATTTCCAATGGCCTTATTCAATCACAGTGTAGCTAGGTTCCAACTCCCATGTCCGAGTGGGTAGCAGACATCTGCCTCCCATGCATACACACTTCTGAGAGTTGAGCTTATGGCCTGTACCTCCACATCCAGCCTGCTGGTACCCTTGGCTTCTAAAAGGCATAGGCTCGCTGTTTGACGGAAGTGCTGGGAGAGGTAATTGGAATCACCCGGCACACAAGACTAGTGCCTCCAAGCTCAGTTCAGCGATTTCCAAGTAATTCCTGTGGTAGACTGGTGCTACATACTAAGTTCCATACGTGAGAGGGTAGCTGAACGCCTTGTCCAAAACCATCTTACTTCTGAGAGTTGAGCTCAGCCTCAGTCCCTCACAGTTCCACACTGCCTGCAGAGTGAGTTTCGCAGGTCTTCAGCAGAGACGTTTGCCAGAGGCTTCTGAGACGCAGGGTAAGAATGCAGACCTGGAGGGTATCCCCAGGTGCAGTAGACTGGTAATCTTGGAACCTCCTGACTCAGAATACTGCTACTTTCTCACTGCCATAGGAATGCAGCTAGTTGACAGCTGGCTTCAAGACATGCTTCCCTGTGAGAGCTGAGGACAGAGCAGAACCCTCCCGCATGCTGCCTGACTGTAGGAGTAGCTGCTAACATCCTAATGTTAGTGGCTTGGAGAGGTTGCGGGAAAAGCATGTGTGAGCACTCGGCCTGAACTCCCGTGTATCTGAGTTGAATACAGCGATTTCCAACGGCTTTCCTCAACCAGAGTGTAGCTAGGTTCCAAATCCCATGTACGAGCGGGTAGCAGACATCTGCCTCCTATGCATACACACTTCTGACAGTTGAGCTTATGGCCTGTACCTCCACATCCAGCCTGCTGGTACCCTTGGCTTCTAAAAGGCCTAGGCTCGCTGTTTGACGGAAGTGCTGGGAGAGGTAATTGGAATCTCCCCGCACACAAGACGAGTGCCTCCAATCTCAATTCACGATTTCCCAGTAATTCTTGTGGTAGACAGGTGCTACATACTAAGTTCCATATGTGAGAAGGTAGCTGAACGCCTTGTCCAAAAGCATCTTACTTCTGAGAGTTGAGCCCACCCTCAGTCCCTCACAGTTCCACACTGCCTGCAGAGTGAGTTTCACACGTCTTCACCAGAGACGATTGCCAGAGGCTTCTGAGTACAAGTTAACAATGCAGACATGTAGGGTACCTCCAGGTGCAGTAGAGTGGTAATCTTGGAACCTCCTGACTCAGAGTACTGCTACCTTCTCACTGCCATAGGAATGCAGCTAGTTGACAGCTGGCTTCAATACATGCTTCCCTGTGAGAGCTGAGGACAGGGCAGATCCCTCCCGCATCCTGCCTGAGTGTACGAGTAGCTGCTAACATCCTTATGTTAGTGGATGGGAGAGGTTGCGGGAAAAGCATGTGTGAGCACTGGGCCTGAACTCCCGTGTATCTGAGTTGAATACAGCGATTTCCAATGGCCTTCTTCAATCACAATATACCAAGGTTCCAACTCCTATGTCTGAGTGGGTAGCAGACATCTGCTTCCCATGCATACACACTTCTGAGAGTTGAGCTTATGGCCTGTACCTCCACATCCAGCCTGCTGGTACCCTTGGCTTCTAAAAGGCCTAGGCTCGCTGTTTGACGGAAGTGCTTGGAGAGGTAATTGGAATCTCCCGGCACACAAGACGAGTGCCTCCAAGCTCAATTCACGATTTCCCAGTAATTCTTGTGGTAGACAGGTGCTATATACTAAGTTCCATATGTGAGAAGGTAGCTGAACTCCTTGTCCAAAAGCATCTTACTTCTGACAGTTGAGCTCACCCTCAGTCCCTCACAGTTCCACACTGTCTGCAGAGTGAGTTTCGCAGGTCTTCAGCAGAGACGTTTGCCATAGGCTTCTGAGACGCAGGGTAACAATGCAGACCTGGAGGTTATCCCCAGGTGCAGTAGACTGCTAATCTTGGAACCTCCTGACTCAGAATACTGCTACATTCTCACTGCCATAGGAATGCAGCTAGTTGACAGCTGGCTTCAAGACATGCTTCCCTGTGAGAGCTTAGGACAGGGCAGAACCCTCTCGCATGCTGCCTGACTGTAGGAGTAGCTGCTAACATCCTAATGTTAGTGGCTGGGAGAGGTTGCGGGAAAAGCATGTGTGAGCACTGGGCCTGAACTCCCGTGTATCTGAGTTGAATACAGCGATTTCCAACGACTTTCCTCAACCAGAGTGTAGCTAGGTTCCAAATCCCATGTACGAGCGGGTAGCAGACATCTGCCTCCCATGCATACACACTTCTGAGAGTTGAGCTTATGGCCTGTACCTCCACATCCAGCCTGCTGGTACTCTTGGCTTCTAAAAGGCCTAGGCTCGGTGTTTGACGGAAGTGCTGGGAGAGGTAATTGGAATCTCCCGGCACACAAGACGAGTGCCTCCAAGCTCAATTCACGATTTCCCAGTAATTCTTGTGGTAGACAGGTGCTACATACTAAGTTCCATATGTGAGATGGTAGCTGAACGCCTTGTCCAAAAGCATCTTACTTCTGAGAGTTGAGCACACCCTCAGTCCCTCACACTTCCACACTGCCTGCAGAGTGAGTTTCACACGTCTTCACCAGAGACGATTGCCAGAGGCTTCTGAGTACAAGTTAACAATGCAGACCTGGAGGGTATCTCCAGGTGCAGTAGAGTGGTAATCTTGGAACCTCCTGACTCAGAGTACTGCTACCTTCTCACTGCCATAGGAATGCAGCTAGTTGACAGCTGGCTTCAAGACATGCTTCCCTGTGAGAGCTGAGGACAGGGCAGAACCCTCCCGCATCCTGCCTGACTGTAGGAGTAGCCGCTAACATCCTTATGTTAGTGGCTGGGAGAGGTTGCGGGAAAAGCATGTGTGAGCACTGGGCCTGAACTCCCGTGTATCTGAGTTGAATACAGCGATTTCCAATGGCCTTCTTCAATCACAGTGTAGCTAGGTTCCAACTCCCATGTCCGAGTGGGTAGCAGACATCTGCCTCCCATGCATATACACTTCTGAGAGTTGAGTTTATGGCCTGTACCTCCACATCCAGCCTGCTGGTACCCTTGGCTTCTAAAAGGCCTAGGCTCGCTGTTTGACGGAAGTGCTGGGAGAGGTAATTGGAATCACCCGGCACACAAGACTAGTGCCTCCCAGCTCAGTTCAGCGATTTCCTAGTAATTCCTGTGGTAGACTGGTGCTACATACTAAGTTCCATACGTGAGAGGGTAGCTGAACGCCTTGTCCAAAACCATCTTACTTCTGAGAGTTGAGCTCACCCTCAGTCCCTCACAGTTCCACACTGCCTGCAGAGTGAGTTTCGCAGGTCTTCAGCAAAGACGTTTGCCAGAGGCTTCTGAGACGGAAGGTAACAATGCAGACCTGGAGGGTATCCCCAGGTGCAGTAGACTGGTAATCTTGGAACCTCCTGAATCATAGTACTGCTACCTTCTCACTGCCATAGGAATGCAGGTAGTTGACAGCTGGCTTCAAGACATGCTTCCCTGAGAGAGCTGAGGACAGGGCAGAACCCTCCCGCATCCTGCCTGACTGTAGGAGTAGCTGCTGACATCCTAATGTTAGTGGCTGGGAGAGGTTGCGGGAAAAGCATGTGTGAGCACTCGGCCTGAACTCCCGTGTATCTGAGTTGAATACAGCGATTTCCAACGACTTTCCTCAACCAGAGTGTAGCTAGGTTCCAAATCCCATGTACGAGCGGGTAGCAGACATCTGCCTCCCATGCATACACACTTCTGAGAGTTGAGCTTATGGCTTGTACCTCCACATCCAGCCTGCTGGTACCCTTGGCTTCTAAAAGGCCTAGGCTCGCTGTTTGACGGAAGTGCTGGGAGAGGTAATTGGAATCTCCCGGCACACAAGACGAGTGCCTCCAAGCTCAATTCACGATTTCCCAGTAATTCTTGTGGTAGACAGGTGCTACATACTAAGTTCCATATGTGAGAAGGTAGCTGAACGCCTTGTCCAAAAGCATCTTACTTCTGAGAGTTGAGCCCACCCTCAGTCCATCACAGTTCCACACTGCCTGCAGAGTGAGTTTCACACGTCTTCACCAGAGACGATTGCCAGAGGCTTCTGAGTACAAGTTAACAATGCAGACCTGGAGGGTATCTCCAGTTGCAGTAGAGTGGTAATCTTGGAAACTCCTGACTCAGAGTACTGCTACATTCTCACTGCCATAGGAATGCAGCTAGTTGACAGCTGGCTTCAAGACATGCTTCCCTGTGAGAGCTGAGGACAGGGCAGAACCCTCCCGCATCCTGCCTGACTGTAGGAGTAGCTGCTAACATCCTTATGTTAGTGGCTGGGAGAGGTTGCGGGAAAAGCATGTGTGAGCACTGGGCCTGAACTCCCGTGTATCTGAGTTGAATACAGCGATTTCCAATGGCCTCCTTCAATCACAGTGTAGCTAGGTTATAACTCCCATGTCCGAGTGGATAGCAGACATCTGCCTCCCATGCATACACACTTCTGAGAGTTGAGTTTATGGCCTGTACCTCCACATCCAGCCTGCTGGTACCCTTGGCTTCTAAAAGGCCTAGGCTCGCTGTTTGACGGAAGTGCTGGGAGAGGTAATTGGAATCACACGGCACACAAGACTAGTGCCTCCAAGCTCAGTTCAGCGATTTCTTAGTAATAACTGTGGTAGACTGGTGCTACATACTAAGTTCCATACGTGAGAGGGTAGCTGAACGCCTTGTCCAAAACCATCTTACTTCTGAGATTTGAGCTCACCCTCAGTCCCTCACAGTTCCACACTGCCTGCAGAGTGAGTTTCGCAGGTCTTCAGCAGAGACGTTTGCCAGAGGCTTCTGAGACGCAGGGTAACAATGCAGACCTGGAGGGTATCCCCAGGTGCAGTCGACTGGAAATCTTGGAACCTCCTGACTCAGAATACTGCTACCTTCTCACTGACATAGGAATGCAGCTAGTTGACAGCTAGCTGGCTTCAAGACATGCTTCCCTGAGAGAGCTGAGGACAGGGCAGAACCCTCCCGCATGCTGCCTGACTGTAGGAGTAGCTGCTAACATCCTAATGTTAGTGGCTGGGAGAGGTTGCGGGAAAAGCATGTGTGAGCACTGGGCCTGAACTCCCGTGTATCTGAGTTGAATACAGCGATTTCCAACGGCTTTCCTCAACCAGAGTGTAGCTAGGTTCCAAATCCCATGTACGAGCGGGTAGCAGATATCTGCCTCCCATGCATACACACTTCTGAGAGTTGAGCTTATGGCCTGTACCTCCACATCCAGCCTGCTGGTACACTTGGCTTCCAAAAGGCCTAGGCTCGATGTTTGACGGAAGTGCTGGGAGAGGTAATTGGAATCTCCCGGCACACAAGACGAGTGCCTCCAAGCTCAATTCACGATTTCCCAGTAATTCTTGTGGTAGACAGGTGCTACATACTAAGTTCCATATGTGAGATGGTAGCTGAACGCCTTGTCCAAAAGCATCTTACTTCTGAGAATTGAGCCCACCCTCAGTCCCTCACAGTTCCACACTGCCTGCAGAGTGAGTTTCACACGTCTTCACCAGAGACGATTGCCAGAGGCTTCTGAGTACAAGTTAACAATGCAGACCTGGAGGGTATCTCCAAGTGCAGTAGAGTGGTAATCTTGGAACCTCCTGACTCAGAGTACTGCTACCTTCTCACTGCCATAGGAATGCAGCTAGTTGACAGCTGGCTTCAAGACATGCTTCCCTGTGAGAGCTGAGGACAGGGCAGAACCCTCCCGCATGCTGCCTGACTGTAGGAGTAGCTGCTAACATCCTTATGTTAGTGGCTGGGAGAGGTTGCGGGAAAAGCATGTGTGAGCACTGGGCCTGAACTCCCGTGTATCTGAGTTGAATACAGCGATTTCCAATGGCCTTCTTCAATCACAGTATAGCTAGGTTCCAACTCCCATGTCCGAGTGGGTAGCAGACATCTGCCTCCCATGCATACACACTTCTGAGAGTTGAGCTTATGGCCTGTACCTCCACATCCAGCCTGCTGGTACCCTTGGCTTCTAAAAGGCCTAGGCTCGCTGTTTGACGGAAGTCCTGGGAGAGGTAATTGGAATCTCCCGGCACAGAAGACGAGTGCCTCCAAGCTCAATTCACGATTGCCCAGTAATTCTTGTGGTAGACAGGTGCTACATACAAAGTTCCATATGTGAGAAGGTAGCTGAACGCCTTGTCCAAAAGCATCTTACTTCTTAGAGTTGAGCACACCCTCAGTCCCTCACACTTCCACACTGCCTGCAGAGTGAGTTTCACACGTCTTCACCAGAGACGATTGCCAGAGTCTTCTGAGTACAAGTTAACAATGCAGACCTGGAGGGTATCTCCAGGTGCAGTAGAGTGGTAATCTTGGAACCTCCTGACTCAGAGTACTGCTACCTTCTCACTGCCATAGGAATGCAGCTAGTTGACAGCTGGCTTCAAGACATGCTTCCCTGTGAGAGCTGAGGACAGGGCAGAACCCTCCCGCATCCTGCCTGACTGTAGGAGTAGCTGCTAACATCCTTATGTTAGTGGCTGGGAGAGGTTGCGGGAAAAGCATGTGTGAGCACTGGGCCTGAACTCCCATGTATCTGAGTTGAATACAGCGATTTCCAATGGCCTTCTTCAATCACAGTGTAGCTAGGTTCCAACTTCCACGTCCGAGTGGATAGCAGACATCTGCCTCCCATGCATACACACTTCTGAGAGTTGAGTTTATGGCCTGTACCTCCACATCCAGCCTGCTGGTACCCTTGGCTTCTAAAAGGCCTAGGCTCGCTGTTTGACGGAAGTGCTGGGAGAGGTAATTGGAATCACCCGGCACACAAGACTAGTGCCTCCAAGCTCAGTTCAGCAATTTCTTAGTAATTCCTGTGGTAGACTGGTGCTACATACTAAGTTCCATACGTGAGAGGGTAGCTGAACGCCTTGTCCAAAACCATCTTACTTCTGAGATTTGAGCTCACCCTCAGTCCCTCACAGTTCCACACTGCCTGCAATGTGAGTTTCGCAGGTCTTCAGCAGAGACGTTAGCCAGAGGCTTCTGAGACGCAGGGTAACAATGCAGACCTGGAGGGTATCCCCAGGTGCAGTCGACTGGTAATCTTGGAACCTCCTGACTCAGAATACTGCTACCTTCTCACTGACATAGGAATGCAGCTATTTGACAGCTAGCTGGCTTCAAGACATGCTTCCCTGAGAGAGCTGAGGACAGGGCAGAACCCTCCCGCATGCTGCCTGACTGTAGGAGTAGCTGCTAACATCCTTATGTTAGTGGCTGGGAGAGGTTGCGGGAAAAGCATGTGTGAGCACTGGGCCTGAACTCCCATGTATCTGAGTTGAATACAGCGATTTCCAATGGCCTTCTTCAATCACAGTGTAGCTAGGTTCCAACTTCCACGTCCGAGTGGATAGCAGACATCTGCCTCCCATGCATACACACTTCTGAGAGTTGAGTTTATGGCCTGTACCTCCACATCCAGCCTGCTGGTACCCTTGGCTTCTAAAAGGCCTAGGCTCGCTGTTTGACGGAAGTGCTGGGAGAGGTAATTGGAATCACCCGGCACACAAGACTAGTGCCTCCAAGCTCAGTTCAGCAATTTCTTAGTAATTCCTGTGGTAGACTGGTGCTACATACTAAGTTCCATACGTGAGAGGGTAGCAGAACGCCTTGTCCAAAACCATCTTACTTCTGAGATTTGAGCTCACCCTCAGTCCCTCACAGTTCCACACTGCCTGCAATGTGAGTTTCGCAGGTCTTCAGCAGAGACGTTAGCCAGAGGCTTCTGAGACGCAGGGTAACAATGCAGACCTGGAGGGTATCCCCAGGTGCAGTCGACTGGTAATCTTGGAACCTCCTGACTCAGAATACTGCTACCTTCTCACTGACATAGGAATGCAGCTATTTGACAGCTAGCTGGCTTCAAGACATGCTTCCCTGAGAGAGCTGAGGACAGGGCAGAACCCTCCCGCATGCTGCCTGACTGTAGGAGTAGCTGCTAACATCCTTATGTTAGTGGCTGGGAGAGGTTGCGGGAAAAGCATGTGTGAGCACTGGGCCTGAACTCCCGTGTATCTGAGTTGAATACAGCGATTTCCAATGGCCTTCTTCAATCACAGTGTAGCTAAGTTCCAACTCCCATGTCCGAGTGGGTAGCAGACATCTGCCTCCCATGCATACACACTTCTGAGAGTTGAGCTTATGGCCTGTACCTCCACATCCAGCCTGCTGGTAGCCTTGGCTTCTAAAAGGCCTAGGCTCGCTGTTTGACGGAAGTGCTGGGAGAGGTAATTGGAATCACCCGGCACACAAGACTAGTGCCTCCCAGCTCAGTTCAGCGATTTCCTAGTAATTCCTGTGGTAGACTGGTGCTACATATTAAGTTCCATACGTGAGAGGGTAGCTGAACGCCTTGTCCAAAACCATCTTACTTCTGAGAGTTGAGCTCAGCCTCAGTCCCTCACAGTTCCACACTGCCTGCAGAGTGAGTTTCACACGTCTTCACCAGAGACGATTGCCAGAGGCTTCTGAGTACAAGTTAACAATGCAGACCTGGAGGGTATCTCCAGGTGCAGTAGAGTGGTAGTCTTGGAACCTCCTGACTCAGAGTACTGCTACCTTCTCACTGCCATAGGAATGCAGCTAGTTGACAGCTGGCTTCAATACATGCTTCCTTGTGAGAGCTGAGGACAGGGCAGAAACCTCCCGCATCCTGCCTGACTGTAGGAATAGCTGCTAACATCCTTATGTTAGTGGCTGGGAGAGGTTGCGGGAAAAGCATGTGTGAGCACTGGGCCTGAACTCCCGTGTATCTGAGTTGAATACAGCGATTTCCAATGGCCTTCTTCAATCACAGTGTAGCTAGGTTCCAACTCCCATGTCCGAGTGGATAGCAGACATCTGCCTCCCATGCATACACACTTCGGAGAGTTGAGTTTATGTCCTGTACCTCCACATCCAGCCTGCTGGTACCCTTGGCTTCTAAAAGGCCTAGGCTCGCTGTTTGACGGAAGTGCTGGGAGAGGTAATTGGAATCACCCGGCACACAAGACTAGTGCCTCCAAGCTCAGTTCAGCAATTTCTTAGTAATTCCTGTGGTAGACTGGTGCTACATACTAAGTTCCATACGTGTGAGGGTAGCTGAACGCCTTGTCCAAAACCATCTTACTTCTGAGATTTGAGCTCACCCTCAGTCCCTCACAGTTCCACACTGCCTGCAGAGTGAGTTTCGCAGGTCTTCAGCAGAGACGTTAGCCAGAGGCTTCTGAGACGCAGGGTAACAATGCAGACCTGGAGGGTATCCCCAGGTGCAGTCGACTGGTAATCTTGGAACCTCCTGACTCAGAATACTGCTACCTTCTCACTGACATAGGAATGCAGCTAGTTGACAGCTAGCTGGCTTCAAGACATGCTTCCCTGAGAGAGCTGAGGACAGGGCAGAACCCTCCCGCATGCTGTCTGACTGTAGGAGTAGCTGCTAACATCCTAATGTTAGTGGCTGGGAGAGGTTGCGGGAAAAGCATGTGTGAGCACTGGGCCTGAACTCCCGTGTATCTGAGTTGAATACAGCGATTTCCAACGACTTTCCTCAACCAGAGTGTAGCTAGGTTCCAAATCCCATGTACGAGCGGGTAGCAGACATCTGCCTCCCATGCATACACACTTGTGAGTGTTGAGCTTATGGCCTGTACCTCCACATCCAGCCTGCTGGTACCCTTGGCTTCTAAAAGGCCTAGGCTCGCTGTTTGATGGAAGTGCTGGGAGAGGTAATTGGAATCTCCCGGCACACAAGACGAGTGCCTCCAAGCTCAATTTACGATTGCCCAGTAATTCTTGTGGTAGACAGGTGCTACATACTAAGTTCCATATGTGAGAAGGTAGCTGAACGCCTTGTCCAAAAGCATCTTACATCTGAGAGTTGAGCCCACCCTCAGTCCCTCACACTTCCACACTGCCTGCAGAGTGAGTTCACACGTCTTCACCAGAGACGATTGCCAGAGGCTTCTGAGTACAAGTTAACAATGCAGACCTGAAGGGTATCTCCAGGTGCAGTAGAGTGGTAATCTTGGAACCTCCTGACTCAGAGTACTGCTACCTTCTCACTGCCATAGGAATGCAGCTAGTTGACAGCTGGCTTCAAGACATGATTCCCTGTGAAAGCTGAGGACAGGGCAGAATTCTCCCGCATCCTGCCTGACGGTAGGAGTAGCTGCTAACATCCTTATGTTAGTGGCTGGGAGAGGTTGCGGGAAAAGCATGTGTGAGCACTGGGCCTGAACTCCCGTGTATCTGAGTTGAATACAGCGATTTCCAATGGCCTTCTTCAATCACAGTGTAGCTAGGTTCCAACTCCCATGTCCGAGTGGGTAGCAGACATCTGCCTCCCATGCATATACACTTCTGAGAGTTGAGCTTATGGCCTGTACCTCCACATCCAGCCTGCTGGTACCCTTGGCTTCTAAAAGGCCTAGGCTCGCTGTTTGACGGAAGTGCTGGGAGAGGTAATTGGAATCACCCGGCACACAAGACTAGTGCCTCCAAGCTCAGTTCAGCGATTTCCTAGTAATTCCTGTGGTAGACTGGTGCTACATACTAAGTTCCATACGTGAGAGGGTAGCTGAACGCCTTGTCCAAAACCATCTTACTTCTGAGAGTTGAGCTCACCCTCAGTCCCTCACAGTTCCACACTGCCTGCAGAGTGAGTTTCGCAGGTCTTCATCAGAGACGTTTGCCAGAGGCTTCTGAGACGCAGGGTAACAATGCAGACCTGGAGGGTATCCCCAAGTGCAGTAGACTGGTAATCTTGGAACCTCCTGACTCAGAATACTGCTACCTTCTCACTGCCATAGGAATGCAGCTAGTTGACAGCTGGCTTCAAGACATGCTTCCCTGTGAGAGCTGAGGACAGGGCAGAACCCTCCCGCATCCTACCTGACTGTAGGAGTAGCTGCTAACATCCTAATGTTAGTGGCTGGGAGAGGTTGGGGAAAAGCATGTGTGAGCACTGGGCCTGAACTCCCGTGTATCTGAGTTGAATACAGCGATTTCCAACGACTTTCCTCAACCAGAGTGTAGCTAGGTTCCAAATCCCATGTACGAGCGGGTAGCAGACATCTGCCTCCCATGCATACACACTTGTGAGTGTTGAGCTTATGGCCTGTACCTCCACATACAGCCTGCTGGTACCCTTGGCTTCTAAAAGGCCTAGGCTCGCTGTTTGACGAAAGTGCTGGGAGAGGTAATTGGAATCTCCCGGCACACAAGACGAGTGCCTCCAAGCTCAATTCACGATTTCCCAGTAATTCTTGTGGTAGATAGGTGCTACATACTAAGTTCCATATGTGAGAAGGTAGCTGAACGCCTTGTCCAAAAGCATCTTACTTCTGAGAGTTGAGCACACCGTCAGTCCCTCACACTTCCACACTGCCTGCAGAGTGAGTTTCACACGTCTTCACCAGAGACGATTGCCAGAGGCTTCTGAGTACAAGTAAACAATGCAGACCTGGAGGGTATCTCCAGGTGCAGTAGAGTGGTAATCTTGGAACCTCCTGACTCAGAGTACTGCTACCTTCTCACTGCCATAGGAATGCAGCTAGTTGACAGCTGGATTCAAGACATGATTCCCTGTGAGAGCTGAGGACAGGGCAGAATTCTCCCGCATCCTGCCTGACTGTAGGAGTAGCTGCTAACATCCTTATGTTAGTGGCTGGGAGAGGTTGCGGGAAAAGCATGTGTGAGCACTGGGCCTGAACTCCCGTGTATCTGAGTTGAATACAGCGATTTCCAATGGCCTTCTTCAATCACAGTGTAGCTAGGTTCCAACTCCCATGTCCGAGTGGGTAGCAGACGTCTGCCTCCCATGCATATACACTTCTGAGAGTTGAGCTTATGGCCTGTACCTCCACATCCAGCCTGCTGGTACCCTTGGCTTCTAAAAGGCCTAGGCTCGCTGTTTGACGGAAGTGCTGGGAGAGGTAATTGGAATCACCCGGCACACAAGACTAGTGCCTCCAAGCTCAGTTCAGCGATTTCCTAGTAATTCCTGTGGTAGACTGGTGCTACATACTAAGTTCCATACGTGAGAGGGTAGCTGAACACCTTGTCCAAAACCATCTTACTTCTGAGAGTTGAGCTCACCCTCAGTCCCTCACAGTTCCACACTGCCTGCAGAGTGAGTTTCGCAGGTCTTTAGCAGAGACGTTTGCCAGAGGCTTTTGAGACGCAGGGTAACAATGCAGACTTGGAGGGTATCCCCATGTGCAGTCGACTAGTAATCTTGGAACCTCCTGACTCAGAATACTGCTACCTTCTCACTGCCATAGGAATGCAGCTAGTTGACAGCTAGCTGGCTTCAAGACATGCTTCCCTGAGAGAGCTGAGGACAGGGCAGAACCCTCCCGCATGCTGCCTGACTGTAGGAGTAGCTGCTAACATCCTAATGTTAGTGGCTGGGAGAGGTTGCGGGAAAAGCATGTGTGAGCACTGGGCCTGAACTCCCGTGTATCTGAGTTGAATACAGCGATTTCCAACGGATTTCCTCAACCAGAGTGTAGCTAGGTTCCAAATCCCATGTACGAGCGTGTAGCAGACATCTGCCTCCCATGCATACACACTTCTGAGAGTTGAGCTTATGGCCTGTACCTCCACATCCAGCCTGCTGGTACCCTTGGCTTCTAAAAGGCCTAGTCTCGCTGTTTGACGGAAGTGCTGGGAGAGGTAATTGGAATCTCCCGGCACACAAGACGAGTGCCTCCAAGCTCAATTCACGATTTCCCAGTAATTCTTGTGGTAGACAGGTGCAACATACTAAGTTCCATATGTGAGATGGTAGCTGAACGCCTTGTCCAAAAGCATCTTACTTCTGAGAGGTGAGTTCAGCCTCAGTCCCTCACAGTTCCACACTGCCTGCAGAGTGAGTTTCGCAGGTCTTCAGCAGAGACGTTTGCCAGAGGCTTCTGAGACGCAGGGTAACAATGCAGACCTGGAGGGTATCCCCAGGTGCAGTCGACTGGTAATCTTGGAACATCCTGACTCAGAATACTGCTACCTTCTCACTGCCATAGGAATGCAGCTAGTTGACAGCTAGCTGGCTTCAAGACATGCTTCCCTGAGAGAGCTGAGGACAGGGCAGAACCCTCCCGCATGCTGCCTGACTGTAGGAGTAGCTGCTAACATCCTAATTTTAGTGGCTGGGAGAGGTTGCGGGAAAAGCATGTGTGAGCACTTGGCCTGAACTCCCGTGTATCTGGGTTGAATACAGCGATTTCCAACGGCTTTCCTCAACCAGAGTGTAGCTAGGTTCCAAATCCCATGTACGAGCGGGTAGCAGACATCTGCCTCCTATGCATACACACTTCTGAGAGTTGAGCTTATGGCCTGTACCTCCACATCCAGCCTGCTGGTACCCTTGGCTTCTAAAAGGCCTAGGCTCGCTGTTTGACGGAAGTGCTTGGAGAGGTAATTGGAATTTCCCGGCACACAAGACGAGTGCCTCCAAGCTCAATTCACGATTTCCCAGTAATTCTTGTGGTAGACAGGTGCTATATACTAAGTTCCATATGTGAGAAGGTAGCTGAACGCCTTGTCCAAAAGCATCTTACTTCTGAGAGTTGAGCTCACCCTCAGTCCCTCACAGTTCCACACTGTCTCCAGAGTGAGTTTCGCAGGTCTTCAGCAGAGACGTTTGCCATAGGCTTCTGAGACGCAGGGTAACAATGCAGACCTGGAGGTTATCCCCAGGTGCAGTAGACTGGTAATCTTGGAACCTCCTGACTCAGAATACTGCTACCTTCTCACTGCCATAGGAATGCAGCTACTTGACAGCTGGCTTCAAGACATGCTTCCCTGTGAGATCTTAGGACAGGGCAGAACCCTCTCGCATGCTGCCTGACTGTAGGAGTAGCTGCTAACATCCTAATGTTAGTGGCTGGGAGAGGTTGCGGGAAAAGCATGTGTGATCACTCGGCCTGAACTCCCGTGTATCTGAGTTGAATACAGCGATTTCCAACGGCTTTCCTCAACCAGAGTGTAGCTAGGTTCCAAATCCCATGTACGAGCGGGTAGCAGACATCTGCCTCCCATGCATACACACTTCTGAGAGTTGAGCTTATGGCCTGTACCTCCACATCCAGCCTGCTGGTACCCTTGGCTTCTAAAAGGCCTAGGCTCGCTGTTTGACGGAAGTGCTGGGAGAGGTAATTGGAATCTCCCGGCACACAAGACGAGTGCCTCCAAGCTCAATCCACGATTTCCCAGTAATTCTTGTGGTAGACAGGTGCTACATACTAAGTTCCATATGTGAGAAGGTAGCTGAACGCCTTGTCCAAAAGCATCTTACTTCTGAGAGTTGAGCCCACCCTCAGTCCCTCACAGTTCCACACTGCCTGCAGAGTGAGTTTCACACGTCTTCACCAGAGACGATTGCCAGAGGCTTCTGAGTACAAGTTAACAATGCAGACCTGGAGGGTATCTCCAGGTGCAGTAGAGTGGTAATCTTGGAACCTCCTGACTCAGAGTACTGCTACATTTTCACTGCCATAGGAATGCAGCTAGTTGACAGCTGGCTTCAAGACATGCTTCCCTGTGAGAGCTGAGGACAGGGCAGAACCCTCCCGCATCCTGCCTGACTGTAGGAGTAGCTGCTAACATCCTTATGTTAGTGGCTGGGAGAGGTTGCGGGAAAAGCATGTGTGAGCACTGGGCCTGAACTCCCGTGTATCTGAGTTGAATACAGCGATTTCCAATGGCCTTCTTCAATCACAGTGTAGCTAGGTTCCAACTCCCATGTCCGAGTGGGTAGCAGACATCTGCCTCCCATGCATACACACTTCTGAGAGTTGAGCTTATGGCCTGTACCTCCACATCCAGCCTGCTGGTACCCTTGGCTTCTAAAAGGCCTAGGCTCGCTGTTTGACGGAAGTGCTGGGAGAGGTAATTGGAATCTCCCGGCACACAAGACGAGTGCCTCCAAGCTCAATTCACGATTTCCCAGTAATTCTTGTGGTAGACAGGTGCTATATACTAAGTTCCATATGTGAGAAGGTAGCTGAACGCCTTGTCCAAAAGCATCTTACTTCTGAGAGTTGAGCTCACCCTCAGTCCCTCACAGTTCCACACTGTCTGCAGAGTGAGTTTCACACGTCTTCACCAGAGACGATTGCCAGAAGCTTCTGAGTACAAGTTAACAATGCAGACCCGGAGGGTATCTCCAGGTGCAGTAGAGTGGTAATCTTGGAACCTCCTGACTCAGAGTACTGCTACCTTCTCACTGCCATAGGAATGCAGCTAGTTGACAGCTGGCTTCAAGACATGCTTCCATGTGATAGCTGAGGACAGGGCAGAACCCTCCCGCATCCTGCCTGACTGTAGGAGTAGCTACTAACATCCTAATGTTAGTGGCTGGGAGAGGTTGCGGGAAAAGCATGTGTGAGCACTCGGCCTGAACTCCCATGTATCTGAGTTGAATACAGCGATTTCCAACGACTTTCCTCAACCAGAGTGTAGCTAGGTTCCAAATCCCATGTACGAGCGGGTAGCAGACATCTGCCTCCCATGCATACACACTTCTGAGAGTTGAGCTTATGGCTTGTACCTCCTTATCCAGCCTGCTGGTACCCTTGGCTTCTAAAAGGCCTAGGCTCGCTGTTTGACGGAAGTGCTGGGAGAGGTAATTGGAATCTCCCGGAACACAAGACGAGTGCCTCGAAGCTCAATTCACGATTTCCCAGTAATTCTTGTGGTAGACAGGTGCTACATACTAAGTTCCATATGTGAGAAGGTAGCTGAACGCCTTGTCCAAAAGCATCTTACTTCTGAGAGTTGAGCACACCCTCAGTCCCTCACACTTCCACACTGCCTGCAGAGTGAGTTTCGGAGGTCTTCAGCAGAGACGTTTGCCAGAGGCTTCTGAGACGCAGGGTAACAATGCAGACCTGGAGGGTATCCCCAGGTGCAGTCGACTGGTAATCTTGGAACCTCCTGACTCAAAATACTGCTACCTTCACACTGTCATAAGAATGCAGCTAGTTGACAGCTAGCTGGTTTCAAGACATGCTTCCCTGAGAGAGCTGAGGACAGGGCAGAACCCTCCCGCATGCTGCCTGACTGTAGGAGTAGCTGCTAACATCTTAATGTTAGTGGCTGGGAGAGGTTGCGGGAAAAGCATGTGTGAGCACTGGGCCTGAACTCCCGTGTATCTGAGTTGAATACAGCGATTTCCAACGGCTTTTCTCAACCAGAGTGTAGCTAGGTTCCAAATCTCATGTACGAGCGGGTAGCAGACATCTGCCTCCCATGCATACACACTTCTGAGTGTTGAGCTTATGGCCTGTACCTCCACATCCAGCCTGCTGGTACCCTTGGCTTCTAAAAGGCCTAGGCTCGCTGTTTGACGGGAGTGCTGGGAGAGGTAATTGGAATCTCCCGGCACACAAGACTAGTGCCTCCAAGCTCAATTCACGATTTCCCAGTAATTCTTGTGGTAGACAGGTGCTACATACTAAGTTCCATATGTGAGATGGTAGCTGAACGCCTTGTCCAAAAGCATCTTACTTCTGAGAGTTGAGCCCACCCTCAGTCCCTCACACTTCCACACTGCCTGCAGAGTGAGTTCCCACGTCTTCACCAGAGACGATTGCCAGAGGCTTCTGAGCACAAGTTAACAATGCAGACCTGGAGGGTATCTCCAGGTGCAGGAGAGTGGTAATCTTGGAACCTCCTGACTCAGAGTACTGCTACCTTCTCACTGCCATAGGAATGCAGCTAGTTGACAGCTAGCTGGCTTCAAGACATGCTTCCCTGTGAGAGCTGAGGACAGGGCAGAACCCTCCCGCATCCTGCCTGACTGTAGCAGTAGCTGCTAACATCCTAATGTTAGTGGCTGGGAGAGGTTGCGGGAAAAGCATGTGTGAGCACTGGGCCTGAACTCCCGTGTATCTGAGTTGAATACAGCGATTTCCAACGACTTTCCTCAACCAGAGTGTAGCTAGGTTCCAAATCCCTTGTCCGAGTGGGTAGCAGACATCTGCCTCCCATGCATATACACTTCTGAGAGTTGAGTTTATGGCCTGTACCTCCACATCCAGCCTGCTGGTACCCTTGGCTTCTAAAAGGCCTAGGCTTGCTGTTTGACGGAAGTGCTGGGAGAGGTAATTGGAATCACCCGGCACACAAGACTAGTGCCTCCAAGCTCAGTTCAGCGATTTCCTAGTAATTCCTGTGGTAGACTGGTGCTACATACTAAGTTCCATACGTGAGAGGGTAGCTGAACGCCTTGTCCAAAACCATCTTACTTCTGAGAGTTGAGCTCACCCTCAGTCCCTCACAGTTCCACACTGCCTGCAGAGTGAGTTTCGCAGGTCTTCAGCAGAGACGTTTGCCAGAGGCTTCTGAGACGGAGGGTAACAATGCAGACCTGGAGGGTATCCCCAGGTGCAGTAGACTGGTAATCTTGGAACCTCCTGACTCATAGTACTGCTACCTTCTCACTGCCATAGGAATGCAACTAGTTGACAGCTGGCTTCAAGACATGCTTCCCTGAGAGAGCTGAGGACAGGGCAGAACCCTCCCGCATCCTGCCTGACTGTAGGAGTAGCTGCTGACATCCTAATGTTAGTGGCTGGGAGAGGTTGCGGGAAAAGCATATGTGAGCACTCGGCCTGAACTCCCGTGTATCTGAGTTGAATACAGCGATTTCCAACGACTTTCCTCAACCAGAGTGTAGCTAGGTTCCAAATCCCATGTACGAGCGGGTAGCAGACATCTGCCTCCCATGCATACACACTTCTGAGAGTTGAGCTTATGGCCTGTACCGCCACATCCAGCCTGCTGGTACACTTGGCTTCTAAAAGGCCTAGGCTCGATGTTTGACAGAAGTGCTGGGAGAGGTAATTGGAATCTCCCGGCACACAAGACGAGTGCCTCCAAGCTCAATTCACGATTGCCCAGTAATTCTTGTGGTAGACAGGTGCTACATACTAAGTTCCGTATGTGAGATGGTAGCTGAACGCCTTGTCCAAAAGCATCTTACTTCTGAGAGTTGAGCCCACCCTCAGTCCCTCACAGTTCCACACTGCCTGCAGAGTGAGTTTCACACGTCTTCACCAGAGACGATTGCCAGAGGCTTCTGAGTACAAGTTAACAATGCAGACCTGGAGGGTATCTCCAGGTGCAGTAGAGTGGTAATCTTGGAACCTCCTGACTCAGAGTACTGCTACCTTCTCACTGCCATAGGAATGCAGCTAGTTGACAGCTGGCTTCAAGACATGCTTCCCTGTGAGAGCTGAGGACAGGGCAGAACCCTCCCGCATGCTGACTGACTGTAGGAGTAGCTGCTAACATCCTTATGTTAGTGGCTGGGAGAGGTTGCGGGAAAAGCATGTGTGAGCACTGGGCCTGAACTCCCGTGTATCTGAGTTGAATACAGCGATTTCCAATGGCCTTCTTCAATCACAGTGTAGCTAGGTTCCAACTCCCATGTCCGAGTGGGTAGCAGACATCTGCCTCCCATGCATACACACTTCTGAGAGTTGAGCTTATGGCCTGTACCTCCACATCCAGCCTGCTGGTACCCTTGGCTTCTAAAAGGCCTAGGCTCGCTGTTTGACGGAAGTGCTGGGAGAGGTAATTGGAATCACCCGGCACACAAGACTAGTGCCTCCAAGCTCAGTTCAGCGATTTCCTAGTTATTCCTGTGGTAGACTGGTGCTACATACTAAGTTCCATACGTGAGAGGGTAGCTGAACGCCTTGTCCAAAACCATCTTACTTCTGAGAGTTGAGCTCAGCCTCAGTCCCTCACAGTTCCACACTGCCTGCAGAGTGAGTTTCGCAGGTCTTCAGCAGAGACGTTTGCCAGAGGCTTCTGAGACGCAGGGTAACAATGCAGACCTGGAGGGTATCCCCCGGTGCAGTCGACTGGTAATCTTGGAACCTCCTGACTCAGAATACTGCTACCTTCTCACTGCCATAGGTTTGCAGCTAGTTGACAGCTGGCTTCAAGACATGCTTCCCTGAGAGAGCTGAGGACAGGGCAGAACCCTCCCGCATGCTGCCTGACTCTAGGAGTAGCTGCTAACATCCTAATGTTAGTGGCTGGGAGAGGTTGCGGGAAAAGCATGTGTGAGCACTGGGCCTGAACTCCCGTCTATCTGAGTTGAATACAGCGATTTCCAACGACTTTCCTCAACCAGAGTGTAGCTAGGTTCCAAATCCCATGTACGAGCGGGTAGCAGACATCTGCCTCCCATGTATACACACTTCTGAGAGTTGAGCTTAAGGCCTGTACCTCCACATCCAGCCTGCTGGTACCCTTGGCTTCTAAAAGGCCTAGGCTCGCTGTTTGACGGAAGTGCTGGGAGAGGTAATTGGAATCTCCCGGCACACAAGACGAGTGCCTCCAAGCTCAATTCACGATTTCCCAGTAATTCTTGTGGTAGACAGGTGCTATATACTAAGTTCCATATGTGAGAAGGTAGCTGAACGCCTTGTCCAAAAGCATCTTACTTCTGAGAGTTGAGCTCACCCTCAGTCCCTCACAGTTCCACACTGTCTGCAGAGTGAGTTTCACACGTCTTCACCAGAGACGATTGCCAGAAGCTTCTGAGTACAAGTTAACAATGCAGACCCGGAGGGTATCTCCAGGTGCAGTAGAGTGGTAATCTTGGAACCTCCTGACTCAGAGTACTGCTACCTTCTCACTGCCATAGGAATGCAGCTAGTTGACAGCTGGCTTCAAGACATGCTTCCATGTGAGAGCTGAGGACAGGGCAGAACACTCCCGCATCCTGCCTGACTGTAGGAGTAGCTGCTAACATCCTAATGTTAGTGGCTGGGAGAGGTTGCGGGAAAAGCATGTGTGAGCACTGGGCCTGAACTCCCGTGTATCTGAGTTGAATACAGCGATTTCCAACGACTTTCCTCAACCAGAGTGTAGCTAGGTTCCAAATCCCTTGTCCGAGTGGGTAGCAGACATCTGCCTCCCATGCATATACACTTCTGAGAGTTGAGTTTATGGCCTGTACCTCCACATCCAGCCTGCTGGTACCCTTGGCTTCTAAAAGGCCTAGGCTTGCTGTTTGACGGAAGTGCTGGGAGAGGTAATTGGAATCACCCGGCACACAAGACTAGTGCCTCCAAGCTCAGTTCAGCGATTTCCTAGTAATTCCTGTGGTAGACTGGTGCTACATACTAAGTTCCATACGTGAGAGGGTAGCTGAACGCCTTGTCCAAAACCATCTTACTTCTGAGAGTTCAGCTCACCCTCAGTCCCTCACAGTTCCACACTGCCTGCAGAGTGAGTTTCGCAGGTCTTCAGCAGAGACGTTTGCCAGAGGCTTCTGAGACGGAGGGTAACAATGCAGACCTGGAGGGTATCCCCAGGTGCAGTAGACTGGTAATCTTGGAACCTCCTGACTCATAGTACTGCTACCTTCTCACTGCCATAGGAATGCAGCTAGTTGACAGCTGGCTTCTTGACATGCTTCCCTGTGAGAGCTGAGGACAGGGCAGAACCCTCCCGCATCCTGCCTGACTGTAGGAGTAGCTGCTGACATCCTAATGTTAGTGGCTGGGAGAGGTTGCGGGAAAAGCATATGTGAGCACTCGGCCTGAACTCCCGTGTATCTGAGTTGAATACAGCGATTTCCAACGACTTTCCTCAACCAGAGTGTAGCTAGGTTCCAAATCCCATATACGAGCGGGTAGCAGACATCTGCCTCCCATGCATACACACTTCTGAGAGTTGAGCTTATGGCCTGTACCGCCACATCCAGCCTGCTGGTACACTTGGCTTCTAAAAGGCCTAGGCTCGATGTTTGACAGAAGTGCTGGGAGAGGTAATTGGAATCTCCCGGCACACAAGACGAGTGCCTCCAAGCTCAATTCACGATTGCCCAGTAATTCTTGTGGTAGACAGGTGCTACATACTAAGTTCCGTATGTGAGATGGTAGCTGAACGCCTTGTCCAAAAGCATCTTACTTCTGAGAGTTGAGCCCACCCTCAGTCCCTCACAGTTCCACACTGCCTGCAGAGTGAGTTTCACACGTCTTCACCAGAGACGATTGCCAGAGGCTTCTGAGTACAAGTTAACAATGCAGACCTGGAGGGTATCTCCAGGTGCAGTAGAGTGGTAATCTTAGAACCTCCTGACTCAGAGTACTGCTACCTTCTCACTGCCATAGGAATGCAGCTAGTTGACAGCTGGCTTCAAGACATGCTTCCCTGTGAGAGCTGAGGACAGGGCAGAACCCTCCCGCATGCTGACTGACTGTAGGAGTAGCTGCTAACATCCTTATGTTAGTGGCTGGGAGAGGTTGCGGGAAAAGCATGTGTGAGCACTGGGCCTGAACTCCCGTGTATCTGAGTTGAATACAGCGATTTCCAATGGCCTTCTTCAATCACAGTGTAGCTAGGTTCCAACTCCCATGTCCGAGTGGGTAGCAGACATCTGCCTCCCATGCATACACACTTCTGAGAGTTGAGCTTATGGCCTGTACCTCCACATCCAGCCTGCTGGTACCCTTGGCTTCTAAAAGGCCTAGGCTCGCTGTTTGACGGAAGTGCTGGGAGAGGTAATTGGAATCACCCGGCACACAAGACTAGTGCCTCCAAGCTCAGTTCAGCGATTTCCTAGTTATTCCTGTGGTAGACTGGTGCTACATACTAAGTTCCATACGTGAGAGGGTAGCTGAACGCCTTGTCCAAAACCATCTTACTTCTGAGAGTTGAGCTCAGCCTCAGTCCCTCACAGTTCCACATTGCCTGCAGAGTGAGTTTCGCAGGTCTTCAGCAGAGACGTTTGCCAGAGGCTTCTGAGACGCAGGGTAACAATGCAGACCTGGAGGGTATCCCCAGGTGCAGTCGACTGGTAATCTTGGAACCTCCTGACTCAGAATACTGCTACCTTCTCACTGCCATAGGTTTGCAGCTAGTTGACAGCTGGCTTCAAGACATGCTTCCCTGAGAGAGCTGAGGACAGGGCAGAACCCTCCCGCATGCTGCCTGACTCTAGGAGTAGCTGCTAACATCCTAATGTTAGTGGCTGGGAGAGGTTGCGGGAAAAGCATGTGTGAGCACTGGGCCTGAACTCCCGTGTATCTGAGTTGAATACAGCGATTTCCAACGACTTTCCTCAACCAGAGTGTAACTAGGTTCCAAATCCCACGTACGAGCGGGTAGCAGACATCTGCCTCCCATGCATACACACTTCTGAGAGTTGAGCTTAAGGCCTGTACCTCCACATCCAGCCTGCTGGTACCCTTGGCTTCTAAAAGGCCTAGGCTCGCTGTTTGACGGAAGTGCTGGGAGAGGTAATTGGATTCTCCCGGCACACAAGACGTGTGCCTCCAAGCTGAATTCACGATTGCCCAGTAATTCTTGTGGTAGACAGGTGCTACATACTAAGTTCCATATGTGAGAAGGTAGCTGAACGCCTTGTCCAAAAGCATCTTACTTCTGAGAGTTGAGCCCACCCTCAGTCCCTCACAGTTCCACACTGCCTGCAGAGTGAGTTTCACACGTCTTCACCAGAGACGACTGACAGAGGCTTCTGAGTACAAGTTAACAATGCAGACCTGGAGGGTATCTCCAGGTGCAGTAGAGTGGTAATCTTGGAACCTCCTGACTCAGAGTACTGCTACCTTCTCACTGCCATAGGAATGCAGCTAGTTGACAGCTGGCTTTAAGACATGCTTCCCTGTGAGAGCTGAGGACAGGGCAGAACCCTCCCGCATCCTGCCTGACTGTAGGAGTAGCTGCTAACATCCTAATGTTAGTGGCTGGGAGAGGTTGCGGGAAAAGCATGTGTGAGCACTGGGCCTGAACTCCGTGTATCTGAGTTGAATACAGCGATTTCCAACGAATTTCCTCAACCAGAGTGTAGCTAGGTTCCAAATCCCATGTACGAACGGGTAGCAGACATCTTCCTCCCATGCATACACACTTCTGAGAGTTGAGCTTAAGGCCAGTACCTCCACATCCAGCCTGCTGGTACCCTTGGCTTCTAAAAGGCCTAGGCTCGCTGTTTAACGGAAGTGCTGCGAGAGGTAATTGGAATCTCCCGGCACACAAGACGAGTGCCTCCAAGCTCAATTCACGATTTCCCAGTAATTCTTGTGGTAGACAGGTGCTACATGCTAAGTTCCATATGTGAGAAGGTAGCTGAACGCCTTGTCCAACAGCATCTTACTTCTGAGAGTTGAGCACACCCTCAGTCCCTCACACTTCCACACTGCCTGCAGAGTGAGTTTCACACGTCTTCACCAGAGACGATTGCCAGAGGCTTCTGAGTACAAGTTAACAATGCAGACCTGGAGGGTATCTCCAGGTGCAGTAGAGTGGTAATCTTGGAACTTCCTGACTCAGAGTACTGCTACCTTCTCACTGCCATAGGAATGCAGCTAGTTGACAGCTGGCTTCAAGACATGCTTCCCTTTGAGAGCTGAGGACAGGGCATAACCCTCCCGCATCCTGCCTGACTGTAGGTGTAGCTGCTAACATCCTTATGTTAGTGGCTGGGAGAGTTTGCGGGAAAAGCATGTGTGAGCACTGGGCCTGTACTCCCGTGTATCTGAGTTGAATACAGCGATTTCCAATGGCCTTCTTCAATCACAGTGTAGCTAGGTTCCAACTCCCATGTCCGAGTGGGTAGCAGACATCTGCCTCCCATGCATATACACTTCTGAGAGTTGAGCTTATGGCCTGTACCTCCACATCCAGCCTGATGGTACCTTTGGCTTCTAAAAGGCCTAGGCTCGCTGTTTGACGGAAGTGCTGGGAGAGGTAATTGGAATCACCCGGCACACAAGACTAGTGCCTCCAAGCTCAGTTCAGCGATTTCCTAGTAATTCCTGTGGTAGACTGGTGCTACATAAAAGTTCCATACGTGAGAGGGTAGCTGAACGCCTTGTCCAAAACCATCTTACTTCTGAGAGTTGAGCTCAGCCTCAGTCCCTCACAGTTCCACACTGCCTGCAGAGTGAGTTTCGCAGGTCTTCAGCAGAGACGTTTGCCAGAGGCTTCTGAGACGGAGGGTAACAATGCAGACCTGGAGGCTATCCCCAGGTGCAGTAGACTGGTAATCTTGGAACCTCCTGACTCAGAGTACTGCTACCTTCTCACTGCCATAGGAATGCAGCTAGTTGACAGCTGGCTTCAAGACATGCTTCCCTGTGAGAGCTGAGGACAGGGCAGAACCCTCCCGCATCTTGCCTGATTGTAGGAGTAGCTGCTAACATCCTTATGTTAGTGGCTGGGAGAGGTTGCGGGAAAAGCATGTGTGAGCACTGGGCCTGAACTCCCGTGTATCTGAGTTGAATACAGCGATTTCCAATGGCCTTCTTCAATCACAGTGTAGCTAGGTTCCAACTCCCATGTCCGAGTGGGTAGCAGACATCTGCCTCCCATGCATACACACTTCTGAGAGTTGAGCTTATGGCCTGTACCTCCACATCCAGCCTGGTGGTACCCTTGGCTTCTAAAAGGCCTAGGCTCGCTGTTTGACGGAAGTACTGGGAGAGGTAATTGGAATCACCCGGCACACAAGACTAGTGCCTCCAAGCTCAGTTCAGCGATTTCCTAGGAATTCCTGTGGTAGACTGGTGCTACATACTAAGTTCCATACGTGAGAGTGTAGCTGAACGCCTTGTCCGAAACCATCTTACTTCTGAGAGTTGAGCTCAGCCTCAGTCCCTCACAGTTCCACACTGCCTGCAGAGTGAGTTTCACACGTCTTCACCAGAGACGATTGCCAGAGGCTTCTGAGTACAAGTTTACAATGCAGACCTGGAGGGTATCTCCAGGTGCAGTAGAGTGGTAGTCTTGGAACCTCCTGACTCAGAGTACTGCTACCTTCTCACTGCCATAGGAATGCAGCTAGTTGACAGCTGGCTTCAAGACATGCTTCCCTGTGAAAGCTGAGGACAGGGCAGATCCCTCCCGCATCCTGCCTGACTGTAGGAGTAGCTGCTAACATCCTTATATTAGTGGCTGGGAGAGGTTGCGGGAAAAGCATGTGTGAGCACTGGGCCTGAACTCCCGTGTATCTGAGTTGAATACAGCGATTTCCAATGGCCTTCTTCAATCACAGTGTAGCTAGGTTCCAACTCCCATGTCCGAGTGGATAGCAGACATCTGCCTCCCATGCATACACACTTCTGAGAGTTGAGTTTATGTCCTGTACCTCCACATCCAGCCTGCTGGTACCCTTGGCTTCTAAAAGGCCTAGGCTCGCTGTTTGACGGAAGTGCTGGGAGAGGTAATTGGAATCACCCGGCACACAAGACTAGTGCCTCCAAGCTCAGTTCAGCGATTTCTTAGTAATTCCTGTGGTAGACTGGTGCTACATACTAAGTTCCATACGTGAGAGGGTAGCTGAACGCCTTGTCCAAAACCATCTTACTTCTGAGATTTGAGCTCACTCTCAGTCCCTCACAGTTCCACACTGCCTGCAGAGTGAGTTTCGCAGGTCTTCAGCAGAGACGTTTGCCAGAGGCTTCTGAGACGCAGGGTAACAATGCAGACCTGGAGGGTATCCCCAGGTGCAGTCGACTGGTAATCTTGTAACCTCCTGACTCAGAATACTGCTACCTTCTCACTGACATAGGAATGCAGCTAGTTGACAGCTAGCTGGCTTCAAGACATGCTTCCCTGAGAGAGCTGAGGACAGGGCAGAACCCTCCCGCATGCTGTCTGACTGTAGGAGTAGCTGCTAACATCCTAATGTTAGTGGCTGGGAGAGGTTGCGGGAAAAGCATGTGTGAGCACTGGGCCTGAACTCCCGTGTATCTGAGTTGAATACAGCGATTTCCAACGGCTTTCCTCAACCAGAGTGTAGCTAGGTTCCAAATCCCATGTACGAGCGGGTAGCAGACATCTGCCTCCCATGCATACACACTTCTGAGAGTTGAGCTTATGGCCTGTACCTCCACATCCAGCCTGCTGGTACCCTTGGCTTCTAAAAGGCCTAGGCTCGCTGTTTGACGGAAGTGCTGGGAGAGGTAATTGGAATCTCCCGGCACACAAGACGAGTGCCTCCAAGCTCTATTCACGATTTCCCAGTAATTCTTGTGGTAGACATGTGCTACATACTAAGTTCCATATGTGAGAAGATAGCTGAACGCCTTGTCCAACAGCATCTTACTTCTGAGAGTTGAGCACACCCTCAGTCCCTCACACTTCCACACTGCTTGCAGAGTGAGTTTCACACGTCTTCACCAGAGACGATTGCCAGAGGCTTCTGAGTACAAGTTAACAATGCAGACATGGAGGGTATCTCCAGGTGCAGTAGAGTGGTAATCTTGGAACCTCCTGACTCAGAGTACTGCTACCTTCTCACTGCCATAGGAATGCAGCTAGTTGACAGCTAGCTGGCTTCAAGACATGCTTCCCTGTGAGAGCTGAGGACAGGGCAGAACCCTCCCGCATCCTGCCTGACTGTAGCAGTAGCTGCTAACATCCTAATGTTAGTGGCTGGGAGAGGTTGCGGGAAAAGCATGTGTGAGCACTGGGCCTGAACTCCCGTGTATCTGAGTTGAATACAGCGATTTCCAACGACTTTCCTCAACCAGAGTGTAGCTAGGTTCCAAATCCCTTGTCCGAGTGGGTAGCAGACATCTGCCTCCCATGCATATACACTTCTGAGAGTTGAGTTTATGGCCTGTACCTCCACATCCAGCCTGCTGGTACCCTTGGCTTCTAAAAGGCCTAGGCTTGCTGTTTGACGGAAGTGCTGGGAGAGGTAATTGGAATCACCCGGCACACCAGACTAGTGCGTCCAAGCTCAGTTCAGCGATTTCCTAGTAATTCCTGTGGTAGACTGGTGCTACATACTAAGTTCCATACGTGAGAGGGTAGCTGAACGCCTTGTCCAAAACCATCTTACTTCTGAGAGTTGAGCTCACCCTCAGTCCCTCACAGTTCCACACTGCCTGCAGAGTGAGTTTCGCAGGTCTTCAGCAGAGACGTTTGCCAGAGGCTTCTGAGACGGAGGGTAACAATGCAGACCTGGAGGGTATCCCCAGGTGCAGTAGACTGGTAATCTTGGAACCTCCTGACTCATAGTACTGCTACCTTCTCACTGCCATAGGAATGCAGCTAGTTGACAGCTGGCTTCAAGACATGCTTCCCTGAGAGAGCTGAGGACAGGGCAGAACCCTCCCGCATCCTGCCTGACTGTAGGAGTAGCTGCTGACATCCTAATGTTAGTGGCTGGGAGAGGTTGCGGGAAAAGCATATGTGAGCACTCGGCCTGAACTCCCGTGTATCTGAGTTGAATACAGCGATTTCCAACGACTTTCCTCAACCAGAGTGTAGCTAGGTTCCAAATCCCATGTACGAGCGGGTAGCAGACATCTGCCTCCCATGCATACACACTTCTGAGAGTTGAGCTTATGGCCTGTACCGCCACATCCAGCCTGCTGGTACACTTGGCTTCTAAAAGGCCTAGGCTCGATGTTTGACAGAAGTGCTGGGAGAGGTAATTGGAATCTCCCGGCACACAAGACGAGTGCCTCCAAGCTCAATTCACGATTGCCCAGTAATTCTTGTGGTAGACAGGTGCTACATACTAAGTTCCGTATGTGAGATGGTAGCTGAACGCCTTGTCCAAAAGCATCTTACTTCTGAGAGTTGAGCCCACCCTCAGTCCCTCACAGTTCCACACTGCCTGCAGAGTGAGTTTCACACGTCTTCACCAGAGACGATTGCCAGAGGCTTCTGAGTACAAGTTAACAATGCAGACCTGGAGGGTATCTCCAGGTGCAGTAGAGTGGTAATCTTGGAACCTCCTGACTCAGAGTACTGCTACCTTCTCACTGCCATAGGAATGCAGCTAGTTGACAGCTGGCTTCAAGACATGCTTCCCTGTGAGAGCTGAGGACAGGGCAGAACCCTCCCGCATGCTGACTGACTGTAGGAGTAGCTGCTAACATCCTTATGTTAGTGGCTGGGAGAGGTTGCGGGAAAAGCATGTGTGAGCACTGGGCCTGAACTCCCGTGTATCTGAGTTGAATACAGCGATTTCCAATGGCCTTCTTCAATCACAGTGTAGCTAGGTTCCAACTCCCATGTCCGAGTGGGTAGCAGACATCTGCCTCCCATGCATACACACTTCTGAGAGTTGAGCTTATGGCCTGTACCTCCACATCCAGCCTGCTGGTACCCTTGGCTTCTAAAAGGCCTAGGCTCGCTGTTTGACGGAAGTGCTGGGAGAGGTAATTGGAATCACCCGGCACACAAGACTAGTGCCTCCAAGCTCAGTTCAGCAATTTCTTAGTAATTCCTGTGGTAGACTGGTGCTACATACTAAGTTCCATACGTGAGAGGGTAGCTGAACGCCTTGTCCAAAACCATCTTACTTCTGAGATTTGAGCTCACCCTCAGTCCCTCACAGTTCCACACTGCCTGCAGAGTGAGTTTCGCAGGTCTTCAGCAGAGACGTTAGCCAGAGGCTTCGGAGACGCAGGGTAACAATGCAGACCTGGAGGGTATCCCCAGGTGCAGTAGACTGGTAATCTTGGAACCTCCTGACTCAGAATACTGCTACCTTCTCACTGCCATAGGAATGCAGCTAGTTGACAGCTAGCTGGCTTCAAGACATGCTTCCCTGAGAGAGCTGAGGACAGGGCAGAACCCTCCCGCATGCTGCCTGACTGTAGGAGTAGCTGCTAACATCCTAATGTTAGTGGCTGGGAGAGGTTGCGGGAAAAGCATGTGTGAGCACTGGGCCTGAACTCCCGTGTATCTGAGTTGAATACAGCGATTTCCAATGGCCTTCTTCAATCACAGTGTAGCTAGGTTCCAACTCCCATGTCCGAGTGGGTAGCAGACATCTGCCTCCCATGCATACACACTTCTGAGAGTTGAGCTTATGGCCTGTACCTCCACATCCAGCCTGCTGGTACCCTTGGCTTCTAAAAGGCCTAGGCTCGCTGTTTGAAGGAAGTGCTGGGAGAGGTAATTGGAATCTCCCGGCACACAAGACGAGTGCCTCCAAGCTCAATTCACGATTTCCCAGTAATTCTTGTGGTAGACAGGTGCTACATACTAAGTTCCATATGTGAGAAGGTAGCTGAACGCCTTGTCCAAAAGCATCTTACTTCTGAGAGTTGAGCCCACCCTCAGTCCCTCACACTTCCACACTGCCTGCAGAGTGAGTTCACACGTCTTCACCAGAGACGATTGCCAGAGGCTTCTGAGTACAAGTTAACAATGCAGACCTGAAGGGTATCTCCAGGTGCAGTAGAGTGGTAATCTTGGAACCTCCTGACTCAGAGTACTGCTACCTTCTCACTGCCATAGGAATGCAGCTAGTTGACAGCTGGCTTCAAGACATGCTTCCCTGTGAGAGCTGAGGACAGGGCAGAACCTTCCCGCATGCTGCCTGACTGTAGGAGTAGCTGCTAACATCCTTATGTTAGTGGCTGGGAGAGGTTGCGGGAAAAGCATGTGTGAGCACTGGGCCTGAACTCCCGTGTATCTGCGTTGAATACAGCGATTTCCAATGGCCTTCTTCAATCACAGTGTAGCTAGCTTCCAACTCCCATGTCCGAGTGGGTAGCAGACATCTGCCTCCCATGCATACACACTTCTGAGAGTTGAGCTTATGGCCTGTACCTCCACATCCAGCCTGCTGGTACCCTTGGCTTCTAAAAGGCCTAGGCTCGCTGTTTGACGGAAGTGCTGGGAGAGGTAATTGGAATCACCCGGCACACAAGACTAGTGCCTCCAAGCTCAGTTCAGCGATTTCCTAGTAATTCCTGTGGTAGACTGGTGCTACATACTAAGTTCCATACGTGAGAGGGTAGCTGAACGCCTTGTCCAAAACCATCTTACTTCTGAGAGTTGAGCTCAGCCTCAGTCCCTCACAGTTCCACACTGCCTGCAGAGTGAGTTTCGCAGGTCTTCAGCAGAGACGTTTGCCAGAGGCTTCTGAGACGCAGGGTAACAATGCAGACCTGGAGGGTATCCCCAGGTGCAGTCGACTGGTAATCTTGGAACCTCCTGACTCAGAATACTGCTACCTTCTCACTGCCATAGGAATGCAGCTAGTTGACAGCTAGCTGGCTTCAAGACATGCTTCCCTGAGAGAGCTGAGGACAAGGCAGAACCCTCCCGCATCCTACCTGACTGTAGGAGTAGCTGCTAACATCCTTATGTTAGTGGCTGGGAGAGTTTGCGCGAAAAGCATGTGTGAGCACTGGGCCTGAACTCCCGTGTATCTGAGTTGAATACAGCGATTTCCAACGGCTTTCCTCAACCATAGTGTAGCTAGGTTCCAAATCCCATGTACGAGCGGGTAGCAGACATCTGCCTCCCATGCATACACACTTCTGAGAGTTGAGCTTATGGCTTGTACCTCCACATCCAGCCTGCTGGTACCCTTGGCTTCTAAAAGGCCTAGGCTCGCTGTTTGACGGAAGTGCTGGGAGAGGTAATTGGAATCTCCCGGCACACAAGACGAGTGCCTCCAAGCTCAATTCACGATTGCCCAGTAATTCTTGTGGTAGACAGGTGCTACATACTAAGTTCCATATGTGAGAAGGTAGCTGAACGCCTTGTCCAAAAGCTTCTTACTTCTGAGAGTTGAGTCCACCCTCAGTCCCTCACAGTTCCACACTGCCTGCAGAGTGAGTTTCACACGTCTTCACCAGAGACGATTGCCAGAGGCTTCTGAGTACAAGTTAACAATGCAGACCTGGAGGGTATCTCCAGGTGCAGTAGAGTGGTAATCTTGGAACCTCCTGACTCAGAGTACTGCTACCTTCTCACTGCCATAGGAATGCAGCTAGTTGACAGCTGGCTTCAAGACATGCTTCCCTGTGAGAGCTGAGGACAGGGCAGAACCCTCCCGCATCCTGCCTGAGTGTACGAGTAGCTGCTAACATCCTTATGTTAGTGGCTGGGAGAGGTTGCGGGAAAAGCATGTGTGAGCACTGGGCCTGAACTCCCGTGTATCTGAGTTGAATACAGCGATTTCCAATGGCCTTCTTCAATCACAGTGTAGCTAGGTTCCAACTCCCATGTCCGAGTGGGTAGCAGACATCTGCCTCCCATGCATACACACTTCTGAGAGTTGAGCTTATGGCCTGTACCTCCACATCCAGCCTGCTGGTACCCTTGGCTTCTAAAAGGCCTAGGCTCGCTGTTTGACGGAAGTGCTGGGAGAGGTAATTGGAATCACCCGGCACACAAGACTAGTGCCTCCAAGCTCAGTTCAGCGATTTCCTAGTAATTCCTTTTTTTTTTTTTTTTTTTTTTTTTAATTTTTTTTTTATTTATTTGTGATAGTCACACAGAGAGAGAGAGAGAATGAGGCAGAGACACAGGCAGAGGGAGAAGCAGGCTCCATGCACCGGGAGCCGGACGTGGGATTCGATCCCGGGTCTCCAGGATCGTGCCCTGGGCCAAAGGCAGGCGCCAAACCGCTGCGCCACCCAGGGATCCCTTTTTTTTTTTTTTTTTTTTTTTTTTTTTTTTTAATTTGATTTCCTAGTAATTCCTGTGGTAGACTGGTGCTACATACTAAGTTCCATACGTGAGAGGGTAGCTGAACGCCTTGTCCAAAACCATCTTACTTCTGAGAGTTGAGCTCAGCCTCAGTCCCTCACAGTTCCACACTGCCTGCAGAGTGAGTTTCGCAGGTCTTCAGCAGAGACGTTTGCCAGAGGCTTCTGAGACGCAGGGTAAGAATGCAGACATGGAGGGTATCCCCAGGTGCAGTAGACTGGTAATCTTGGAACCTCCTGACTCAGAATACTGCTACTTTCTCACTGCCATAGGAATGCAGCTAGTTGACAGCTGGCTTCAAGACATGCTTCCCTGTGAGAGCTGAGGACAGAGCAGAACCCTCCCGCATGCTGCCTGACTGTAGGAGTAGCTGCTAACATCCTAATGTTAGTGGCTGGGAGAGGTTGCGGGAAAAGCATGTGTGAGCACTCGGCCTGAACTCCCGTGTATCTGAGTTGAATACAGCGATTTCCAACGGCTTTCCTCAACCAGAGTGTAGCTAGGTTCCAAATCCCATGTACGAGCGGGTAGTAGACATCTGCCTCCCATGCATACACACTTCTGAGAGTTGAGCTTATGGCCTGTACCTCCACATCCACCCTACTGGTACCCTTGGCTTCTAAAAGGCCTAGGCTCGCTGTTTGACGGAAGTGCTGGGAGAGGTAATTGGAATCTCCCGGCACACAAGACGACTGCCTCCAAGCTCAATTCACGATTGCCCAGTAATTCTTGTGGTAGACAGGTGCTACATACTAAGTTCCATATGTGAGATGGTAGCTGAACGCCTTGTCCAAAACCATCTTACTTCTGAGAGTTGAGCCCACCCTCAGTCCCTCACAGTTCCACACTGCCTGCAGAGTGAGTTTCACACGTCTTCACCAGAGACGATTGCCAGAGGCTTCTGAGTACAAGTTAACAATGCAGACATGGAGGGTATCTCCAGGTGCAGTAGAGTGGTAATCTTGGAACCTCCTGACTCAGAGTACTGCTACCTTCTCACTGCCATAGGAATGCAGCTAGTTGACAGCTGGCTTCAAGACATGCTTCCCTGTGAGAGCTGAGGACAGGGCAGAACCCTCCCGTATCCTGCCTGAGTGTACGAGTAGCTGCTAACATCCTTATGTTAGTGGCTGGGAGAGGTTGCGGGAAAAGCATGTGTGAGCACTGGGCCTGAACTCCCGTGTATCTGAGTTGAATACAGCGATTTCCAATGGCCTTCTTCAATCACAGTGTAGCTATGTTCCAACTCCCATGTCCGAGTGGGTAGCAGACATCTGCTTCCCATGCATACACACTTCTGAGAGTTGAGCTTATGGCCTGTACCTCCACATCCAGCCTGCTGGTACCCTTGTCTTCTAAAAGGCCTAGGCTCGCTGTTTGACGGAAGTGCTGGGAGAGGTAATTGGAATCACCCGGCACACAAGACTAGTGCCTCCAAGCTCAGTTCAGCGATTTCCTAGTAATTCCTGT
The DNA here is from genome assembly GCF_048164855.1 of Canis lupus baileyi. NCBI lineage: Eukaryota > Metazoa > Chordata > Mammalia > Carnivora > Canidae > Canis > Canis lupus. The sequence continues at coordinate 76,884,234 of NC_132844.1, read as the reverse complement.
GGTAGACTGGTGCTACATACTAAGTTCCATACGTGAGAGGGTAGCTGAACTCCTTGTCCAAATCCATCTTACTTCTGAGAGTTGAGCTCACCCTCAGTCCCTCACAGTTCCACACTGCCTGCAGAGTGAGTTTCGCAGGTCTTCAGCAGAGACGTTTGCCAGAGGCTTCTGACGCAGGGTAAGAATGCAGACCTGGAGGGTATCCCCAGGTGCAGTAGACTGGTAATCTTGGAACCTCCTGACTCAGAATACTGCTACTTTCTCACTGCCATAGGAATGCAGCTAGTTGACAGCTGGCTTCAAGACATGCTTCCCTGTGAGAGCTGAGGACAGAGCAGAACCCTCCCGCATGCTGCCTGACTGTAGGAGTAGCTGCTAACATCCTAATGTTAGTGGCTGGGAGAGGTTGCGGGAAAAGCATGTGTGAGCACTCGGCCTGAACTCCCGTGTATCTGAGTTGAATACAGCGATTTCCAACGGCTTTCCTCAACCAGAGTGTAGCTAGGTTCCAAATCCCATGTACGAGCGGGTAGCAGACATCTGCCTCCCATGCATACACACTTCTGAGATTTGAGCTTATGGCCTGTACCTCCACATCCAGCCTGCTGGTACCCTTGGCTTCTAAAAGGCCTAGGAGCGCTGTTTGACGGAAGTGCTGGGAGAGGTAATTGGAATCTCCCGGCACACAAGACGAGTGCCTCCAAGCTCAATTCACGATTTCCCAGTAATTCTTGTGGTAGACAGGTGTTACATACTAAGTTCCATATGTGAGATGGTAGCTGAACGCCTTGTCCAAAAGCATCTTACTTCTGAGAGTTGAGACCACCGTCAGTCCCTCACACTTCCACACTGCCTGCAGAGTGAGTTCACACGTCTTCACCAGAGACGATTGCCAGAGGCTTCTGAGTACAAGTTAACAATGCAGACCTGAAAGGTATCTCCAGGTGCAGTAGACTGGTAATATTGGAACCTCCTGACTCAGAATACTGCTACCTTCTCACTGCCATAGGTATGCAGCTAGTTGAAAGCTGGCTTCAAGACATGCTTCCCTGTGAGAGCTGAGGACAGGGCAGAACCCTCCCGCATCCTGCCTGACTGTAGGAGTAGCTGCTAACATCCTAATGTTAGTGGCTGGGAGAGGTTGGGGAAAAGCATGTGTGAGCAGTGGGCCTGAACTCCCGTGTATCTGAGTTGAATACAGCGATTTCCAACGACTTTCCTCAACCACAGTGTAGCTAGGTTCCAAATCCCATGTACGAGCGGGTACAGACATCTGCCTCCCATGCATACACACTTGTGAGTGTTGAGCTTATGGCCTGTACCTCCACATCCAGCCTGCTGGTACCCTTGGCTTCTAAAAGGCCTAGGCTCGCTGTTTGACGGAAGTGCTGGGAGAGGTAATTGGAATCTCCCGGCACACCAGACGAGTGCCTCCAAGCTCAATTCAAGATTTCCCAGTAATTCTTGTGGTAGACAGGTGCTACATACTAAGTTCCATATGTGAGAAGGTAGCTGAACGCCTTGTCCAAAAGCATCTTACTTCTGAGAGTTGAGCACACCGTCAGTCCCTCACAGTTCCACAGTGCCTGCAGAGTGAGTTTCACACGTCTTCACCAGAGACGATTGCCAGAGGCTTCTGAGTACAAGTTAACAATGCAGACCTGGAGGGTATCTCCAGGTGCAGTAGAGTGGTAATCTTGGAACCTCCTGACTCAGAGTACTGCTACCTTCTCACTGCCATAGGAATGCAGCTAGTTGACAGCTGGCTTCAAGACATGATTCCCTGTGAGAGCTCAGGACAGGGCAGAATTCTCCCGCATCCTGCCTGACTGTAGGAGTAGCTGCTAACATCCTTATGTTAGTGGCTGGGAGAGGTTGCGGGAAAAGCATGTGTGAGCACTGGGCCTGAACTCCCGTGTATCTGAGTTGAATACAGCGATTTCCAATGGCCTTCTTCAATCACAGTGTAGCTAGGTTCCAACTCCCATGTCCGAGTGGGTAGCAGACATCTGCCTCCCATGCATATACACTTCTGAGAGTTGAGCTTATGGCCTGTACCTCCACATCCAGCCTGCTGGTACCCTTGGCTTCTAAAAGGCCTAGGCTCGCTGTTTGACGGAAGTGCTGGGAGAGGTAATTGGAATCACCCGGCACATAAGACTAGTGCCTCCAAGCTCAGTTCAGCGATTTCCTAGTAATTCCTCTGGTAGACTGGTGCTACATACTAAGTTCCATACGTGAGAGGGTAGCTGAACGCCTTGTCCAATAGCATCTTACTTCTGAGAGTTGAGATCACCCTCAGTCCCTCACAGTTCCACACTGCCTGCAGAGTGAGTTTCGCAGGTCTTTAGCAGAGACGTTTGCCAGAGGCTTCTGAGACGCAGGGTAACAATGCAGACTTGGAGGGTATCCCCAGGTGCAGTCGACTGGTAATCTTGGAACCTCCTGACTCAGAATACTGCTACCTTCTCACTGCCATAGGAATGCAGCTAGTTGACAGCTTGCTGGCTTCAAGACATGCTTCCCTGAGAGAGCTGAGGACAGGGCAGAACCCTCCCGCATGCTGCCTGACTGTAGGAGTAGCTGCTAACATCCTAATGTTAGTGGCTGGGAGAGGTTGCGGGTAAAGCATATGTGAGCACTGGGCCTGAACTCCCGTGTATCTGAGTTGAATACAGCGATTTCCAACGGCTTTCCTCAACCAGAGTGTAGCTAGGTTCCAAATCCCATGTACGAGCGGGTAGCAGACATCAGCCTCCCATGCATACACACTTCTGAGAGTTGAGCTTATGGCCTGTACCTCCACATCCAGCCTGCTGGTACCCTTGGCTTCTAAAAGGCCTAGGCTCGCTGTTTGACGGAAGTGCTGGGAGAGGTAATTGGAATCTCCCGGCACACAAGACGAGTGCCTCCAAGCTCAATTCACGATTTCCCAGTAATTCTTGTGGTAGACAGGTGCTACATACTAAGTTCCATATGTGAGAAGGTAGCTGAACGCCTTGTCCAAAGCATCTTACTTCTGAGAGTTGAGCCCACCCTCAGTCCCTCACAGTTCCACACTGCCTGCAGAGTGAGTTTCACACGTCTTCACCAGAGACGATTGCCAGAGGCTTCTGAGTACAAGTTAACAATGCAGACCTGGAGGGTATCTCCAGGTGCAGTAGAGTGGTAATCTTGGAACCTCCTGACTCAGAGTACTGCTACCTTCTCACTGCCATAGGAATGCAGCTAGTTGACACCTGGCTTCAATACATGCTTCCCTGTGAGAGCTGAGGACAGGGCAGATCCCTCCAGCATCCTGCCTGAGTGTACGAGTAGCTGCTAACATCCTTATGTTAGTGGCTGGGAGAGGTTTCGGGAAAAGCATGTGTGAGCACTGGGCCTGAACTCCCGTGTATCTGAGTTGAATACAGCGATTTCCAATGGCCTTCTTCAATCACAATATACCTAGGTTCCAACTCCCATGTCTGAGTGGGTAGCAGACATCTGCTTCCCATGCATACACACTTCTGAGAGTTGAGCTTATGGCCTGTACCTCCACATCCAGCCTGCTGGTACCCTTGGCTTCTAAAAGGCCTAGGCTCGCTGTTTGACGGAAGTGCTTGGAGAGGTAATTGGAATCTCCCGGCACACAAGACGAGTGCCTCCAAGCTCAATTCACGATTTCCCAGTAATTCTTGTGGTAGACAGGTGCTATATACTAAGTTCCATATGTGAGAAGGTAGCTGAACGCCTTGTCCAAAAGCATCTTACTTCTGAGAGTTGAGCTCACCCTCAGTCCCTCACAGTTCCACACTGTCTGCAGAGTGAGTTTCGCAGGTCTTCAGCAGAGACGTTTGCCATAGGCTTCTGAGACGCAGGGTAACAATGCACACCTGGAGGTTATCCCCAGGTGCAGTAGACTGGTAATCTTGGAACCTCCTGACTCAGAATACTGCTACTTTCTCACTGCCATAGGAATGCAGCTAGTTGACAGCTGGCTTCAAGACATGCTTCCCTGTGAGAGCTGAGGACAGAGCAGAACCCTCCCGCATGCTGCCTGACTGTAGGAGTAGCTGCTAACATCCTAATGTTAGTGGCTGGGAGAGGTTGCGGGAAAAGCATGTGTGAGCACTCGGCCTGAACTCCCGTGTATCTGAGTTGAATACAGCGATTTCCAACGGCTTTCCTCAACCAGAGTGTAGCTAGGTTCCAAATCCCATGCACGAGCGGGTAGTAGACATCTGCCTCCCATGCATACACACTTCTGAGAGTTGAGCTTATGGCCTGTACCTCCACATCCAGCCTACTGGTACCCTTGGCTTCTAAAAGGCCTAGGCTCGCTGTTTGACGGAAGTGCTGGGAGAGGTAATTGGAATCTCCCGGCACACAAGACGACTGCCTCCAAGCTCAATTCACGATTTCCCAGTAATTCTTGTGGTAGACAGGTGCTACATACTAAGTTCCATATGTGAGATGGTAGCTGAACGCCTTGTCCAAAAGCATCTTACTTCTGAGAGTTGAGCCCACCCTCAGTCGCTCACAGTTCCACACTGCCTGCAGAGTGAGTTTCACACGTCTTCACCAGAGACGATTGCCAGAGGCTTCTGAGTACAAGTTAACAATGCAGACCTGGAGTGTATCTCCAGGTGCAGTAGAGTGGTAATCTTGGAACCTCCTGACTCAGAGTACTGCTACCTTCTCACTGCCATAGGAATGCAGCTAGTTGACAGCTGGCTTCAAGACATGTTTCCCTGTGAGAGCTGAGGACAGGGCAGAACCCTCCCGCATCCTGCCTGACTGTAGGAGTAGCTGCTAACATCCTTATGTTAGTGGCTGGGAGAGTTTGCGCGAAAAGCATGTGTGAGCACTGGGCCTGAACTCCCGTGTATCTGAGTTGAATACAGCGATTTCCAACGGCTTTCCTCAACCAGAGTGTAGTTAGGTTCCAAATCCCATGTACGAGCGGGTAGGAGACATCTGCCTCCCATGCATACACACTTCTGAGAGTTGAGCTTATGGCTTGTACCTCCACATCCAGCCTGCTGGTACCCTTAGCTTCTAAAAGGCCTAGGCTCGCTGTTTGACGGAAGTGCTGGGAGAGGTAATTGGAATCACCCGGCACACAAGACTAGTGCCTCCAAGCTCAGTTCAGCGATTTCCTAGTAATTCTTGTGGTAGACTGGTGCTACATACTAAGTTCCATACGTGAGAGGGTAGCTGAACGCCTTGTCCAAAACCATCTTACTTCTGAGAGTTGAGCTCACCCTCAGTCCCTCACAGTTCCACACTGCCTGCAGAGTGAGTTTCGCAGGTCTTCAGCAGAGACGTTTGCCAGAGGCTTCTGAGACGCATGGTAACAATGCAGACCTGGAGGGTATCCCCAGGTGCAGTCGACTGGTAATCTTGGAACCTCCTGACTCAGAATACTGCTACATTCTCACTGCCATAGGAATGCAGCTAGTTGACAGCTGGCTTCAAGACATGCTTCCATGTGAGAGCTGAGGACAGGGCAGAACCCTCCCGCATCCTGCCTGACTGTAGGAGTAGCTGCTAACATCCTAATGTTAGTGGCTGGGAGAGGTTGCGGGAAAAGCATGTGTGAGCACTCGGCCTGAACTCCCATGTATCTGAGTTGAATACAGCGATTTCCAACGACTTTCCTCAACCAGAGTGTAGCTAGGTTCCAAATCCCATGTACGAGCGGGTAGCAGACATCTGCCTCCCATGCATACACACTTCTGAGAGTTGAGCTTATGGCTTGTACCTCCACATCCAGCCTGCTGGTACCCTTGGCTTCTAAAAGGCCTAGGCTCGCTGTTTGACGGAAGTGCTGGGAGAGGTAATTGGAATCTCCCGGCACACAAGACGAGTGCCTCCAAGCTCAATTCACGATTTCCCAGTAATTCTTGTGGTAGACAGGTGCTACATACTAAGTTCCATATGTGAGAAGGTAGCTGAACGCCTTGTCCAAAAGCATCTTACTTCTGAGAGTTGAGCACACCCTCAGTCCCTCACACTTCCACACTGCCTGCAGAGTGAGTTTCGCAGGTCTTCAGCAGAGACGTTTGCCAGAGGATTCTGAGACGCAGGGTAACAATGCAGACCTGGAGGGTATCCCCAGGTGCAGTCGACTGGTAATCTTGGAACCTCCTGACTCAGAATACTGCTACCTTCACACTGTCATAAGAATGCAGCTAGTTGACAGCTAGCTGGCTTCAAGACATGCTTCCCTGAGAGAGCTGAGGACAGGGCAGAACCCTCCCGCATGCTGCCTGACTGTAGGAGTAGCTGCTAACATCCTAATGTTAGTGGCTGGGAGAGGTTGCGGGAAAAGCATGTGTGAGCACTGGGCCTGAACTCCCGTGTATCTGAGTTGAATACAGCGATTTCCAACGGCTTTCCTCAACCAGAGTGTAGCTAGGTTCCAAATCTCATGTACGAGCTGGTAGCAGACATCTGCCTCCCATGCATACACACTTCTGAGTGTTGAGCTTATGGCCTGTACCTCCACATCCAGCCTGCTGGTACCCTTGGCTTCTAAAAGGCCTAGGCTCGCTGTTTGACGGGAGTGCTGGGAGAGGTAATTGGAATCTCCCGGCACAAAAGACTAGTGCCTCCAAGCTCAATTCACGATTTCCCAGTAATTCTTGTGGTAGACAGGTGCTACATACTAAGTTCCATATGTGAGATGGTAGCTGAACGCCTTGTCCAAAAGCATCTTACTTCTGAGAGTTGAGCCCACCCTCAGTCCCTCACAGTTCCACACTGCCTGCAGAGTGAGTTTCACACGTCTTCACCAGAGACGATTGCCAGAGGCTTCTGAGTACAAGTTAACAATGCAGACCTGGAGGGTATCTCCAGGTGCAGTAGAGTGGTAATCTTGGAACCTCCTGACTCAGAGTACTGCTACCTTCTCACTGCCATAGGAATGCAGCTAGTTGACAGCTGGCTTCAAGACATGCTTCCCTGTGAGAGCTGACGACAGGGCAGAACCCTCCCGCATCCTGCCTGACTGTAGGAGTAGCTGCTAACATCCTAATGTTAGTGGCTGGGAGAGGTTGCGGGAAAAGCATGTGTGAGCACTGGGCCTGAACTCCCGTGTATCTGAGTTGAATACAGCGATTTCCAATGGCCTTCTTCAATCACAGTGTAGCTAGGTTCCAACTCCCATGTCCGAGTGGGTAGCAGACATCTGCCTCCCATGCATACACACTTCTGAGAGTTGAGCTTATGGCCTGTACCTCCACATCCAGCCTGCTGGTACCCTTGGCTTCTAAAAGGCCTAGGCTCGCTGTTTGACGGAAGTGCTGGGAGAGGTAATTGGAATCTCCCGGCACACAAGACGAGTGCCTCCAAGCTCAATTCAGGATTGCCCAGTAATTCTTGTGGTAGACAGGTGCTACATACTAAGTTCCATATGTGAGAAGGTAGCTGAATGCCTTGTCCAAAAGCATCTTACTTCTGAGAGTTGAGCCCACCCTCAGTCTCTCACACTTCCACACTGCCTGCAGAGTGAGTTTCACACGTCTTCACCAGAGACGATTGCCAGAGGCTTCTGAGTACAAGTTAACAATGCAGACCTGGAGGGTATCTCCAGGTGCAGTAGAGTGGTAATCTTGGAACCTCCTGACTCAGAGTACTGCAACCTTCTCACTGCCATAGGAATGCAGCTAGTTGACAGCTGGCTTCAAGACATGCTTCCCTGTGAGAGCTGAGGACAGGGCAGAACACTCCCGCATCCTGCCTGACTGTAGGAGTAGCTGCTAACATCCTTATGTTAGTGGCTGGGAGAGGTTGCGGGAAAAGCATGTGTGAGCACTGGGCCTGAACTCCCGTGTATCTGAGTTGAATACAGCGATTTCCAATGGCCTTCTTCAATCACAGTGTAGCTAGGTTCCAACTCCCATGTCCGAGTGGGTAGCAGACATCTGCCTCCCATGCATACACACTTCTGAGAGTTGAGCTTATGGCCTGTACCTCCACATCCAGCCTACTGTTACCCTTGGCTTCTAAAAGGCCTAGGCTCGCTGTTTGACGGAAGTGCTGGGAGAGGTAATTGGAATCACCTGGCACACAAGACTAGTGCCTCCAAGCTCAGTTCAGCGATTTCCTAGTAATTCCTGTGGTAGACTGGTGCTACATACTAAGTTCCATACGTGAGAGGGTAGCTGAACGCCTTTTCCAAAACCATCTTACTTCTGAGAGTTGAGCTCAGCCTCAGTCCCTCACAGTTCCACACTGCCTGCAGAGTGATTTTCGCAGGTCTTCAGCAGAGACGTTTGCCAGAGGCTTCTGAGACGCAGGGTAACAATGCAGACCTGGAGGGTATCCTCAGGTGCAGTAGACTGGCAATCTTGGAACCTCCTGACTCAGAATACTGCTACCTTCTCACTGCCATAAGAATGCAGCTAGTTGACAGCTGGCTTCAAGACATGCTTCCCTGTGAGAGCTGAGGACAGGGCAGAACCCTCCCGCATGCTGCCTGACTGTAGGAGTAGCTGCTAACATCCTAATGTTAGTGGCAGGGAGAGGTTGCTGGAAAAGCATGTGTGAGCACTGGGCCTGAACTCCCGTGTATCTGAGTTGAATACAGCGATTTCCAACGACTTTCCTCAACCAGAGTGTAGCTAGGTTCCAAATCCCATGTACGAGCGGGTAGCAGACATCTGCCTCCCATGCATACACACTTCTGAGAGTTGAGCTTAAGGCCTGTACCTCCACATCCAGCCTGCTGGTACCCTTGGCTACTAAAAGGCCTAGGCTCGCTTTTTGCGGAAGTGCTGGGAGAGGTAATTGGAATCTCCCGGCACACAAGACGAGTGCCTCCAAGCTCAATTCACGATTTCCCAGTAATTCTTGTGGTAGACAGGTGCTACATACTAAGTTCCATATGTGAGAAGGTAGCTGAACGCCCTGTCCAAAAGCATCTTACTTCTGAGAGTTGAGCACACCCTCAGTCCCTCACACTTCCACACTGCCTGCAGAGTGAGTTTCACACACCTTCACCAGAGACGATTACCAGAGGCTTCTGAGTACAAGTTAACAATGCAGACCTGGAGGGTATCTCCAGGTGCAGTAGAGTGGTAATCTTGGAACCTCCTGACTCAGAGTACTGCTACCTTCTCACTGCCATAGAAATGCAGCTAGTTGACAGCTGGCTTCAAGACATGCTTCCCTGTGAGAGCTGAGGACAGGGCAGAACCCTCCCGCATCCTGCCTGATTGTAGGAGTAGCTGCTAACATCCTTATGTTAGTGGCTGGGAGAGGTTGCGGGAAAAGCATGTGTGAGCACTGGGCCTGAAATCCCGTGTATCTGAGTTGAATACAGCGATTTCCAATGGCCTTCTTCAATCACAGTGTAGCTAGGTTCCAACTCCCATGTCCGAGTGGGTAGCAGACATCTGCCTCCCATGCATACACACTTCTGAGAGTTGAGCTTATGGCCTGTACCTCCACATCCAGCCTGCTGGTACCCTTGGCTTCTAAAAGGCCTAGGCTCGCTGTTTGACGGAAGTACTGGGAGAGGTAATTGGAATCACCCGGCACACAAGACTAGTGCCTCCAAGCTCAGTTCAGCGATTTCCTAGTAATTCCTGTGGTAGACTGGTGCTACATACTAAGTTCCATACGTGAGAGGGTAGCTGAACGCCTTGTCCAAAACCATCTTACTTCTGAGAGTTGAGCTCAGCCTCAGTCCCTCACAGTTCCACACTGCCTGCAGAGTTTCACACGTCTTCACCAGAGACGATTGCCAGAGGCTTCTGAGTACAAGTTTACAATGCAGACCTGGAGGATATCCCCAGGTGCAGTCGACTGGTAATCTTGGAACCTCCTGACTCAGAATACTGCTACCTTCTCACTGCCATAGGAATGCAGCTAGTTGACAGCTGGCTTCAAGACATGCTTCCCTGTGAGAGCTGAGGACAGGGCAGAACCCTCCCGCATGCTGCCTGACTGTAGGAGTAGCTGCTAACATCCTTATGTTAGTGGCTGGGAGAGGTTGCGGGAAAAGCATGTGTGAGCACTGGGCCTGAACTCCCGTGTATCTGAGTTGAATACAGCGATTTCCAACGGCTTTCCTCAACCAGAGTGTAGCTAGGTTCCAAATCCCATGTACGAGCGGGTAGCAGACATCTGCCTCCCATGCATACACCCTTCTGAGAGTTGAGCTTATGGCCTGTACCTCCACAGCCAGCCTGCTGGTACCCTTGGCTTCTAAAAGGCCTAGGCTCGCTGTTTGACGGAAGTGCTGGGAGAGGTAATTGGAATCTCCCGGCACACAAGACGAGTGCCTCCAAGCTCAATTCAAGATTTCCCAGTAATTCTTGTGGTAGACAGGTGCCACATACTAAGTTCCATACGTGAGATGGTAGCTGAACGCCTTGTCCAAAAGCATCTTACTTCTGAGAGTTGAGCCCACCCTCAGTCCCTCACAGTTCCACACTGCCTGCAGAGTGAGTTTCACACGTCTTCACCAGAGACGATTGCCAGAGGCTTCTGAGTACAAGTTAACAATGCAGACCTGGAGGGTATCTCCAGGTGCAGTAGAGTGGTAATCTTGGAACTTCCTGACTCAGAGTACTGCTACCTTCTCACTGCCATAGGAATGCAGCTAGTTGACAGCTGGCTTCAAGACATGCTTCCCTGTGAGAGCTGAGGACAGGGCAGAACCCTCCCGCATCCTGCCTGACTGTAGGAGTAGCTGCTAACCTCCTAATGTTAGTGGCTGGGAGAGGTTGCGGGAAAAGCCTGTGTGAGCACTGGGCCTGAACTTCCGTGTATCTGAGTTGAATACAGCGATTTCCAACGGCTTTCCTCAACCAGAGTGTAGCTAGGTTCCAAATCCCATGTACGAGCGGGTAGCAGACATCTGCCTCCCATGCATACACACTTCTGAGAGTTGAGCTTATGGCCTGTACCTCCACAGCCAGCCTGCTGGTACCCTTGGCTTCTAAAAGGCCTAGGCTCTCTGTTTGACGGAAGTGCTGGGAGAGTTAATTGGAATCTCCCGGCACACAAGACGAGTGCCTCCAAGGTCAATTCACGATTTCCCAGTAATTCTTGTGGTAGACAGGTGCTACATACTAAGTTCCATATGTGAGAAGGTAGCTGAACGCCTTGTCAAAAGCATCTTACTTCTGAGAGTTGAGCCCACCCTCAGTCGCTCACACTTCCACACTGCCTGCAGAGTGAGTTTCACACGTCTTCACCAGAGACGATTCCCAGAGGCTTCTGAGTACAAGTTAACAATGCAGACCTGGAGGGTATCTCCAGGTGCAGTAGAGTGGTAATCTTGGAACCTCCTGACTCAGAGTACTGCTACCTTCTCACTGCCATAGGAATGCAGCTAGTTGACAGCTGGCTTCAAGACATGCTTCCCTGTGAGAGCTGAGGACAGGGCAGAACTCTCCCGCATGCTGCCTGACTGTAGGTGTAGCTGCTAACATCCTTATGTTAGTGGCTGGGAGAGGTTGCGGGAAAAGCATGTGTGAGCACTGGGCCTGAACTCCCGTGTATCTGAGTTGAATACAGCGATTTCCAATGGCCTTCTTCAATCACAGTGTAGCTAGGTTCCAACTCCCATGTCCGAGCGAGTAGCAGACATCTGCCTCCCATGCATACACACTTCTGAGAGTTGAGCTTATGGCCTGTACCTCCACAGCCAGCCTGCTGGTACCCTTGGCTTCTAAAAGGCCTAGGCTCGCTGTTTGACGGAAGTGCTGGGAGAGGTAATTGGAATCACCCGGCACACAAGACTAGTGGCTCCACGCTCAGTTCAGCGATTTCCTAGTAATTCCTGTGGTAGACTGGTGCTACATACTATGTTCCATACGTGAGAGGGTAGCTGAACGCCTTGTCCAAAACCATCTTACTTCTGAGAGTGAGCTCACCCTCAGTCCCTCACAGTTCCACACTGCCTGCAGAGTGAGTTTCGCACGTCTTCAACAGAGACGTTTGCCAGAGGCTTCTGAGACGCAGGGTAACAATGCAGACCTGGAGGGTATCCCCAGGTGCAGTCGACTGGTAATCTTGGAACCTCCTGACTCAGAATACTGCTACCTTCTCACTGCCATAGGAATGCAGCTAGTTGACAGCTGGCTTCAAGACATGCTTCCCTGTGAGAGCTGAGGACATGGCAGAACCCTCCCGCATCCTGCCTGACTGTAGGAGTAGCTGCTAACATCCTTATGTTAGTGGCTGGGAGAGGTTGCGAGAAAAGCATGTGTGAGCACTGGGCCTGAACTCCCGTGTACCTGAGTTGAATACAGCGATTTCCAACGGCTTTCCTCAACCAGAGTGTAGCTAGGTTCCAAATCCGATGTACGAGCGGGTAGCAGACATCTACCTCCCATGCATACACACTTCTGAGAGTTGAGCTTATGGCCTGTACCTCCACAGCCAGCCTGCTGGTACCCTTGGCTTCTAAAAGGCCTAGGCTCGCTGTTTGACGGAAGTGCTGGGAGAGGTAATTGGAATCACCCGGCACACAAGACTAGTGCCTCCAAGCTCAGTTCAGCGATTTCCTAGTTATTCCTGTGGTAGACTGGTGCTACATACTAAGTTCCATACGTGAGAGGGTAGCTGAACGCCTTGTCCAAAACCATCTTACTTCTGAGAGTTGAGCTCAGCCTCAGTCCCTCACAGTTCCACACTGCCTGCAGAGTGAGTTTCGCAGGTCTTCAGCAGAGACGTTTGCCAGAGGCTTCTGAGACGCAGGGTAACAATGCAGACCTGGAGGGTATCCCCAGGTGCAGCCGACTGGTAATCTTGGAACCTCCTGACTCAGAATACTGCTACCTTCTCACTGCCATAGGAATGCAGCTAGTTGACAGCTGGCTTCAAGACATGCTTCCCTGTGAGAGCTGAGGACAGGGCAGAACCCTCCCGCATGCTGCCTGACTGTAGGAGTAGCTGCTAACATCCTTATGTTAGTGGCTGGGAGAGGTTGCGGGAAAAGCATGTTTGAGCACTGGGCCTGAACTTCCGTGTATCTGAGTTGAATACAGCGATTTCCAACGGCTTTCCTCAACCAGAGTGTAGCTAGGTTCCAAATCCCATGTACGAGCGGGTAGCAGACATCTGCCTCCCATGCATACACACTTCTGAGAGTTGAGCTTATGGCCTGTACCTCCACAGCCAGCCTGCTGGTACCCTTGGCTTCTAAAAGGCCTAGGCTCGCTGTTTGACGGAAGTGCTGGGAGAGCTAATTGGAATCACCCGGCACACAAGACTAGTGCCTCCAAGCTCAGTTCAGCGATTTCCTAGTAATTCCTGTGGTAGACTGGTGCTACATACTAAGTTCCATACGTGAGAGGGTAGCTGAACGCCTTGTCCAAAACCATCTTACTTCTGAGAGTTGAGCTCAGCCTCAGTCCCTCACAGTTCCACACTGCCTGCAGAGTGAGTTTCGCAGGTCTTCAGCAGAGACGTTTGCCAGAGGCTTCTGAGACGCAGGGTAACAATGCAGACCTGGAGGGTATCCCCAGGTGCAGTCGACTGGTAATCTTGGAACCTCCTGACTCAGAATACTGCTACATTCTCACTGCCATAGGAATGCAGCTAGTTGACAGCTGGCTTCAAGACATGCTTCCCTGTGAGAGCTGAGGACAGGGCAGAACCCTCCCGCATGCTGCCTGACTGTAGGAGTAGCTGCTAACATCCTTATGTTAGTGGCTGGGAGAGTTTGCGGGAAAAGCATGTGTGAGCACTGGGCCTGAACTCCCGTCTACCTGAGTTGAATACAGCGATCTAACGGCTTTCCTCAACCAGAGTGTAGCTAGGTTCCAAAACCCATGTACGAGCGGGTAGCAGACATCTGCCTCCCATGCATACACACTTCTGAGAGTTGAGCTTATGGCCTGTACCTCCACAGCCAGCCTGCTGGTACCCTTGGCTTCTAAAAGGCCTAGGCTCGCTGTTTGACGGAAGTGCTGGGAGAGGTAATTGGAATCACCCGGCACACAAGACTAGTGCCTCCAAGGTCAGTTCAGCGATTTCCTAGTAATTCCTGTGGTAGACTGGTGCTACATACTAAGTTCCATACGTGAGAGGGTAGCTGAACGCCTTGTCCAAAACCATCTTACTTCTGAGAGTTGAGCTCAGCCTCAGTCCCTCACAGTTCCACACTGCCTGCAGAGTGAGTTTCGCAGGTCTTCAGCAGAGACCTTTGCCAGAGGCTTCTGAGACGCTGGGTAACAATGCAGACCTGGAGGGTATCCCCAGGTGCAGTCGACTGGTAATCTTGGAACCTCCTGACTCAGAATACTGCTACCTTCTCACTGCCATAGGAATGCAGCTAGTTGACAGCTGGCTTCAAGACATGCTTCCCTGTGAGAGCTGAGGACAGGGCAGAACTCTCCCGCATGCTGCCTGACTGTAGGTGTAGCTGCTAACATCCTTATGTTAGTGGCTGGGAGAGGTTGCTGGAAAAGCATGTGTGAGCACTGGGCCTGAACTCCCGTGTATCTGAGTTGAATACAGCGATTTCCAACGGCTTTCCTCAACCAGAGTGTAGCGGTTCCAAATCCCATGTACGAGCGGGTAGCAGACATCTGCCTCCCATGCATACACACTTCTGAGAGTTGAGCTTATGGCCTGTACCTCCACATCCAGCCTGCTGGTACCCTTGGCTTCTAAAAGGCCTAGGCTCGCTGTTTGACGGAAGTGCTGGGAGAGGTAATTGGAATCTCCCGGCACACAAGACGAGTGCCTCCAAGCTCAATTCACGATTTCCCAGTAATTCTTGTGGTAGACAGGTGCTACATACTAAGTTCCATATGTGAGAAGGTAGCTGAACGCCTTGTCCAAAAGCATCTTACTTCTGAGAGTTGAGCACACCGTCAGTCCCTCACAGTTCCACAGTGCCTGCAGAGTGAGTTTCACACGTCTTCACCAGAGACGATTGCCAGAGGCTTCTGAGTACAAGTTAACAATGCAGACCTGGAGGGTATCTCCTGGTGCAGTAGAGTGGTAATCTTGGAAACTCCTGACTCAGAGTACTGCTACCTTCTCCCTGACATAGGAATGCAGCTAGTTGACAGGTGGATTCAAGACATGCTTCCCTGTGAGAGCTGAGGACAGGGCAGAACCCTCCCGCATCCTGCCTGACTGTAGGAGTAGCTGCTAACCTCCTAATGTTAGTGGCTGGGAGAGGTTGCGGGAAAAGCCTGTGTGAGCACTGGGCCTGAACTTCCGTGTATCTGAGTTGAATACAGCGATTTCCAACGGCTTTCCTCAACCAGAGTGTAGCTAGGTTCCAAATCCCATGTACGAGCGGGTAGCAGACATCTGCCTCCCATGCATACACACTTCTGAGAGTTGAGCTTATGGCCTGTACCTCCACAGCCAGCCTGCTGGTACCCTTGGCTTCTAAAAGGCCTAGGCTCTCTGTTTGACGGAAGTGCTGGGAGAGGTAATTGGAATCTCCCGGCACACAAGACGAGTGCCTCCAAGGTCAATTCACGATTTCCCAGTAATTCTTGTGGTAGACAGGTGCTACATACTAAGTTCCATATGTGAGAAGGTAGCTGAACGCCTTGTCAAAAGCATCTTACTTCTGAGAGTTGAGCCCACCCTCAGTCGCTCACACTTCCACACTGCCTGCAGAGTGAGTTTCACACGTCTTCACCAGAGACGATTCCCAGAGGCTTCTGAGTACAAGTTAACAATGCAGACCTGGAGGGTATCTCCAGGTGCAGTAGAATGGTAATCTTGGAACCTCCTGACTCAGAGTACTGCTACCTTCTCACTGCCATAGGAATGCAGCTAGTTGAGAGCTGGCTTCAAGACATGCTTCCCTGTGAGAGCTGAGGACAGGGCAGAACTCTCCCGCCTGCTGCCTGACTGTAGGTGTAGCTGCTAACATCCTTATGTTAGTGGCTGGGAGAGGTTGCGGGAAAAGCATGTGTGAGCACTGGGCCTGAACTCCCGTGTATCTGAGTTGAATACAGCGATTTCCAATGGCCTTCTTCAATCACAGTGTAGCTAGGTTCCAACTCCCATGTCCGAGCGAGTAGCAGACATCTGCCTCCCATGCATACACACTTCTGAGAGTTGAGCTTATGGCCTGTACCTCCACAGCCAGCCTGCTGGTACCCTTGGCTTCTAAAAGGCCTAGGCTCGCTGTTTGACGGAAGTGCTGGGAGAGGTAATTGGAATCACCCGGCACACAAGACTAGTGGCTCCACGCTCAGTTCAGCGATTTCCTAGTAATTCCTGTGGTAGACTGGTGCTACATACTATGTTCCATACGTGAGAGGGTAGCTGAACGCCTTGTCCAAAACCATCTTACTTCTGAGAATGAGCTCACCCTCAGTCCCTCACAGTTCCACACTGCCTGCAGAGTGAGTTTCGCACGTCTTCAACAGAGACGTTTGCCAGAGGCTTCTGAGACGCAGGGTAACAATGCAGACCTGGAGGGTATCCCCAGGTGCAGTCGACTGGTAATCTTGGAACCTCCTGACTCAGAATACTGCTACCTTCTCACTGCCATAGGAATGCAGCTAGTTGACAGCTGGCTTCAAGACATGCTTCCCTGTGAGAGCTGAGGACAGGGCAGAACCCTCCCGCATCCTGCCTGACTGTAGGAGTAGCTGCTAACATCCTTATGTTAGTGGCTGGGAGAGGTTGCGAGAAAAGCATGTGTGAGCACTGGGCCTGAACTCCCGTGTACCTGAGTTGAATACAGCGATTTCCAACGGCTTTCCTCAACCAGAGTGTAGCTAGGTTCCAAATCCGATGTACGAGCGGGTAGCAGACATCTACCTCCCATGCATACACACTTCTGAGAGTTGAGCTTATGGCCTGTACCTCCACAGCCAGCCTGCTGGTACCCTTGGCTTCTAAAAGGCCTAGGCTCGCTGTTTGACGGAAGTGCTGGGAGAGGTAATTGGAATCACCCGGCACACAAGACTAGTGCCTCCAAGCTCAGTTCAGCGATTTCCTAGTTATTCCTGTGGTAGACTGGTGCTACATACTAAGTTCCATACGTGAGAGGGTAGCTGAACGCCTTGTCCAAAACCATCTTACTTCTGAGAGTTGAGCTCAGCCTCAGTCCCTCACAGTTCCACACTGCCTGCAGAGTGAGTTTCGCAGGTCTTCAGCAGAGACGTTTGCCAGAGGCTTCTGAGACGCAGGGTAACAATGCAGACCTGGAGGGTATCCCCAGGTGCAGCCGACTGGTAATCTTGGAACCTCCTGACTCAGAATACTGCTACCTTCTCACTGCCATAGGAATGCAGCTAGTTGACAGCTGGCTTCAAGACATGCTTCCCTGTGAGAGCTGAGGACAGGGCAGAACCCTCCCGCATGCTGCCTGACTGTAGGAGTAGCTGCTAACATCCTTATGTTAGTGGCTGGGAGAGGTTGCGGGAAAAGCATGTTTGAGCACTGGGCCTGAACTTCCGTGTATCTGAGTTGAATACAGCGATTTCCAACGGCTTTCCTCAACCAGAGTGTAGCTAGGTTCCAAATCCCATGTACGAGCGGGTAGCAGACATCTGCCTCCCATGCATACACACTTCTGAGAGTTGAGCTTATGGCCTGTACCTCCACAGCCAGCCTGCTGGTACCCTTGGCTTCTAAAAGGCCTAGGCTCGCTGTTTGACGGAAGTGCTGGGAGAGCTAATTGGAATCACACGGCACACAAGACTAGTGCCTCCAAGCTCAGTTCAGCGATTTCCTAGTAATTCCTGTGGTAGACTGGTGCTACATACTAAGTTCCATACGTGAGAGGGTAGCTGAACGCCTTGTCCAAAACCATCTTACTTCTGAGAGTTGAGCTCAGCCTCAGTCCCTCACAGTTCCACACTGCCTGCAGAGTGAGTTTCGCAGGTCTTCAGCAGAGACGTTTGCCAGAGGCTTCTGAGACGCAGGGTAACAATGCAGACCTGGAGGGTATCCCCAGGTGCAGTCGACTGGTAATCTTGGAACCTCCTGACTCAGAATACTGCTACCTTCTCACTGCCATAGGAATGCAGCTAGTTGACAGCAGGCTTCAAGACATGCTTCCCTGTGAGAGCTGAGGACAGGGCAGAACCCTCCCGCATGCTGCCTGACTGTAGGAGTAGCTGCTAACATCCTTATGTTAGTGGCTGGGAGAGGTTGCGGGAAAAGCATGTGTGAGCACTGGGCCTGAACTCCCGTGTACCTGAGTTGAATACAGCGATCTAACAGCTTTCCTCAACCAGAGTGTAGCTAGGTTCCAAATCCCATGTACGAGCGGGTAGCAGACATCTGCCTCCCATGCATACACACTTCTGAGAGTTGAGCTTATGGCCTGTACCTCCACAGCCAGCCTGCTGGTACCCTTGGATTCTAAAAGGCCTAGGCTCGCTGTTTGACGGAAGTGCTGGGAGAGGTAATTGGAATCACCCGGCACACAAGACTAGTGCCTCCAAGGTCAGTTCAGCGATTTCCTAGTAATTCCTGTGGTAGACTGGTGCTACATACTAAGTTCCATACGTGAGAGGGTAGCTGAACGCCTTGTCCAAAAGCATCTTACTTCTGAGAGTTGAGCTCAGCCTCAGTCCCTCACAGTTCCACACTGCCTGCAGAGTGAGTTTCGCAGGTCTTCAGCAGAGACATTTGCCAGAGGCTTCTGAGACGCTGGGTAACAATGCAGACCTGGAGGGTATCCCCAGGTGCAGTCGACTGGTAATCTTGGAACCTCCTGACTCAGAATACTGCTACCTTCTCACTGCCATAGGAATGCAGCTAGTTGACAGCTGGCTTCAAGACATGCTTCCCTGTGAGAGCTGAGGACAGGGCAGAACTCTCCCGCCTGCTGCCTGACTGTAGGTGTAGCTGCTAACATCCTTATGTTAGTGGCTGGGAGAGGTTGCGGGAAAAGCATGTGTGAGCACTGGGCCTGAACTTCCGTGTATCTGAGTTGAATACAGCGATTTCCAACGGCTTTCCTCAACCAGAGTGTAGCGGTTCCAAATCCCATGTACGAGCGGGTAGCAGACATCTGCCTCCCATGCATACACACTTCTGAGAGTTGAGCTTATGGCCTGTACCTCCACATCCAGCCTGCTGGTACCCTTGGCTTCTAAAAGGCCTAGGCTCGCTGTTTGACGGAAGTGCTGGGAGAGGTAATTGGAATCTCCCGGCACACAAGACGAGTGCCTCCAAGCTCAATTCACGATTTCCCAGTAATTCTTGTGGTAGACAGGTGCTACATACTAAGTTCCATATGTGAGAATGTAGCTGAACGCCTTGTCCAAAAGCATCTTACTTCTGAGAGTTGAGCACACCGTCAGTCCCTCACAGTTCCACAGTGCCTGCAGAGTGAGTTTCACACGTCTTCACCAGAGACGATTGCCAGAGGCTTCTGAGTACAAGTTAACAATGCAGACCTGGAGGGTATCTCCAGGTGCAGTAGAGTGGTAATCTTGGAAACTCCTGACTCAGAGTACTGCTACCTTCTCCCTGACATAGGAATGCAGCTAGTTGACAGGTGGATTCAAGACATGCTTCCCTGTGAGAGCTGAGGACAGGGCAGAACCCTCCCGCATCCTGCCTGACTGTAGGAGTAGCTGCTAACCTCCTAATGTTAGTGGCTGGGAGAGGTTGCGGGAAAAGCCTGTGTGAGCACTGGGCCTGAACTTCCGTGTATCTGAGTTGAATACAGCGATTTCCAACGGCTTTCCTCAACCAGAGTGTAGCTAGGTTCCAAATCCCATGTACGAGCGGGTAGCAGACATCTGCCTCCCATGCATACACACTTCTGAGAGTTGAGCTTATGGCCTGTACCTCCACAGCCAGCCTGCTGGTACCCTTGGCTTCTAAAAGGCCTAGGCTCTCTGTTTGACGGAAGTGCTGGGAGAGGTAATTGGAATCTCCCGACACACAAGACGAGTGCCTCCAAGGTCAATTCACGATTTCCCAGTAATTCTTGTGGTAGACAGGTGCTACATACTAAGTTCCACATGTGAGAAGGTAGCTGAACGCCTTGTCCAAAAGCATCTTACTTCTGAGAGTTGAGCCCACCCTCAGTCGCTCACACTTCCACACTGCCTGCAGAGTGAGTTTCACACGTCTTCACCAGAGACGATTCCCAGAGACTTCTGAGTACAAGTTAACAATGCAGACCTGGAGGGTATCTCCAGGTGCAGTAGAGTGGTAATCTTGGAACCTCCTGACTCAGAGTACTGCTACCTTCTCACTGCCATAGGAATGCAGCTAGTTGACAGCTGGCTTCAAGACATGCTTCCCTGTGAGAGCTGAGGACAGGGCAGAACCCTCCCGCATCCTGCCTGACTGTAGGAGTAGCAGCTAACATCCTAATGTTAGTGGCTGGGAGAGGTTGTGGGAAAAGCATGTGTGAGCACTGGGCCTGAACTCCCGTGTATCTGAGTTGAATACAGCGATTTCCAATGGCCTTCTTCAATCACAGTGTAGCTAGGTTCCAACTCCCATGTCCGAGCGAGTAGCAGACATCTGCCTCCCATGCATACACACTTCTGAGAGTTGAGCTTATGGCCTGTACCTCCACAGCCAGCCTGCTGGTACCCTTGGCTTCTAAAAGGCCTAGGCTCGCTGTTTGACGGAAGTGCTGGGAGAGGTAATTGGAATCACCCGGCACACAAGACTAGTGGCTCCACGCTCAGTTCAGCGATTTCCTAGTAATTCCTGTGGTAGACTGGTGCTACATACTATGTTCCATACGTGAGAGGGTAGCTGAACGCCTTGTCCAAAACCATCTTACTTCTGAGAGTGAGCTCACCCTCAGTCCCTCACAGTTCCACACTGCCTGCAGAGTGAGTTTCGCACGTCTTCAACAGAGACGTTTGCCAGAGGCTTCTGAGACGCAGGGTAACAATGCAGACCTGGAGGGTATCCCCAGGTGCAGTCGACTGGTAATCTTGGAACCTCCTGACTCAGAATACTGCTACCTTCTCACTGCCATAGGAATGCAGCTAGTTGACAGCTGGCTTCAAGACATGATTCCCTGTGAGAGCTGAGGACAGGGCAGAACCCTCCCGCATGCTGCCTGACTGTAGGTGTAGCTGCTAACATCCTTATGTTAGTGGCTGGGAGAGGTTGCGGGAAAAGCATGTGTGAGCACTGGGCCAGAACTTCCGTGTATCTGAGTTGAATACAGCGATTTCCAACGGCTTTCCTCAACCAGAGTGTGGCTAGGTTCCAAATCCCATGTACGAGCGGGTAGCAGACATCTGCCTCCCATGCATACACACTTCTGAGAGTTGAGCTTATGGCCTGTACCTCCACAGCCAGCCTGCTGGTACCCTTGGCTTCTAAAAGGCCTAGGCTCGCTGTTTGACGGAAGTGCTGGGAGAGGTAATTGGAATCTCCCGGCACACAAGACGAGTGCCTCCAAGCTCAATTCACGATTTCCCAGTAATTCTTGTGGTAGACAGGTGCTACATACTAAGTTCCATATGTGAGAAGGTAGCTGAACGCCTTGTCCAAAAGCATCTTACTTCTGAGAGTTGAGCCCACCCTCAGTCCCTCACACTTCCACACTGCCTGCAGAGTGAGTTTCACACGTCTTCACCAGAGACGATTCCCAGAGGCTTCTGAGTACAAGTTAACAATGCAGACCTGGAGGGTATCTCCAGGTGCAGTAGACTGGTAATCTTGGAACCTCCTGACTCAGAGTACTGCTACCTTCTCACTGCCATAGGAATGCAGCTAGTTGACAGCTGGCTTCAAGACATGCTTCCCTGTGAGAGCTGAGGACAGGGCAGAACCCTCCCGCATCCTGCCTGACTGTAGGAGTAGCAGCTAACATCCTAATGTTAGTGGCTGGGAGAGGTTGCGGGAAAAGCATGTGTGAGCACTGTGCCTGAACTCCCGTGTATCTGAGTTGAATACTGCGATTTCCAATGGCCTTCTTCAATCACAGTGTAGCTAGGTTCCAACTCCCATGTCCGAGTGGGTAGCAGACATATGCCTCCCATGCATGCACACTTCTGAGAGTTGAGCTTATGGCCTGTACCTCCAGAGCCAGCCTGCTGGTACCCTTGGCTTCTAAAAGGCCTAGGCTCGCTGTTTGACGAAAGTGCTGGGAGAGGTAATTGGAATCACCCGGCACACAAGACTAGTGCCTCCAAGCTCAGTTCACGGATTTCCTAGTAATTCCTGTGGTAGACTGGTGCTACATACTAAGTTCCATACGTGAGAGGGTAGCTGAACGCCTTGTCCAAAACCATCTTACTTCTGAGAGTTGAGCTCAGCCTCAGTCCCTCACAGTTCCACACTGCCTGCAGAGTGAGTTTCGCAGGTTTTCAGCAGAGACGTTTGCCAGAGGCTTCTGTGACGCAGGGTAACAATGCAGACCTGGAGGGTATCCCCAGGTGCAGTCGACTGGTAATCTTGGAACCTCCTGACTCAGAATACTGCTACCTTCTCACTGCCATAGGAATGCAGCTAGTTGACAGCTGGCTTCAAGACATGCTTCCCTGTGAGAGCTGAGGACAGGGCAGAACCCTCCCGCATTCTGCCTGAGTGTAGGAGTAGCTGCTAACATCCTTATGTTAGTGGCTGGGAGAGGTTGCGGGAAAAGCATGTGTGAGCACTGGGCCTGAACTCCCGTGTATCTGAGTTGAATACAGCGATTTCCAACGGCTTTCCTCAACCAGAGTGTAGCTAGGTTCCAAATCCCATGTACGAGCGGGTAGCAGACATCTGCCTCCCATGCCTACACACTTCTGAGAGTTGAGCTTATGGCCTGTACCTCCACAGCCAGCCTGCTGGTACCCTTGGCTTCTAAAAGGCCTAGGCTCGCTGTTTGACGGACGTGCTGGGAGAGGTAATTGGAATCACCCGGCACACAAGACTAGTGCCTCCAAGCTCAGTTCAGCGATTTCCTAGTAATTCCTGTGGTAGACTGGTGCTACATACTAAGTTCCATACTTGAGAGGGTAGCTGAACGCCTTGTCCAAAACCATCCTACTTCTGAGAGTTGAGCTCAGCCTCAGTCCCTCACAGTTCCACACTGCCTGCAGAGTGAGTTTCGCAGGTCTTCAGCAGAGACGTTTGCCAGAGGCTTCTGAGACGCAGGGTAACAATGCAGACCTGGAGGGTATCCCCAGGTGCAGTCGACTGGTAATCTTGGAACCTCCTGACTCAGAATACTGCTACCTTCTCACTGCCATAGGAATGCAGCTAGTTGACAGCTGGCTTCAAGACATGCTTCCCTGTGAGAGCTGAGGACAGGGCAGAACCCTCCCGCATGCTGCCTGACTGTAGGAGTAGCTGCTAACATCCTAATGTTAGTGGCTGGGAGAGGTTGCGGGAAAAGCATGTGTGAGCACTGGACCTGAACTCCCGTGTACCTGAGTTGAATACAGCGATCTAACGGCTTTCCTCAACCAGAGTGTAGCTAGGTTCCAAATCCCATGTACGAGCAGGTAGCAGACATCTGCCTCCCATGCATACACAATTCTGAGAGTTGAGCTTATGGCCTGTACCTCCACAGCCAGCCTGCTGGTACCCTTGGCTCCTAAAAGGCCTAGGCTCGCTGTTTGACGGAAGTGCTGGGAGAGGTAATTGGAATCACCCGGCACACAAGACTAGTGCCTCCAAGCTCAGTTCAGCGATTTCCTAGTAATTCCTGTGGTAGACTGGTGCTACATACTAAGTTCCATACGTGAGAGGGTAGCTGAACGCCTTGTCCAAAACCATCTTACTTCTGAGAGTTGAGCTCACCCTCAGTCCCTCACAGTTCCACACTGCCTGCAGAGTGAGTTTCGCAGGTCTTCAGCAGAGACGTTTGCCAGAGGCTTCTGAGACGCAGGGTAACAATGCAGACCTGGAGGGTATCCCCAGGTGCAGTCGACTGGTAATCTTGGAACCTCCTGACTCAGAATACTGCTACCTTCTCACTGCCATAGGAATGCAGCTAGTTGACAGCTGGCTTCAAGACATGCTTCCCTGTGAGAGCTGAGGACAGGGCAGAACTCTCCCGCATGCTGCCTGACTGTAGGTGTAGCTGCTAACATCCTTATGTTAGTGGCTGGGAGAGGTTGCGGGAAAAGCATGTGTGAGCACTGGTCCTGAACTTCCGTGTATCAGAGTTGAATACAGCGATTTCCAACGGCTTTCCTCAACCAGAGTGTAGCTAGGTTCCAAATCCCATGTACGAGCGGGTAGCAGACATCTGCCTCCCATGCATACACACTTCTGAGAGTTGAGCTTATAGCCTGTACCTCCACAGCCAGCCTGCTGGTACCCTTGGCTTCTAAAAGGCCTAGGCTCGCTGTTTGACGGAAGTGCTGGGAGAGGTAATTGGAATCTCCCGGCACACAAGACGAGTGCCTCCAAGCTCAATTCACGATTTCCCAGTAATTCTTGTGGTAGACAGGTGCTACATACTAAGTTCCATATGTGAAGGTAGCTGAACGCCTTGTCCAAAAGCATCTTACTTCTGAGAGTTGAGCACACCCTCAGTCCCTCACACTTCCACACTGCCTGCAGAGTGAGTTTCGCAGGTCTTCAGCAGAGACGTTTGCCAGAGGCTTCTGAGTACAAGTTAACAATGCAGACCTGGAGGGTATCTTCAGGTGCAGTAGAGTGGTAATCTTGGAACCTCCTGACTCAGAGTACTGCTACATTCTCACTGCCATAGGAATGCAGCTAGTTGACTGCTGGCTTCAAGACATGCTTCCCTGTGAGAGCTGAGGACAGGGCAGAACCCTCCCGCATGCTGCCTGACTGTAGGAGTAGCTGCTAACATCCTTATGTTAGTGGCTGGGAGAGGTTGCGGGAAAAGCATGTTTGAGCACTGGGCCTGAACTTCCGTGTATCTGAGTTGAATACAGCGATTTCCAACGGCTTTCCTCAACCAGAGTGTAGCTAGGTTCCAAATCCCATGTACGAGCGGGTAGCAGACATCTGCCTCCCATGCATACACACTTCTGAGAGTTGAGCTTATGGCCTCTACCTCCACAGCCAGCCTGCTGGTACCCTTGGCTTCTAAAAGGCCTAGGCTCGCTGTTTGACGGAAGTGCTGGGAGAGGTAATTGGAATCACCCGGCACACAAGACTAGTGCCTCCAAGCTCAGTTCAGCGATTTCCTAGTAATTCCTGTGGTAGACTGGTGCTACATACTAAGTTCCATACGTGAGAGGGTAGCTGAACGCCTTGTCCAAAACCATCTTACTTCTGAGAGTTGAGCTCAGCCTCAGTCCCTCACAGTTCCACACTGCCTGCAGAGTGAGTTTCGCAGGTCTTCAGCAGAGACGTTTGCCAGAGGCTTCTGAGACGCAGGGTAACAATGCAGACCTGGAGGGTATCCCCAGGTGCAGTCGACTGGTAATCTTGGAACCTCCTGACTCAGAATACTGCTACCTTCTCACTGCCATAGGAATGCAGCTAGTTGACAGCTGGCTTCAAGACATGCTTCCCTGTGAGTGCTGAGGACAGGGCAGAACCCTCCCGCATGCTGCCTGACTGTAGGAGTACCTGCTAACATCCTTATGTTAGTGGCTGGGAGAGGTTGCGGGAAAAGCATGTGTGAGCACTGGTCCTGAACTTCCGTGTATCTGAGTTGAATACAGCGATTTCCAACGGCTTTCCTCAACCAGAGTGTGGCTAGGTTCCAAATGCCATGTACGAGCGGGTAGCAGACATCTGCCTCCCATGCATACACACTTCTGAGAGTTGAGCTTATGGCCTGTACCTCCACAGCCAGCCTGCTGGTACCCTTGGCTTCTAAAAGGCCTAGGCTCGCTGTTTGACGGAAGTGCTGGGAGAGGTAATTGGAATCACCCGGCACACAAGACTAGTGCCTCCAAGCTCAGTTCAGCGATTTCCTAGTAATTCCTGTGGTAGACTGGTGCTACATACTAAGTTCCATACGTGAGAGGGTAGCTGAACGCCTTGTCCAAAACCATCTTACTTCTGAGAGTTGAGCTCAGCCTCAGTCCCTCACAGTTCCACAATGCCTGCAGAGTGAGTTTCGCAGGTCTTCAGCAGAGACGTTTGCCAGAGGCTTCTGAGACGCAGGGTAACAATGCAGACCTGGAGGGTATCCAAAGGTGCAGTCGACTGGTAACCTTGGAACCTCCTGACTCAGAATACTGCTACCTTCTCACTGCCATAGGAATGCAGCTAGTTGACAGCTGGCTTCAAGACATGCTTCCCTGTGAGAGCTGAGGACAGGACAGAACCCTCCCGCATGCTGCCTGACTGTAGGAGTAGCTGCTAACATCCTTATGTTAGTGGCTGGGAGAGGTTGCGGGAAAAGCATGTTTGAGCACTGGGCCTGAACTTCCGTGTATCTGAGTTGAATACAGCGATTTCCAACGGCTTTCCTCAACCAGAGTGTAGCTAGGTTCCAAATCCCATGTACGAGCGGGTAGCAGACATCTGCCTCCCATGCATACACACTTCTGAGAGTTGAGCTTATGGCCTGTACCTCCACAGCCAGCCTGCTGGTACCCTTGGCTTCTAAAAGGCCTAGGCTCGCTGTTTGACGGAAGTGCTGGGAGAGCTAATTGGAATCACCCGGCACACAAGACTAGTGCCTCCAAGCTCAGTTCAGCGATTTCCTAGTAATTCCTGTGGTAGACTGGTGCTACATACTAAGTTCCATACGTGAGAGGGTAGCTGAACGCCTTGTCCAAAACCATCTTACTTCTGAGAGTTGAGCTCAGCCTCAGTCCCTCACAGTTCCACACTGCCTGCAGAGTGAGTTTCGCAGGTCTTCAGCAGAGACGTTTGCCAGAGGCTTCTGAGACGCAGGGTAACAATGCAGACCTGGAGGGTATCCCCAGGTGCAGTCGACTGGTAATCTTGGAACGTCCTGACTCAGAATACTGCTACCTTCTCACTGCCATAGGAATGCAGCTAGTTGACAGCTGGCTTCAAGACATGCTTCCCTGTGAGAGCTGAGGACAGGGCAGAACCCTCCCGCATGCTGCCTGACTGTAGGAGTAGCTGCTAACATCCTTATGTTAGTGGCTGGGAGAGGTTGCGGGAAAAGCATGTGTGAGCACTGGGCCTGAACTCCCGTGTACCTGAGTTGAATACAGCGATCTAACGGCTTTCCTCAACCAGAGTGTAGCTAGGTTCCAAATCCCATGTACGAGCGGGTAGCAGACATCTGCCTCCCATGCATACACACTTCTGAGAGTTGAGCTTATGGCCTGTACCTCCACAGCCAGCCTGCTGGTACCCTTGGCTTCTAAAAGGCCTAGGCTCGCTGTTTGACGGAAGTGCTGGGAGAGGTAATTGGAATCACCCGGCACACAAGACTAGTGCCTCCAAGCTCAGTTCAGCGATTTCCTAGTAATTCCTGTGGTAGACTGGTGCTACATACTAAGTTCCATACGTGAGAGGGTAGCTGAACGCCTTGTCCAAAACCATCTTACTTCTGAGAGTTGAGCTCAGCCTCAGTCCCTCACAGTTCCACACTGCCTGCAGAGTGAGTTTCGCAGGTCTTCAGCAGAGACCTTTGCCAGAGGCTTCTGAGACGCTGGGTAACAATGCAGACCTGGAGGGTATCCCCAGGTGCAGTCGACTGGTAATCTTGGAACCTCCTGACTCAGAATACTGCTACCTTCTCACTGCCATAGGAATGCAGCTAGTTGACAGCTGGCTTCAAGACATGCTTCCCTGTGAGAGCTGAGGACAGGGCAGAACTCTCCCGCATGCTGCCTGACTGTAGGTGTAGCTGCTAACATCCTTATGTTAGTGGCTGGGAGAGGTTGCGGGAAAAGCATGTGTGAGCACTGGGCCTGAACTTCCGTGTATCTGAGTTGAATACAGCGATTTCCAACGGCTTTCCTCAACCAGACTGTAGCGGTTCCAAATCCCATGTACGAGCGGGTAGCAGACATCTGCCTCCCATGCATACACACTTCTGAGAGTTGAGCTTATGGCCTGTACCTCCACATCCAGCCTGCTGGTACCCTTGGATTCTAAAAGGCCTAGGCTCGCTGTTTGACGGAAGTGCTGGGAGAGGTAATTGGAATCTCCCGGCACACAAGACGAGTGCCTCCAAGCTCAATTCACGATTTCCCAGTAATTCTTGTGGTAGACAGGTGCTACATACTAAGTTCCACATGTGAGAAGGTAGCTGAACGCCTTGTCCAAAAGCATCTTACTTCTGAGAGTTGAGCACACCGTCAGTCCCTCACAGTTCCACAGTGCCTGCAGAGTGAGTTTCACACGTCTTCACCGGAGACGATTGCCAGAGGCTTCTGAGTACAAGTTAACAATGCAGACCTGGAGGGTATCTCCAGGTGCAGTAGAGTGGTAATCTTGGAAACTCCTGACTCAGAGTACTGCTACCTTCTCCCTGACATAGGAATGCAGCTAGTTGACAGGTGGATTCAAGACATGCTTCCCTGTGAGAGCTGAGATCAGGGCAGAACCCTCCCGCATCCTGCCTGACTGTAGGAGTAGCTGCTAACCTCCTAATGTTAGTGGCTGGGAGAGGTTGCGGGAAAAGCCTGTGTGAGCACTGGGCCTGAACTTCCGTGTATCTGAGTTGAATACAGCGATTTCCAACGGCTTTCCTCAACCAGAGTGTAGCTAGGTTCCAAATCCCATGTACGAGCGGGTAGCAGACATCTGCCTCCCATGCATACACACTTCTGAGAGTTGAGCTTATGGCCTGTACCTCCACAGCCACCCTGCTGGTACCCTTGGCTTCTAAAAGGCCTAGGCTCTCTGTTTGACGGAAGTGCTGGGAGAGGTAATTGGAATCTCCCGGCACACAAGACGAGTGCCTCCAAGCTCCATTCACGATTTCCCAGTAATTCTTGTGGTAGACAGGTGCTACATACTAAGTTCCATATGTGAGAAGGTAGCTGAACGCCTTGTCCAAAAGCATCTTACTTCTGAGAGTTGAGCCCACCCTCAGTCCCTCACACTTCCACACTGCCTGCAGAGTGAGTTTCACACGTCTTCACCAGAGACGATTCCCAGAGGCTTCTGAGTACAAGTTAACAATGCAGACCTGGAGGGTATCTCCAGGTGCAGTAGACTGGTAATCTTGGAACCTCCTGACTCAGAGTACTGCTACCTTCTCACTGCCATAGGAATGCAGCTAGTTGACAGCTGGCTTCAAGACATGCTTCCCTGTGAGAGCTGAGGACAGGGCAGAACCCTCCCGCATTCTGCCTGACTGTAGGAGTAGCAGCTAACATCCTAATGTTAGTGGCTGGGAGAGGTTGTGGGAAAAGCATGTGCGAGCACTGGGCCTGAACTCCCGTGTATCTGAGTTGAATACAGCGATTTCCAATGGCCTTCTTCAATCACAGTGTAGCTAGGTTCCAACTCCCATGTCCGAGTGGGTAGCAGACATCTGCCTCCCATGCATACACACTTCTGAGAGTTGAGTTTATGGCCTGTACCTCCACATCCAGCCTGCTGGTACCCTTGGCTTCTAAAAGGCCTAGGCTCGCTGTTTGACGGAAGTGCTGGGAGAGGTAATTGGAATCACCCGGCACACAAGACTAGTGCCTCCAAGCTCAGTTCAGCGATTTCCTAGTTATTCCTGTGGTAGACTGGTGCTACATACTAAGTTCCAAACGTGAGAGGGTAGCTGAACGCCTTGTCCAAAACCATCTTACTTCTGAGAGTTGAGCTCAGCCTCAGTCCCTCACAGTTCCACACTGCCTGCAGAGTGAGTTTCGCAGGTCTTCAGCAGAGACGTTTGCCAGAGGCTTCTGAGAAGCTGGGTAACAATGCAGACCTGGAGGGTATCCCCAGGTGCAGTCGACTGGTAATCTTGGAACCTCCTGACTCAGAATACTGCTACCTTCTCACTGCCATAGGAATGCAGCTAGTTGACAGCTGGCTTCAAGACATGCTTCCCTGTGAGAGCTGAGGACAGGGCAGAACCCTCCCGCATGCTGCCTGACTGTAGGAGTAGCTGCTAACATCTTTATGTTAGTGGCTGGGAGAGGTTGCGTGAAAAGCATGTGTAAGCACTGGGCCTGAACTCCCGTGTATTTGAGTTGAATACAGCGATTTCCAATGGCCTTCTTCAATCACAGTGTAGCTAGGTTCCAACTCCCATGTCCGAGCGAGTAGCAGACATCTGCCTCCCATGCATACACACTTCTGAGAGTTGAGCTTATGGCCTGTACCTCCACAACCAGCCTGCTGGTACCCTTGGCTTCTAAAAGGCCTAGGCTCGCTGTTTGACGGAAGTGCTGGGAGAGGTAATTGGAATCACCCGGCACACAAGACTAGTGGCTCCACGCTCAGTTCAGCGATTTCCTAGTAATTCCTGTGGTAGACTGGTGCTACATACTATGTTCCATACGTGAGAGGGTAGATGAACGCCTTGTCCAAAACCATCTTACTTCTGAGAGTTGAGCTCACCCTCAGTCCCTCACAGTTCCACACTGCCTGCAGAGTGAGTTTCGCACGTCTTCAGCAGAGACGTTTGCCAGAGGCTTCTGAGACGCAGGGTAACAATGCAGACCTGGAGGGTATCCCCAGGTGCAGTCGACTGGTAATCTTGGAACCTCCTGACTCAGAATACTGCTACCTTCTCACTGCCATAGGAATGCAGCTAGTTGACAGCTGGCTTCAAGACATGATTCCCTGTGAGAGCTGAGGACAGGGCAGAACCCTCCCGCATGCTGCCTGACTGTAGGTGTAGCTGCTAACATCCTTATGTTAGTGGCTGGGAGAGGTTGCGGGAAAAGCATGTGTGAGCACTGGGCCAGAACTTCCGTGTATCTGAGTTGAATACAGCGATTTCCAACGGCTTTCCTCAACCAGAGTGTAGCTAGGTTCCAAATCCCATGTACGAGCGGGTAGCAGACATCTGCCTCCCATGCATACACACTTCTGAGAGTTGAGCTTATGGCCTGTACCTCCACAGCCAGCCTGCTGGTACCCTTGGCTTCTAAAAGGCCTAGGCTCGCTGTTTGACGGAAGTGCTGGGAGAGGTAATTGGAATCTCCCGGCACACAAGACGAGTGCCTCCAAGCTCAATTCACGATTTCCCAGTAATTCTTGTGGTAGACAGGTGCTACATACTAAGTTCCATATGTGAGAAGGTAGCTGAACGCCTTGTCCAAAAGCATCTTACTTCTGAGAGTTGAGCCCACCCTCAGTCCCTCACACTTCCACACTGCCTGCAGAGTGAGTTTCACACGTCTTCACCAGAGACGATTGCCAGAGGCTTCTGAGTACAAGTTAACAATGCAGACCTGGAGGGTATCTCCAGGTGCAGTAGAGTGGTAATCTTGGAACCTCCTGACTCAGAGTACTGCTACCTTCTCACTGCCATAGGAATGCAGCTAGTTGACAGCTGGCTTCAAGACATGCTTCCCTGTGAGATCTGAGGACAGGGCAGAACCCTCCCCCATCCTGCCTGACTGTAGTAGTACCTGCTAACATCCTAATGTTAGTGGCTGGGAGAGGTTGCGGGAAAAGCATGTGTGAGCACTGGGCCTGAACTCCAGTGTATCTGAGTTGAATACAGCGATTTCCAACGGCTTTCCTCAACCAGAGTGTAGCTAGGTTCCAAATCCCATGTACGAGCGGGTAGCAGACATCTGCCTCCCATGCGTACACACTTCTGAGAGTTGAGCTTATGGCCTGTACCTCCACATCCAGCCTGCTGGTACGCTTGGCTTCTAAAAGGCCTAGGCTCGCTTTTTGACGGAAGTGCTGGGAGAGGTAATTGGAATCACCCGGCACACAAGACTAGTGCCTCCAAGCTCAGTTCAGCGATTTCCTAGTAATTCCTGTGGTAGACTGGTGCTACATACTAAGTTCCATACGTGAGAGGGTAGCTGAACGCCTTGTCCAAAACCATCTTACTTCTGAGAGTTGAGCTCAGCCTCAGTCCCTCACGGTTCCACACTGCCTGCAGGGTGAGTTTCGCAGGTCTTCAGCAGAGACGTTTGCCAGAGGCTTCTGAGACGCAGGGTAACAATGCAGACCTGGAGGGTATCCCCAGGTGCAGTCAACTGGTAATCTTGGAACCTCCTGACTCAGAATACTGCTACCTGCTCACTGCCATAGGAATGCAGCTAGTTGACAGCTGGCTTCAAGACATGCTTCCCTGTGAGAGCTGAGGACAGGGCAGAACCCTCCCGCATGCTGCCTGACTGTAGGAGTAGCTGCTAACATCTTTATGTTAGTGGCTGGGAGAGGTTGCGGGAAAAGCATGTGTGAGCACTGGGCCTGAACTCCCGTGTATCTGAGTTGAATACAGCGAATTCCAACGGCTTTCCCCAACCAGAGTGTAGCTAGGTTCCAACTCCCATGTCCGAGCGGGTAGCAGACATCTGCCTCCCATGCATACACACTTCTGAGAGTTGAGGTTATGGCCTGTACCTCCACATCCAGCCTGCTGGTACGCTTGGCTGCTAAAAGACCTAGGCTCGCTGTTTGACGGAAGTGCTGGGAGAGGTAATTGGAATCACCCGGCACACAAGACTAGTGCCTCCAAGCTCAGTTCAGCGATTTCCTAGTAATTCCTGTGGTAGACTGGTGCTACATACTAAGTTCCATACGTGAGAGGGTAGCTGAACGCCTTGTCCAAAACCATCTTACTTCTGAGAGTTGAGCTCAGCCTCAGTCCCTCACAGTTCCACACTGCCTGCAGAGTGAGTTTCGCAGGTCTTCAGCAGAGACGTTTGCCAGAGGCTTCTGAGACGCAGGGTAACAATGCAGACCTGGAGGGTATCCCCAGGTGCAGTCGACTGGTAATCTTGGAACCTCCTGACTCAGAATACTGCTACCTTCTCACTGCCATAGGAATGCAGCTAGTTGACAGCTGGCTTCAAGACATGCTTCCCTGTGAGAGCTGAGGACAGGGCAGAACCCTCCCGCATGCTGCCTGCCTGTAGGAGTAGCTGCTAACATCCTTATGTTAGTGGCTGGGAGAGGTTCCGGGAAAAGCATGTGTGAGCACTGGGCCTGAACTCCCGTGTATCTGAGTTGAATACAGCGATTTCCAACGGATTTCCTCAACCAGAGTGTAGCTAGGTTCCAAATCCCATGTACGAGCGGGTAGCAGACATCTGCCTCCCATGCATACACACTTCTGAGAGTTGA
The DNA here is from genome assembly GCF_048164855.1 of Canis lupus baileyi. Lineage (NCBI taxonomy): Eukaryota > Metazoa > Chordata > Mammalia > Carnivora > Canidae > Canis > Canis lupus. Next base: position 76,851,249 of record NC_132844.1, on the reverse strand, counting down.
GCTTATGGCCTGTACCTCCACATCCAGCCTGCTGGTACCCTTGTCTTCTAAAAGGCCTAGGCTCGCTGTTTGACGGAAGTGCTTGGAGAGGTAATTGGAATCTCCCGGCACACAAGACGAGTGCCTCCAAGCTCAATTCACGATTTCCCAGTAATTCTTGTGGTAGACAGGCGCTACACTCTAAGTTCCATATGTGAGAAGGTAGCTGAACGCCTTGTCCAAAAGCATCTTACTTCTGAGAGTTGAGCACACCGTCAGTCCCTCACACTTCCACACTGCCTGCAGAGTGAGTTTCACACGTCTTCACCAGAGACGATTGCCAGAGGCTTCTGAGTACAAGTTAACAATGCAGACCTGGAGGGTATCTCCAGGTGCAGTAGAGTGGTAATCTTGGAACCTCCTGACTCAGAGTACTGCTACCTTCTCACTGCCATAGGAATGCAGCTAGTTGACAGCTGGCTTCAAGACATGCTTCCCTGTGAGAGCTGAGGACAGGGCAGAACCCTCCCGCATCGTGCCTGACTGTAGGAGTAGCTGCTAACATCCTAATGTTAGTGGCTGGGAGAGGTTGCCGGAAAAGCATGTGTGAGCACTGGGCCTGAACTCCCGTGTATCTGAGTTGAATACAGCGATTTCCAATGGCCTTCTTCAATCACAGTGTAGCTAGGTTCCAACTCCCATGTCCGATTGGGTAGCAGACATCTGCCTCCCATGCATACACACTTCTGAGAGTTGAGCTTATGGCCTGTACCTCCACATCCAGCCTGCTGGTACCCTTGGCTTCTAAAAGGCCTAGGCTCGCTGTTTGACGGAAGTGCTGGGAGAGGTAATTGGAATCACCCGGCACACAAGACTAGTGCCTCCAAGCTCAGTTCAGCGATTTCCTAGTAATTCGTGTGGTAGACTGGTGCTACATACTAAGTTCCATACATGAGAGGGTAGCTGAACGCCTTGTCCAAAAGCATCTTACTTCTGAGAGTTGAGCTCACACTTAGTCCCTCACAGTTCCACACTGCCTGCAGAGTGAGTTTCGCAGGTTTTCAGCAGAGACGTTTGCCAGAGGCTTCTGAGACGCAGGGTAACAATGCAGACCTGGAGGGTATCCCCAGGTGCAGTCGACTGGTAATCTTGGAACCTCCTGACTCAGAATACTGCTACCTTCTCACTGCCATAGGAATGCAGCTAGTTGACAGCTGGCTTCAAGACATGCTTCCCTGTGAGAGCTGAGGACAGGGCAGAACCCTCCCGCATGCTGCCTGACTGTAGGAGTAGCTGCTAACATCCTAATGTTAGTGGCTGGGAGAGGTTGCGGGAAAAGCATGTGTGAGCACTGGGCCTGAACTCCCGTGTACCTGAGTTGAATACAGAGATCTAACGGCTTTCCTCAACCAGAGTGTAGCTAGGTTCCAAATCCCACGTACGAGCGGGTAGCAGACATCTGCCTCCCATGCATACACACTTCTGAGAGTTGAGCTTATGGCCTGTACCTCCACAGCCAGCCTGCTGGTACCCTTGGCTTCTAAAAGGCCTAGGCTCGCTGTTTGACGGAAGTGCTGGGAGAGGTAATTGGAATCACCCGGCACACAAGACTAGTGCCTCCAAGCTCAGTTCAGCAATTTCCTAGTAATTCCTGTGGTAGACTGGTGCTACATACTAAGTTCCATACGTGAGAGGGTAGCTGAACGCCTTGTCCAAAACCATCTTACTTCTGAGAGTTGAGCTCAGCCTCAGTCCCTCACAGTTCCACACTGCCTGCAGAGTGAGTTTCGCAGGTCTTCAGCAGAGACGTTTGCCAGAGGCTTCTGAGACGCAGGGTAACAATGCAGACCTGGAGGGTATCCCCAGGTGCAGTCGACTGGTAATCTTGGAACCTCCTGACTCAGAATACTGCTACATTCTCACTGACATAGGAATGCAGCTAGTTGACAGCTGGCTTCAAGACATGCTTCCCTGTGAGTGCTGAGGACAGGGCAGAACCCTCCCGCATGCTGCCTGACTGTAGGAGTAGCTGCTAACATCCTTATGTTAGTGGCTGGGAGAGGTTGCGGGAAAAGCATGTGTGAGCACTGGTCCTGAACTTCCGTGTATCTGAGTTGAATACAGCGATTTCCAACGGCTTTCCTCAACCAGAGTGTGGCTAGGTTCCAAATCCCATGTACGAGCGGGTAGCAGACATCTGCCTCCCATGCATACACACTTCTGAGAGTTGAGCTTATGGCCTGTACCTCCACAGCCAGCCTTCTGGTACCCTTGGCTTCTAAAAGGCCTAGGCTCTCTGTTTGACGGAAGTGCTGGGAGAGGTAATTGGAATCTCCCGGCACACAAGACGAGTGCCTCCAAGCTCAATTCACGATTTCCCAGTAATTCTTGTGGTAGACTGGTGCTACATACTAAGTTCCATGTGTGAGAAGGTAGCTGAACGCCTTGTCCAAAAGCATCTTACTTCTGAGAGTTGAGCCCACCCTCAGTCCCTCACACTTCCATACTGCCTGCAGAGTGAGTTTCACACGTCTTCACCAGAGACGATTCCCAGAGGCTTCTGAGTACAAGTTAACAATGCAGACCTGGAGGGTATCTCCAGGTGCAGTAGACTGGTAATCTTGGAAACTCCTGACTCAGAGTACTGCTACCTTCTCACTGCCATAGGAATGCAGCTAGTTGACAGCTGGCTTCAAGACATGCTTCCCTGTGAGAGCTGAGGACAGGGCAGAACCCTCCCGCATCCTGCCTGACTGTAGGAGTAGCAGCTAACATCCTAATGTTAGTGGCTGGGAGAGGTTGTGGGAAAAGCATGTGTGAGCACTGGGCCTGAACTCCCGTGTATCTGAGTTGAATACAGCGATTTCCAATGGCCTTCTTCAATCACAGTGTAGCTAGGTTCCAACTCCCATGTCCGAGTGGGTAGCAGACATCTGCCTCCCATGCATACACACTTCTGAGGGTTGAGCTTATGGCCTGTACCTCCACATCCAGCCTGCTGGTACCCTTGGCTTCTAAAAGGCCTAGGCTCGCTGTTTGATGGAAGTGCTGGGAGAGGTAATTGGAATCACCCGGCACACAAGACTAGTGCCTCCAAGCTCAGTTCAGCGATTTCCTAGTAATTCCTGTGGTAGACTGGTGGTACATACTAAGTTCCATACGTGACAGGGTAGCTGAACGCCTTGTCCAAAACCATCTTACTTCTGATAGTTGAGCTCACCCTCAGGCCCTCACAGTTCCACACTGCCTGCAGAGTTAGTTTCGCAGGTCTTCAGCAGAGACGTTTGCCAGAGGCTTCTGAGACGCAGGGTAACAATGCAGACCTGGAGGATGTCCCCAGGTGCAGTCAACTGGTAATCTTGGAACCTCCTGACTCAGAATACTGCTACCTTCTCACTGCCATAGGAATGCAGCTAGTTGACAGCTGACTTCAAGACATGCTTCCCTGTGAGAGCTGAGGACAGGGCAGAACCCTCCCGCATGCTGCCTGACTGTAGGTGTAGCTGCTAACATCCTTATGTTAGTGGCTGGGAGAGGTTGCGGGAAAAGCATGTGTGAGCACTGGGCCTGAACTCCCGTGTATCTGAGTTGAATACAGGGATTTCCAATGGCCTTCTTCAATCACAGTGAAGCTAGGTTCCAACTCCCATGTCCGAGTGGGTAGCAGACATCTGCCTCCCATGCATACACACTTCTGAGAGTTGAGCTTATGGCCTGTACCTCCACAGCCAGCCTGCTGGTACCCTTGGCTTCTAAAAGGCCTAGGCTCGCTGTTTGACGGAAGTGTTGGGAGAGGTAATTGGAATCACCCGGCACACAAGACTAGTGGCTCCAAGCTCAGTTCAGCGATTTCCTAGTAATTCCTGTGGTAGACTGGTGCTACATACTATGTTCCATACGTGAGAGGGTAGCTGAACGCCTTGTCCAAAACCATCTTACTTCTGAGAGTTGAGCTCAGCCTCAGTCCCTCACAGTTCCACACTGCCTGCAGAGTGAGTTTCGCAGGTCTTCAGCAGAGACGTTTGCCAGAGGCTTCTGAGACGCAGGGTAACAATGCAGACCTGGAGGATATCCCCAGGTGCAGTCGACTGGTAATCTTGGAACCTCCTGACTCAGAATACTGCTACCTTCTCACTGCCATAGGAATGCAGCTAGTTGACAGCTGGCTTCAAGACATGCTTCCCTGTGAGAGCTGAGGACAGGGCAGAACCCTCCCACATGCTGCCTGACTGTAGGAGTAGCTGCTAACATCCTTATGTTAGTGGCTGGGAGAGGTTGCGCGAAAAGCATGTGTGAGCACTGGGCCTGAACTCCCGTGTACCTGAGTTGAATACAGCGATCTAACGGCTTTCCTCCACCAGAGTGTAGCTAGGTTCCAAATCCCATGTACGAGCGGGTAGCAGACATCTGCCTCCCATGCATACACACTTCTGAGAGTTGAGCTTATGGCCTGTACCTCCACAGCCAGCCTGCTGGTACCCTTGGCTTCTAAAAGGCCTAGGCTCGCTGTTTGACGGAAGTGCTGGGAGAGGTAATTGGAATCACCCGGCACACAAGACTAGTGCCTCCAAGCTCAGTTCCGCGATTTCCTAGTAATTCCTTTGGTAGACTGGTGCTACATACTAAGTTCCATACGTGAGTGTGTAGCTGAACGCCTTGTCCAAAACCATCTTACTTCTGAGAGTTGAGCTCATCCTCAGTCCCTCACAGTTCCACACTGCCTGCAGAGTGAGTTTCGCAGGTCTTCAGCAGAGACGTTTGCCAGAGGCTTCTGAGACGCAGGGTAACAATGCAGACCTGGAGGGTAACCCCAGGTGCAGTCGACTGGTAATCTTGGAACCTCCTGACTCAGAATACTGCTACCTTCTCACTGCCATAGGAATGCAGCTAGTTGACAGCTGGCTTCAAGACATGCTTCCCTGTGAGAGCTGAGGACAGGGCAGAACCCTCCCGCACGCAGCCTGACTGTAGGTGTAGCTGCTAACATCCTTATGTTAGTGGCTGGGAGAGGTTGCGGGAAAAGCATGTGTGAGCACTGGGCCTGAACTTCCGTGTATCTGAGTTGAATACAGCGATTTCCAACGGCTTTCCTCAACCAGAGTGTAGCTAGGTTCCAAATCCCATGTACGAGCGGGTAGCAGACATCTGCCTCCCATGCATACACACTTCTGAGAGTTGAGCTTATGGCCTGTACCTCCACAGCCAGCCTGCTGGTACCCTTGGCTTCTAAAAGGCCTAGGCTCGCTGTTTGACGGAAGTGCTGGGAGAGGTAATTGGAATCTCCCAGCACAGAAGACGAGTGCCTCCAAGCTCAATTCACGATTTCCCAGTAATTCTTGTGGTAGACAGGTGCTACATACTAAGTTCCATATGTGAGAAGGTAGCTGAACGCCTTGTCCAAAAGCATCTTACTTCTGAGAGTTGAGCCCACCCTCAGTCCCTCACACTTCCACACTGCCTGCAGAGTGAGTTTCACACGTCTTCACCAGAGACGATTGCCAGAGGCTTCTGAGTACAAGTTAACAATGCAGACCTGGAGGGTATCTCCAGGTGCAGTAGACTGGTAATCTTGGAACCTCCTGACTCAGAGTACTGCTACCTTCTCACTGCCATAGGAATGCAGCTAGTTGACAGCTGGCTTCAAGACATGCTTCCCTGTGAGAGCTGAGGACAGGGCAGAACCCTCCCGCATCCTGCCTGACTGTAGGAGTAGCTGCTAACATCCTTATGTTAGTGGCTGGGAGAGGTTGCGGGAAAAGCATGTGTGAGCACTGGGCCTGAACTCCCGTGTATCTGAGTTGAATACAGCGATTTCCAACGGCTTTCCTCAACCAGAGTGTAGCTAGGTTCCAAATCCCATGTACGAGCGGGTAGCAGACATCTGCCTCCCATGCATACAAACTTCTGAGAGTTGAGCTTATGGCCTGTACCTCCACAGCCAGCCTGCTGGTACCCTTGGCTTCTAAAAGGCCTAGGCTCGCTGTTTGACGGAAGTGCTGGGAGAGGTAATTGGAATCACCCGGCACACAAGACTAGTGCCTCCAAGCTCAGTTCAGCGATTTCCTAGTTATTCCTGTGGTAGACTGGTGCTACATACTAAGTTCCATACGTGAGAAGGTAGCTGAACGCCTTGTCCAAAACCATCTTACTTCTGAGAGTTGAGCTCAGCCTCAGTCCCTCACAGTTCCACACTGCCTGCAGAGTGAGTTTCGCAGGTCTTCAGCAGAGACGTTTGCCAGAGGCTTCTGAGACGCAGGGTAACAATGCAGACCTGGAGGGTATCCCCAGGTGCAGTCGACTGGTAATCTTGGAACCTCCTGACTCAGAATACTGCTACCTTCTCACTGCCATAGGAATGCAGCTAGTTGACAGCTGGCTTCAAGACATGCTTCCCTGTGAGTGCTGAGGACAGGGCAGAACCCTCCCGCATGCTGCCTGACTGTAGGAGTAGCTGCTAACATCCTTATGTTAGTGGCTGGGAGAGGTTGCGGGAAAAGCATGTGTGAGCACTGGTCCTGAACTTCCGTGTATCTGAGTTGAATACAGCGATTTCCAACGGCTTTCCTCAACCAGAGTATGGCTAGCTTCCAAATCCCATGTACGAGCGGGTAGCAGACATCTGCCTCCCATGCATACACACTTCTGAGAGTTGAGCTTATGGCCTGTACCTCCACAGCCAGCCTGCTGGTACCCTTGGCTTCTAAAAGGCCTAGGCTCGCTGTTTGACGGAAGTGCTGGGAGAGGTAATTGGAATCACCCGGCACACAAGACTAGTGCCTCCAAGCTCAGTTCAGCAATTTCCTAGTAATTCCTGTGGTAGACTGGTGCTACATACTAAGTTCCATACGTGAGAGGGTAGCTGAACGCCTTGTCCAAAACCATCTTACTTCTGAGAGTTGAGCTCAGCCTCAGTCCCTCACAGTTCCACACTGCCTGCAGAGTGAGTTTCGCAGGTCTTCAGCAGAGACGTTTGCCAGAGGCTTCTGAGACGCAGGGTAACAATGCAGACCTGGAGGGTATCCCCAGGTGCAGTCGACTGGTAATCTTGGAACCTCCTGACTCAGAATACTGCTACCTTCTCACTGCCATAGGAATGCAGCTAGTTGACAGCTGGCTTCAAGACATGCTTCCCTGTGAGAGCTGAGGACAGGGCAGAACTCTCCCGCATGCTGCCTGACTGTAGGTGTAGCTGCTAACATCCTTATGTTAGTGGCTGGGAGAGGTTGCGGGAAAAGCACGTGTGAGCACTGGGCCTGAACTTCCGTGTATCTGAGTTGAATACAGCGATTTCCAACGGCTTTCCTCAACCAGAGTGTAGCTAGGTTCCAAATCCCATGTACGAGCGGGTAGCAGACATCTGCCTCCCATGCATACACACTTCTGAGAGTTGAGCTTATGGCCTGTACCTCCACATCCAGCCTGCTGGTACCCTTGGCTTCTAAAAGGCCTAGGCTCGCTGTTTGACGGAAGTGCTGGGAGAGGTAATTGGAATCACCCGGCACACAAGACTAGTGCCTCCAAGCTCAGTTCAGCGATTTCCTAGTAATTCCTGTGGTAGACTGGTGCTACATACTAAGTTCCATACGTGAGAGGGTAGCTGAACGCCTTGTCCAAAACCATCTTACTTCTGAGAGTTGAGCTCACCCTCAGTCCCTCACAGTTCCACACTGCCTGCAGAGTGAGTTTCGCAGGTCTTCAGCAGAGACGTTTGCCAGAGGCTTCTGAGACGCAGGGTAACAATGCAGACCTGGAGGGTATCCCCAGGTGCAGTCGACTGGTAATCTTGGAACCTCCTGACTCAGAATACTGCTACCTTCTCACTGCCATAGAAATGCCGCTAGTTGACAGCTGGCTTCAAGACATGCTTCCCTGTGAGAGCTGAGGACAAGGCAGAACCCTCCCGCATGCTGCCTGACTGTAGGAGTAGCTGCTAACATCCTTATGTTAGTGGCTGGGAGAGGTTGCGGGAAAAGCATGTGTGAGCACTGGGCCTGAACTCCCGTGTATCTGAGTTGAATACAGCGATTTCCAACGGCTTTCCTCAACCAGAGTGTAGCTAGGTTCCAAATCCCATGTACGAGGGGGTAGCAGACATCTGCCTCCCATGCATACACACTTCTGAGAGTTGAGCTTATGGCCTGTACCTCCACAGCCAGCCTGTTGGTACCCTTGGCTTCTAAAAGGCCTAGGCTAGCTGTTTGACGGAAGTGCTGGGAGAGGTAATTGGAATCTCCCGGCACACAAGACGAGTGCCTCCAAGCTCAATTCACGATTTCCCAGTAATTCTTGTGGTAGACAGGTGCTACATACTAAGTTCCATATGTGAGATGGTAGCTGAACGCCTTGTCCAAAAGCATCTTACTGCTGAGAGTTGAGCCCACCCTCAGTACCTCACAGTTCGACACTGCCTGCAGACTGAGTTTCACACGTCTTCACCAGAGACGATTGCCAGAGGCTTCTGAGTACAAGTTAACAATGCAGACCTGGAGGGTATCTCCAGGTGCAGTAGAGTGGTAATCTTGGACCTCCTGACTCAGAGTACTGCTACCTTCTCACTGCCATAGGAATGCAGCTAGTTGACAGCTGGCTTCAAGACATGCTTCCCTGTGAGAGCTGAGGACAGGGCAGAACCCTCCCGCATCCTGCCTGACTGTAGGAGTAGCTGCTAACATCCTTATGTTAGTGGCTGGGAGAGGTTGCGGGAAAAGCATGTGTGAGCACTGGGCCTGAACTCCCGTGTATCTGAGTTGAATACAGCGATTTCCAATGGCCTTCTTCAATCACAGTGTAGCTAGGTTCCAACTCCCATGTCTGAGCGGGTAGCAGACATCTGCCTCCCATGCATATACACTTCTGAGAGTTGAGCTTATGGCCTGTACCTCCACATCCAGCCTGCTGGTACCCTTGGCTTCTAAAAGGCCTAGGCTCGCTGTTTGACGGAAGTGCTGGGAGAGGTAATTGGAATCACCCGGCACACAAGACTAGTGCCTCCAAGCTCAGTTCAGCGATTTCCTAGTAATTCCTGTGGTAGACTGGTGCTACATACTATGTTCCATACGTGAGAGGGTAGCTGAACGCCTTGTCCAAAACCATCTTACTTCTGAGAGTTGAGTTCAGACTCAGTCCCTCACAGTTCCACACTGCCTGCAGAGTGAGTTTCGCAGGTCTTCAGCAGAGACGTTTGCCAGAGGCTTCTGAGACACAGGGTAACAATGCAGAGCTGGAGGGTATCCCCAGGTGCAGTCGACTGGTAATCTTGGAACCTGCTGACTCAGAATACTGCTACCTTCTCACTGCCATAGGAATGCAGCTAGTTGACAGCTGGCTTCAAGACATGCTTCCCTGTGAGAGCTGAGGACAGGGCAGAACCCTCCCGCATGCTGCCTGACTGTAGGAGTAGCTGCTAACATCCTTATGTTAGTGGCTGGGAGAGGTTGCGGGAAAAGCATGTGTGAGCACTGGTCCTGAACTCCCGTGTATCTGAGTTTAATACAGCGATTTCCAACGGCTTTCCTCAACCAGAGTGTAGCTAGGTTCCAAATCCCATGTACGAGCGGGTAGCAGACATCTGCCTCCCATGCATACACACTTCTGAGAGTTGAGCTTATGGCCTGTACCTCCACAGCCAGCCTGCTGGTACCCTTAGCTTCTAAAAGGCCTAGGCTCGCTGTTTGACGGAACTGCTGGGAGAGGTAATTGGAATCACCCGGCACACAAGACTAGTGCCTCCAAGCTCAATTCACGATTTCCCAGTAATTCTTGTGGTAGACAGGTGCTACATACTAAGTTCCATATGTGAGATGGTAGCTGAACGCCTTGTCCAAAAGCATCTTACTTCTGAGAGTTGAGCACACCCTCAGTCCCTCACAGTTCCACACTGCCTGCAGAGTGAGTTTCACACGTCTTCACCAGAGACGATTGCCAGAGGCTTCTGAGTACAAGTTAAAAATGCAGACCTGGAGGGTATCGCCAGGTGCAGTAGAGTGGTAATCTTGGAACCTCCTGACTCAGAGTACTGCTACCTTCTCACTGCCATAGGAATGCAGCTAGTTGACAGCTGGCTTCAAGACATGCTTCCCTGTGAGAGCTGAGGACAGGGCAGAACCCTCCAGCATCCTGCCTGACTGTAGGAGTAGCTGCTAACATGCTTATGTTAGTGGCTGGGAGAGGTTGCGGGAAAAGCATGTGTGAGCACTGGGCCTGAACTCCCGTGTATCTGAGTTGAATACAGCGATTTCCAATGGCCTTCTTCAATCACAGTGTAGCTAGGTTCCAAATCCCATGTATGAGCGGGTAGCAGACATCTGCCTCCCATGCATACACACTTCTGAGAGTTGAGCTTATGGCCTGTACCTCCAGAGCCAGCCTGCTGGTACCCTTGGCTTCTAAAAGGCCTAGGCTCGCTGTTTGACGAAAGTGCTGGGAGAGGTAATTGGAATCACCCGGCACACAAGACTAGTGCCTCCAAGCTCAGTTCACGGATTTCCTAGTAATTCCTGTGGTAGACTGGTGCTACATACTAAGTTCCATACGTGAGAGGGTAGCTGAACGCCTTGTCCAAAACCATCTTACTTCTGAGAGTTGAGCTCAGCCTCAGTCCCTCACAGTTCCACACTGCCTGCAGAGTGAGTTTCGCAGGTCTTCAGCAGAGACGTTTGCCAGAGGCTTCTGAGACGCAGGGTAACAATGCAGACCTGGAGGGTATCCCCAGGTGCAGTCGACTGGTAATCTTGGAACCTCCTGACTCAGAATACTGCTACCTTCTCACTGCCATAGGAATGCAGCTAGTTGACAGCTAGCTGGCTTCAAGACATGCTTCCCTGAGAGAGCTGAGGACAGGGCAGAACCCTCCAGCATCCTGCCTGACTGTAGGAGTAGCTGCTAACATCCTTATGTTAGTGGCTGGGAGAGGTTGCGGGAAAAGCATGTGTGAGCACTGGTCCTGAACTTCCGTGTATCTGAGTTGAATACAGCGATTTCCAACGGCTTTCCTCAACCAGAGTATGGCTAGCTTCCAAATCCCATGTACGAGCGGGTAGCAGACATCTGCCTCCCATGCATACACACTTCTGAGAGTTGAGCTTATGGCCTGTACCTCCACAGCCAGCCTGCTGGTACCCTTGGCTTCTAAAAGGCCTAGGGTCGCTGTTTGACGGAAGTGCTGGGAGAGGTAATTGGAATCTCCCGGCACACAAGACGACTGCCTCCAAGCTCAATTCACGATTGCCCAGTAATTCTTGTGGTAGACAGGTGCTACATACTAAGTTCCATATGTGAGATGGTAGCTGAACGCCTTGTCCAAAAGCATCTTACTTCTGAGAGTTGAGCCCACCCTCAGTCCCTCACAGTTCCACACTGCCTGCAGAGTGAGTTTCACACGTCTTCACCAGAGACAATTGCCAGAGGCTTCTGAGTACAAGTTAACAATGCAGACCTGGAGGGTATCTCCAGGTGCAGTAGAGTGGTAATCTTGGAACCTCCTTACTCAGAGTACTGCTACCTTGTCACTGCCATAGGAATGCAGCTAGTTGACAGCTGGCTTCAAGACATGCTTCCCTGTGAGAGCTGAGGACAGGGCAGAACCCTCCCGCATCCTGCCTGAGTGTACGAGTAGCTGCTAACATCCTTATGTTAGTGGCTGGGAGAGGTTGCGGGAAAAGCATGTGTGAGCACTGGGCCTGAACTCCCGTGTATCTGAGTTGAATACAGCGATTTCCAATGGCCTTCTTCAATCACAGTGTAGCTAGGTTCCAACTCCCATGTCCGAGTGGGTAGCAGACATCTGCCTCCCATGCATATACACTTCTGAGAGTTGAGCTTATGGCCTGTACCTCCACATCCAGCCTGATGGTACCTTTGGCTTCTAAAAGGCCTAGGCTCGCTGTTTGACGGAAGTGCTGGGAGAGGTAATTGGAATCACCCGGCACACAAGACTAGTGCCTCCAAGCTCAGTTCAGCGATTTCCTAGTAATTCCTGTGGTAGACTGGTGCTACATACTAAGGTCCATACGTGAGAGTGTAGCTGAACGCCTTGTCCAAAACCATCTTACTTCTGAGAGTTGAGCTCAGCCTCAGTCCTTCACTGTTCCACACTGCCTGCAGAGTGAGTTTCGCAGGTCTTCAACAGAGACGTTTGCCAGAGGCTTCTGAGACGGAGGGTAACAATGCAGACCTGGAGGGTATCCCCAGGTGCAGTAGACTGGTAATCTTGGAACCTCCTGACTCAGAGTACTGCTACCTTCTCACTGCCATAGGAATGCAGCTAGTTGACAGCTGGCTTCAAGACATGCTTCCCTGTGAGAGCTGAGGACAGGGCAGAACCCTCCCGCATCCTGCCTGACTGTAGGAGTAGCTGCTGACATCCTAATGTTAGTGGCTGGGAGGGGTTGCGGGAAAAGCATGTGTGAGCACTCGGCCTGAACTCCCATGTATCTGAGTTGAATACAGCGATTTCCAACGACTTTCCTCAACCAGAGTGTAGCTAGGTTCCAAATCCCATGTACGAGCGGGTAGCAGACATCTGCCTCCCATGCATACACACTTCTGAGAGTTGAGCTTATGGCTTGTACCTCCACATCCAGCCTCCTGGTACCCTTGGCTTCTAAAAGGCCTAGGCTCGCTGTTTGACGGAAGTGCTGGGAGAGGTAATTGGAATCTCCCGGCACACAAGACGAGTGCCTCCAAGCTCAATTCACGATTGCCCAGTAATTCATGTGGTAGACAGGTGCTACATACTAAGTTCCATATGTGAGAAGGGAGCTGAACGCCTTGTCCAAAAGCATCTTACTTCTGAGAGTTGAGCCCACCCTCAGTCCCTCACAGTTCCACACTGCCTGCAGAGTGAGTTTCACACGTCTTCACCAGAGACGATTGCCAGAGGCTTCTGAGTACTAGTTAACAATGCAGACCTGGAGGGTATCTCCAGGTGCAGTAGAGTGGTAATCTTGGAACCTCCTGACTCAGAGTACTGCTACCTTCTCACTGCCATAGGAATGCAGCTAGTTGACAGCTGGCTTCAAGACATGCTTCCCTGTGAGAGCTGAGGACAGGGCAGAACCCTCCCGCATCCTGCCTGAGTGTACGAGTAGCTGCTAACATCCTTATGTTAGTGGCTGGGAGAGGTTGCGGGAAAAGCATGTGTGAGCACTGGGCCTGAACTCCCGTGTATCTGAGTTGAATACAGCGATTTCCAATGGCCTTCTTCAATCACAGTGTAGCTAGGTTCCAACTCCCATGTCCGAGTGGGTAGCAGACATCTGCCTCCCATGCATATACACTTCTGAGAGTTGAGCTTATGGCCTGTACCTCCACATCCAGCCTGCTGGTACCCTTGGCTTCTAAAAGGCCTAGGCTCGCTGTTTGACGGAAGTGCTGGGAGAGGTAATTGGAATCACCCGGCACACAAGACTAGTGCCTCCAAGCTCAGTTCAGCGATTTCCTAGTAATTCCTGTGGTAGACTGGTGCTACATACTAAGTTCCATACGTGAGAGGGTAGCTGAACGCCTTGTCCAAAACCATCTTACTTCTGAGAGTTGAGCTCAGCCTCAGTCCCTCACAGTTCCACACTGCCTGCAGAGTGAGTTTCGCAGGTCTTCAGCAGAGACGTTTGCCAGAGGCTTCTGAGACGCAGGGTAAGAATGCAGACCTGGAGGGTATCCCCAGGTGCAGTAGACTGGTAATCTTGGAACCTCCTGACTCAGAATACTGCTACTTTCTCACTGCCATAGGAATGCAGCTAGTTGACAGCTGGCTTCAAGACATGCTTCCCTGTGAGAGCTGAGGACAGAGCAGAACCCTCCCGCATGCTGCCTGACTGTAGGAGTAGCTGCTAACATCCTAATGTTAGTGGCTGGGAGAGGTTGCGGGAAAAGCATGTGTGAGCACTCGGCCTGAACTCCCGTGTATCTGAGTTGAATACAGCGATTTCCAACGGCTTTCCTCAACCAGAGTGTAGCTAGGTTCCAAATCCCATGTACGAGCGGGTAGTAGACATCTGCCTCCCATGCATACACACTTCTGAGAGTTGAGCTTATGGCCTGTACCTCCACATCCAGCCTACTGGTACCCTTGGCTTCTAAAAGGCCTAGGCTCGCTGTTTGACTGAAGTGCTGGGAGAGGTAATTGGAATCTCCCGGCACACAAGACGACTGCCTCCAAGCTCAATTCACGATTGCCCAGTAATTCTTGTGGTAGACAGGTGCTACATACTAAGTTCCATATGGGAGATGGTAGCTGAACGCCTTGTCCAAAAGCATCTTACTTCTGAGAGTTGAGCCCACCCTCAGTCCCTCACAGTTCCACACTGCCTGCAGAGTGAGTTTCACACGTCTTCACCAGAGACGATTGCCAGAGGCTTCTGAGTACAAGTTAACAATGCAGACCTGGAGGGTATCTCCAGGTGCAGTAGAGTGGTAATCTTGGAACCTCCTGACTCAGAGTACTGCTACCTTCTCACTGCCATAGGAATGCAGCTAGTTGACGGCTGGCTTCAAGACATGCTTCCCTGTGAGAGCTGAGGACAGGGCAGAACCCTCCCGCATCCTGCCTGAGTGTACGAGTAGCTGCTAACATCCTTATGTTAGTGGCTGGGAGAGGTTGCGGGAAAAGCATGTGTGAGCACTGGGCCTGAACTCCCGTGTATCTGAGTTGAATACAGCGATTTCCAATGGCCTTCTTCAATCACAGTGTAGCTAGGTTCCAACTCCCATGTCCGAGTGGGTAGCAGACATCTGCCTCCCATGCATACACACTTCTGAGAGTTGAACTTATGGCCTGTACCTCCATATCCAGCCTGCTGGTAACCTTGGCTTCTAAAAGGCCTAGGCTCGCTGTTTGACGGAAGTGCTGGGAGAGGTAATTGGAATCACCCGGCACACAAGACTAGTGCCTCCAAGCTCAGTTCAGCGATTTCCTAGTAATTCCTGTGGTAGACTGGTGCTACATACTAAGTTCCATACGTGAGAGGGTAGCTGAACGCCTTGTCCAAAACCATCTTACTTCTGAGAGTTGAGCTCAGCCTCAGTCCCTCACAGTTCCACACTGCCTGCAGAGTGAGTTTCGCAGGTCTTCAGCAGAGACGTTTGCCAGAGGCTTCTGAGACGCAGGGTAAGAATGCAGACCTGGAGGGTATCCCCAGGTGCAGTAGACTGGTAATCTTGGAACCTCCTGACTCAGAATACTGCTACTTTCTCACTGCCATAGGAATGCAGCTAGTTGACAGCTGGCTTCAAGACATGCTTCCCTGTGAGAGCTGAGGACAGAGCAGAACCCTCCCGCATGCTGCCTGACTGTAGGAGTAGCTGCTAACATCCTAATGTTAGTGGCTGGGAGAGGTTGCGGGAAAAGCATGTGTGAGCACTCGGCCTGAACTCCCGTGTATCTGAGTTGAATACAGCGATTTCCAACGGCTTTCCTCAACCAGAGTGTAGCTAGGTTCCAAATCCCATGTACGAGCGGGTAGCAGACATCTGCCTCCCATGCATACACACTTCTGAGAGTTGAGCTTATGGACTGTACCTCCACATCCAGCCTACTGGTACCCTTGGCTTCTAAAAGGCCTAGGCTCGCTGTTTGACGGAAGTGCTGGGAGAGGTAATTGGAATCTCCCGGCACACAAGACGACTGCCTCCAAGCTCAATTCACGATTGCCCAGTAATTCTTGTGGTAGACAGGTGCTACATACTAAGTTCCATATGTGAGATGGTAGCTGAACGCCTTGTCCAAAAGCATCTTACTTCTGAGAGTTGAGCCCACCCTCAGTCCCTCACAGTTCCACACTGCCTGCAGAGTGAGTTTCACACGTCTTCACCAGAGACGATTGCCAGAGGCTTCTGAGTACAAGTTAACAATGCAGACCTGGAGGGTATCTCCAGGTGCAGTAGAGTGGTAATCTTGGAACCTCCTGACTCAGAGTACTGCTACCTTCTCACTGCCATAGGAATGCAGCTAGTTGACGGCTGGCTTCAAGACATGCTTCCCTGTGAGAGCTGAGGACAGGGCAGAACCCTCACGCATCCTGCCTGAGTGTACGAGTAGCTGCTAACATCCTTATGTTAGTGGCTGGGAGAGGTTGCGGGAAAAGCATGTGTGAGCACTGGGCCTGAACTCCCGTGTATCTGAGTTGAATACAGCGATTTCCAATGGCCTTCTTCAATCACAGTGTAGCTAGGTTCCAACTCCCATGTCCGAGTGGGTAGCAGACATCTGCCTCCCATGCATACACACTTCTGAGAGTTGAGCTTATGGCCTGTACCTCCACATCCAGCCTGCTGGTACCCTTGGCTTCTAAAAGGCCTAGGCTCGCTGTTTGACGGAAGTGCTGGGAGAGGTAATTGGAATCACCCGGCACACAAGACTAGTGCCTCCAAGCTCAGTTCAGCGATTTCCTAGTAATTCCTGTGGTAGACTGGTGCTACATACTAAGTTCCATACGTGAGAGGGTAGCTGAACGCCTTGTCCAAAACCATCTTACTTCTGAGAGTTGAGCTCACCCTCAGTCCCTCACAGTTCCACACTGCCTGCAGAGTGAGTTTCGCAGGTCTTTAGCAGAGACGTTTGCCAGAGGCTTCTGAGACGCAGGGTAACAATGCAGACTTGGAGGGTATCCCCAGGTGCAGTCGACTGGTAATCTTGGAACCTCCTGACTCAGAATACTGCTACCTTCTCACTGCCATAGGAATGCAGCTAGTTGACAGCTAGCTGGCTTAAAGACATGCTTCCCTGAGAGAGCTGAGGACAGGGCAGAACCCTCCCGCATGCTGCCTGACTGTAGGAGTAGCTGCTAACATCCTAATGTTAGTGGCTGGGAGAGGTTGCGGGTAAAGCATATGTGAGCACTGGGCCTGAACTCCCGTGTATCTGAGTTGAATACAGCGATTTCCAACGGCTTTCCTCAACCAGAGTGTAGCTAGGTTCCAAATCCCATGTACGAGCGGGTAGCAGACATCTGCCTCCCATGCATACACACTTCTGAGAGTTGAGCTTATGGCCTGTACCTCCACATCCAGCCTGCTGGTACCCTTGGCTTCTAAAAGGCCTAGGCTCGCTGTTTGACGGTAGTGCTGGGAGAGATAATTGGAATCTCCCGGCACACAAGACGAGTGCCTCCAAGCTCAATTCACGATTTCCCAGTAATTCTTGTGGTAGACAGGTGCTACATACTAAGTTCCATATGTGAGATGGTAGCTGAACGCCTTGTCCAAAAGCATCTTACTTCTGAGAGTTGAGCTCAGCCTCAGTCCCTCACAGTTCCACACTGCCTGCAGAGTTAGTTTCGCAGGTCTTCAGCAGAGACGTTTGCCAGAGGCTTCTGAGACGCAGGGTAACAATGCAGACCTGGAGGGTATCCCCAGGTGCAGTCGACTGGTAATCTTGGAACATCCTGACTCAGAATACTGCTACCTTCTCACTGACATAGGAATGCAGCAAGTTGACAGCTAGCTGGCTTCAAGACATGCTTCCCTGAGAGAGCTGAGTACAGGGCAGAACCCTCCCGCATGCTGCCTGACTGTAGGAGTAGCTGCTAACATCCTAATGTTAGTGGCTGGGAGAGGTTGCGGGAAAAGCATGTGTGAGCACTGGGCCTGAACTCCCGTGTATGTGGGTTGAATACAGCGATTTCCAACGGCTTTCCTCAACCAGAGTGTAGCTAGGTTCCAAATCCCATGTACGAGCGGGTAACAGACATCTGCCTCCTATGCATACACACTTCTGAGAGTTGAGCTTATGGCCTGTACCTCCACATCCAGCCTGCTGGTACACTTGGCTTCTAAAAGGCCTAGGCTCGCTGTTTGACGGAAGTGCTTGGAGAGGTAATTGGAATCTCCCGACACACAAGACGAGTGCCTCCAAGCTCAATTCACGATTTCCCAGTAATTCTTGTGGTAGACAGGTGCTATATACTAAGTTCCATATGTGAGAAGGTAGCTGAACGCCTTGTCCAAAAGCATCTTACTTCTGAGAGTTGAGCTCACCCTCAGTCCCTCACAGTTCCACACTGTCTGCAGAGTGAGTTTCGCCGGTCTTCAGCAGAGACGTTTGCCATAGGCTTCTGAGACGCAGGGTAACAATGCAGACCTGGAGGTTATCACCAGGTGCAGTAGACTGGTAATCTTGGAACCTCCTGACTCAGAATACTGCTACCTTCTCACTGCCATAGGAATGCAGCTAGTTGACAGCTGGCTTCAAGACATGCTTCCCTGTGAGAGCTGAGGACAGGGCAGAACCCTCCCGCATGCTGCCTGACTGTAGGAGTAGCTGCTAACATCCTAATGTTAGTGGCTGGGAGAGGTTGCGGGAAAAGCATTTGTGAGCACTGGGCCTGAACTCCCGTGTATCTGAGTTGAATACAGCGATTTCCAACGACTTTCCTCAACCAGAGTGTAGCTAGGTTCCAAATCCCATGTACGAGCGGGTAGCAGACATCTGCCTCCCATGCATACACACTTCTGAGAGTTGAGCTTAAGGCCTGTACCTCCACATCCAGCCTGCTGGTAGCCTTGGCTTCTAAAAGGCCTAGGCTCGCTGTTTGACGGAAGTGCTGGGAGAGGTAATTGGAATCTGCGGGCACACAAGACGAGTGCCTCCAAGCTCAATTCATGATTTCCCAGTAATTCTTGTGGTAGACAGGTGCTACATACTAAGTTCCATATGTGAGAAGGTAGCTGAACGCCTTGTCCAAAAGCATGTTACTTCTGAGAGTTGGGCACACCCTCAGTCCCTCACAGTTCCACACTGCCTGCAGAGTGTGTTTCACACGTCTTCACCAGAGACGATTGCCAGAGGCTTCTGAGTACAAGTTAACAATGCAGACCTGGAGGGTATCTCCAGGTGCAGTAGAGTGGTAATCTTGGAACCTCCTGACTCAGAGTACTGCTACCTTGTCACTGCCATAGGAATGTAGCTAGTTGACAGCTGGCTTCAAGACATGCTTCCCTGTGAGAGCTGAGGACAGGGCAGAACCCTCCCGCATCCTGCCTGACTGTAGGAGTAGCTGCTAACATCCTTATGTTAGTGGCTGGGAGAAGTTGCGGGAAAAGCATGTGTGAGCACTGGGCCTGAACTCCCGTGTATCTGAGTTGAATACAGCGATTTCCAATGGCCTCCTTCAATCACAGTGTAGCTAGGTTCCAACTCCCATGTCCGAGTGGATAGCAGACATCTGCCTCCCATGCATACACACTTCTGAGAGTTGAGTTTATGGCCTGTACCTCCACATCCAGCCTGCTGGTACCCTTGGCTTCTAAAAGGCCTAGGCTCGCTGTTTGACGGAAGTGCTGGGAGAGGTAATTGGAATCACCCGGCACACAAGACTAGTGCCTCCAAGCTCAGTTCAGCGATTTCTTAGTAATTCCTGTGGTAGACTGGTGCTACATACTAAGTTCCATACGTGAGAGGGTAGCTGAACGCCTTGTCCAAAACCATCTTACTTCTGAGATTTGAGCTCACCCTAAGTCCCTCATAGTTCCACACTGCCTGCAGAGTGAGTTTCGCAGGTCTTCAGCAGAGACGTTAGCCAGAGGCTTCTGAGACGCAGGGTAACAATGCAGACCTGGAGGGTATCCCCAGGTGCAGTCGACTGGTAATCTTGGAACCTCCTGACTCAGAATACTGCTACCTTCTCACTGACATAGGGATGCAGCTAGTTGACAGCTAGCTGGCTTCAAGACATGCTTCCCTGAGAGAGCTGAGGACAGGGCAGAACCCTCCCGCATGCTGCCTGACTGTAGGAGTAGCTGCTAACATCCTAATGTTAGTGGCTGGGAGAGGTTGCGGGAAAAGCATGTGTGAGCACTGGGCCTGAACTCCCGTGTATCTGAGTTGAATACAGCGATTTCCAACGGCTTTCCTCAACCAGAGTGTAGCTAGGTTCCAAATCCCATGTACGAGCGGGTAGCAGACATCTGCCTCCCATGCATACACACTTCTGAGAGTTGAGCTTATGGCCTGTACCTCCACATCCAACCTGCTGGTACCCTTGGCTTCTAAAAGGCCTAGGCTCCCTGTTTGACGGAAGTGCTGGGAGAGGTAATTGGAATCTCCCGGCACACAAGACGAGTGCCTCCAAGCTCAATTCACGATTTCCCAGTAATTCTTGTGGTAGACAGGTGCTACAAACTAAGTTCCATATGTGAGAAGGTAGCTGAACGCCTTGTCCAAAAGCATCTTACTTCTGAGTGTTGAGCACACCCTCAGTCCCTCACACTTCCACACTGCCTGCAGAGTGAGTTTCACACGTCTTCACCAGAGACGATTGCCAGAGGCTTCTGAGTACAAGTTAACAATGCAGACCTGGAGGGTATCTCCAGGTGCAGTAGAGTGGTAATCTTGGAACCTCCTGACTCAGAGTACTGCTACCTTCTCACTGCCATAGGAATGCAGCTAGTTGACAGCTGGCTTCAAGACATGCTTCCCTGTGAGAGCTGAGGACAGGGCAGAACCCTCCCGCATCCTGCCTGACTGTAGGAGTAGCTGCTAACATCCTTATGTTACTGGCTGGGAGAGGTTGCGGGAAAAGCATGTGTGAGCACTGGGCCTGAACTCCCGTGTATCTGAGTTGAATACAGCGATTTCCAATGGCCTTCTTCAATCACAGTGTAGCTAGGTTCCAACTCCCATGTCCGAGCGGGTAGCAGACATCTGCCTCCCATGCATACACACTTCTGAGAGTTGAGCTTATGGCCTGTACCTCCACATCCAGCCTGCTGGTACCGTTGGCTTCTAAAAGGCGTAGGCTCGCTGTTTGACGGAAGTGCTGGGAGAGGTAATTGGAATCACCCGGCACACAGGACTAGTGCCTCCAAGCTCAGTTCAGCGATTTCCTAGTAATTCCTGTGGTAGACTGGTGCTACATACTAAGTTCCATACGTGAGAGGATAGCTGAACGCCTTGTCCAAAACCATCTTACTTCTGAGAGTTGAGCTCAGCCTCAGTCCCTCACAGTTCCACACTGCCTGCAGAGTGAGTTTCGCAGGTCTTCAGCAGAGACGTTTGCCAGAGGCTTCTGAGACGCAGGGTAACAATGCAGACCTGGAGGGTATCCCCAGGTGCAGTAGACTGGCAATCTTGGAACCTCCTGACTCAGAATACTGCTACCTTCTCACTGCCATAGGAATGCAGCTAGTTGACAGCTGGCTTCAAGACATGCTTCCCTGTGAGAGCTGAGGACAGGGCAGTACCCTCCCGCATGCTGCCAAACTGTAGGAGTAGCTGCTAACATCCTAATGTTAGTGGCTGGGAGAGGTTGCGGGAAAAGCATGTGTGAGCACTGGGCCTGAACTCCCGTGTATCTGAGTTGAATACAGCGATTTCCAATGGCCTTCTTCAATCACAGTGTAGCTAGGTTCCAACTCCCATGTCCGAGTGGATAGCAGACATCTGCCTCCCATGCATACACACTTCTGAGAGTTGAGTTTATGGCCTGTACCTCCACATCCAGCCTGCTGGTACCCTTGGCTTCTAAAAGGCCTAGGCTCGCTGTTTGACGGAAGTGCTGGGAGAGGTAATTGGAATCACCCGGCACACAAGACTAGTGCCTCCAAGCTCAGTTCAGCCATTTCTTAGTAATTCCTGTGGTAGACTGGTGCTACATACTAAGTTCCGTACGTGAGAGGGTAGCTGAACGCCTTGTCCAAAACCATCTTACTTCTGAGATTTGAGCTCACCCTCAGTCCCTCACAGTTCCACACTGCCTGCAGAGTGAGTTTCGCAGGTCTTCAGCAGAGACGTTAGCCAGAGGCTTCTGAGACGCAGGGTAACAATGCAGACCTGGAGGGTATCCCCAGGTGCAGTCGACTGGTAATCTTGGAACCTCCTGACTCAGAATACTGCTACCTTCTCACTGACATAGGGATGCAGCTAGTTGACAGCTAGCTGGCTTCAAGACATGCTTCCCTGAGAGAGCTGAGGACAGGGCAGAACCCTCCCGCATGCTGCCTGACTGTAGGAGTAGCTGCTAACATCCTAATGTTAGTGGCTGGGAGAGGTTGCGGGAAAAGCATGTGTGAGCACTGGGCCTGAACTCCCGTGTATCTGAGTTGAATACAGCGATTTCCAACGACTTTCCTCAACCAGAGTGTAGCTAGGTTCCAAATCCCATGTACGAGCGGGTAGCAGACATCTGCCTCCCATGCATACACACTTCTGAGAGTTGAGCTTAAGGCCTGTACCTCCACATCCAGCCTGCTGGTACCCTTGGCTTCTAAAAGGCCTAGGCTCGATGTTTGACGGAAGTGCTAGGAGAGGTAATTGGAATCTCCCGGCACACAAGACGAGTGCCTCCAAGCTCAATTCACGATTTCCCAGTAATTCTTGTAGTAGACAGGTGCTACATACTAAGTTCCATATGTGAAAAGGTAGCTGAACGCCCTGTCCAAAAGCATCTTACTTCTGAGAGTTGAGCACACCCTCAGTCCCTCACACTTCCACACTGCCTGCAGAGTGAGTTTCACACGTCTTCACCAGAGACGATTGCCAGAGGCTTCTGAGTACAAGTTAACAATGCAGACCTGGAGGGTATCTCCAGGTGCAGAAGAGTGGTAATCTTGGAACCTCCTGACTCAGAGTACTGCTACCTTCTCACTGCCATAGGAATGCAGCTAGTTGACAGCTGGCTTCAAGACATGCTTCCCTGTGAGAGCTGAGGACAGGGCAGAACCCTCCCGCATCCTGCCTGATTGTAGGAGTAGCTGCTAACATCCTTATGTTAGTGGCTGGGAGAGGTTGCGGGAAAAGCATGTGTGAGCACTGGGCCTGAACTCCCGTGTATCTGAGTTGAATACAGCGATTTCCAATGGCCTTCTTCAATCACAGTGTAGCTAGGTTCCAACTCCCATGTCCGAGTGGGTAGCAGACATCTGCCTCCCATGCATACACACTTCTGAGAGTTGAGCTTATGGCCTGTACCTCCACATCCAACCTGCTGGTACCCATGTCTTCTAAAAGGCCTAGGCTCGCTGTTTGACGGAAGTACTGGGAGAGGTAATTGGAATCACCCGGCACACAAGACTAGTGCCTCCAAGCTCAGTTCAGCGATTTCCTAGTAATTCCTGTGGTAGACTGGTGCTACATACTAAGTTCCATACGTGAGAGTGTAGCTGAACGCCTTGTCCAAAACCATCTTACTTCTGAGAGTTGAGCTCAGCCTCAGTCCCTCACAGTTCCACACTGCCTGCAGAGTGAGTTTCACACGTCTTCACCAGAGACGATTGCCAGAGGCTTCTGAGTACAAGTTTACAATGCAGACCTGGAGGGTATCTCCAGGTGCAGTAGAGTGGTAGTCTTGGAACCTCCTGACTCAGAGTACTGCTACCTTCTCACTGCCATAGGAATGCAGCTAGTTGACAGCTGGCTTCAAGACATGCTTCCCTGTGAAAGCTGAGGACAGGGCAGATCCCTCCCGCATCCTGCCTGACTGTAGGAGTAGCTGCTAACATCCTTATATTAGTGGCTGGGAGAGGTTGCGGGAAAAGCATGTGTGAGCACTGGGCCTGAACTCCCGTGTATCTGAGTTGAATACAGCGATTTCCAATGGCCTTCTTCAATCACAGTGTAGCTAGGTTCCAACTCCCATGTCCGAGTGGGTAGCAGACATCTGCCTCCCATGCATACACACTTCTGAGAGTTCAGTTTATGTCCTGTACCTCCACATCCAGCCTGCTGGTACCCTTGGCTTCTAAAAGGCCTAGGCTCGCTGTTTGACGGAAGTGCTGGGAGAGGTAATTGGAATCACCCGGCAAACAAGACTAGTGCCTCCAAGCTCAGTTCAGCGATTTCTTAGTAATTCCTGTGGTAGACTGGTGCTACATACTAAGTTCCATACGTGAGAGGGTAGCTGAACGCCTTGTCCAAAACCATCTTACTTCTGAGATTTGAGCTCACCCTCAGTCCCTCACAGTTCCACACTGCCTGCAGAGTGAGTTTCGCAGGTCTTCAGCAGAGACGTTTGCCAGAGGCTTCTGAGACGCAGGGTAACAATGCAGACCTGGAGGGTTTCCCCGGGTGCAGTCGACTGGAAATCTTGGAACCTCCTGACTCAGAATACTGCTACCTTCTCACTGACATAGGAATGCAGCTAGTTGACAGCTAGCTGGCTTCAAGACATGCTTCCCTGAGAGAGCTGAGGACAGGGCAGAACCCTCCCGCATGCTGCCTGACTGTAGGAGTAGCTGCTAACATCCTAATGTTAGTGGCTGGGAGAGGTTGCGGGAAAAGCATGTGTGAGCACTGGGCCTGAACTCCCGTGTATCTGAGTTGAATACAGCGATTTCCAACGGCTTTCCTCAACCAGAGTGTAGCTAGGTTCCAAATCCCATGTACGAGCGGGTAGCAGACATCTGCCTCCCATGCATACACACTTCTGAGAGTTGAGCTTATGGCCTGTACCTCCACATCCAGCCTGCTGGTACACTTGGCTTCTAAAAGGCCTAGGCTCGATGTTTGACGGAAGTGCTGGGAGAGGTAATTGGAATCTCCCGGCACACAAGACGTGTGCCTCCAAGCTCAATTCACGATTTCCCAGTAATTCTTGTGGTAGACAGGTGCTACATACTAAGTTCCATATGTGAGATGGTAGCTGAACGCCTTGTCCAAAAGCATCTTACTTCTGAGAGTTGAGCCCACCCTCAGTCCCTCACAGTTCCACACTGCCTGCAGAGTGAGTTTCACACGTCTTCACCAGAGACGATTGCCAGAGGCTTCTGAGTACAAGTTAACAATGCAGACCTGGAGGGTATCTCCAAGTGCAGTAGAGTGGTAATCCTGGAACCTCCTGACTCAGAGTACTGCTACCTTCTCACTGCCATAGGAATGCAGCTAGTTGACAGCTGGCTTCAAGACATGCTTCCCTGTGAGACCTGAGGACAGGGCAGAACCCTCCCGCATGCTACCGGACTGTAGGAGTAGCTGCTAACATCCTTATGTTAGTGGCTGGGAGAGGTTGCGGGAAAAGCATGTGTGAGCACTGGGCCTGAACTCCCGTGTATCTGAGTTGAATACAGCGATTTCCAATGGCCTTCTTCAATCACAGTATAGCTAGGTTCCAACTCCCATGTCCGAGTGGGTAGCAGACATCTGCCTCCCATGCATACACACTTCTGAGAGTTGAGCTTATGGCCTGTACATCCACATCCAGCCTGCTGGTACCCTTGGCTTCTAAAAGGCCTAGGCTCGCTGTTTGACGGAAGTGCTGGGAGAGGTAATTGGAATCACCCGGCACACAAGACTAGTGCCTCCAAGCTCAGTTCAGCGATTTCTTAGTAATTCCTGTGGTAGACTGGTGCTACATACTAAGTTCCATACGTGAGAGGGTAGCTGAACGCCTTGTCCAAAACCATCTTACTTCTGAGATTTGAGCTCACTCTCAGTCCCTCACAGTTCCACACTGCCTGCAGAGTGAGTTTCGCAGGTCTTCAGCAGAGACGTTTGCCAGAGGCTTCTGAGACGCAGGGTAACAATGCAGACCTGGAGGGTATCCCCAGGTGCAGTCGACTGGAAATCTTGGAACCTCCTGACTCAGAATACTGCTACCTTCTCACTGACATAGGAATGCAGCTAGTTGACAGCTAGCTGGCTTCAAGACATGCTTCCCTGAGAGAGCTGAGGACAGGGCAGAACCCTCCCGCATGCTGTCTGACTGTAGGAATAGCTGCTAACATCCTAATGTTAGTGGCTGGGAGAGGTTGCGGGAAAAGCATGTGTGAGCACTGGGCCTGAACTCCCGTGTATCTGAGTTAAATACAGCGATTTCCAACGGCTTTCCTCAACCAAAGTGTAGCTAGGTTCCAAATCCCATGTACGAGCGGGTAGCAGACATCTGCCTCCCATGCATACACACTTCTGAGAGTTGAGCTTATGGCCTGTACCTCCACATCCAGCCTGCTGGTACCCTTGGCTTCTAAAAGGCCTAGGCTCGCTGTTTGACGGAAGTGCTGGGAGAGGTAATTGGAATCTCCCGGCACACAAGACGAGTGTCTCCAAGCTCTATTCACGATTTCCCAGTAATTCTTGTGGTAGACAGGTGCTACATACTAAGTTCCATATGTGAGAAGATACCTGAACGCCTTGTCCAACAGCATCTTACTTCTGAGAGTTGAGCACACCCTCAGTCCCTCACACTTCCACACTGCTTGCAGAGTGAGTTTCACACGTCTTCACCAGAGACGATTGCCAGAGGCTTCTGAGTACAAGTTAACAATGCAGACATGGAGGGTATCTCCAGGTGCAGTAGAGTGGTAATCTTGGAACCTCCTGACTCAGAGTACTGCTACCTTCTCAGTGCCATAGGAATGCAGCTAGTTGACAGCTGGCTTCAAGACATGCTTCCCTGTGAGAGCTGAGGACAGGGCAGAACCCTCCCGCATGCTGCCTGACTGTAGGAGTAACTGCTAACATCCTTATGTTAGTGGCTGGGAGAGGTTGCGGGAAAAGCATGTGTGAGCACTGGGCCTGAACTCCCGTGTATCTGAGTTGAATACAGCGATTTCCAATGGCCTTCTTCAATCACAGTGTAGCTAGGTTCCAACTCCCATGTCCGAGTGGGTAGCAGACATCTGCCTCCCATGCATACACACTTCTGAGAGTTGAGCTTATGGCCTGTACCTCCACATCCAGCCTGCTGGTACCCTTGGCTTCTAAAAGGCCTAGGCTCGCTGTTTGACGGAAGTGCTGGGAGAGGTAATTGGAATCACCCGGCACACAAGACTAGTGCCTCCAAGCTCAGTTCAGCGATTTCCTAGTAATTCCTGTGGTAGACTGGTGCTACATACTAAGTTCCATACGTGAGAGGGTAGCTGAACGCCTTGTCCAAAACCATCTTACTTCTGAGAGTTGAGCTCAGCCTCAGTCCCTCACAGTTCCACACTGCCTGCAGAGTGAGTTTCGCAGGTCTTCAGCAGAGACGTTTGCCAGACGCTTCTGAGACGCAGGGTAACAATGCAGACCTGGAGGGTATCCCCAGGTGCAGTCGACTGGTAATCTTGGAACCTCCTGACTCAGAATACTGCTACCTTCTCACTGCCATAGGATTGCAGCTAGTTGACAGCTGGCTTCAAGACATGCTTCCCTGAGAGAGCTGAGGACAGGGCAGAACCCTCCCGCATGCTGCCTGACTGTAGGAGTAGCTGCTAACATCCTTATGTTAGTGGCTGGGAGAGGTTGCGGGAAAAGCATGTGTGAGCACTGGGCCTGAACTCCCATGTATCTGAGTTGAATACAGCGATTTCCAATGGCCTTCTTCAATCACAGTGTAGCTAGGTTCCAACTCCCATGTCCGAGTGGATAGCAGACATCTGCCTCCCATGCATACACACTTCTGAGAGTTGAGTTTATGGCCTGTACCTCCACATCCAGCCTGCTGGTACCCTTGGCTTCTAAAAGGCCTAGGCTCGCTGTTTGACGGAAGTGCTGGGAGAGGTAATTGGAATCACCCGGCACACAAGACTAGTGCCTCCAAGCTCAGTTCAGCAATTTCTTAGTAATTCCTGTGGTAGACTGGTGCTACATACTAAGTTCCATACGTGAGAGGGTAGCTGAACGCCTTGTCCAAAACCATCTTACTTCTGAGATTTGAGCTCACCCTCAGTCCCTCACAGTTCCACACTGCCTGCAGAGTGAGTTTCGCAGGTCTTCAGCAGAGACGTTAGCCAGAGGCTTCTGAGACGCAGGGTAACAATGCAGACCTGGAGGGTATCCCCAGGTGCAGTCGACTGGAAATCTTGGAACCTCCGGACTCAGAATACTGCTACCTTCTCACTGACATAGGAATGCAGCTAGTTGACAGCTAGCTGGCTTCAAGACATGCTTCCCTGAGAGAGCTGAGGACAGGGCAGAACCCTCCCGCATGCTGCCTGACTGTAGGAGTAGCTGCTAACATCCTAATGTTAGTGGCTGGGAGAGGTTGCGGGAAAAGCATGTGTGAGCACTGGGCCTGAACTCCCGTGTATCTGAGTTGAATACAGCGATTTCCAATGGCCTTCTTCAATCACAGTGTAGCTAGGTTCCAACTCCCATGTCCGAGTGGGTAGCAGACATCTGCCTCCCATGCATACACACTTCTGAGAGTTGAGCTTATGGCCTGTACCTCCACATCCAGCCTGCTGGTAGCCTTGGCTTCTAAAAGGCCTAGGCTCGCTGTTTGACGGAAGTGCTGGGAGAGGTAATTGGAATCACCCGGCACACAAGACTAGTGCCTCCAAGCTCAGTTCAGCGATTTCCTAGTAATTCCTGTGGTAGACTGGTGCTACATACTAAGTTCCATACGTGAGAGGGTAGCTGAACGCCTTGTCCAAAACCATCTTACTTCTGAGAGTTGAGCCCACCCTCAGTCCCTCACAGTTCCACACTGCCTGCAGAGTGAGTTTCACACGTCTTCACCAGAGACGATTGCCAGAGGCTTCTGAGTACAAGTTAACAATGCAGACCTGGAGGGTATCTCCAGGTGCAGTAGAGTGGTAATCTTGGAACCTCCTGACTCAGAGTACTGCTACCTTCTCACTGCCATAGGAATGCAGCTAGTTGACAGCTGGCTTCAAGACATGCTTCCCTGTGAGAGCTGAGGACAGGGCAGAACCCTCCCGCATCCTGCCTGACTGTAGGAGTATCTGCTAACATCTTTATGTTAGTGGCTGGGAGAGGTTGGGGGAAAAGCATGTGTGAGCACTGGGCCTGTACTCCCGTGTATCTGAGTTGAATACAGCGATTTCCAATGGCCTTCTTCAATCACAGTGTAGCTAGGTTCCAACTCCCATGTCCGAGTGGGTAGCAGACATCTGCCTCCCATGCATACACACTTCTGAGAGTTGAGCTTATGGCCTGTACCTCCACATCCAGCCTGCTGGTACCCTTGGCTTCTAAAAGGCCTAGGCTCGCTGTTTGACGGAAGTGCTGGGAGAGGTAATTGGAATCACCCGGCACACAAGACTAGTGCCTCCAAGCTCAGTTGAGCGATTTCCTAGTAATTCCTGTGGTAGACTGGTGCTACATACTAAGTTCCATACGTGAGAGGGTAGCTGAACGCCTTGTCCAAAACCATCTTACTTCTGAGAGTTGAGCTCAGCCTCAGTCCCTCACAGTTCCACACTGCCTGCAGAGTGAGTTTCGCTGGTCTTCAGCAGAGACATTTGCCAGAGGCTTCTGAGACGCAGGGTAACAATGCAGACCTGGAGGGTATCCCCAGGTGCAGTCGACTGGTAATCTTGGAACCTCCTGACTCAGAATACTGCTACCTTCTCACTGGCATAGGAATGCTGCTAGTTGACAGCTAGCTGGCTTCAAGACATGCTTCCCTGAGAGAGCTGAGGACAGGGCAGAACCCTCCCGCATGCTGCCTACTCTAGGAGTAGCTGCTAACATCCTAATGTTAGTGGCGGGGAGAGGTTGCGGGAAAAGCATGTGTGAGCACTGGGCCTGAACTCCCGTGTATCTGAGTTGAATACAGCGATTTCCAACGGCTTTCCTCAACCAGAGTGTAGCTAGGTTCCAAATCCCATGTACGAGCGGGTAGCAGACATCTGCCTCCCATGCATACACACTTCTGAGAGTTGAGCTTATGGCCTGTACCTCCACATCCAGCCTGCTGGTACCCTTGGCTTCTAAAAGGCCTAGGCTCGCTGTTTGACGGAAGTGCTGGGAGAGGTAATTGGAATCACCCGGCACACAAGACTAGTGCCTCCAAGCTCAGTTCAGCGATTTCCTAGTAATTCCTGTGGTAGACTGGTGCTACATACTAAGTTCCATACGTGAGAGGGTAGCTGAACGCCTTGTCCAAAACCATCTTACTTCTGAGAGTTGAGCCCACCCTCAGTCCCTCACAGTTCCACACTGCCTGCAGAGTGAGTTTCACACGTCTTCACCAGAGACGATTGCCAGAGGCTTCTGAGTACAAGTTAACAATGCAGACCTGGAGGGTATCTCCAGGTGCAGTAGAGTGGTAATCTTGGAACCTCCTGACTCAGAGTACTGCTACCTTCTCACTGCCATAGGAATGCAGCTAGTTGACAGCTGGCTTCAAGACATGCTTCCCTGTGAGAGCTGAGGACAGGGCAGAACCCTCCCGCATCCTGCCTGACTGTAGGAGTATCTGCTAACATCTTTATGTTAGTGGCTGGGAGAGGTTGGGGGAAAAGCATGTGTGAGCACTGGGCCTGTACTCCCGTGTATCTGAGTTGAATACAGCGATTTCCAATGGCCTTCTTCAATCACAGTGTAGCTAGGTTCCAACTCCCATGTCCGAGTGGGTAGCAGACATCTGCCTCCCATGCATACACACTTCTGAGAGTTGAGCTTATGGCCTGTACCTCCACATCCAGCCTGCTGGTACCCTTGGCTTCTAAAAGGCCTAGGCTCGCTGTTTGACGGAAGTGCTGGGAGAGGTAATTGGAATCACCCGGCACACAAGACTAGTGCCTCCAAGCTCAGTTCAGCGATTTCCTAGTAATTCCTGTGGTAGACTGGTGCTACATACTAAGTTCCATACGTGAGAGGGTAGCTGAACGCCTTGTCCAAAACCATCTTACTTCTGAGAGTTGAGCTCAGCCTCAGTCCCTCACAGTTCCACACTGCCTGCAGAGTGAGTTTCGCTGGTCTTCAGCAGAGACATTTGCCAGAGGCTTCTGAGACGCAGGGTAACAATGCAGACCTGGAGGGTATCCCCAGGTGCAGTCGACTGGTAATCTTGGAACCTCCTGACTCAGAATACTGCTACCTTCTCACTGGCATAGGAATGCTGCTAGTTGACAGCTAGCTGGCTTCAAGACATGCTTCCCTGAGAGAGCTGAGGACAGGGCAGAACCCTCCCGCATGCTGCCTACTCTAGGAGTAGCTGCTAACATCCTAATGTTAGTGGCGGGGAGAGGTTGCGGGAAAAGCATGTGTGAGCACTGGGCCTGAACTCCCGTGTATCTGAGTTGAATACAGCGATTTCCAACGGCTTTCCTCAACCAGAGTGTAGCTAGGTTCCAAATCCCATGTACGAGCGGGTAGCAGACATCTGCCTCCCATGCATACACACTTCTGAGAGTTGAGCTTATGGCCTGTACCTCCACATCCAGCCTGCTGGTACCCTTGGCTTCTAAAAGGCCTAGGCTCGCTGTTTGACGGAAGTGCTGGGAGAGGTAATTGGAATCTCCCGGCACACAAGACGAGTGCCTCCAAGCTCAATTCACGATTTCCCAGTAATTCTTGTGGTAGACAGGTGCAACATACTAAGTTCCATATGTGAGAAGGTAGCTGAACGCCTTGTCCAAAAGCATCTTACTTCTGAGAGTTGAGCACACCCTCAGTCCCTCACACTTCCACACTGCCTGCAGAGTGAGTTTCACACGTCTTCACCAGAGACGATTGCCAGAGGCTTCTGAGTACAAGTTAACAATGCAGACCTGGAGGGTATCTCCAGGTGCAGTAGAGTGGTAATCTTGGAACCTCCTGACTCAGAGTACTGCTACCTTTTCACTGCCATAGGAATGCAGCTAGTTGACAGCTGGCTTCAAGACATGCTTCCCTGTGAGAGCTGAGGACAGGGCAGAACCCTCCCGCATCCTGCCTGACTGTAGGAGTAGCTGCTAACATCCTTATGTTTGTGGCTGGGAGAGGTTGCGGGAAAAGCATGTGTGAGCACTGGGCCTGAACTCCCGTGTATCTGAGTTGAATACAGCGATTTCCAATGGCCTTCTTCAATCACAGTGTAGCTAGGTTCCAACTCCCATGTCCGAGTGGGTAGCAGACATCTGCCTCCCATGCATACACACTTCTGAGAGTTGAGCTTATGGCCTGTACCTCCACATCCAGCCTGCTGGTACCCTTGGCTTCTAAAAGGCCTAGGCTCGCTGTTTGACGGAAGTGCTGGCAGAGGTAATTGGAATCTCCCGGCACACAAGACGAGTGTCTCCAAGCTCTATTCACGATTTCCCAGTAATTCTTGTGGTAGACAGGTGCTACATACTAAGTTCCATATGTGAGAAGATACCTGAACGCCTTGTCCAACAGCATCTTACTTCTGAGAGTTGAGCACACCCTCAGTCCCTCACACTTCCACACTGCTTGCAGAGTGAGTTTCACACGTCTTCACCAGAGACGATTGCCAGAGGCTTCTGAGTACAAGTTAACAATGCAGACATGGAGGGTATCTCCAGGTGCAGTAGAGTGGTAATCTTGGAACCTCCTGACTCAGAGTACTGCTACCTTCTCACTGCCATAGGAATGCAGCTAGTTGACAGCTGGCTTCAAGACATGCTTCCCTGTGAGAGCTGAGGACAGGGCAGAACCCTCCCGCATGCTGCCTGACTGTAGGAGTAACTGCTAACATCCTTATGTTAGTGGCTGGGAGAGGTTGCGGGAAAAGCATGTGTGAGCACTGGGCCTGAACTCCCGTGTATCTGAGTTGAATACAGCGATTTCCAATGGCCTTCTTCAATCACAGTGTAGCTAGGTTCCAACTCCCATGTCCGAGTGGGTAGCAGACATCTGCCTCCCATGCATACACACTTCTGAGAGTTGAGCTTATGGCCTGTACCTCCACATCCAGCCTGCTGGTACCCTTGGCTTCTAAAAGGCCTAGGCTCGCTGTTTGACGGAAGTGCTGGGAGAGGTAATTGGAATCACCCGGCACACAAGACTAGTGCCTCCAAGCTCAGTTCAGCGATTTCCTAGTAATTCCTGTGGTAGACTGGTGCTACATACTAAGTTCCATACGTGAGAGGGTAGCTGAACGCCTTGTCCAAAACCATCTTACTTCTGAGAGTTGAGCTCAGCCTCAGTCCCTCACAGTTCCACACTGCCTGCAGAGTGAGTTTCGCAGGTCTTCAGCAGAGACGTTTGCCAGACGCTTCTGAGACGCAGGGTAACAATGCAGACCTGGAGGGTATCCCCAGGTGCAGTCGACTGGTAATCTTGGAACCTCCTGACTCAGAATACTGCTACCTTCTCACTGCCATAGGATTGCAGCTAGTTGACAGCTGGCTTCAAGACATGCTTCCCTGAGAGAGCTGAGGACAGGGCAGAACCCTCCCGCATGCTGCCTGACTGTAGGAGTAGCTGCTAACATCCTTATGTTAGTGGCTGGGAGAGGTTGCGGGAAAAGCATGTGTGAGCACTGGGCCTGAACTCCCATGTATCTGAGTTGAATACAGCGATTTCCAATGGCCTTCTTCAATCACAGTGTAGCTAGGTTCCAACTCCCATGTCCGAGTGGATAGCAGACATCTGCCTCCCATGCATACACACTTCTGAGAGTTGAGTTTATGGCCTGTACCTCCACATCCAGCCTGCTGGTACCCTTGGCTTCTAAAAGGCCTAGGCTCGCTGTTTGACGGAAGTGCTGGGAGAGGTAATTGGAATCACCCGGCACACAAGACTAGTGCCTCCAAGCTCAGTTCAGCAATTTCTTAGTAATTCCTGTGGTAGACTGGTGCTACATACTAAGTTCCATACGTGAGAGGGTAGCTGAACGCCTTGTCCAAAACCATCTTACTTCTGAGATTTGAGCTCACCCTCAGTCCCTCACAGTTCCACACTGCCTGCAGAGTGAGTTTCGCAGGTCTTCAGCAGAGACGTTAGCCAGAGGCTTCTGAGACGCAGGGTAACAATGCAGACCTGGAGGGTATCCCCAGGTGCAGTCGACTGGAAATCTTGGAACCTCCGGACTCAGAATACTGCTACCTTCTCACTGACATAGGAATGCAGCTAGTTGACAGCTAGCTGGCTTCAAGACATGCTTCCCTGAGAGAGCTGAGGACAGGGCAGAACCCTCCCGCATGCTGCCTGACTGTAGGAGTAGCTGCTAACATCCTAATGTTAGTGGCTGGGAGAGGTTGCGGGAAAAGCATGTGTGAGCACTGGGCCTGAACTCCCGTGTATCTGAGTTGAATACAGCGATTTCCAATGGCCTTCTTCAATCACAGTGTAGCTAGGTTCCAACTCCCATGTCCGAGTGGGTAGCAGACATCTGCCTCCCATGCATACACACTTCTGAGAGTTGAGCTTATGGCCTGTACCTCCACATCCAGCCTGCTGGTAGCCTTGGCTTCTAAAAGGCCTAGGCTCGCTGTTTGACGGAAGTGCTGGGAGAGGTAATTGGAATCACCCGGCACACAAGACTAGTGCCTCCAAGCTCAGTTCAGCGATTTCCTAGTAATTCCTGTGGTAGACTGGTGCTACATACTAAGTTCCATACGTGAGAGGGTAGCTGAACGCCTTGTCCAAAACCATCTTACTTCTGAGAGTTGAGCCCACCCTCAGTCCCTCACAGTTCCACACTGCCTGCAGAGTGAGTTTCACACGTCTTCACCAGAGACGATTGCCAGAGGCTTCTGAGTACAAGTTAACAATGCAGACCTGGAGGGTATCTCCAGGTGCAGTAGAGTGGTAATCTTGGAACCTCCTGACTCAGAGTACTGCTACCTTCTCACTGCCATAGGAATGCAGCTAGTTGACAGCTGGCTTCAAGACATGCTTCCCTGTGAGAGCTGAGGACAGGGCAGAACCCTCCCGCATCCTGCCTGACTGTAGGAGTATCTGCTAACATCTTTATGTTAGTGGCTGGGAGAGGTTGGGGGAAAAGCATGTGTGAGCACTGGGCCTGTACTCCCGTGTATCTGAGTTGAATACAGCGATTTCCAATGGCCTTCTTCAATCACAGTGTAGCTAGGTTCCAACTCCCATGTCCGAGTGGGTAGCAGACATCTGCCTCCCATGCATACACACTTCTGAGAGTTGAGCTTATGGCCTGTACCTCCACATCCAGCCTGCTGGTACCCTTGGCTTCTAAAAGGCCTAGGCTCGCTGTTTGACGGAAGTGCTGGGAGAGGTAATTGGAATCACCCGGCACACAAGACTAGTGCCTCCAAGCTCAGTTCAGCGATTTCCTAGTAATTCCTGTGGTAGACTGGTGCTACATACTAAGTTCCATACGTGAGAGGGTAGCTGAACGCCTTGTCCAAAACCATCTTACTTCTGAGAGTTGAGCTCAGCCTCAGTCCCTCACAGTTCCACACTGCCTGCAGAGTGAGTTTCGCTGGTCTTCAGCAGAGACATTTGCCAGAGGCTTCTGAGACGCAGGGTAACAATGCAGACCTGGAGGGTATCCCCAGGTGCAGTCGACTGGTAATCTTGGAACCTCCTGACTCAGAATACTGCTACCTTCTCACTGGCATAGGAATGCTGCTAGTTGACAGCTAGCTGGCTTCAAGACATGCTTCCCTGAGAGAGCTGAGGACAGGGCAGAACCCTCCCGCATGCTGCCTACTCTAGGAGTAGCTGCTAACATCCTAATGTTAGTGGCGGGGAGAGGTTGCGGGAAAAGCATGTGTGAGCACTGGGCCTGAACTCCCGTGTATCTGAGTTGAATACAGCGATTTCCAACGGCTTTCCTCAACCAGAGTGTAGCTAGGTTCCAAATCCCATGTACGAGCGGGTAGCAGACATCTGCCTCCCATGCATACACACTTCTGAGAGTTGAGCTTATGGCCTGTACCTCCACATCCAGCCTGCTGGTACCCTTGGCTTCTAAAAGGCCTAGGCTCGCTGTTTGACGGAAGTGCTGGGAGAGGTAATTGGAATCACCCGGCACACAAGACTAGTGCCTCCAAGCTCAGTTCAGCGATTTCCTAGTAATTCCTGTGGTAGACTGGTGCTACATACTAAGTTCCATACGTGAGAGGGTAGCTGAACGCCTTGTCCAAAACCATCTTACTTCTGAGAGTTGAGCCCACCCTCAGTCCCTCACAGTTCCACACTGCCTGCAGAGTGAGTTTCACACGTCTTCACCAGAGACGATTGCCAGAGGCTTCTGAGTACAAGTTAACAATGCAGACCTGGAGGGTATCTCCAGGTGCAGTAGAGTGGTAATCTTGGAACCTCCTGACTCAGAGTACTGCTACCTTCTCACTGCCATAGGAATGCAGCTAGTTGACAGCTGGCTTCAAGACATGCTTCCCTGTGAGAGCTGAGGACAGGGCAGAACCCTCCCGCATCCTGCCTGACTGTAGGAGTATCTGCTAACATCTTTATGTTAGTGGCTGGGAGAGGTTGGGGGAAAAGCATGTGTGAGCACTGGGCCTGTACTCCCGTGTATCTGAGTTGAATACAGCGATTTCCAATGGCCTTCTTCAATCACAGTGTAGCTAGGTTCCAACTCCCATGTCCGAGTGGGTAGCAGACATCTGCCTCCCATGCATACACACTTCTGAGAGTTGAGCTTATGGCCTGTACCTCCACAGCCAGCCTGCTGGTACCCTTGGCTTCTAAAAGGCCTAGGCTCGCTGTTTGACGGAAGTGCTGGGAGAGGTAATTGGAATCACCCGGCACACAAGACTAGTGCCTCCAAGCTCAGTTCAGCGATTTCCTAGTAATTCCTGTGGTAGACTGGTGCTACATACTAAGTTCCATACGTGAGAGGGTAGCTGAACGCCTTGTCCAAAACCATCTTACTTCTGAGAGTTGAGCTCAGCCTCAGTCCCTCACAGTTCCACACTGCCTGCAGAGTGAGTTTCGCTGGTCTTCAGCAGAGACATTTGCCAGAGGCTTCTGAGACGCAGGGTAACAATGCAGACCTGGAGGGTATCCCCAGGTGCAGTCGACTGGTAATCTTGGAACCTCCTGACTCAGAATACTGCTACCTTCTCACTGGCATAGGAATGCTGCTAGTTGACAGCTAGCTGGCTTCAAGACATGCTTCCCTGAGAGAGCTGAGGACAGGGCAGAACCCTCCCGCATGCTGCCTACTCTAGGAGTAGCTGCTAACATCCTAATGTTAGTGGCGGGGAGAGGTTGCGGGAAAAGCATGTGTGAGCACTGGGCCTGAACTCCCGTGTATCTGAGTTGAATACAGCGATTTCCAACGGCTTTCCTCAACCAGAGTGTAGCTAGGTTCCAAATCCCATGTACGAGCGGGTAGCAGACATCTGCCTCCCATGCATACACACTTCTGAGAGTTGAGCTTATGGCCTGTACCTCCACATCCAGCCTGCTGGTACCCTTGGCTTCTAAAAGGCCTAGGCTCGCTGTTTGACGGAAGTGCTGGGAGAGGTAATTGGAATCTCCCGGCACACAAGACGAGTGCCTCCAAGCTCAATTCACGATTTCCCAGTAATTCTTGTGGTAGACAGGTGCAACATACTAAGTTCCATATGTGAGAAGGTAGCTGAACGCCTTGTCCAAAAGCATCTTACTTCTGAGAGTTGAGCACACCCTCAGTCCCTCACACTTCCACACTGCCTGCAGAGTGAGTTTCACACGTCTTCACCAGAGACGATTGCCAGAGGCTTCTGAGTACAAGTTAACAATGCAGACCTGGAGGGTATCTCCAGGTGCAGTAGAGTGGTAATCTTGGAACCTCCTGACTCAGAGTACTGCTACCTTTTCACTGCCATAGGAATGCAGCTAGTTGACAGCTGGCTTCAAGACATGCTTCCCTGTGAGAGCTGAGGACAGGGCAGAACCCTCCCGCATCCTGCCTGACTGTAGGAGTAGCTGCTAACATCCTTATGTTTGTGGCTGGGAGAGGTTGCGGGAAAAGCATGTGTGAGCACTGGGCCTGAACTCCCGTGTATCTGAGTTGAATACAGCGATTTCCAATGGCCTTCTTCAATCACAGTGTAGCTAGGTTCCAACTCCCATGTCCGAGTGGGTAGCAGACATCTGCCTCCCATGCATACACACTTCTGAGAGTTGAGCTTATGGCCTGTACCTCCACATCCAGCCTGCTGGTACCCTTGGCTTCTAAAAGGCCTAGGCTCGCTGTTTGACGGAAGTGCTGGGAGAGGTAATTGGAATCTCCCGGCACACAAGACGAGTGTCTCCAAGCTCTATTCACGATTTCCCAGTAATTCTTGTGGTAGACAGGTGCTACATACTAAGTTCCATATGTGAGAAGATACCTGAACGCCTTGTCCAACAGCATCTTACTTCTGAGAGTTGAGCACACCCTCAGTCCCTCACACTTCCACACTGCTTGCAGAGTGAGTTTCACACGTCTTCACCAGAGACGATTGCCAGAGGCTTCTGAGTACAAGTTAACAATGCAGACATGGAGGGTATCTCCAGGTGCAGTAGAGTGGTAATCTTGGAACCTCCTGACTCAGAGTACTGCTACCTTCTCACTGCCATAGGAATGCAGCTAGTTGACAGCTGGCTTCAAGACATGCTTCCCTGTGAGAGCTGAGGACAGGGCAGAACCCTCCCGCATGCTGCCTGACTGTAGGAGTAACTGCTAACATCCTTATGTTAGTGGCTGGGAGAGGTTGCGGGAAAAGCATGTGTGAGCACTGGGCCTGAACTCCCGTGTATCTGAGTTGAACACAGCGATTTCCAATGGCCTTCTTCAATCACAGTGTAGCTAGGTTCCAACTCCCATGTCCGAGTGGGTAGCAGACATTTGCCTCCCATGCATACACACTTCTGAGAGTTGAGCTTATGGCCTGTACCTCCACATCCAGCCTGCTGGTACCCTTGGCTTCTAAAAGGCCTAGGCTCGCTGTTTGACGGAAGTGCTGGGAGAGGTAATTGGAATCACCCGGCACACAAGACTAGTGCCTCCAAGCTCAGTTCAGCGATTTCCTAGTAATTCCTGTGGTAGACTGGTGCTACATACTAAGTTCCATACGTGAGAGGGTAGCTGAACGCCTTGTCCAAAACCATCTTACTTCTGAGAGTTGAGCTCAGCCTCAGTCCCTCACAGTTCCACACTGCCTGCAGAGTGAGTTTCGCAGGTCTTCAGCAGAGACGTTTGCCAGACGCTTCTGAGACGCAGGGTAACAATGCAGACCTGGAGGGTATCCCCAGGTGCAGTCGACTGGTAATCTTGGAACCTCCTGACTCAGAATACTGCTACCTTCTCACTGCCATAGGATTGCAGCTAGTTGACAGCTGGCTTCAAGACATGCTTCCCTGAGAGAGCTGAGGACAGGGCAGAACCCTCCCGCATGCTGCCTGACTGTAGGAGTAGCTGCTAACATCCTTATGTTAGTGGCTGGGAGAGGTTGCGGGAAAAGCATGTGTGAGCACTGGGCCTGAACTCCCATGTATCTGAGTTGAATACAGCGATTTCCAATGGCCTTCTTCAATCACAGTGTAGCTAGGTTCCAACTCCCATGTCCGAGTGGATAGCAGACATCTGCCTCCCATGCATACACACTTCTGAGAGTTGAGTTTATGGCCTGTACCTCCACATCCAGCCTGCTGGTACCCTTGGCTTCTAAAAGGCCTAGGCTCGCTGTTTGACGGAAGTGCTGGGAGAGGTAATTGGAATCACCCGGCACACAAGACTAGTGCCTCCAAGCTCAGTTCAGCAATTTCTTAGTAATTCCTGTGGTAGACTGGTGCTACATACTAAGTTCCATACGTGAGAGGGTAGCTGAACGCCTTGTCCAAAACCATCTTACTTCTGAGATTTGAGCTCACCCTCAGTCCCTCACAGTTCCACACTGCCTGCAGAGTGAGTTTCGCAGGTCTTCAGCAGAGACGTTAGCCAGAGGCTTCTGAGACGCAGGGTAACAATGCAGACCTGGAGGGTATCCCCAGGTGCAGTCGACTGGAAATCTTGGAACCTCCGGACTCAGAATACTGCTACCTTCTCACTGACATAGGAATGCAGCTAGTTGACAGCTAGCTGGCTTCAAGACATGCTTCCCTGAGAGAGCTGAGGACAGGGCAGAACCCTCCCGCATGCTGCCTGACTGTAGGAGTAGCTGCTAACATCCTAATGTTAGTGGCTGGGAGAGGTTGCGGGAAAAGCATGTGTGAGCACTGGGCCTGAACTCCCGTGTATCTGAGTTGAATACAGCGATTTCCAATGGCCTTCTTCAATCACAGTGTAGCTAGGTTCCAACTCCCATGTCCGAGTGGGTAGCAGACATCTGCCTCCCATGCATACACACTTCTGAGAGTTGAGCTTATGGCCTGTACCTCCACATCCAGCCTGCTGGTAGCCTTGGCTTCTAAAAGGCCTAGGCTCGCTGTTTGACGGAAGTGCTGGGAGAGGTAATTGGAATCACCCGGCACACAAGACTAGTGCCTCCAAGCTCAGTTCAGCGATTTCCTAGTAATTCCTGTGGTAGACTGGTGCTACATACTAAGTTCCATACGTGAGAGGGTAGCTGAACGCCTTGTCCAAAACCATCTTACTTCTGAGAGTTGAGCCCACCCTCAGTCCCTCACAGTTCCACACTGCCTGCAGAGTGAGTTTCACACGTCTTCACCAGAGACGATTGCCAGAGGCTTCTGAGTACAAGTTAACAATGCAGACCTGGAGGGTATCTCCAGGTGCAGTAGAGTGGTAATCTTGGAACCTCCTGACTCAGAGTACTGCTACCTTCTCACTGCCATAGGAATGCAGCTAGTTGACAGCTGGCTTCAAGACATGCTTCCCTGTGAGAGCTGAGGACAGGGCAGAACCCTCCCGCATCCTGCCTGACTGTAGGAGTAGCTGCTAACATCTTTATGTTAGTGGCTGGGAGAGGTTGCGGGAAAAGCATGTGTGAGCACTGGGCCTGAACTCCCGTGTATCTGAGTTGAATACAGCGATTTCCAATGGCCTTCTTCAATCACAGTGTAGCTAGGTTCCAACTCCCATGTCCGAGTGGGTAGCAGACATCTGCCTCCCATGCATACACACTTCTGAGAGTTGAGCTTATGGCCTGTACCTCCACATCCAGCCTGCTGGTACCCTTGGCTTCTAAAAGGCCTAGGCTCGCTGTTTGACGGAAGTGCTGGGAGAGGTAATTGGAATCACCCGGCACACAAGACTAGTGCCTCCAAGCTCAGTTCAGCGATTTCCTAGTAATTCCTGTGGTAGACTGGTGCTACATACTAAGTTCCATACGTGAGAGGGTAGCTGAACGCCTTGTCCAAAACCATCTTACTTCTGAGAGTTGAGCTCAGCCTCAGTCCCTCACAGTTCCACACTGCGTGCAGAGTGAGTTTCGCTGGTCTTCAGCAGAGACATTTGCCAGAGGCTTCTGAGACGCAGGGTAACAATGCAGACCTGGAGGGTATCCCCAGGTGCAGTCGACTGGTAATCTTGGAACCTCCTGACTCAGAATACTGCTACCTTCTCACTGGCATAGGAATGCTGCTAGTTGACAGCTAGCTGGCTTCAAGACATGCTTCCCTGAGAGAGCTGAGGACAGGGCAGAACCCTCCCGCATGCTGCCTACTCTAGGAGTAGCTGCTAACATCCTAATGTTAGTGGCGGGGAGAGGTTGCGGGAAAAGCATGTGTGAGCACTGGGCCTGAACTCCCGTGTATCTGAGTTGAATACAGCGATTTCCAACGGCTTTCCTCAACCAGAGTGTAGCTAGGTTCCAAATCCCATGTACGAGCGGGTAGCAGACATCTGCCTCCCATGCATACACACTTCTGAGAGTTGAGCTTATGGCCTGTACCTCCACATCCAGCCTGCTGGTACCCTTGGCTTCTAAAAGGCCTAGGCTCGCTGTTTGACGGAAGTGCTGGGAGAGGTAATTGGAATCTCCCGGCACACAAGACGAGTGCCTCCAAGCTCAATTCACGATTTCCCAGTAATTCTTGTGGTAGACAGGTGCTACATACTAAGTTCCATATGTGAGAAGGTAGCTGAACGCCTTGTCCAAAAGCATCTTACTTCTGAGAGTTGAGCACACCCTCAGTCCCTCACACTTCCACACTGCCTGCAGAGTGAGTTTCACACGTCTTCACCAGAGACGATTGCCAGAGGCTTCTGAGTACAAGTTAACAATGCAGACCTGGAGGGTATCTCCAGGTGCAGTAGAGTGGTAATCTTGGAACCTCCTGACTCAGAGTACTGCTACCTTTTCACTGCCATAGGAATGCAGCTAGTTGACAGCTGGCTTCAAGACATGCTTCCCTGTGAGAGCTGAGGACAGGGCAGAACCCTCCCGCATCCTGCCTGACTGTAGGAGTAGCTGCTAACATCCTTATGTTAGTGGCTGGGAGAGGTTGCGGGAAAAGCATGTGTGAGCACTGGGCCTGAACTCCCGTGTATCTGAGTTGAATACAGCGATTTCCAATGGCCTTCTTCAATCACAGTGTAGCTAGGTTCCAACTCCCATGTCCGAGTGGGTAGCAGACATCTGCCTCCCATGCATACACACTTCTGAGAGTTGAGCTTATGGCCTGTACCTCCACATCCAGCCTGCTGGTACCCTTGGCTTCTAAAAGGCCTAGGCTCGCTGTTTGACGGAAGTGCTGGGAGAGGTAATTGGAATCACCCGGCACACAAGACTAGTGCCTCCAAGCTCAGTTCAGCGATTTCCTAGTAATTCCTGTGGTAGACTGGTGCTACATACTAAGTTCCATACGTGAGAGGGTAGCTGAACGCCTTGTCCAAAACCATCTTACTTCTGAGAGTTGAGCTCAGCCTCAGTCCCTCACAGTTCCACACTGCCTGCAGAGTGAGTTTCGCAGGTCGTCAGCAGAGACGTTTGCCAGAGGCTTCTGAGACGCAGGGTAACAATGCAGACCTGGAGGGTATCCCCAGGTGCAGTCGACTGGTAATCTTGGAACCTCCTGACTCAGAATACTGCTACCTTCTCACTGCCATAGGAATGCTGCTAGTTGACAGCTAGCTGGCTTCAAGACATGCTTCCCTGAGAGAGCTGAGGACAGGGCAGAACCCTCCCGCATGCTGCCTGACTCTAGGAGTAGCTGCTAACATCCTAATGTTAGTGGCGGGGAGAGGTTGCGGGAAAAGCATGTGTGAGCACTGGGCCTGAACTTCCGTGTATCTGACTTGAATACAGCGATTTCCAACGGCTTTCCTCAACCAGAGTGTAGCTAGG
This sequence comes from Canis lupus baileyi, assembly GCF_048164855.1. NCBI lineage: Eukaryota > Metazoa > Chordata > Mammalia > Carnivora > Canidae > Canis > Canis lupus. Next base: position 76,808,505 of record NC_132844.1, on the reverse strand, counting down.
TTCCAAATCCCATGTACGAGCGGGTAGCAGACATCTGCCTCCCATGCATACACACTTCTGAGAGTTGAGCTTATGGCCTGTACCTCCACATCCAGCCTGCTGGTACCCTTGGCTTCTAAAAGGCCTAGGCTCGCTGTTTGACGGAAGTGCTGGGAGAGGTAATTGGAATCTCCCGGCGCACAAGACGAGTGCCTCCAAGCTCAATTCACGATTTCCCAGTAATTCTTGTGGTAGACAGGTGCTACATACTAAGTTCCATATGTGAGAAGGTAGCTGAACGCCTTGTCCAAAAGCATCTTACTTCTGAGAGTTGAGCACACCCTCAGTCCCTCACAGTTCCACACTGCCTGCAGAGTGAGTTTCACACGTCTTCACCAGAGACGATTGCCAGAGGCTTCTGAGTACAAGTTAACAATGCAGACCTGGAGGGTATCTCCAGGTGCAGTAGAGTGGTAATCTTGGAACCTCCTGACTCAAAGTACTGCTACCTTCTCACTGCCATAGGAATGCAGCTAGTTGACAGCTGGCTTCAAGACATGCTTCCCTGTGAGAGCTGAGGACAGGGCAGAACCCTCCCGCATGCTGCCTGACTGTAGGAGTAGCTGCTAACATCCTAATGTTAGTGGCTGGGAGAGGTTGCGGGAAAAGCATGTGTGAGCACTGGGCCTGAACTCCCGTGTATCTGAGTTGAATACAGCGATTTCCAATGGCCTTCTTCAATCACAGTGTAGCTAGGTTCCAACTCCCATGTCCGAGTGGGTAGCAGACATCTGCCTCCCATGCATACACACTTCTGAGAGTTGAGCTTATGGCCTGTACCTCCACATCCAGCCTGCTGGTACCCTTGGCTTCTAAAAGGCCTAGGCTCGCTGTTTGACGGAAGTCCTGGGAGAGGTAATTGGAATCTCCCGGCACACAAGACGAGTGCCTCCAAGCTCAATTCACGATTTCCCAGTAATTCTTGTGGTAGACAGGTGCTACATACTAAGTTCCATATGTGAGAAGGTAGCTGAACGCCTTCTCCAAAAGCATCTTACTTCTTAGAGTTGAGCACACCCTCACTCCCTCACACTTCCACACTGCCTGCAGAGTGAGTTTCACACGTCTTCACCAGAGACGATTGCCAGAGGCTTCTGAGTACAAGTTAACAATGCAGACCTGGAGGGTATCTCCAGGTGCAGTAGAGTGGTAATCTTGGAACCTCCTGACTCAGAGTACTGCTACCTTCTCACTGCCATAGGAATGCAGCTAGTTGACAGCTGGCTTCAAGACATGCTTCCCTGTGAGAGCTGAGGACAGGGCAGAACCCTCCCGCATCCTGACTGACTCTAGGAGTAGCTGCTAACATCCTTATATTAGTCCCTGGGAGAGGTTGCGGGAAAAGCATGTGTGAGCACTGGGCCTGAACTCCCGTGTATCTGAGTTGAATACAGCGATTTCCAATGGCCTTCTTCAATCACAGTGTAGCTAGGTTCCAACTCCCATGTCCGAGTGGATAGCAGACATCTGCCTCCCATGCATACACACTTCTGAGAGTTGAGTTTATGTCCTGTACCTCCACATCCAGCCTGCTGGTACCCTTGGCTTCTAAAAGGCCTAGGCTCGCTGTTTGACGGAAGTGCTGGGAGAGGTAATTGGAATCACCCGGCACACAAGACTAGTGCTTCCAAGCTCAGTTCAGTGATTTCTTAGTAATTCCTGTGGTAGACTGGTGCTACATACTAAGTTCCATACGTGAGAGGGTAGCTGAACGCCTTGTCCAAAACCATCTTACTTCTGAGAGTTGAGCTCACCCTCAGTCCCTCACAGTTCCACACTGCCTGCAGAGTGAGTTTCGCAGGTCTTCAGCAGAGACGTTTGCCAGAGGCTTCTGAGACGCATGGTAACAATGCAGACCTGGAGGGTATCCCCAGGTGCAGTAGACTGGTAATCTTGGAACCTCCTGACTCAGAATACTGCTACATTCTCACTGCCATAGGAATGCAGCTAGTTGACAGCTGGCTTCAAGACATGCTTCCCTGTGAGAGCTGAGGACAGGGCAGAACCCTCCCGCATCCTGCCTGACTGTAGGAGTAGCTGCTAACATCCTAATGTTAGTGGCTGGGAGAGGTTGCGGGTAAAGCATGTGTGAGCACTCAGCCTGAACTCCCATGTATCTGAGTTGAATACAGCGATTTCCAACGACTTTCCTCAACCAGAGTGTAGCTAGGTTCCAAATCCCATGTACGCGCGGGTAGCAGACATCTGCCTCCCATGCATACACACTTCTGAGAGTTGAGCTTATGGCTTGTACCTCCACATCCAGCCTGCTGGTACCCTTGGCTTCTAAAAGTCCTAGGCTCGCTGTTTGACGGAAGTGCTGGGAGAGGTAATTGGAATCTCCCGGCACACAAGACGAGTGCCTCCAAGCTCAATTCACGATTTCCCAGTAATTCTTGTGGTAGACAGGTGCTACATACTAAGTTCCATATGTGAGAAGGTAGCTGAATGCCTTGTCCAAAAGCATCTTACTTCTGAGAGTTGAGCACACCCTCAGTCCCTCACACTTCCACACTGCCTGCAGAGTGAGTTTCGCAGGTCTTCAGCAGAGACGTTTGCCAGAGGCTTCTGAGACGCAGGGTAACAATGCAGACCTGGAGGGTATCCCCAGGTGCAGTCGACTGGTAATCTTGGAACCTCCTGACTCAGAATACTGCTACCTTCACACTGTCATAAGAATGCAGCTAGTTGACAGCTAGCTGGCTTCAAGACATGCTTCCCTGAGAGAGCTGAGGACAGGGCAGAACCCTCCCGCATACTGCCTGACTGTAGGAGTATCTGCTAACATCCTAATGTTAGTGGCTGGGAGAGGTTGCGGGAAAAGCATGTGTGAGCACTGGGCCTGAACTCCCGTGTATCTGAGTTGAATACAGCGATTTCCAACGGCTTCCTCAACCAGAGTGTAGCTAGGTTCCAAATCTCATGTACGAGCGGGTAGCAGACATCTGCCTCCCATGCATACACACTTCTGAGTGTTGAGCTTATGGCCTGTACCTCCACATCCAGCCTGCTGGTACCCTTGGCTTCTAAAAGGCCTAGGCTCACTGTTTGACGGGAGTGCTGGGAGAGGTAATTGGAATCACCCGGCACACAAGACTAGTGCCTCCAAGCTCAGTTCAGCGATTTCCTAGTAATTCCTGTGGTAGACTGGTGCTACATACTAAGTTCCATACGTGAGAGGGTAGCTGAACGCCTTGTCCAAAACCATCTTACTTCTGAGAGTTGAGCTCAGCCTCAGTCCCTCACAGTTCCACACTGCGTGCAGAGTGAGTTTCGCTGGTCTTCAGCAGAGACATTTGCCAGAGGCTTCTGAGACGCAGGGTAACAATGCAGACCTGGAGGGTATCCCCAGGTGCAGTCGACTGGTAATCTTGGAACCTCCTGACTCAGAATACTGCTACCTTCTCACTGGCATAGGAATGCTGCTAGTTGACAGCTAGCTGGCTTCAAGACATGCTTCCCTGAGAGAGCTGAGGACAGGGCAGAACCCTCCCGCATGCTGCCTACTCTAGGAGTAGCTGCTAACATCCTAATGTTAGTGGCGGGGAGAGGTTGCGGGAAAAGCATGTGTGAGCACTGGGCCTGAACTCCCGTGTATCTGAGTTGAATACAGCGATTTCCAACGGCTTTCCTCAACCAGAGTGTAGCTAGGTTCCAAATCCCATGTACGAGCGGGTAGCAGACATCTGCCTCCCATGCATACACACTTCTGAGAGTTGAGCTTATGGCCTGTACCTCCACATCCAGCCTGCTGGTACCCTTGGCTTCTAAAAGGCCTAGGCTCGCTGTTTGACGGAAGTGCTGGGAGAGGTAATTGGAATCTCCCGGCACACAAGACGAGTGCCTCCAAGCTCAATTCACGATTTCCCAGTAATTCTTGTGGTAGACAGGTGCTACATACTAAGTTCCATATGTGAGAAGGTAGCTGAACGCCTTGTCCAAAAGCATCTTACTTCTGAGAGTTGAGCACACCCTCAGTCCCTCACACTTCCACACTGCCTGCAGAGTGAGTTTCACACGTCTTCACCAGAGACGATTGCCAGAGGCTTCTGAGTACAAGTTAACAATGCAGACCTGGAGGGTATCTCCAGGTGCAGTAGAGTGGTAATCTTGGAACCTCCTGACTCAGAGTACTGCTACCTTTTCACTGCCATAGGAATGCAGCTAGTTGACAGCTGGCTTCAAGACATGCTTCCCTGTGAGAGCTGAGGACAGGGCAGAACCCTCCCGCATCCTGCCTGACTGTAGGAGTAGCTGCTAACATCCTTATGTTAGTGGCTGGGAGAGGTTGCGGGAAAAGCATGTGTGAGCACTGGGCCTGAACTCCCGTGTATCTGAGTTGAATACAGCGATTTCCAATGGCCTTCTTCAATCACAGTGTAGCTAGGTTCCAACTCCCATGTCCGAGTGGGTAGCAGACATCTGCCTCCCATGCATACACACTTCTGAGAGTTGAGCTTATGGCCTGTACCTCCACATCCAGCCTGCTGGTACCCTTGGCTTCTAAAAGGCCTAGGCTCGCTGTTTGACGGAAGTGCTGGGAGAGGTAATTGGAATCACCCGGCACACAAGACTAGTGCCTCCAAGCTCAGTTCAGCGATTTCCTAGTAATTCCTGTGGTAGACTGGTGCTACATACTAAGTTCCATACGTGAGAGGGTAGCTGAACGCCTTGTCCAAAACCATCTTACTTCTGAGAGTTGAGCTCAGCCTCAGTCCCTCACAGTTCCACACTGCCTGCAGAGTGAGTTTCGCAGGTCGTCAGCAGAGACGTTTGCCAGAGGCTTCTGAGACGCAGGGTAACAATGCAGACCTGGAGGGTATCCCCAGGTGCAGTCGACTGGTAATCTTGGAACCTCCTGACTCAGAATACTGCTACCTTCTCACTGCCATAGGAATGCTGCTAGTTGACAGCTAGCTGGCTTCAAGACATGCTTCCCTGAGAGAGCTGAGGACAGGGCAGAACCCTCCCGCATGCTGCCTGACTCTAGGAGTAGCTGCTAACATCCTAATGTTAGTGGCGGGGAGAGGTTGCGGGAAAAGCATGTGTGAGCACTGGGCCTGAACTTCCGTGTATCTGACTTGAATACAGCGATTTCCAACGGCTTTCCTCAACCAGAGTGTAGCTAGGTTCCAAATCCCATGTACGAGCGGGTAGCAGACATCTGCCTCCCATGCATACACACTTCTGAGAGTTGAGCTTATGGCCTGTACCTCCACATCCAGCCTGCTGGTACCCTTGGCTTCTAAAAGGCCTAGGCTCGCTGTTTGACGGAAGTGCTGGGAGAGGTAATTGGAATCTCCCGGCGCACAAGACGAGTGCCTCCAAGCTCAATTCACGATTTCCCAGTAATTCTTGTGGTAGACAGGTGCTACATACTAAGTTCCATATGTGAGAAGGTAGCTGAACGCCTTGTCCAAAAGCATCTTACTTCTGAGAGTTGAGCACACCCTCAGTCCCTCACAGTTCCACACTGCCTGCAGAGTGAGTTTCACACGTCTTCACCAGAGACGATTGCCAGAGGCTTCTGAGTACAAGTTAACAATGCAGACCTGGAGGGTATCTCCAGGTGCAGTAGAGTGGTAATCTTGGAACCTCCTGACTCACAGTACTGCTACCTTCTCACTGCCATAGGAATGCAGCTAGTTGACAGCTGGCTTCAAGACATGCTTCCCTGTGAGAGCTGAGGACAGGGCAGAACCCTCCCGCATGCTGCCTGACTGTAGGAGTAGCTGCTAACATCCTAATGTTAGTGGCTGGGAGAGGTTGCGGGAAAAGCATGTGTGAGCACTGGGCCTGAACTCCCGTGTATCTGAGTTGAATACAGCGATTTCCAATGGCCTTCTTCAATCACAGTGTAGCTAGGTTCCAACTCCCATGTCCGAGTGGGTAGCAGACATCTGCCTCCCATGCATACACACTTCTGAGAGTTGAGCTTATGGCCTGTACCTCCACATCCAGCCTGCTGGTACCCTTGGCTTCTAAAAGGCCTAGGCTCGCTGTTTGACGGAAGTCCTGGGAGAGGTAATTGGAATCTCCCGGCACACAAGACGAGTGCCTCCAAGCTCAATTCACGATTTCCCAGTAATTCTTGTGGTAGACAGGTGCTACATACTAAGTTCCATATGTGAGAAGGTAGCTGAACGCCTTCTCCAAAAGCATCTTACTTCTTAGAGTTGAGCACACCCTCACTCCCTCACACTTCCACACTGCCTGCAGAGTGAGTTTCACACGTCTTCACCAGAGACGATTGCCAGAGGCTTCTGAGTACAAGTTAACAATGCAGACCTGGAGGGTATCTCCAGGTGCAGTAGAGTGGTAATCTTGGAACCTCCTGACTCAGAGTACTGCTACCTTCTCACTGCCATAGGAATGCAGCTAGTTGACAGCTGGCTTCAAGACATGCTTCCCTGTGAGAGCTGAGGACAGGGCAGAACCCTCCCGCATCCTGACTGACTCTAGGAGAAGCTGCTAACATCCTTATATTAGTCCCTGGGAGAGGTTGCGGGAAAAGCATGTGTGAGCACTGGGCCTGAACTCCCGTGTATCTGAGTTGAATACAGCGATTTCCAATGGCCTTCTTCAATCACAGTGTAGCTAGGTTCCAACTCCCATGTCCGAGTGGATAGCAGACATCTGCCTCCCATGCATACACACTTCTGAGAGTTGAGTTTATGTCCTGTACCTCCACATCCAGCCTGCTGGTACCCTTGGCTTCTAAAAGGCCTAGGCTCGCTGTTTGACGGAAGTGCTGGGAGAGGTAATTGGAATCACCCGGCACACAAGACTAGTGCCTCCAAGCTCAGTTCAGTGATTTCTTAGTAATTCCTGTGGTAGACTGGTGCTACATACTAAGTTCCATACGTGAGAGGGTAGCTGAACGCCTTGTCCAAAACCATCTTACTTCTGAGAGTTGAGCTCACCCTCAGTCCCTCACAGTTCCACACTGCCTGCAGAGTGAGTTTCGCAGGTCTTCAGCAGAGACGTTTGCCAGAGGCTTCTGAGACGCATGGTAACAATGCAGACCTGGAGGGTATCCCCAGGTGCAGTAGACTGGTAATCTTGGAACCTCCTGACTCAGAATACTGCTACATTCTCACTGCCATAGGAATGCAGCTAGTTGACAGCTGGCTTCAAGACATGCTTCCCTGTGAGAGCTGAGGACAGGGCAGAACCCTCCCGCATCCTGCCTGACTGTAGGAGTAGCTGCTAACATCCTAATGTTAGTGGCTGGGAGAGGTTGCGGGAAAAGCATGTGTGAGCACTCAGCCTGAACTCCCATGTATCTGAGTTGAATACAGCGATTTCCAACGACTTTCCTCAACCAGAGTGTAGCTAGGTTCCAAATCCCATGTACGCGCGGGTAGCAGACATCTGCCTCCCATGCATACACACTTCTGAGAGTTGAGCTTATGGCTTGTACCTCCACATCCAGCCTGCTGGTACCCTTGGCTTCTAAAAGTCCTAGGCTCGCTGTTTGACGGAAGTGCTGGGAGAGGTAATTGGAATCTCCCGGCACACAAGACGAGTGCCTCCAAGCTCAATTCACGATTTCCCAGTAATTCTTGTGGTAGACAGGTGCTACATACTAAGTTCCATATGTGAGAAGGTAGCTGAATGCCTTGTCCAAAAGCATCTTACTTCTGAGAGTTGAGCACACCCTCAGTCCCTCACACTTCCACACTGCCTGCAGAGTGAGTTTCGCAGGTCTTCAGCAGAGACGTTTGCCAGAGGCTTCTGAGACGCAGGGTAACAATGCAGACCTGGAGGGTATCCCCAGGTGCAGTCGACTGGTAATCTTGGAACCTCCTGACTCAGAATACTGCTACCTTCACACTGTCATAAGAATGCAGCTAGTTGACAGCTAGCTGGCTTCAAGACATGCTTCCCTGAGAGAGCTGAGGACAGGGCAGAACCCTCCCGCATACTGCCTGACTGTAGGAGTATCTGCTAACATCCTAATGTTAGTGGCTGGGAGAGGTTGCGGGAAAAGCATGTGTGAGCACTGGGCCTGAACTCCCGTGTATCTGAGTTGAATACAGCGATTTCCAACGGCTTCCTCAACCAGAGTGTAGCTAGGTTCCAAATCTCATGTACGAGCGGGTAGCAGACATCTGCCTCCCATGCATACACACTTCTGAGTGTTGAGCTTATGGCCTGTACCTCCACATCCAGCCTGCTGGTACCCTTGGCTTCTAAAAGGCCTAGGCTCACTGTTTGACGGGAGTGCTGGGAGAGGTAATTGGAATCTCCCGGCACACAAGACTAGTGCCTCCAAGCTCAATTCACGATTTCCCAGTAATTCTTGTGGTAGACAGGTGCTACATACTAAGTTCCATATGTGAGATGGTAGCTGAACGCCTTGTCCAAAAGCATCTTACTTCTGAGAGTTGAGCCCACCCTCAGTACCTCACAGTTCCACACTGCCTGCAGAGTGAGTTTCACACGTCTTCACCAGAGACGATTGCCAGAGGCTTCTGAGTACAAGTTAACAATGCAGACCTGGAGGGTATCTCCAGGTGCAGTAGAGTGGTAATCTTGGAACCTCCTGACTCAGAGTACTGCTACCTTCTCACTGCCATAGGAATGCAGCTAGTTGACAGCTGGCTTCAAGACATGCTTCCCTGTGAGAGCTGAGGACAGGGCAGAACACTCCCGCATCCTGCCTGACTGTAGGAGTAGCTGCTAACATCCTTATGTTAGTGGCTGGGAGAGGTTGCGGGAAAAGCATGTGTGAGCACTGGGCCTGAACTCCCGTGTATCTGAGTTGAATACAGCGATTTCCAATGGCCTTCTTCAATCACAGTGTAGCTAGGTTCCAACTCCCATGTCCGAGTGGGTAGCAGACATCTGCCTCCAATGCATATACACTTCTGAGAGTTGAGCTTATGGCCTGTACCTCCACATCCAGCCTGATGGTACCTTTGGCTTCTAAAAGGCCTAGGCTCGCTGTTTGACGGAAGTGCTGGGAGAGGTAATTGGAATCACCCGGCACACAAGACTAGTGCCTCCAAGCTCAGTTCAGAGATTTCCTAGTAATTCCTGTGGTAGACTGGTGCTACATACTAAGTTCCATACGTGAGAGTGTAGCTGAACGCCTTGTCCAAAACCATCTTACTTCTGAGAGTTGAGCTCAGCCTCAGTCCCTCACAGTTCCACACTGCCTGCAGAGTGAGTTTCGCAGGTCTTCAGCAGAGACGTTTGCCAGAGGCTTCTGAGACGGAGGGTAACAATGCAGACCTGGAGGGTATCCCCAGGTGCAGTAGACTGGTAATCTTGGAACCTCCTGACTCAGAGTACTGCTACCTTCTCACTGCCATAGGAATGCAGCTAGTTGACAGCTGGCTTCAAGACATGCTTCCCTGTGAGAGCTGAGGACAGGGCAGAACCCTCCCGCATCCTGCCTGACTGTAGGAGTAGCTGCTGACATCCTAATGTTAGTGGCTGGGAGAGGTTGCGGGAAAAGCATGTGTGAGCACTCGGCCTGAACTCCCATGTATCTGAGTTGAATACAGTGATTTCCAACGACTTTCCTCAACCAGAGTGTAGCTAGGTTCCAAATCCCATGTACGAGCGGGTAGCAGACATCTGCCTCCCATGCATACACACTTCTGAGAGTTGAGCTTATGGCTTGTACCTCCACATCCAGCCTGCTGGTACCCTTGGCTTCTAAAAGGCCTAGGCTCGCTGTTTGACGGAAGTGCTGGGAGAGGTAATTGGAATCTCCCGGCACACAAGACGAGTGCCTCCAAGCTCAATTCACGATTGCCCAGTAATTCTTGTGGTAGACAGGTGCTACACACTAAGTTCCATATGTGAGAAGGTAGCTGAACGCCTTGTCCAAAAGCATCTTACTTCTGAGAGTTGAGCCCACCCTCAGTCCCTCACAGTTCCACACTGCCTGCAGAGTGAGTTTCACACGTCTTCACCAGAGACGATTGCCAGAGGCTTCTGAGTACAAGTTAACAATGCAGACCTGGAGGGTATCTCCAGGTGCAGTAGAGTGGTAATCTTGGAACCTCCTGACTCAGAGTACTGCTACCTTCTCACTGCCATAGGAATGCAGCTAGTTGACAGCTGGCTTCAAGACATGCTTCCCTGTGAGAGCTGAGGACAGGGCAGAACCCTCCCGCATCCTGCCTGAGTGTACGAGTAGCTGCTAACATCCTTATGTTAGTGGCTGGGAGAGGTTGCGGGAAAAGCATGTGTGAGCACTGGGCCTGAACTCCCGTGTATCTGAGTTGAATACAGGGATTTCCAATGGCCTTCTTCAATCACAGTAGAGCTAGGTTCCAAATCCCATGTCCGAGTGGGTAGCAGACATCTGCCTCCCATGCATACACACTTCTGAGCGTTGAGCTTATGGCCTGTACCTCCACATCCAGCCTGCTGGTACCCTTGGCTTCTAAAAGGCCTAGGCTCGCTGTTTGACGGAAGTGCTGGGAGAGGTAATTGGAATCACCCGGCACACAAGACTAGTGCCTCCAAGCTCAGTTCAGCGATTTCCTAGTAATTCCTGTGGTAGACTGGTGCTACATACTAAGTTCCATACGTGAGAGGGTAGCTGAACGCCTTGTCCAAAACCATCTTACTTCTGAGAGTTGAGCTCAGCCTCAGTCCCTCACAGTTCCACACTGCCTGCAGAGTGAGTTTCGCAGGTCTTCAGCAGAGACGTTTGCCAGAGGCTTCTGAGACGCAGGGTAAGAATGCAGACCTGGAGGGTATCCCCAGGTGCAGTAGACTGGTAATCTTGGAACCTCCTGACTCAGAATACTGCTACTTTCTCACTGCCATAGGAATGCAGCTAGTTGACAGCTGGCTTCAAGACATGCTTCCCTGTGAGAGCTGAGGACAGAGCAGAACCCTCCCGCATGCTGCCTGAATGTAGGAGTAGCTGCTAACATCCTAATGTTAGTGGCTGGGAGAGGTTGCGGGAAAAGCATGTGTGATCACTCGGCCTGAACTCCCGTGTATCTGAGTTGAATACAGCGATTTCCAACGGCTTTCCTCAACCAGAGTGTAGCTAGGTTCCAAATCCCATGTACGAGCGGGTAGTAGACATCTGCCTCCCATGCATACACACTTCTGAGAGTAGAGCTTATGGCGTGTACCTCCACATCCAGCCTACTGGTACCCTTGGCTTCTAAAAGGCCTAGGCTCGCTGTTTGACGGAAGTGCTGGGAGAGGTAATTGGAATCTCCCGGCCCACAAGACGACTGCCTCCAAGCTCAGTTCACGATTGCCCAGTAATTCTTGTGGTAGACAGGTGCTACATACTAAGTTCCATATGTGAGATGGTAGCTGAACGCCTTGTCCAAAAGCATCTTACTTCTGAGAGTTGAGCCCACCCTCAGTCCCTCACAGTTCTACACTGCCTGCAGAGTGAGTTTCACACGTCTTCACCAGAGACGATTGCCAGAGGCTTCTGAGTACAAGTTAACAATGCAGACCTGGAGGGTATCTCCAGGTGCAGTAGAGTGGTAATCTTGGAACCTCCTGACTCAGAGTACTGCTACCTTCTCACTGCCATAGGAATGCAGCTAGTTGACAGCTGGCTGGCTTCAAGACATGCTTCCCTGAGAGAGCTGAGGACAGGGCATAACCCTCCCGCATCCTGCCTGACTGTAGGAGTAGCTGCTAACATCCTAATGTTAGTGGCTGGGAGAGGTTGCGGGAAAAGCATGTGTGAGCACTGGGCCTGAACTCCCGTGTATCTGAGTTGAATACAGCGATTTCCAATGGCCTTCTTCAATCACAGTGTAGCTAGGTTCCAACTCCCATGTCCGAGTGGGTAGCAGACATCTGCCTCCCATGCATACACACTTCTGAGAGTTGAGCTTATGGCCTGTACCTCCACATCCAGCCTGCTGGTACCCTTGGCTTCTAAAAGGCCTAGGCTCGCTGTTTGACGGAAGTCCTGGGAGAGGTAATTGGAATCTCCCGGCACACAAGACGAGTGCCTCCAAGCTCAATTCACGATTTCCCAGTAATTCTTGTGGTAGACAGGTGCTACATACTAAGTTCCATATGTGAGAAGGTAGCTGAACGCCTTCTCCAAAAGCATCTTACTTCTTAGAGTTGAGCACACCCTCACTCCCTCACACTTCCACACTGCCTGCAGAGTGAGTTTCACACGTCTTCACCAGAGACGATTGCCAGAGGCTTCTGAGTACAAGTTAACAATGCAGACCTGGAGGGTATCTCCAGGTGCAGTAGAGTGGTAATCTTGGAACCTCCTGACTCAGAGTACTGCTACCTTCTCACTGCCATAGGAATGCAGCTAGTTGACAGCTGGCTTCAAGACATGCTTCCCTGTGAGAGCTGAGGACAGGGCAGAACCCTCCCGCATCCTGACTGACTCTAGGAGTAGCTGCTAACATCCTTATATTAGTCCCTGGGAGAGGTTGCGGGAAAAGCATGTGTGAGCACTGGGCCTGAACTCCCGTGTATCTGAGTTGAATACAGCGATTTCCAATGGCCTTCTTCAATCACAGTGTAGCTAGGTTCCAACTCCCATGTCCGAGTGGATAGCAGACATCTGCCTCCCATGCATACACACTTCTGAGAGTTGAGTTTATGTCCTGTACCTCCACATCCAGCCTGCTGGTACCCTTGGCTTCTAAAAGGCCTAGGCTCGCTGTTTGACGGAAGTGCTGGGAGAGGTAATTGGAATCACCCGGCACACAAGACTAGTGCCTCCAAGCTCAGTTCAGTGATTTCTTAGTAATTCCTGTGGTAGACTGGTGCTACATACTAAGTTCCATACGTGAGAGGGTAGCTGAACGCCTTGTCCAAAACCATCTTACTTCTGAGAGTTGAGCTCACCCTCAGTCCCTCACAGTTCCACACTGCCTGCAGAGTGAGTTTCGCAGGTCTTCAGCAGAGACGTTTGCCAGAGGCTTCTGAGACGCATGGTAACAATGCAGACCTGGAGGGTATCCCCAGGTGCAGTAGACTGGTAATCTTGGAACCTCCTGACTCAGAATACTGCTACATTCTCACTGCCATAGGAATGCAGCTAGTTGACAGCTGGCTTCAAGACATGCTTCCCTGTGAGAGCTGAGGACAGGGCAGAACCCTCCCGCATCCTGCCTGACTGTAGGAGTAGCTGCTAACATCCTAATGTTAGTGGCTGGGAGAGGTTGCGGGAAAAGCATGTGTGAGCACTCAGCCTGAACTCCCATGTATCTGAGTTGAATACAGCGATTTCCAACGACTTTCCTCAACCAGAGTGTAGCTAGGTTCCAAATCCCATGTACGCGCGGGTAGCAGACATCTGCCTCCCATGCATACACACTTCTGAGAGTTGAGCTTATGGCTTGTACCTCCACATCCAGCCTGCTGGTACCCTTGGCTTCTAAAAGTCCTAGGCTCGCTGTTTGACGGAAGTGCTGGGAGAGGTAATTGGAATCTCCCGGCACACAAGACGAGTGCCTCCAAGCTCAATTCACGATTTCCCAGTAATTCTTGTGGTAGACAGGTGCTACATACTAAGTTCCATATGTGAGAAGGTAGCTGAATGCCTTGTCCAAAAGCATCTTACTTCTGAGAGTTGAGCACACCCTCAGTCCCTCACACTTCCACACTGCCTGCAGAGTGAGTTTCGCAGGTCTTCAGCAGAGACGTTTGCCAGAGGCTTCTGAGACGCAGGGTAACAATGCAGACCTGGAGGGTATCCCCAGGTGCAGTCGACTGGTAATCTTGGAACCTCCTGACTCAGAATACTGCTACCTTCACACTGTCATAAGAATGCAGCTAGTTGACAGCTAGCTGGCTTCAAGACATGCTTCCCTGAGAGAGCTGAGGACAGGGCAGAACCCTCCCGCATACTGCCTGACTGTAGGAGTATCTGCTAACATCCTAATGTTAGTGGCTGGGAGAGGTTGCGGGAAAAGCATGTGTGAGCACTGGGCCTGAACTCCCGTGTATCTGAGTTGAATACAGCGATTTCCAACGGCTTCCTCAACCAGAGTGTAGCTAGGTTCCAAATCTCATGTACGAGCGGGTAGCAGACATCTGCCTCCCATGCATACACACTTCTGAGTGTTGAGCTTATGGCCTGTACCTCCACATCCAGCCTGCTGGTACCCTTGGCTTCTAAAAGGCCTAGGCTCACTGTTTGACGGGAGTGCTGGGAGAGGTAATTGGAATCTCCCGGCACACAAGACTAGTGCCTCCAAGCTCAATTCACGATTTCCCAGTAATTCTTGTGGTAGACAGGTGCTACATACTAAGTTCCATATGTGAGATGGTAGCTGAACGCCTTGTCCAAAAGCATCTTACTTCTGAGAGTTGAGCCCACCCTCAGTACCTCACAGTTCCACACTGCCTGCAGAGTGAGTTTCACACGTCTTCACCAGAGACGATTGCCAGAGGCTTCTGAGTACAAGTTAACAATGCAGACCTGGAGGGTATCTCCAGGTGCAGTAGAGTGGTAATCTTGGAACCTCCTGACTCAGAGTACTGCTACCTTCTCACTGCCATAGGAATGCAGCTAGTTGACAGCTGGCTTCAAGACATGCTTCCCTGTGAGAGCTGAGGACAGGGCAGAACACTCCCGCATCCTGCCTGACTGTAGGAGTAGCTGCTAACATCCTTATGTTAGTGGCTGGGAGAGGTTGCGGGAAAAGCATGTGTGAGCACTGGGCCTGAACTCCCGTGTATCTGAGTTGAATACAGCGATTTCCAATGGCCTTCTTCAATCACAGTGTAGCTAGGTTCCAACTCCCATGTCCGAGTGGGTAGCAGACATCTGCCTCCAATGCATATACACTTCTGAGAGTTGAGCTTATGGCCTGTACCTCCACATCCAGCCTGATGGTACCTTTGGCTTCTAAAAGGCCTAGGCTCGCTGTTTGACGGAAGTGCTGGGAGAGGTAATTGGAATCACCCGGCACACAAGACTAGTGCCTCCAAGCTCAGTTCAGAGATTTCCTAGTAATTCCTGTGGTAGACTGGTGCTACATACTAAGTTCCATACGTGAGAGTGTAGCTGAACGCCTTGTCCAAAACCATCTTACTTCTGAGAGTTGAGCTCAGCCTCAGTCCCTCACAGTTCCACACTGCCTGCAGAGTGAGTTTCGCAGGTCTTCAGCAGAGACGTTTGCCAGAGGCTTCTGAGACGGAGGGTAACAATGCAGACCTGGAGGGTATCCCCAGGTGCAGTAGACTGGTAATCTTGGAACCTCCTGACTCAGAGTACTGCTACCTTCTCACTGCCATAGGAATGCAGCTAGTTGACAGCTGGCTTCAAGACATGCTTCCCTGTGAGAGCTGAGGACAGGGCAGAACCCTCCCGCATCCTGCCTGACTGTAGGAGTAGCTGCTGACATCCTAATGTTAGTGGCTGGGAGAGGTTGCGGGAAAAGCATGTGTGAGCACTCGGCCTGAACTCCCATGTATCTGAGTTGAATACAGTGATTTCCAACGACTTTCCTCAACCAGAGTGTAGCTAGGTTCCAAATCCCATGTACGAGCGGGTAGCAGACATCTGCCTCCCATGCATACACACTTCTGAGAGTTGAGCTTATGGCTTGTACCTCCACATCCAGCCTGCTGGTACCCTTGGCTTCTAAAAGGCCTAGGCTCGCTGTTTGACGGAAGTGCTGGGAGAGGTAATTGGAATCTCCCGGCACACAAGACGAGTGCCTCCAAGCTCAATTCACGATTGCCCAGTAATTCTTGTGGTAGACAGGTGCTACACACTAAGTTCCATATGTGAGAAGGTAGCTGAACGCCTTGTCCAAAAGCATCTTACTTCTGAGAGTTGAGCCCACCCTCAGTCCCTCACAGTTCCACACTGCCTGCAGAGTGAGTTTCACACGTCTTCACCAGAGACGATTGCCAGAGGCTTCTGAGTACAAGTTAACAATGCAGACCTGGAGGGTATCTCCAGGTGCAGTAGAGTGGTAATCTTGGAACCTCCTGACTCAGAGTACTGCTACCTTCTCACTGCCATAGGAATGCAGCTAGTTGACAGCTGGCTTCAAGACATGCTTCCCTGTGAGAGCTGAGGACAGGGCAGAACCCTCCCGCATCCTGCCTGAGTGTACGAGTAGCTGCTAACATCCTTATGTTAGTGGCTGGGAGAGGTTGCGGGAAAAGCATGTGTGAGCACTGGGCCTGAACTCCCGTGTATCTGAGTTGAATACAGGGATTTCCAATGGCCTTCTTCAATCACAGTAGAGCTAGGTTCCAAATCCCATGTCCGAGTGGGTAGCAGACATCTGCCTCCCATGCATACACACTTCTGAGCGTTGAGCTTATGGCCTGTACCTCCACATCCAGCCTGCTGGTACCCTTGGCTTCTAAAAGGCCTAGGCTCGCTGTTTGACGGAAGTGCTGGGAGAGGTAATTGGAATCACCCGGCACACAAGACTAGTGCCTCCAAGCTCAGTTCAGCGATTTCCTAGTAATTCCTGTGGTAGACTGGTGCTACATACTAAGTTCCATACGTGAGAGGGTAGCTGAACGCCTTGTCCAAAACCATCTTACTTCTGAGAGTTGAGCTCAGCCTCAGTCCCTCACAGTTCCACACTGCCTGCAGAGTGAGTTTCGCAGGTCTTCAGCAGAGACGTTTGCCAGAGGCTTCTGAGACGCAGGGTAAGAATGCAGACCTGGAGGGTATCCCCAGGTGCAGTAGACTGGTAATCTTGGAACCTCCTGACTCAGAATACTGCTACTTTCTCACTGCCATAGGAATGCAGCTAGTTGACAGCTGGCTTCAAGACATGCTTCCCTGTGAGAGCTGAGGACAGAGCAGAACCCTCCCGCATGCTGCCTGACTGTAGGAGTAGCTGCTAACATCCTAATGTTAGTGGCTGGGAGAGGTTGCGGGAAAAGCATGTGTGATCACTCGGCCTGAACTCCCGTGTATCTGAGTTGAATACAGCGATTTCCAACGGCTTTCCTCAACCAGAGTGTAGCTAGGTTCCAAATCCCATGTACGAGCGGGTAGTAGACATCTGCCTCCCATGCATACACACTTCTGAGAGTAGAGCTTATGGCGTGTACCTCCACATCCAGCCTACTGGTACCCTTGGCTTCTAAAAGGCCTAGGCTCGCTGTTTGACGGAAGTGCTGGGAGAGGTAATTGGAATCTCCCGGCCCACAAGACGACTGCCTCCAAGCTCAGTTCACGATTGCCCAGTAATTCTTGTGGTAGACAGGTGCTACATACTAAGTTCCATATGTGAGATGGTAGCTGAACGCCTTGTCCAAAAGCATCTTACTTCTGAGAGTTGAGCCCACCCTCAGTCCCTCACAGTTCTCACTGCCTGCAGAGTGAGTTTCACACGTCTTCACCAGAGACGATTGCCAGAGGCTTCTGAGTACAAGTTAACAATGCAGACCTGGAGGGTATCTCCAGGTGCAGTAGAGTGGTAATCTTGGAACCTCCTGACTCAGAGTACTGCTACCTTCTCACTGCCATAGGAATGCAGCTAGTTGACAGCTGGCTGGCTTCAAGACATGCTTCCCTGAGAGAGCTGAGGACAGGGCATAACCCTCCCGCATCCTGCCTGACTGTAGGAGTAGCTGCTAACATCCTTTTGTTAGTGGCTGGGAGAGTTTGCGCGAAAAGCATGTGTGAGCACTGGGCCTGAACTCCCGTGTATCTGAGTTGAATACAGCGATTTCCAACGGCTTTCCTCAACCAGAGTGTAGCTAGGTTCCAACTCCCATGTCCGAGTGGGTAGCAGACATCTGCTTCCCATGCATACACACTTCTGAGAGTTGAGCTTATGGCCTGTACCTCCACATCCAGCCTGCTGGTACCCTTGGCTTCTAAAAGGCCTAGGCTCGCTGTTTGACGGAAGTGCTTGGAGAGGTAATTGGAATCTCCCGGCACACAAGACGAGTGCCTCCAAGCTCAATTCACGATTTCCCAGTAATTCTTGTGGTAGACAGGTGCTATATACTAAGTTCCATATGTGAGAAGGTAGCTGAACGCCTTGTCCAAAAGCATCTTACTTCTGAGAGTTGAGCTCACCCTCAGTCCCTCACAGTTCCACACTGTCTGCAGAGTGAGTTTCGCAGGTCTTCAGCAGAGACGTTTGCCATAGGCTTCTGAGACGCAGGGTAACAATGCAGACCTGGAGGTTATCCCCAGGTGCAGTAGACTGGTAATCTTGGAACCTCCTGACTCAGAATACTGCTACCTTCTCACTGCCATAGGAATGCAGCTACTTGACAGCTGGCTTCAAGACATGCTTCCCTGTGAGAGCTTAGGACAGGGCAGAACCCTCTCCCATGCTGCCTGACTGTAGGAGTAGCTGCTAACATCCTAATGTTAGTGGCTGGGAGAGGTTGCGGGAAAAGCATGTGTGATCACTCGGCCTGAACTCCCGTGTATCTGAGTTGAATACAGCGATTTCCAACGGCTTTCCTCAACCAGAGTGTAGCTAGGTTCCAAATCCCATGTACGAGCGGGTAGCAGACATCTGCCTCCCATGCATACACACTTCTGAGAGTTGAGCTTATGGCCTGTACCTCCACATCCAGCCTGCTGGTACCCTTGGCTTCTAAAAGGCCTAGGCTCGCTGTTTGACGGAAGTGCTGGGAGAGGTAATTGGAATCTCCCGGCACACAAGACGAGTGCCTCCAAGCTCAATTCACGATTGCCCAGTAATTCTTGTGGTAGACAGGTGCTACATACTAAGTTCCATATGTGAGAAGGTAGCTGAACGCCTTGTCCAAAAGCATCTTACTTCTGAGAGTTGAGCCCACCCTCAGTCGCTCACAGTTCCACACTGCCTGCAGAGTGAGTTTCACACGTCTTCACCAGAGACGATTGCCAGAGGCTTCTGAGTACAAGTTAACAATGCAGACCTGGAGGGTATCTCCAGGTGCAGTAGAGTGGTAATCTTGGAACCTCCTGACTCAGAGTACTGCTACCTTCTCACTGCCATAGGAATGCAGCTAGTTGACAGCTGGCTTCAATACATGCTTCCTTGTGAGAGCTGAGGACAGGGCAGAAACCTCCCGCATCCTGCCTGACTGTAGGAGTAGCTGCTAACATCCTTATGTTAGTGGCTGGGAGAGGTTGCGGGAAAAGCATGTGTGAGCACTGGGCCTGAACTCCCATGTATCTGAGTTGAATACAGCGATTTCCAATGGCCTTCTTCAATCACAGTGTAGCCAGGTTCCAACTCCCATGTCCGAGTGGATAGCAGACATCTGCCTCCCATGCATACACACTTCTGAGAGTTGAGTTTATGGCCTGTACCTCCACATCCAGCCTGCTGGTACCCTTGGCTTCTAAAAGGCCTAGGCTCGCTGTTTGACGGAAGTGCTGGGAGAGGTAATTGGAATCACCCGGCACACAAGACTAGTGCCTCCAAGCTCAGTTCAGCAATTTCTTAGTAATTCCTGTGGTAGACTGGTGCTACATACTAAGTTCCATACGTGAGAGGGTAGCTGAACGCCTTGTCCAAAACCATCTTACTTCTGAGATTTGAGCTCACCCTCAGTCCCTCACAGTTCCACACTGCCTGCAGAGTGAGTTTCGCAGGTCTTCAGCAGAGACGTTAGCCAGAGGCTTCTGAGACGCAGGGTAACAATGCAGACCTGGAGGGTATCCCCAGGTGCAGTCGACTGGTAATCTTGGAACCTCCTGACTCAGAATACTGCTACCTTCTCACTGACATAGGAATGCAGCTAGTTGACAGCTAGCTGGCTTCAAGACATGCTTCCCTGAGAGAGCTGAGGACAGGGCAGAACCCTCCCGCATGCTGCCTGACTGTAGGAGTAGCTGCTAACATCCTTATGTTAGTGGCTGGGAGAGGTTGCGGGAAAAGCCTGTGTGAGCACTGGGCCTGAACTCCCGTGTATCTGAGTTGAATACAGCGATTTCCAATGGCCTTCTTCAATCACAGTGTAGCTAGGTTCCAACTCCCATGTCCGAGGGGGTAGCAGACATCTGCCTCCCATGCATACACACTTCTGAGAGTTGAGCTTATGGCCTGTACCTCCACATCCAGCCTGCTGGTACCCTTGGCTTCTAAAAGGCCTAGGCTCGCTGTTTGACGGAAGTGCTGGGAGAGGTAATTGGAATCACCCGGCACACAGGACTAGTGCCTCCAAGCTCAGTTCAGCGATTTCCTAGTAATTCCTGTGGTAGACTGGTGCTACATACTAAGTTCTATACGTGAGAGGATAGCTGAACGCCTTGTCCAAAACCATCTTACTTCTGAGAGTTGAGCTCAGCCTCAGTCCCTCACAGTTCCACACTGCCTGCAGAGTGATTTTCGCAGGTCTTCAGCAGAGACGTTTGCCAGAGGCTTCTGAAACGCAGGGTAACAATGCAGACCTGGAGGGTATCCCCAGGTGCAGTAGACTGGCAATCTTGGAACATCCTGACTCAGAATACTGCTACCTTCTCACTGCCATAGGAATGCAGCTAGTTGACAGCTGATTTCAAGACATGCTTCCCTGTGAGAGCTGAGGACAGGGCAGTACCCTCCCGCATGCTGCCAAACTGTAGGAGTAGCTGCTAACATCCTAATGTTAGTGGCTGGGAGAGGTTGCGGGAAAAGCATGTGTGAGCACTGGGCCTGAACTCCCGTGTATCTGAGTTGAATACAGCGATTTCCAACGACTTTCCTCAACTAGAGTGTAGCTAGGTTCCAAATCCCATGTACGAGCGGGTAGCAGACATCTGCCTCCCATGCATACACACTTCTGAGAGTTGAGCTTAAGGCCTGTACCTCCACATCCAGCCTGCTGGTACCCTTGGCTTCTAAAAGGCCTAGGCTCGCTGTTTGACGGAAGTGCTGGGAGAGGTAATTGGAATCTCCCGGCACACAAGACGAGTGCCTCCAAGCTCAATTCACGATTTCCCAGTAATTCTTGTGGTAGACAGGTGCTACATACTAAGTTCCATATGTGAGAAGGTAGCTGAACGCCCTGTCCAAAAGCATCTTACTTCTGAGAGTTGAGCACACCCTCAGTCCCTCACACTTCCACACTGCCTGCAGAGTGAGTTTCACATGTCTTCACCAGAGACGATTGCCAGAGGCTTCTGAGTACAAGTTAACAATGCAGACCTGGAGGGTATCTCCAGGTGCAGTAGAGTGGTAATCTTGGAACCTCCTGACTCAGAGTACTGCTACCTTCTCACTGCCATAGGAATGCAGCTAGTTGACAGCTGGCTTCAAGACATGCTTCCCTGTGAGAGCTGAGGACAGGGCAGAACCCTCCCGCATCCTGCCTGATTGTAGGAGTAGCTGCTAACATCCTTATGTTAGTGGCTGGGAGAGGTTGCGGGAAAAGCATGTGTGAGCACTGGGCCTGAACTCCCGTGTATCTGAGTTGAATACAGCGATTTCCAATGGCCTTCTTCAATCACAGTGTAGCTAGGTTCCAACTCCCATGTCCGAGTGGGTAGCAGACATCTGCCTCCCATGCATACACACTTCTGAGAGTTGAGCTTATGGCCTGTACCTCCACATCCAGCCTGGTGGTACCCTTGGCTTCTAAAAGGCCTAGGCTCGCTGTTTGACGGAAGTACTGGGAGAGGTAATTGGAATCACCCGGCACACAAGACTAGTGCCTCCAAGCTCAGTTCAGCGATTTCCTAGTAATTCCTGTGGTAGACTGGTGCTACATACTAAGTTCCATACGTGAGAGTGTAGCTGAACGCCTTGTCCAAAACCATCTTACTTCTGAGAGTTGAGCTCAGCCTCAGTCCCTCACAGTTCCACACTGCCTGCAGAGTGAGTTTCACACGTCTTCACCAGAGACGATTGCCAGAGGCTTCTGAGTACAAGTTTACAATGCAGACCTGGAGGGTATCTCCAGGTGCAGTAGAGTGGTAGTCTTGGAACCTCCTGACTCAGAGTACTGCTACCTTCTCACTGCCATAGAAATGCAGCTAGTTGACAGCTGGCTTCAAGACATGCTTCCCTGTGAAAGCTGAGGACAGGGCAGATCCCTCCCGCATCCTGCCTGACTGTAGGAGTAGCTGCTAACATCCTTATATTAGTGGCTGGGAGGGGTTGCGGGAAAAGCATGTGTGAGCACTGGGCCTGAACTCCCGTGTATCTGAGTTGAATACAGCGATTTCCAATGGCCTTCTTCATTCACAGTGTAGCTAGGTTCCAACTCCCATGTCCGAGTGGATAGCAGACATCTGCCTCCCATGCATACACACTTCTGAGAGTTGAGTTTATGTCCTGTACCTCCACATCCAGCCTGCTGGTACCCTTGGCTTCTAAAAGGCCTAGGCTCGCTGTTTGACGGAAGTGCTGGGAGAGGTAATTGGAATCACCCGGCACACAAGACTAGTGCCTCCAAGCTCAGTTCAGCGATTTCTTAGTAATTCCTGTGGTAGAGTGGTGCTATATACTAAGTTCCATACGTGAGAGGGTAGCTGAACGCCTTGTCCAAAACCATCTTACTTCTGAGATTTGAGCTCACTCTCAGTCCCTCACAGTTCCACACTGCCTGCAGAGTGAGTTTCGCAGGTCTTCAGCAGAGACGTTTGCCAGAGGCTTCTGAGAGGCAGGGTAACAAAGCTGACCTGGAGGGTATCCCCAGGTGCAGTCGACTGGAAATCTTGGAACCTCCTGACTCAGAATACTGCTACCTTCTCACTGACATAGGAATGCAGCTAGTTGACAGCTAGCTGGCTTCAAGACATGCTTCCCTGAGAGACCTGAGGACAGGGCAGAACCCTCCCGCATGCTGTCTGACTGTAGGAGTAGCTGCTAACATCCTAATGTTAGTGGCTGGGAGAGGTTGCGGGAAAAGCATGTGTGAGCACTGGGCCTGAACTCCCGTGTTCTGAGTTGAATACAGCGATTTCCAACGGCTTTCCTCAACCAGAGTGTAGCTAGATTCCAAATCCCATGTACGAGCGGGTAGCAGACATCTGCCTCCCATGCATACACACTTCTGAGAGTTGAGCTTATGGCCTGTACCTCCACATCCAGCCTGCTGGTACCCTTGGCTTCTAAAAGGCCTAGGCTCGCTGTTTGACGGAAGTGCTGGGAGAGGTAATTGGAATCTCCCGGCACACAAGACGAGTGCCTCCAAGCTCTATTCACGATTTCCCAGTAATTCTTGTGGAAGACAGGTGCTACATACTAAGTTCCATATGTGAGAAGATAGCTGAACGCCTTGTCCAACAGCATCTTACTTCTGAGAGTTGAGCACACCCTCAGTCCCTCACACTTCCACACTGCTTGCAGAGTGAGTTTCACACGTCTTCAACAGAGACGATTGCCAGAGGCTTCTGAGTACAAGTTAACAATGCAGACCTGGAGGGTATCTCCAGGTGCAGTAGAGTGGTAATCTTGGAACCTCCTGACTCAGAGTACTGCTACCTTCTCACTGCCATAGGAATGAAGCTAGTTGACAGCTGGCTTCAAGACATGCTTCCCTGTGAGAGCTGAGGACAGGGCAGAACCCTCCCGCATCCTGCCTGACTGTAGTAGTAGCTGCTAACATCCTTATGTTAGTGGCTGGGAGAGGTTGCGGGAAAAGCATGTGTGAGCACTGGGCCTGAACTCCCGTGTATCTGAGTTGAATACAGCGATTTCCAATGGCCTTCTTCAATCACAGTGTAGCTAGGTTCCAACTCCCATGTCCGAGTGGGTAGCAGACATCTGCCTCCCATGCATACACACTTCTGAGAGTTGAGCTTATGGCCTGTACCTCCACATCCAGCCTGCTGGTAGCCTTGGCTTCTAAAAGGCCTAGGCTCGCTGTTTGACGGAAGTGCTGGGAGAGGTAATTGGAATCACCCGGCACACAAGACTAGTGCCCCCAAGCTCAGTTCAGCGATTTCCTAGTAATTCCTGTGGTAGACTGGTGCTGCATACTAAGTTCCATACGTGAGAGGGTAGCTGAATGCCTTGTCCAAAACCATCTTACTTCTGAGAGTTGAGCTCAGCCTCAGTCCCTCACAGTTCCACACTGCCTGCAGAGTGAGTTTCACACGTCTTCACCAGAGACGATTGCCAGAGGCTTCTGAGTACAAGTTAACAATGCAGACCTGGAGGGTATCTCCAGGTGCAGTAGAGTGGCAGTCTTGGAACCTCCTGACTCAGAGTACTGCTACCTTCTCACTGCCATAGGAATGCAGCTAGTTGACAGCTGGCTTCAATACATGCTTCCTTGTGAGAGCTGAGGACAGGGCAGAACCCTCCCGCATCCTGCCTGACTGTAGGAGTAGCTGCTAACATCCTTATGTTAGTGGCTGGGAGAGGTTGCGGGAAAAGCATGTGTGAGCACTGGGCCTGAACTCCCATGTATCTGAGTTGAATACAGCGATTTCCAATGGCCTTCTTCAATCACAGTGTAGCTAGGTTCCAACTCCCATGTCCGAGTGGATAGCAGACATCTGCCTCCCATGCATACACACTTCTGAGAGTTGAGTTTATGGCCTGTACCTCCACATCCAGCCTGCTGGTACCCTTGGCTTCTAAAAGGCCTAGGCTCGCTGTTTGACGGAAGTGCTGGGAGAGGTAATTGGAATCACCCGGCACACAAGACTAGTGCCTCCAAGCTCAGTTCAGCAATTTCTTAGTAATTCCTGTGGTAGACTGGTGCTACATACTAAGTTCCATACGTGAGAGGGTAGCTGAACGCCTTGTCCAAAACCATCTTACTTCTGAGATTTGAGCTCACCCTCAGTCCCTCACAGTTCCACACTGCCTGCAGAGTGAGTTTCGCAGGTCTTCAGCAGAGACGTTAGCCAGAGGCTTCTGAGACGCAGGGTAACAATGCAGACCTGGAGGGTATCCCCAGGTGCAGTCGACTGGTAATCTTGGAACCTCCTGACTCAGAATACTGCTACCTTCTCACTGACATAGGAATGCAGCTAGTTGACAGCTAGCTGGCTTCAAGACATGCTTCCCTGAGAGAGCTGAGGACAGGGCAGAACCCTCCCGCATGCTGCCTGACTGTAGGAGTAGCTGCTAACATCCTTATGTTAGTGGCTGGGAGAGGTTGCGGGAAAAGCATGTGTGAGCACTGGGCCTGAACTCCCGTGTATCTGAGTTGAATACAGCGATTTCCAATGGCCTTCTTCAATCACAGTGTAGCTAGGTTCCAACTCCCATGTCCGAGGGGGTAGCAGACATCTGCCTCCCATGCATACACACTTCTGAGAGTTGAGCTTATGGCCTGTACCTCCACATCCAGCCTGCTGGTACCCTTGGCTTCTAAAAGGCCTAGGCTCGCTGTTTGACGGTAGTGCTGAGAGAGGTAATTGGAATCTCCCGGCACACAAGACGAGTGCCTCCAAGCTCAATTCACGATTTCCCAGTAATTCTTGTGGTAGACAGGTGCTATATACTAAGTTCCATATGTGAGAAGGTAGCTGAACGCCTTGTCCAAAAGCATCTTACTTCTGAGAGTTGAGCTCACCCTCAGTCCCTCACAGTTCCACACTGTCTGCAGAGTGAGTTTCACACGTCTTCACCAGAGACGATTGCCAGAAGCTTCTGAGTACAAGTTAACAATGCAGACCCGGAGGGTATCTCCAGGTGCAGTAGAGTGGTAATCTTGGAACCTCCTGACTCAGAGTACTGCTACCTTCTCACTGCCATAGGAATGCAGCTAGTTGACAGCTGGCTTCAAGACATGTTTCCCTGTGAGAGCTGAGGACAGGGCAGAACCCTCCCGCATCCTGCCTGACTGTAGGAGTAGCTGCTAACATCCTTATGTTAGTGGCTGGGAGAGGTTGCGCGAAAAGCATGTGTGAGCACTGGGCCTGAACTCCCGTGTATCTGAGTTGAATACAGCGATTTCCAACGGCTTTCCTCAACCAGAGTGTAGCTAGGTTCCAAATCCCATGTACGAGCGGGTAGCAGACATCTGCCTCCCATGCATACACACTTCTGAGAGTTGAGCTTATGGCTTGTACCTCCACATCCAGCCTGCTGGTACCCTTAGCTTCTAAAAGGCCTAGGCTCGCTGTTTGACGGAAGTGCTGGGAGAGGTAATTGGAATCACCCGGCACACAAAACTAGTGCCTTCAAGCTCAGTTCAGCGATTTCCTAGTAATTCCTGTGGTAGACTGGTGCTACATACTAAGTTCCATACGTGAGAGGGTAGCTGAACGCCTGGTCCAAAACCATCTTACTTCTGAGAGTTGAGCTCACCCTCAGTCCCTCACAGTTCCACACTGCCTGCAGAGTGAGTTTCGCAGGTCTTCAGCAGAGACGTTTGCCAGAGGCTTCTGAGACGCATGGTAACAATGCAGACCTGGAGGGTATCCCCAGGTGCAGTCGACTGGTAATCTTGGAACCTCCTGACTCAGAATACTGCTACATTCTCACTGCCATAGGAATGCAGCTAGTTGACAGCTAGCTGGCTTCAAGACATGCTTCCCTGAGAGAGCTGAGGACAGGGCAGAACCCTCCCGCATGCTGCCTGACTGTAGGAGTAGCTGCTAACATCCTAATGTTAGTGGCTGGGAGAGGTTGCGGGAAAAGCATGTGTGAGCACTGGGTCTGAACTCCCGTGTATCTGAGTTGAATACAGCGATTTCCAACGGCTTTCCTCAACCAGAGTGTAGCTAGGTTCCAAATCCCATGTACGAGCGGGTAGCAGACATCTGCCTCCCATGCATACACACTTCTGAGAGTTGAGCTTATGGCCTGTACCTCCACATCCAGCCTGCTGGTACCCTTGGCTTCTAAAAGGCCTAGGCTCCCTGTTTGACGGAAGTGCTGGGAGAGGTAATTGGAATCTCCCGGCACACAAGACGAGTGCCTCCAAGCTCAATTCACGATTTCCCAGTAATTCTTGTGGTAGACAGGTGCTACATCCTAAGTTCCATATGTGAGAAGGTAGCTGAACGCCTTGTCCAAAAGCATCTTACTTCTGAGTGTTGAGCACACCCTCAGTCCCTCACACTTCCACACTGCCTGCAGAGTGAGTTTCACACGTCTTCACCAGAGACGATTGCCAGAGGCTTCTGAGTACAAGTTAACAATGCAGACCTGGAGGGTATCTCCAGGTGCAGTAGAGTGGTAATCTTGGAACCTCCTGACTCAGAGTACTGCTACCTTCTCACTGCCATAGGAATGCAGCTAGTTGACAGCTGGCTTCAAGACATGCTTCCCTGTGAGAGCTGAGGACAGGGCAGAACCCTCCCGCATCCTGCCTGACTGTAGGAGTAGCTGCTAACATCCTTATGTTAGTGGCTGGGAGAGGTTGCGGGAAAAGCATGTGTGAGCACTGGGCCTGAACTCCCGTGTATCTGAGTTGAATACAGCGATTTCCAATGGCCTTCTTCAATCACAGTGTAGCTAGGTTCCAACTCCCATGTCCGAGCGGGTAGCAGACATCTGCCTCCCATGCATACACACTTCTGAGAGTTGAGCTTATGGCCTGTACCTCCACATCCAGCCTGCTGGTACCGTTGGCTTCTAAAAGGCCTAGGCTCGCTGTTTGACGGAAGTGCTGGGAGAGGTAATTGGAATCACCCGGCACACAGGACTAGTGCCTCCAAGCTCAGTTCAGCGATTTCCTAGTAATTCCTGTGGTAGACTGGTGCTACATACTAAGTTCCATACGTGAGAGGATAGCTGAACGCCTTGTCCAAAACCATCTTACTTCTGAGAGTTGAGCTCAGCCTCAGTCCCTCACAGTTCCACACTGCCTGCAGAGTGATTTTCGCAGGTCTTCAGCAGAGACGTTTGCCAGAGGCTTCTGAGACGCAGGGTAACAATGCAGACCTGGAGGGTATCCCCAGGTGCAGTAGACTGGCAATCTTGGAACCTCCTGACTCAGAATACTGCTACCTTCTCACTGCCATAGGAATGCAGCTAGTTGACAGCTGGCTTCAAGACATGCTTCCCTGTGAGAGCTGAGGACAGGGCAGTACCCTCCCGCATGCTGCCAAACTGTAGGAGTAGCTGCTAACATCCTAATGTTATTGGCTGGGAGAGGTTGCGGGAAAAGCATGTGTGAGGACTGGGCCTGAACTCCCGTGTATCTGAGTTGAATACAGCGATTTCCAACGACTTTCCTCAACCAGAGTGTAGCTAGGTTCCAAATCCCATGTACGAGCGGGTAGCAGACATCTGCCTCCCATGCATACACACTTCTGAGAGTTGAGCTTAAGGCCTGTACCTCCACATCCAGCCTGCTGGTACCCTTGGCTTCTAAAAGGCCTAGGCTCGCTGTTTGACGGAAGTGCTGGGAGAGGTAATTGGAATCTCCCGGCACACAAGACGAGTGCCTCCAAGCTCAATTCACGATTTCCCAGTAATTCTTGTGGTAGACAGGTGCTACATACTAAGTTCCATATGTGAGAAGGTAGCTGAACGCCCTGTCCTAAAGCATCTTACTTCTGAGAGTTGAGCACACCCTCAGTCCCTCACACTTCCACACTGCCTGCAGAGTGAGTTTCACACGTCTTCACCAGAGACGATTGCCAGAGGCTTCTGAGTACAAGTTAACAATGCAGACCTGGAGGGTATCTCCAGGTGCAGTAGAGTGGTAATCTTGGAACCTCCTCACTCAGAGTACTGCTACCTTGTCACTGCCATAGGAATGCAGCTAGTTGACAGCTGGCTTCAAGACATGCTTCCCTGTGAGAGCTGAGGACAGGGCAGAACCCTCCCGCATCCTGCCTGACTGTAGGAGTAGCTGCTAACATCCTTATGTTAGTGGCTGGGAGAGGTTGCGGGAAAAGCATGTGTGAGCACTGGGCCTGAACTCCCGTGTATCTGAGTTGAATACAGCGATTTCCAATGGCGTTCTTCAATCACAGTGTAGCTAGGTTCCAACTCCCATGTCCGAGTGGGTAGCAGACATCTGCCTCCCATGCATACACACTTCTGAGAGTTGAGCTTATGGCCTGTACCTCCACATCCAGCCTGCTGGTACCCTTGGCTTCTAAAAGGCCTAGGCTCGCTGTTTGACGGAAGTACTGGGAGAGGTAATTGGAATCACCCGGCACACAAGACTAGTGCCTCCAAGCTCAGTTCAGCGATTTCCTAGTAATTCCTGTGGTAGACTGGTGCTACATACTAAGTTCCATACGTGAGAGTGTAGCTGATCGCCTTGTCCAAAACCATCTTACTTCTGAGAGTTGAGCTCAGCCTCAGTCCCTCACAGTTCCACACTGCCTGCAGAGTGAGTTTCACACGTCTTCACCAGTGACGATTGCCAGAGGCTTCTGAGTACAAGTTTACAATGCAGACCTGGAGGGTATCTCCAGGTGCAGTAGAGTGGTAGTCTTGGAACCTCCTGACTCAGAGTACTGCTACCTTCTCACTGCCATAGGAATGCAGCTAGTTGACAGCTGGCTTCAAGACATGCTTCCCTGTGAAAGCTGAGGACAGGGCAGATCCCTCCCGTATCCTGCCTGACTGTAGGAGTAGCTGCTAACATCCTTATATTAGTGGCTGGGAGAGGTTGCGGGAAAAGCATGTGTGAGCACTGGGCCTGAACTCCCGTGTATCTGAGTTGAATACAGCGATTTCCAATGGCCTTCTACAATCACAGTGTAGCTAGGTTCCAACTCCCATGTCCGAGTGGATAGCAGACATCTGCCTCCCATGCATACACACTTCTGAGAGTTGAGTTTATCCTGTACCTCCACATCCAGCCTGCTGGTACCCTTGGCTTCTAAAAGGCCTAGCCTCGCTGTTTGACGGAAGTACTGGGAGAGGTAATTGGAATCACCCGGCACACAAGACTAGTGCCTCCAAGCTCAGTTCAGCGATTTCCTAGTAATTCCTGTGGTAGACTGGTGCTACATACTAAGTTCCATACGTGAGAGTGTAGCTGATCGCCTTGTCCAAAACCATCTTACTTCTGAGACTTGAGCTCAGCCTCAGTCCCTCACAGTTCCACACTGCCTGCAGAGTGAGTTTCACACGTCTTCACCAGAGACGATTGCCAGAGGCTTCTGAGTACAAGTTTACAATGCAGACCTGGAGGGTATCTCCAGGTGCAGTAGAGTGGTAGTCTTGGAACCTCCTGACTCAGAGTACTGCTACTTTCTCACTGCCATAGGAATGCAGCTAGTTGACAGCTGGCTTCAAGATATGCTTCCCTGTGAAAGCTGAGGACAGGGCAGATCCCTCCCGTATCCTGCCTGACTGTAGGAGTAGCTGCTAACATCCTTATATTAGTGGCTGGGAGAGGTTGCGGGAAAAGCATGTGTGAGCACTGGGCCTGAACTCCCGTGTATCTGAGTTGAATACAGCGATTTCCAATGGCCTTCTTCAATCACAGTGTAGCTAGGTTCCAACTCCCATGTCCGAGTGGATAGCAGACATCTGCCTCCCATGCATACACACTTCTGAGAGTTTAGTTTATGTCCTGTACCTCCACATCCAGCCTGCTGGTACCCTTGGCTTCTAAAAGGCCTAGCCTCGCTGTTTGACGGAAGTACTGGGAGAGGTAATTGGAATCACCCGGCACACAAGACTACTGCCTCCAAGCTCAGTTCAGCGATTTCTTAGTAATTCCTGTGGTAGAATGGTGCTACATACTAAGTTCCATACGTGAGAGGGTAGCTGAACGCCTTGTCCAAAACCATCTTACTTCTGAGATTTGAGCTCACCCTCAGTCCCTCACAGTTCCACACTGCCTGCAGAGTGAGTTTCGCAGGTCTTCAGCAGAGACGTTTGCCAGAGGCTTCTGAGACGCAGGGTAACAATGCAGACCTGGAGGGTACCCCAGGTGCAGTCGACTGGAAATCTTGGAACCTCCTGACTCAGAATACTGCTACCTTCTCACTGACATAGGAATGCAGCTAGTTGACAGCTAGCTGGCTTCAAGACATGCTTCCCTGAGAGAGCTGAGGACAGGGCAGAACCCTCCCGCATGCTGCCTGACTGTAGGAGTAGCTGCTAACATCCTAATGTTAGTGGCTGGGAGAGGTTGCGGGAAAAGCATGTGTGAGCACTGGGTCTGAACTCCCGTGTATCTGAGTTGAATACAGCGATTTCCAACGGCTTTCCTCAACCAGAGTGTAGCTAGGTTCCAAATCCCATGTACGAGCGGGTAGCAGACATCTGCCTCCCATGCATACACACTTCTGAGAGTTGAGCTTATGGCATGTACCTCCACATCCAGCCTGCTGGTACACTTGGCTTCTAAAAGGCCTAGGCTCGATGTTTGACGGAAGTGCTGGGAGAGGTAATTGGAATCTCCCGGCACACAAGACGTGTGCCTCCAAGCTCAATTCACAATTTCCCAGTAATTCTTGTGGTAGACAGGTGCTACATACTAAGTTCCATATGTGAGATGGTAGCTGAACGCCTTGTCCAAAAGCATCTTACTTCTGAGAGTTGAGCCCACCCTCAGTCCCTCACAGTTCCACACTGCCTGCAGAGTGAGTTTCACACGTCTTCACCAGAGACGATTGCCAGAGGCTTCTGAGTACAAGTTAACAATGCAGACCTGGAGGGTATCTCCAAGAGCAGTAGAGTGGTAATCTTGGAACCTCCTGACTCAGAGTACTGCTACCTTCTCACTGCCATAGGAATGCAGCTAGTTGACAGCTGGCTTCAAGACATGCTTACCTGTGAGAGCTGAGGACAGGGCAGAACCCTCCCGCATGCTGCCTGACTGTAGGAGTAGCTGCTAACATCCTTATGTTAGTGGCTGGGAGAGGTTGCGGGAAAAGCATGTGTGAGCACTGGGCCTGAACTCCCGTGAATCTGAGTTGAATACAGCGATTTCCAATGGCCTTCTCAATCACAGTATAGCTAGGTTCCAACTCCCATGTCCGAGTGGGTAGCAGACATCTGCCTCCCATGCATACACACTTCTGAGAGTTGAGCTTATGGCCTGTACCTCCACATCCAGCCTGCTGGTACCCTTGGCTTCTAAAAGGCCTAGGCTCGCTGTTTGACGGAAGTCCTGGGAGAGGTAATTGGAATCTCCCGGCACACAAGACGAGTGCCTCCAAGCTCAATTCACGATTTCCCAGTAATTCTTGTGGTAGACAGGTGCTACATACTAAGTTCCATATGTGAGAAGGTAGCTGAACGCCTTGTCCAAAAGCATCTTACTTCTTAGAGTTGAGCACACCCTCAGTCCCTCACACTTCCACACTGCCTGC
This sequence comes from Canis lupus baileyi, assembly GCF_048164855.1. Taxonomy (NCBI): domain Eukaryota; kingdom Metazoa; phylum Chordata; class Mammalia; order Carnivora; family Canidae; genus Canis; species Canis lupus. The sequence continues at coordinate 76,776,428 of NC_132844.1, read as the reverse complement.
AGAGTGAGTTTCACACGTCTTCACCAGAGACGATTGCCAGAGGCTTCTGAGTACAAGTTAACAATGCAGACCTGGAGGGTATCTCCAGGTGCAGTAGAGTGGTAATCTTGGAACCTCCTGACTCAGAGTACTGCTACCTTCTCACTGCCATAGGAATGCAGCTAGTTGACAGCTGGCTTCAAGACATGCTTCCCTGTGAGAGCTGAGGACAGGGCAGAACCCTCCCGCATCCTGCCTGACTGTAGGAGTAGCTGCTAACATCCTTATATTAGTGGCTGGGAGAGGTTGCGGGAAAAGCATGTGTGAGCACTGAGCCTGAACTCCCGTTTATCTGATATGAATACAGCAATTTCCAAAGGCCTTCTTCAATCACAATGTAGCTAGATTCCAACTCCCATGTCCGAGTGGGTAGCAGACATCTGCCTCCCATGCATATACACTTCTGAGAGTTGAGCTTATGGTCTGTACCTCCACATTCAGCCTGCTGGTACCCATGGCTTCTAAAAGGCCTAGCCTCGCTGTTTGACGGAAGTGCTGGGAGAGGTAATTGGAATCACCGGGCACACAAGACTAGTGCCTCCAAGCTCAGTTCAGCGATTTCCTAGTAATTCCTGTGGTAGACTGGTGCTACATACTAAGTTCCATACGTGAGAGGGTAGCTGAACGCCTTGTCCAAAACCATCTTACTTCTGAGATTTGAGCTCACCCTAAGTCCCTCATAGTTCCACACTGCCTGCAGAGTGAGTTTCGCAGGTCTTCAGCAGAGACGTTAGCCAGAGGCTTCTGAGACGCAAGGTAACAATGCAGACCTGGAGGGTATCCCCAGGTGCAGTCGACTGGTAATCTTGGAACCTCCTGACTCAGAATACTGCTACCTTCTCACTGACATAGGAATGCAGCTAGTTGACAGCTAGCTGGCTTCAAGACATGCTTCCCTGAGAAAGCTGAGGACAGGGCAGAACCCTCCCGCATGCTGCCTGACTGTAGGAGTAGCTGCTAACATCCTAATGTTAGTGGCTGGGAGAGGTTGCGGGAAAAGCATGTGTGAGCACTGGGCCTGAACTCCCGTGTATCTGAGTTGAATACAGCGATTTCCAACGGCTTTCCTCAACCAGAGTGTAGCTAGGTTCCAAATCCCATGTACGAGCGGGTAGCAGACATCTGCCTCCCATGCATACACACTTCTGAGAGTTGAGCTTATGGCCTGTACCTCCACATCCAGCCTGCTGGTACCCTTGGCTTCTAAAAGGCCTAGGCTCCCTGTTTGACGGAAGTGCTGGGAGAGGTAATTGGAATCTCCCGGCACACAAGACGAGTGCCTCCAAGCTCAATTCACGATTTCCCAGTAATTCTTGTGGTAGACAGGTGCTACATACTAAGTTCCATATGTGAGAAGGTAGCTGAACGCCTTGTCCAAAAGCATCTTACTTCTGAGTGTTGAGCACACCCTCAGTCCCTCACACTTCCACACTGCCTGCAGAGTGAGTTTCACACGTCTTCACCAGAGACGATTGCCAGAGGCTTCTGAGTACAAGTTAACAATGCAGACCTGGAGGGTATCTCCAGGTGCAGTAGAGTGGTAATCTTGGAACCTCCTGACTCAGAGTACTGCTACCTTCTCACTGCCATAGGAATGCAGCTAGTTGACAGCTGGCTTCAAGACATGCTTCCCTGTGAGAGCTGAGGACAGGGCAGAACCCTCCCGCATCCTGCCTGACTGTAGGTGTAGCTGCTAACATCCTTATGTTAGTGGCTGGGAGAGGTTGCGGGAAAAGCATGTGTGAGCACTGGGCCTGAACTCCCGTTTATCTGAGTTGAATACAGCGATTTCCAATGGCCTTCTTCAATCACAGTGTAGCTAGGTTCCAACTCCCATGTCCGAGCGGGTAGCAGACATCCGCTTCCCATGCATACACACTTCTGAGAGTTGAGCTTATGGCCTGTACCTCCACATCCAGCCTGCTGGTACCGTTGGCTTCTAAAAGGCCTAGGCTCGCTGTTTGACGGAAGTGCTGGGAGAGGTAATTGGAATCACCCGGCACACAGGACTAGTGCCTCCAAGCTCAGTTCAGCGATTTCCTAGTAATTCCTGTGGTAGACTGGTGCTACATACTAAGTTCCATACGTGAGAGGATAGCTGAACGCCTTGTCCAAAACCATCTTACTTCTGAGAGTTGAGCTCAGCCTCAGTCCCTCACAGTTCCACACTGCCTGCAGAGTGATTTTCGCAGGTCTTCAGCAGAGACGTTTGCCAGAGGCTTCTGAGACGCAGGGTAACAATGCAGACCTGGAGGGTATCCCCAGGTGCAGTAGACTGGCAATCTTGGAACCTCCTGACTCAGAATACTGCTACCTTCTCACTGCCATAGGAATGCAGCTAGTTGACAGCTGGCTTCAAGACATGCTTCCCTGTGAGAGCTGAGGACAGGGCAGTACCCTCCCGCATGCTGCCAAACTGTAGGAGTAGCTGCTAACATCCTAATGTTAGTGGCTGGGGGAGGTTGCGGGAAAAGCATGTGTGAGCACTGGGCCTGAACTCCCGTGTATCTGAGTTGAATACAGCGATTTCCAACGACTTTCCTCAACCAGAGTGTAGCTAGGGTCCAAATCCCATGTACGAGCGGGTAGCAGACATCTGCCTCCCATGCATACACACTTCTGAGAGTTGAGCTTATGGCCTGTAACTCCACATCCACCCTGCTGGTACCCTTGGCTTCTAAAAGGCCTAGGCTCGCTGTTTGACGGAAGTGCTGGGAGAGGTAATTGGAATCTCCCGGCACACAAGACGAGTGCCTCCAAGCTCTATTCACGATTTCCCAGTAATTCTTGTGGTAGACAGGTGCTACATACTAAGTTCCATATGTGAGAAGGTAGCTGAACGCCTTGTCCAACAGCATCTTACTTCTGAGAGTTGAGCACACCCTCAGTCCCTCACACTTCCACACTGCTTGCAGAGTGAGTTTCACACGTCTTCACCAGAGACGATTGCCAGAGGCTTCTGAGTACAAGTTAACAATGCAGACATGGAGGGTATCTCCAGGTGCAGTAGAGTGGTAATCTTGGAACCTCCTGACTCAGAGTACTGCTACCTTCTCACTGCCATAGGAATGCAGCTAGTTGACAGCTGGCTTCAAGACATGCTTCCCTGTGAGAGCTGAGGACAGGGCAGAACCCTCCCGCATGCTGCCTGACTGTAGGAGTAGCTGCTAACATCCTTATGTTAGTGGCTGGGAGAGGTTGCGGGAAAAGCATGTGTGAGCACTGGGCCTGAACTCCCGTGTATCTGAGTTGAATACAGCGATTTCCAATGGCCTTCTTCAATCACAGTGTAGCTAGGTTCCAACTCCCATGTCCGAGTGGGTAGCAGACATCTGCCTCCCATGCATACACACTTCTGAGAGTTGAGCTTATGGCCTGTACCTCCACATCCAGCCTGCTGGTACCCTTGGCTTCTAAAAGGCCTAGGCTCGCTGTTTGACGGAAGTACTGGGAGAGGTAATTGGAATCACCCGGCACACAAGACTAGTGCCTCCAAGCTCAGTTCAGCGATTTCCTAGTAATTCCTGTGGTAGACTGGTGCTACATACTAAGTTCCATACGTGAGAGTGTAGCTGAACGCCTTGTCCGAAACCATCTTACTTCTGAGAGTTGAGCTCAGCCTCAGTCCCTCACAGTTCCACACTGCCTGCAGAGTGAGTTTCACACGTCTTCACCAGAGACGATTGCCAGAGGCTTCTGAGTACAAGTTTACAATGCAGACCTGGAGGGTATCTCCAGGTGCAGTAGAGTGGTAGTCTTGGAACCTCCTGACTCAGAGTACTGCTACCTTCTCACTGCCATAGGAATGCAGCTAGTTGACAGCTGGCTTCAAGACATGCTTCCCTGTGAAAGCTGAGGACAGGGCAGATCCCTCCCATATCCTGCCTGACTGTAGGAGTAGCTGCTAACATCCTTATACTAGTGGCTGGGAGAGGTTGCGGGAAAAGCATGTGTGAGCACTGGGCCTGAACTCCCGTGTATCTGAGTTGAATACAGCGATTTCCAATGGCCTTCTTCAATCACAGTGTAGCTAGGTTCCAACTCCCATGTCCGAGTGGATAGCAGACATCTGCCTCCCATGCATACACACTTCTGAGAGTTGAGTTTATGTCCTGTACCTCCACATCCAGCCTGCTGGTACCCTTGGCTTCTAAAAGGCCTAGGCTCGCTGTTTGACGGAAGTGCTGGGAGAGGTAATTGGAATCTCCCGGCACACAACACTAGTGCCTCCAAGCTCAGTTCAGCGATTTCTTAGTAATTCCTGTGGTAGACTGGTGCTACATACTAAGTTCCATACGTGAGAGGGTAGCTGAACGCCTTGTCCAAAACCATCTTACTTCTGAGATTTGAGCTCACCCTTAGTCCCTCACAGTTCCACACTGCCTGCAGAGTGAGTTTCGCAGGTCTTCAGCAGAGACGTTTGCCAGACTCTTCTGAGACGCAGGGTAACAATGCAGACCTGGAGGGTATCCCCAGGTGCAGTCGACTGGAAATCTTGGAACCTCCTGACTCAGAATACTGCTACCTTCTCACTGACATAGGAATGCAGCTAGTTGACAGCTAGCTGGCTTCAAGACATGCTTCCCTGAGAGAGCTGAGGACAGGGCAGAACCCTCCCGCATGCTGCCTGACTGTAGGAGTAGCTGCTAACATCCTAATGTTAGTGGCTGGGAGAGGTTGCGGGAAAAGCATGTGTGAGCACTGGGCCTGGACTCCCGTGTATCTGAGTTGAATACAGCGATTTCCAACGGCTTTCCTCAACCAGAGTGTAGCTAGGGTCCAAATCCCATGTACGAGCGGGTAGCAGACATCTGCCTCCCATGCATACACACTTCTGAGAGTTGAGCTTATGGCCTGTACCTCCACATCCAGCCTGCTGGTACCCTTGGCTTCTAAAAGGCCTAGGCTCCCTGTTTGACGGAAGTGCTGGGAGAGGTAATTGGAATCTCCCGGCACACAAGACGAGTGCCTCCAAGCTCAATTCACGATTTCCCAGTAATTCTTGTGGTAGACAGGTGCTACATACTAAGTTCCATATGTGAGAAGGTAGCTGAACGCCTTGTCCAAAAGCATCTTACTTCTGAGTGTTGAGCACACCCTCAGTCCCTCACACTTCCACACTGCCTGCAGAGTGAGTTTCACACGTCTTCACCAGAGACGATTGCCAGAGGCTTCTGAGTACAAGTTAACAATGCAGACCTGGAGGGTATCTCCAGGTGCAGTAGAGTGGTAATCTTGGAACCTCCTGACTCAGAGTACTGCTACCTTCTCACTGCCATAGGAATGCAGCTAGTTGACAGCTGGCTTCAAGACATGCTTCCCTGTGAGAGCTGAGGACAGGGCAGAACCCTCCCGCATCCTGCCTGACTGTAGGAGTAGCTGCTAACATCCTTATGTTAGTGGCTGGGAGAGGTTGCGGGAAAAGCATGTGTGAGCACTGGGCCTGAACTCCCGTGTATCTGAGTTGAATACAGCGATTTCCAATGGCCTTCTTCAATCACAGTGTAGCTAGGTTCCAACTCCCATGTCCGAGCGGGTAGCAGACATCTGCCTCCCATGCATACACACTTCTGAGAGTTGAGCTTATGGCCTGTACCTCCACATCCAGCCTGCTGGTACCCTTAGCTTCTAAAAGGCCTAGGCTCGCTGTTTGACGGAAGTGCTGGGAGAGGTAATTGGAATCACCCGGCACACAGGACTAGTGCCTCCAAGCTCAGTTCAGCGATTTCCTAGTAATTCCTGTGGTAGACTGGTGCTACATACTAAGTTCCATACGTGAGAGGGTAGCTGAACGCCTTGTCCAAAACCATCTTACTTCTGAGAGTTGAGCTCAGCCTCAGTCCCTCACAGTTCCACACTGCCTGCAGAGTGAGTTTCGCAGGTCTTCAGCAGAGACGTTTGCCAGAGGCTTCTGAGACGGAGGGTAACAATGCAGACCTGGAGGGTATCCCCAGGTGCAGTCGACTGGTAATCTTGGAACCTCCTGACTCAGAGTACTGCTACCTTCTCACTGCCATAGGAATGCAGCTAGTTGACAGCTGGCTTCAAGACATGCTTCCCTGTGAGAGCTGAGGACAGGGCAGAACCCTCCCTCATCCTGCCTGACTGTAGGAGTAGCTGCTGACATCCTAATGTTAGTGGCTGGGAGAGGTTGCGGGAAAAGCATGTGTGAGCACTCGGCCTGAACTCCCATGTATCTGAGTTGAATACAGCGATTTCCAACGACTTTCCTCAACCAGAGTGTAGCTAGGTTCCAAATCCCATGTACGAGCGGGTAGCAGACATCTGCCTCCCATGCATACACACTTCTGAGAGTTGAGCTTATGGCTTGTACCTCCACATCCAGCCTGCTGGTACCCTTGGCTTCTAAAAGGCCTAGGCTCGCTGTTTGACGGAAGTGCTGGGAGAGGTAATTGGAATCTCCCGGCACACAAGACGAGTGCCTCCAAGCTCAATTCACGATTGCACAGTAATTCTTGTGGTAGACAGGTGCTACATACTAAGTTCCATATGTGAGAAGGTAGCTGAACGCCTTGTCCAAAAGCATCTTACTGCTGAGAGTTGAGCCCACCCTCAGTCCCTCACAGTTCCACACTGCCTACAGAGTGAGTTTCACACGTCTTCACCAGAGACGATTGCCAGAGGCTTCTGAGTACAAGTTAACAATGCAGACCTGGAGGGTATCTCCAGGTGCAGTAGAGTGGTAATCTTGGAACCTCCTGACTCAGAGTACTGCTACCTTCTCACTGCCATAGGAATGCAGCTAGTTGACAGCTGGCTTCAAGACATGCTTCCCTGTGAGAGCTGAGGACAGGGCAGAACCCTCCCGCATCCTGCCTGAGTGTACGAGTAGCTGCTAACATCCTTATGTTAGTGGCTGGGAGAGGTTGCGGGAAAAGCATGTGTGAGCACTGGGCCTGAACTCCCGTGTATCTGAGTTGAATACAGCGATTTCCAATGGCCATCTTCAATCACAGTGTAGCTAGGTTCCAACTCCCATGTCCGAGTGGGTAGCAGACATCTGCCTCCCATGCATACACACTTCTGAGAGTTGAGCTTATGGCCTGTACCTCCACATCCAGCCTGCTGGTACCCTTGGCTTCTAAAAGGCCTAGGCTCGCTGTTTGACGGAAGTGCTGGGAGAGGTAATTGGAATCTCCCGGCACACAAGATGAGTGCCTCCAAGCTCAACTCACGATTTCCCAGTAATTCTTGTGGTAGACAGGTGTTACATACTAAGTTCCATATGTGAGATGGTAGCTGAACGCCTTGTCCAAAAGCATCTTACTTCTGAGAGTTGAGCCCACCCTCAGTCCCTCACACTTCCACACTGCCTGCAGAGTGAGTTCACACGTCTTCACCAGAGACGATTGCCAGAGGCTTCTGAGTACAAGTTAACAATGCAGACCTGAAGGGTATCTCCAGGTGCAGTAGACTGGTAATATTGGAACCTCCTGACTCAGAATACTGCTACCTTCTCACTGCCATAGGAATGCAGCTAGTTGACAGCTGGCTTCAAGACATGCTTCCCTGTGAGAGCTGAGGACAGGGCAGAACCCTCCCGAATCCTGCCTGACTGTAGGAGTAGCTGGTAACATCCTAATGTTAGTGGCTGGGAGAGGTTGGGGAAAAGCATGTGTGAGCACTGGGCCTGAACTCCCGTGTATCTGAGTTGAATACAGCGATTTCCAACGACTTTCCTCAACCACAGTGTAGCTAGGTTCCAAATCCCATGTACGAGCGGGTAGCAGACATCTGCCTCCCATGCATACACACTTGTGAGTGTTGAGCTTATGGCCTGTACCTCCACATCCAGCCTGCTGGTACCCTTGGCTTCTAAAAGGCCTAGGCTCGCTGTTTGACGGAAGTGCTGGGAGAGGTAATTGGAATCTCCCGGCACACAAGACGAGTGGATCCAAGCTCAATTCACGATTTCCCAGTAATTCTTGTGGTAGACAGGTGCTACATACTAAGTTCCATATGTGAGAAGGTAGCTGAACGCCTTGTCCAAAAGCATCTTACTTCTGAGAGTTGAGCACACCCTCAGTCCCTCACACTTCCAGACTGCCTGCAGAGTGAGTTTCACACGTCTTCACCAGAGACGATTGCCAGCGGCTTCTGAGTACAAGTTAACAATGCAGACCTGGAGGGTATCTCCAGGTGCAGTAGAGTGGTAATCTTGGAACCTCCTGACTCAGAGTACTGCTACCTTCTCACTGCCATAGGAATGCAGCTAGTTGACAGCTGGCTTCAAGACATGATTCCCTGTGAGAGCTCAGGACAGTGCAGAATTCTCCCGCATCCTGCCTGACTGTAGGAGTAGCTGCAAACATCCTTATGTTAGTGGCTGGGAGAGGTTGCGGGAAAAGCATGTGTGAGCACTGGGCCTGAACTCCCGTGTATCTGAGTTGAATACAGCGATTTCCAATGGCCTTCTTCAATCACAGTGTAGCTAGGTTCCAACTCCCATGTCCGAGTGGGTAGCAGACATCTGCCTCCCATGCATATACACTTCTGAGAGTTGAGCTTATGGCCTGTACCTCCACATCCAGCCTGCTGGTACCCTTGGCTTCTAAAAGGCCTGGGCTCGCTGTTTGACGGAAGTGCTGGGAGAGGTAATTGGAATCACCCGGCACACAAGACTAGTGCCTCCAAGCTCAGTTCAGCGATTTCCTAGTAATTCCTGTGGTAGACTGGTGCTACATACTAAGTTCCATACGTGAGAGGGTAGCTGAACGCCTTGTCCAAAACCATCTTACTTCTGAGAGTTGAGCTCAGCCTCAGTCCCTCACAGTTCCACACTGCCTGCAGAGTGAGTTTCACACGTCTTCACCAGAGACGATTGCCAGAGGCTTCTGAGTACAAGTTAACAATGCAGACCTGGAGGGTATCTCCAGGTGCAGTAGAGTGGTAGTCTTGGAACCTCCTGACTCAGAGTACTGCTACCTTCTCACTGCCATAGGAATGCAGCTAGTTGACAGCTGGCTTCAATACATGCTTCCTTGTGAGAGCTGAGGACAGGGCAGAACCCTCCCGCATCCTGCCTGACTGTAGGAGTAGCTGCTAACATCCTTATGTTAGTGTCTGGGAGAGGTTGCGGGAAAAGCATGTGTGAGCACTGGGCCTGAACTCCCATGTATCTGAGTTCAATACAGCGATTTCCAATGGCCTTCTTCAATCACAGTGTAGCTAGGTTCCAACTCCCATGTCCGAGTGGATAGCAGACATCTGCCTCCCATGCATACACACTTCTGAGAGTTGAGTTTATGGCCTGTACCTCCACATCCAGCCTGCTGGTACCCTTGGCTTCTAAAAGGCCTAGGCTCCCTGTTTGACGGAAGTGCTGGGAGAGGTAATTGGAATCACCCGGCACACAAGACTAGTGCCTCCAAGCTCAGTTCAGCAATTTCTTAGTAATTCCTGTGGTAGACTGGTGCTACATACTAAGTTCCATACGTGAGAGGGTAGCTGAACGCCTTGTCCAAAACCATCTTACTTCTGAGATTTGAGCTCACCCTCAGTCCCTCACAGTTCCACACTGCCTGCAGAGTGAGTTTCGCAGGTCTTCAGCAGAGACGTTAGCCAGAGGCTTCTGAGACGCAGGGTAACAATGCAGACCTGGAGGGTATCCCCAGGTGCAGTCGACTGGTAATCTTGGAACCTCCTGACTCAGAATACTGCTACCTTCTCACTGACATAGGAATGCAGCTAGTTGACAGCTAGCTGGCTTCAAGACATGCTTCCCTGAGAGAGCTGAGGACAGGGCAGAACCCTCCCGCATGCTGCCTGACTGTAGGAGTAGCTGCTAACATCCTAATGTTAGTGGCTGGGAGAGGTTGCGGGAAAAGCATGTGTGAGCACTGGGCCTGAACTCCCGTGTATCTGAGTTGAATACAGCGATTTCCAATGGCCTTCTTCAATCACAGTGTAGCTAGGTTCCAACTCCCATGTCCGAGTGGGTAGCAGACATCTGCCTCCCATGCATACACACTTCTGAGAGTTGAGCTTATGGCCTGTACCTCCACATCCAGCCTGCTGGTAGCCTTGGCTTCTAAAAGGCCTAGGCTAACTGTTTGACGGAAGTGCTGGGAGAGGTAATTGGAATCACCCGGCACACAAGACTAGTGCCTCCAAGCTCAGTTCAGCGATTTCCTAGTAATTCCTGTGGTAGACTGGTGCTACATACTAAGTTCCATACGTGAGAGGGTAGCTGAACGCCTTGTCCAAAACCATCTTACTTCTGAGAGTTGAGCCCACCCTCAGTCCCTCACAGTTCCACACTGCCTGCAGAGTGAGTTTCACACGTCTTCACCAGAGACGATTGCCAGAGGCTTCTGAGTACAAGTTAACAATGCAGACCTGGAGGGTATCTCCAGGTGCAGTAGAGTGGTAGTCTTGGAACCTCCTGACTCAGAGTACTGCTACCTTCTCACTGCCATAGGAATGCAGCTAGTTGACAGCTGGCTTCAATACATGCTTCCTTGTGAGAGCTGAGGACAGGGCAGAACCCTCCCGCATCCTGCCTGACTGTAGGAGTAGCTGCTAACATCCTTATGTTAGTGGCTGGGAGAGGTTGCGGGAAAAGCATGTGTGAGCACTGGGCCTGAACTCCCGTGTATCTGAGTTGAATACAGCGATTTCCAATGGCCTTCTTCAATCACAGTGTAGCTAGGTTCCAACTCCCATGTCCGAGTGGATAGCAGACATCTGCCTCCCATGCATACACACTTCGGAGAGTTGAGTTTATGGCCTGTACCTCCACATCCAGCCTGCTTGTACCCTTGGCTTCTAAAAGGCCTAGGCTCGCTGTTTGACGGAAGTGCTGGGAGAGGTAATTGGAATCACACGGCACACAAGACTAGTGCCTCCAAGCTCAGTTCAGCAATTTCTTAGTAATTCCTGTGGTAGAATGGTGCTACATACTAAGTTCCATACGTGAGAGGGTAGCTGAACGCCTTGTCCAAAACCATCTTACTTCTGAGATTTGAGCTCACCCTCAGTCCCTCACAGTTCCACACTGCCTGCAGAGTGAGTTTCGCAGGTCTTCAGCAGAGACGTTAGCCAGAGGCTTCTGAGACGCAGGGTAACAATGCAGACCTGGAGGGCATCCCCAGGTGCAGTCGACTAGTAATCTTGGAACCTCCTGACTCAGAATACTGCTACCTTCTCACTGACATAGGAATGCAGCTAGTTGACAGCTAGCTGGCTTCAAGACATGCTTCCCTGAGAGAGCTGAGGACAGGGCAGAACCCTCCCGCATGCTGTCTGATTGTAGGAGTAGCTGCTAACATCCTATTGTTAGTGGCTGGGAGAGGTTGCGGGAAAAGCATGTGTGAGCACTGGGCCTGAACTCCCGTGTATCTGAGTTGAATACAGCGATTTCCAACGACTTTCCTCAACCAGAGTGTAGCTAGGTTCCAAATCCCATGTACGAGCGGGTAGCAGACATCTGCCTCCCATGCATACACACTTGTGAGTGTTGAGCTTATGGCCTGTACCTCCACATCCAGCCTGCTGGTACCCTTGGCTTCTAAAAGGCCTAGGCTCGCTGTTTGACGGAAGTGCTGGGAGAGGTAATTGGAATCTCCCGGCACACAAGACGAGTGCCTCCAAGCTCAATTCACGATTTCCCAGTAATTCTTGTGGTAGACAGGTGCTACATACTAAGTTCCATTTGTGAGAAGGTAGCTGAACGCCTTGTCCAAAAGCATCTTACTTCTGAGAGTTGAGCCCACCCTCAGTCCCTCACACTTCCACACTGCCTGCAGAGTGAGTTCACACGTCTTCACCAGAGACGATTGCCAGAGGCTTCTGAGTACAAGTTAACAATGCAGACCTGGAGGGTATCTCCAGGTGCAGTAGAGTGGTAATCTTGGAACCTCCTGACTCAGAGTACTGCTACCTTCTCACTGCCATAGGAATGCAGCTAGTTGACAGCTGGCTTCAAGACATGATTCCCTGTGAGAGCTCAGGACAGGGCAGAATTCTCCCGCATCCTGCCTGACTGTAGGAGTAGCTGCTAACATCCTTATGTTAGTGGCTGGGAGAGGTTGCGGGAAAAGCATGTGTGAGCACTGGGCCTGAACTCCCGTGTATCTGAGTTGAATACAGCGATTTCCAATGGCCTTCTTCAATCACAGTGTAGCTAGGTTCCAACTCCCATGTCCGAGTGGGTAGCAGACATCTGCCTCCCATGCATATACACTTCTGAGTGTTGAGCTTATGGCCTGTACCTCCACATCCAGCCTGCTGGTACCCTTGGCTTCTAAAAGGCCTAGGCTCGCTGTTTGACGGAAGTGCTGGGAGAGGTAATTGGAATCACCCGGCACACAAGACTAGTGCCTCCAAGCTCAGTTCAGCGATTTCCTAGTAATTCCTGTGGTAGACTGGTGCTACATACTAAGTTCCATACGTGAGAGGGTAGCTGAACGCCTTGTCCAAAAGCATCTTACTTCTGAGAGTTGAGCTCACCCTCAGTCCCTCACAGTTCCACACTGCCTGCAGAGTGAGTTTCGCAGGTCTTTAGCAGAGACGTTTGCCAGAGGCTTCTGAGACGCAGGGTAACAATGCAGACTTGGAGGGTATCCCCAGGTGCAGTCGACTGGTAATCTTGGAACCTCCTGACTCAGAATACTGCTACCTTCTCACTGCCATAGGAATGCAGCTAGTTGACAGCTAGCTGGCTCCAAGAAATGCTTCCCTGAGAGAGTTGAGGACAGGGCAGAACCCTCCCGCATGCTGCCTGACTGTAGGAGTAGCTGGTAACATCCTAATGTTAGTGGCTGGGAGAGGTTGCGGGAAAAGCATATGTGAGCACTGGGCCTGAACTCCCGTGTATCTGAGTTGAATACAGCGATTTCCAACGGCTTTCCTCAACCAGAGTGTAGCTAGGTTCCAAATCCCATGTACGAGCGGGTAGCAGACATCTGCCTCCCATGCATACACACTTCTGAGAGTTGAGCTTATGGCCTGTACCTCCACATCCAGCCTGCTGGTACCCTTGGCTTCTAAAAGGCCTAGGCTCGCTGTTTGACGGAAGTGCTGGGAGAGGTAATTGGAATCTCCCGGCACACAAGACGAGTGCCTCCAAGCTCAATTCACGATTTCCCAGTAATTCTTGTGGTAGACAGGTGCTACATACTAAGTTCCATATGTGAGATGGTAGCTGAACGCCTTGTCCAAAAGCATCTTACTTCTGAGAGTTGAGCTCAGCCTCAGTCCCTCACAGTTCCACACTGCCTGCAGAGTGAGTTTCGCAGGTCTTCAGCAGAGACGTTTGCCAGAGGCTTCTGAGACGCAGGGTAAGAATGCAGACCTGGAGGGTATCCCCAGGTGCAGTAGACTGGTAATCTTGGAACATCCTGACTCAGAATACTGCTACCTTCTCACTGCCATAGGAATGCAGCTAGTTGACAGCTAGCTGGCTTCAAGACATGCTTCCCTGAGAGAGCTGAGGACAGGGCAGAACCCTCCCGCATGCTGCCTGACTGTAGGAGTAGCTGCTAACATCCTAATTTTAGTGGCTGGGAGAGGTTGCGGGAAAAGCATGTGTGAGCACTGGGCCTGAACTCCCGCGTATCTGGGTTGAATACAGCGATTTCCAACGGCTTTCCTCAACCAGAGTGTAGCTAGGTTCCAAATCCCATGTACGAGCGGGTAGCAGACATCTGCCTCCTATGCATACACACTTCTGAGAGTTGAGCTTATGGCCTGTACCTCCACATCCAGCCTGCTGGTACCCTTGGCTTCTAAAAGGCCTAGGCTCGCTGTTTGACGGAAGTGCTGGGAGAGGTAATTGGAATCTCCCGGCACACAAGATGAGTGCCTCCAAGCTCAATTCACGATTTCCCAGTAATTCTTGTGGTAGACAGGTGCTACATACTAAGTTCCATATGTGAGAAGGTAGCTGAACGCCTTGTCCAAAAGCATCTTACTTCTGAGAGTTGAGCACACCCTCAGTCCCTCACAGTTCCACACTGCCTGCAGAGTGAGTTTCACACGTCTTCACCAGAGACGATTCCCAGAGGCTTCTGAGTACAAGTTAACAATGCAGACCTGGAGGGTATCTCCAGGTGCAGTAGAGTGGTAATCTTGGAACCTCCTGACTCAGAGTACTGCTACCTTCTCACTGCCATAGGAATGCAGCTAGTTGACAGCTGGCTTCAATACATGCTTCCCTGTGAGAGCTGAGGACAGGGCAGATCCCTCCCGCATCCTGCCTGAGTGTACGAGTAGCTGCTAACATCCTTATGTTAGTGGCTGGGAGAGGTTGCGGGAAAAGCATGTGTGATCACTCGGCCTGAACTCCCGTGTATCTGAGTTGAATACAGCGATTTCCAACGGCTTTCCTCAACCAGAGTGTAGCTAGGTTCCAAATCCCATGTACGAGCGGGTAGCAGACATCTGCCTCCCATGCATACACACTTCTGAGAGTTGAGCTTATGGCCTGTACCTCCACATCCAGCCTGCTGGTACCCTTGGCTTCTAAAAGGCCTAGGCTCGCTGTTTGACGGAAGTGCTGGGAGAGGTAATTGGAATCTCCCGGCACACAAGACGAGTGCCTCCAAGCTCAATTCACGATTTCCCAGTAATTCTTGTGGTAGACAGGTGCTACATACTAAGTTCCATATGTGAGAAGGTAGCTGAACGCCTTGTCCAAAAGCATCTTACTTCTGAGAGTTGAGCACACCCTCAGTCCCTCACACTTCCACACTGCCTGCAGAGTGAGTTTCACACGTCTTCACCAGAGACGATTGCCAGAGGCTTCTGAGTACAAGTTAACAATGCAGACCTGGAGGGTATCTCCAGGTGCAGTAGAGTGGTAATCTTGGAACCTCCTGACTCAGAGTACTGCTACCTTCTCACTGCCATAGGAATGCAGCTAGTTGACAGCTGGCTTCAAGACATGCTTCCCTGTGAGAGCTGAGGACAGGGCAGAACCCTCCCGCATCCTGCCTGACTGTAGGAGTAGCTGCTAACATCCTTATGTTAGTGGCTGGGAGAGGTTGCGGGAAAAGCATGTGTGAGCACTGGGCCTGAACTCCCGTGTATCTGAGTTGAATACAGCGATTTCCAATGGCCTTCTTCAATCACAGTGTAGCTAGGTTCCAACTCCCATGTCCGAGTGGGTAGCAGACATCTGCCTCCCATGCATACACACTTCTGAGAGTTGAGCTTATGGCCTGTACCTCCACATCCAGCCTGCTGGTACCCTTGGCTTCTAAAAGGCCTAGGCTCGCTGTTTGACGGAAGTGCTGGGAGAGGTAATTGGAATCTCCCGGCACACAAGACGACTGCCTCCAAGCTCAATTCACGATTTCCCAGTAATTCTTGTGGTAGACAGGTGCTATATACTAAGTTCCATATGTGAGAAGGTAGCTGAACGCCTTGTCCAAAAGCATCTTACTTCTGAGAGTTGAGCTCACCCTCAGTCCCTCACAGTTCCACACTGTCTGCAGAGTGAGTTTCACACGTCTTCACCAGAGACGATTGCCAGAAGCTTCTGAGTACAAGTTAACAATGCAGACCCGGAGGGTATCTCCAGGTGCAGTAGAGTGGTAATCTTGGAACCTCCTGACTCAGAGTACTGCTACCTTCTCACTGCCAAAGGAATGCAGCTAGTTGACAGCTGGCTTCAAGACATGTTTCCCTGTGAGAGCTGTGGACAGGGCAGAACCCTCCCGCATCCTGCCTGACTGTAGGAGTAGCTGCTAACATCCTTATGTTAGTGGCTGGGAGAGTTTGCGCGAAAAGCATGTGTGAGCACTGGGCCTGAACTCCC
Source organism: Canis lupus baileyi (assembly GCF_048164855.1). Lineage (NCBI taxonomy): Eukaryota > Metazoa > Chordata > Mammalia > Carnivora > Canidae > Canis > Canis lupus. The sequence goes on along the minus strand of NC_132844.1, from coordinate 76,760,608 downwards.
ATGTATCTGAGTTGAATACAGCGATTTCCAACGGCTTTCCTCAACCAGAGTGTAGCTAGGTTCCAAATCCCATGTACGAGCGGGTAGCAGACATCTGCCTCCCATGCATACACACTTCTGAGAGTTGAGCTTATGGCTTGTACCTCCACATCCAGCCTGCTGGTACCCTTAGCTTCTAAAAGGCCTAGGCTCGCTGTTTGACGGAAGTGCTGGGAGAGGTAATTGGAATCACCCGGCACACAAGACTAGTGCCTCCAAGCTCAGTTCAGCGATTTCCTAGTAATTCCTGTGGTAGACTGGTGCTACATACTAAGTTCCATACGTGAGAGGGTAGCTGAACGCCTTGTCCAAAACCATCTTACTTCTGAGAGTTGAGCTCACCCTCAGTCCCTCACAGTTCCACACTGCCTGCAGAGTGAGTTTCGCAGGTCTTCAGCAGAGACGTTTGCCAGAGGCTTCTGAGACGCATGGTAACAATGCAGACCTGGAGGGTATCCCCAGGTGCAGTCGACTGGTAATCTTGGAACCTCCTGACTCAGAATACTGCTACATTCTCACTGCCATAGGAATGCAGCTAGTTGACAGCTGGCTTCAAGACATGCTTCCATGTGAGAGCTGAGGACAGGGCAGAACCCTCCCGCATCCTGCCTGACTGTAGGAGTAGCTGCTAACATCCTAATGTTAGTGGCTGGGAGAGGTTGCGGGAAAAGCATGTGTGAGCACTCGGCCTGAACTCCCATGTATCTGAGTTGAATACAGCGATTTCCAACGACTTTCCTCAACCAGAGTGTAGCTAGGTTCCAAATCCCATGTACGAGCGGGTAGCAGACATCTGCCTCCCATGCATACACACTTCTGAGAGTTGAGCTTATGGCTTGTACCTCCACATCCAGCCTGCTGGTACCCTTGGCTTCTAAAAGGCCTAGGCTCGCTGTTTGACGGAAGTGCTGGGAGAGGTAATTGGAATCTCCCGGCACACAAGACGAGCGCCTCCAAGCTCAATTCACGATTTCCCAGTAATTCTTGTGGTAGACAGGTGCTACATACTAAGTTCCATATGTGAGAAGGTAGCTGAACGCCTTGTCCAAAAGCATCTTACTTCTGAGAGTTGAGCACACCCTCAGTCCCTCACACTTCCACACTGCCTGCAGAGTGAGTTTCACAGGTCTTCAGCAGAGACGTTTGCCAGAGGCTTCTGAGACGCAGGGTAACAATGCAGACCTGGAGGGTATCCCCAGGTGCAGTCGACTGGTAATCTTGGAACCTCCTGACTCAGAATACTGCTACCTTCACACTGTCATAAGAATGCAGCTAGTTGACAGCTAGCTGGCTTCAAGACATACTTCCCTGAGAGAGCTGAGGACAGGGCAGAACCCTCCCGCATGCTGCCTGACTGTAGGAGTAGCTGCTAACATCCTAATGTTAGTGGCTGGGAGAGGTTGCGGGAAAAGCATGTGTGAGCACTGGGCCTGAACTCCCGTGTATCTGAGTTGAAGACAGCGATTTCCAACGGCTTTCCTCAACCAGAGTGTAGCTAGGTTCCAAATCTCATGTACGAGCGGGTAGCAGACATCTGCCTCCCATGCATACACACTTCTGAGTGTTGAGCTTATGGCCTGTACCTCCACATCCAGCCTGCTGGTACCCTTGGCTTCTAAAAGGCCTAGGCTCGCTGTTTGACGGGAGAGCTGGGAGAGGTAATTGGAATCTCCCGGCACAAAAGACTAGTGCCTCCAAGCTCAATTCACGATTTCCCAGTAATTCTTGTGGTAGACAGGTGCTACATACTAAGTTCCATATGTGAGAAGGTAGCTGAACGCCTTGTCCAAAAGCATCTTACTTCTGAGAGTTGGGCACACCCTCAGTCCCTCACACTTCCACACTGCCTGCAGAGTGTGTTTCACACGTCTTCACCAGAGACGATTGCCAGAGGCTTCTGAGTACAAGTTAACAATGCAGACCTGGAGGGTATCTCCAGGTGCAGTAGAGTGGTAATCTTGGAACCTCCTGACTCAGAGTACTGCTACCTTGTCACTGCCATAGGAATGCAGCTAGTTGACAGCTGGCTTCAAGACATGCTTCCCTGTGAGAGCTGAGGACAGGGCAGAACCCTCCCGCATCCTGCCTGACTGTAGGAGTAGCTGCTAACATCCTTATGTTAGTGGCTGGGAGAGGTTGCGGGAAAAGCATGTGTGAGCACTGGGCCTGAACTCCCGTGTATCTGAGTTGAATACAGCGATTTCCAATGGCCTCCTTCAATCACAGTGTAGCTAGGTTCCAACTCCCATGTCCGAGTGGATAGCAGACATCTGCCTCCCATGCATACACACTTCTGAGAGTTGAGTTTATGGCCTGTGCCTCCACATCCAGCCTGCTGGTACCCTTGGCTTCTAAAAGGCCTAGGCTCGCTGTTTGACGGAAGTGCTGGGAGAGGTAATTGGAATCACCCGGCACACAAGACTAGTGCCTCCAAGCTCAGTTCAGCGATTTCTTAGTAATTCCTGTGGTAGACTGGTGCTACATACTAAGTTCCATACGTGAGAGTGTAGCTGAACGCCTTGTCCAAAACCATCTTACTTCTGAGAGTTGAGCTCACCCTTAGTCCCTCACAGTTCCACACTGCCTGCAGAGTGAGTTACGCAGGTCTTCAGCAGAGACGTTTGCCAGAGGCTTGTGAGACGCAGGGTAACAATGCAGACCTGGAGGGTATCCCCAGGTGCAGTCGACTGGTAATCTTGGAACCTCCTGACTCAGAATACTGCTACCTTCTCACTGACATAGGAATGCAGCTAGTTGACAGCTAGCTGGCTTCAAGACATGCTTCCCTGAGAGAGCTGAGGACAGGGCAGAACCCTCCCGCATGCTGCCTGACTGTAGGAGTAGCTGCTAACATCCTAATGTTAGTGGCTGGGAGATGTTGGGGAAAAGCATGTGTGAGCACTGGGCCTGAACTCCCGTGTATCTGAGTTGAATACAGCGATTTCCAACGGCTTTCCTCAACCAGAGTATAGCCAGGTTCCAAATCCCATGTCCTAGTGTTTAGCAGACATCTGCCTCCCATGCATACACACTTCTGAGAGTTGAGCTTATGGCCTGTACCTCCACATCCAGCCTGCTGGTACCCTTGGCTTCTAAAAGGCCTAGGCTCGCTGTTTGACGGAAGTGCTGGGAGAGGTAATTGGAATCTCCCGGCACACAAGACGAGTGCCTCCATGCTCAATTCACGATTTCCCAGTAATTCTTGAGGTAGACAGGTGCTACATACTAAGTTCCATATGTGAGAAGGTAGCTGAACGCCCTGTCCCAAAGCATCTTACTTCTGAGAGTTGAGCACACCCTCAGTCCCTCACACTTCCACACTGCCTGCAGAGTGAGTTTCACACGTCTTCACCAGAGACGATTGCCAGAGGCTTCTGAGTACAAGTTAACAATGCAGACCTGGAGGGTATCTCCAGGTGCAGTAGAGTGGTAGTCTTGGAACCTCCTGACTCAGAGTACTGCTACCTTCTCACTGCCATAGGAATGCAGCTAGTTGACAGCTGGCTTCAAGACATGCTTCCCTGTGAGAGCTGAGGACAGGGCAGAACCCTCCCGCATCCTGCCTGACTGTAGGAGTAGCTGCTAACATCCTTATGTTATTGGCTGGGAGAGGTTGCGGGAAAAGCATGTGTGAGCACTGGGCCTGAACTCCCGTGTATCTGAGTTGAATACAGCGATTTCCAATGGCCTTCTTCAATCACAGTGTAGCTAGGTTCCAACTCCCATGTTCGAGTGGATAGCAGACATCTGCCTCCCATGCATACACACTTCTGAGAGTTGAGTTTATGGCCTGTACCTCCACAGCCAGCCTGCTGGTACCCTTGGCTTCTAAAAGGCCTAGGCTCGCTGTTTGACGGAAGTGCTGGGAGAGGTAATTGGAATCACCCGGCACACAAGACTAGTGCCTCCGAGCTCAGTTCAGCGATTTCTTAGTAATTCCTATGGTAGACTGGTGCTACATACTAAGTTCCATACGTGAGAGGGTAGCTGAACGCCTTGTCCAAAACCATCTTACTTCTGAGAGTTGAGCTCACCCTCAGTCCCTCACAGTCCAAACTGCCTGCAGAGTGAGTTTCGCAGGTCTTCAGCAGAGACGTTAGCCAGAGGCTTCTGAGACGCAGGGTAACAATGCAGACCTGGAGGGTATCCCCAGGTGCAGTCGACTGGTAATCTTGGAACCTCCTGACTCAGAATACTGCTACCTTCTCACTGACATAGGAATGCAGCTAGTTGACAGCTAGCTGGCTTCAAGACATGCTTCCCTGAGAGAGCTGAGGAGAGAGCAGAACCCTCCCGCATGCTGCCTGACTGTAGGAGTAGCTGCTAACATCCTAATGTTAGTGGCTGGGAGAGGTTGCGGGAAAAGCATGTGTGAGCACTGGGCCTGAACTCCCGTGTATCTGAGTTGAATACAGCGATTTCCAACGGCTTTCCTCAACCAGAGTGTAGCTAGGTTCCAAATCCCATGTACGAGCGGGTAGCAGACATCTGCCTCCCATGCATACACACTTCTGAGAGTTGAGCTTATGACCTGTACCTCCACATCCAGCCTGCTGGTACACTTGTCTTCTAAAAGGCCTAGGCTCGATGTTTGACGGAAGTGCTGGGAGAGGTAATTGGAATCTCCCAGCACACAATACGTGTGCCTCCAAGCTCAATTCACGATTTCCCAGTAATTCTTGTGGTAGACAGGTGCTACATACTAAGTTCCATATGTGAGATGGTAGCTGAACGCCTTGTCCAAAAGCATCTTACTTCTGAGAGTTGAGCCCACCCTCAGTTCCTCACAGTTTCACACTGCCTGCAGAGTGAGTTTCACACGTCTTCACCAGAGACGATTGCCATAGGCTTCTAAGTACAAGTTAACAATGCAGACCTGGAGGGTATCTCCAAGTGCAGTAGAGTGGTAATCTTGGAACCTCCTGACTCAGAGTACTGCTACCTTCTCACTGCCATAGGAATGCAGCTAGTTGACAGCTGGCTTCAAGACATGCTTCCCTGTGAGAGCTGAGGACAGGGCAGAACCCTCCCGCATCCTGCCTGAGTGTAGGAGTAGCTGCTAACATCCTTATGTTAGTGGCTGGGAGAGGTTGCGGGAAAAGCATGTGTGAGCACTGGGCCTGAACTCCCGTGTATCTGAGTTGAATACGGCGATTTCCAATGGCCTTCTCCAATCACAGTGTAGCTAGGTTCCAACTCCCATGTCCGAGTGGGTAGCAGACATCTGCCTCCCATGCATATACACTTCTGAGAATTGAGCTTATGGTCTGTACCTCCACATCCAGCCTGCTGGTACCCATGGCTTCTAAAAGGCCTAGGCTCGCTGTTTGACGGAAGTGCTGGGAGAGGTAATTGGAATCACCCGGCACACAAGACTAGTGCCTCCAAGCTCAGTTCAGCGATTTCCTAGTAATTCCTGTGGTAGACTGGTGCTACATACTAAGTTCCATACGTGAGAGGGTAGCTGAACGCCTTGTCCAAAACCATCTTACTTCTGAGATTTGAGCTCAGCCTCAGTCCCTCACAGTTCCACACTGCCTGCAGAGTGATTTTCGCAGGTCTTCAGCAGAGACGTTTGCCAGAGGTTTCTGAGACGCAGGGTAACAATGCAGACCTGGAGGGTATCCCCAGGTGCAGTAGACTGGCAATCTTGGAACCTCCTGACTCAGAATACTGCTACCTTCTCACTGCCATAAGAATGCAGCTAGTTGACAGCTGGCTTCAAGACATGCTTCCCTGAGAGAGCTGAGGACAGGGCAGAACCCTCTCGCATGCTGCCTGAGTGTAGGAGTAGCTGCTAACATCCTTATGTTAGTGGCTGGGAGAGGTTGCGGGAAAAGCATGTGTGAGCACTGGGCCTGAACTCCCGTGTATCTGAGTTGAATACAGCGATTTCCAATGGCCTTCTTCAATCACAGTATAGCTAGGTTCCAACTCCCATGTCCGAGTGGGTAGCAGACATCTGCCTCCCATGCATACACACTTCTGAGAGTTGAGCTTATGGCCTGTACCTCCACATCCAGCCTGCTGGTACCCTTGGCTTCTAAAAGGCCTAGGCTCGCTGTTTGACGGAAGTCCTGGGAGAGGTAATTGGAATCTCCCGGCACACAAGACGAGTGCCTCCAAGCTCAATTCACGATTTCCCAGTAATTCTTGTGGTAGACAGGTGCTACATACTAAGTTCCATATGTGAGAAGGTAGCTGAACGCCTTGTCCAAAGGCATCTTACTTCTTAGAGTTGAGCACACCCTCAGTCCCTCACACTTCCACACTGCCTGCAGAGTTAGTTTCACACGTCTTCACCAGAGACGATTGCCAGAGGCTTCTGAGTACAAGTTAACAATGCAGACCTGGAGGGTATCTCCAGGTGCAGTAGAGTGGTAATCTTGGAACCTCCTGACTCAGAGTACTGCTACCTTCTCACTGCCATAGGAATGCAGCTAGTTGACAGCTGGCTTCAAGACATGCTTCCCTGTGAGAGCTGAGGACAGGGCAGAACCCTCCCGCATCCTGCCTGACTGTAGGAGTAGCTGCTAACATCCTTATATTAGTGGCTGGGAGAGGTTGCGGGAAAAGCATGTGTGAGCACTGGGCCTGAACTCCCGTTTATCTGATATGAATACAGCAATTTCCAAAGGCCTTCTTCAATCACAGTGTAGCTAGGTTCCAACTCCCATGTCCGAGTGGGTAGCAGACATCTGCCTCCCATGCATATACACTTCTGAGAGTTGAGCTTATGGTCTCTACCTCCACATCCAGCCTGCTGGTACCCATGGCTTCTAAAAGGCCTAGGGTCGTTGTTTGACGGAAGTGCTGGGAGAGGTAATTGGAATCACCCGGCACACAAGACTAGTGCCTCCAAGCTCAGTTCAGCGATTTCCTAGTAATTCCTGTGGTAGACTGGTGCTACATACTAAGTTCCATACGTGAGAGGGTAGCTGAACTCCTTGTCCAAAACCATCTTACTTCTGAGATTTGAGCTCACCCTAAGTCCCTCATAGTTCCACACTGCCTGCAGAGTGAGTTTCGCAGGTCTTCAGCAGAGACGTTAGCCAGAGGCTTCTGAGACCCAGGGTAACAATGCAGACCTGGAGGGTATCCCCAGGTGTAGTCGACTGGTAATCTTGGAACCTCCTGACTCAGAACACTGCTACCTTCTCACTGACATAGGAATGCAGCTAGTTGACAGCTAGCTGGCTTCAAGACATGCTTCCCTGAGAGAGCTGAGGACAGGGCAGAACCCTCCCGCATGCTGCCTGACTGTAGGAGTAGCTGCTAACATCCTAATGTTAGTGGCTGGGAGAGGTTGCGGGAAAAGCATGTGTGAGCACTGGGCCTGAACTCCCGTGTATCTGAGTTGAATACAGCGATTTCCAACGACTTTCCTCAACCAGAGTGTAGCTAGGTTCCAAATCCCATGTACGAGCGGGTAGCAGACATCTGCCTCCCATGCATACACACTTCTGAGAGTTGAGCTTATGGCCTGTACCTCCACATCCAGCCTGCTGGTACCCTTGGCTTCTAAAAGGCCTAGGCTCCCTGTTTGACGGAAGTGCTGGGAGAGGTAATTGGAATCTCCCGGCACACAAGACGAGTGCCTCCAAGCTCAATTCACGATTTCCCAGTAATTCTTGTGGTAGACAGGTGCTACATACTAAGTTCCATATGTGAGAAGGTAGCTGAACGCCTTGTCCAAAAGCATCTTACTTCTGAGAGTTGAGCACACCCTCACTCCCTCACACTTCCACACTGCCTGCAGAGTGAGTTTCACACGTCTTCACCAGAGACGATTGCCAGAGGCTTCTGAGTACAAGTTAACAATGCAGACCTGGAGGGTATCTCCAGGTGCAGTAGAGTGGTAATCTTGGTACCTCCTGACTCAGAGTACTGCTACCTTCTCACTGCCATAGGAATGCAGCTAGTTGACAGCTGGCTTCAAGACATGCTTCCCTGTGAGAGCTGAGGACAGGGCAGAACCCTCCCGCATCCTGCCTGACTGTAGGAGTAGCTGCTAACATCCTTATGTTAGTGGCTGGGAGAGGTTGCGGGAAAAGCATGTGTGAGCACTGGGCCTGAACTCCCGTGTATCTGAGTTGAATACAGCGATTTCCAATGGCCTTCTTCAATCACAGTGTAGCTAGGTTCCAACTCCCATGTCCGAGTGGGTAGCAGACATCTGCCTCCCATGCATACACACTTCTGAGAGTTGAGCTTATGGCCTGTACCTCCACATCCAGCCTGCTGGTACCCTTGGCTTCTAAAAGGCCTAGGCTCGCTGTTTGACGGAAGTACTGGGAGAGGTAATTGGAATCACCCGGCACACAAGACTAGTGCCTCCAAGCTCAGTTCAGCGATTTCTTAGTAATTCCTGTGGTAGACTGGTGCTACATACTAAGTTCCATACGTGAGAGGGTAGCTGAACGCCTTGTCCAAAACCATCTCACTTCTGAGATTTGAGCTCACCCTCAGTCCCTCACAGTTCCACACTGCCTGCAGAGTGAGTTTCGCAGGTCTTCAGCAGAGACGTTAGCCAGAGGCTTCTGAGACGCAGGGTAACAATGCAGACCTGGAGGGTATCCCCAGGTGCAGTCGACTGGTAATCTTGGAACCTCCTGACTCAGAATACTGCTACCTTCTCACTGACCTAGGAATGCAGCTAGTTGTCAGCTAGCTGGCTTCAAGACATGCTTCCCTGAGAGAGCTGAGGACAGGGCAGAACCCTCCCGCATGCTGCCTGACTGTAGGAGTAGCTGCTAACATCCTTATGTTAGTGACTGGGAGAGGTTGCGGGAAAAGCATGTGTGAGCACTCGGCCTGAACTCCCGTGTATCTGAGTTGAATACAGCGATTTCCAACGGCTTTCCTCAACCAGAGTGTAGGTAGGTTCCAAATCCCATGTACGAGCGGGTAGCAGACATCTGCCTCCCATGCATACACACTTCTGAGAGTTGAGCTTATGGCCTGTACCTCCACATCCAGCCTGCTGGTACCCTTGGCTTCTAAAAGGCCTAGGCTCCCTGTTTGACGGAAGTGCTGGGAGAGGTAATTGGAATCTCCCGGCACACAAGACGAGTGCCTCCAAGCTCAATTCACGATTTCCCAGTAATTCTTGTGGTAGACAGGTGCTACATACTAAGTTCCATATGTGAGAAGGTAGCTGAACGCCTTGTCCAAAAGCATCTTACTTCTGAGAGTTGAGCACACCCTCACTCCCTCACACTTCCACACTGCCTGCAGAGTGAGTTTCACACGTCTTCACCAGAGACGATTGCCAGAGGCTTCTGAGTACAAGTTAACAATGCAGACCTGGAGGGTATCTCCAGGTGCAGTAGAGTGGTAATCTTGGAACCTCCTGACTCAGAGTACTGCTACCTTCTCACTGCCATAGGAATGCAGCTAGTTGACAGCTGGCTTCAAGACATGCTTCCCTGTGAGAGCTGAGGACAGGGCAGAACCCTCCCGCATCCTGCCTGACTGTAGGAGTAGCTGCTAACATCCTTATGTTAGTGGCTGGGAGAGGTTGCGGGAAAAGCATGTGTGAGCACTGGGCCTGAACTCCCGTGTATCTGAGTTGAATACAGCGATTTCCAATGGCCTTCTTCAATCACAGTGTAGCTAGGTTCCAACTCCCATGTCCGAGCGTGTAGCAGACATCTGCCTCCCATGCATACACACTTCTGAGAGTTGAGCTTATGGCCTGTACCTCCACATCCAGCCTGCTGGTACCGTTGGCTTCTAAAAGGCCTAGGCTCGCTGTTTGACGGAAGTGCTGGGAGAGGTAATTGGAATCACCCGGCACACAAGACGAGTGCCTCCAAGCTCAGTTCAGCGATTTCCTAGTAATTCCTGTGGTAGACTGGTGCTACATACTAAGTTCCATACGTGAGAGGGTAGCTGAACGCCTTTTCCAAAACCATCTTACTTCTGAGAGTTGAGCTCAGCCTCAGTCCCTCACAGTTCCACACTGCCTGCAGAGTGATTTTCGCAGGTCTTCAGCAGAGACGTTTGCCAGAGGCTTCAGAGACGCAGGGTAACAATGCAGACCTGGAGGGTATCCCCAGGTGCAGTAGACTGGCAATCTTGGAACCTCCTGACTCAGAATACTGCTACCTTCTCAATGCCATAGGAATGCAGCTAGTTGACAGCTGGCTTCAAGACATGCTTCCCTGTGAGAGCTGAGGACAGGGCAGAACCCTCCCGCATGCTGCCTGACTGTAGGAGTAGCTGCTAACATCCTAATGTTAGTGGCTGGGAGAGGTTGCGGGAAAAGCATGTGTGAGCACTGGGCCTGAACTCCCGTGTATCTGAGTTGAATACAGCGATTTCCATCGACTTTCCTCAACCAGAGTGTAGCTAGGTTCCAAATCCCATGTACGAGCGGGTAGCAGACATCTGCCTCCCATGCATACACATTTGTGAGTGTTGAGCTTATGGCCTGTACCTCCACATCCAGCCTGCTGGTACCCTTGGCTTCTAAAAGGCCTAGGCTCGCTGTTTGACGGAAGTACTGGGAGAGGTAATTGGAATCACCCGGCACACAAGACTAGTGCCTCCAAGCTCAGTTCAGCGATTTCCTAGTAATTCCTGTGGTAGACTGGTGCTACATACTAAGTTCCATACGTGAGAGGGTAGCTGAACGCCTTGTCCAAAACCATCTTACTTCTGAGAGTTGAGCTCAGTCTCAGTCCCTCACAGTTCCACACTGCCTGCAGAGTGAGTTTCGCAGGTCTTCAGCAGAGACGTTTGCCAGAGGCTTCTGAGACGTAGGGTAACAATGCAGACCTGGAGGGTATCCCCAGGTGCAGTAGACTGGTAATCTTGGAACCTCCTGACTCAGAATACTGCTACCTTCTCACTGCCATAGGAATGCAGCTAGTTGACAGCTGGCTTCAAGACATGCTTCCCTGTGAGAGCTGAGGACAGGGCAGAACCCTCACGCATGCTGCCTGACTGTAGGAGTAGCTGCTAACATCCTAATGTTAGTGGCTTGGAGAGGTTGCGGGAAAAGCATGTGTGAGCACTGGGCCTGAACTCCCATGTATCTGAGTTGAATACAGCGATTTCCAACGGCTTTCCTCAACCAGAGTGTAGCTAGGTTCCAAATCCCATGTACGAGCGGGTAGCAGACATCTGCCTCCCATGCATACACACTTCTGAGAGTTAGGCTTATGGCCTGTACCTCCACAGCCAGCCTGCTTGTACCCTTGGCTTCTAAAAGGCCTAGGCTCGCTGTTTGACGGAAGTGCTGGGAGAGGTAATTGGAATCACCCGGCACACAAGACTAGTGCCTCCAAGCTCAGTTCAGGGATTTCCTAGTAATTCCTGTGGTAGACTGGTGCTACATACTAAGTTCCATACGTGAGAGGGTAGCTGAACGCCTTGTCCAAAACCATCTTACTTCGGAGAGTTGAGCTCAGCCTCAGTCCCTCACAGTTCCACACTGCCTGCAGAGTGAGTTTCGCAGGTCTTCAGCAGAGACGTTTGCCAGAGGCTTCTGAGACGCAGGGTAACAATGCAGACCTGGAGGGTATCCCCAGGTGCAGTCAACTGGTAATCTTGGAACCTCCTGACTCAGAATACTGCTACCTTCTCACTGCCATAGGAATGCAGCAAGTTGACAGCTAGCTGGCTTCAAGACATGCCTCCCTGAGAGAGCTGAGGACAGGGTAGAACCCTGCCGCATGCTGCCTGACTGTAGGAGTAGCTGCTAACATCCTAATGTTAGTGGCTGGGAGAGGTTGCGGGAAAAGCATGTGTGAGCACTGGGCCTGAACTCCCGTGTATCTGAGTTGGATACAGCGATTTCCAACGGCTTTCCTCAACCAGAGTGTAGCTAGGTTCCAAATCCCATGTACGAGCGGGTAGCAGACATCTGCCTCCCATGCATACACACTTCTGAGAGTTGAGCTTATGGCCTGTACCTCCACAGCCAGCCTGCTGGTACCCTTGGCTTCTAAAAGGCCTAGGCTCGCTGTTTGACGGAACTGCTGGGAGAGGTAATTGGAATCACCCGGCACACAAGACTAGTGCCTCCAAGCTCAATTCACGATTTCCCAGTAATTCTTGTGGTAGACAGGTGCTACATACTAAGTTCCATATGTGAGATGGTAGCTGAACGCCTTGTCCAAAAGCATCTTACTTCTGAGAGTTGAGCACACCCTCAGTCCCTCACAGTTCCACACTGCCTGCAGAGTGAGTTTCACACGTCTTCACCAGAGACGATTGCCAGAGGCTTCTGAGTACAAGTTAACAATGCAGACCTGGAGGGTATCTCCAGGTGCAGTAGAGTGGTAATCTTGGACCTCCTGACTCAGAGTACTGCTACCTTCTCACTGCCATAGGAATGCAGCTAGTTGACAGCTGGCTTCAAGACATGCTTCCCTGTGAGAGCTGAGGACAGGGCAGAACCCTCCCTCATCCTGCCTGACTGTAGGTGTAGCTGCTAACATCCTTATGTTAGTGGCTGGGAGAAGTTGCGGGAAAAGCATGTGTGAGCACTGGGCCTGAACTCCCGTGTATCTGAGTTGAATACAGCGATTTCCAATGGCCTTCTTCAATCACAGTGTAGCTAGGTTCCAACTCCCATGTCTGAGCGGGTAGCAGACATCTGCCTCCCATGCATATACACTTCTGAGAGTTGAGCTTATGGCCTGTACCTCCACATCCAGCCTGCTGGTGCCCTTGGCTTCTAAAAGGCCTAGGCTCGCTGTTTGACGGAAGTGCTGGGAGAGGTAATTGGAATCACCCGGCACACAAGACTAGTGCCTCCAAGCTCAGTTCAGCGATTTCCTAGTAATTCCTGTGGTAGACTGGTGCTACATACTAAGTTCCATACGGGAGAGGGTAGCTGAACGCCTTGTCCAAAACCATCTTACTTCTGAGAGTTGAGCTCACCCTCAGTCCCTCACAGTTCCACACTGCCTGCAGAGTGAGTTTCGCAGGTCTTCAGCAGAGACATTTGCCAGAGGCTTCTGAGACGCAGGGTAACAATGCAGAGCTGGAGGGTATCCCCAGGTGCAGTCGACTGGTAATCTTGGAACCTGCTGACTCAGAATACTGCTACCTTCTCACTGCCATAGGAATGCAGCTAGTTGACAGCTGGCTTCAAGACATGCTTCCCTGTGAGAGCTGAGGACAGGGCAGAACCCTCCCGCATGCTGCCTGACTGTAGGAGTAGCTGCTAACATCCTTATGTTAGTGGCTGGGAGAGGTTGCTGGAAAAGCATGTGTGAGCACTGGGCCTGAACTCCCGTGTATCTGAGTTGAATACAGCGATTTCCAACGGCTTTCCTCAACCAGAGTGTAGCTAGGTTCCAAATCCCATGTACGAGCGGGTAGCAGACATCTGCCTCCCATGCATACACACTTCTGAGAGTTGAGCTTATGGCCTGTACCTCCACAGCCAGCCTGCTGGTACCCTTGGCTTCTAAAAGGCCTAGGCTCGCTGTTTGACGGAACTGCTGGGAGAGGTAATTGGAATCACCCGGCACACAAGACTAGTGCCTCCAAGCTCAATTCACGATTTCCCAGTAATTCTTGTGGTAGACAGGTGCTACATCCTAAGTACCATATGTGAGATGGTAGCTGAACGCCTTGTCCAAAAGCATCTTACTTCTGAGAGTTGAGCACACCCTCAGTCCCTCACAGTTCCACACTGCCTGCAGAGTGAGTTTCACACGTCTTCACCAGAGACGATTGCCAGAGGCTTCTGAGTACAAGTTAACAATGCAGACCTGGAGGGTATCGCCAGGTGCAGTAGAGTGGTAATCTTGGAACCTCCTGACTCAGAGTACTGCTACCTTCTCACTGCCATAGGAATGCAGCTAGTTGACAGCTGGCTTCAAGACATGCTTCCCTGTGAGAGCTGAGGACAGGGCAGAACCCTCCAGCATCCTGCCTGACTGAAGGAGTAGCTGCTAACATGCTTATGTTAGTGGCTGTGAAAGGTTGCGGGAAAAGCATGTGTGAGCACTGGGCCTGAACTCCCGTGTATCTGAGTTGAATACAGCGATTTCCAATGGCCTTCTTCAATCACAGTGTAGCTAGGTTCCAAATCCCATGTACGAGCGGGTAGCAGACATCTGCCTCCCATGCATACACACTTCTGAGAGTTGAGCTTATGGCCTGTACCTCCACAGCCAGCCTGCTGGAACCCTTGGCTTCTAAAAGGCCTAGGCTCGCTGTTTGACGAAAGTGCTGGGAGAGGTAATTGGAATCACCCGACACACAAGACTAGTGCCTCCAAGCTCAGTTCACGGATTTCCTAGTAATTCCTGTGGTAGACTGGTGCTACATACTAAGTTCCATACGTGAGAGGGTAGCTGAACGCCTTGTCCAAAACCATCTTACTTCTGAGAGTTGAGCTCAGCCTCAGTCCCTCACAGTTCCACACTGCCTGCAGAGTGAGTTTCGCAGGTCTTCAGCAGAGACGTTTGCCAGAGGCTTCTGAGACGCAGGGTAACAATGCAGACCTGGAGGGTATCCCCAGGTGCAGTCGACTGGTAATCTTGGAACCTCCTGACTCAGAATACTGCTACCTTCTCACTGCCATAGGAATGCAGCTAGTTGACAGCTAGCTGGCTTCAAGACATGCTTCCCTGAGAGAGCTGAGGACAGGGCAGAACACTCCCGCATGCTGCCTGACTGTAGGAATAGCTGCTAACATCCTAATGTTAGTGGCTGGGAGAGGTTGCGGGAAAAGCATGTGTGAGCACTGGGCCTGAACTCCCTTGTATCTGAGTTGAATACAGCGATTTCCAACGGCTTTCCTCAACCAGAGTGTAGCTAGGTTCCAAATCCCATGTCCGAGTGGGTAGCAGACATCTGCCTCCCATGCATACACACTTCTGAGAGTTGAGCTTATGGCCTGTACCTCCACATCCAGCCTGCTGGTACCCTTGGCTTCTAAAAGGCCTAGGCTCGCTGTTTGACGGAAGTGCTGGGAGAGGTAAATGGAATCACCCGGCACACAAGACTAGTGCCTCCAAGTTCAGTTCAGCGATTTCCTAGTAATTCCTGTGGTAGACTGGTGCTACATACTAAGTTCCATACGTGAGAGGGTAGCTGAACGCCTTGTCCAAAACCATCTTACTTCTGAGAGTTGAGCTCAGCCTCAGTCCCTCACAGTTTCACACTGCCTGCAGAGTGAGTTTCGCAGGTCTTCAGCAGAGACGTTTGCCAGAGGCTTCTGTGTACAAGTTAACAATGCAGACCTGGAGGGTATCCCCAGGTGCAGTCGACTGGTAATCTTGGAACCTCCTGACTCAGAATACTGCTACCTTCTCACTGCCATAGGAATGCAGCTAGCTGACAGCTGGCTTCAAGACATGCTTCCCTGTGAGAGCTGAGGACAGGGCAGAACCCTCCCGCATGCTGCCTGACTGTAGGAGTAGCTGCTAACATCCTTATGTTAGTGGCTGGGAGAGGTTGCGGGAAAAGCATGTGTGAGCACTGGGCCTGAACTCCCGTGTATCTGAGTTGAATACAGCGATTTCCAACGGCTTTCCTCAACCAGAGTGTAGCTAGGTTCCAAATCCCATGTACGAGCGGGTAGCAGACATCTGCCTCCCATGCATACACACTTCTGAGAGTTGAGCTTATGGCCTGTACCTCCACAGCCAGCCTGATGGTACCCTTGGCTTCTAAAAGGCCTAGGCTCGCTGTTTGACGGAAGTGCTGGGAGAGGTAATTGGAATCTCCCGGCACACAAGACGAGTGCCTCCAAGCTCAATTCACGATTTCCCAGTAATTCATGTGGTAGACAGATGCTACATACCAAGTTCCATATGTGAGAAGGTAGCTGAACGCCTTGTACAAAAGCATCTTACTTCTGAGAGTTGAGCCCACCCTCAGTCCCTCACACTTCCACACTGCCTGCAGAGTGAGTTTCACACGTCTTCACCAGAGACGATTGCCAAAGGCTTCTGAGTACAAGTTAACAATGCAGACCTGGAGGGTATCTCCAGGTGCAGTAGAGTGGTAATCTTGGACCTCCTGACTCAGAGTACTGCTACCTTCTCACTGCCTTAGGAATGCAGCTAGTTGACAGCTGGCTTCAAGACATGCTTCCCTGTGAGAGCTGAGGACAGGGCAGAACCCTCCCGCATGCTGCCTGACTGTAGGAGTAGCTGCTAACATCCTTATGTTAGTGGCTGGGAGAGGTTGCGGGAAAAGCATGTGTGAGCACTGGGCCTGAACTCCCGTGTATCTGAGTTGAATACAGCGATTTCCAACGGCTTTCCTCAACCAGAGTGTAGCTAGGTTCCAAATCCCATGTACGAGCGGGTAGCAGACATCTGCCTCCCATGCATACACACTTCTGAGAGTTGAGCTTATGGCCTGTACCTCCACAGCCAGCCTGCTGGTACCCTTGGCTTCTAAAAGGCCTAGGCTCGCTGTTTGACGGAACTGCTGGGAGAGGTATTTGGAATCACCCGGCACACAAGACTAGTGCCTCCAAGCTCAATTCACGATTTCCCAGTAATTCTTGTGGTAGACAGGTGCTACATACTAAGTTCCATATGTGAGATGGTAGCTGAACGCCTTGTCCAAAAGCATCTTACTTCTGAGAGTTGAGCACACCCTCAGTCCCTCACAGTTCCACACTGCCTGCAGAGTGAGTTTCACACGTCTTCACCAGAGACGATTGCCAGAGGCTTCTGAGTACAAGTTAACAATGCAGACATGGAGGGTATCGCCAGGTGCAGTAGAGTGGTAATCTTGGAACCTCCTGACTCAGAGTACTGCTACCTTCTCACTGCCATAGGAATGCAGCTAGTTGACAGCTGGCTTCCAGACATGCTTCCCTGTGAGAGCTGAGGACAGGGCAGAACCCTCCAGCATCCTGCCTGACTGTAGGAGTAGCTGCTAACATGCTTATGTTAGTGGCTGGGAGAGGTTGCGGGAAAAGCATGTGTGAGCACTGGGCCTGAATTCCCGTGTATCTGAGTTGAATACAGCGATTTCCAATGGCCTTCTTCAATCACAGTGTAGCTAGGTTCCAAATCCCATGTACGAGCGGGTAGCAGACATCTGCCTCCCATGCATACACACTTCTGAGAGTTGAGCTTATGGCCTGTACCTCCACAGCCAGCCTGCTGGTACCCTTGGCTTCTAAAAGGCCTAGGCTCGCTGTTTGACGGAAGTGCTGGGAGAGGTAATTGGAATCTCCCGGCACACAAGACGAGTGCCTCCAAGCTCAATTCACGATTTCCCAGTAATTCTTGTGGTAGACAGGTGCTACATACTAAGTTCCATATGTGAGATGGTAGCTGAACGCCTTGTCCAAAAGCATCTTACTTCTGAGAGTTGAGCCCACCCTCAGTCCCTCACAGTTCCACACTGCCTGCAGAGTGAGTTTCACACGTCTTCACCAGAGACGATTGCCAGAGGCTTCTGAGTACAAGTTAACAATGCAGACCTGGAGGGTATCCCCAGGTGCAGTCGACTGGTAATCGTGGAACCTCCTGACTCAGAATACTGCTACCTTCTCACTGCCATAGGAATGCAGCTAGTTGACAGCTGGCTTCAAGACATGCTTCCCTGTGAGAGCTGAGGACAGGACAGAACCTTCCCGCATGCTGCCTGACTGTAGGAGTAGCTTCTAACATCCTTATATTAGTGGCTGGGAGAGGTTGCGGGAAAAGCATATGTGAGCACTGGGCCTGAACTCCCGTGTATCTGAGTTGAATACAGCGATTTCCAATGGCCTTCTTCAATCACAGTGTAGCTAGGTTCCAACTCCCATGTCCCAGTGGGTAGCAGACATCTGCCTCCCATGCATACACACTTCTGAGAGTTGAGCTTATGGCCTGTACCTCCACATCCAGCCTGCTGGTACCCTTGGGTTCTAAAAGGCCTAGGCTCGCTGTTTGACGGAAATGCTGGGAGAGGTAATTGGAATCACCCGGCACACAAGACTAGTGCTTCCAAGCTCAGTTCAGCGATTTCCTAGTAATTCCTGTGGTAGAGTGGTGCTACATACTAAGTTCCATACTTGAGAGGGTAGCCGAACGCCTTGTCCAAAACCATCTTACTTCTGAGAGTTGAGCTCACCCTCACTCCCTCACAGTTCCACACTGCCTGCAGAGTGAGTTTCGCAGGTCTTCAGCAGAGACGTTTGCCAGAGGCTTCTGAGACGCAGGGTAACAATGCAGACCTGGAGGGTATCCCCAGGTGCAGTCGACTGGTAATCTTGGAACCTCCTGACTCAGAATACTGCTACCTTCTCACTGCCATAGGAATGCAGCTAGTTGACAGCTGGCTTCAAGACATGCTTCCCTGTGAGAGCTGAGGACAGGGCAGAACCTTCCCGCATGCTGCCTGACTGTAGGAGTAGCTTCTAACATCCTTATATTAGTGGCTGGGAGAGGTTGCGGGAAAAGCATGTGTGAGCACTGGGCCTGAACTCCCGTGTATCTGAGTTGAATACAGCGATTTCCAACGGCTTTCCTCAACCAGAGTGTAGCTAGGTTCCAAATCCCATGTACGAGCGGGTAGCAGACATCAGCCTCCCATGCATACACACTTCTGAGAGTTGAGCTTATGGCCTGTACCTCCACAGCCAGCCTGCTGGTACCCTTGGCTTCTAAAAGGCCTAGGCTCGCTGTTTGACGGAAGTGCTGGGAGAGATAATTGGAATCACCCGGCACACAAGACTAGTGCCTCCAAGCTCAGTTCAGCGATTTCCTAGTAATTCCTGTGGTAGACTGGTGCTACATACTAAGTTCCATACGTGAGAGGGTAGCTGAACGCCTTGTCCAAAACCATCTTACTTCTGAGAGTTGAGCTCAGCCTCAGTCCCTCACAGTTCGACACTGCCTGCAGAGTGAGTTTCGCAGGTCTTCAGCAGAGACGTTTGCCAGAGGCTTCTGCGACGCAGGGTACCACTGCAGACCTGGAGGGTATCCCCAGGTGCAGTCGACTGGTAATCTTGGAACCTCCTGACTCAGAATACTGCTACCTTCTCACTACCATAGGAATGCAGCTAGTTGACAGCTGGCTTCAAGACATGCTTCCCTGTGAGAGCTGAGGACAGGGCAGAACCCTCCCGCATGCTGCCTGACTGTAGGAGTAGCTGCTACCATCCTTATGTTAGTGGCTGGGAGAGGTTGCGGGAAAAGCATGTGTGAGCACTGGGCCTGAACTCCCGTGTATCTGAGTTGAATACAGCGATTTCCAACGGCTTTCCTCAACCAGAGTGTAGCTAGGTTCCAACTCCCATGTACGAGCGGGTAGCAGACATCTGCCTCCCATGCATACACACTTCTGAGAGTTGAGCTTATGGCCTGTACCTCCACAGCCAGCCTGCTGGTACCCTTGGCTTCTAAAAGGCCTAGGCTCGCTGTTTGACGGAAGTGCTGGGAGAGGTAATTGGAATCTCCCGGCACACAAGACGAGTGCCTCTAAGCTCAATTCACGATTTCCCAGTAATTCTTGTGGTTGACAGGTGCTACATACTAAGTTCCATATGTGAGATGGTAGCTGAACGCCTTGTCCAAAAGCATCTTACTTCTGAGAGTTGAGCCCACCCTCAGTCCCTCACACTTCCACACTGCCTGCAGAGTGAGTTTCACACGTCTTCACCAGAGACGATTGCCAGAGGCTTCTGAGTACAAGTTAACAATGCAGACCTGGAGGGTATCTCCAGGTGCAGTAGAGTGGTAATATTGGAACCTCCTGACTCAGAGTACTGCTACCTTCTCACTGCCATAGGAATGCAGCTAGTTGACAGCTGGCTTCAAGACATGCTTCCCTGTGAGAGCTGAGGACAGGGCAGAACCCTCCCGCATCCTGCCTGACTGTAGGAGTAGCTGCTAACATCCTTATATTACTGGCTGGGAGAGGTTGCCGGAAAAGCATGTGTGAGCACTGGGCCTGAACTCCCTTGCATCTGAGTTGAATACAGCGATTTCCAACGGGTTTCCTCAACCAGAGTGTAGCTAGATTCCAAATCCCATGTCCGAGTGGGTAGCAGACATCTGCCTCCCATGCATACACACTTCTGAGAGTTGAGCTTATGGCCTGTACCTCCACATCCAGCCTGCTGGTACCCTTGGCTTCTAAAAGGCCTAGGCTCGCTGTTTGACGGAAGTGCTGGGAGAGGTAATTGGAATCACCCGGCACACAAGACTAGTGCCTCCAAGCTCAGTTCAGCGATTTCCTAGTAATTCCTGTGGTAGACTGGTGCTACATACTAAGTTCCATACGTGAGAGGGTAGCTGAACGCCTTGTCCAAAACCATCTTACTTCTGAGAGTTGAGCTCAGCCTCAGTCCCTCACAGTTTCACACTGCCTGCAGAGTGAGTTTCGCAGGTCTTCAGCAGAGACGTTTGCCGGAGGCTTCTGAGACGCAGGGTAACAATGCAGACCTGGAGGGTATCCCCAGGTGCAGTCGACTGGTAATCTTGGAACCTCCTGACTCAGAATACTGCTACCTTCTCACTGCCATAGGAATGCAGCTAGTTGACAGCTGGCTTCAAGACATGCTTCCCTGTGAGAGCTGAGGACAGGGCAGATCCCTCCCGCATGCTGCCTGACTGTAGGAGTAGCTGCTAACATCCTTATGTTAGTGGCTGGGAGAGGTTGCGGGAAAAGCATGTGTGAGCACTGGGCCTGAACTCCCGTGTATCTGAGTTGAATACAGCGATTTCCAACGGCTTTCCTCAACCAGAGTGTAGCTAGGTTCCAAATCCCATGTACGAGCGGGTAGCAGACATCTGCCTCCCATGCATACACACTTCTGATAGTTGAGCTTATGGCCTGTACCTCCACATCCAGCCTGCTGGTACCCTAGGCTTCTAAAAGGCCTAGGCTCGCTGTTTGACGGAAGTGCTGGGAGAGGTAATTGGAATCTCCCGGCACACAAGACGAGTGCCTCCAAGCTCAATTCACGATTTCCCAGTAATTCTTGTGGTAGACAGGTGCTACATACTAAGTTCCATATGTGAGAAGGTAGCTGAACCCCTTGTCCAAAAGCATCTTACTTCTGAGAGTTGAGCACACCCTCAGTCCCTCACACTTCCACACTGCCTGCAGAGTGAGTTTCACACATCTTCACCAGAGACGATTGCCAGAGGCTTCTGAGTACAAGTTAACAATGCAGACCTGGAGGGTATCTCCAGGTGCAGTAGAGTGGTAATCTTGGAACCTCCTGACTCAGAGTACTGCTACCTTCTCACTGCCATAGGAATGCAGCTAGTTGACAGCTGGCTTCAAGACATGCTTCCCTGTGAGAGCTGAGGACAGGGCAGAACCCTCCCGCATCCTGCCTGACTGTAGGAGTAGCTGCTAACATCCTAATGTTAGTGGCTGGGAGAGGTTGCGGGAAAAGCATGTGTGAGCACTGGGCCTGAACTCCCCTGTATCTGAGTTGAATACAGCGATTTCCAACGGCTTTCCTCAACCAGAGTGTAGCTAGGTTCCAAATCCCATGTCCGAGTGGGTAGCAGACATCTGCCTCCCATGCATACACACTTCTGAGAGTTGAGCTTATGGCCTGTACCTCCACATCCAGCCTGCTGGTACCCTTGGGTTCTAAAAGGCCTAGGCTCGCTGTTTGACGGAAATGCTGGGAGAGGTAATTGGAATCACCCGGCACACAAGACTAGTGCCTCCAAGCTCAGTTCAGCGATTTCCTAGTAATTCCTGTGGTAGAGTGGTGCTACATACTAAGTTCCATACTTGAGAGGGTAGCCGAACGCCTTGTCCAAAACCATCTTACTTCTGAGAGTTGAGCTCACCCTCAGTCCCTCACAGTTCCACACTGCCTGCAGAGTGAGTTTCGCAGGTCTTCAGCAGAGACGTTTGCCAGAGGCTTCTGAGACGCAGGGTAACAATGCAGACCTGGAGGGTATCCCCAGGTGCAGTCGACTGGTAATCTTGGAACCTCCTGACTCAGAATACTGCTACCTTCTCACTGCCATAGGAATGCAGCTAGTTGACAGCTGGCTTCAAGACATGCTTCCCTGTGAGAGCTGAGGACAGGGCAGAACCTTCCCGCATGCTGCCTGACTGTAGGAGTAGCTTCTAACATCCTTATATTAGTGGCTGGGAGAGGTTGCGGGAAAAGCATGTGTGAGCACTGGGCCTGAACTCCCGTGTATCTGAGTTGAATACAGCGATTTCCAACGGCTTTCCTCAACCAGAGTGTAGCTAGGTTCCAAATCCCATGTACGAGCGGGTAGCAGACATCTGCCTCCCATGCATACACACTTCTGAGAGTTGAGCTTATGGCCTGTACCTCCACAGCCAGCCTGCTGGTACCCTTGGCTTCTAAAAGGCCTAGGCTCGCTGTTTGACGGAAGTGCTGGGAGAGATAATTGGAATCACCCGTCACACAAGACTAGTGCCTCCAAGCTCAGTTAAGCGATTTCCTAGTAATTCCTGTGGTAGACTGGTGCTACATACTAAGTTCCATACGTGAGAGGGTAGCTGAACGCCTTGTCCAAAACCATCTTACTTCTGAGAGTTGAGCTCAGCCTCAGTCCCTCACAGTTCGACACTGCCTGCAGATTGAGTTTCGCAGGTCTTCAGCAGAGACGTTTGCCAGAGGCTTCTGCGACGCAGGGTACCAATGCAGACCTGGAGGGTATCCCCAGGTGCAGTCGACTGGTAATCTTGGAACCTCCTGACTCAGAATACTGCTACCTTCTCACTGCCATAGGAATGCAGCTAGTTGACAGCTGGCTTCAAGACATGCTTCCCTGTGAGAGCTGAGGACAGGGCAGAACCCTCCCGCATGCTGCCTGACTGTAGGAGTAGCTGCTACCATCCTTATGTTAGTGGCTGGGAGAGGTTGCGGGAAAAGCATGTGTGAGCACTGGGCCTGAACTCCCGTGTATCTGAGTTGAATACAGCGATTTCCAACGGCTTTCCTCAACCAGAGTGTAGCTAGGTTCCAACACCCATGTACGAGCGGGTAGCAGACATCTGCCTCCCATGCATACACACTTCTGAGAGTTGAGCTTATGGCCTGTACCTCCACAGCCAGCCTGCTGGTACCCTTGGCTTCTAAAAGGCCTAGGCTCCCTGTTTGACGGAAGTGCTGGGACAGGTAATTGGAATCTCCCGGCACACAAGACGAGTGCCTCTAAGCTCAATTCACGATTTCCCAGTAATTCTTGTGGTTGACAGGTGCTACATACTAATTTCCATATGTGAGATGGTAGCTGAACGCCTTGTCCAAAAGCATCTTACTTCTAAGAGTTGTGCCCACCCTCAGTCCCTCACACTTCCACACTGCCTGCAGAGTGAGTTTCACACGTCTTCACCAGAGACGATTGCCAGAGGCTTCTGAGTACAAGTTAACAATGCAGAACTGGAGGGTATCTCCACGTGCAGTAGAGTGGTAATATTGGAACCTCCTGACTCAGAGTACTGCTACCTTCTCACTGCCATAGGAATGCAGCTAGTTGACAGCTGGCTTCAAGACATGCTTCCCTGTGAGAGCTGAGGACAGGGCAGAACCCTCCCGCATCCTGCCTGACTGTAGGAGTAGCTGCTAACATCCTTATATTAGTGGCTGGGAGAGGTTGCCGGAAAAGCATGTGTGAGCACTGGGCCTGAACTCCCTTGTATCTGAGTTGAATACAGCGATTTCCAACGGCTTTCCTCAACCAGAGTGTAGCTAGATTCCAAATCCCATGTCCGAGTGGGTAGCAGACATCTGCCTCCCATGCATACACACTTCTGAGAGTTGAGCTTATGGCCTGTACCTCCACATCCAGCCTGCTGGTACCCTTGGCTTCTAAAAGGCCTAGGCTCGCTGTTTGACGGAAGTGCTGGGAGAGGTAATTGGAATCACCCGGCACACAAGACTAGTGCCTCCAAGCTCAGTTCAGCGATTTCCTAGTAATTCCTGTGGTAGACTGGTGCTACATACTAAGTTCCATACGTGAGAGGGTAGCTGAACGCCTTGTCCAAAACCATCTTACTTCTGAGAGTTGAGCTCAGCCTCAGTCCCTCACAGTTCCACACTGCCTGCAGAGTGAGTTTCGCAGGTCTTCAGCAGAGACGTTTGCCGGAGGCTTCTGAGACGCAGGGTAACAATGCAGACCTGGAGGGTATCCCCAGGTGCAGTCGACTGGTAATCTTGGAACCTCCTGACTCAGAATACTGCTACCTTCTCACTGCCATAGGAATGCAGCTAGTTGACAGCTGGCTTCAAGACATGCTTCCCTGTGAGAGCTGAGGACAGGGCAGATCCCTCCCGCATGCTGCCTGACTGTAGGAGTAGCTGCTAACATCCTTATGTTAGTGGCTGGGAGAGGTTGCGGGAAAAGCATGTGTGAGCACTGGGCCTGAACTCCCGTGTATCTGAGTTGAATACAGCGATTTCCAACGGCTTTCCTCAACCAGAGTGTAGCTAGGTTCCAAATCCCATGTACGAGCGGGTAGCAGACATCTGCCTCCCATGCATACACACTTCTGAGAGTTGAACTTATGGCCTGTACCTCCACATCCAGCCTGCTGGTACCCTAGGCTTCTAAAAGGCCTAGGCTCGCTGTTTGACGGAAGTGCTGGGAGAGGTAATTGGAATCTCCCGGCACACAAGACGAGTGCCTCCAAGCTCAATTCACGATTTCCCAGTAATTCTTGTGGTAGACAGGTGCTACATACTAAGTTCCATATGTGAGAAGGTAGCTGAACCCCTTTTCCAAAAGCATCTTACTTCTGAGAGTTGAGCACACCCTCAGTCCCTCACACTTCCACACTGCCTGCAGAGTGAGTTTCACACGTCTTCACCAGAGACGATTGCCAGAGGCTTCTGAGTACAAGTTAACAATGCAGACCTGGAGGGTATCTCCAGGTGCAGTAGAGTGGTAATCTTGGAACCTCCTGACTCAGAGTACTGCTACCTTCTCACTGCCATAGGAATGCAGCTAGTTGACAGCTGGCTTCAAGACATGCTTCCCTGTGAGAGCTGAGGACAGGGCAGAACCCTCCCGCATCCTGCCTGACTGTAGGAGTAGCTGCTAACATCCTAATGTTAGTGGCTGGGAGAGGTTGCGGGAAAAGCATGTGTGACCACTGGGCCTGAACTCCCGTGTATCTGAGTTGAATACAGCGATTTCCAACGGCTTTCCTCAACCAGAGTGTAGCTAGGTTCCAATTCCCATGTCCGAGTGGGTAGCAGACATCTGCCTCCCATGCATACACACTTCTGAGAGTTGAGCTTATGGCCTGTACCTCCACATCCAGCCTGCTGGTACCCTTGGCTTCTAAAAGGCCTAGGCTCGCTGTTTGACGGAAGTGCTGGGAGAGGTAATTGGAATCACCCGGCACACAAGACTAGTGCCTCAAAGTTCAGTTCAGCGATTTCCTAGTAATTCCTGTGGTAGACTGGTGCTACATACTAATTTCCATACGTGAGATGGTAGCTGAACGCCTTGTCCAAAACCATCTTACTTCTGAGAGTTGAGCTCAGCCTCAGTCCCTCACAGTTTCACACTGCCTGCAGAGTGATTTTCGCAGGTCTTCAGCAGAGACGTTTGCAGGAGGCTTCTGAGACGCAGGGTAACAATGCAGACCTGGAGGGTATCCCCAGGTGCAGTCGACTGGTAATCTTGGAACCTCCTGACTCAGATACTGCTACCTTCTCACTGCCATAGGAATGCAGCTAGTTGACAGCTGGCTTCAAGACATGCTTCCCGGTGAGAGCTGAGGACAGGGCAGAACCTTCCCGCATGCTGCCTGACTGTAGGAGTAGCTGCTAACATCCTTATGTTAGTGGCTGGGAGAGGTTGCGGGAAAAGCATGTGTGAGCACTGGGCCTGAACTCCCGTGTATCTGAGTTTAATACAGCGATTTCCAACGGCTTTCCTCAACCAGAGTGTAGCTAGGTTCCAAATCCCATGTACGAGCGGGTAGCAGACATCTGCCTCCCATGCATACACACTTCTGAGAGTTGAGCTTATGGCCTGTACCTCCACAGCCAGCCTGCTGGTACCCTTGGCTTCTAAAAGGCCTAGGCTCGCTGTTTGACGGAAGTGCTGGGAGAGGTAATTGGAATCTCCCGGCACACAAGACGAGTGCCTCTAAGCTCAATTCACGATTTCCCAGTAATTCTTGTGGTTGACAGGTGCTACATACTAATTTCCATATGTGAGATGGTAGCTGAACGCCTTGTCCAAAAGCATCTTACTTCTGAGAGTTGTGCCCACCCTCAGTCCCTCACACTTCCACACTGCCTGCAGAGTGAGTTTCACACGTCTTCACCAGAGACGATTGCCAGAGGCTTCTGAGTACAAGTTAACAATGCAGACCTGGAGGGTATCTCCAGGTGCAGTAGAGTGCTAATATTGGAACCTCCTGACTCAGAGTACTGCTACCTTCTCACTGCCATAGGAATGCAGCTAGTTGACAGCTGGCTTCAAGACATGCTTCCCTGTGAGAGCTGAGGACAGGGCAGAACCCTCCCGTATCCTGCCTGACTGTAGGAGTAGCTGCTACCATCCTTATGTTAGTGGCTGGGAGAGGTTGCGGGAAAAGCATGTGTGAGCACTGGGCCTGAACTCCCGTGTATCTGAGTTGAATACAGCGATTTCCAATGGCCTTCTTCAATCACAGTGTAGCTAGGTTCCAACTCCCATGTCCGAGTGGGTAGCAGACATCTGCCTCCCATGCATACACACTTCTGAGAGTTGAGCTTATGGCCTGTACCTCCACAGCCAGCCTGCTGGTACCCTTGGCTTCTAAAAGGCCTAGGCTCTCTGTTTGACGGAAGGGCTGGGAGAGGTAATTGGAATCACCCGGCACACAAGACTAGTGCCTCCAAGCTCAGTTCAGCGATTTCCTAGTAATTCCTGTGGTAGACTGGTGTTACATACTAAGTTCCATACTTGAGAGGGTAGCTGAACGCCTTGTCCAAAACCATCTTACTTCTGAGAGTTGAGCTCAGCCTCAGTCCCTCACAGTTCCACACTGCCTGCAGAGTGAGTTTCGCAGGTCTTCAGCAGAGACGTTTGCCAGAGGCTTCTGAGACGCAGGGTAACAATGCAGACCTGGAGGGTATCCCCAGGTGCAGTCGACTGGTAATCTTGGAACCTCCTGACTCAGAATACTGCTACCTTCTCACTGCCATAGGAATGCAGCTAGTTGACAGCTGGCTTCAAGACATGCTTCCCTGTGAGAGCTGAGGACAGGGCAGAACCCTCCCGCATGCTGCCTGACTGTAGGAGAAGCTGCTAACATCCTTATGTTAGTGGCTGGGAGAGGTTGCGGGAAAAGCATGTGTGAGCACTGGGCCTGAACTCCCGTGTATCTGAGTTGAATACAGCGATTTCCAACGGCTTTCCTCAACCAGAGTGTAGCTAGGTTCCAAATCCCATGTACGAGCGGGTAGCAGACATCTGCCTCCCATGCATACACACTTCTGAGAGTTGAGCTTATGGCCTGTACCTCCACAGCCAGCCTGCTGGTACCCTTGGCTTCTAAAAGGCCTAGGCTCGCTGGTTGACGGAAGTGCTGGGAGAGATAATTGGAATCACCCGGCACACAAGACTAGTGCCTCCAAGCTCAGTTCAGCGATTTCCTAATAATTCCTGTGGTAGACTGGTGCTACATACTAAGTTCCATACGTGAGAGGGTAGCTGAACGCCTTGTCCAAACAATCTTACTTCTGAGAGTTGAGCTCACCCTCAGTCCCTCACAGTTCCACACTGCCTGCAGAGTGAGTTTCGCAGGTCTTCAGCAGAGACGTTTGCCAGAGGCTTCTGAGACGCAGGGTAACAATGCAGACCTGGAGGGTATCCCCAGGTGCAGTCGACTGGTAATCGTGGAACCTCCTGACTCAGAATACTGCTACCTTCTCACTGCCTTAGGAATGCAGCTAGTTGACAGCTGGCTTCAAGACATGCTTCCCTGTGAGAGCTGAGGACAGGGCAGAACCTTCCCGCATGCTGCCTGACTGTAGGAGTAGCTTCTAACATCCTTATGTTAGTGGCTGGGAGAGGTTGCGGGAAAAGCATGTGTGAGCACTGGGCCTGAACTCCCGTGTATCTGAGTTTAATACAGCGATTTCCAACGGCTTTCCTCAACCAGAGTGTAGCTAGGTTCCAAATCCCATGTACGAGCGGGTAGCAGACATATGCCTCCCATGCATACACACTTCTGAGAGTTGAGCTTATGGCCTGTACCTCCACAGCCAGCCTGCTGGTACCCTTGGCTTCTAAAAGGCCTAGGCTCGCTGTTTGACGGAAGTGCTGGGAGAGATAATTGGAATCACCCGGCACACAAGACTAGTGCCTCCAATCTCAGTTCAGCGATTTCCTAGTAATTCCTGTGGTAGACTGGTGCTACATACTAAGTTCCATACGTGAGAGGGTAGCTGAACGCCTTGTCCAAAACCATCTTACTTCTGAGAGTTGAGCTCAGCCTCAGTCCCTCACAGTTCGACACTGCCTGCAGATTGAGTTTCGCAGGTCTTCAGCAGAGACGTTTGCCAGAGGCTTCTGCGACGCAGGGTACCAATGCAGACCTCGAGGGTATCCCCAGGTGCAGTCGACTGGTAATCTTGGAACCTCCTGACTCAGAATACTGCTACCTTCTCACTGCCATAGGAATGCAGCTAGTTGACAGCTGGCTTCAAGACATGCTTCCCTGTGAGAGCTGAGGACAGGGCAGAACCCTCCCGCATGCTGCCTGACTGTAGGAGTAGCTGCTAACATCCTAATGTTAGTGGCTGAGAGAGGTTGCGGGAAAAGCATGTGTGAGCACTGGGCCTGAACTCCCGTGTATCTGAGTTGAATACAGCGATTTCCAACGGCTTTCCTCAACCAGAGTGTAGCTAGGTTCCAAATCCCATGTACGAGCGGGTAGCAGACATCTGCCTCCCATGCATACACACTTCTGAGGGTTGAGCTTATGGCCTGTACCTCCACAGCCAGCCTGCTGGTACCCTTGGCTTCTAAAAGGCCTAGGCTCGCTGTCTGACGGAAGTGCTGGGAGAGGTTAATGGAATCTCCCGGCACACAAGACGAGTGCCTCTAAGCTCAATTCACGATTTCCCAGTAATTCTTGTGGTTGACAGGTGCTACATACTAAGTTCCATATGTGAGATGGTAGCTGAACGCCTTGTCCAAAAGCATCTTACTTCTGAGAGTTGAGCCCACCCTCAGTCCCTCACAGTTCCACACTGCCTGCAGAGTGAGTTTCACACGTCTTCACCAGAGACGATTGCCAGAGGCTTCTGAGTACAAGTTAACAATGCAGACCTGGAGGGTATCTCCAGGTGCAGTAGAGTGGTAATATTGGAACCTCCTGATTCAGAGTACTGCTACCTTCTCACTGCCATCGGAATGCAGCTAGTTGACAGCTGGCTTCAAGACATGCTTCCCTGTGAGAGCTGATGACACGGCAGAACCCTCCCGTATCCTGCGTTACTGTAGGAGTAGCTGCTACCATCCTTATGTTAGTGGCTGGGAGAGGTTGCGGGAAAAGCATGTGTGAGCACTGGGCCTGAACTCCCGTGTATCTGAGTTGAATACAGCGATTTCCAATGGCCTTCTTCAATCACAGTGTAGCTAGGTTCCAACTCCCATGTCCGAGTGGGTAGCAGACATCTGCCTCCCATGCATACACACTTCTGAGAGTTGAGCTTATGGCCTGTACCTCCACAGCCAGCCTGCTGGTACCCTTGGCTTCTAAAAGGCCTAGGCTCGCTGTTTGACGGAAGTGCTGGGAGAGATAATTGGAATCACCCGGCACACAAGACGAGTGCCTCTAAGCTCAATTCACGATTTCCCAGTAATTCTTGTGGTAGACAGGTGCTACATACTAAGTTCCATATGTGAGATGATAGCTGAACGCCTTGTCCAAAAGCATCTTACTTCTGAGAGTTGAGCCCACCCTCAGTCCCTCACAGTTCCACACTGCCTGCAGAGTGAGTTTCACACGTCTTCACCAGAGACGATTGCCAGAGGCTGCTGAGTACAAGTTAACAATGCAGACCTGGAGGGTATCTCCATGTGCAGTAGAGTGGTAATCTTGGAACCTCCTGACTCAGAGTACTGCTACCTTCTCACTGCCATAGGAATGCAGCTAGTTGACAGCTGGCTTCAAGACATGCTTCCCTGTGAGAGCTGATGACAGGGCAGAACCCTCCCGTATCCTGCCTGACTGTAGGAGTAGCTGCTACCATCCTTATGTTAGTGGCTGGGAGAGGTTGCGGGAAAAGCATGTGTGAGCACTGGGCCTGAACTCCCGTGTATCTGAGTTGAATACAGCGATTTCCAACGGCTTTCCTCAACCAGAGTGTAGCTAGTTTCCAAATCCCATGTACGAGCGGGTAGCAGACATCTGCCTCCCAAGCATACACACTTCTGAGAGTTGAGCTTATGGCCTGTACCTCCACAGCCAGCCTGCTGGTACCCTTGGCTTCTAAAAGGCCTAGGCTCGCTGTTTGACGGAAGTGCTGGGAGAGATAATTGGAATCACCCGGCACACAAGACTAGTGCCTCCAAGCTCAGTTCAGCGATTTCCTAATAATTCCTGTGGTAGACTGGTGCTACATACTAAGTTCTATACGTTAGAGGGTAGCTGAACGCCTTGTCCAAAACCATCTTACTTCTGAGAGTTGAGCTCACCCTCAGTCCCTCACAGTTCGACACTGCCTGCAGAGTGAGTTTCGCAGGTCTTCAGCAGAGACGTTTGCCAGAGGCTTCTGCGACGCAGGGTACCAATGCAGACCTGGAGGGTATCCCCAGGTGCAGTCGACTGGTAATCTTAGAACCTCCTGACTCAGAATACTGCTACCTTCTCACTGCCATAGGAATGCAGCTAGTTGACAGCTGGCTTCAAGACATGCTTCCCTATGAGAGCTGAGGACAGGGCAGAACCCTCCCGCATGCTGCCTGACTGTAGGAGTAGCTGCTAACATCCTAATGTTAGTGGCTGGGAGAGGTTGCGGGAAAAGCATGTGTGAGCACTGGGCCTGAACTCCCGTGTATCTGAGTTGAATACAGCGATTTCCAACGGCTTTCCTCAACCAGAGTGTAGCTAGGTTCCAAATCCCATGTACGAGCGGGTAGCAGACATCTGCCTCCCATGCATACACACTTCTGAGAGTTGAGCTTATGGCCTGTACCTCCACATCCAGCCTGCTGGTACCCTTGGCTTCTAAAATGCCAAGCTCGCTGTTTGACGGAAGTGCTGGGAGAGGTAATTGGAATCACCCGGCACACAAGACTAGTGCCTCCAAGCTCAGTTCAGCGATTTCCTAGTAATTCCTGTGGTAGACTGGTGCTACATACTAAGTTCCATACGTGAGAGGGTAGCTGAACGCCTTGTCCAAAACCTTCTTACTTCTGAGAGTTGAGCTCAGACTCAGTCCCTCACAGTTCCACACTGCCTGCAGAGTGAGTTTCGCAGGTCTTCAGCAGAGACGTTTGCCAGAGGCTTCTGAGACGCAGGGTAACAATGCAGACCTGGAGGGTATCCCCAGGTGCAGTCGACTGGTAATCTTGGAACCTGCTGACTCAGAATACTGCTACCTTCTCACTGCCATAGGAATGCAGCTAGTTGACAGCTGGCTTCAAGACATGCTTCCCTGTGAGAGCTGAGGACAGGGCAGAACCCTCCCGCATGCTGCCTGACTGTAGGAGTAGCTGCTAACATCCTTATGTTAGTGGCTGGGAGAGGTTGCGGGAAAAGCATGTGTGAGCACTGGGCCTGAACTCCCGTGTATCTGAGTTGAATACAGCGATTTCCAATGGCCTTCTTCAATCACAGTGTAGCTAGGTTCCAACTCCCATGTCCGAGTGGGTAGCAGACATCTGCCTCCCATGCATACACACTTCTGAGAGTTGAGCTTATGGCCTGTACCTCCACATCCAGCCTGTTGGTACCCTTGGGTTCTAAAAGGACTAGGCTCGCTGTTTGACGGAAGTGCTGGGAGAGGTAATTGGAATCACCCGGCCCACAAGACTAGTGCCTCCAAGCTCAGTTCAGCGATTTCCTAGTAATTCCTGTGGTAGACTGGTGCTACATACTAAGTTCCATACTTGAGAGGGTAGCTGAACGCCTTGTCCAAAACCATCTTACTTCTGAGAGTTGAGCTCACCCTCAGTCCCTCACAGTTCCACACTGCCTGCAGAGTGAGTTTCGCAGGTCTTCAGCAGAGACGTTTGCCAGAGGCTTCTGAGACGCAGGGTACCAATGCAGACCTGTAGGGTATCCCCAGGTGAAGTCGACTGGTAATCTTAGAACCTCCTGACTCAGAATACTGCTACCTTCTCACTGCCATAGGAATGCAGCTAGTTGACAGCTGGCTTCAAGACATGCTTCCCTATGAGAGCTGAGGACAGGGCAGAACCCTCCCGCATGCTGCCTGACTGTAGGAGTAGCTGCTAACATCCTAATGTTAGTGGCTGGGAGAGGTTGCGGGAAAAGCATGTGTGAGCACTGGGCCTGAACTCCTGTGTATCTGAGTTGAACACAGCGATTTCCAACGGCTTTCCTCAACCAGAGTGTAGCTAGATTCCAAATCCCATGTACGAGCGGGTAGCAGACATCTGCCTCCCATGCATACACACTTCTGAGAGTTGAGCTTATGGCCTGTACCTCCACAGCCAGCCTGCTGGTACCCTTGGCTTCTAAAAGGCCTAGGCTCGCTGTTTGACGGAAGTGCTGGGAGAGGTAATTGGAATCTCCCGGCACACAAGACGAGTGCCTCTAAGCTCAATTCACGATTTCCCAGTAATTCTTGTGGTTGACAGGTGCTACATACTAAGTTCCAAATGTGAGATGGTAGCTGAACGCTTGTCCAAAAGCATCTTACTTCTGAGAGTTGAGCCCACCCTCAGTCCCTCACAGTTCCACACTGCCTGCAGAGGGAGTTTCACACGTCTTCACCAGAGACGATTGCCAGAGGCTTTTGAGTACAAGTTAACAATGCAGACCTGGAGGGTATCTCCAGGTGCAGTAGAGTGGTAATCTTGGAACCTCCTGACTCAGAGTACTGCTACCTTCTCACTGCCATAGGAATGCAGCTAGTTGACAGCTGGCTTCAAGACATGCTTCCCTGTGAGAGCTGAGGACAGGGCAGAACCCTCCCGCATGCTGCCTGACTGTAGGAGTAGCTGCTAACATCCTTATGTTAGTGGCTGGGAGAGGTTGCCGGAAAAGCATGTGTGAGCACTGGGCCTGAACTCCCTTGTATCTGAGTTGAATACAGCGATTTCCAACGGCTTTCCTCAACCAGAGTGTAGCTAGGTTCCAAATCCCATGTCCGAGTGGGTAGCAGACATCTGCCTCCCATGCATACACACTTCTGAGAGTTGAGCTTAAGGCCTGTACCTCCACATCCAGCCTGCTGGTACCCTTGGCTTCTAAAAGGCCTAGGCTCGCTGTTTGACGGAAGTGCTGGGAGAGGTAATTGGAATCTCCCGGCACACAAGACGAGTGCCTCCAAGCTCAATTCACGATTTCCCAGTAATTCTTGTGGTAGACAGGTGCTACATACTAAGTTCCATATGTGAGAAGGTAGCTAAACGCCTTGTCCAAAAGCATCTTACTTCTGAGAGTTGAGCCCACGTCAGTCCCTCACAGTTCCACACTGCCTGCAGACTGAGTTTCACACGTCTTCACCAGAGACGATTGCCAGAGGCTTCTGAGTAAAAGGTAACAATGCAGACCTGGAGGGTATCTCCATGTGCAGTAGAGTGGTAATCTTGGAACCTCCTGACTCAGAGTACTGCTACCTTCTCACTGCCATAGGAATGCAGCTAGTTGACAGCTGGCTTCAAGACATGCTTCCCTGTGAGAGCTGAGGACAGGGCAGAACCCTCCCGCATCCTGCCTGACTGTAGGAGTAGCTGCTAACATCCTAATGTTAGTGGCTGGGAGAGGTTGCGGGAAAAGCATGTGTGAGCACTGGGCCTGAACTCCCGTGTATCTGAGTTGAATACAGCGATTTCCAATGGCCTTCTTCAATCACAGTGTAGCTAGGTTCCAACTCCCATGTCCGAGTGGGTAGCAGACATCTGCCTCCCATGCATACACACTTCTGAGAGTTGAGCTTATGGCCTGTACCTCCACATCCAGCCTGCTGGTACCCTTGGGTTCTAAATGGCCTAGGCTCGCTGTTTGACGGAAGTGCTAGGAGAGGTAATTGGAATCACCCGGCCCACAAGACTAGTGCCTCCAAGCTCAGTTCAGCGATTTCCTAGTAATTCCTGTGGTGGAGTGGTGCTACATACTAAGTTCCATACTTGAGAGGGTAGCTGAACGCCTTGTCCAAAACCATCTTACTTCTGAGAGTTGAGCTCACCCTCAGTCCCTCACAGTTCCACACTGCCTGCAGCGTGAGTTTCGCAGGTCTTCAGCAGAGACGTTTGCCAGAGGCTTCTGAGACGCAGGGTAACAATGCAGACCTGGAGGGTATCCCCAGGTGCAGTCGACTGGTAATCGTGGAACCTCCTGACTCAGAATACTGCTACCTTCTCACTGCCATAGGAATGCAGCTAGTTGACAGCTGGCTTCAAGACATGCTTCCCTGTGAGAGCTGAGGACAGGGCAGAAGCTTACCGCATGCTGCCTGACTGTAGGAGGAGCTTCTAACATCCTTATGTTAGTGGCTGGGAGAGGTTGCGGGAAAAGCATGTGTGAGCACTGGGCCTGAACTCCCGTGTATCTGAGTTGAATACAGCGATTTCCAACGGCTTTCCTCAACCAGAGTGTAGCTAGGTTCCAAATCCCATGTACGAGCGGGTAGCAGACATCTGCCTCCCATGCATACACACTTCTGAGAGTTGAGCTTATGGCCTGTACCTCCACAGCCAGCCTGCTGGTACCCTTGGCTTCTAAAAGGCCTAGGCTCGCTGTTTGACGGAAGTGCTCGGAGAGATAATTGGAATCACCTGGCACACAAGACTAGTGCCTCCAAGCTCAGTTCAGCGATTTCCTAGTAATTCCTGTGGTAGACTGGTGCTACATACTAAGTTCCATACGTGAGAGGGTAGCTGAACGCCTTGTCCAAAACCATCTTACTTCTGAGAGTTGAGCTCAGCCTCAGTCCCTCACAGTTCGACACTGCCTGCAGATTGAGTTTCGCAGGTCTTCAGCAGAGACGTTTGCCAGAGGCTTCTGCGACGCAGGGTACCAATGCAGACCTTGAGGGTATCCCCAGGTGCAGTCGACTGGTAATCTTGGAACCTCCTGACTCAGAATACTGCTACCTTCTCACTGCCATAGGAATGCAGCTAGTTGACAGCTGGCTTCAAGACATGCTTCCCTGTGAGAGCTGAGGACAGGGCAGAACCCTCCCGCATGCTGCCTGACTGTAGGAGTAGCTGCTAACATCCTTATGTTAGTGGCTGGGAGAGGTTGCGGGAAAAGCATGTTTGAGCACTGGGCCTGAACTCCCGTGTATCTGAGTTGAATACAGCGATTTCCAACGGCTTTCCTCAACCAGAGTGTAGCTAGGTTCCAAATCCCATGTACGAGCGGGTAGCAGACATCTGCCTCCCATGCATACACACTTCTGAGAGTTGAGCTTATGGCCTGTACCTCCACAGCCAGCCTGCTGGTACTCTTGGCTTCTAAAAGGCCTAGGCTCGCTGTTTGACGGAAGTGCTGGGAGAGGTAATTGGAATCTCCCGGCACACAAGACGAGTGCCTCCAAGCTCAATTCACGATTTCCCAGTAATTCTTGTGGTAGACAGGTGCTACATACTAAGTTCCATATGTGAGAAGGTAGCTGAACGCCTTGTCCAAAAGCTTCTTACTTCTGAGAGTTGAGCCCACCGTCAGTCCCTCACACTTCCACACTGCCTGCAGAGTGAGTTTCACACGTCTTCACCAGAGACGATTGCCAGAGGCTTCTGAGTACAAGTTAACAATGCAGACCTGGAGGGTATCTCCAGGTGCAGTAGAGTGGTAATCTTGGAACTTCCTGACTCAGAGTGCTGCTACCTTCTCATTGCCATAGGAATGCAGCTAGTTGACAGCTGGCTTCAAGACATGCTTCCTTGTGAGAGCTGAGGACAGGGCAGAACCCTCCCGCATCCTGCCTGACTGTAGGATTAGCTGCTAACATCCTAATGTTAGTGGCTGGGAGAGGTTGCGGGAAAAGCATGTGTGAGCACTGGGCCTGAACTCCCGTGTATCTGAGTTGAATACAGCGATTTCCAACGGCTTTCCTCAACCAGAGTGTAGCTAGGTTCCAAATCCCATGTACGAGCGGGTAGCAGACATCTGCCTCCCATGCATACACACTTCTGAGAGTTGAGCTTATGGCCTGTACCTCCACAGCCAGCCTGCTGGTACCCTTGGCTTCTAAAAGGCCTAGGCTCGCTGTTTGACGGAAGTGCTGGGAGAGGTAATTGGAATCTCCCGGCACACAAGACGAGTGCCTCTAAGCTCAATTCACGATTTCCCAGTAATTCTTGTGGTTGACAGGTGCTACATACTAAGTTCCATATGTGAGATGGTAGCTGAACGCCTTGTCCAAAAGCATCTTCCTTCTGAGAGTTGAGCCCACCCTCAGTCCCTCACAGTTCCACACTGCCTGCAGAGTGAGTTTCACACGTCTTCACCAGAGACGATTGCCAGAGGCTTCTGAGTACAAGTTAACAATGCAGACCTGGAGGGTATCTCCAGGTGCAGTAGAGTGGTAATATTGGAACCTCCTGACTCAGAGTACTGCTACCTTCTCACTGCCATAGGAATGCAGCTAGTTGACAGCTGGCTTCAAGACATGCTTCCCTGTGAGAGCTGAGGACAGGGCAGAACCCTCCCGCATCCTGCCTGACTGTAGGAGTAGCTGCTAACATCCTTATGTTAGTGGCTGGGAGAGGTTGCCGGAAAAGTATGTGTGAGCACTGGGCCTGAACTCCCTTGTATCTGAGTTGAATACAGCGATTTCCAACGGCTTTCCTCAACCAGAGTGTAGCTAGGTTCCAAATCCCATGTCCGAGTAGGTAGCAGACATCTGCCTCCCATGCATACACACTTCTGAGTGTTGAGCTTAAGGCCTGTACCTCCACAGCCAGCCTGCTGGTACCCTTGGCTTCTAAAAGGCCTAGGCTCGCTGTTTGACGGAAGTGCTGGGAGAGGTAATTGGAATCTCCCGGCACACAAGACGAGTGCCTCCAAGCTCAATTCACGATTTCCCAGTAATTCTTGTGGTAGACAGGTGCTACATACTAAGTTCCATATGTGAGAAGGTAGCTGAACGCCTTGTCCAAAAGCAACTTACTTCTGAGAGTTGAGCCCACCCTCAGTCCCTCACACTTCCACACTGCCTGCAGAGTGAGTTTCACACGTCTTCACCAGAGACGATTGCCAGAGGCTTCTGAGTACAAGTTAACAATGCAGACCTGGAGGGTATCTCTAGGTGCAGTAGAGTGGTAATCTTGGAACTTCCTGACTCAGAGTGCTGCTACCTTCTCACTGCCATAGGAATGCAGCTAGTTGACAGCTGGCTTCAAGACATGCTTCCCTGTGAGAGCTGAGGACAGGGCAGAACCCTCCCGCATCCTGCCTGACTGTAGGAGTAGCTGCTAACATCCTAATGTTAGTGGCTGGGAGAGGTTGCCGGAAAAGCATGTGTGAGCACTGGGCCTGAACTCCCGTGTATCTGAGTTGAATACAGCGATTTCCAATGGCCTTCTTCAATCACAGTGTAGCTAGGTTCCAACTCCCATGTCCGAGTGGGTAGCAGACATCTGCCTCCCATGCATACACACTTCTGAGAGTTGAGCTTATGGCCTGTACCTCCACATCCAGCCTGCTGGTACCCTTGGGTTCTAAAAGGCCTAGGCTCGCTGTTTGACGGAAGTGCTGGGAGAGGTAATTGGAATCACCCGGCCCACAAGACTAGTGCCTCCAAGCTCAGTTCAGCGATTTCCTAGTAATTCCTGTGGTAGAGTGGAGCTACATACTAAGTTCCATACTTGAGAGGGTAGCTGAACGCCTTGTCCAAAACCATCTTACTTCTGAGAGTTGAGCTCAGCCTCAGTCCCTCACAGTTCCACACTGCCTGCAGAGTGAGTTTCGCAGGTCTTCAGCAGAGACGTTTGCCAGAGGCTTCTGAGACGCAGGGTAACAATGCAGACCTGGAGGGTATCCCCAGGTGCAGTCGACTGGTAATGTGGAACCTCCTGACTCAGAATACTGCTACCTTCTCACTGCCATAGGAATGCAGCTAGTTGACAGCTGGCTTCAAGACATGCTTCCCTGTGAGAGCTGAGGACAGGGCAGAACCTTCCCGCATGCTGCCTGACTGTAGGACTAGCTTCTAACATCCTTATGTTAGTGGCTGGGAGAGGTTGCGGGAAAAGTATGTGTGAGCACTGGGCCTGAACTCCCGTGTATCTGAGTTGAATACAGCGATTTCCAACGGCTTTCCTCAACCAGAGTGTAGCTAGGTTCCAAATCCCATGTACGAGCGGGTAGCAGACATCTGCCTCCCATGCATACACACTTCTGAGAGTTGAGCTTATGGCCTGTACCTCCACAGCCAGCCTGCTGGTACCCTTGGCTTCTAAAAGGCCTAGGCTCGCTGTTTGACGGAAGTGCTGGGAGAGATAATTGGAATCACCCGGCACACAAGACTAGTGCCTCCAAGCTCAGTTCAGCGATTTCCTAGTAATTCCTGTGGTAGACTGGTGCTACATACTAAGTTCCATACGTGAGAGGGTAGCTGAACGCCTTGTCCAAAACCATCTTACTTCTGAGAGTTGAGCTCAGCCTCAGTCCCTCACAGTTCGACACTGCCTGCAGATTGAGTTTCGCAGGTCTTCAGCAGAGACGTTTGCCAGAGGCTTCTGCGACGCAGGGTACCAATGCAGACCTGGAGGGTATCCCCAGGTGCAGTCGACTGGTAATCTTGGAACGTCCTGACTCAGAATACTGCTACCTTCTCACTGCCATAGGAATGCAGCTAGTTGACAGCTGGCTTCAAGACATGCTTCCCTGTGAGAGCTGAGGACAGGGCAGAACCCTCCCGCATGCTGCCTGACTGTAGGAGTAGCTGCTAACATCCTTATGTTAGTGGCTGGGAGAGGTTGCGGGAAAAGCATGTGTGAGCACTGGGCCTGAACTCCCGTGTATCTGAGTTGAATACAGCGATTTCCAACGGCTTTCCTCAACCAGAGTGTAGCTAGGTTCCAAATCCCATGTACGAGCGGGTAGCAGACATCTGCCTCCCATGCATACACACTTCTGAGAGTTGAGCTTATGGCCTGTACCTCCACAGCCAGCCTGCTGGTACCCTTGGCTTCTAAAAGGCCTAGGCTCGCTGTTTGACGGAAGTGCTGGGAGTGGTAATTGGAATCTCCCGGCACACAAGACGAGTGCCTCTAAGCTCAATTCACGATTTCCCAGTAATTCTTGTGGTTGACAGGTGCTACATACTAAGTTCCATATGTGAGATGGTAGCTGAACGCCTTGTCCAAAAGCACCTTACTTCTGAGAGTTGAGCCCACCCTCAGTCCCTCACAGTTCCACACTGCCTGCAGAGTGAGTTTCACGTGTCTTCACCAGAGACGATTGCCAGAGTCTTCTGAGTACAAGTTAACAATGCAGACCTGGAGGGTATCTCCAGGTACAGTAGAGTGGTAATCTTGGAACCTCCTTACTCAGAGTACTGCTACCTTCTCACTGCCATAGGAATGCAGCTAGTTAACAGCTGGCTTCAAGACATGCTTCCCTGTGAGAGCTGAGGACAGGGCAGAACCCTCCCGCATCCTGCCTGACTGTAGTAGTAGCTGCTAACATCCTTATGTTAGTGGCTGGGAGAGGTTGCGGGAAAAGCATGTGTGAGCACTGGGCCTGTACTCCCGTGTATCTGAGTTGAATACAGCGATTTCCAATGGTCTTCTTCAATCACAGTGTAGCTAGGTTCC
Organism: Canis lupus baileyi; assembly: GCF_048164855.1. Classification (NCBI taxonomy): domain Eukaryota; kingdom Metazoa; phylum Chordata; class Mammalia; order Carnivora; family Canidae; genus Canis; species Canis lupus. The sequence goes on along the minus strand of NC_132844.1, from coordinate 76,720,724 downwards.
AACTCCCATGTCCGAGTGGGTAGCAGACATCTGCCTCCCATGCATACACACTTCTGAGAGTTGACCTTATGGCCTGTACCTCCACATCCAGCCTGCTGGTACCCTTGGCTTCTAAAAGGCCAAGGCTCGCTGTTTGACAGAAGTGCTGGGAGAGGTAATTGGAATCACCCGGCACACAAGACTAGTGCCTCCAAGCTCAGTTCAGCGATTTCCTAGTAATTCCTGTGGTAGACTGGTGCTACATACTAAGTTCCATACGTGAGAAGGTAGCTGAACGCCTTGTCCAAAACCATCTTACTTCTGAGAGTTGAGCTCAGCCTCAGTCCCTCACAGTTCCACACTGCCTGCAGAGTGAGTTTCGCAGGTCTTCAGCAGAGACGTTTGCCAGAGGCTTCTGAGACGCAGGGTAACAATGCAGACCTGGAGGGTATCCCCAGGTGCAGTCGACTGGTAATCTTGAAACCTCCTGACTCAGAATACTGCTACCTTCTCACTGCCATAGGAATGCAGCTAGTTGACAGCTGGCTTCAAGACATGCTTCCCTGTGAGAGCTGAGGACAGGGCAGAACCATCCCGCATGCTGCCTGAGTGTAGGAGTAGCTGCTAAAATCCTTATGTTAGTGGCTGGTAGAGGTTGCGGGAAAAGCATGTGTGAGCACTGGGCCTGAACTCCCGTGTACCTGAGTTGAATACAGCGATTTCCATCGGCTTTCCTCAACCAGAGTGTAGCTAGGTTCCAAATCCCATGTACGAGCGGGTAGCAGACATCTGCCTCCCATGCATACACACTTCTGAGAGTTGAGCTTATGGCCTGTACCTCCACAGCCAGCCTGCTGGTACCCTTGGCTTCTAAAAGGCCTAGGCTCGCTGTTTGACGGAAGTGCTGGGAGAGGTAATTGGAATCACCCGGCACACAAGACTAGTGCCTCCAAGCTCAGTTCAGCGATTTCCTAGTAATTCCTGTGGTAGACTGGTGCTACATACTAAGTTCCATACGTGAGAGGGTAGCTGAACGCCTTGTCCAAAACCATCTTACTTCTGAGAGTTGAGCTCAGCCTCAGTCCCTCACAGTTCCACACTGCCTGCAGAGTGAGTTTCACAGGTCTTCAGCAGAGACGTTTGCCAGAGGCTTCTGAGACGCAGGGTAACAATGCAGACCTGGAGGGTATCCCCAGGTGCAGTCGACTGGTAATCTTGGAACCTCCTGACTCAGAATACTGCTACCTTCTCACTGCCATAGGAATGCAGCTAGTTGACAGCTGGCTTCAAGACATGCTTCCCTGTGAGAGCTGAGGACAGGGCAGAACCCTCCCGCATGCTGCCTGACTGTAAGAGTAGCTGCTAACATCCTTATGTTAGTGGCTGGGAGAGGTTGCGGGAAAAGCATGTGTGAGCACTGGGCCTGAACTCCCGTGTATCTGAGTTGAATACAGCGATTTCCAACGGCTTTCCTCAACCAGAGTGTAGCTAGGTTCCAAATCCCATGTACGAGCGGGTAGCAGACATCTACCTCCCATGCATACACACTTCTGAGAGTTGAGCTTATGGCTTGTACCTCCACAGCCAGCCTGCTGGTACCCTTGGTTTCTAAAAGGCCTAGGCTCAGAAGATATTTGCAAATGACATATCAGATAAAGGGCTAGTTTCCAAGATCTATAAAGAACTTATTAAACTCAACACCAAAGAAACAAACAATCCAATCATGAAATGGGCAAAAGACATGAACAGAAATCTCACAGAGGAAGACATAGACATGGCCAACATGCATGTGAGAAAATGCTCTGCATCACTTGCCATCAGGGAAATACAAATCAAAACTACAATGAGATACCACCTCACCCCAGTGAGAATGGGGAAAATTAACAAGGCAGGAAACAACAAATGTTGGAGAGGATGCGGAGAAAAGGGAACCCTCTTACACTGTTGGTGGGAATGTGAACTGGTGCAGCCACTCTGGAAAACTGTGTGGAGGTTCCTCAAAGAGTTAAAAATAGACCTGCCCTACGACCCAGCAATTGCACTGTTGGGGATTTACCCCAAAGATACAAATGCAATGAAACGCCGGGACACCTGCACCCCGATGTTTCTAGCAGCAATGGCCACGATAGCCAAACTGTGGAAGGAGCCTCGGTGTCCAACGAAAGATGAATGGATAAAGAAGATGTGGTTTATGTATACAATGGAATATTACTCAGCTATTAGAAATGACAAATACCCACCATTTGCTTCAACGTGGATGGAACTGGAGGGTATTATGCTGAGTGAAGTAAGTCAGTCGGAGAAGGACAAACATTATATGTTCTCATTCATTTGGGGAATATAAATAATAGTGAAAGGGAAAATAAGGGAAGGGAGAAGAAATGTGTGGGAAATATCAGAAAGGGAGACAGAACGTTAAGACTGCTAACTCTGGGAAACGAACTAGGGGTGGTAGAAGGGGAGGAGGGCGGGGGGTGGGAGTGAATGGGTGACGGGCACTGGGTGTTATTCTGTATGTTAGTAAATTGAACACCAATAAAAAAAATAAATAAATAAAAAAAAAATAATAAAAAATAAAAGGCCTAGGCTCGCTGTTTGACGGAAGTGCTGGGAGAGGTAATTGGAATCTCCCGGCACACAAGACGAGTGCCTCCAAGCTCAATTCACGATTTCCCAGTAATTCTTGTGGTAGACAGGTGCTACATACTAAGTTCCATATGTGAGAAGGTAGCTGAACGCCTTGTCCAAAAGCATCTTACTTCTGAGAGTTGAGCACACCCTCAGTCCCTCACACTTCCACACTGCCTGCAGAGTGAGTTTCACACGTCTTCACCAGAGACGATTGCCAGAGGCTTCTGAGTACAAGTTAACAATGCAGACCTGGAGGGTATCTCCAGGTGCAGTAGAGTGGTAATCTTGGAACCTCCTGACTCAGAGTACTGCTACCTTCTCACTGCCATAGGAATGCAGCTAGTTGACAGCTGGCTTCAAGACATGCTTCCCTGTGAGAGCTGAGGACAGGGCAGAACCCTCCCGCATCCTGCCTGACTGTAGGAGTAGCTGCTAACATCCTAATGTAAGTGGCTGGGAGAGGTTGCGGGAAAACCATGTGTGAGCACTGGGCCTGAACTCCCGTGTATCTGAGTTGAATACAGCGATTTCCAATGGCCTTCTTCAATCACAGTGTAGCTAGGTTCCAACTCCCATGTCCGAGTGGGTAGCAGACATCTGCCTCCCATGCATACACACTTCTGAGAGTTGAGCTTATGGCCTGTACCTCCACAGCCAGCCTGCTGGTACCCTTGGCTTCTAAAAGGCCTAGGCTCGCTGTTTGACGGAAGTGCTGGGAGAGGTAATTGGAATCTCCCGGCACACAAGACGAGTGCCTCCAAGCTCAATTCACGATTTCCCAGTAATTCTTGTGGTAGACAGGTGCTACATACTAAGTTCCATATGTGAGAAGGTAGCTGAACGCCTTGTCCAAAAGCATCTTACTTCTGAGAGTTGAGCACACCCTCAGTCCCTCACACTTCCACACTGCCTGCAGAGTGAGTTTCACACGTCTTCACCAGAGTCGATTGCCAGAGGCTTCTGAGTACAAGTTAACAATGCAGACCTGGAGGGTATCTCCAGGGGCAGTAGAGTGGTAATATTGGAACCTCCTGACTCAGAGTACTGCTACCTTCTCACTGCCATAGGAATGCAGCTAGTTGACAGCTGGCTTCAAGACATGCTTCCCTGTGAGAGCTAAGGACACGGCAGAACCCTCCCGCATCCTGCCTGACTGTAGGAGTAGCTGCTAACATCCTTATGTTAGTGGCTGGGAGAGGTTGCCGGAAAAGCATGTGTGAGCACTGGGCCTGAACTCCCGTGTATCTGAGTTGAATACAGCGATTTCCAATGGCCTTCTTCAATCACAGTGTAGCTAGGTTCCAACTCCCATATCCGAGTGGGTAGCAGACATCTGCCTCCCATGCATATACTCTTCTGAGAGTTGAGCTTATGGCCTGTACCTCCACAGCCAGCCTGCTGGTACCCTTGGCTTCTAAAAGGCCTAGGCTCGCTGTTTGACGGAAGTGCTGGGAGAGGTAATTGGAATCACCCGGCACACAAGACTAGTGCCTCCAAGCTCAGTTCAGCGATTTCCTAGTAATTCCTGTGGTAGACTAGTGCTACATACTAAGTTCCATACGTGAGAGGGTAGCTGAACGCCTTGTCCAAAAACATCTTACTTCTGAGAGTTGAGCTCAGCCTCAGTCCCTCACAGTTCCACACTGCCTGCAGAGTGAGTTTCGCAGGTCTTCAGCAGAGACGTTTTCCAGAGGCTTCTGAGACGCAGGGTAACAATGCAGACCTGGAAGGTATCCCCAGGTGCAGTCGACTGGTAATCTTGGAACCTCCTGACTCAGAATACTGCTACCTTCTCACTGCCATAGGAATGCAGCTAGTTGACAGCTGGCTTCAAGACATGCTTCCCTGTGAGAGCTCAGGACAGGGCAGAACACTCCCGCATGCTGCCTGACTGTAGGAGTAGCTGCTAACATCCTTATGTTACTGGCTGGGAGAGGTTGCGGGAAAAGCATGTGTGAGCACTGGGCCTGAACTCCCGTGTATCTGATTTGAATACAGCGATTTCCAACGGCTTTCCTCAACCAGAGTGTAGCTAGGTTCCAAATCCCATGTACGAGCGGGTAGCAGACATCTGCCTCCCATGCATACACACTTCTGAGAGTTGAGCTTATGACCTGTACCTCCACAGCCAGCCTGCTGGTACCCTTGGCTTCTAAAAGGCCTAGGCTCGCTGTTTGACGGAAGTGCTGGGAGAGATAATTGGAATCACCCGGCACACAAGACTAGTGCCTCCAAGCTCAGTTCAGCGATTTCCTAGTAATTCCTGTGGTAGACTGGTGCTACATACTAAGTTCCATACGTGAGAGGGTAGCTGAACGCCTTGTCCAAAACCATCTTACTTCTGAGAGTTCAGCTCAGCCTCAGTCCCTCACAGTTCGACACTGCCTGCAGAGTGAGTTTCGCAGGTCTTCAGCACAGACGTTTGCCAGAGGCTTCTGCGACGCAGGGTACCAATGCAGACCTGGAGGATATCCCCAGGTGCAGTCGACTGGTAATCTTGGAACCTCCTGACTCAGAATACTGCTACCTTCTCACTGCCATAGGAATGCAGCTAGTTGACAGCTGGCTTCAAGACATGCTTCCCTGTGAGAGCTGAGGACAGGGCAGAACCCTCCCGCATGCTGCCTGACTGTAGGAGTAGCTGCTAACATCCTTATGTTAGTGGCTGGGAGAGGTTGCGGGAAAAGCATGTGTGAGCACTGGGCCTGAACTCCCGTGTATCTGAGTTGAATACAGCGATTTCCAACGGCTTTCCTCAACCAGAGTGTAGCTAGGTTCCAAATCCCATGTACGAGCGGGTAGCAGAAATCTGCCTCCCATGCATACACACTTCTGAGAGTTGAGCTTATGGCCTGTACCTCCACATCTAGCCTGCTGGTACCCTTGGCTTCTAAAAGGCCTAGGCTCGCTGTTTGACGGAATTGCTTGGAGAGGTAATTAGAATCTCCCGGCACACAAGATGAGTGCCTCCAAGCTCAATTCACGATTTCCCAGTAATTCTTGTGGTAGACAGGTGCTACATACTAAGTTCCATATGTGAGAAGGTAGCTGAACGCCTTGTCCAAAAGCATCTTACTTCTGAGAGTTGAGCACACCCTCAGTCCCTCACACTTCCACACTGCCTGCAGAGTGAGTTTCACACGTCTTCACCAGAGACGATTGCCAGAGGCTTCTGAGTACAAGTTAACAATGCAGACCTGGAGGGTATCTCCAGGTGCAGTAGAGTGGTAATCTTGGAACCTCCTGACTCAGAATACTGCTACCTTCTCACTGCCATAGGAATGCAGCTAGTTGACAGCTGGCTTCAAGACATGCTTCCCTGTGAGAGCTGAGGACAGGGCAGAACCCTCCCGCATCCTGCCTGACTGTAGGAGTAGCTGCTAACATCCTAATGTTAGTGGCTGGGAGAGGTTGCGGGAAAAGCATGTGTGAGCACTGGGCCTGAACTCCCGTGTATCTGAGTTGAATACAGCGGTTTCCAATGGCCTTCTTCAATCACAGTGTAGCTAGGTTCCAACTCCCATGTCCGAGTGGGTAGCAGACATCTGCCTCCCATGCATACACACTTCTGAGAGTTGAGCTTATGGCCTGTACCTCCACATCCAGCCTGCTGGTACCCTTGGCTTCTAAAAGGCCTAGGCTCGCTGTTTGACGGAAGTGCTGGGAGAGGTAATTGGAATCACCCGGCACACAAGACTAGTGCCTCCAAGCTCAGTTCAGCGATTTCCTAGTAATTCCTGTGGTAGACTGGTGCTACATACTAAGTTCCATACGTGAGAGGGTAGCTGAACGCCTTGTCCAAAACCATCTTACTTCTGAGAGTTGAGCTCAGCCTCAGTCCCTCACAGTTCCACACTGCCTGCAGAGTGAGTTTCGCAGGTCTTCAGCAGAGACGTTTGCCAGAGGCTTCTGAGACGCAGGGTAACAATGCAGACCTGGAGGGTATCCCCAGGTGCAGTCGACTGGTAATCTTGAAACCTCCTGACTCAGAATACTGCTACCTTCTCACTGCCATAGGAATGCAGCTAGTTGACAGCTGGCTTCAAGACATGCTTCCCTGTGAGAGCTGAGGACAGGGCAGAACCATCCCGCATGCTGCCTGACTGTAGGAGTAGCTGCTAACATCCTTATGTTAGTGGCTGGGAGAGTTTGCGGGAAAAGCATGTGTGAGCACTGGGCCTGAACTCCCGTGTATCTGAGTTGAATACAGCGATTTCCAACGGCTTTCCTCAACCAGAGTGTAGCTAGGTTCCAAATCCCATGTACGAGCGGGTAGCAGACATCTGCCTCCCATGCATACACACTTCTGAGAGTTGAGCTTATGGCCTGTACCTCCACATCCAGGCTGCTGGTACACTTGGCTTCTAAAAGGCCTAGGCTCGCTGTTTGACGGAAGTGCTGGGAGAGGTAATTGGAATCACCCGGCACACAAGACTAGTGCCTCCAAGTTCAGTTCAGCGATTTCCTAGTAATTCCTGTGGTAGAATGGTGCTACATACTAAGTTCCATACGTGAGAGGGTAGCTGAACGCCTTGTCCAAAACCATCTTACTTCTGAGAGTTGAGCTCAGCCTCAGTCCCTCACAGTTCCACGCTGCCTGCAGAGTGAGTTTCGCAGGTCTTCAGCAGAGACGTTTGCCAGAGGCTTCTGAGACGCAGGGTAACAATGCAGACCTGGAGGGTATCCCCAGGTGCGGTCGACTGGTAATCTTGGAACCTCCTGATTCAGAATACTGCTACCTTCTCACTGCCATAGGAATGCAGCTAGTTGACAGCTGGCTTCAAGACATGCTTCCCTGTGAGAGCTGAGGACAGGGCAGAACCCTCCCGCATGCTGCCTGAGTGTAGGAGTAGCTGCTAAAATCCTTATGTTAGTGGCTGGTAGAGGTTGCGGGAAAAGCATGTGTGAGCACTGGGCCTGAACTCCCGTGTACCTGAGTTGAATACAGCGATTTCCATCGGCTTTCCTCAACCAGAGTGTAGCTAGGTTCCAAATCCCATGTACGAGCGTGTAGCAGACATCTGCCTCCCATGCATACACACTTCTGAGAGTTGAGCTTATGGCCTGTACCTCCACAGCCAGCCTGCTGGTACCCTTGGCTTCTAAAAGGCCTAGGCTCGCTGTTTGACGGAAGTGCTGGGAGAGGTAATTGGAATCACCCGGCACACAAGACTAGTGCCTCCAAGCTCAGTTCAGCGATTTCCTAGTAATTCCTGTGGTAGACTGGTGCTACATACTAAGTTCCATACGTGAGAGGGTAGCTGAACGCCTTGTCCAAAACCATCTTACTTCTGAGAGTTGAGCTCAGCCTCAGTCCCTCACAGTTCCACACTGCCTGCAGAGTGAGTTTCGCAGGTCTTCAGCAGAGACGTTTGCCAGAGGCTTCTGAGACGCAGGGTAACAATGCAGACCTGGAGGGTATCCCCAGGTGCAGTCGACTGGTAATCTTGAAACCTCCTGACTCAGAATACTGCTACCTTCTCACTGCCATAGGAATGCAGCTAGTTGACAGCTGGCTTCAAGACATGCTTCCCTGTGAGAGCTGAGGACAGGGCAGAACCCTCCCGCATCCTACCTGACTGTAGGAGTAGCTGCTAACATCCTAATGTTAGTGGCTGGGAGAGGTTGGGGAAAAGCATGTGTGAGCACTGGGCCTGAACTCCCGTGTATCTGAGTTGAATACAGCGATTTCCAACGACTTTCCTCAACCAGAGTGTAGCTAGGTTCCAAATCCCATGTACGAGCGGGTAGCAGACATCTGCCTCCCATGCATACACACTTGTGAGTGTTGAGCTTATGGCCTGTACCTCCACATACAGCCTGCTGGTACCCTTGGCTTCTAAAAGGCCTAGGCTCGCTGTTTGACGGAAGTGCTGGGAGAGGTAATTGGAATCTCCCGGCACACAAGACGAGTGCCTCCAAGCTCAATTCACGATTTCCCAGTAATTCTTGTGGTAGATAGGTGCTACATACTAAGTTCCATATGTGAGAAGGTAGCTGAACGCCTTGTCCAAAAGCATCTTACTTCTGAGAGTTGAGCACACCGTCAGTCCCTCACACTTCCACACTGCCTGCAGAGTGAGTTTCACACGTCTTCACCAGAGACGATTGCCAGAGGCTTCTGAGTACAAGTAAACAATGCAGACCTGGAGGGTATCTCCAGGTGCAGTAGAGTGGTAATCTTGGAACCTCCTGACTCAGAGTACTGCTACCTTCTCACTGCCATAGGAATGCAGCTAGTTGACAGCTGGATTCAAGACATGATTCCCTGTGAGAGCTGAGGACAGGGCAGAATTCTCCCGCATCCTGCCTGACTGTAGGAGTAGCTGCTAACATCCTTATGTTAGTGGCTGGGAGAGGTTGCGGGAAAAGCATGTGTGAGCACTGGGCCTGAACTCCCGTGTATCTGAGTTGAATACAGCGATTTCCAATGGCCTTCTTCAATCACAGTGTAGCTAGGTTCCAACTCCCATGTCCGAGTGGGTAGCAGACGTCTGCCTCCCATGCATATACACTTCTGAGAGTTGAGCTTATGGCCTGTACCTCCACATCCAGCCTGCTGGTACCCTTGGCTTCTAAAAGGCCTAGGCTCGCTGTTTGACGGAAGTGCTGGGAGAGGTAATTGGAATCACCCGGCACACAAGACTAGTGCCTCCAAGCTCAGTTCAGCGATTTCCTAGTAATTCCTGTGGTAGACTGGTGCTACATACTAAGTTCCATACGTGAGAGGGTAGCTGAACACCTTGTCCAAAACCATCTTACTTCTGAGAGTTGAGCTCACCCTCAGTCCCTCACAGTTCCACACTGCCTGCAGAGTGAGTTTCGCAGGTCTTTAGCAGAGACGTTTGCCAGAGGCTTTTGAGACGCAGGGTAACAATGCAGACTTGGAGGGTATCCCCATGTGCAGTCGACTAGTAATCTTGGAACCTCCTGACTCAGAATACTGCTACCTTCTCACTGCCATAGGAATGCAGCTAGTTGACAGCTAGCTGGCTTCAAGACATGCTTCCCTGAGAGAGCTGAGGACAGGGCAGAACCCTCCCGCATGCTGCCTGACTGTAGGAGTAGCTGCTAACATCCTAATGTTAGTGGCTGGGAGAGGTTGCGGGAAAAGCATGTGTGAGCACTGGGCCTGAACTCCCGTGTATCTGAGTTGAATACAGCGATTTCCAACGGATTTCCTCAACCAGAGTGTAGCTAGGTTCCAAATCCCATGTACGAGCGTGTAGCAGACATCTGCCTCCCATGCATACACACTTCTGAGAGTTGAGCTTATGGCCTGTACCTCCACATCCAGCCTGCTGGTACCCTTGGCTTCTAAAAGGCCTAGTCTCGCTGTTTGACGGAAGTGCTGGGAGAGGTAATTGGAATCTCCCGGCACACAAGACGAGTGCCTCCAAGCTCAATTCACGATTTCCCAGTAATTCTTGTGGTAGACAGGTGCAACATACTAAGTTCCATATGTGAGATGGTAGCTGAACGCCTTGTCCAAAAGCATCTTACTTCTGAGAGGTGAGTTCAGCCTCAGTCCCTCACAGTTCCACACTGCCTGCAGAGTGAGTTTCGCAGGTCTTCAGCAGAGACGTTTGCCAGAGGCTTCTGAGACGCAGGGTAACAATGCAGACCTGGAGGGTATCCCCAGGTGCAGTCGACTGGTAATCTTGGAACATCCTGACTCAGAATACTGCTACCTTCTCACTGCCATAGGAATGCAGCTAGTTGACAGCTAGCTGGCTTCAAGACATGCTTCCCTGAGAGAGCTGAGGACAGGGCAGAACCCTCCCGCATGCTGCCTGACTGTAGGAGTAGCTGCTAACATCCTAATTTTAGTGGCTGGGAGAGGTTGCGGGAAAAGCATGTGTGAGCACTTGGCCTGAACTCCCGTGTATCTGGGTTGAATACAGCGATTTCCAACGGCTTTCCTCAACCAGAGTGTAGCTAGGTTCCAAATCCCATGTACGAGCGGGTAGCAGACATCTGCCTCCTATGCATACACACTTCTGAGAGTTGAGCTTATGGCCTGTACCTCCACATCCAGCCTGCTGGTACCCTTGGCTTCTAAAAGGCCTAGGCTCGCTGTTTGACGGAAGTGCTTGGAGAGGTAATTGGAATTTCCCGGCACACAAGACGAGTGCCTCCAAGCTCAATTCACGATTTCCCAGTAATTCTTGTGGTAGACAGGTGCTATATACTAAGTTCCATATGTGAGAAGGTAGCTGAACGCCTTGTCCAAAAGCATCTTACTTCTGAGAGTTGAGCTCACCCTCAGTCCCTCACAGTTCCACACTGTCTCCAGAGTGAGTTTCGCAGGTCTTCAGCAGAGACGTTTGCCATACGCTTCTGAGACGCAGGGTAACAATGCAGACCTGGAGGTTATCCCCAGGTGCAGTAGACTGGTAATCTTGGAACCTCCTGACTCAGAATACTGCTACCTTCTCACTGCCATAGGAATGCAGCTACTTGACAGCTGGCTTCAAGACATGCTTCCCTGTGAGATCTTAGGACAGGGCAGAACCCTCTCGCATGCTGCCTGACTGTAGGAGTAGCTGCTAACATCCTAATGTTAGTGGCTGGGAGAGGTTGCGGGAAAAGCATGTGTGATCACTCGGCCTGAACTCCCGTGTATCTGAGTTGAATACAGCGATTTCCAACGGCTTTCCTCAACCAGAGTGTAGCTAGGTTCCAAATCCCATGTACGAGCGGGTAGCAGACATCTGCCTCCCATGCATACACACTTCTGAGAGTTGAGCTTATGGCCTGTACCTCCACATCCAGCCTGCTGGTACCCTTGGCTTCTAAAAGGCCTAGGCTCGCTGTTTGACGGAAGTGCTGGGAGAGGTAATTGGAATCTCCCGGCACACAAGACGAGTGCCTCCAAGCTCAATCCACGATTTCCCAGTAATTCTTGTGGTAGACAGGTGCTACATACTAAGTTCCATATGTGAGAAGGTAGCTGAACGCCTTGTCCAAAAGCATCTTACTTCTGAGAGTTGAGCCCACCCTCAGTCCCTCACAGTTCCACACTGCCTGCAGAGTGAGTTTCACACGTCTTCACCAGAGACGATTGCCAGAGGCTTCTGAGTACAAGTTAACAATGCAGACCTGGAGGGTATCTCCAGGTGCAGTAGAGTGGTAATCTTGGAACCTCCTGACTCAGAGTACTGCTACCTTCTCACTGCCTTAGGAATGCAGCTAGTTGACAGCTGGCTTCAAGACATGCTTCCCTGTGAGAGCTGAGGACAGGGCAGAACCCTCCCGCATGCTGCCTGACTGTAGGAGTAGCTGCTAACATCCTTATGTTAGTGGCTGGGAGAGGTTGCGGGAAAAGCATGTGTGAGCACTGGGCCTGAACTCCCGTGTATCTGAGTTGAACAGCGATTTCCAACGGCTTTCCTCAACCAGAGTGTAGCTAGGTTCCAAATCCCATGTACGAGCAGGTAGCAGACATCTGCCTCCCATGCATACACACTTCTGAGAGTTGAGCTTATGGCCTGTACCTCCACATCCAGCCTGCTGGTACCCTTGGCTTCTAAAAGGCCTAGGCTCGCTGTTTGACGGAAGTGCTGGGAGAGGTAATTGGAATCTCCCGGCACACAAGACGAGTGCCTCCAAGCTCAATTCACGATTTCCCAGTAATTCTTGTGGTAGACAGGTGCTACATACTAAGTTCCATATGTGAGAAGGTAGCTGAACGCCTTGTCCAAAAGCATCTTACTTCTGAGATTTGAGCACACCCTCAGTCCCTCACACTTCCACACTGCCTGCAGAGTGAGTTTCGCAGGTCTTCACCAGACACGATTGCCAGAGGCTTCTGAGTACAAGTTAACAATGCAGACCTGGAGGGTATCTCCATGTGCAGTAGAGTGGTAATCTTGGAACCTCCTGACTCAGAGTACTGCTACCTTCTCACTGCCATAGGAATGCAGCTAGTTGACAGCTGGCTTCAAGACATGCTTCCCTGTGAGAGCTGAGGACAGGGCAGAACCCTCCCGCATCCTGCCTGACTGTAGGAGTAGCTGCTAACATCTAATGTTAGTGGCTGGGAGAGGTTACGGGAAAAGCATGTGTGAGCACTGGGCCTGAACTCCCGTGTATCTGAGTTGAATACAGCGATTTCCAATGGCCTTCTTCAATCATAGCTAGGTTCCAAATCCCATGTCCGAGTGGGTAGCAGACATCTGCCTCCCATGCATACACACTTCTGAGAGTTGAGCTTATGGCCTGTACCTCCACATCCAGCCTGCTGGTACCCTTGGCTTCTAAAAGGCCTAGGCTCGCTGTTTGACGGAAGTGCTGGGAGAGGTAATTGGAATCACCCGGCACACAAGACTAGTGCCTCCAAGCTCAGTTCAGCGATTTCCTAGTAATTCCTGTGGTAGACTGGTGCTACATACTAAGTTCCATACGTGAGAGGGTAGCTGAACGCCTTGTCCAAAACCATCTTACTTCTGAGAGTTGAGCTCAGCCTCAGTCCCTCACAGTTTCACACTGCCTGCAGAGTGAGTTTCGCAGGTCTTCAGCAGAGACGTTTGCCGGAGGCTTCTGAGACGCAGGGTAACAATGCAGACCTGGAGGGTATCCCCAGGTGCAGTCGACTGGTAATCTTGGAACCTCCTGACTCAGAATACTGCTACCTTCTCACTGCCATAGGAATGCAGCTAGTTGACAGCTGGCTTCAAGACATGCTTCCCTGTGAGAGCTGAGGACAGGGCAGATCCCTCCCGCATGCTGCCTGACTGTAGGAGTAGCTGCTAACATCCTTATGTTAGTGGCTGGGAGAGGTTGCGGGAAAAGCATGTGTGAGCACTGGGCCTGAACTCCCGTGTATCTGAGTTGAATACAGCGATTTCCAACGGCTTTCCTCAACCAGAGTGTAGCTAGGTTCCAAATCCCATGTACGAGCGGGTAGCAGACATCTGCCTCCCATGCATACACACTTCTGATAGTTGAGCTTATGGCCTGTACCTCCACATCCAGCCTGCTGGTACCCTAGGCTTCTAAAAGGCCTAGGCTCGCTGTTTGACGGAAGTGCTGGGAGAGGTAATTGGAATCTCCCGGCACACAAGACGAGTGCCTCCAAGCTCAATTCACGATTTCCCAGTAATTCTTGTGGTAGACAGGTGCTACATACTAAGTTCCATATGTGAGAAAGTAGCTGAACCCCTTGTCCAAAAGCATCTTACTTCTGAGAGTTGAGCACACCCTCAGTCCCTCACACTTCCACACTGCCTGCAGAGTGAGTTTCACACATCTTCACCAGAGACGATTGCCAGAGGCTTCTGAGTACAAGTTAACAATGCAGACCTGGAGGGTATCTCCAGGTGCAGTAGAGTGGTAATCTTGGAACCTCCTGACTCAGAGTACTGCTACCTTCTCACTGCCATAGGAATGCAGCTAGTTGACAGCTGGCTTCAAGACATGCTTCCCTGTGAGAGCTGAGGACAGGGCAGAACCCTCCCGCATCCTGCCTGACTGTAGGAGTAGCTGCTAACATCCTAATGTTAGTGGCTGGGAGAGGTTGCGGGAAAAGCATGTGTGAGCACTGGGCCTGAACTCCCCTGTATCTGAGTTGAATACAGCGATTTCCAACGGCTTTCCTCAACCAGAGTGTAGCTAGGTTCCAAATCCCATGTCCGAGTGGGTAGCAGACATCTGCCTCCCATGCATACACACTTCTGAGAGTTGAGCTTATGGCCTGTACCTCCACATCCAGCCTGCTGGTACCCTTGGGTTCTAAAAGGCCTAGGCTCGCTGTTTGACGGAAATGCTGGGAGAGGTAATTGGAATCACCCGGCACACAAGACTAGTGCCTCCAAGCTCAGTTCAGCGATTTCCTAGTAATTCCTGTGGTAGAGTGGTGCTACATACTAAGTTCCATACTTGAGAGGGTAGCCGAACGCCTTGTCCAAAACCATCTTACTTCTGAGAGTTGAGCTCACCCTCAGTCCCTCACAGTTCCACACTGCCTGCAGAGTGAGTTTCGCAGGTCTTCAGCAGAGACGTTTGCCAGAGGCTTCTGAGACGCAGGGTAACAATGCAGACCTGGAGGGTATCCCCAGGTGCAGTCGACTGGTAATCTTGGAACCTCCTGACTCAGAATACTGCTACCTTCTCACTGCCATAGGAATGCAGCTAGTTGACAGCTGGCTTCAAGACATGCTTCCCTGTGAGAGCTGAGGACAGGGCAGAACCTTCCCGCATGCTGCCTGACTGTAGGAGTAGCTTCTAACATCCTTATATTAGTGGCTGGGAGAGGTTGCGGGAAAAGCATGTGTGAGCACTGGGCCTGAACTCCCGTGTATCTGAGTTGAATACAGCGATTTCCAACGGCTTTCCTCAACCAGAGTGTAGCTAGGTTCCAAATCCCATGTACGAGCGGGTAGCAGACATCTGCCTCCCATGCATACACACTTCTGAGAGTTGAGCTTATGGCCTGTACCTCCACAGCCAGCCTGCTGGTACCCTTGGCTTCTAAAAGGCCTAGGCTCGCTGTTTGACGGAAGTGCTGGGAGAGGTAATTGGAATCTCCCGGCACACAAGACGAGTGCCTCTAAGCTCAATTCACGATTTCCCAGTAATTCTTGTGGTTGACAGGTGCTACATACTAATTTCCATATGTGAGATGGTAGCTGAACGCCTTGTCCAAAAGCATCTTACTTCTGAGAGTTGTGCCCACCCTCAGTCCCTCACAGTTCCACACTGCCTGCAGAGTGAGTTTCACACGTCTTCACCAGAGACGATTGCCAGAGGCTTCTGAGTACAAGTTAACAATGCAGACCTGGAGGGTATCTCCAGGTGCAGTAGAGTGCTAATATTGGAACCTCCTGACTCAGAGTACTGCTACCTTCTCACTGCCATAGGAATGCAGCTAGTTGACAGCTGGCTTCAAGACATGCTTCCCTGTTGGAGCTGAGGACAGGGCAGAACCCTCCCGTATCCTGCCTGACTGTAGGAGTAGCTGCTACCATCCTTATGTTAGTGGCTGGGAGAGGTTGCGGGAAAAGCATGTGTGAGCACTGGGCCTGAACTCCCGTGTATCTGAGTTGAATACAGCGATTTCCAATGGCCTTCTTCAATCACAGTGTAGCTAGGTTCCAACTCCCATGTCCGAGTGGGTAGCAGACATCTGCCTCCCATGCATACACACTTCTGAGAGTTGAGCTTATGGCCTGTACCTCCACAGCCAGCCTGCTGGTACCCTTGGCTTCTAAAAGGCCTAGGCTCTCTGTTTGACGGAAGGGCTGGGAGAGGTAATTGGAATCACCCGGCACACAAGACTAGTGCCTCCAAGCTCAGTTCAGCGATTTCCTAGTAATTCCTGTGGTAGACTGGTGTTACATACTAAGTTCCATACTTGAGAGGGTAGCTGAACGCCTTGTCCAAAACCATCTTACTTCTGAGAGTTGAGCTCAGCCTCAGTCCCTCACAGTTCCACACTGCCTGCAGAGTGAGTTTCGCAGGTCTTCAGCAGAGACGTTTGCCAGAGGCTTCTGAGACGCAGGGTAACAATGCAGACCTGGAGGGTATCCCCAGGTGCAGTCGACTGGTAATCTTGGAACCTCCTGACTCAGAATACTGCTACCTTCTCACTGCCATAGGAATGCAGCTAGTTGACAGCTGGCTTCAAGACATGCTTCCCTGTGAGAGCTGAGGACAGGGCAGAACCCTCCCGCATGCTGCCTGACTGTAGGAGAAGCTGCTAACATCCTTATGTTAGTGGCTGGGAGAGGTTGCGGGAAAAGCATGTGTGAGCACTGGGCCTGAACTCCCGTGTATCTGAGTTGAATACAGCGATTTCCAACGGCTTTCCTCAACCAGAGTGTAGCTAGGTTCCAAATCCCATGTACGAGCGGGTAGCAGACATCTGCCTCCCATGCATACACACTTCTGAGAGTTGAGCTTATGGCCTGTACCTCCACAGCCAGCCTGCTGGTACCCTTGGCTTCTAAAAGGCCTAGGCTCGCTGGTTGACGGAAGTGCTGGGAGAGATAATTGGAATCACCCGGCACACAAGACTAGTGCCTCCAAGCTCAGTTCAGCGATTTCCTAATAATTCCTGTGGTAGACTGGTGCTACATACTAAGTTCCATACGTGAGAGGGTAGCTGAACGCCTTGTCCAAACAATCTTACTTCTGAGAGTTGAGCTCACCCTCAGTCCCTCACAGTTCCACACTGCCTGCAGAGTGAGTTTCGCAGGTCTTCAGCAGAGACGTTTGCCAGAGGCTTCTGAGACGCAGGGTAACAATGCAGACCTGGAGGGTATCCCCAGGTGCAGTCGACTGGTAATCGTGGAACCTCCTGACTCAGAATACTGCTACCTTCTCACTGCCTTAGGAATGCAGCTAGTTGACAGCTGGCTTCAAGACATGCTTCCCTGTGAGAGCTGAGGACAGGGCAGAACCTTCCCGCATGCTGCCTGACTGTAGGAGTAGCTTCTAACATCCTTATGTTAGTGGCTGGGAGAGGTTGCGGGAAAAGCATGTGTGAGCACTGGGCCTGAACTCCCGTGTATCTGAGTTTAATACAGCGATTTCCAACGGCTTTCCTCAACCAGAGTGTAGCTAGGTTCCAAATCCCATGTACGAGCGGGTAGCAGACATCTGCCTCCCATGCATACACACTTCTGAGAGTTGAGCTTATGGCCTGTACCTCCACAGCCAGCCTGCTGGTACCCTTGGCTTCTAAAAGGCCTAGGCTCGCTGTTTGACGGAAGTGCTGGGAGAGATAATTGGAATCACCCGGCACACAAGACTAGTGCCTCCAATCTCAGTTCAGCGATTTCCTAGTAATTCCTGTGGTAGACTGGTGCTACATACTAAGTTCCATACGTGAGAGGGTAGCTGAACGCCTTGTCCAAAACCATCTTACTTCTGAGAGTTGAGCTCAGCCTCAGTCCCTCACAGTTCGACACTGCCTGCAGATTGAGTTTCGCAGGTCTTCAGCAGAGACGTTTGCCAGAGGCTTCTGCGACGCAGGGTACCAATGCAGACCTCGAGGGTATCCCCAGGTGCAGTCGACTGGTAATCTTGGAACCTCCTGACTCAGAATACTGCTACCTTCTCACTGCCATAGGAATGCAGCTAGTTGACAGCTGGCTTCAAGACATGCTTCCCTGTGAGAGCTGAGGACAGGGCAGAACCCTCCCGCATGCTGCCTGACTGTAGGAGTAGCTGCTAACATCCTAATGTTAGTGGCTGAGAGAGGTTGCGGGAAAAGCATGTGTGAGCACTGGGCCTGAACTCCCGTGTATCTGAGTTGAATACAGCGATTTCCAACGGCTTTCCTCAACCAGAGTGTAGCTAGGTTCCAAATCCCATGTACGAGCGGGTAGCAGACATCTGCCTCCCATGCATACACACTTCTGAGGGTTGAGCTTATGGCCTGTACCTCCACAGCCAGCCTGCTGGTACCCTTGGCTTCTAAAAGGCCTAGGCTCGCTGTCTGACGGAAGTGCTGGGAGAGGTTAATGGAATCTCCCGGCACACAAGACGAGTGCCTCTAAGCTCAATTCACGATTTCCCAGTAATTCTTGTGGTTGACAGGTGCTACATACTAAGTTCCATATGTGAGATGGTAGCTGAACGCCTTGTCCAAAAGCATCTTACTTCTGAGAGTTGAGCCCACCCTCAGTCCCTCACAGTTCCACACTGCCTGCAGAGTGAGTTTCACACGTCTTCACCAGAGACGATTGCCAGAGGCTTCTGAGTACAAGTTAACAATGCAGACCTGGAGGGTATCTCCAGGTGCAGTAGAGTGGTAATATTGGAACCTCCTGATTCAGAGTACTGCTACCTTCTCACTGCCATCGGAATGCAGCTAGTTGACAGCTGGCTTCAAGACATGCTTCCCTGTGAGAGCTGATGACAGGGCAGAACCCTCCCGTATCCTGCGTTACTGTAGGAGTAGCTGCTACCATCCTTATGTTAGTGGCTGGGAGAGGTTGCGGGAAAAGCATGTGTGAGCACTGGGCCTGAACTCCCGTGTATCTGAGTTGAATACAGCGATTTCCAATGGCCTTCTTCAATCACAGTGTAGCTAGGTTCCAACTCCCATGTCCGAGTGGGTAGCAGACATCTGCCTCCCATGCATACACACTTCTGAGAGTTGAGCTTATGGCCTGTACCTCCACAGCCAGCCTGCTGGTACCCTTGGCTTCTAAAAGGCCTAGGCTCGCTGTTTGACGGAAGTGCTGGGAGAGATAATTGGAATCACCCGGCACACAAGACGAGTGCCTCTAAGCTCAATTCACGATTTCCCAGTAATTCTTGTGGTAGACAGGTGCTACATACTAAGTTCCATATGTGAGATGGTAGCTGAACGCCTTGTCCAAAAGCATCTTACTTCTGAGAGTTGAGCCCACCCTCAGTCCCTCACAGTTCCACACTGCCTGCAGAGTGAGTTTCACACGTCTTCACCAGAGACGATTGCCAGAGGCTGCTGAGTACAAGTTAACAATGCAGACCTGGAGGGTATCTCCAGGTGCAGTAGAGTGGTAATCTTGGAACCTCCTGACTCAGAGTACTGCTACCTTCTCACTGCCATAGGAATGCAGCTAGTTGACAGCTGGCTTCAAGACATGCTTCCCTGTGAGAGCTGATGACAGGGCAGAACCCTCCCGTATCCTGCCTGACTGTAGGAGTAGCTGCTACCATCCTTATGTTAGTGGCTGGGAGAGGTTGCGGGAAAAGCATGTGTGAGCACTGGGCCTGAACTCCCGTGTATCTGAGTTGAATACAGCGATTTCCAACGGCTTTCCTCAACCAGAGTGTAGCTAGGTTCCAAATCCCATGTACGAGCGGGTAGCAGACATCTGCCTCCCAAGCATACACACTTCTGAGAGTTGAGCTTATGGCCTGTACCTCCACAGCCAGCCTGCTGGTACCCTTGGCTTCTAAAAGGCCTAGGCTCGCTGTTTGACGGAAGTGCTGGGAGAGATAATTGGAATCACCCGGCACACAAGACTAGTGCCTCCAAGCTCAGTTCAGCGATTTCCTAATAATTCCTGTGGTAGACTGGTGCTACATACTAAGTTCTATACGTTAGAGGGTAGCTGAACGCCTTGTCCAAAACCATCTTACTTCTGAGAGTTGAGCTCACCCTCAGTCCCTCACAGTTCGACACTGCCTGCAGAGTGAGTTTCGCAGGTCTTCAGCAGAGACGTTTGCCAGAGGCTTCTGCGACGCAGGGTACCAATGCAGACCTGGAGGGTATCCCCAGGTGCAGTCGACTGGTAATCTTAGAACCTCCTGACTCAGAATACTGCTACCTTCTCACTGCCATAGGAATGCAGCTAGTTGACAGCTGGCTTCAAGACATGCTTCCCTATGAGAGCTGAGGACAGGGCAGAACCCTCCCGCATGCTGCCTGACTGTAGGAGTAGCTGCTAACATCCTAATGTTAGTGGCTGGGAGAGGTTGCGGGAAAAGCATGTGTGAGCACTGGGCCTGAACTCCCGTGTATCTGAGTTGAATACAGCGATTTCCAACGGCTTTCCTCAACCAGAGTGTAGCTAGGTTCCAAATCCCATGTACGAGCGGGTAGCAGACATCTGCCTCCCATGCATACACACTTCTGAGAGTTGAGCTTATGGCCTGTACCTCCACATCCAGCCTGCTGGTACCCTTGGCTTCTAAAATGCCAAGCTCGCTGTTTGACGGAAGTGCTGGGAGAGGTAATTGGAATCACCCGGCACACAAGACTAGTGCCTCCAAGCTCAGTTCAGCGATTTCCTAGTAATTCCTGTGGTAGACTGGTGCTACATACTAAGTTCCATACGTGAGAGGGTAGCTGAACGCCTTGTCCAAAACCTTCTTACTTCTGAGAGTTGAGCTCAGACTCAGTCCCTCACAGTTCCACACTGCCTGCAGAGTGAGTTTCGCAGGTCTTCAGCAGAGACGTTTGCCAGAGGCTTCTGAGACGCAGGGTAACAATGCAGACCTGGAGGGTATCCCCAGGTGCAGTCGACTGGTAATCTTGGAACCTGCTGACTCAGAATACTGCTACCTTCTCACTGCCATAGGAATGCAGCTAGTTGACAGCTGGCTTCAAGACATGCTTCCCTGTGAGAGCTGAGGACAGGGCAGAACCCTCCCGCATGCTGCCTGACTGTAGGAGTAGCTGCTAACATCCTTATGTTAGTGGCTGGGAGAGGTTGCGGGAAAAGCATGTGTGAGCACTGGGCCTGAACTCCCGTGTATCTGAGTTGAATACAGCGATTTCCAATGGCCTTCTTCAATCACAGTGTAGCTAGGTTCCAACTCCCATGTCCGAGTGGGTAGCAGACATCTGCCTCCCATGCATACACACTTCTGAGAGTTGAGCTTATGGCCTGTACCTCCACATCCAGCCTGTTGGTACCCTTGGGTTCTAAAAGGACTAGGCTCGCTGTTTGACGGAAGTGCTGGGAGAGGTAATTGGAATCACCCGGCCCACAAGACTAGTGCCTCCAAGCTCAGTTCAGCGATTTCCTAGTAATTCCTGTGGTAGACTGGTGCTACATACTAAGTTCCATACTTGAGAGGGTAGCTGAACGCCTTGTCCAAAACCATCTTACTTCTGAGAGTTGAGCTCACCCTCAGTCCCTCACAGTTCCACACTGCCTGCAGCGTGAGTTTCGCAGGTCTTCAGCAGAGACGTTTGCCAGAGGCTTCTGAGACGCAGGGTAACAATGCAGACCTGGAGGGTATCCCCAGGTGCAGTCGACTGGTAATCGTGGAACCTCCTGACTCAGAATACTGCTACCTTCTCACTGCCATAGGAATGCAGCTAGTTGACAGCTGGCTTCAAGACATGCTTCCCTGTGAGAGCTGAGGACAGGGCAGAAGCTTACCGCATGCTGCCTGACTGTAGGAGGAGCTTCTAACATCCTTATGTTAGTGGCTGGGAGAGGTTGCGGGAAAAGCATGTGTGAGCACTGGGCCTGAACTCCCGTGTATCTGAGTTGAATACAGCGATTTCCAACGGCTTTCCTCAACCAGAGTGTAGCTAGGTTCCAAATCCCATGTACGAGCGGGTAGCAGACATCTGCCTCCCATGCATACACACTTCTGAGAGTTGAGCTTATGGCCTGTACCTCCACAGCCAGCCTGCTGGTACCCTTGGCTTCTAAAAGGCCTAGGCTCGCTGTTTGACGGAAGTGCTCGGAGAGATAATTGGAATCACCTGGCACACAAGACTAGTGCCTCCAAGCTCAGTTCAGCGATTTCCTAGTAATTCCTGTGGTAGACTGGTGCTACATACTAAGTTCCATACGTGAGAGGGTAGCTGAACGCCTTGTCCAAAACCATCTTACTTCTGAGAGTTGAGCTCAGCCTCAGTCCCTCACAGTTCGACACTGCCTGCAGATTGAGTTTCGCAGGTCTTCAGCAGAGACGTTTGCCAGAGGCTTCTGCGACGCAGGGTACCAATGCAGACCTTGAGGATATCCCCAGGTGCAGTCGACTGGTAATCTTGGAACCTCCTGACTCAGAATACTGCTACCTTCTCACTGCCATAGGAATGCAGCTAGTTGACAGCTGGCTTCAAGACATGCTTCCCTGTGAGAGCTGAGGACAGGGCAGAACCCTCCCGCATGCTGCCTGACTGTAGGAGTAGCTGCTAACATCCTTATGTTAGTGGCTGGGAGAGGTTGCGGGAAAAGCATGTTTGAGCACTGGGCCTGAACTCCCGTGTATCTGAGTTGAATACAGCGATTTCCAACGGCTTTCCTCAACCAGAGTGTAGCTAGGTTCCAAATCCCATGTACGAGCGGGTAGCAGACATCTGCCTCCCATGCATACACACTTCTGAGAGTTGAGCTTATGGCCTGTACCTCCACAGCCAGCCTGCTGGTACTCTTGGCTTCTAAAAGGCCTAGGCTCGCTGTTTGACGGAAGTGCTGGGAGAGGTAATTGGAATCTCCCGGCACACAAGACGAGTGCCTCCAAGCTCAATTCACGATTTCCCAGTAATTCTTGTGGTAGACAGGTGCTACATACTAAGTTCCATATGTGAGAAGGTAGCTGAACGCCTTGTCCAAAAGCATCTTACTTCTGAGAGTTGAGCCCACCCTCAGTCCCTCACACTTCCACACTGCCTGCAGAGTGAGTTTCACACGTCTTCACCAGAGACGATTGCCAGAGGCTTCTGAGTACAAGTTAACAATGCAGACCTGGAGGGTATCTCCAGGTGCAGTAGAGTGGTAATCTTGGAACTTCCTGACTCAGAGTGCTGCTACCTTCTCATTGCCATAGGAATGCAGCTAGTTGACAGCTGGCTTCAAGACATGCTTCCCTGTGAGAGCTGAGGACAGGGCAGAACCCTCCCGCATCCTGCCTGACTGTAGGATTAGCTGCTAACATCCTAATGTTAGTGGCTGGGAGAGGTTGCGGGAAAAGCATGTGTGAGCACTGGGCCTGAACTCCCGTGTATCTGAGTTGAATACAGCGATTTCCAACGGCTTTCCTCAACCAGAGTGTAGCTAGGTTCCAAATCCCATGTACGAGCGGGTAGCAGACATCTGCCTCCCATGCATACACACTTCTGAGAGTTGAGCTTATGGCCTGTACCTCCACAGCCAGCCTGCTGGTACCCTTGGCTTCTAAAAGGCCTAGGCTCGCTGTTTGACGGAAGTGCTGGGAGAGGTAATTGGAATCTCCCGGCACACAAGACGAGTGCCTCTAAGCTCAATTCACGATTTCCCAGTAATTCTTGTGGTTGACAGGTGCTACATACTAAGTTCCATATGTGAGATGGTAGCTGAACGCCTTGTCCAAAAGCATCTTCCTTCTGAGAGTTGAGCCCACCCTCAGTCCCTCACAGTTCCACACTGCCTGCAGAGTGAGTTTCACACGTCTTCACCAGAGACGATTGCCAGAGGCTTCTGAGTACAAGTTAACAATGCAGACCTGGAGGGTATCTCCAGGTGCAGTAGAGTGGTAATATTGGAACCTCCTGACTCAGAGTACTGCTACCTTCTCACTGCCATAGGAATGCAGCTAGTTGACAGCTGGCTTCAAGACATGCTTCCCTGTGAGAGCTGAGGACAGGGCAGAACCCTCCCGCATCCTGCCTGACTGTAGGAGTAGCTGCTAACATCCTTATGTTAGTGGCTGGGAGAGGTTGCCGGAAAAGTATGTGTGAGCACTGGGCCTGAACTCCCTTGTATCTGAGTTGAATACAGCGATTTCCAACGGCTTTCCTCAACCAGAGTGTAGCTAGGTTCCAAATCCCATGTCCGAGTAGGTAGCAGACATCTGCCTCCCATGCATACACACTTCTGAGTGTTGAGCTTAAGGCCTGTACCTCCACAGCCAGCCTGCTGGTACCCTTGGCTTCTAAAAGGCCTAGGCTCGCTGTTTGACGGAAGTGCTGGGAGAGGTAATTGGAATCTCCCGGCACACAAGACGAGTGCCTCCAAGCTCAATTCACGATTTCTCAGTAATTCTTGTGGTAGACAGGTGCTACATACTAAGTTCCATATGTGAGAAGGTAGCTGAACGCCTTGTCCAAAAGCAACTTACTTCTGAGAGTTGAGCCCACCCTCAGTCCCTCACACTTCCACACTGCCTGCAGAGTGAGTTTCACACGTCTTCACCAGAGACGATTGCCAGAGGCTTCTGAGTACAAGTTAACAATGCAGACCTGGAGGGTATCTCTAGGTGCAGTAGAGTGGTAATCTTGGAACTTCCTGACTCAGAGTGCTGCTACCTTCTCACTGCCATAGGAATGCAGCTAGTTGACAGCTGGCTTCAAGACATGCTTCCCTGTGAGAGCTGAGGACAGGGCAGAACCCTCCCGCATCCTGCCTGACTGTAGGAGTAGCTGCTAACATCCTAATGTTAGTGGCTGGGAGAGGTTGCCGGAAAAGCATGTGTGAGCACTGGGCCTGAACTCCCGTGTATCTGAGTTGAATACAGCGATTTCCAATGGCCTTCTTCAATCACAGTGTAGCTAGGTTCCAACTCCCATGTCCGAGTGGGTAGCAGACATCTGCCTCCCATGCATACACACTTCTGAGAGTTGAGCTTATGGCCTGTACCTCCACATCCAGCCTGCTGGTACCCTTGGGTTCTAAAAGGCCTAGGCTCGCTGTTTGACGGAAGTGCTGGGAGAGGTAATTGGAATCACCCGGCCCACAAGACTAGTGCCTCCAAGCTCAGTTCAGCGATTTCCTAGTAATTCCTGTGGTAGAGTGGAGCTACATACTAAGTTCCATACTTGAGAGGGTAGCTGAACGCCTTGTCCAAAACCATCTTACTTCTGAGAGTTGAGCTCAGCCTCAGTCCCTCACAGTTCCACACTGCCTGCAGAGTGAGTTTCGCAGGTCTTCAGCAGAGACGTTTGCCAGAGGCTTCTGAGACGCAGGGTAACAATGCAGACCTGGAGGGTATCCCCAGGTGCAGTCGACTGGTAATGTGGAACCTCCTGACTCAGAATACTGCTACCTTCTCACTGCCATAGGAATGCAGCTAGTTGACAGCTGGCTTCAAGACATGCTTCCCTGTGAGAGCTGAGGACAGGGCAGAACCTTCCCGCATGCTGCCTGACTGTAGGACTAGCTTCTAACATCCTTATGTTAGTGGCTGGGAGAGGTTGCGGGAAAAGTATGTGTGAGCACTGGGCCTGAACTCCCGTGTATCTGAGTTGAATACAGCGATTTCCAACGGCTTTCCTCAACCAGAGTGTAGCTAGGTTCCAAATCCCATGTACGAGCGGGTAGCAGACATCTGCCTCCCATGCATACACACTTCTGAGAGTTGAGCTTATGGCCTGTACCTCCACAGCCAGCCTGCTGGTACCCTTGGCTTCTAAAAGGCCTAGGCTCGCTGTTTGACGGAAGTGCTGGGAGAGATAATTGGAATCACCCGGCACACAAGACTAGTGCCTCCAAGCTCAGTTCAGCGATTTCCTAGTAATTCCTGTGGTAGACTGGTGCTACATACTAAGTTCCATACGTGAGAGGGTAGCTGAACGCCTTGTCCAAAACCATCTTACTTCTGAGAGTTGAGCTCAGCCTCAGTCCCTCACAGTTCGACACTGCCTGCAGATTGAGTTTCGCAGGTCTTCAGCAGAGACGTTTGCCAGAGGCTTCTGCGACGCAGGGTACCAATGCAGACCTCGAGGGTATCCCCAGGTGCAGTCGACTGGTAATCTTGGAACGTCCTGACTCAGAATACTGCTACCTTCTCACTGCCATAGGAATGCAGCTAGTTGACAGCTGGCTTCAAGACATGCTTCCCTGTGAGAGCTGAGGACAGGGCAGAACCCTCCCGCATGCTGCCTGACTGTAGGAGTAGCTGCTAACATCCTTATGTTAGTGGCTGGGAGAGGTTGCGGGAAAAGCATGTGTGAGCACTGGGCCTGAACTCCCGTGTATCTGAGTTGAATACAGCGATTTCCAACGGCTTTCCTCAACCAGAGTGTAGCTAGGTTCCAAATCCCATGTACGAGCGGGTAGCAGACATCTGCCTCCCATGCATACACACTTCTGAGAGTTGAGCTTATGGCCTGTACCTCCACAGCCAGCCTGCTGGTACCCTTGGCTTCTAAAAGGCCTAGGCTCGCTGTTTGACGGAAGTGCTGGGAGTGGTAATTGGAATCTCCCGGCACACAAGACGAGTGCCTCTAAGCTCAATTCACGATTTCCCA
This sequence comes from Canis lupus baileyi, assembly GCF_048164855.1. Lineage (NCBI taxonomy): Eukaryota > Metazoa > Chordata > Mammalia > Carnivora > Canidae > Canis > Canis lupus. The sequence goes on along the minus strand of NC_132844.1, from coordinate 76,694,485 downwards.
GTAATTCTTGTGGTTGACAGGTGCTACATACTAAGTTCCATATGTGAGATGGTAGCTGAACGCCTTGTCCAAAAGCACCTTACTTCTGAGAGTTGAGCCCACCCTCAGTCCCTCACAGTTCCACACTGCCTGCAGAGTGAGTTTCACGTGTCTTCACCAGAGACGATTGCCAGAGTCTTCTGAGTACAAGTTAACAATGCAGACCTGGAGGGTATCTCCAGGTACAGTAGAGTGGTAATCTTGGAACCTCCTTACTCAGAGTACTGCTACCTTCTCACTGCCATAGGAATGCAGCTAGTTAACAGCTGGCTTCAAGACATGCTTCCCTGTGAGAGCTGAGGACAGGGCAGAACCCTCCCGCATCCTGCCTGACTGTAGTAGTAGCTGCTAACATCCTTATGTTAGTGGCTGGGAGAGGTTGCGGGAAAAGCATGTGTGAGCACTGGGCCTGTACTCCCGTGTATCTGAGTTGAATACAGCGATTTCCAATGGTCTTCTTCAATCACAGTGTAGCTAGGTTCCAACTCCCATGTCCGAGTGGGTAGCAGACATCTGCCTCCCATGCATACACACTTCTGAGAGTTGACCTTATGGCCTGTACCTCCACATCCAGCCTGCTGGTACCCTTGGCTTCTAAAAGGCCAAGGCTCGCTGTTTGACAGAAGTGCTGGGAGAGGTAATTGGAATCACCCGGCACACAAGACTAGTGCCTCCAAGCTCAGTTCAGCGATTTCCTAGTAATTCCTGTGGTAGACTGGTGCTACATACTAAGTTCCATACGTGAGAGGGTAGCTGAACGCCTTGTCCAAAACCATCTTACTTCTGAGAGTTGAGCTCAGCCTCAGTCCCTCACAGTTCCACACTGCCTGCAGAGTGAGTTTCACAGGTCTTCAGCAGAGACGTTTGCCAGAGGCTTCTGAGACGCAGGGTAACAATGCAGACCTGGAGGGTATCCCCAGGTGCAGTCGACTGGTAATCTTGGAACCTCCTGACTCAGAATACTGCTACCTTCTCACTGCCATAGGAATGCAGCTAGTTGACAGCTGGCTTCAAGACATGCTTCCCTGTGAGAGCTGAGGACAGGGCAGAACCCTCCCGCATGCTGCCTGACTGTAGGAGTAGCTGCTAACATCCTAATGTTAGTGGCTGGGAGAGGTTGCGGGAAAAGCATGTGTGAGCACTGGGCCTGAACTCCCGTGTATCTGAGTTGAATACAGCGATTTCCAATGGCCTTCTTCAATCACAGTGTAGCTAGGTTCCAACTCCCATGTCCGAGTGGGTAGCAGACATCTGCCTCCCATGCATACACACTTCTGAGAGTTGAGCTTATGGCCTGTACCTCCACATCCAGCCTGCTGGTACCCTTGGCTTCTAAAAGGCCTAGGCTCGCTGTTTGACGGAAGTGCTGGGAGAGGTAATTGGAATCACCCGGCACACAAGACTAGTGCCTCCAAGCTCAGTTCAGCGATTTCCTAGTAATTCCTGTGGTAGACTGGTGCTACATACTAAGTTCCATACGTGAGAGGGTAGCTGAACGCCTTGTCCAAAACCATCTTACTTCTGAGAGTTGAGCTCAGCCTCAGTCCCTCACAGTTCCACACTGCCTGCAGAGTGTGTTTCGCAGGTCTTCAGCAGAGACGTTTGCCAGAGGCTTCTGAGACGCAGGGTAACAATGCAGACCTGGAGGGTATCCCCAGGTGCAGTCGACTGGTAATCTTGGAACCTCCTGACTCAGAATACTGCTACCTTCTCACTGCCATAGGAATGCAGCTAGTTGACAGCTAGCTGGCTTCAAGACTTGCTTCCCTGAGAGAGCTGAGGACAGGGCAGAACCCACCCGCATCCTGCCTGACTGTAGGCGCAGCTGCTAACATCCTAATGTTAGTGGCTGAGAGAGGTTGCGGGAAAAGCATGTGTAAGAATTGGGCCTGAACTCCTGTGTATCTGAGTTGAATACAGCGATTTCCAATGGCCTTCTTCAATCAGAGTGTAGGTAGTTTCCAACTCCCATGTCCGAGTGGGTAGCAGACATCTGCCACCCATGCATACACACTTCTGAGAGTTGAGCTTATGGCCTGTAACCCAACATCCAGCCTGCCGCTACCTTTCGCTTCCAAAAGGCCTAGGCTCGCTGCTTGACGCAAGTGTTGGGAGAGGTAACTGGAATCTCCCGGCACACAAGACGAGTGCCTCCAAGCTCAATCAAGCGATTTCCTAGTAATTCCTGGGGTAGACAGGTGCTACATACTAAGTTCCATACGTGAGTAGGTATTTGAACGCCTTGTCCAAAAACATCTTACTGCTGAGAGTTGAGCTGACCCTCAGTCCCTCACAGTTCCACACTGCCTGCAGAGTGAGTTTCGCACGTCTTCACCAGAGACGTTTGCCAGAGGCCTCTGAGACGCAAGTTAACAATGCAGACCTGGAGGGTATCTCCAGGTGCAGTAGAGTGGTAATCTGGGAACCTCCTGTCTCAGAATACTGCTACCTTGACCCTGCCATAAGTATGCAGCTAGTTGACCGCTGGCTTCAAGACATGCTTCCCTGTGAGAGCTAAGGACAGGGCACAACCCTCCCGCATCCTGCTTGACTGTAGAAGGAGCTGCTAACGTCCTCATGTTAGTGGCAGGGAAAGGTTGTGAGAAAAGCATGTGGAATCGTTGTGCCTGAACCCACGTGTATCTGAGTTGAATACAGCAATTTCCAAAGTCCTTTTTCATCAGAGTGTAGTAGGTTCCCACTCGCATGTACGAGTGGGTAGAAGACATCTGCCTCCCATGCATACACACTTCTGAGAGTTGAGCTTATGGCCTGTAACCCTACCTCCTGCCTGCAGCTAGCTTTCGCTTCCAAAAGGCCTAGGCTCGCTGCTTCACCGAAGTGTTGGGAGAGGTAACTGGAATCTCCCGGCAACAAGACTAGTGCCTCCAAGCTCAATCCAGCGATTTCCCAGTAATTCCTGGGGTAGACTGGTGCTACATACTAAGTTCCATACGTGAGTAGGTATTTGAACGCCTTGTCCAAAAACATCTTACTGCTGAGAGTTGAGCTGACCCTCAGTCCCTCACAGTTCCACACTGCCTGCAGAGTGAGTTTCGCACGTCTTCACCAGAGACGTTTGCCAGAGGCCTCTGAGACGCAAGTTAACAATGCAGACCTGGAGGGTATCTTCAGGTGCAGTAGAGTGGTAATCTGGGAACCTCCTGTCTCAGAATACTGCTACCTTGACCCTGCCATAAGTATGCAGCTAGTTGACCGCTGGCTTCAAGACATGCTTCCCTGTGAGAGCTAAGGACAGGGCACAACCCTCCCGCATCCTGCTTGACTGTAGAAGGAGCTGCTAACGTCCTCATGTTAGTGGCAGGGAAAGGTTGTGAGAAAAGCATGTGGAATCGTTGTGCCTGAACCCACGTGTATCTGAGTTGAATACAGCGATTTCCAAAGTCCTTTTTCATCAGAGTGTAGTAGGTTCCCACTCGCATGTACGAGTGGGTAGCAGACATCTGCCTCCCATGCATACACACTTCTGAGAGTGGAGCTTATGGCCTGTATCCCTACCTCCTGCCTGCAGGTAGCTTTCGCTTCCAAAAGGCCTAGGCTCGCTGCTTCACCGAAGTGTTGGGAGAGGTAACTGGAATCTCCCGGCAACAAGACTAGTGCCTCCAAGCTCAATCCAGCGATTTCCCAGTAATTCCTGGGGTAGACAGGTGCTACATACTAAGTTCCATACGTGAGTAGGCATTTGAACGCCTTGTCCAAAAACATCTTACTGCTGAGAGTTGAGCTGACCCTCAGTCCCTCACAGTTCCACACTGCCTGCAGAGTGAGTTTCGTAGGTCTTCACCAGAGACGTTTGCCACAGGCTTCTGAGACGCAAGTTAACAATGCAGACCTGGAGGGTATCTCCAGGTGCAGTAGAGTGGTAATCTGGGAACCTCCTTACTCAGAATACTGCTACCTTCACACTGTCATAAGAATGCAGCTAGTTGAGAGCTGGCTTCAAGGCATGCTTCCCTGTGAGAGCTGAGGAGAGGGCAGGACCCTCCCGCATCCTGCCTGACTGTAGACTTACCTGCTAACCTCCTTCTGTTAGTGGCTGGGATAGTTTGTGGGAAAAGCATGTGTAAGCATTGGGCCTGAACTCCCGTGTATCTGAGTTGAATACAGCGATTTCCAAAGTCCTTCTTCAATAGGAGTGTAGCTAGGTTCCAACTCCCATGTCCGAGTGGGTAGCAGACATCTGCCACCCATGCATACACACTTCTGAGAGTTGAGCTTATGGCCTGTAACCCAACATCCTGCCTGCCGCTACCTTTCGCTTCCAAAAGGCCTAGGCTCGCTGCTTGACGCAAGTGTTGGGAGAGGTAACTGGAATCTCCCGGCACACAAGACGAGTGCCTCCAAGCTCAATTAAGCGATTTCCTAGTAATTCCTGGGGTAGACTGGTGCTACATACTAAGTTCCATACGTGAGTAGGTAGTTGAACGCCTTGTCCAAAAACATCTTACTTCTGAGAGTTGAGCTCACCCTCAGTCCCTCACAGTTCCACACTGCCTGCAGAGTGAGTTTCGGACGTCTTCACAAGAGACGTTTGCCAGAGGCTTCTGAGACGCAAGTTAACAATGCAGACCTGGAGGGTATCTCCAGGTGCAGTAGAGTGGTAATCTGGGAACCTCCTTACTCAGAATACTGCTACCTTCACACTGCCATAAGAATGCAGCTAGTTGAGAGCTGGCTTCTAGGCATGCTTCCCTGGGAGTGCTGAGGACAGGGCAGAACCCACCCGCATCCTGCCTGACTGTAGGCGCAGCTGCTAACATCCTAATGTTAGTGGCTGAGAGAGGTTGCGGGAAAAGCATGTGTAAGCATTGGGCCTGAACTCCTGTGTATCTGAGTTGAATACAGCGATTTCCAATGGCCTTCTTCAATCAGAGTGTAGGTAGTTTCCAACTCCCATGTCAGAGTGGGTAGCAGACATCTGTCTCCCCTGCATACACACTTCTGAGAGTTGAGCTTAAGGCCTGTACCTCCCCATCCAGCCTGCTGGTTCCTTTCACTTCTAAAAGGCCTAGGCTCGCTGTTTGACGGAAGTGTTGGGAGAGGTAATTGGAATCTCCCGGCACACAAGACTAGTGCCTCCAAGCTCATTCCAGCGATAGCCTAGTAATTCCTGGGGTAGACAGGTGCTACATACTAAGTTCCATACGTGAGAATGTAGCTGAACGCCTTGTCCAAAAGCATCTTACTTCTGAGAGTTGAGCTCACCCTCAGTCCCTCACAGTTCCACACTGCCTGCAGAGTGAGTTTCGCAGGTCTTCACCAGAGACGTTTGCCACAGGCTTCTGAGACGCAAGTTAACAATGCAGACCTGGAGGGTATCTCCAGGTGCAGTAGAGTGGTAATCTGGGAACCTCCTTACTCAGAATACTGCTACCTTCACACTGTCATAAGAATGCAGCTAGTTGAGAGCTGGCTTCAAGGCATGCTTCCCTGTGAGAGCTGAGGAGAGGGCAGGACCCTCCCGCATCCTGCCTGACTGTAGACTTACCTGCTAACCTCCTTCTGTTAGTGGCTGGGATAGTTTGTGGGAAAAGCATGTGTAAGCATTGGGCCTGAACTCCCGTGTATCTGAGTTGAATACAGCGATTTCCAAAGTCCTTCTTCAATAGGAGTGTAGCTAGGTTCCAACTCCCATGTCCGAGTGGGTAGCAGACATCTGCCACCCATGCATACACACTTCTGAGAGTTGAGCTTATGGCCTGTAACCCAACATCCTGCCTGCCGCTACCTTTCGCTTCCAAAAGGCCTAGGCTCGCTGCTTGACGCAAGTGTTGGGAGAGGTAACTGGAATCTCCCGGCACACAAGACGAGTGCCTCCAAGCTCAATTAAGCGATTTCCTAGTAATTCCTGGGGTAGACTGGTGCTACATACTAAGTTCCATACGTGAGTAGGTAGTTGAACGCCTTGTCCAAAAACATCTTACTTCTGAGAGTTGAGCTCACCCTCAGTCCCTCACAGTTCCACACTGCCTGCAGAGTGAGTTTCGGACGTCTTCACCAGAGACGTTTGCCAGAGGCTTCTGAGACGCAAGTTAACAATGCAGACCTGGAGGGTATCTCCAGGTGCAGTAGAGTGGTAATCTGGGAACCTCCTTACTCAGAATACTGCTACCTTCACACTGCCATAAGAATGCAGCTAGTTGAGAGCTGGCTTCTAGGCATGCTTCCCTGGGAGTGCTGAGGACAGGGCAGAACCCACCCGCATCCTGCCTGACTGTAGGCGCAGCTGCTAACATCCTAATGTTAGTGGCTGAGAGAGGTTGCGGGAAAAGCATGTGTAAGCATTGGGCCTGAACTCCTGTGTATCTGAGTTGAATACAGCGATTTCCAATGGCCTTCTTCAATCAGAGTGTAGGTAGTTTCCAACTCCCATGTCAGAGTGGGTAGCAGACATCTGTCTCCCCTGCATACACACTTCTGAGAGTTGAGCTTAAGGCCTGTACCTCCCCATCCAGCCTGCTGGTTCCTTTCACTTCTAAAAGGCCTAGGCTCGCTGTTTGACGGAAGTGTTGGGAGAGGTAATTGGAATCTCCCGGCACACAAGACTAGTGCCTCCAAGCTCATTCCAGCGATAGCCTAGTAATTCCTGGGGTAGACAGGTGCTACATACTAAGTTCCATACGTGAGAATGTAGCTGAACGCCTTGTCCAAAAGCATCTTACTTCTGAGAGTTGAGCTCACCCTCAGTCCCTCACAGTTCCACACTGCCTGCAGAGTGAGTTTCGCAGGTCTTCACCAGAGACGTTTGCCACAGGCTTCTGAGACGCAAGTTAACAATGCAGACCTGGAGGGTATCTCCAGGTGCAGTAGAGTGGTAATCTGGGAACCTCCTTACTCAGAATACTGCTACCTTCACACTGTCATAAGAATGCAGCTAGTTGAGAGCTGGCTTCAAGGCATGCTTCCCTGTGAGAGCTGAGGAGAGGGCAGGACCCTCCCGCATCCTGCCTGACTGTAGACTTACCTGCTAACCTCCTTCTGTTAGTGGCTGGGATAGTTTGTGGGAAAAGCATGTGTAAGCATTGGGCCTGAACTCCCGTGTATCTGAGTTGAATACAGCGATTTCCAAAGTCCTTCTTCAATAGGAGTGTAGCTAGGTTCCAACTCCCATGTCCGAGTGGGTAGCAGACATCTGCCACCCATGCATACACACTTCTGAGAGTTGAGCTTATGGCCTGTAACCCAACATCCTGCCTGCCGCTACCTTTCGCTTCCAAAAGGCCTAGGCTCGCTGTTTGCGCAAGTGTTGGGAGAGGTAACTGGAATCTCCCGGCACACAAGACGAGTGCCTCCAAGCTCAATCAAGCGATTTCCTAGTAATTCCTGGGGTAGACTGGTGCTACATACTAAGTTCCATACGTGAGTAGGTAGTTGAACGCCTTGTCCAAAAACATCTTACTTCTGAGAGTTGAGCTCACCCTCAGTCCCTCACAGTTCCACACTGCCTGCAGAGTGAGTTTCGGACGTCTTCACCAGAGACGTTTGCCAGAGGCTTCTGAGACGCAAGTTAACAATGCAGACCTGGAGGGTATCTCCAGGTGCAGTAGAGTGGTAATCTGGGAACCTCCTTACTCAGAATACTGCTACCTTCACACTGCCATAAGAATGCAGCTAGTTGAGAGCTGGCTTCTAGGCATGCTTCCCTGGGAGTGCTGAGGACAGGGCAGAACCCACCCGCATCCTGCCTGACTGTAGGCGCAGCTGCTAACATCCTAATGTTAGTGGCTGAGAGAGGTTGCGGGAAAAGCATGTGTAAGCATTGGGCCTGAACTCCTGTGTATCTGAGTTGAATACAGCGATTTCCAATGGCCTTCTTCAATCAGAGTGTAGGTAGTTTCCAACTCCCATGTCAGAGTGGGTAGCAGACATCTGTCTCCCCTGCATACACACTTCTGAGAGTTGAGCTTAAGGCCTGTACCTCCCCATCCAGCCTGCTGGTTCCTTTCACTTCTAAAAGGCCTAGGCTCGCTGTTTGACGGAAGTGTTGGGAGAGGTAATTGGAATCTCCCGGCACACAAGACTAGTGCCTCCAAGCTCATTCCAGCGATAGCCTAGTAATTCCTGGGGTAGACAGGTGCTACATACTAAGTTCCATACGTGAGAATGTAGCTGAACGCCTTGTCCAAAAGCATCTTACTTCTGAGAGTTGAGCTCACCCTCAGTCCCTCACAGTTCCACACTGCCTGCAGAGTGAGTTTCGCAGGTCTTCACCAGAGACGTTTGCCACAGGCTTCTGAGACGCAAGTTAACAATGCAGACCTGGAGGGTATCTCCAGGTGCAGTAGAGTGGTAATCTGGGAACCTCCTTACTCAGAATACTGCTACCTTCACACTGTCATAAGAATGCAGCTAGTTGAGAGCTGGCTTCAAGGCATGCTTCCCTGTGAGAGCTGAGGAGAGGGCAGGACCCTCCCGCATCCTGCCTGACTGTAGACTTACCTGCTAACCTCCTTCTGTTAGTGGCTGGGATAGTTTGTGGGAAAAGCATGTGTAAGCATTGGGCCTGAACTCCCGTGTATCTGAGTTGAATACAGCGATTTCCAAAGTCCTTCTTCAATAGGAGTGTAGCTAGGTTCCAACTCCCATGTCCGAGTGGGTAGCAGACATCTGCCACCCATGCATACACACTTCTGAGAGTTGAGCTTATGGCCTGTAACCCAACATCCTGCCTGCCGCTACCTTTCGCTTCCAAAAGGCCTAGGCTCGCTGTTTGCGCAAGTGTTGGGAGAGGTAACTGGAATCTCCCGGCACACAAGACGAGTGCCTCCAAGCTCAATCAAGCGATTTCCTAGTAATTCCTGGGGTAGACTGGTGCTACATACTAAGTTCCATACGTGAGTAGGTAGTTGAACGCCTTGTCCAAAAACATCTTACTTCTGAGAGTTGAGCTCACCCTCAGTCCCTCACAGTTCCACACTGCCTGCAGAGTGAGTTTCGGACGTCTTCACCAGAGACGTTTGCCAGAGGCTTCTGAGACGCAAGTTAACAATGCAGACCTGGAGGGTATCTCCAGGTGCAGTAGAGTGGTAATCTGGGAACCTCCTTACTCAGAATACTGCTACCTTCACACTGCCATAAGAATGCAGCTAGTTGAGAGCTGGCTTCTAGGCATGCTTCCCTGGGAGTGCTGAGGACAGGGCAGAACCCACCCGCATCCTGCCTGACTGTAGGCGCAGCTGCTAACATCCTAATGTTAGTGGCTGAGAGAGGTTGCGGGAAAAGCATGTGTAAGCATTGGGCCTGAACTCCTGTGTATCTGAGTTGAATACAGCGATTTCCAATGGCCTTCTTCAATCAGAGTGTAGGTAGTTTCCAACTCCCATGTCAGAGTGGGTAGCAGACATCTGTCTCCCCTGCATACACACTTCTGAGAGTTGAGCTTAAGGCCTGTACCTCCCCATCCAGCCTGCTGGTTCCTTTCACTTCTAAAAGGCCTAGGCTCGCTGTTTGACGGAAGTGTTGGGAGAGGTAATTGGAATCTCCCGGCACACAAGACTAGTGCCTCCAAGCTCATTCCAGCGATAGCCTAGTAATTCCTGGGGTAGACAGGTGCTACATACTAAGTTCCATACGTGAGAATGTAGCTGAACGCCTTGTCCAAAAGCATCTTACTTCTGAGAGTTGAGCTCACCCTCAGTCCCTCACAGTTCCACACTGCCTGCAGAGTGAGTTTCGCAGGTCTTCACCAGAGACGTTTGCCACAGGCTTCTGAGACGCAAGTTAACAATGCAGACCTGGATGGTATCTCCAGGTGCAGTAGAGTGGTAATCTGGGAACCTCCTTACTCAGAATACTGCTACCTTCACACTGTCATAAGAATGCAGCTAGTTGAGAGCTGGCTTCAAGGCATGCTTCCCTGTGAGAGCTGAGGACAGGGCAGGACCCTCCCGCATCCTGCCTGACTGTAGACTTACCTGCTAACCTCCTTCTGTTAGTGGCTGAGAGAGGTTGCGGGGAAAGCATGTGTAAGCATTGGGCCTGAACTCCCGTGTATCTGAGTTGAATACAGCGATTTCCAAAGTCCTTCTTCAATAGGAGTGTAGCTAGCTTCCAACTCCCATGTCCGAGTGGGTAGCAGACATCTGCCACCCATGCATACACACTTCTGAGAGTTGAGCTTATGGCCTGTAACCCAACATCCTGCCTGCCGCTACCTTTCGCTTCCAAAAGGCCTAGGCTCGCTGTTTGCGCAAGTGTTGGGAGAGGTAACTGGAATCTCCCGGCACACAAGACGAGTGCCTCCAAGCTCAATCAAGCGATTTCCTAGTAATTCCTGGGGTAGACTGGTGCTACATACTAAGTTCCATACGTGAGTAGGTAGTTGAACGCCTTGTCCAAAAACATCTTACTTCTGAGAGTTGAGCTCACCCTCAGTCCCTCACAGTTCCACACTGCCTGCAGAGTGAGTTTCGGACGTCTTCACCAGAGACGTTTGCCAGAGGCTTCTGAGACGCAAGTTAACAATGCAGACCTGGAGGGTATCTCCAGGTGCAGTAGAGTGGTAATCTGGGAACCTCCTGACTCAGAATACTGCTACCTTCACACTGCCATAAGAATGCAGCTAGTTGAGAGCTGGCTTCTAGGCATGCTTCCCTGGGAGTGCTGAGGACAGGGCAGAACCCACCCGCATCCTGCCTGACTGTAGGCGCAGCTGCTAACATCCTAATGTTAGTGGCTGAGAGAGGTTGCGGGAAAAGCATGTGTAAGCATTGGGCCTGAACTCCTGTGTATCTGAGTTGAATACAGCGATTTCCAATGGCCTTCTTCAATCAGAGTGTAGGTAGTTTCCAACTCCCATGTCAGAGTGGGTAGCAGACATCTGTCTCCCCTGCATACACACTTCTGAGAGTTGAGCTTAAGGCCTGTACCTCCCCATCCAGCCTGCTGGTTCCTTTCACTTCTAAAAGGCCTAGGCTCGCTGTTTGACGGAAGTGTTGGGAGAGGTAATTGGAATCTCCCGGCACACAAGACTAGTGCCTCCAAGCTCATTCCAGCGATAGCCTAGTAATTCCTGGGGTAGACAGGTGCTACATACTAAGTTCCATACGTGAGAATGTAGCTGAACGCCTTGTCCAAAAGCATCTTACTTCTGAGAGTTGAGCTCACCCTCAGTCCCTCACAGTTCCACACTGCCTGCAGAGTGAGTTTCGCAGGTCTTCACCAGAGACGTTTGCCACAGGCTTCTGAGACGCAAGTTAACAATGCAGACCTGGATGGTATCTCCAGGTGCAGTAGAGTGGTAATCTGGGAACCTCCTTACTCAGAATACTGCTACCTTCACACTGTCATAAGAATGCAGCTAGTTGAGAGCTGGCTTCAAGGCATGCTTCCCTGTGAGAGCTGAGGACAGGGCAGGACCCTCCCGCATCCTGCCTGACTGTAGACTTACCTGCTAACCTCCTTCTGTTAGTGGCTGAGAGAGGTTGCGGGGAAAGCATGTGTAAGCATTGGGCCTGAACTCCCGTGTATCTGAGTTGAATACAGCGATTTCCAAAGTCCTTCTTCAATAGGAGTGTAGCTAGCTTCCAACTCCCATGTCCGAGTGGGTAGCAGACATCTGCCACCCATGCATACACACTTCTGAGAGTTGAGCTTATGGCCTGTAACCCAACATCCTGCCTGCCGCTACCTTTCGCTTCCAAAAGGCCTAGGCTCGCTGTTTGCGCAAGTGTTGGGAGAGGTAACTGGAATCTCCCGGCACACAAGACGAGTGCCTCCAAGCTCAATCAAGCGATTTCCTAGTAATTCCTGGGGTAGACTGGTGCTACATACTAAGTTCCATACGTGAGTAGGTAGTTGAACGCCTTGTCCAAAAACATCTTACTTCTGAGAGTTGAGCTCACCCTCAGTCCCTCACAGTTCCACACTGCCTGCAGAGTGAGTTTCGGACGTCTTCACCAGAGACGTTTGCCAGAGGCTTCTGAGACGCAAGTTAACAATGCAGACCTGGAGGGTATCTCCAGGTGCAGTAGAGTGGTAATCTGGGAACCTCCTGACTCAGAATACTGCTACCTTCACACTGCCATAAGAATGCAGCTAGTTGAGAGCTGGCTTCTAGGCATGCTTCCCTGGGAGTGCTGAGGACAGGGCAGAACCCACCCGCATCCTGCCTGACTGTAGGCGCAGCTGCTAACATCCTAATGTTAGTGGCTGAGAGAGGTTGCGGGAAAAGCATGTGTAAGCATTGGGCCTGAACTCCTGTGTATCTGAGTTGAATACAGCGATTTCCAATGGCCTTCTTCAATCAGAGTGTAGGTAGTTTCCAACTCCCATGTCAGAGTGGGTAGCAGACATCTGTCTCCCCTGCATACACACTTCTGAGAGTTGAGCTTAAGGCCTGTACCTCCCCATCCAGCCTGCTGGTTCCTTTCACTTCTAAAAGGCCTAGGCTCGCTGTTTGACGGAAGTGTTGGGAGAGGTAATTGGAATCTCCCGGCACACAAGACTAGTGCCTCCAAGCTCATTCCAGCGATAGCCTAGTAATTCCTGGGGTAGACAGGTGCTACATACTAAGTTCCATACGTGAGAATGTAGCTGAACGCCTTGTCCAAAAGCATCTTACTTCTGAGAGTTGAGCTCACCCTCAGTCCCTCACAGTTCCACACTGCCTGCAGAGTGAGTTTCGCAGGTCTTCACCAGAGACGTTTGCCACAGGCTTCTGAGACGCAAGTTAACAATGCAGACCTGGAGGGTATCTCCAGGTGCAGTAGAGTGGTAATCTCGGAACCGCCTTACTCAGAATACTGCTACCTTCACACTGTCATAAGAATGCAGCTAGTTGAGAGCTGGCTTCAAGGCATGCTTCCCTGTGAGAGCTGAGGACAGGGCAGGACCCTCCCGCATCCTGCCTGACTGTAGACTTACCTGCTAACCTCCTTCTGTTAGTGGCTGGGATAGTTTGTGGGAAAAGCATGTGTAAGCATTGGGCCTGAACTCCCGTGTATCTGAGTTGAATACAGCGATTTCCAAAGTCCTTCTTCAATAGGAGTGTAGCTAGGTTCCAACTCCCATGTCCGAGTGGGTAGCAGACATCTGCCACCCATGCATACACACTTCTGAGAGTTGAGCTTATGGCCTGTAACCCAACATCCTGCCTGCCGCTACCTTTCGCTTCCAAAAGGCCTAGGCTCGCTGCTTGACGCAAGTGTTGGGAGAGGTAACTGGAATCTCCCGGCACACAAGACGAGTGCCTCCAAGCTCAATCAAGCGATTTCCTAGTAATTCCTGGGGTAGACTGGTGCTACATACTAAGTTCCATACGTGAGTATGTATTTGAACGCCTTGTCCAAAAACATCTTACTGCTGAGAGTTGAGCTCACCCTCAGTCCCTCACAGTTCCACACTGCCTGCAGAGTGAGTTTCGCACGTCTTCACCAGAGACGTTTGCCAGAGGCCTCTGAGACGCAAGTTAACAATGCAGACCTGGAGGGTATCTCCAGGTGCAGTAGAGTGGTAATCTGGGAACCTCGTGTCTCAGAATACTGCTACCTTGACCCTGCCATAAGTATGCAGCTAGTTGACCGCTGGCTTCAAGACATGCTTCCCTGTGAGAGCTAAGGACAGGGCACAACCCTCCCGCATCCTGCTTGACTGTAGAAGGAGCTGCTAACGTCCTCATGTTAGTGGCAGGGAAAGGTTGTGAGAAAAGCATGTGGAATCGTTGTGCCTGAACCCACGTGTATCTGAGTTGAATACAGCAATTTCCAAAGTCCTTTTTCATCAGAGTGTAGTAGGTTCCCACTCGCATGTACGAGTGGGTAGCAGACATCTGCCTCCCATGCATACACACTTCTGAGAGTTGAGCTTATGGCATGTAACCCTACCTCCTGCCTGCAGCTAGCTTTCGCTTCCAAAAGGCCTAGGCTCGCTGCATTCACCGAAGTGTTGGGAGAGGTAACTGGAATCTCCCGGCAACAAGACTAGTGCCTCCAAGCTCAATCCAGCGATTTCCCAGTAATTCCTGGGGTAGACTGGTGCTACATACTAAGTTCCATACGTGAGTAGGTATTTGAACGCCTTGTCCAAAAACATCTTACTGCTGAGAGTTGAGCTGACCCTCAGTCCCTCACAGTTCCACACTGCCTGCAGAGTGAGTTTCGCACGTCTTCACCAGAGACGTTTGCCAGAGGCCTCTGAGACGCAAGTTAACAATGCAGACCTGGAGGGTATCTCCAGGTGCAGCAGAGTGGTAATCTGGGAACCTCCTTACTCAGAATACTGCTACCTTCACACTGTCATAAGAATGCAGCTAGTTGAGAGCTGGCTTCAAGGCGTGCTTCCCTGTGAGAGCTGAGGACAGGGCAGGACCCTCCCGCATCCTGCCTGACTGTAGACTTACCTGCTAACCTCCTTCTGTTAGTGGCTGGGATAGTTTGTGACAAAAGCATGTGTAAGCATTGGGCCTGAACTCCCGTGTATCTGAGTTGAATACAGCGATTTCCAAAGTCCTTCTTCAATAGGAGTGTAGCTAGGTTCCAACTCCCATGTCCGAGTGGGTAGCAGACATCTGCCACCCATGCATACACACTTCTGAGAGTTGAGCTTATGGCCTGTAACCCAACATCCTGCCTGCCGCTACCTTTCGCTTCCAAAAGGCCTAGGCTCGCTGCTTGACGCAAGTGTTGGGAGAGGTAACTGGAATCTCCCGGCACACAAGACGAGTGCCTCCAAGCTCAATCAAGCGATTTCCTAGTAATTCCTGGGGTAGACAGGTGCTACATACTAAGTTCCATACGTGAGTAGGTAGTTGAACGCCTTGTCCAAAAACATCTTACTTCTGAGAGTTGAGCTCACCCTCAGTCCCTCACAGTTCCACACTGCCTGCAGAGTGAGTTTTGCAGGTCTTCACCAGAGACGTTTGCCAGAGGCTTCTGAGACGCAAGTTAACAATGCAGACCTGGAGGGTATCTCCAGGTGCAGTAGAGTGGTAATCTGGGAACCTCCTTACTCAGAATACTGCTACCTTCACACTGCCATAAGAATGCAGCTAGTTGAGAGCTGGCTTCTAGGCATGCTTCCCTGGGAGTGCTGAGGACAGGGCAGAACCCACCCGCATCCTGCCTGACTGTAGGCGCAGCTGCTAACATCCTAATGTTAGTGGCTGAGAGAGGTTGCGGGAAAAGCATGTGTAAGCATTGGGCCTGAACTCCTGTGTATCTGAGTTGAATACAGCGATTTCCAATGGCCTTCTTCGATCAGAGTGTAGGTAGTTTCCAACTCCCATGTCAGAGTGGGTAGCAGACATCTGTCTCCCCTGCATACACACTTCTGAGAGTTGAGCTTAAGGCCTGTACCTCCCCATCCAGCCTGCTGGTTCCTTTCACTTCTAAAAGGCCTAGGCTCGCTGTTTGACGGAAGTGTTGGGAGAGGTAATTGGAATCTCCCGGCACACAAGACTAGTGCCTCCAACCTCATTCCAGCGATAGCCTAGTAATTCCTGGGGTAGACAGGTGCTACATACTAAGTTCCATATGTGAGAATGTAGCTGAACGCCTTGTCCAAAAGCATCTACTTCTGAGAGTTGAGCTCACCCTCAGTCCCTCACAGTTCCACACTGCCTGCAGAGTGAGTTTTGCAGGTCTTCACCAGAGACGTTTGCCACAGGCTTCTGAGACGCAAGTTAACAATGCAGACCTGGAGGGTATCTCCAGGTGCAGTAGAGTGGTAATCTCGGAACCGCCTTACTCAGAATACTGCTACCTTCACACTGTCATAAGAATGCAGCTAGTTGAGAGCTGGCTTCTAGGCATGCTTCCCTGTGAGAGCTGAGGACAGGGCAGGACACCCCGCATCCTGCGTGACTGTAGACTTACCTGCTAACCTCCTTCTGTTAGTGGCTGGGATAGTTTGTGGGAAAAGCATGTGTAAGCATTGGGCCTCAACTCCCGTGTATCTGAGTTGAATACAGCGATTTCCAAAGTCCTTCTTCAATAGGAGTGTAGCTAGGTTCCAACTCCCATGTCCTAGTGGGTAGCAGACATCTGCCACCCATGCATACACACTTCTGAGAGTTGAGCTTATGGCCTGTAACCCAACATCCTGCCTGCCGCTACCTTTCGCTTCCAAAAGGCCTAGGCTCGCTGCTTGACGCAAGTGTTGGGAGAGGTAACTGGAATCTCCCGGCACACAAGACGAGTGCCTCCAAGCTCAATCAAGCGATTTCCTAGTAATTCCTGGGGTAGACTGGTGCTACATACTAAGTTCCATACGTGAGTAGGTAGTTGAACGCCTTGTCCAAAAACATCTTACTTCTGAGAGTTGAGCTCCCCCGCAGTCCCTCACAGTTCCACACTGCCTGCAGAGTGAGTTTCGGACGTCTTCACCAGAGACGTTTGCCAGAGGCTTCTGAGACGCAAGTTAACAATGCAGACCTGGAGGGTATCTCCAGGTGCAGTAGAGTGGTAATCTGGGAACCTCCTTACTCAGAATACTGCTACCTTCACACTGCCATAAGAATGCAGCTAGTTGAGAGCTGGCTTCTAGGCATGCTTCCCTGGGAGTGCTGAGGACAGGGCAGAACCCACCCGCATCCTGCCTGACTGTAGGCGCAGCTGCTAACATCCTAATGTTAGTGGCTGAGAGAGGTTGCGGGAAAAGCATGTGTAAGCATTGGGCCTGAACTCCTGTGTATCTGAGTTGAATACAGCGATTTCCAATGGCCTTCTTCAATCAGAGTGTAGGTAGTTTCCAACTCCCATGTCAGAGTGGGTAGCAGACATCTGTCTCCCCTGCATACACACTTCTGAGAGTTGAGCTTAAGGCCTGTACCTCCCCATCCAGCCTGCTGGTTCCTTTCACTTCTAAAAGGCCTAGGCTCGCTGTTTGACGGAAGTGTTGGGAGAGGTAATTGGAATCTCCCGGCACACAAGACTAGGGCCTCCAAGCTCATTCCAGCGATTGCCTAGTAATTCGTGTGGTAGACTGGTGCTACATACTAAGTTCCATACGTGAGAAGGTAGCTGAACGCCTTGTCCAAAAGCATCTTACTTCTGAGAGTTGAGCTCACCCTCAGTCCCTCACAGTTCCACACTGCCTGCAGAGTGAGTTTTGCAGGTCTTCACCAGAGACGTTTGCCACAGGCTTCTGAGACGCAAGTTAACAATGCAGACCTGGAGGGTATCTCCAGGTGCAGTAGAGTGGTAATCTTGGAACCTCCTGACTCAGAATACTGCTACCTTCACACTGCCATAAGAATGCAGCTAGTTGAGAGCTGGCTTCTAGGCATGCTTCCCTGGGAGTGCTGAGGACATGGCAGAACCCACCCGCATCCTGCCTGACTGTAGGCGCAGCTGCTAACATCCTAATGTTAGTGGCTGAGAGAGGTTGCGGGAAAAGCATGTGTAAGCATTGGGCCTGAACTCCTGTGTATCTGAGTTGAATACAGCGATTTCCAATGGCCTTCTTCAATCAGAGTGTAGGTAGTTTCCAACTCCCATGTCAGAGTGGGTAGCAGACATCTGTCTCCCCTGCATACACACTTCTGAGAGTTGAGCTTAAGGCCTGTACCTCCCCATCCAGCCTGCTGGTTCCTTTCACTTCTAAAAGGACTAGGCTCGCTGTTTGACGGAAGTGTTGGGAGAGGTAATTGGAATCTCCCGTCACACAAGACTAGTGCCTCCAAGCTCATTCCAGCGATAGCCTAGTAATTCCTGGGGTAGACAGGTGCTACATACTAAGTTCCATACGTGAGAATGTAGCTGAACGCCTTGTCCAAAAGCATCTTACTTCTGAGAGTTGAGCTCACCCTCAGTCCCTCACAGTTCCACACTGCCTGCAGAGTGAGTTTCGCAGGTCTTCACCAGAGACGTTTGCCACAGGCTTCTGAGACGCAAGTTAACAATGCAGACCTGGAGGGTATCTCCAGGTGCAGTAGAGTGGTAATCTCGGAACCGCCTTACTCAGAATACTGCTACCTTCACACTGTCATAAGAATGCAGCTAGTTGAGAGCTGGCTTCTAGGCATGCTTCCCTGTGAGAGCTGAGGACAGGGCAGGACCCTCCCGCATCCTGCCTGACTGTAGACTTACCTGGTAACCTCCTTCTGTTAGTGGCTGGGATAGTTTGTGGGAAAAGCATGTGTAAGCATTGGGCCTGAACTCCCGTGTATCTGAGTTGAATACAGCGATTTCCAAAGTCCTTCTTCAATAGGAGTGTAGCTAGGTTCCAACTCCCATGTCCGAGTGGGTAGCAGACATCTGCCACCCATGCATACACACTTCTGAGAGTTGAGCTTATGGCCTGTAACCCAACATCCTGCCTGCCGCTACCTTTCGCTTCCAAAAGGCCTAGGCTCGCTGCTTGACGCAAGTGTTGGGAGAGGTAACTGGAATCTCGCGGCACACAAGACGAGTGCCTCCAAGCTCAATCAAGCGATTTCCTAGTAATTCCTGGGGTAGACTGGTGCTACATACTAACTTCCATACATGAGTAGGTATTTGAACGCCTTGTCCAAAAACATCTTACTGCTGAGAGTTGAGCTCACCCTCAGTCCCTCACAGTTCCACACTGCCTGCAGAGTGAGTTTCGCACGTCTTCACCAGAGACGTTTGCCAGAGGCCTCTGAGACGCAAGTTAACAATGCAGACCTGGAGGGTATCTCCAGGTGCAGTAGAGTGGTAATCTGGGAACCTCCTTACTCAGAATACTGCTACCTTCACACTGTCATAAGAATGCAGCTAGTTGAGAGCTGGCTTCAAGGCGTGCTTCCCTGTGAGAGCTGAGGACAGGGCAGGACCCTCCCGCATCCTGCCTGACTGTAGACTTACCTGCTAACCTCCTTCTGTTAGTGGCTGGGATAGTTTGTGGGAAAAGCATGTGTAAGCATTGGGCCTGAACTCCCGTGTATCTGAGTTGAATACAGCGATTTCCAAAGTCCTTCTTCAATAGGAGTGTAGCTAGGTTCCAACTCCCATGTCCGAGTGGGTAGCAGACATCTGCCACCCATGCATACACACTTCTGAGAGTTGAGCTTATGGCCTGTAACCCAACATCCTGCCTGCCGCTACCTTTCGCTTCCAAAAGGCCTAGGCTCGCTGCTTGACGCAAGTGTTGGGAGAGGTAACTGGAATCTCCCGGCACACAAGACGAGTGCCTCCAAGCTCAATCAAGCGATTTCCTAGTAATTCCTGGGGTAGACTGGTGCTACATACTAAGTTCCATACGTGAGTAGGTAGTTGAACGCCTTGTCCAAAAACATCTTACTTCTGAGAGTTGAGCTCACCCTCAGTCCCTCACAGTTCCACACTGCCTGCAGAGTGAGTTTCGGACGTCTTCACCAGAGACGTTGCCAGAGGCTTCTGAGACGCAAGTTAACAATGCAGACCTGGAGGGTATCTCCAGGTGCAGTAGAGTGGTAATCTGGGAACCTCCTTACTCAGAATACTGCTACCTTCACACTGCCATAAGAATGCAGCTAGTTGAGAGCTGGCTTCTAGGCATGCTTCCCTGGGAGTGCTGAGGACAGGGCAGAACCCACCCGCATCCTGCCTGACTGTAGACGCAGCTGCTAACATCCTAATGTTAGTGGCTGAGAGAGGTTGCGGGAAAAGCATGTGTAAGCATTGGGCCTGAACTCCTGTGTATCTGAGTTGAACACAGCGATTTCCAATGGCCTTCTTCAATCAGAGTGTAGGTAGTTTCCAACTCCCATGTCAGAGTGGGTAGCAGACATCTGTCTCCCCTGCATACACACTTCTGAGAGTTGAGCTTAAGTCCTGTACCTCCCCATCCAGCCTGCTGGTTCCTTTCACTTCTAAAAGGCCTAGGCTCGCTGTTTGACGGAAGTGTTGGGAGAGGTAATTGGAATCTCCCGGCACACAAGACTAGGGCCTCCAAGCTCATTCCAGCGATTGCCTAGTAATTCGTGTGGTAGACTGCTGCTACATACTAAGTTCCATACGTGAGAAGGTAGCTGAACGCCTTGTCCAAAAGCATCTTACTTCTGAGAGTTGAGCTCACCCTCAGTCCCTCACAGTTCCACACTGCCTGCAGAGTGAGTTTCGCAGGTCTTCACCAGAGACGTTTGCCACAGGCTTCTGAGACGCAAGTTAACAATGCAGACCTGGAGGGTATCTCCAGGTGCAGTAGAGTGGTAATCTTGGAACCTCCTGACTCAGAATACTGCTACCTTCACACTGCCATAAGAATGCAGCTAGTTGAGAGCTGGCTTCTAGGCATGCTTCCCTGGGAGTGCTGAGGACATGGCAGAACCCACCCGCATCCTGCCTGACTGTAGGCGCAGCTGCTAACATCCTAATGTTAGTGGCTGAGAGAGGTTGCGGGAAAAGCATGTGTAAGCATTGGGCCTGAACTCCTGTGTATCTGAGTTGAATACAGCGATTTCCAATGGCCTTCTTCAATCAGAGTGTAGGTAGTTTCCAACTCCCATGTCAGAGTGGGTAGCAGACATCTGTCTCCCCTGCATACACACTTCTGAGAGTTGAGCTTAAGGCCTGTACCTCCCCATCCAGCCTGCTGGTTCCTTTCACTTCTAAAAGGCCTAGGCTCGCTGTTTGACGGAAGTGTTGGGAGAGGTAATTGGAATCTCCCGGCACACAAGACTAGTGCCTCCAAGCTCATTCCAGCGATAGCCTAGTAATTCCTGGGGTAGACAGGTGCTACATACTAAGTTCCATACGTGAGAATGTAGCTGAACGCCTTGTCCAAAAGCATCTTACTTCTGAGAGTTGAGCTCACCCTCAGTCCCTCACAGTTCCACACTGCCTGCAGAGTGAGTTTCGCAGGTCTTCACCAGAGACGTTTGCCACAGGCTTCTGAGACGCAAGTTAACAATGCAGACCTGGAGGGTATCTCCAGGTGCAGTAGAGTGGTAATCTCGGAACCGCCTTACTCAGAATACTGCTACCTTCACACTGTCATAAGAATGCAGCTAGTTGAGAGCTGGCTTCTAGGCATGCTTCCCTGTGAGAGCTGAGGACAGGGCAGGACCCTCCCGCATCCTGCCTGACTGTAGACTTACCTGCTAACCTCCTTCTGTTAGTGGCTGGGATAGTTTGTGGGAAAAGCATGTGTAAGCATTGGGCCTGAACTCCCGTGTATCTGAGTTGAATACAGCGATTTCCAAAGTCGTTCTTCAATAGGAGTGTAGCTAGGTTCCAACTCCCATGTCCGAGTGGGTAGCAGACATCTGCCACCCATGCATACACACTTCTGAGAGTTGAGCTTATGGCCTGTAACCCAACATCCTGCCTGCCGCTACCTTTCGCTTCCAAAAGGCCTAGGCTCGCTGCTTGACGCAAGTGTTGGGAGAGGTAACTGGAATCTCCCGGCACACAAGACGAGTGCCTCCAAGCTCAATCAAGCAATTTCCTAGTAATTCCTGGGGTAGACTGGTGCTACATACTAAGTTCCATACGTGAGTAGGTATTTGAACGCCTTGTCCAAAAACATCTTACTGCTGAGAGTTGAGCTGACCCTCAGTCCCTCACAGTTCCACACTGCCTGCAGAGTGAGTTTCGCACGTCTTCACCAGAGACGTTTGCCAGAGGCCTCTGAGACGCAAGTTAACAATGCAGACCTGGAGGGTATCTCCAGGTGCAGTAGAGTGGTAATCTCGGAACCGCCTTACTCAGAATACTGCTACCTTCACACTGTCATAAGAATGCAGCTAGTTGAGAGCTGGCTTCAAGGCATGCTTCCCTGTGAGAGCTGAGGACAGGGCAGGACCCTCCCGCATCCTGCCTGACTGTAGACTTACCTGCTAACCTCCTTCTGTTAGTGGCTGGGATAGTTTGTGGGAAAAGCATGTGTAAGCATTGGGCCTGAACTCCCGTGTATCTGAGTTGAATACAGCGATTTCCAAAGTCCTTCTTCAATAGGAGTGTAGCTAGGTTCCAACTCCCATGTCCGAGTGGGTAGCAGACATCTGCCACCCATGCATACACACTTCTGAGAGTTGAGCTTATGGCCTGTAACCCAACATCCTGCCTGCCGCTACCTTTCGCTTCCAAAAGGCCTAGGCTCGCTGCTTGACGCAAGTGTTGGGAGAGGTAACTGGAATCTCCCGGCACACAAGACGAGTGCCTCCAAGCTCAATCAAGCGATTTCCTAGTAATTCCTGGGGTAGACTGTTGCTACATACTAAGTTCCATACGTGAGTAGGTAGTTGAACGCCTTGTCCAAAAACATCTTACTTCTGAGAGTTGAGCTCACCCTCAGTCCCTCACAGTTCCACACTGCCTGCAGAGTGAGTTTCGGACGTCTTCACCAGAGACGTTTGCCAGAGGCTTCTGAGACGCAAGTTAACAATGCAGACCTGGAGGGTATCTCCAGGTGCAGTAGAGTGGTAATCTGGGAACCTCCTGACTCAGAATACTGCTACCTTCACACTGCCATAAGAATGCAGCTAGTTGAGAGCTGGCTTCTAGGCATGCTTCCCTGGGAGTGCTGAGGACAGGGCAGAACCCACCCGCATCCTGCCTGACTGTAGGCGCAGCTGCTAACATCCTAATGTTAGTGGCTGAGAGAGGTTGCGGGAAAAGCATGTGTAAGCATTGGGCCTGAACCCACGTGTATCTGAGTTGAATACAGCGATTTCCAATGGCCTTCTTCAATCAGAGTGTAGGTAGTTTCCAACTCCCATGTCAGAGTGGGTAGCAGACATCTGTCTCCCCTGCATACACACTTCTGAGAGTTGAGCTTCAGGCCTGTACCTCCCCATCCAGCCTGCTGGTTCCTTTCACTTCTAAAAGGCCTAGGCTCGCTGTTTGACGGAAGTGTTGGGAGAGGTAATTGGAATCTCCCGGCACACAAGACTAGGGCCTCCAAGCTCATTCCAGCGATTGCCTAGTAATTCGTGTGTTAGACTGCTGCTACATACTAAGTTCCATACGTGAGAAGGTAGCTGAACGCCTTGTCCAAAAGCATCTTACTTCTGAGAGTTGAGCTCACCCTCAGTCCCTCACAGTTCCACACTGCCTGCAGAGTGAGTTTCGCAGGTCTTCACCAGAGACGTTTGCCACAGGCTTCTGAGACGCAAGTTAACAATGCAGACCTGGAGGCTATCTCCAGGTGCAGTAGAGTGGTAATCTTGGAACCTCCTGACTCAGAATACTGCTACCTTCACACTGCCATAAGAATGCAGCTAGTTGAGAGCTGGCTTCTAGGCATGCTTCCCTGGGAGTGCTGAGGACATGGCAGAACCCACCCGCATCCTGCCTGACTGTAGGCGCAGCTGCTAACATCCTAATGTTAGTGGCTGAGAGAGGTTGCGGGAAAAGCATGTGTAAGCATTGGGCCTGAACTCCTGTGTATCTGAGTTGAATACAGCGATTTCCAATGGCCTTCTTCAATCAGAGTGTAGGTAGTTTCCAACTCCCATGTCAGAGTGGGTAGCAGACATCTGTCTCCCCTGCATACACACTTCTGAGAGTTGAGCTTAAGGCCTGTACCTCCCCATCCAGCCTGCTGGTTCCTTTCACTTCTAAAAGGCCTAGGCTCGCTGTTTGACGGAAGTGTTGGGAGAGGTAATTGGAATCTCCCGGCACACAAGACTAGTGCCTCCAAGCTCATTCCAGCGATAGCCTAGTAATTCCTGGGGTAGACAGGTGCTACATACTAAGTTCCATACGTGAGAATGTAGCTGAACGCCTTGTCCAAAAGCATCTTACTTCTGAGAGTTGAGCTCACCCTCAGTCCCTCACAGTTCCACACTGCCTGCAGAGTGAGTTTCGCAGGTCTTCACCAGAGACGTTTGCCACAGGCTTCTGAGACGCAAGTTAACAATGCAGACCTGGAGGGTATCTCCAGGTGCAGTAGAGTGGTAATCTCGGAACCGCCTTACTCAGAATACTGCTACCTTCACACTGTCATAAGAATGCAGCTAGTTGAGAGCTGGCTTCTAGGCATGCTTCCCTGTGAGAGCTGAGGACAGGGCAGGACCCTCCCGCATCCTGCCTGACTGTAGACTTACCTGCTAACCTCCTTCTGTTAGTGGCTGGGATAGTTTGTGGGAAAAGCATGTGTAAGCATTGGGCCTGAACTCCCGTGTATCTGAGTTGAATAAAGCGATTTCCAAAGTCCTTCTTCAATAGGAGTGTAGCTAGGTTCCAACTCCCATGTCCGAGTGGGTAGCAGACATCTGCCACCCATGCATACACACTTCTGAGAGTTGAGCTTATGGCCTGTAACCCAACATCCTGCCTGCCGCTACCTTTCGCTTCCAAAAGGCCTAGGCTCGCTGCTTGACGCAAGTGTTGGGAGAGGTAACTGGAATCTCCCGGCACACAAGACGAGTGCCTCCAAGCTCAATCAAGCGATTTCCTAGTAATTCCTGGGGTAGACTGGTGCTACATACTAAGTTCCATACGTGAGTAGGTAGTTGAACGCCTTGTCCAAAAACATCTTACTTCTGAGAGTTGAGCTCACCCTCAGTCCCTCACAGTTCCACACTGCCTGCAGAGTGAGTTTCGGACGTCTTCACCAGAGACGTTTGCCAGAGGCTTCTGAGACGCAAGTTAACAATGCAGACCTGGAGGGTATCTCCAGGTGCAGTAGAGTGGTAATCTGGGAACCTCCTTACTCAGAATACTGCTACCTTCACACTGCCATAAGAATGCAGCTAGTTGAGAGCTGGCTTCTAGGCATGCTTCCCTGGGAGTGCTGAGGACAGGGCAGAACCCACCCGCATCCTGCCTGACTGTAGGCGCAGCTGCTAACATCCTAATGTTAGTGGCTGAGAGAGGTTGCGGGGAAAGCATGTGTAAGCATTGGGCCTGAACTCCTGTGTATCTGAGTTGAATACAGCGATTTCCAATGGCCTTCTTCAATCAGAGTGTAGGTAGTTTCCAACTCCCATGTCAGAGTGGGTAGCAGACATCTGTCTCCCCTGCATACACACTTCTGAGAGTTGAGCTTAAGGCCTGTACCTCCCCATCCAGCCTGCTGGTTCCTTTCACTTCTAAAAGGCCTAGGCTCGCTGTTTGACGGAAGTGTTGGGAGAGGTAATTGGAATCTCCCGGCACACAAGACTAGGGCCTCCAAGCTCATTCCAGCGATTGCCTAGTAATTCGTGTGGTAGACTGGTGCTACATACTAAGTTCCATACGTGAGAAGGTAGCTGAACGCCTTGTCCAAAAGCATCTTACTTCTGAGAGTTGAGCTCACCCTCAGTCCCTCACAGTTCCACACTGCCTGCAGAGTGAGTTTCGCAGGTCTTCACCAGAGACGTTTGCCACAGGCTTCTGAGACGCAAGTTAACAATGCAGACCTGGAGGGTATCTCCAGGTGCAGTAGAGTGGTAATCTTGGAACCTCCTGACTCAGAATACTGCTACCTTCACACTGCCATAAGAATGCAGCTAGTTGAGAGCTGGCTTCTAGGCATGCTTCCCTGGGAGTGCTGAGGACATGGCAGAACCCACCCACATCCTGCCTGACTGTAGGCGCAGCTGCTAACATCCTAATGTTAGTGGCTGAGAGAGGTTGCGGGAAAAGCATGTGTAAGCATTGGGCCTGAACTCCTGTGTATCTGAGTTGAATACAGCGATTTCCAATGGCCTTCTTCAATCAGAGTGTAGGTAGTTTCCAACTCCCATGTCAGAGTGGGTAGCAGACATCTGTCTCCCCTGCATACACACTTCTGAGAGTTGAGCTTAAGGCCTGTACCTCCCCATCCAGCCTGCTTGTTCCTTTCACTTCTAAAAGGCCTAGGCTCGCTGTTTGACGGAAGTGTTGGGAGAGGTAATTGGAATCTCCCGGCACACAAGACTAGTGCCTCCAAGCTCATTCCAGCGATAGCCTAGTAATTCCTGGGGTAGACAGGTGCTACATACTAAGTTCCATACGTGAGAATGTAGCTGAACGCCTTGTCCAAAAGCATCTTACTTCTGAGAGTTGAGCTCACCCTCAGTCCCTCACAGTTCCACACTGCCTGCAGAGTGAGTTTCGCAGGTCTTCACCAGAGACGTTTGCCACAGGCTTCTGAGACGCAAGTTAACAATGCAGACCTGGAGGGTATCTCCAGGTGCAGTAGAGTGGTAATCTCGGAACCGCCTTACTCAGAATACTGCTACCTTCACACTGTCATAAGAATGCAGCTAGTTGAGAGCTGGCTTCTAGGCATGCTTCCCTGTGAGAGCTGAGGACAGGGCAGGACCCTCCCGCATCCTGCCTGACTGTAGACTTACCTGCTAACCTCCTTCTGTTAGTGGCTGGGATAGTTTGTGGGAAAAGCATGTGTAAGCATTGGGCCTGAACTCCCGTGTATCTGAGTTGAATACAGCGATTTCCAAAGTCCTTCTTCAATAGGAGTGTAGCTAGGTTCCAACTCCCATGTCCGAGTGGGTAGCAGACATCTGCCACCCATGCATACACACTTCTGAGAGTTGAGCTTATGGCCTGTAACCCAACATCCTGCCTGCCGCTACCTTTCGCTTCCAAAAGGCCTAGGCTCGCTGCTTGACGCAAGTGTTGGGAGAGGTAACTGGAATCTCCCGGCACACAAGACGAGTGCCTCCAAGCTCAATCAAGCGATTTCCTAGTAATTCCTGGGGTAGACTGGTGCTACATACTAAGTTCCATACGTGAGTAGGTAGTTGAACGCCTTGTCCAAAAACATCTTACTTCTGAGAGTTGAGCTCACCCTCAGTCCCTCACAGTTCCACACTGCCTGCAGAGTGAGTTTCGGACGTCTTCACCAGAGACGTTTGCCAGAGGCTTCTGAGACGCAAGTTAACAATGCAGACCTGGAGGGTATCTCCAGGTGCAGTAGAGTGGTAATCTGGGAACCTCCTTACTCAGAATACTGCTACCTTCACACTGCCATAAGAATGCAGCTAGTTGAGAGCTGGCTTCTAGGCA
The DNA here is from genome assembly GCF_048164855.1 of Canis lupus baileyi. Taxonomy (NCBI): domain Eukaryota; kingdom Metazoa; phylum Chordata; class Mammalia; order Carnivora; family Canidae; genus Canis; species Canis lupus. The sequence continues at coordinate 76,667,609 of NC_132844.1, read as the reverse complement.
TGCTTCCCTGGGAGTGCTGAGGACAGGGCAGAACCCACCCGCATCCTGCCTGACTGTAGGCGCAGCTGCTAACATCCTAATGTTAGTGGCTGAGAGAGGTTGCGGGAAAAGCATGTGTAAGCATTGGGCCTGAACTCCTGTGTATCTGAGTTGAATACAGCGATTTCCAATGGCCTTCTTCAATCAGAGTGTAGGTAGTTTCCAACTCCCATGTCAGAGTGGGTAGCAGACATCTGTCTCCCCTGCATACACACTTCTGAGAGTTGAGCTTAAGGCCTGTACCTCCCCATCCAGCCTGCTGGTTCCTTTCACTTCTAAAAGGCCTAGGCTCGCTGTTTGACGGAAGTGTTGGGAGAGGTAATTGGAATCTCCCGGCACACAAGACTAGGGCCTCCAAGCTCATTCCAGCGATTGCCTAGTAATTCGTGTGGTAGACTGCTGCTACATACTAAGTTCCATACGTGAGAAGGTAGCTGAACGCCTTGTCCAAAAGCATCTTACTTCTGAGAGTTGAGCTCACCCTCAGTCCCTCACAGTTCCACACTGCCTGCAGAGTGAGTTTCGCAGGTCTTCACCAGAGACGTTTGCCACAGGCTTCTGAGACGCAAGTTAACAATGCAGACCTGGAGGGTATCTCCAGGTGCAGTAGAGTGGTAATCTTGGAACCTCCTGACTCAGAATACTGCTACCTTCACACTGCCATAAGAATGCAGCTAGTTGAGAGCTGGCTTCTAGGCATGCTTCCCTGGGAGTGCTGAGGACATGGCAGAACCCACCCACATCCTGCCTGACTGTAGGCGCAGCTGCTAACATCCTAATGTTAGTGGCTGAGAGAGGTTGCGGGAAAAGCATGTGTAAGCATTGGGCCTGAACTCCTGTGTATCTGAGTTGAATACAGCGATTTCCAATGGCCTTCTTCAATCAGAGTGTAGGTAGTTTCCAACTCCCATGTCAGAGTGGGTAGCAGACATCTGTCTCCCCTGCATACACACTTCTGAGAGTTGAGCTTAAGGCCTGTACCTCCCCATCCAGCCTGCTGGTTCCTTTCACTTCTAAAAGGCCTAGGCTCGCTGTTTGACGGAAGTGTTGGGAGAGGTAATTGGAATCTCCCGGCACACAAGACTAGTGCCTCCAAGCTCATTCCAGCGATAGCCTAGTAATTCCTGGGGTAGACAGGTGCTACATACTAAGTTCCATACGTGAGAATGTAGCTGAACGCCTTGTCCAAAAGCATCTTACTTCTGAGAGTTGAGCTCACCCTCAGTCCCTCACAGTTCCACACTGCCTGCAGAGTGAGTTTCGCAGGTCTTCACCAGAGACGTTTGCCACAGGCTTCTGAGACGCAAGTTAACAATGCAGACCTGGAGGGTATCTCCAGGTGCAGTAGAGTGGTAATCTTGGAACCTCCTGACTCAGAATACTGCTACCTTCACACTGCCATAAGAATGCAGCTAGTTGAGAGCTGGCTTCTAGGCATGCTTCCCTGGGAGTGCTGAGGACATGGCAGAACCCACCCGCATCCTGCCTGACTGTAGGCGCAGCTGCTAACATCCTAATGTTAGTGGCTGAGAGAGGTTGCGGGAAAAGCATGTGTAAGCATTGGGCCTGAACTCCTGTGTATCTGAGTTGAATACAGCGATTTCCAATGGCCTTCTTCTATCAGAGTGTAGGTAGTTTCCAACTCCCATGTCAGAGTGGGTAGCAGACATCTGTCTCCCCTGCATACACACTTCTGAGAGTTGAGCTTAAGGCCTGTACCTCCCCATCCAGCCTGCTGGTTCCTTTCACTTCTAAAAGGCCTAGGCTCGCTGTTTGACGGAAGTGTTGGGAGAGGTAATTGGAATCTCCCGGCACACAAGACTAGTGCCTCCAAGCTCATTCCAGCGATAGCCTAGTAATTCCTGGGGTAGACAGGTGCTACATACTAAGTTCCATACGTGAGAATGTAGCTGAACGCCTTGTCCAAAAGCATCTTACTTCTGAGAGTTGAGCTCACCCTCAGTCCCTCACAGTTCCACACTGCCTGCAGAGTGAGTTTCGCAGGTCTTCACCAGAGACGTTTGCCACAGGCTTCTGAGACGCAAGTTAACAATGCAGACCTGGAGGGTATCTCCAGGTGCAGTAGAGTGGTAATCTCGGAACCGCCTTACTCAGAATACTGCTACCTTCACACTGTCATAAGAATGCAGCTAGTTGAGAGCTGGCTTCTAGGCATGCTTCCCTGTGAGAGCTGAGGACAGGGCAGGACCCTCCCGCATCCTGCCTGACTGTAGACTTACCTGCTAACCTCCTTCTGTTAGTGGCTGGGATAGTTTGTGGGAAAAGCATGTGTAAGCATTGGGCCTGAACTCCCGTGTATCTGAGTTGAATAAAGCGATTTCCAAAGTCCTTCTTCAATAGGAGTGTAGCTAGGTTCCAACTCCCATGTCCGAGTGGGTAGCAGACATCTGCCACCCATGCATACACACTTCTGAGAGTTGAGCTTATGGCCTGTAACCCAACATCCTGCCTGCCGCTACCTTTCGCTTCCAAAAGGCCTAGGCTCGCTGCTTGACGCAAGTGTTGGGAGAGGTAACTGGAATCTCCCGGCACACAAGACGAGTGCCTCCAAGCTCAATCAAGCGATTTCCTAGTAATTCCTGGGGTAGACTGGTGCTACATACTAAGTTCCATACGTGAGTATGTAGTTGAACGCCTTGTCCAAAAACATCTTACTTCTGAGAGTTGAGCTCACCCTCAGTCCCTCACAGTTCCACACTGCCTGCAGAGTGAGTTTCGCACGTCTTCACCAGAGACGTTTGCCAGAGGCTTCTGAGACGCAAGTTAACAATGCAGACCTGGAGGGTATCTCCAGGTGCAGTAGAGTGGTAATCTGGGAACCTCCTTACTCAGAATACTGCTACCTTCACACTGCCATAAGAATGCAGCTAGTTGAGAGCTGGCTTCTAGGCATGCTTCCCTGGGAGTGCTGAGGACAGGGCAGAACCCACCCGCATCCTGCCTGACTGTAGGCGCAGCTGCTAACATCCTAATGTTAGTGGCTGAGAGAGGTTGCGGGAAAAGCATGTGTAAGCATTGGGCCTGAACTCCTGTGTATCTGAGTTGAATACAGCGATTTCCAATGGCCTTCTTCAATCAGAGTGTAGGTAGTTTCCAACTCCCATGTCAGAGTGGGTAGCAGACATCTGTCTCCCCTGCATACACACTTCTGAGAGTTGAGCTTAAGGCCTGTACCTCCCCATCCAGCCTGCTGGTTCCTTTCACTTCTAAAAGGCCTAGGCTCGCTGTTTGACGGAAGTGTTGGGAGAGGTAATTGGAATCTCCCGGCACACAAGACTAGGGCCTCCAAGCTCATTCCAGCGATTGCCTAGTAATTCGTGTGGTAGACTGCTGCTACATACTAAGTTCCATACGTGAGAAGGTAGCTGAACGCCTTGTCCAAAAGCATCTTACTTCTGAGAGTTGAGCTCACCCTCAGTCCCTCACAGTTCCACACTGCCTGCAGAGTGAGTTTCGCAGGTCTTCACCAGAGACGTTTGCCACAGGCTTCTGAGACGCAAGTTAACAATGCAGACCTGGAGGGTATCTCCAGGTGCAGTAGAGTGGTAATCTTGGAACCTCCTGACTCAGAATACTGCTACCTTCACACTGCCATAAGAATGCAGCTAGTTGAGAGCTGGCTTCTAGGCATGCTTCCCTGGGAGTGCTGAGGACATGGCAGAACCCACCCACATCCTGCCTGACTGTAGGCGCAGCTGCTAACATCCTAATGTTAGTGGCTGAGAGAGGTTGCGGGAAAAGCATGTGTAAGCATTGGGCCTGAACTCCTGTGTATCTGAGTTGAATACAGCGATTTCCAATGGCCTTCTTCAATCAGAGTGTAGGTAGTTTCCAACTCCCATGTCAGAGTGGGTAGCAGACATCTGTCTCCCCTGCATACACACTTCTGAGAGTTGAGCTTAAGGCCTGTACCTCCCCATCCAGCCTGCTGGTTCCTTTCACTTCTAAAAGGCCTAGGCTCGCTGTTTGACGGAAGTGTTGGGAGAGGTAATTGGAATCTCCCGGCACACAAGACTAGTGCCTCCAAGCTCATTCCAGCGATAGCCTAGTAATTCCTGGGGTAGACAGGTGCTACATACTAAGTTCCATACGTGAGAATGTAGCTGAACGCCTTGTCCAAAAGCATCTTACTTCTGAGAGTTGAGCTCACCCTCAGTCCCTCACAGTTCCACACTGCCTGCAGAGTGAGTTTCGCAGGTCTTCACCAGAGACGTTTGCCACAGGCTTCTGAGACGCAAGTTAACAATGCAGACCTGGAGGGTATCTCCAGGTGCAGTAGAGTGGTAATCTCGGAACCGCCTTACTCAGAATACTGCTACCTTCACACTGTCATAAGAATGCAGCTAGTTGAGAGCTGGCTTCTAGGCATGCTTCCCTGTGAGAGCTGAGGACAGGGCAGGACCCTCCCGCATCCTGCCTGACTGTAGACTTACCTGCTAACCTCCTTCTGTTAGTGGCTGGGATAGTTTGTGGGAAAAGCATGTGTAAGCATTGGGCCTGAACTCCCGTGTATCTGAGTTGAATACAGCGATTTCCAAAGTCCTTCTTCAATAGGAGTGTAGCTAGGTTCCAACTCCCATGTCCGAGTGGGTAGCAGACATCTGCCACCCATGCATACACACTTCTGAGAGTTGAGCTTATGGCCTGTAACCCAACATCCTGCCTGCCGCTACCTTTCGCTTCCAAAAGGCCTAGGCTCGCTGCTTGACGCAAGTGTTGGGAGAGGTAACTGGAATCTCCCGGCACACAAGACGAGTGCCTCCAAGCTCAATCAAGCGATTTCCTAGTAATTCCTGGGGTAGACTGGTGCTACATACTAAGTTCCATACGTGAGTAGGTAGTTGAACGCCTTGTCCAAAAACATCTTACTTCTGAGAGTTGAGCTTACCCTCAGTCCCTCACAGTTCCACACTGCCTGCAGAGTGAGTTTCGGACGTCTTCACCAGAGACGTTTGCCAGAGGCTTCTGAGACGCAAGTTAACAAGGCAGACCTGGAGGGTATCTCCAGGTGCAGTAGAGTGGTAATCTGGGAACCTCCTTACTCAGAATACTGCTACCTTCACACTGCCATAAGAATGCAGCTAGTTGAGAGCTGGCTTCTAGGCATGCTTCCCTGGGAGTGCTGAGGACAGGGCAGAACCCACCCGCATCCTGCCTGACTGTAGGCGCAGCTGCTAACATCCTAATGTTAGTGGCTGAGAGAGGTTGCGGGAAAAGCATGTGTAAGCATTGGGCCTGAACTCCTGTGTATCTGAGTTGAATACAGCGATTTCCAATGGCCTTCTTCAATCAGAGTGTAGGTAGTTTCCAACTCCCATGTCAGAGTGGGTAGCAGACATCTGTCTCCCCTGCATACACACTTCTGAGAGTTGAGCTTAAGGCCTGTACCTCCCCATCCAGCCTGCTGGTTCCTTTCACTTCTAAAAGGCCTAGGCTCGCTGTTTGACGGAAGTGTTGGGAGAGGTAATTGGAATCTCCCGGCACACAAGACTAGGGCCTCCAAGCTCATTCCAGCGATAGCCTAGTAATTCCTGGGGTAGACAGGTGCTACATTCTAAGTTCCATACGTGAGAATGTAGCTGAACGCCTTGTCCAAAAACATCTTACTTCTGAGAGTTGAGCTCACCCTCAGTCCCTCACAGTTCCACACTGCCTGCAGAGTGAGTTTCGCAGGTCTTCACCAGAGACGTTTGCCACAGGCTTCTGAGACGCAAGTTAACAATGCAGACCTGGAGGGTATCTCCAGGTGCAGTAGAGTGGTAATCTCGGAACCGCCTTACTCAGAATACTGCTACCTTCACACTGTCATAAGAATGCAGCTAGTTGAGAGCTGGCTTCAAGGCATGCTTCCCTGTGAGAGCTGAGGACAGGGCAGGACCCTCCCGCATCCTGCCTGACTATAGGCGCTGCTGCTAACCTCCTTCTGTTAGTGGCTGGGATAGTTTGTGGGAAAAGCATGTGTAAGCATTGGGCCTGAACTCCCGTGTATCTGAGTTGAATACAGCGATTTCCAAAGTCCTTCTTCAATAGGAGTGTAGCTAGGTTCCAACTCCCATGTCCGAGTGGGTAGCAGACATCTGCCACCCATGCATACACACTTCTGAGAGTTGAGCTTATGGCCTGTAACCCAACAACCTGCCTGCCGCTACCTTTCGCTTCCAAAATGCCTAGGCTCGCTGCTTGACGCAAGTGTTGGGAGAGGTAACTGGAATCTCCCGGCACACAAGACGAGTGCCTCCAAGCTCAATCAAGCGATTTCCTAGTAATTCCTGGGGTAGACTGGTGCTACATACTAAGTTCCATACGTGAGTAGGTAGTTGAACGCCTTGTCCAAAAACATCTTACTTCTGAGAGTTGAGCTCACCCTCAGTCCCTCACAGTTCCACACTGCCTGCAGAGTGAGTTTCGGACGTCTTCACCAGAGACGTTTGCCAGAGGCTTCTGAGACGCAAGTTAACAATGCAGACCTGGAGGGTATCTCCAGGTGCAGTAGAGTGGTAATCTGGGAACCTCCTGACTCAGAATACTGCTACCTTCACACTGCCATAAGAATGCAGCTAGTTGAGAGCTGGCTTCTAGGCATGCTTCCCTGGGAGTGCTGAGGACAGGGCAGAACCCACCCGCATCCTGCCTGACTGTAGGCGCAGCTGCTAACATCCTAATGTTAGTGGCTGAGAGAGGTTGCGGGAAAAGCATGTGTAAGCATTGGGCCTGAACTCCTGTGTATCTGAGTTGAATACAGCGATTTCCAATGGCCTTCTTCAATCAGAGTGTAGGTAGTTTCCAACTCCCATGTCAGAGTGGGTAGCAGACATCTGTCTCCCCTGCATACACACTTCTGAGAGTTGAGCTTAAGGCCTGTACCTCCCCATCCAGCCTGCTGGTTCCTTTCACTTCTAAAAGGCCTAGGCTCGCTGTTTGACGGAAGTGTTGGGAGAGGTAATTGGAATCTCCCGGCACACAAGACTACTGCCTCCAAGCTCATTCCAGCGATAGCCTAGTAATTCCTGGGGTAGACAGGTGCTACATACTAAGTTCCATACGTGAGAATGTAGCTGAACGCCTTGTCCAAAAGCATCTTACTTCTGAGAGTTGAGCTCACCCTCAGTCCCTCACAGTTCCACACTGCCTGCAGAGTGAGTTTCGCAGGTCTTCACCAGAGACGTTTGCCACAGGCTTCTGAGACGCAAGTTAACAATGCAGACCTGGAGGGTATCTCCAGGTGCAGTAGAGTGGTAATCTGGGAACCTCCTTACTCAGAATACTGCTACCTTCACACTGTCATAAGAATGCAGCTAGTTGAGAGCTGGCTTCAAGGCATGCTTCCCTGTGAGAGCTGAGGAGAGGGCAGGACCCTCCCGCATCCTGCCTGACTGTAGACTTACCTGCTAACCTCCTTCTGTTAGTGGCTGGGATAGTTTGTGGGAAAAGCATGTGTAAGCATTGGGCCTGAACTCCCGTGTATCTGAGTTGAATACAGCGATTTCCAAAGTCCTTCTTCAATAGGAGTGTAGCTAGGTTCCAACTCCCATGTCCGAGTGGGTAGCAGACATCTGCCACCCATGCATACACACTTCTGAGAGTTGAGCTTATGGCCTGTAACCCAACATCCTGCCTGCCGCTACCTTTCGCTTCCAAAAGGCCTAGGCTCGCTGTTTGCGCAAGTGTTGGGAGAGGTAACTGGAATCTCCCGGCACACAAGACGAGTGCCTCCAAGCTCAATCAAGCGATTTCCTAGTAATTCCTGGGGTAGACTGGTGCTACATACTAAGTTCCATACGTGAGTAGGTAGTTCAACGCCTTGTCCAAAAACATCTTACTTCTGAGAGTTGAGCTCACCCTCAGTCCCTCACAGTTCCACACTGCCTGCAGAGTGAGTTTCGCAGGTCTTCACCAGAGACGTTTGCCACAGGCTTCTGAGACGCAAGTTAACAATGCAGACCTGGAGGGTATCTCCAGGTGCAGTAGAGTGGTAATCTGGGAACCTCCTGACTCAGAATACTGCTACCTTCACACTGCCATAAGAATGCAGCTAGTTGAGAGCTGGCTTCTAGGCATGCTTCCCTGGGAGTGCTGAGGACATGGCAGAACCCACCCGCATCCTGCCTGACTGTAGGCGCAGCTGCTAACATCCTAATGTTAGTGGCTGAGAGAGGTTGCGGGAAAAGCATGTGTAAGCATTGGGCCTGAACTCCTGTGTATCTGAGTTGAATACAGCGATTTCCAATGGCCTTCTTCAATCAGAGTGTAGGTAGTTTCCAACTCCCATGTCAGAGTGGGTAGCAGACATCTGTCTCCCCTGCATACACACTTCTGAGAGTTGAGCTTAAGGCCTGTACCTCCCCATCCAGCCTGCTGGTTCCTTTCACTTCTAAAAGGCCTAGGCTCGCTGTTTGACGGAAGTGTTGGGAGAGGTAATTGGAATCTCCCGGCACACAAGACTAGTGCCTCCAAGCTCATTCCAGCGATAGCCTAGTAATTCCTGGGATAGACAGGTGCTACATACTAAGTTCCATACGTGAGAATGTAGCGGAACGCCTTGTCCAAAAGCATCTTACTTCTGAGAGTTGAGCTCACCCTCAGTCCCTCACAGTTCCACACTGCCTGCAGAGTGAGTTTCGCAGGTCTTCACCAGAGACGTTTGCCACAGGCTTCTGAGACGCAAGTTAACAATGCAGACCTGGAGGGTATCTCCAGGTGCAGTAGAGTGGTAATCTCGGAACCGCCTTACTCAGAATACTGCTACCTTCACACTGTCATAAGAATGCAGCTAGTTGAGAGCTGGCTTCTAGGCATGCTTCCCTGTGAGAGCTGAGGACAGGGCAGGACCCTCCCGCATCCTGCCTGACTGTAGACTTACCTGCTAACCTCCTTCTGTTAGTGGCTGGGATAGTTTGTGGGAAAAGCATGTGTAAGCATTGGGCCTGAACTCCCGTGTATCTGAGTTGAATACAGCGATTTCCAAAGTCCTTCTTCAATAGGAGTGTAGCTAGGTTCCAACTCCCATGTCCGAGTGGGTAGCAGACATCTGCCACCCATGCATACACACTTCTGAGAGTTGAGCTTATGGCCTGTAACCCAACATCCTGCCTGCCGCTACCTTTCGCTTCCAAAATGCCTAGGCTCGCTGCTTGACGCAAGTGTTGGGAGAGGTAACTGGAATCTCCCGGCACACAAGACGAGTGCCTCCAAGCTCAATCAAGCGATTTCCTAGTAATTCCTGGGGTAGACTGGTGCTACATACTAAGTTCCATACGTGAGTAGGTAGTTGAACGCCTTGTCCAAAAACATCTTACTTCTGAGAGTTGAGCTCACCCTCAGTCCCTCACAGTTCCACACTGCCTGCAGAGTGAGTTTCGGACGTCTTCACCAGAGACGTTTGCCAGAGGCTTCTGAGACGCAAGTTAACAATGCAGACCTGGAGGGTATCTCCAGGTGCAGTAGAGTGGTAATCTGGGAACCTCCTTACTCAGAATACTGCTACCTTCACACTGCCATAAGAATGCAGCTAGTTGAGAGCTGGCTTCTAGGCATGCTTCCCTGGGAGTGCTGAGGACAGGGCAGAACCCACCCGCATCCTGCCTGACTGTAGGCGCAGCTGCTAACATCCTAATGTTAGTGGCTGAGAGAGGTTGCGGGAAAAGCATGTGTAAGCATTGGGCCTGAACTCCTGTGTATCTGAGTTGAATACAGCGATTTCCAATGGCCTTCTTCAATCAGAGTGTAGGTAGTTTCCAACTCCCATGTCAGAGTGGGTAGCAGACATCTGTCTCCCCTGCATACACACTTCTGAGAGTTGAGCTTAAGGCCTGTACCTCCCCATCCAGCCTGCTGGTTCCTTTCACTTCTAAAAGGCCTAGGCTCGCTGTTTGACGGAAGTGTTGGGAGAGGTAATTGGAATCTCCCGGCACACAAGACTAGGGCCTCCAAGCTCATTCCAGCGATTGCCTAGTAATTCGTGTGGTTGACTGCTGCTACATACTAAGTTCCATACGTGAGAATGTAGCTGAACGCCTTGTCCAAAAGCATCTTACTTCTGAGAGTTGAGCTCACCCTCAGTCCCTCACAGTTCCACACTGCCTGCAGAGTGAGTTTCACAGGTCTTCACCAGAGACGTTTGCCACAGGCTTCTGAGACGCAAGTTAACAATGCAGACCTGGAGGGTATCTCCAGGTGCAGTAGAGTGGTAATCTTGGAACCTCCTGACTCAGAATACTGCTACCTTCACACTGCCATAAGAATGCAGCTAGTTGAGAGCTGGCTTCTAGGCATGCTTCCCTGGGAGTGCTGAGGACAGGGCAGAACCCACCCGCATCCTGCCTGACTGTAGGCGCAGCTGCTAACATCCTAATGTTAGTGGCTGAGAGAGGTTGCGGGAAAAGCATGTGTAAGCATTGGGCCTGAACTCCTGTGTATCTGAGTTGAATACAGCGATTTCCAATGGCCTTCTTCAATCAGAGTGTAGGTAATTTCCAACTCCCATGTCAGAGTGGGTAGCAGACATCTGTCTCCCCTGCATACACACTTCTGAGAGTTGAGCTTAAGGCCTGTACCTCCCCATCCAGCCTGCTGGTTCCTTTCACTTCTAAAAGGCCTAGGCTCGCTGTTTGACGGAAGTGTTGGGAGAGGTAATTGGAATCTCCCGGCACACAAGACTAGTGCCTCCAAGCTCATTCCAGCGATAGCCTAGTAATTCCTGGGGTAGACAGGTGCTACATACTAAGTTCCATACGTGAGAATGTAGCTGAACGCCTTGTCCAAAAGCATCTTACTTCTGAGAGTTGAGCTCACCCTCAGTCCCTCACAGTTCCACACTGCCTGCAGAGTGAGTTTCGCAGGTCTTCACCAGAGACGTTTGCCACAGGCTTCTGAGACGCAAGTTAACAATGCAGACCTGGAGGGTATCTCCAGGTGCAGTAGAGTGGTAATCTCGGAACCGCCTTACTCAGAATACTGCTACCTTCACACTGTCATAAGAATGCAGCTAGTTGAGAGCTGGCTTCTAGGCATGCTTCCCTGTGAGAGCTGAGGACAGGGCAGGACCCTCCCGCATCCTGCCTGACTGTAGACTTACCTGCTAACCTCCTTCTGTTAGTGGCTGGGATAGTTTGTGGGAAAAGCATGTGTAAGCATTGGGCCTGAACTCCCGTGTATCTGAGTTGAATACAGCGATTTCCAAAGTCCTTCTTCAATAGGAGTGTAGCTAGGTTCCAACTCCCATGTCCGAGTGGGTAGCAGACATCTGCCACCCATGCATACACACTTCTGAGAGTTGAGCTTATGGCCTGTAACCCAACATCCTGCCTGCCGCTACCTTTCGCTTCCAAAAGGCCTAGGCTCGCTGCTTGACGCAAGTGTTGGGAGAGGTAACTGGAATCTCCAGGCACACAAGACGAGTGCCTCCAAGCTCAATCAAGCGATTTCCTAGTAATTCCTGGGGTAGACAGGTGCTACATACTAAGTTCCATACGTGAGTAGGTATTTGAACGCCTTGTCCAAAAACATCTTACTGCTGAGAGTTGAGCTGACCCTCAGTCCCTCACAGTTCCACACTGCCTGCAGAGTGAGTTTCGGACGTCTTCACCAGAGACGTTTGCCAGAGGCCTCTGAGACGCAAGTTAACAATGCAGACCTGGAGGGTATCTCCAGGTGCAGTAGAGTGGTAATCTGGGAACCTCCTGTCTCAGAATACTGCTACCTTGACCCTGCCATAAGTATGCAGCTAGTTGACCGCTGGCTTCAAGACATGCTTCCCTGTGAGAGCTAAGGACAGGGCACAACCCTCCCGCATCCTGCTTGACTGTAGAAGGAGCTGCTAACGTCCTCATGTTAGTGGCAGGGAAAGGTTGTGGGAAAAGCATGTGGAATCGTTGTGCCTGAACCCACGTGTATCTGAGTTGAATACAGCAATTTCCAAAGTCCTTTTTCATCAGAGTGTAGTAGGTTCCCACTCGCATGTACGAGTGGGTAGAAGACATCTGCCTCCCATGCATACACACTTCTGAGAGTTGAGCTTATGGCCTGTAACCCTACCTCCTGCCTGCAGCTAGCTTTCGCTTCCAAAAGGCCTAGGCTCGCTGCTTCACCGAAGTGTTGGGAGAGGTACCTGGAATCTCCCGGCAACAAGACTAGTGCCTCCAAGCTCAATCCAGCGATTTCCCAGTAATTCCTGGGGTAGACTGGTGCTACATACTAAGTTCCATACGTGAGTAGGTATTTGAACGCCTTGTCCAAAAACATCTTACTGCTGAGAGTTGAGCTGACCCTCAGTCCCTCACAGTTCCACACTGCCTGCAGAGTGAGTTTCGCACGTCTTCACCAGAGACGTTTGCCAGAGGCCTCTGAGACGCAAGTTAACAATGCAGACCTGGAGGGTATCTCCAGGTGCAGTAGAGTGGTAATCTGGGAACCTCCTTACTCAGAATACTGCTACCTTCACACTGCCATAAGAATGCAGCTAGTTGAGAGCTGGCTTCTAGGCATGCTTCCCTGGGAGTGCTGAGGACAGGGCAGAACCCACCCGCATCCTGCCTGACTGTAGGCGCAGCTGCTAACATCCTAATGTTAGTGGCTGAGAGAGGTTGCGGGAAAAGCATGTGTAAGCATTGGGCCTGAACTCCTGTGTATCTGAGTTGAATACAGCGATTTCCAATGGCCTTCTTCAATCAGAGTGTAGGTAATTTCCAACTCCCATGTCAGAGTGGGTAGCAGACATCTGTCTCCCCTGCATACACACTTCTGAGAGTTGAGCTTAAGGCCTGTACCTCCCCATCCAGCCTGCTGGTTCCTTTCACTTCTAAAAGGCCTAGGCTCGCTGTTTGACGGAAGTGTTGGGAGAGGTAATTGGAATCTCCCGGCACACAAGACTAGTGCCTCCAAGCTCATTCCAGCGATAGCCTAGTAATTCCTGGGGTAGACAGGTGCTACATACTAAGTTCCATACGTGAGAAGGTAGCTGAACGCCTTGTCCAAAAGCATCTTACTTCTGAGAGTTGAGCTCACCCTCAGTCCCTCACAGTTCCACACTGCCTGCAGAGTGAGTTTCGCAGGTCTTCACCAGAGACGTTTGCCACAGGCTTCTGAGACGCAAGTTAACAATGCAGACCTGGAGGGTATCTCCAGGTGCAGTAGAGTGGTAATCTCGGAACCGCCTTACTCAGAATACTGCTACCTTCACACTGTCATAAGAATGCAGCTAGTTGAGAGCTGGCTTCTAGGCATGCTTCCCTGTGAGAGCTGAGGACAGGGCAGGACCCTCCCGCATCCTGCCTGACTGTAGACTTACCTGCTAACCTCCTTCTGTTAGTGGCTGGGATAGTTTGTGGGAAAAGCATGTGTAAGCATTGGGCCTGAACTCCCGTGTATCTGAGTTGAATACAGCGATTTCCAAAGTCCTTCTTCAATAGGAGTGTAGCTAGGTTCCAACTCCCATGTCCGAGTGGGTAGCAGACATCTGCCACCCATGCATACACACTTCTGAGAGTTGAGCTTATGGCCTGTAACCCAACATCCTGCCTGCCGCTACCTTTCGCTTCCAAAAGGCCTAGGCTCGCTGCTTGACGCAAGTGTTGGGAGAGGTAACTGGAATCTCCAGGCACACAAGACGAGTGCCTCCAAGCTCAATCAAGCGATTTCCTAGTAATTCCTGGGGTAGACAGGTGCTACATACTAAGTTCCATACGTGAGTAGGTATTTGAACGCCTTGTCCAAAAACATCTTACTGCTGAGAGTTGAGCTGACCCTCAGTCCCTCACAGTTCCACACTGCCTGCAGAGTGAGTTTCGGACGTCTTCACCAGAGACGTTTGCCAGAGGCCTCTGAGACGCAAGTTAACAATGCAGACCTGGAGGGTATCTCCAGGTGCAGTAGAGTGGTAATCTGGGAACCTCCTGTCTCAGAATACTGCTACCTTGACCCTGCCATAAGTATGCAGCTAGTTGACCGCTGGCTTCAAGACATGCTTCCCTGTGAGAGCTAAGGACAGGGCACAACCCTCCCGCATCCTGCTTGACTGTAGAAGGAGCTGCTAACGTCCTCATGTTAGTGGCAGGGAAAGGTTGTGGGAAAAGCATGTGGAATCGTTGTGCCTGAACCCACGTGTATCTGAGTTGAATACAGCAATTTCCAAAGTCCTTTTTCATCAGAGTGTAGTAGGTTCCCACTCGCATGTACGAGTGGGTAGAAGACATCTGCCTCCCATGCATACACACTTCTGAGAGTTGAGCTTATGGCCTGTAACCCTACCTCCTGCCTGCAGCTAGCTTTCGCTTCCAAAAGGCCTAGGCTCGCTGCTTCACCGAAGTGTTGGGAGAGGTACCTGGAATCTCCCGGCAACAAGACTAGTGCCTCCAAGCTCAATCCAGCGATTTCCCAGTAATTCCTGGGGTAGACTGGTGCTACATACTAAGTTCCATACGTGAGTAGGTATTTGAACGCCTTGTCCAAAAACATCTTACTGCTGAGAGTTGAGCTGACCCTCAGTCCCTCACAGTTCCACACTGCCTGCAGAGTGAGTTTCGCACGTCTTCACCAGAGACGTTTGCCAGAGGCCTCTGAGACGCAAGTTAACAATGCAGACCTGGAGGGTATCTCCAGGTGCAGTAGAGTGGTAATCTGGGAACCTCCTTACTCAGAATACTGCTACCTTCACACTGTCATAAGAATGCAGCTAGTTGAGAGCTGGCTTCAAGGCATGCTTCCCTGTGAGAGCTGAGGACAGGGCAGGACCCTCCCGCATCCTGCCTGACTGTAGACTTACCTGCTAACCTCCTTCTGTTAGTGGCTGGGATAGTTTGTGGGAAAAGCATGTGTAAGCATTGGGCCTGAACTCCCGTGTATCTGAGTTGAATACAGCGATTTCCAAAGTCCTTCTTCAATAGGAGTGTAGCTAGGTTCCAACTCCCATGTCCGAGTGGGTAGCAGACATCTGCCACCCATGCATACACACTTCTGAGAGTTGAGCTTATGGCCTGTAACCCAACATCCTGCCTGCCGCTACCTTTCGCTTCCAAAAGGCCTAGGCTCGCTGCTTGACGCAAGTGTTGGGAGAGGTAACTGGAATCTCCCGGCACACAAGACGAGTGCCTCCAAGCTCAATTAAGCGATTTCCTAGTAATTCCTGGGGTAGACTGGTGCTACATACTAAGTTCCATACGTGAGTAGGTAGTTGAACGCCTTGTCCAAAAACATCTTACTTCTGAGAGTTGAGCTCACCCTCAGTCCCTCACAGTTCCACACTGCCTGCAGAGTGAGTTTCGGACGTCTTCACAAGAGACGTTTGCCAGAGGCTTCTGAGACGCAAGTTAACAATGCAGACCTGGAGGGTATCTCCAGGTGCAGTAGAGTGGTAATCTGGGAACCTCCTTACTCAGAATACTGCTACCTTCACACTGCCATAAGAATGCAGCTAGTTGAGAGCTGGCTTCTAGGCATGCTTCCCTGGGAGTGCTGAGGACAGGGCAGAACCCACCCGCATCCTGCCTGACTGTAGGCGCAGCTGCTAACATCCTAATGTTAGTGGCTGAGAGAGGTTGCGGGAAAAGCATGTGTAAGCATTGGGCCTGAACTCCTGTGTATCTGAGTTGAATACAGCGATTTCCAATGGCCTTCTTCAATCAGAGTGTAGGTAGTTTCCAACTCCCATGTCAGAGTGGGTAGCAGACATCTGTCTCCCCTGCATACACACTTCTGAGAGTTGAGCTTAAGGCCTGTACCTCCCCATCCAGCCTGCTGGTTCCTTTCACTTCTAAAAGGCCTAGGCTCGCTGTTTGACGGAAGTGTTGGGAGAGGTAATTGGAATCTCCCGGCACACAAGACTAGGGCCTCCAAGCTCATTCCAGCGATAGCCTAGTAATTCCTGGGGTAGACAGGTGCTACATACTAAGTTCCATACGTGAGAATGTAGCTGAACGCCTTGTCCAAAAGCATCTTACTTCTGAGAGTTGAGCTCACCCTCAGTCCCTCACAGTTCCACACTGCCTGCAGAGTGAGTTTCGCAGGTCTTCACCAGAGACGTTTGCCACAGGCTTCTGAGACGCAAGTTAACAATGCAGACCTGGAGGGTATCTCCAGGTGCAGTAGAGTGGTAATCTGGGAACCTCCTTACTCAGAATACTGCTACCTTCACACTGTCATAAGAATGCAGCTAGTTGAGAGCTGGCTTCAAGGCATGCTTCCCTGTGAGAGCTGAGGAGAGGGCAGGACCCTCCCGCATCCTGCCTGACTGTAGACTTACCTGCTAACCTCCTTCTGTTAGTGGCTGGGATAGTTTGTGGGAAAAGCATGTGTAAGCATTGGGCCTGAACTCCCGTGTATCTGAGTTGAATACAGCGATTTCCAAAGTCCTTCTTCAATAGGAGTGTAGCTAGGTTCCAACTCCCATGTCCGAGTGGGTAGCAGACATCTGCCACCCATGCATACACACTTCTGAGAGTTGAGCTTATGGCCTGTAACCCAACATCCTGCCTGCCGCTACCTTTCGCTTCCAAAAGGCCTAGGCTCGCTGTTTGCGCAAGTGTTGGGAGAGGTAACTGGAATCTCCCGGCACACAAGACGAGTGCCTCCAAGCTCAATCAAGCGATTTCCTAGTAATTCCTGGGGTAGACTGGTGCTACATACTAAGTTCCATACGTGAGTAGGTAGTTGAACGCCTTGTCCAAAAACATCTTACTTCTGAGAGTTGAGCTCACCCTCAGTCCCTCACAGTTCCACACTGCCTGCAGAGTGAGTTTCGGACGTCTTCACCAGAGACGTTTGCCAGAGGCTTCTGAGACGCAAGTTAACAATGCAGACCTGGAGGGTATCTCCAGGTGCAGTAGAGTGGTAATCTGGGAACCTCCTTACTCAGAATACTGCTACCTTCACACTGCCATAAGAATGCAGCTAGTTGAGAGCTGGCTTCTAGGCATGCTTCCCTGGGAGTGCTGAGGACAGGGCAGAACCCACCCGCATCCTGCCTGACTGTAGGCGCAGCTGCTAACATCCTAATGTTAGTGGCTGAGAGAGGTTGCGGGAAAAGCATGTGTAAGCATTGGGCCTGAACTCCTGTGTATCTGAGTTGAATACAGCGATTTCCAATGGCCTTCTTCAATCAGAGTGTAGGTAGTTTCCAACTCCCATGTCAGAGTGGGTAGCAGACATCTGTCTCCCCTGCATACACACTTCTGAGAGTTGAGCTTAAGGCCTGTACCTCCCCATCCAGCCTGCTGGTTCCTTTCACTTCTAAAAGGCCTAGGCTCGCTGTTTGACGGAAGTGTTGGGAGAGGTAATTGGAATCTCCCGGCACACAAGACTAGTGCCTCCAAGCTCATTCCAGCGATAGCCTAGTAATTCCTGGGGTAGACAGGTGCTACATACTAAGTTCCATACGTGAGAATGTAGCTGAACGCCTTGTCCAAAAGCATCTTACTTCTGAGAGTTGAGCTCACCCTCAGTCCCTCACAGTTCCACACTGCCTGCAGAGTGAGTTTCGCAGGTCTTCACCAGAGACGTTTGCCACAGGCTTCTGAGACGCAAGTTAACAATGCAGACCTGGAGGGTATCTCCAGGTGCAGTAGAGTGGTAATCTGGGAACCTCCTTACTCAGAATACTGCTACCTTCACACTGTCATAAGAATGCAGCTAGTTGAGAGCTGGCTTCAAGGCATGCTTCCCTGTGAGAGCTGAGGAGAGGGCAGGACCCTCCCGCATCCTGCCTGACTGTAGACTTACCTGCTAACCTCCTTCTGATAGTGGCTGGGATAGTTTGTGGGAAAAGCACGTGTAAGCATTGGGCCTGAACTCCCGTGTATCTGAGTTGAATACAGCGAATTCCAAAGTCCTTCTTCAATAGGAGTGTAGCTAGGTTCCAACTCCCATGTCCGAGTGGGTAGCAGACATCTGCCACCCATGCATACACACTTCTGAGAGTTGAGCTTATGGCCTGTAACCCAACATCCTGCCTGCCGCTACCTTTCGCTTCCAAAAGGCCTAGGCTCGCTGTTTGCGCAAGTGTTGGGAGAGGTAACTGGAATCTCCAGGCACACAAGACGAGTGCCTCCAAGCTCAATCAAGCGATTTCCTAGTAATTCCTGGGGTAGACTGGTGCTACATACTAAGTTCCATACGTGAGTAGGTAGTTGAACGCCTTGTCCAAAAACATCTTACTTCTGAGAGTTGAGCTCACCCTCAGTCCCTCACAGTTCCACACTGCCTGCAGAGTGAGTTTCGGACGTCTTCACCAGAGACGTTTGCCAGAGGCTTCTGAGACGCAAGTTAACAATGCAGACCTGAAGGGTATCTCCAGGTGCAGTAGAGTGGTAATCTGGGAACCTCCTGACTCAGAATACTGCTACCTTCACACTGCCATAAGAATGCAGCTAGTTGAGAGCTGGCTTCTAGGCATGCTTCCCTGGGAGTGCTGAGGACAGGGCAGAACCCACCCGCATCCTGCCTGACTGTAGGCGCAGCTGCTAACATCCTAATGTTAGTGGCTGAGAGAGGTTGCGGGAAAAGCATGTGTAAGCATTGGGCCTGAACTCCTGTGTATCTGAGTTGAATACAGCGATTTCCAATGGCCTTCTTCAATCAGAGTGTAGGTAGTTTCCAACTCCCATGTCAGAGTGGGTAGCACACTTCTGTCTCCCCTGCATACACACTTCTGAGAGTTGAGCTTAAGGCCTGTACCTCCCCATCCAGCCTGCTGGTTCCTTTCACTTCTAAAAGGCCTAGGCTCGCTGTTTGACGGAAGTGTTGGGAGAGGTAATTGGAATCTCCCGGCACACAAGACTAGTGCCTCCAAGCTCATTCCAGCGATAGCCTAGTAATTCCTGGGGTAGACAGGTGCTACATACTAAGTTCCATACGTGAGAATGTAGCGGAACGCCTTGTCCAAAAGCATCTTACTTCTGAGAGTTGAGCTCACCCTCAGTCCCTCACAGTTCCACACTGCCTGCAGAGTGAGTTTCGCAGGTCTTCACCAGAGACGTTTGCCACAGGCTTCTGAGACGCAAGTTAACAATGCAGACCTGGAGGGTATCTCCAGGTGCAGTAGAGTGGTAATCTGGGAACCTCCTTACTCAGAATACTGCTACATTCACACTGTCATAAGAATGCAGCTAGTTGAGAGCTGGCTTCAAGGCATGCTTCCCTGTGAGAGCTGAGGACAGGGCAGGACCCTCCCGCATCCTGCCTGACTGTAGACTTACCTGCTAACCTCCTTCTGTTAGTGGCTGGGATAGTTTGTGGGAAAAGCATGTGTAAGCATTGGGCCTGAACTCCCGTGTATCTGAGTTGAATACAGCGATTTCCAAAGTCCTTCTTCAATAGGAGTGTAGCTAGGTTCCAACTCCCATGTCCGAGTGGGTAGCAGACATCTGCCACCCATGCATACACACTTCTGAGAGTTGAGCTTATGGCCTGTAACCCAACATCCTGCCTGCCGCTACCTTTCGCTTCCAAAAGGCCTAGGCTCGCTGTTTGCGCAAGTGTTGGGAGAGGTAACTGGAATCTCCCGGCACACAAGACGAGTGCCTCCAAGCTCAATCAAGCGATTTCCTAGTAATTCCTGGGGTAGACTGGTGCTACATACTAAGTTCCATACGTGAGTAGGTAGTTGAACGCCTTGTCCAAAAACATCTTACTGCTGAGAGTTGAGCTGACCCTCAGTCCCTCACAGTTCCACACTGCCTGCAGAGTGAGTTTCGCACGTCTTCACCAGAGACGTTTGCCAGAGGCCTCTGAGACGCAAGTTAACAATGCAGACCTGGAGGGTATCTCCAGGTGCAGTAGAGTGGTAATCTGGGAACCTCCTGTCTCAGAATACTGCTACCTTGACCCTGCCATAAGTATGCAGCTAGTTGACCGCTGGCTTCAAGACATGGTTCCCTGTGAGAGCTAAGGACAGGGCACAACCCTCCCGCATCCTGCTTGACTGTAGAAGGAGCTGCTAACGTCCTCATGTTAGTGGCAGGGAAAGGTTGTGAGAAAAGCATGTGGAATCGTTGTGCCTGAACCCACGTGTATCTGAGTTGAATACAGCAATTTTCAAAGTCCTTTTTCATTAGAGTGTAGTAGGTTCCCACTCGCATGTACGAGTGGGTAGCAGACATCTGCCTCCCATGCATACACACTTCTGAGAGTTGAGCTTATGGCCTGTAACCCTACCTCCTGCCTGCAGCTAGCTTTCGCTTCAAAAAGGCCTAGGCTCGCTGCTTCACCGAAGTGTTGGGAGAGGTAACTGGAATCTCCCGGCAACATGACTAGTGCCTCCAAGCTCAATCCAGCGATTTCCCAGTAATTCCTGGGGTAGACTGGTGCTACATACTAAGTTCCATACGTGAGTAGGTATTTGAACGCCTTGTCCAAAAACATCTTACTGCTGAGAGTTGAGCTGACCCTCAGTCCCTCACAGTTCCACACTGCCTGCAGAGTGAGTTTCGCACGTCTTCACCAGAGACGTTTGCCAGAGGCCTCTGAGACGCAAGTTAACAATGCAGACCTGGAGGGTATCTCCAGGTGCAGTAGAGTGGTAATCTGGGAACCTCCTGTCTCAGAATACTGCTACCTTGACCCTGCCATAAGTATGCAGCTAGTTGACCGCTGGCTTCAAGACATGCTTCCCTGTGAGAGCTAAGGACAGGGCACAACCCTCCCGCATCCTGCTTGACTGTAGAAGGAGCTGCTAACGTCCTCATGTTAGTGGCAGGGAAAGGTTGTGAGAAAAGCATGTGGAATCGTTGTGCCTGAACCCACGTGTATCTGAGTTGAATACAGCAATTTCCAAAGTCCTTTTTCATCAGAGTGTAGTAGGTTCCCACTCGCATGTACGAGTGGGTAGAAGACATCTGCCTCCCATGCATACACACTTCTGAGAGTTGAGCTTATGGCCTGTAACCCTACCTCCTGCCTGCAGCTAGCTTTCGCTTCCAAAAGGCCTAGGCTCGCTGCTTCACCGAAGTGTTGGGAGAGGTAACTGGAATCTCCCGACAACAAGACTAGTGCCTCCAAGCTCAATCCAGCGATTTCCCAGTAATTCCTGGGGTAGACTGGTGCTACATACTAAGTTCCATACGTGAGTAGGTATTTGAACGCCTTGTCCAAAAACATCTTACTGCTGAGAGTTGAGCTGACCCTCAGTCCCTCACAGTTCCACACTGCCTGCAGAGTGAGTTTCGCACGTCTTCACCAGAGACGTTTGCCAGAGGCCTCTGAGACGCAAGTTAACAATGCAGACCTGGAGGGTATCTCCAGGTGCAGTAGAGTGGTAATCTGGGAACCTCCTGTCTCAGAATACTGCTACCTTGACCCTGCCATAAGTATGCAGCTAGTTGACCGCTGGCTTCAAGACATGGTTCCCTGTGAGAGCTAAGGACAGGGCACAACCCTCCCGCATCCTGCTTGACTGTAGAAGGAGCTGCTAACGTCCTCATGTTAGTGGCAGGGAAAGGTTGAGAGAAAAGCATGTGGAATCGTTGTGCCTGAACCCACGTGTATCTGAGTTGAATACAGCAATTTTCAAAGTCCTTTTTCATCAGAGTGTAGTAGGTTCCCACTCGCATGTACGAGTGGGTAGCAGACATCTGCCTCCCATGCATACACACTTCTGAGAGTTGAGCTTATGGCCTGTAACCCTACCTCCTGCCTGCAGCTAGCTTTCGCTTCAAAAAGGCCTAGGCTCGCTGCTTCACCGAAGTGTTGGGAGAGGTAACTGGAATCTCCCGGCAACAAGACTAGTGCCTCCAAGCTCAATCCAGCGATTTCCCAGTAATTCCTGGGGTAGACTGGTGCTACATACTAAGTTCCATACGTGAGTAGGTATTTGAACGCCTTGTCCAAAAACATCTTACTGCTGAGAGTTGAGCTGACCCTCAGTCCCTCACAGTTCCACACTGCCTGCAGAGTGAGTTTCGCACGTCTTCACCAGAGACATTTGCCAGAGGCCTCTGAGACGCAAGTTAACAATGCAGACCTGGAGGGTATCTCCAGGTGCAGTAGAGTGGTAATCTGGGAACCTCCTGTCTCAGAATACTGCTACCTTGACCCTGCCATAAGTATGCAGCTAGTTGACCGCTGGCTTCAAGACATGCTTCCCTGTGAGAGCTAAGGACAGGGCACAACCCTCCCGCATCCTGCTTGACTGTAGAAGGAGCTGCTAACGTCCTCATGTTAGTGGCAGGGAAAGGTTGTGAGAAAAGCATGTGGAATCGTTGTGCCTGAACCCACGTGTATCTGAGTTGAATACAGCAATTTCCAAAGTCCTTTTTCATCAGAGTGTAGTAGGTTCCCACTCGCATGTACGAGTGGGTAGAAGACATCTGCCTCCCATGCATACACACTTCTGAGAGTTGAGCTTATGGCCTGTAACCCTACCTCCTGCCTGCAGCTAGCTTTCGCTTCCAAAAGGCCTAGGCTCGCTGCTTCCCCGAAGTGTTGGGAGAGGTAACTGGAATCTCCCGGCAACAAGACTAGTGCCTCCAAGCTCAATCCAGCGATTTCCCAGTAATTCCTGGGGTAGACTGGTGCTACATACTAAGTTCCATACGTGAGTAGGTATTTGAACGCCTTGTCCAAAAACATCTTACTGCTGAGAGTTGAGCTGACCCTCAGTCCCTCACAGTTCCACACTGCCTGCAGAGTGAGTTTCGCACGTCTTCACCAGAGACGTTTGCCAGAGGCCTCTGAGACGCAAGTTAACAATGCAGACCTGGAGGGTATCTCCAGGTGCAGTAGAGTGGTAATCTGGGAACCTCCTTACTCAGAATACTGCTACCTTCACACTGTCATAAGAATGCAGCTAGTTGAGAGCTGGCTTCAAGGCATGCTTCCCTGTGAGAGCTGAGGACAGGGCAGGACCCTCCCGCATCCTGCCTGACTGTAGACTTACCTGCTAACCTCCTTCTGTTAGTGGCTGGGATAGTTTGTGGGAAAAGCATGTGTAAGCATTGGGCCTGAACTCCCGTGTATCTGAGTTGAATACAGCGACTTCCAAAGTCCTTCTTCAATAGGAGTGTAGCTAGGTTCCAACTCCCATGTCCGAGTGGGTAGCAGACATCTGCCACCCATGCATACACACTTCTGAGAGTTGAGCTTATGGCCTGTAACCCAACATCCTGCCTGCCGCTACCTTTCGCTTCTAAAAGGCCTAGGCTCGCTGCTTAACGCAAGTGTTGGGAGAGGTAACTGGAATCTCCCGGCACACAAGACGAGTGCCTCCAAGCTCAATCAAGCGATTTCCTAGTAATTCCTGGGGTAGACTGGTGCTACATACTAAGTTCCATACGTGAGTAGGTAGTTGAACGCCTTGTCCAAAAACATCTTACTTCTGAGAGTTGAGCTCACCCTCAGTCCCTCACAGTTCCACACTGCCTGCAGAGTGAGTTTCGGACGTCTTCACCAGAGACGTTTGCCAGAGGCTTCTGAGACGCAAGTTAACAATGCAGACCTGGAGGGTATCTCCAGGTGCAGTAGAGTGGTAATCTGGGAACCTCCTTACTCAGAATACTGCTACCTTCACACTGCCATAAGAATGCAGCTAGTTGAGAGCTGGCTTCTAGGCATGCTTCCCTGGGAGTGCTGAGGACAGGGCAGAACCCACCCGCATCCTGCCTGACTGTAGGCGCAGCTGCTAACATCCTAATGTTAGTGGCTGAGAGAGGTTGCGG
Source organism: Canis lupus baileyi (assembly GCF_048164855.1). Lineage (NCBI taxonomy): Eukaryota > Metazoa > Chordata > Mammalia > Carnivora > Canidae > Canis > Canis lupus. Next base: position 76,643,910 of record NC_132844.1, on the reverse strand, counting down.
GAAAAGCATGTGTAAGCATTGGGCCTGAACTCCTGTGTATCTGAGTTGAATACAGCGATTTCCAATGGCCTTCTTCAATCAGAGTGTAGGTAGTTTCCAACTCCCATGTCAGAGTGGGTAGCAGACATCTGTCTCCCCTGCATACACACTTCTGAGAGTTGAGCTTAAGGCCTGTACCTCCCCATCCAGCCTGCTGGTTCCTTTCACTTCTAAAAGGCCTAGGCTCGCTGTTTGACGGAAGTGTTGGGAGAGGTAATTGGAATCTCCCGGCACACAAGACTAGTGCCTCCAAGCTCATTCCAGCGATAGCCTAGTAATTCCTGGGGTAGACAGGTGCTACATACTAAGTTCCATACGTGAGAATGTAGCTGAACGCCTTGTCCAAAAGCATCTTACTTCTGAGAGTTGAGCTCACCCTCAGTCCCTCACAGTTCCACACTGCCTGCAGAGTGAGTTTCGCAGGTCTTCACCAGAGACGTTTGCCACAGGCTTCTGAGACGCAAGTTAACAATGCAGACCTGGAGGGTATCTCCAGGTGCAGTAGAGTGGTACTCTCGGAACCGCCTTACTCAGAATACTGCTACCTTCACACTGTCATAAGAATGCAGCTAGTTGAGAGCTGGCTTCTAGGCATGCTTCCCTGTGAGAGCTGAGGACAGGGCAGGACCCTCCCGCATCCTGCCTGACTGTAGACTTACCTGCTAACCTCCTTCTGTTAGTGGCTGGGATAGTTTGTGGGAAAAGCATGTGTAAGCATTGGGCCTGAACTCCCGTGTATCTGAGTTGAATACAGCGATTTCCAAAGTCCTTCTTCAATAGGAGTGTAGCTAGGTTCCAACTCCCATGTCCGAGTGGGTAGCAGACATCTGCCACCCATGCATACACACTTCTGAGAGTTGAGCTTATGGCCTGTAACCCAACATCCTGCCTGCCGCTACCTTTCGCTTCCAAAAGGCCTAGGCTCGCTGCTTGACGCAAGTGTTGGGAGAGGTAACTGGAATCTCCCGGCACACAAGACGAGTGCCTCCAAGCTCAATCAAGCGATTTCCTAGTAATTCCTGGGGTAGACAGGTGCTACATACTAAGTTCCATACGTGAGTAGGTATTTGAACGCCTTGTCCAAAAACATCTTACTGCTGAGAGTTGAGCTGACCCTCAGTCCCTCACAGTTCCACACTGCCTGCAGAGTGAGTTTCGCACGTCTTCACCAGAGACGTTTGCCAGAGGCCTCTGAGACGCAAGTTAACAATGCAGACCTGGAGGGTATCTCCAGGTGCAGTAGAGTGGTAATCTGGGAACCTCCTGTCTCAGAATACTGCTACCTTGACCCTGCCATAAGTATGCAGCTAGTTGACCGCTGGCTTCAAGACATGCTTCCCTGTGAGAGCTAAGGACAGGGCACAACCCTCCCGCATCCTGCTTGACTGTAGAAGGAGCTGCTAACGTCCTCATGTTAGTGGCAGGGAAAGGTTGTGAGAAAAGCATGTGGAATCGTTGTGCCTGAACCCACGTGTATCTGAGTTGAATACAGCAATTTCCAAAGTCCTTTTTCATCAGAGTGTAGTAGGTTCCCACTCGCATGTACGAGTGGGTAGAAGACATCTGCCTCCCATGCATACACACTTCTGAGAGTTGAGCTTATGGCCTGTAACCCTACCTCCTGCCTGCAGCTAGCTTTCGCTTCCAAAAGGCCTAGGCTCGCTGCTTCACCGAAGTGTTGGGAGAGGTAACTGGAATCTCCCGGCAACAAGACTAGTGCCTCCAAGCTCAATCCAGCGATTTCCCAGTAATTCCTGGGGTAGACTGGTGCTACATACTAAGTTCCATACGTGAGTAGGTATTTGAACGCCTTGTCCAAAAACATCTTACTGCTGAGAGTTGAGCTGACCCTCAGTCCCTCACAGTTCCACACTGCCTGCAGAGTGAGTTTCGCACGTCTTCACCAGAGACGTTTGCCAGAGGCCTCTGAGACGCAAGTTAACAATGCAGACCTGGAGGGTATCTCCAGGTGCAGTAGAGTGGTAATCTGGGAACCTCCTTACTCAGAATACTGCTACCTTCACACTGTCATAAGAATGCAGCTAGTTGAGAGCTGGCTTCAAGGCATGCTTCCCTGTGAGAGCTGAGGACAGGGCAGGACCCTCCCGCATCCTGCCTGACTGTAGACTTACCTGCTAACCTCCTTCTGTTAGTGGCTGGGATAGTTTGTGGGAAAAGCATGTGTAAGCATTGGGCCTGAACTCCCGTGTATCTGAGTTGAATACAGCGATTTCCAAAGTCCTTCTTCAATAGGAGTGTAGCTAGGTTCCAACTCCCATGTCCGAGTGGGTAGCAGACATCTGCCACCCATGCATACACACTTCTGAGAGTTGAGCTTATGGCCTGTAACCCAACATCCTGCCTGCCGCTACCTTTCGCTTCTAAAAGGCCTAGGCTCGCTGCTTGACGCAAGTGTTGGGAGAGGTAACTGGAATCTCCCGGCACACAAGACGAGTGCCTCCAAGCTCAATCAAGCGATTTCCTAGTAATTCCTGGGGTAGACTGGTGCTACATACTAAGTTCCATACGTGAGTAGGTAGTTGAACGCCTTGTCCAAAAACATCTTACTTCTGAGAGTTGAGCTCACCCTCAGTCCCTCACAGTTCCACACTGCCTGCAGAGTGAGTTTCGGACGTCTTCACCAGAGACGTTTGCCAGAGGCTTCTGAGACGCAAGTTAACAATGCAGACCTGGAGGGTATCTCCAGGTGCAGTAGAGTGGTAATCTGGGAACCTCCTTACTCAGAATACTGCTACCTTCACACTGCCATAAGAATGCAGCTAGTTGAGAGCTGGCTTCTAGGCATGCTTCCCTGGGAGTGCTGAGGACAGGGCAGAACCCACCCGCATCCTGCCTGACTGTAGGAGCAGCTGCTAACATCCTAATGTTAGTGGCTGAGAGAGGTTGCGGGAAAAGCATGTGTAAGCATTGGGCCTGAACTCCTGTGTATCTGAGTTGAATACAGTGATTTCCAATGGCCTTCTTCAATCAGAGTGTAGGTAGTTTCCAACTCCCATGTCAGAGTGGGTAGCAGACATCTGTCTCCCCTGCATACACACTTCTGAGAGTTGAGCTTAAGGCCTGTACCTCCCCATCCAGCCTGCTGGTTCCTTTCACTTCTAAAAGGCCTAGGCTCGCTGTTTGACGGAAGTGTTGGGAGAGGTAATTGGAATCTCCCGGCACACAAGACTAGGGCCTCCAAGCTCATTCCAGCGATTGCCTAGTAATTCGTGTGGTAGACTGCTGCTACATACTAAGTTCCATACGTGAGAAGGTAGCTGAACGCCTTGTCCAAAAGCATCTTACTTCTGAGAGTTGAGCTCACCCTCAGTCCCTCACAGTTCCACACTGCCTGCAGAGTGAGTTTCGCAGGTCTTCACCAGAGACGTTTGCCACAGGCTTCTGAGACGCAAGTTAACAATGCAGACCTGGAGGGTATCTCCAGGTGCAGTAGAGTGGTAATCTTGGAACCTCCTGACTCAGAATACTGCTACCTTCACACTGCCATAAGAATGCAGCTAGTTGAGAGCTGGCTTCTAGGCATGCTTCCCTGGGAGTGCTGAGGACATAGCAGAACCCACCCGCATCCTGCCTGACTGTAGGCGCAGCTGCTAACATCCTAATGTTAGTGGCTGAGAGAGGTTGCGGGAAAAGCATGTGTAAGCATTGGGCCTGAACTCCTGTGTATCTGAGTTGAATACAGCGATTTCCAATGGCCTTCTTCAATCAGAGTGTAGGTAGTTTCCAACTCCCATGTCAGAGTGGGTAGCAGACATCTGTCTCCCCTGCATACACACTTCTGAGAGTTGAGCTTAAGGCCTGTACCTCCCCATCCAGCCTGCTGGTTCCTTTCACTTCTAAAAGGCCTAGGCTCGCTGTTTGACGGAAGTGTTGGGAGAGGTAATTGGAATCTCCCGGCACACAAGACTAGTGCCTCCAAGCTCATTCCAGCGATAGCCTAGTATTTCCTGGGGTAGACAGGGCTACATACTAAGTTCCATACGTGAGAATGTAGCTGAACGCCTTGTCCAAAAGCATCTTACTTCTGAGAGTTGAGCTCACCCTCAGTCCCTCACAGTTCCACACTGCCTGCAGAGTGAGTTTCGCAGGTCTTCACCAGAGACGTTTGCCACAGGCTTCTGAGACGCAAGTTAACAATGCAGACCTGGAGGGTATCTCCAGGTGCAGTAGAGTGGTAATCTCGGAACCGCCTTACTCAGAATACTGCTACCTTCACACTGTCATAAGAATGCAGCTAGTTGAGAGCTGGCTTCAAGGCATGCTTCCCTGTGAGAGCTGAGGACAGGGCAGGACCCTCCCGCATCCTGCCTGACTGTAGACTTACCTGCTAACCTCCTTCTCTTAGTGGCTGGGATAGTTTGTGGGAAAAGCATGTGTAAGCATTGGGCCTGAACTCCCGTGTATCTGAGTTGAATACAGCGATTTCCAAAGTCCTTCTTCAATAGGAGTGTAGCTAGGTTCCAACTCCCATGTCCGAGTGGGTAGCAGACATCTGCCACCCATGCATACACACTTCTGAGAGTTGAGCTTATGGCCTGTAACCCAACATCCTGCCTGCCGCTACCTTTCGCTTCCAAAAGGCCTAGGCTCGCTGCTTGACGCAAGTGTTGGGAGAGGTAACTGGAATCTCCCGGCACACAAGACGAGTGCCTCCAAGCTCAATCAAGCGATTTCCTAGTAATTCCTGGGGTAGACTGGTGCTACATACTAAGTTCCATACGTGAGTAGGTAGTTGAACGCCTTGTCCAAAAACATCTTACTTCTGAGAGTTGAGCTCACCCTCAGTCCCTCACAGTTCCACACTGCCTGCAGAGTGAGTTTCGCAAGTCTTCACCAGAGACGTTTGCCACAGGCTTCTGAGACGCAAGTTAACAATGCAGACCTGGAGGGTATCTCCAGGTGCAGTAGAGTGGTAATCTTGGAACCTCCTGACTCAGAATACTGCTACCTTCACACTGCCATAAGAATGCAGCTAGTTGAGAGCTGGCTTCTAGGCATGCTTCCCTGGGAGTGCTGAGGACATGGCAGAACCCACCCGCATCCTGCCTGACTGTAGGCGCAGCTGCTAACATCCTAATGTTAGTGGCTGAGAGAGGTTGCGGGAAAAGCATGTGTAAGCATTGGGCCTGAACTCCTGTGTATCTGAGTTGAATACAGCGATTTCCAATGGCCTTCTTCAATCAGAGTGTAGGTAGTTTCCAACTCCCATGTCAGAGTGGGTAGCAGACATCTGTCTCCCCTGCATACACACTTATGAGAGTTGAGCTTAAGGCCTGTACCTCCCCATCCAGCCTGCTGGTTCCTTTCACTTCTAAAAGGCCTAGGCTCGCTGTTTGACGGAAGTGTTGGGAGAGGTAATTGGAATCTCCCGGCACACAAGACTAGTGCCTCCAAGCTCATTCCAGCGATAGCCTAGTAATTCCTGGGGTAGACAGGTGCTACATACTAAGTTCCATACGTGAGAATGTAGCTGAACGCCTTGTCCAAAAGCATCTTACTTCTGAGAGTTGAGCTCACCCTCAGTCCCTCACAGTTCCACACTGCCTGCAGAGTGAGTTTCGCAGGTCTTCACCAGAGACGTTTGCCACAGGCTTCTGAGACGCAAGTTAACAATGCAGAGCTGGAGGGTATCTCCAGGTGCAGTAGAGTGGTAATCTCGGAACCGCCTTACTCAGAATACTGCTACCTTCACACTGTCATAAGAATGCAGCTAGTTGAGAGCTGGCTTCTAGGCATGCTTCCCTGTGAGAGCTGAGGACAGGGCAGGACCCTCCCGCATCCTGCCTGACTGTAGACTTACCTGCTAACCTCCTTCTGTTAGTGGCTGGGATAGTTTGTGGGAAAAGCATGTGTAAGCATTGGGCCTGAACTCCCGTGTATCTGAGTTGAATACAGCGATTTCCAAAGTCCTTCTTCAATAGGAGTGTAGCTAGGTTCCAACTCCCATGTCCGAGTGGGTAGCAGACATCTGCCACCCATGCATACACACTTCTGAGAGTTGAGCTTATGGCCTGTAACCCAACATCCTGCCTGCCGCTACCTTTCGCTTCCAAAAGGCCTAGGCTCGCTGCTTGACGCAAGTGTTGGGAGAGGTAACTGGAATCTCCCGGCACACAAGACGAGTGCCTCCAAGCTCAATCAAGCGATTTCCTAGTAATTCCTGGGGTAGACAGGTGCTACATACTAAGTTCCATACGTGAGTAGGTATTTGAACGCCTTGTCCAAAAACATCTTACTGCTGAGAGTTGAGCTGACCCTCAGTCCCTCACAGTTCCACACTGCCTGCAGAGTGAGTTTCGCACGTCTTCACCAGAGACGTTTGCCAGAGGCCTCTGAGACGCAAGTTAACAATGCAGACCTGGAGGGTATCTCCAGGTGCAGTAGAGTGGTAATCTGGGAACCTCCTGTCTCAGAATACTGCTACCTTGACACTGCCATAAGTATGCAGCTAGTTGACCGCTGGCTTCAAGACATGCTTCCCTGTGAGAGCTAAGGACAGGGCACAACCCTCCCGCATCCTGCTTGACTGTAGAAGGAGCTGCTAACGTCCTCATGTTAGTGGCAGGGAAAGGTTGTGAGAAAAGCATGTGGAATCGTTGTGCCTGAACCCACGTGTATCTGAGTTGAATACAGCAATTTCCAAAGTCCTTTTTCATCAGAGTGTAGTAGGTTCCCACTCGCATGTACGAGTGGGTAGAAGACATCTGCCTCCCATGCATACACACTTCTGAGAGTTGAGCTTATGGCCTGTAACCCTACCTCCTGCCTGCAGCTAGCTTTCGCTTCCAAAAGGCCTAGGCTCGCTGCTTCACCGAAGTGTTGGGAGAGGTAACTGGAATCTCCCGGCAACAAGACTAGTGCCTCCAAGCTCAATCCAGCGATTTCCCAGTAATTCCTGGGGTAGACTGGTGCTACATACTAAGTTCCATACGTGAGTAGGTATTTGAACGCCTTGTCCAAAAACATCTTACTGCTGAGAGTTGAGCTGACCCTCAGTCCCTCACAGTTCCACACTGCCTGCAGAGTGAGTTTCGCACGTCTTCACCAGAGACGTTTGCCAGAGGCCTCTGAGACGCAAGTTAACAATGCAGACCTGGAGGGTATCTCCAGGTGCAGTAGAGTGGTAATCTGGGAACCTCCTTACTCAGAATACTGCTACCTTCACACTGTCATAAGAATGCAGCTAGTTGAGAGCTGGCTTCAAGGCATGCTTCCCTGTGAGAGCTGAGGACAGGGCAGGACCCTCCCGCATCCTGCCTGACTGTAGACTTACCTGCTAACCTCCTTCTGTTAGTGGCTGGGATAGTTTGTGGGAAAAGCATGTGTAAGCATTGGGCCTGAACTCCCGTGTATCTGAGTTGAATACAGCGATTTCCAAAGTCCTTCTTCAATAGGAGTGTAGCTAGGTTCCAACTCCCATGTCCGAGTGGGTAGCAGACATCTGCCACCCATGCATACACACTTCTGAGAGTTGAGCTTATGGCCTGTAACCCAACATCCTGCCTGCCGCTACCTTTCGCTTCTAAAAGGCCTAGGCTCGCTGCTTGACGCAAGTGTTGGGAGAGGTAACTGGAATCTCCCGGCACACAAGACGAGTGCCTCCAAGCTCAATCAAGCGATTTCCTAGTAATTCCTGGGGTAGACTGGTGCTACATACTAAGTTCCATACGTGAGTAGGTAGTTGAACGCCTTGTCCAAAAACATCTTACTTCTGAGAGTTGAGCTCACCCTCAGTCCCTCACAGTTCCACACTGCCTGCAGAGTGTGTTTCGGACGTCTTCACCAGAGACGTTTGCCAGAGGCTTCTGAGACGCAAGTTAACAATGCAGACCTGGAGGGTATCTCCAGGTGCAGTAGAGTGGTAATCTGGGAACCTCCTTACTCAGAATACTGCTACCTTCACACTGCCATAAGAATGCAGCTAGTTGAGAGCTGGCTTCTAGGCATGCTTCACTGGGAGTGCTGAGGACAGGGCAGAAACCACCCGCATCCTGCCTGACTGTAGGCGCAGCTGCTAACATCCTAATGTTAGTGGCTGAGAGAGGTTGCGGGAAAAGCATGTGTAAGCATTGGGCCTGAACTCCTGTGTATCTGAGTTGAATACAGCGATTTCCAATGGCCTTCTTCAATCAGAGTGTAGGTAGTTTCCAACTCCCATGTCAGAGTGGGTAGCAGACATCTGTCTCCCCTGCATACACACTTCTGAGAGTTGAGCTTAAGGCCTGTACCTCCCCATCCAGCCTGCTGGTTCCTTTCACTTCTAAAAGGCCTAGGCTCGCTGTTTGACGGAAGTGTTGGGAGAGGTAATTGGAATCTCCCGGCACACAAGACTAGGGCCTCCAAGCTCATTCCAGCGATTGCCTAGTAATTCGTGTGGTAGACTGGTGCTACATACTAAGTTCCATACGTGAGAAGGTAGCTGAACGCCTTGTCCAAAAGCATCTTACTTCTGAGAGTTGAGCTCACCCTCAGTCCCTCACAGTTCCACACTGCCTGCAGAGTGAGTTTCGCAGGTCCTCACCAGAGACGTTTGCCACAGGCTTCTGAGATGCAAGTTAACAATGCAGACCTGGAGGGTATCTCCAGGTTCAGTAGAGTGGTAATCTTGGAACCTCCTGACTCAGAATACTGCTACCTTCACACTGCCATAAGAATGCAGCTAGTTGAGAGCTGGCTTCTAGGCATGCTTCCCTGGGAGTGCTGAGGACATGGCAGAACCCACCCGCATCCTGCCTGACTGTAGGCGCAGCTGCTAACATCCTAATGTTAGTGGCTGAGAGAGGTTGCGGGAAAAGCATGTGTAAGCATTGGGCCTGAACTCCTGTGTATCTGAGTTGAATACAGCGATTTCCAATGGCCTTCTTCAATCAGAGTGTAGGTAGTTTCCAACTCCCATGTCAGAGTGGGTAGCAGACATCTGTCTCCCCTGCATACACACTTCTGAGAGTTGAGCTTAAGGCCTGTACCTCCCCATCCAGCCTGCTGGTTCCTTTCACTTCTAAAAGGCCTAGGCTCGCTGTTTGACGGAAGTGTTGGGAGAGGTAATTGGAATCTCCCGGCACACAAGACTAGTGCCTCCAAGCTCGTTCCAGCGATAGCCTAGTAATTCCTGGGGTAGACAGGTGCTACATACTAAGTTCCATACGTGAGAATGTAGCTGAACGCCTTGTCCAAAAGCATCTTACTTCTGAGAGTTGAGCTCACCCTCAGTCCCTCACAGTTCCACACTGCCTGCAGAGTGAGTTTCGCAGGTCTTCACCAGAGACGTTTGCCACAGGCTTCTGAGACGCAAGTTAACAATGCAGAGCTGGAGGGTATCTCCAGGTGCAGTAGAGTGGTAATCTCGGAACCGCCTTACTCAGAATACTGCTACCTTCACACTGTCATAAGAATGCAGCTAGTTGAGAGCTGGCTTCTAGGCATGCTTCCCTGTGAGAGCTGAGGACAGGGCAGGACCCTCCCGCATCCTGCCTGACTGTAGACTTACCTGCTAACCTCCTTCTGTTAGTGGCTGGGATAGTTTGTGGGAAAAGCATGTGTAAGCATTGGGCCTGAACTCCCATGTATCTGAGTTGAATACAGCGATTTCCAAAGTCCTTCTTCAATAGGAGTGTAGCTAGGTTCCAACTCCCATGTCCGAGTGGGTAGCAGACATCTGCCACCCATGCATACACACTTCTGAGAGTTGAGCTTATGGCCTGTAACCCAACATCCTGCCTGCCGCTACCTTTCGCTTCCAAAAGGCCTAGGCTCGCTGCTTGACGCAAGTGTTGGGAGAGGTAACTGGAATCTCCCGGCACACAAGACGAGTGCCTCCAAGCTCAATCAAGCGATTTCCTAGTAATTCCTGGGGTAGACAGGTGCTACATACTAAGTTCCATACGTGAGTAGGTATTTGAACGCCTTGTCCAAAAACATCTTACTGCTGAGAGTTGAGCTGACCCTCAGTCCCTCACAGTTCCACACTGCCTGCAGAGTGAGTTTCGCACGTCTTCACCAGAGACGTTTGCCAGAGGCCTCTGAGACGCAAGTTAACAATGCAGACCTGGAGGGTATCTCCAGGTGCAGTAGAGTGGTAATCTGGGAACCTCCTGTCTCAGAATACTGCTACCTTGACCCTGCCATAAGTATGCAGCTAGTTGAACGCTGGCTTCAAGACATGCTTCCCTGTGAGAGCTAAGGACAGGGCACAACCCTCCCGCATCCTGCTTGACTGTAGAAGGAGCTGCTAACGTCCTCATGTTAGTGGCAGGGAAAGGTTGTGAGAAAAGCATGTGGAATCGTTGTGCCTGAACCCACGTGTATCTGAGTTGAATACAGCGATTTCCAAAGTCCTTTTTCATCAGAGTGTAGTAGGTTCCCACTCGCATGTACGAGTGGGTAGAAGACATCTGCCTCCCATGCATACACACTTCTGAGAGTTGAGCTTATGGCCTGTAACCCTACCTCCTGCCTGCAGCTAGCTTTCGCTTCCAAAAGGCCTAGGCTCGCTGCTTCACCGAAGTGTTGGGAGAGGTAACTGGAATCTCCCGGCAACAAGACTAGTGCCTCCAAGCTCAATCCAGCGATTTCCCAGTAATTCCTGGGGTAGACTGGTGCTACATACTAAGTTCCATACGTGAGTAGGTATTTGAACGCCTTGTCCAAAAACATCTTACTGCTGAGAGTTGAGCTGACCCTCAGTCCCTCACAGTTCCACACTGCCTGCAGAGTGAGTTTCGCACGTCTTCACCAGAGACGTTTGCCAGAGGCCTCTGAGACGCAAGTTAACAATGCAGACCTGGAGGGTATCTCCAGGTGCAGTAGAGTGGTAATCTGGGAACCTCCTTACTCAGAATACTGCTACCTTCACACTGTCATAAGAATGCAGCTAGTTGAGAGCTGGCTTCAAGGCATGCTTCCCTGTGAGAGCTGAGGACAGGGCAGGACCCTCCCGCATCCTGCCTGACTGTAGACTTACCTGCTAACCTCCTTCTGTTAGTGGCTGGGATAGTTTGTGGGAAAAGCATGTGTAAGCATTGGGCCTGAACTCCCGTGTATCTGAGTTGAATACAGCGATTTCCAAAGTCCTTCTTCAATAGGAGTGTAGCTAGGTTCCAACTCCCATGTCCGAGTGGGTAGCAGACATCTGCCACCCATGCATACACACTTCTGAGAGTTGAGCTTATGGCCTGTAACCCAACATCCTGCCTGCCGCTACCTTTCGCTTCCAAAAGGCCTAGGCTCGCTGCTTGACGCAAGTGTTGGGAGAGGTAACTGGAATCTCCCGGCACACAAGACGAGTGCCTCCAAGCTCAATCAAGCGATTTCCTAGTAATTCCTGGGGTAGACTGGTGCTACATACTAAGTTCCATACGTGAGTAGGTAGTTGAACGCCTTGTCCAAAAACATCTTACTTCTGAGAGTTGAGCTCACCCTCAGTCCCTCACAGTTCCACACTGCCTGCAGAGTGAGTTTCGCAAGTCTTCACCAGAGACGTTTGCCACAGGCTTCTGAGACGCAAGTTAACAATGCAGACCTGGAGGGTATCTCCAGGTGCAGTAGAGTGGTAATCTCGGAACCTCCTTACTCAGAATACTGCTACCTTCACACTGCCATAAGAATGCAGCTAGTTGAGAGCTGGCTTCTAGGCATGCTTCCCTGGGAGTGCTGAGGACAGGGCAGAACCCACCCGCATCCTGCCTGACTGTAGGCGCAGCTGCTAACATCCTAATGTTAGTGGCTGAGAGAGGTTGCGGGAAAAGCATGTGTAAGCATTGGGCCTGAACTCCTGTGTATCTGAGTTGAATACAGCGATTTCCAATGGCCTTCTTCAATCAGAGTGTAGGTAGTTTCCAACTCCCATGTCAGAGTGGGTAGCAGACATCTGTCTCCCCTGCATACACACTTCTGAGAGTTGAGCTTAAGGCCTGTACCTCCCCATCCAGCCTGCTGGTTCCTTTCACTTCTAAAAGGCCTAGGCTCGCTGTTTGACGGAAGTGTTGGGAGAGGTAATTGGAATCTCCCGGCACGCAAGACTAGTGCCTCCAAGCTCGTTCCAGCGATAGCCTAGTAATTCCTGGGGTAGACAGGTGCTACATACTAAGTTCCATACGTGAGAATGTAGCTGAACGCCTTGTCCAAAAGCATCTTACTTCTGAGAGTTGAGCTCACCCTCAGTCCCTCACAGTTCCACACTGCCTGCAGAGTGAGTTTCGCAGGTCTTCACCAGAGACGTTTGCCACAGGCTTCTGAGACGCAAGTTAACAATGCAGACCTGGAGGGTATCTCCAGGTGCAGTAGAGTGGTAATCTCGGAACCGCCTTACTCAGAATACTGCTACCTTCACACTGTCATAAGAATGCAGCTAGTTGAGAGCTGGCTTCAAGGCATGCTTCCCTGTGAGAGCTGAGGACAGGGCAGGACCCTCCCGCATCCTGCCTGACTGTAGACTTACCTGCTAACCTCCTTCTGTTAGTGGCTGGGATAGTTTGTGGGAAAAGCATGTGTAAGCATTGGGCCTGAACTCCCGTGTATCTGAGTTGAATACAGCGATTTCCAAAGTCCTTCTTCAATAGGAGTGTAGCTAGGTTCCAACTCCCATGTCCGAGTGGGTAGCAGACATCTGCCACCCATGCATACACACTTCTGAGAGTTGAGCTTATGGCCTGTAACCCAACATCCTGCCTGCCGCTACCTTTCGCTTCCAAAAGGCCTAGGCTCGCTGCTTGACGCAAGTGTTGGGAGAGGTAACTGGAATCTCCCGGCACACAAGACGAGTGCCTCCAAGCTCAATCAAGCGATTTCCTAGTAATTCCTGGGGTAGACTGGTGCTACATACTAAGTTCCATACGGGAGTAGGTAGTTGAACGCCTTGTCCAAAAACATCTTACTTCTGAGAGTTGAGCTCACCCTCAGTCCCTCACAGTTCCACACTGCCTGCAGAGTGAGTTTCGCAAGTCTTCACCAGAGACGTTTGCCACAGGCTTCTGAGACGCAAGTTAACAATGCGGACCTGGAGGGTATCTCCAGGTGCAGTAGAGTGGTAATCTTGGAACCTCCTGACTCAGAATACTGCTACCTTCACACTGCCATAAGAATGCAGCTAGTTGAGAGCTGGCTTCTAGGCATGCTTCCCTGGGAGTGCTGAGGACATGGCAGAACCCACCCGCATCCTGCCTGACTGTAGGCGCAGCTGCTAACATCCTAATGTTAGTGGCTGAGAGAGGTTGCGGGAAAAGCATGTGTAAGCATTGGGCCTGAACTCCTGTGTATCTGAGTTGAATACAGCGATTTCCAATGGCCTTCTTCAATCAGAGTGTAGGTAGTTTCCAACTCCCATGTCAGAGTGGGTAGCAGACATCTGTCTCCCCTGCATACACACTTCTGAGAGTTGAGCTTAAGGCCTGTACCTCCCCATCCAGCCTGCTGGTTCCTTTCACTTCTAAAAGGCCTAGGCTCGCTGTTTGACGGAAGTGTTGGGAGAGGTAATTGGAATCTCCCGGCACACAAGACTAGTGCCTCCAAGCTCATTCCAGCGATAGCCTAGTAATTCCTGGGGTAGACAGGTGCTACATACTAAGTTCCATACGTGAGAATGTAGCTGAACGCCTTGTCCAAAAGCATCTTACTTCTGAGAGTTGAGCTCACCCTCAGTCCCTCACAGTTCCACACTGCCTGCAGAGTGAGTTTCGCAGGTCTTCACCAGAGACGTTTGCCAGAGGCTTCTGAGACGCAAGTTAACAATGCAGACCTGGAGGGTATCTCCAGGTGCAGTAGAGTGGTAATCTCGGAACCGCCTTACTCAGAATACTGCTACCTTCACACTGTCATAAGAATGCAGCTAGTTGAGAGCTGGCTTCTAGGCATGGTTCCCTGTGAGAGCTGAGGACAGGGCAGGACCCTCCCGCATCCTGCCTGACTGTAGACTTACCTGCTAACCTCCTTCTGTTAGTGGCTGGGATAGTTTGTGGGAAAAGCATGTGTAAGCATTGGGCCTGAACTCCCGTGTATCTGAGTTGAATACAGCGATTTCCAAAGTCCTTCTTCAATAGGAGTGTAGCTAGGTTCCAACTCCCATGTCCGAGTGGGTAGCAGACATCTGCCACCCATGCATACACACTTCTGAGAGTTGAGCTTATGGCCTGTAACCCAACATCCTGCCTGCCGCTACCTTTCGCTTCCAAAAGGCCTAGGCTCGCTGCTTGACGCAAGTGTTGGGAGAGGTAACTGGAATCTCCCGGCACACAAGACGAGTGCCTCCAAGCTCAATCAAGCGATTTCCTAGTAATTCCTGGGGTAGACTGGTGCTACACACTAAGTTCCATACGTGAGTAGGTATTTGAACGCCTTGTCCAAAAACATCTTACTGCTGAGAGTTGAGCTGACCCTCAGTCCCTCACAGTTCCACACTGCCTGCAGAGTGAGTTTCGCACGTCTTCACCAGAGACGTTTGCCAGAGGCCTCTGAGACGCAAGTTAACAATGCAGACCTGGAGGGTATCTCCAGGTGCAGTAGAGTGGTAATCTGGGAACCTCCTGTCTCAGAATACTGCTACCTTGACCCTGCCATAAGTATGCAGCTAGTTGACCGCTGGCTTCAAGACATGCTTCCCTGTGAGAGCTAAGGACAGGGCACAACCCTCCCGCATCCTGCTTGACTGTAGAAGGAGCTGCTAACGTCCTCATGTTAGTGGCAGGGAAAGGTTGTGAGAAAAGCATGTGGAATCGTTGTGCCTGAACCCACGTGTATCTGAGTTGAATACAGCAATTTCCAAAGTCCTTTTTCATCAGAGTGTAGTAGGTTCCCACTCGCATGTACGAGTGGGTAGAAGACATCTGCCTCCCATGCATACACACTTCTGAGAGTTGAGCTTATGGCCTGTAACCCTACCTCCTGCCTGCAGCTAGCTTTCGCTTCCAAAAGGCCTAGGCTCGCTGCTTCACCGAAGTGTTGGGAGAGGTAACTGGAATCTCCCGGCAACAAGACTAGTGCCTCCAAGCTCAATCCAGCGATTTCCCAGTAATTCCTGGGGTAGACTGGTGCTACATACTAAGTTCCATACGTGAGTAGGTATTTGAACGCCTTGTCCAAAAACATCTTACTTCTGAGAGTTGAGCTCACCCTCAGTCCCTCACAGTTCCACACTGCCTGCAGAGTGAGTTTCGCAGGTCTTCACCAGAGACGTTTGCCACAGGCTTCTGAGACGCAAGTTAACAATGCAGACCTGGAGGGTATCTCCAGGTGCAGTAGAGTGGTAATCTCGGAACCGCCTTACTCAGAATACTGCTACCTTCACACTGTCATAAGAATGCAGCTAGTTGAGAGCTGGCTTCTAGGCATGCTTCCCTGTGAGAGCTGAGGACAGGGCAGGACCCTCCCGCATCCTGCCTGACTGTAGACTTACCTGCTAACCTCCTTCTGTTAGTGGCTGGGATAGTTTGTGGGAAAAGCATGTGTAAGCATTGGGCCTGAACTCCCGTGTATCTGAGTTGAATAAAGCGATTTCCAAAGTCCTTCTTCAATAGGAGTGTAGCTAGGTTCCAACTCCCATGTCCGAGTGGGTAGCAGACATCTGCCACCCATGCATACACACTTCTGAGAGTTGAGCTTATGGCCTGTAACCCAACATCCTGCCTGCCGCTACCTTTCGCTTCCAAAAGGCCTAGGCTCGCTGCTTGACGCAAGTGTTGGGAGAGGTAACTGGAATCTCCCGGCACACAAGACGAGTGCCTCCAAGCTCAATCAAGCGATTTCCTAGTAATTCCTGGGGTAGACTGGTGCTACATACTAAGTTCCATACGTGAGTAGGTATTTGAACGCCTTGTCCAAAAACATCTTACTGCTGAGAGTTGAGCTGACCCTCAGTCCCTCACAGTTCCACACTGCCTGCAGAGTGAGTTTCGCACGTCTTCACCAGAGACGTTTGCCAGAGGCCTCTGAGACGCAAGTTAACAATGCAGACCTGGAGGGTATCTCCAGGTGCAGTAGAGTGGTAATCTGGGAACCTCCTGTCTCAGAATACTGCTACCTTGACCCTGCCATAAGTATGCAGCTAGTTGACCGCTGGCTTCAAGACATGCTTCCCTGTGAGAGCTAAGGACAGGGCACAACCCTCCCGCATCCTGCTTGACTGTAGAAGGAGCTGCTAACGTCCTCATGTTAGTGGCAGGGAAAGGTTGTGAGAAAAGCATGTGGAATCGTTGTGCCTGAACCCACGTGTATCTGAGTTGAATACAGCAATTTCCAAAGTCCTTTTTCATCAGAGTGTAGTAGGTTCCCACTCGCATGTACGAGTGGGTAGAAGACATCTGCCTCCCATGCATACACACTTCTGAGAGTTGAGTTTATGGCCTGTAACCCTTCCTCCTGCCTGCAGCTAGCTTTCGCTTCCAAAAGGCCTAGGCTCGCTGCTTCACCGAAGTGTTGGGAGAGGTAACTGGAATCTCCCGGCAACAAGACTAGTGCCTCCAAGCTCAATCCAGCGATTTCCCAGTAATTCCTGGGGTAGACTGGTGCTACATACTAAGTTCCATACGTGAGTAGGTATTTGAACGCCTTGTCCAAAAACATCTTACTGCTGAGAGTTGAGCTGACCCTCAGTCCCTCACAGTTCCACACTGCCTGCAGAGTGAGTTTCGCACGTCTTCACCAGAGACGTTTGCCACAGGCTTCTGAGACGCAAGTTAACAATGCAGACCTGGAGGGTATCTCCAGGTGCAGTAGAGTGGTAATCTGGGAACCTCCTTACTCAGAATACTGCTACCTTCACACTGTCATAAGAATGCAGCTAGTTGAGAGCTGGCTTCAAGGCATGCTTCCCTGTGAGAGCTGAGGACAGGGCAGGACCCTCCCGCATCCTGCCTGACTGTAGGCGAGGCTGCTAACCTCCTTCTGTTAGTGGCTGGGATAGTTTGTGGGAAAAGCATGTGTAAGCATTGGGCCTGAACTCCCGTGTATCTGAGTTGAATACAGCGATTTCCAAAGTCCTTCTTCAATAGGAGTGTAGCTAGGTTCCAACTCCCATGTCCGAGTGGGTAGCAGACATCTGCCACCCATGCATAAACACTTCTGAGAGTTGAGCTTATGGCCTGTAACCCAACATCCTGCCTGCCGCTACCTTTCGCTTCCAAAAGGCCTAGGCTCGCTGCTTGACGCAAGTGTTGGGAGAGGTAACTGGAATCTCCCGGCACACAAGACGAGTGCCTCCAAGCTCAATCAAGCGATTTCCTAGTAATTCCTGGGGTAGACTGGTGCTACATACTAAGTTCCATACGTGAGTAGGTAGTTGAACGCCTTGTCCAAAAACATCTTACTTCTGAGAGTTGAGCTCACACTCAGTCCCTCACAGTTCCACACTGCCTGCAGAGTGAGTTTCGGACGTCTTCACCAGAGACGTTTGCCAGAGGCTTCTGAGACGCAAGTTAACAATGCAGACCTGGAGGGTATCTCCAGGTGCAGTAGAGTGGTAATCTGGGAACCTCCTTACTCAGAATACTGCTACCTTCACACTGCCATAAGAATGCAGCTAGTTGAGAGCTGGCTTCTAGGCATGCTTCCCTGGGAGTACTGAGGACAGGGCAGAACCCACCCGCATCCTGCCTGACTGTAGGCGCAGCTGCTAACATCCTAATGTTAGTGGCTGAGAGAGGTTGCGGGAAAAGCATGTGTAAGCATTGGGCCTGAACTCCTGTGTATCTGAGTTGAATACAGCGATTTCCAATGGCCTTCTTCAATCAGAGTGTAGGTAGTTTCCAACTCCCATGTCAGAGTGGGTAGCAGACATCTGTCTCCCCTGCATACACACTTCTGAGAGTTGAGCTTAAGGCCTGTACCTCCCCATCCAGCCTGCTGGTTCCTTTCACTTCTAAAAGGCCTAGGCTCGCTGTTTGACGGAAGTGTTGGGAGAGGTAATTGGAATCTCCCGGCACACAAGACTAGGGCCTCCAAGCTCATTCCAGCGATTGCCTAGTAATTCGTGTGGTAGACTGGTGCTACATACTAAGTTCCATACGTGAGAAGGTAGCTGTACGCCTTGTCCAAAAGCATCTTACTTCTGAGAGTTGAGCTCACCCTCAGTCCCTCACAGTTCCACACTGCCTGCAGAGTGAGTTTCGCAGGTCTTCACCAGAGACGTTTGCCACAGGCTTCTGAGACGCAAGTTAACAATGCAGACCTGGAGGGTATCTCCAGGTGCAGTAGAGTGGTAATCTCGGAACCGCCTTACTCAGAATACTGCTACCTTCACACTGTCATAAGAATGCAGCTAGTTGAGAGCTGGCTTCTAGGCATGCTTCCCTGTGAGAGCTGAGGACAGGGCAGAACCCTCCCGCATCCTGCCTGACTGTAGACGTACCTGCTAACCTCCTTCTGTTAGTGGCTGGGATAGGTTGTGGGAAAAGCATGTGTAAGCATTGGGCCTGAACTCCCGAGTATCTGAGTTGAATACAGCGATTTCCAACATCCTTCTTCAATAGGAGTGTAGCTAGGTTCCAACTCCCATGTCCGAGTGGGTAGCAGACATCTGCCTCCCATGCATACACACTTCTGAGAGTTGAGCTTATGGCCTGTAACCCTACATCGTGCCTGCCGCTACCTTTCGCTTCCAAAAGGCCTAGGCTCGCTGCTTGACGCAAGTGTTGGGAGAGGTAATTGGAATCTCCCTGCACACAAGACGAGTGCCTCCAAGCTCAATCAAGTGATTTCCTAGTAATTCCTGGGGTAGACTGGTGCTACATACTAAGTTCCATACGTGAGTAGGTATTTGAACGCCTTGTCCAAAAACATCTTACTGCTGAGAGTTGAGCTGACCCTCAGTCCCTCACAGTTCCACACTGCCTGCAGAGTGAGTTTCGCACGTCTTCACCAGAGACGTTTGCCAGAGGCCTCTGAGACGCAAGTTAACAATGCAGACCTGGAGGGTATCTCCAGGTGCAGTAGAGTGGTAATCTGGGAACCTCCTGTCTCAGAATACTGCTACCTTGACCCTGCCATAAGTATGAAGCTAGTTGACAGCTGGCTTCAAGACATGCTTCCCTGTGAGAGCTAAGGACAGGGCACAACCTTCCCGCATCCTGCTTGACTGTAGAAGGAGCTGCTAACGTCCTCATGTTAGTGGCAGGGAAAGGTTGTGAGAAAAGCATGTGGAATCGTTGTGCCTGAACCCACGTGTATCTGAGTTGAATACAGCAATTTCCAAAGTCCTTTTTCATCAGAGTGTAGTAGGTTCCCACTCGCATGTACGAGTGGGTAGCAGACATCTGCCTCCCATGCATACACACTTCTGAGAGTTGAGCTTATGGCCTGTAACCCTACCTCCTGCCTGCAGCTAGCTTTCGCTTCCAAAAGGCCTAGGCTCGCTGCTTCACCGAAGTGTTGGGAGAGGTAACTGGAATCTCCCGGCAACAAGACTAGTGCCTCCAAGCTCAATCCAGCGATTTCCCAGTAATTCCTGGGGTAGACTGGTGCTACATACTAAGTTCCATACGTGAGTAGGTATTTGAACGACTTGTCCAAAAACATCTTACTGCTGAGAGTTGAGCTGACCCTCAGTCCCTCACAGTTCCACACTGCCTGCAGAGTGAGTTTCGCACGTCTTCACCAGAGACGTTTGCCAGAGGCCTCTGAGACGCAAGTTAACAATGCAGACCTGGAGGGTATCTCCAGGTGCAGTAGAGTGGTAATCTGGGAACCTCCTTACTCAGAATACTGCTACCTTCACACTGTCATAAGAATGCAGCTAGTTGAGAGCTGGCTTCAAGGCATGCTTCCCTGTGAGAGCTGAGGACAGGGCAGGACCCTCCCGCATCCTGCCTGACTGTAGACTTACCTGCTAACCTCCTTCTGTTAGTGGCTGGGATAGTTTGTGGGAAAAGCATGTGTAAGCATTGGGCCTGAACTCCCGTGTATCTGAGTTGAATACAGCGATTTCCAAAGTCCTTCTTCAATAGGAGTGTAGCTAGGTTCCAACTCCCATGTCCGAGTGGGTAGCAGACATCTGCCACCCATGCATACACACTTCTGAGAGTTGAGCTTATGGCCTGTAACCCAACATCCTGCCTGCCGCTACCTTTCGCTTCCAAAAGGCCTAGGCTCGCTGCTTGACGCAAGTGTTGGGAGAGGTAACTGGAATCTCCCGGCACACAAGACGAGTGCCTCCAAGCTCAATCAAGCGATTTCCTAGTAATTCCTGGGGTAGACTGGTGCTACATACTAAGTTCCATACGTGAGTAGGTAGTTGAACGCCTTGTCCAAAAGCATCTTACTTCTGAGAGTTGAGCTCACCCTCAGTCCCTCACAGTTCCACACTGCCTGCAGAGTGAGTTTCGGACGTCTTCACCAGAGACGTTTGCCAGAGGCTTCTGAGACGCAAGTTAACAATGCAGACCTGGAGGGTATCTCCAGGTGCAGTAGAGTGGTAATCTGGGAACCTCCTTACTCAGAATACTGCTACCTTCACACTGCCATAAGAATGCAGCTAGTTGAGAGCTGGCTTCTAGGCATGCTTCCCTGGGAGTGCTGAGGACAGGGCAGAACCCACCCGCATCCTGCCTGACTGTAGGCGCAGCTGCTAACATCCTAATGTTAGTGGCTGAGAGAGGTTGCGGGAAAAGCATGTGTAAGCATTGGGCCTGAACTCCTGTGTATCTGAGTTGAATACAGCGATTTCCAATGGCCTTCTTCAATCAGAGTGTAGGTAGTTTCCAACTCCCATGTCAGAGTGGGTAGCAGACATCTGTCTCCCCTGCATACACACTTCTGAGAGTTAAGCTTAAGGCCTGTACCTCCCCATCCAGCCTGCTGGTTCCTTTCACTTCTAAAAGGCCTAGGCTCGCTGTTTGACGGAAGTGTTGGGAGAGGTAATTGGAATCTCCCGGCACACAAGACTAGGGCCTCCAAGCTCATTCCAGCGATTGCCTAGTAATTCGTGTGGTAGACTGGTGCTACATACTAAGTTCCATACGTGAGAAGGTAGCTGAACGCCTTGTCCAAAAGCATCTTACTTCTGAGAGTTGAGCTCACCCTCAGTCCCTCACAGTTCCACACTGCCTGCAGAGTGAGTTTCGCAGGTCTTCACCAGAGACGTTTGCCACAGGCTTCTGAGACGCAAGTTAACAATGCAGACCTGGAGGGTATCTCCAGGTGCAGTAGAGTGGTAATCTTGGAACCTCCTGACTCAGAATACTGCTACCTTCACACTGCCATAAGAATGCAGCTAGTTGAGAGCTGGCTTCTAGGCATGCTTCCCTGGGAGTGCTGAGGACATGGCAGAACCCACCCGCATCCTGCCTGACTGTAGGCGCAGCTGCTAACATCCTAATGTTAGTGGCTGAGAGAGGTTGCGGGAAAAGCATGTGTAAGCATTGGGCCTGAACTCCTGTGTATCTGAGTTGAATACAGCGATTTCCAATGGCCTTCTTCAATCAGAGTGTAGGTAGTTTCCAACTCCCATGTCAGAGTGGGTAGCAGACATCTGTCTCCCCTGCATACACACTTCTGAGAGTTGAGCTTATGGCCTGTAACCCAACATCCTGCCTGCCGCTACCTTTCGCTTCCAAAAGGCCTAGGCTCGCTGCTTGACGCAAGTGTTGGGAGAGGTAATTGGAATCTCCCGGCACACAAGACGAGTGCCTCCAAGCTCAATCAAGCGATTTCCAAGTAATTCCTGGGGTAGACTGGTGCTACATACTAAGTTCCATACGTGAGTAGGTATTTGAACGCCTTGTCCAAAAACATCTTACTGCTGAGAGTTGAGCTGACCCTCAGTCCCTCACAGTTCCACACTGCCTGCAGAGTGAGTTTCGCACGTCTTCACCAGAGACGTTTGCCAGAGGCCTCTGAGACGCAAGTTAACAATGCAGACCTGGAGGGTATCTCCAGGTGCAGTAGAGTGGTAATCTGGGAACCTCCTGTCTCAGAATACTGCTACCTTGACCCTGCCATAAGTATGCAGCTAGTTGACCGCTGGCTTCAAGACATGCTTCCCTGTGAGAGCTAAGGACAGGGCACAACCCTCCCGCATCCTGCTTGACTGTAGAAGGAGCTGCTAACGTCCTCATGTTAGTGGCAGGGAAAGGTTGTGAGAAAAGCATGTGGAATCGTTGTGCCTGAACCCACGTGTATCTGAGTTGAATACAGCAATTTCCAAAGTCCTTTTTCATCAGAGTGTAGTAGGTTCCCACTCGCATGTACGAGTGGGTAGCAGACATCTGCCTCCCATGCATACACACTTCTGAGAGTTGAGCTTATGGCCTGTAACCCTACCTCCTGCCTGCAGCTATCTTTCGCTTCCAAAAGGCCTAGGCTCGCTGCTTCACCGAAGTGTTGGGAGAGGTAACTGGAATCTCCCGGCAACAAGACTAGTGCCTCCAAGCTCAATCCAGCGATTTCCCAGTAATTCCTGGGGTAGACTGGTGCTACATACTAAGTTCCATACGTGAGTAGGTATTTGAACGCCTTGTCCAAAAACATCTTACTGCTGAGAGTTGAGCTGACCCTCAGTCCCTCACAGTTCCACACTGCCTGCAGAGTGAGTTTCGCACGTCTTCACCAGAGACGTTTGCCAGAGGCCTCTGAGACGCAAGTTAACAATGCAGACCTGGAGGGTATCTCCAGGTGCAGTAGAGTGGTAATCTGGGAACCTCCTTACTCAGAATACTGCTACCTTCACACTGTCATAAGAATGCAGCTAGTTGAGAGCTGGCTTCAAGGCATGCTTCCCTGTGAGAGCTGAGGACAGGGCAGGACCCTCCCGCATCCTGCCTGACTGTAGACTTACCTGCTAACCTCCTTCTGTTAGTGGCTGGGATAGTTTGTGGGAAAAGCATGTGTAAGCATTGGGCCTGAACTCCCGTGTATCTGAGTTGAATACAGCGATTTCCAAAGTCCTTCTTCAATAGGAGTGTAGCTAGGTTCCAACTCCCATGTCCGAGTGGGTAGCAGACATCTGCCACCCATGCATACACACTTCTGAGAGTTGAGCTTATGGCCTGTAACCCAACATCCTGCCTGCCGCTACCTTTCGCTTCCAAAAGGCCTAGGCTCGCTGCTTGACGCAAGTGTTGGGAGAGGTAACTGGAATCTCCCGGCACACAAGACGAGTGCCTCCAAGCTCAATCAAGCGATTTCCTAGTAATTGCTGGGGTAGACTGGTGCTACATACTAAGTTCCATACGTGAGTAGGTAGTTGAACGCCTTGTCCAAAAACATCTTACTTCTGAGAGTTGAGTTCACCCTCAGTCCCTCACAGTTCCACACTGCCTGCAGAGTGAGTTTCGGACGTCTTCACCAGAGACGTTTGCCAGAGGCTTCTGAGACGCAAGTTAACAATGCAGACCTGGAGGGTATCTCCAGGTGCAGTAGAGTGGTAATCTGGGAACCTCCTTACTCAGAATACTGCTACCTTCACACTGCCATAAGAATGCAGCTAGTTGAGAGCTGGCTTCTAGGCATGCTTCCCTGGGAGTGCTGAGGACAGGGCAGAACCCACCCGCATCCTGCCTGACTGTAGGCGCAGCTGCTAACATCCTAATGTTAGTGGCTGAGAGAGGTTGCGGGAAAAGCATGTGTAAGCATTGGGCCTGAACTCCTGTGTATCTGAGTTGAATACAGCGATTTCCAATGGCCTTCTTCAATCAGAGTGTAGGTAGTTTCCAACTCCCATGTCAGAGTGGGTAGCAGACATCTGTCTCCCCTGCATACACACTTCTGAGAGTTGAGCTTAAGGCCTGTACCTCCCCATCCAGCCTGCTGGTTCCTTTCACTTCTAAAAGGCCTAGGCTCGCTGTTTGACGGAAGTGTTGGGAGAGGTAATTGGAATCTCCCGGCACACAAGACTAGTGCCTCCAAGCTCATTCCAGCGATAGCCTAGTAATTCCTGGGGGAGACAGGTGCTACATACTAAGTTCCATACGTGAGAATGTAGCTGAACGCCTTGTCCAAAAGCATCTTACTTCTGAGAGTTGAGCTCACCCTCAGTCCCTCACAGTTCTACACTGCCTGCAGAGTGAGTTTCGCAGGTCTTCACCAGAGACGTTTGCCACAGGCTTCTGAGACGCAAGTTAACAATGCAGACCTGGAGGGTATCTCCAGGTGCAGTAGAGTGGTAATCTCGGAACCGCCTTACTCAGAATACTGCTACCTTCACACTGTCATAAGAATGCAGCTAGTTGAGAGCTGGCTTCTAGGCATGCTTCCCTGTGAGAGCTGAGGACAGGGCAGGACCCTCCCGCATCCTGCCTGACTGTAGACTTACCTGCTAACCTCCTTCTGTTAGTGGCTGGGATAGTTTGTGGGAAAAGCATGTGTAAGCATTGGGCCTGAACTCCCGTGTATCTGAGTTGAATACAGCGATTTCCAAAGTCCTTCTTCAATAGGAGTGTAGCTAGGTTCCAACTCCCATGTCCGAGTGGGTAGCAGACATCTGCCACCCATACATACACACTTCTGAGAGTTGAGCTTATG
The DNA here is from genome assembly GCF_048164855.1 of Canis lupus baileyi. Lineage (NCBI taxonomy): Eukaryota > Metazoa > Chordata > Mammalia > Carnivora > Canidae > Canis > Canis lupus. The sequence goes on along the minus strand of NC_132844.1, from coordinate 76,619,409 downwards.
GCCTGTAACCCAACATCCTGCCTGCCGCTACCTTTCGCTTCCAAAAGGCCTAGGCTCGCTGCTTGACGCAAGTGTTGGGAGAGGTAACTGGAATCTCCCGGCACACAAGACGAGTGCCTCCAAGCTCAATCAAGCGATTTCCTAGTAATTGCTGGGGTAGACTGGTGCTACATACTAAGTTCCATACGTGAGTAGGTAGTTGAACGCCTTGTCCAAAAACATCTTACTTCTGAGAGTTGAACTCACCCTCAGTCCCTCACAGTTCCACACTGCCTGCAGAGTGAGTTTCGGACGTCTTCACCAGAGACGTTTGCCAGAGGCTTCTGAGACGCAAGTTAACAATGCAGACCTGGAGGGTATCTCCAGGTGCAGTAGAGTGGTAATCTGGGAACCTCCTTACTCAGAATACTGCTACCTTCACACTGCCATAAGAATGCAGCTAGTTGAGAGCTGGCTTCTAGGCATGCTTCCCTGGGAGTGCTGAGGACAGGGCAGAACCCACCCGCATCCTGCCTGACTGTAGGCGCAGCTGCTAACATCCTAATGTTAGTGGCTGAGAGAGGTTGCGGGAAAAGCATGTGTAAGCATTGGGCCTGAACTCCTGTGTATCTGAGTTGAATACAGCGATTTCCAATGGCCTTCTTCAATCAGAGTGTAGGTAGTTTCCAACTCCCATGTCAGAGTGGGTAGCAGACATCTGTCTCCCCTGCATACACACTTCTGAGAGTTGAGCTTAAGGCCTGTACCTCCCCATCCAGCCTGCTGGTTCCTTTCACTTCTAAAAGGCCTAGGCTCGCTGTTTGACGGAAGTGTTGGGAGAGGTAATTGGAATCTCCCGGCACACAAGACTAGGGCCTCCAAGCTCATTCCAGCGATAGCCTAGTAATTCCTGGGGTAGACAGGTGCTACATACTAAGTTCCATACGTGAGAATGTAGCTGAACGCCTTGTCCAAAAGCATCTTACTTCTTTTTTTTTTTTTTTTTTTTTTAATTTTTTATTTATTTATGATAGTCACACACACAGAGAGAGAGAGAGAGAGGCAGAGACACAGGCAGAGGGAGAAGCAGGCTCCATGCACCGGGAGCCCGACGTGGGATTCGATCCCGGGTCTCCAGGATCGCGCCCTGGGCCAAAGGCAGGCGCCAAACCGCTGCGCCACCCAGGGATCCCAGCATCTTACTTCTGAGAGTTGAGCTCACCCTCAGTCCCTCACAGTTCCACACTGCCTGCAGAGTGAGTTTCGCAGGTCTTCACCAGAGACGTTTGCCACAGGCTTCTGAGACGCAAGTTAACAATGCAGACCTGGAGGGTATCTCCAGGTGCAGTAGAGTGGTAATCTCGGAACCGCCTTACTCAGAATACTGCTACCTTCACACTGTCATAAGAATGCAGCTAGTTGAGAGCTGGCTTCTAGGCATGCTTCCCTGTGAGAGCTGAGGACAGGGCAGGACCCTCCCGCATCCTGCCTGACTGTAGACTTACCTGCTAACCTCCTTCTGTTAGTGGCTGGGATAGTTTGTGGGAAAAGCATGTGTAAGCATTGGTCCTGAACTCCCGTGTATCTGAGTTGAATACAGCGATTTCCAAAGTCCTTCTTCAATAGGAGTGTAGCTAGGTTCCAACTCCCATGTCCGAGTGGGTAGCAGACATCTGCCACCCATGCATACACACTTCTGAGAGTTGAGCTTATGGCCTGTAACCCAACATCCTGCCTGCCGCTACCTTTCGCTTCCAAAATGCCTAGGCTCGCTGCTTGACGCAAGTGTTGGGAGAGGTAACTGGAATCTCCCGGCACACAAGACGAGTGCCTCCAAGCTCAATCAAGCGATTTCCTAGTAATTCCTGGGGTAGACTGGTGCTACATACTAAGTTCCATACGTGAGTAGGTAGTTGAACGCCTTGTCCAAAAACATCTTACTTCTGAGAGTTGAGCTCACCCTCAGTCCCTCACAGTTCCACACTGCCTGCAGAGTGAGTTTCGGACGTCTTCACCAGAGACGTTTGCCAGAGGCTTCTGAGACGCAAGGTAACAATGCAGACCTGGAGGGTATCTCCAGGTGCAGTAGAGTGGTAATCTGGGAACCTCCTTACTCAGAATACTGCTACCTTCACACTGCCATAAGAATGCAGCTAGTTGAGAGCTGGCTTCTAGGCATGCTTCCCTGGGAGTGCTGAGAACAGGGCACAACCCACCCGCATCCTGCCTGACTGTAGGCGCAGCTGCTAACATCCTAATGTTAGTGGCTGAGAGAGGTTGCGGGAAAAGCATGTGTAAGCATTGGGCCTGAACTCCTGTGTATATGAGTTGAATACAGCGATTTCCAATGGCCTTCTTCAATCAGAGTGTAGCTAGTTTCCAACTCCCATGTCAGAGTGGGTAGCAGACATCTGTCTCCCCTGCATACACACTTCTGAGAGTTGAGCTTAAGGCCTGTACCTCCCCATCTAGCCTGCTGGTTCCTTTCACTTCTAAAAGGCCTGGCTCGCTGTTTGACGGAAGTGTTGGGAGAGGTAATTGGAATCTCCCGGCACACAAGACTAGGGCCTCCAAGCTCATTCCAGCGATTGCCTAGTAATTCGTGTGGTAGACTGGTGCTACATACTAAGTTCCATACGTGAGAATGTAGCTGAACGCCTTGTCCAAAAGCATCTTACTTCTGAGAGTTTAGCTCACCCTCAGTCCCTCACAGTTCCACACTGCCTGCAGAGTGAGTTTCGCAGGTCTTCACCAGAGACGTTTGCCACAGGCTTCTGAGACGCAAGTTAACAATGCAGACCTGGAGGGTATCTCCAGGTGCAGTAGAGTGGTAATCTCGGAACCGCCTTACTCAGAATACTGCTACCTTCACACTGTCATAAGAATGCAGCTAGTTGAGAGCTGGCTTCTAGGCATGCTTCCCTGTGAGAGCTGAGGACAGGGCAGAACCCTCCCGCATCCTGCCTGACTGTAGGCGCAGCTGCTAACATCCTAATGTTAGTGGCTGGGATAGGTTGTGGGAAAAGCATGTGTAAGCATTGGGCCTGAACTCCCGAGTATCTGAGTTGAATACAGCGATTTCCAACATCCTTCTTCAATAGGAGTGTAGCTAGGTTCCAACTCCCATGTCCGAGTGGGTAGCAGACATCTGCCTCCCATGCATACACACTTCTGAGAGTTGAGCTTATGGCCTGTAACCCTACATCGTGCCTGCCGCTACCTTTCGCTTCCAAAAGGCCTAGGCTCGCTGCTTGACGCAAGTGTTGGGAGAGGTAACTGGAATCTCCCGGCACACAAGACGAGTGCCTCCAAGCTCAATCAAGCGATTTCCTAGTAATTCCTGGGGTAGACTGGTGCTACATACTAAGTTCCATACGTGAGTAGGTATTTGAACGCCTTGTCCAAAAACATCTTACTGCTGAGAGTTGAGCTGACCCTCAGTCCCTCACAGTTCCACACTGCCTGCAGAGTGAGTTTCGCACGTCTTCACCAGAGACGTTTGCCAGAGGCCTCTGAGACGCAAGTTAACAATGCAGACCTGGAGGGTATCTCCAGGTGCAGTAGAGTGGTAATCTGGGAACCTCCTGTCTCAGAATACTGCTACCTTGACCCTGCCATAAGTATGCAGCTAGTTGACCGCTGGCTTCAAGACATGCTTCCCTGTGAGAGCTAAGGACAGGGCACAACCCTCCCGCATCCTGCTTGACTGTAGAAGGAGCTGCTAACGTCCTCATGTTAGTGGCAGGGAAAGGTTGTGAGAAAAGCATGTGGAATCGTTGTGCCTGAACCCACGTGTATCTGAGTTGAATACAGCGATTTCCAAAGTCCTTTTTCATCAGAGTGTAGTAGGTTCCCACTCGCATGTACGAGTGGGTAGCAGACATCTGCCTCCCATGCATACACACTTCTGAGAGTTGAGCTTATGGCCTGTATCCCTACCTCCTGCCTGCAGCTAGCTTTCGCTTCCAAAAGGCCTAGGCTCGCTGCTTCACCGAAGTGTTGGGAGAGGTAACTGGAATCTCCCGGCAACAAGACTAGTGCCTCCAAGCTCAATCCAGCGATTTCCCAGTAATTCCTGGGGTAGGCAGGTGCTACATACTAAGTTCCATACGTGAGTAGGTATTTGAACGCCTTGTCCAAAAACATCTTACTGCTGAGAGTTGAGCTCACCCTCAGTCCCTCACAGTTCCACACTGCCTGCAGAGTGAGTTTCGCACGTCTTCACCAGAGACGTTTGCCAGAGGCCTCTGAGACGCAAGTTAACAATGCAGACCTGGAGGGTATCTCCAGGTGCAGTAGAGTGGTAATCTGGGAACCTCCTTACTCAAAATACTGCTACCTTCACACTGTCAAAAGAATGCAGCTAGTTGAGGGCTGGCTTCAAGGCATGCTTCCCTGTGAGAGCTGAGGACAGGGCAGGACCCTCCCGCATCCTGCCTGAGTGTAGACTTACCTGCTAACCTCCTTCTGTTAGTGGCTGGGATAGTTTGTGGAAAAAGCATGTGTAAGCATTGGGCCTGAACTCCCGTGTATCTGAGTTGAATACAGCGATTTCCAAAGTCCTTCTTCAATAGGAGTGTAGCTAGGTTCCAACTCCCATGTCCGAGTGGGTAGCAGACATCTGCCACCCATGCATACACACTTCTGAGAGTTGAGCTTATGGCCTGTAACCCAACATCCTGCCTGCCGCTACCTTTCGCTTCCAAAAGGCCTAGGCTCGCTGCTTGACGCAAGTGTTGGGAGAGGTAACTGGAATCTCCCGGCACACAAGACTAGTGCCTCCAAGCTCGTTCCAGCGATAGCCTAGTAATTCCTGGGGTAGACAGGTGCTACATACTAAGTTCCATACGTGAGAATGTAGCTGAACGCCTTCTCCAAAAGCATCTTACTTCTGAGAGTTGAGCTCACCCTCAGTCCCTCACAGTTCCACACTGCCTGCAGAGTGAGTTTCGCAGGTCTTCACCAGAGACGTTTGCCACAGGCTTCTGAGACGCAAGTTAACAATGCAGACCTGGAGGGTATCTCCAGGTGCAGTAGAGTGGTAATCTCGGAACCGCCTTACTCAGAATACTGCTACCTTCACACTGTCATAAGAATGCAGCTAGTTGAGAGCTGGCTTCAAGGCATGCTTCCCTGTGAGAGCTGAGGACAGGGCAGGACCCTCCCGCATCCTGCCTGACTGTAGACTTACCTGCTAACCTCCTTCTGTTAGTGGCTGGGATAGTTTGTGGGAAAAGCATGTGTAAGCATTGGGCCTGAACTCCCGTGTATCTGAGTTGAATACAGCGATTTCCAAAGTCCTTCTTCAATAGGAGTGTAGCTAGGTTCCAACTCCCATGTCCGAGTGGGTAGCAGACATCTGCCACCCATGCATACACACTTCTGAGAGTTGAGCTTATGGCCTGTAACCCAACATCCTGCCTGCCGCTACCTTTCGCTTCTAAAAGGCCTAGGCTCGCTGCTTGACGCAAGTGTTGGGAGAGGTAACTGGAATCTCCCGGTACACAAGACGAGTGCCTCCAAGCTCAATCAAGCGATTTCCTAGTAATTCCTGGGGTAGACTGGTGCTACATACTAAGTTCCATACGTGAGTAGGTAGTTGAACGCCTTGTCCAAAAACATCTTACTTCTGAGAGTTGAGCTCACCCTCAGTCCCTCACAGTTCCACACTGCCTGCAGAGTGAGTTTCGGACGTCTTCACCAGAGACGTTTGCCAGAGGCTTCTGAGACGCAAGTTAACAATGCAGACCTGGAGGGTATCTCCAGGTGCAGTAGAGTGGTAATCTGGGAACCTCCTTACTCAGAATACTGCTACCTTCACACTGCCATAAGAATGCAGCTAGTTGAGAGCTGGCTTCTAGGCATGCTTCCCTGGGAGTGCTGAGGACAGGGCAGAACCCACCCGCATCCTGCCTGACTGTAGGCGCAGCTGCTAACCTCCTAATGTTAGTGGCTGAGAGAGGTTGCGGGAAAAGCATGTGTAAGCATTGGGCCTGAACTCCTGTGTATCTGAGTTGAATACAGCGATTTCCAATGGCCTTCTTCAATCAGAGTGTAGGTAGTTTCCAACTCCCATGTCAGAGTGGGTAGCAGACATCTGTCTCCCCTGCATACACACTTCTGAGAGTTGAGCTTAAGGCCTGTACCTCCCCATCCAGCCTGCTGGTTCCTTTCACTTCTAAAAGGCCTAGGCTCGCTGTTTGACGGAAGTGTTGGGAGTGGTAATTGGAATCTCCCGGCACACAAGACTAGTGCCTCCAAGCTCGTTCCAGCGATAGCCTAGTAATTCCTGGGGTAGACAGGTGCTACATACTAAGTTCCATACGTGAGAATGTAGCTGAACGCCTTCTCCAAAAGCATCTTACTTCTGAGAGTTGAGCTCACCCTCAGTCCCTCACAGTTCCACACTGCCTGCAGAGTGAGTTTCGCAGGTCTTCACCAGAGACGTTTGCCACAGGCTTCTGAGACGCAAGTTAACAATGCAGACCTGGAGGGTATCTCCAGGTGCAGTAGAGTGGTAATCTCGGAACCGCCTTACTCAGAATACTGCTACCTTCACACTGTCATAAGAATGCAGCTAGTTGAGAGCTGGCTTCAAGGCATGCTTCCCTGTGAGAGCTGAGGACAGGGCAGGACCCTCCCGCATCCTGCCTGACTGTAGACTTACCTGCTAACCTCCTTCTGTTAGTGGCTGGGATAGTTTGTGGGAAAAGCATGTGTAAGCATTGGGCCTGAACTCCCGTGTATCTGAGTTGAATACAGCGATTTCCAAAGTCCTTCTTCAATAGGAGTGTAGCTAGGTTCCAACTCCCATGTCCGAGTGGGTAGCAGACATCTGCCACCCATGCATACACACTTCTGAGAGTTGAGCTTATGGCCTGTAACCCAACATCCTGCCTGCCGCTACCTTTCGCTTCCAAAAGGCCTAGGCTCGCTGCTTGACGCAAGTGTTGGGAGAGGTAACTGGAATCTCCCGGGACACAAGACGAGTGCCTCCAAGCTCAATCAAGCGATTTCCTAGTAATTCCTGGGGTAGACTGGTGCTACATACTAAGTTCCATACGTGAGTAGGTAGTTGAACGCCTTGTCCAAAAACATCTTACTTCTGAGAGTTGAGCTCACCCTCAGTCCCTCACAGTTCCACACTGCCTGCAGAGTGAGTTTCGCAAGTCTTCACCAGAGACGTTTGCCACAGGCTTCTGAGACGCAAGTTAACAATGCAGACCTGGAGGGTATCTCCAGGTGCAGTAGAGTGGTAATCTTGGAACCTCCTGACTCAGAATACTGCTACCCTCACACTGCCATAAGAATGCAGCTAGTTGAGAGCTGGCTTCTAGGCATGCTTCCCTGGGAGTGCTGAGGACATGGCAGAACCCACCCGCATCCTGCCTGACTGTAGGCGCAGCTGCTAACATCCTAATGTTAGTGGCTGAGAGAGGTTGCGGGAAAAGCATGTGTAAGCATTGGGCCTGAACTCCTGTGTATCTGAGTTGAATACAGCGATTTCCAATGGCCTTCTTCAATCAGAGTGTAGGTAGTTTCCAACTCCCATGTCAGAGTGGGTAGCAGACATCTGTCTCCCCTGCATACACACTTCTGAGAGTTGAGCTTAAGGCCTGTACCTCCCCATCCAGCCTGCTGGTTCCTTTCACTTCTAAAAGGCCTAGGCTCGCTGTTTGACGGAAGTGTTGGGAGAGGTAATTGGAATCTCCCGGCACACAAGACTAGTGCCTCCAAGCTCGTTCCAGCGATAGCCTAGTAATTCCTGGGGTAGACAGGTGCTACATACTAAGTTCCATACGTGAGAATGTAGCTGAACGCCTTGTCCAAAAGCATCTTACTTCTGAGAGTTGAGCTCACCCTCAGTCCCTCACAGTTCCACACTGCCTGCAGAGTGAGTTTCGCAGGTCTTCACCAGAGACGTTTGCCACAGGCTTCTGAGACGCAAGTTAACAATGCAGACCTGGAGGGTATCTCCAGGTGCAGTAGAGTGGTAATCTCGGAACCGCCTTACTCAGAATACTGCTACCTTCACACTGTCATAAGAATGCAGCTAGTTGAGAGCTGGCTTCTAGGCATGCTTCCCTGTGAGAGCTGAGGAGAGGGCAGGACCCTCCCGCATCCTGCCTGACTGTAGACTTACCTGCTAACCTCCTTCTGTTAGTGGCTGGGATAGTTTGTGGGAAAAGCATGTGTAAGCATTGGGCCTGAACTCCCATGTATCTGAGTTGAATACAGCGATTTCCAAAGTCCTTCTTCAATAGGAGTGTAGCTAGGTTCCAACTCCCATGTCCGAGTGGGTAGCAGACATCTGCCACCCATGCATACACACTTCTGAGAGTTGAGCTTATGGCCTGTAACCCAACATCCTGCCTGCCGCTACCTTTCGCTTCCAAAAGGCCTAGGCTCGCTGCTTGACGCAAGTGTTGGGAGAGGTAACTGGAATCTCCCGGCACACAAGACGAGTGCCTCCAAGCTCAATCAAGCGATTTCCTAGTAATTCCTGGGGTAGACAGGTGCTACATACTAAGTTCCATACGTGAGTAGGTATTTGAACGCCTTGTCCAAAAACATCTTACTGCTGAGAGTTGAGCTGACCCTCAGTCCCTCACAGTTCCACACTGCCTGCAGAGTGAGTTTCGCACGTCTTCACCAGAGACGTTTGCCAGAGGCCTCTGAGACGCAAGTTAACAATGCAGACCTGGAGGGTATCTCCAGGTGCAGTAGAGTGGTAATCTGGGAACCTCCTGTCTCAGAATACTGCTACCTTGACCCTGCCATAAGTATGCAGCTAGTTGACCGCTGGCTTCAAGACATGCTTCCCTGTGAGAGCTAAGGACAGGGCACAACCCTCCCGCATCCTGCTTGTCTGTAGAAGGAGCTGCTAACGTCCTCATGTTAGTGGCAGGGAAAGGTTGTGAGAAAAGCATGTGGAATCGTTGTGCCTGAACCCACGTGTATCTGAGTTGAATACAGCAATTTCCAAAGTCCTTTTTCATCAGAGTGTAGTAGGTTCCCACTCGCATGTACGAGTGGGTAGAAGACATCTGCCTCCCATGCATACACACTTCTGAGAGTTGAGCTTATGGCCTGTAACCCTACCTCCTGCCTGCAGCTAGCTTTCGCTTCCAAAAGGCCTAGGCTCGCTGCTTCACCGAAGTGTTGGGAGAGGTAACTGGAATCTCCCGGCAACAAGACTAGTGCCTCCAAGCTCAATCCAGCGATTTCCCAGTAATTCCTGGGGTAGACTGGTGCTACATACTAAGTTCCATACGTGAGTAGGTATTTGAACGCCTTGTCCAAAAACATCTTACTGCTGAGAGTTGAGCTGACCCTCAGTCCCTCACAGTTCCACACTGCCTGCAGAGTGAGTTTCGCACGTCTTCACCAGAGACGTTTGCCAGAGGCCTCTGAGACGCAAGTTAACAATGCAGACCTGGAGGGTATCTCCAGGTGCAGTAGAGTGGTAATCTGGGAACCTCCTTACTCAGAATACTGCTACCTTCACACTGTCATAAGAATGCAGCTAGTTGAGAGCTGGCTTCAAGGCATGCTTCCCTGTGAGAGCTGAGGACAGGGCAGGACCCTCCCGCATCCTGCCTGACTGTAGACTTACCTGCTAACCTCCTTCTGTTAGTGGCTGGGATAGTTTGTGGGAAAAGCATGTGTAAGCATTGGGCCTGAACTCCCGTGTATCTGAGTTGAATACAGCGATTTCCAAAGTCCTTCTTCAATAGGAGTGTAGCTAGGTTCCAACTCCCATGTCCGAGTGGGTAGCAGACATCTGCCACCCATGCATACACACTTCTGAGAGTTGAGCTTATGGCCTGTAACCCAACATCCTGCCTGCCGCTACCTTTCGCTTCTAAAGGCCTAGGCTCGCTGCTTGACGCAAGTGTTGGGAGAGGTAACTGGAATCTCCCGGCACACAAGACGAGTGCCTCCAAGCTCAATCAAGCGATTTCCTAGTAATTCCTGGGGTAGACTGGTGCTACATACTAAGTTCCATACGTGAGTAGGTAGTTGAACGCCTTGTCCAAAAACATCTTACTTCTGAGAGTTGAGCTCACCCTCAGTCCCTCACAGTTCCACACTGCCTGCAGAGTGAGTTTCGGACGTCTTCACCAGAGACGTTTGCCAGAGGCTTCTGAGACGCAAGTTAACAATGCAGACCTGGAGGGTATCTCCAGGTGCAGTAGAGTGGTAATCTGGGAACCTCCTTACTCAGAATACTGCTACCTTCACACTGCCATAAGAATGCAGCTAGTTGAGAGCTGGCTTCTAGGCATGCTTCCCTGGGAGTGCTGAGGACAGGGCAGAACCCACCCGCATCCTGCCTGACTGTAGGCGCAGCTGCTAACATCCTAATGTTAGTGGCTGAGAGAGGTTGCGGGAAAAGCATGTGTAAGCATTGGGCCTGAACTCCTGTGTATCTGAGTTGAATACAGCGATTTCCAATGGCCTTCTTCAATCAGAGTGTAGGTAGTTTCCAACTCCCATGTCAGAGTGGGTAGCAGACATCTGTCTCCCCTGCATACACACTTCTGAGAGTTGAGCTTAAGGCCTGTACCTCCCCATCCAGCCTGCTGGTTCCTTTCACTTCTAAAAGGCCTAGGCTCGCTGTTTGACGGAAGTGTTGGGAGAGGTAATTGGAATCTCCCGGCACACAAGACTAGGGCCTCCAAGCTCATTCCAGCGATTGCCTAGTAATTCGTGTGGTAGACTGCTGCTACATACTAAGTTCCATACGTGAGAAGGTAGCTGAACGCCTTGTCCAAAAGCATCTTACTTCTGAGAGTTGAGCTCACCCTCAGTCCCTCACAGTTCCACACTGCCTGCAGAGTGAGTTTCGCAGGTCTTCACCAGAGACGTTTGCCACAGGCTTCTGAGACGCAAGTTAACAATGCAGACCTGGAGGGTATCTCCAGGTGCAGTAGAGTGGTAATCTTGGAACCTCCTGACTCAGAATACTGCTACCTTCACACTGCCATAAGAATGCAGCTAGTTGAGAGCTGGCTTCTAGGCATGCTTCCCTGGGAGTGCTGAGGACATGGCAGAACCCACCCGCATCCTGCCTGACTGTAGGCGCAGCTGCTAACATCCTAATGTTAGTGGCTGAGAGAGGTTGCGTGAAAAGCATGTGTAAGCATTGGGCCTGAACTCCTGTGTATCTGAGTTGAATACAGCGATTTCCAATGGCCTTCTTCAATCAGAGTGTAGGTAGTTTCCAACTCCCATGTCAGAGTGGGTAGCAGACATCTGTCTCCCCTGCATACACACTTCTGAGAGTTGAGCTTAAGGCCTGTACCTCCCCATCCAGCCTGCTGGTTCCTTTCACTTCTAAAAGGCCTAGGCTCGCTGTTTGACGGAAGTGTTGGGAGAGGTAATTGGAATCTCCCGGCACACAAGACTAGTGCCTCCAAGCTCATTCCAGCGATAGCCTAGTATTTCCTGGGGTAGACAGGTGCTACATACTAAGTTCCATACGTGAGAATGTAGCTGAACGCCTTGTCCAAAAGCATCTTACTTCTGAGAGTTGAGCTCACCCTCAGTCCCTCACAGTTCCACACTGCCTGCAGAGTGAGTTTCGCAGGTCTTCACCAGAGACGTTTGCCACAGGCTTCTGAGACGCAAGTTAACAATGCAGACCTGGAGGGTATCTCCAGGTGCAGTAGAGTGGTAATCTCGGAACCGCCTTACTCAGAATACTGCTACCTTCACACTGTCATAAGAATGCAGCTAGTTGAGAGCTGGCTTCAAGGCATGCTTCCCTGTGAGAGCTGAGGACAGGGCAGGACCCTCCCGCATCCTGCCTGACTGTAGACTTACCTGCTAACCTCCTTCTCTTAGTGGCTGGGATAGTTTGTGGGAAAAGCATGTGTAAGCATTGGGCCTGAACTCCCGTGTATCTGAGTAGAATACAGCGATTTCCAATGGCCTTCTTCAATAGGAGTGTAGCTAGGTTCCAACTCCCATGTCCGAGTGGGTAGCAGACATCTGCCACCCATGCATACACACTTCTGAGAGTTGAGCTTATGGCCTGTAACCCAACATCCTGCCTGCCGCTACCTTTCGCTTCCAAAAGGCCTAGGCTCGCTGCTTGACGCAAGTGTTGGGAGAGGTAACTGGAATCTCCCGGCACACAAGACGAGTGCCTCCAAGCTCAATCAAGCGATTTCCTAGTAATTCCTGGGGTAGACTGGTGCTACATACTAAGTTCCATACGGGAGTAGGTAGTTGAACGCCTTGTCCAAAAACATCTTACTTCTGAGAGTTGAGCTCACCCTCAGTCCCTCACAGTTCCACACTGCCTGCAGAGTGAGTTTCGCAAGTCTTCACCAGAGACGTTTGCCACAGGCTTCTGAGACGCAAGTTAACAATGCAGACCTGGAGGGTATCTCCAGGTGCAGTATAGTGGTAATCTTGGAACCTCCTGACTCAGAATACTGCTACCTTCACACTGCCATAAGAATGCAGGTAGTTGAGAGCTGGCTTCTAGGCATGCTTCCCTGGGAGTGCTGAGGACATGGCAGAACCCACCCGCATCCTGCCTGACTGTAGGCGCAGCTGCTAACATCCTAATGTTAGTGGCTGAGAGAGGTTGCGGGAAAAGCATGTGTAAGCATTGGGCCTGAACTCCTGTGTATCTGAGTTGAATACAGCGATTTCCAATGGCCTTCTTCAATCAGAGTGTAGGTAGTTTCCAACTCCCATGTCAGAGTGGGTAGCAGACATCTGTCTCCCCTGCATACACACTTCTGAGAGTTGAGCTTAAGGCCTGTACCTCCCCATCCAGCCTGCTGGTTCCTTTCACTTCTAAAAGGCCTAGGCTCGCTGTTTGACGGAAGTGTTGGGAGAGGTAATTGGAATCTCCCGGCACACAAGACTAGTGCCTCCAAGCTCATTCCAGGGATAGCCTAGTAATTCCTAGGGTAGACAGGTGCTACATACTAAGTTCCATACGTGAGAATGTAGCTGAACGCCTTGTCCAAAAGCATCTTACTTCTGAGAGTTGAGCTCACCCTCAGTCCCTCACAGTTCCACACTGCCTGCAGAGTGAGTTTCGCAGGTCTTCACCAGAGACGTTTGCCACAGGCTTCTGAGACGCAAGTTAACAATGCAGACCTGGAGGGTATCTCCAGGTGCAGTAGAGTGGTAATCTCGGAACCGCCTTACTCAGAATACTGCTACCTTCACACTGTCATAAGAATGCAGCTAGTTGAGAGCTGGCTTCTAGGCATGCTTCCCTGTGAGAGCTGAGGACAGGGCAGGACCCTCCCGCATCCTGCCTGACTGTAGACTTACCTGCTAACCTCCTTCTGTTAGTGGCTGGGATAGTTTGTGGGAAAAGCATGTGTAAGCATTGGGCCTGAACTCCCGTGTATCTGAGTTGAATACAGCGATTTCCAAAGTCCTTCTTCAATAGGAGTGTAGCTAGGTTCCAACTCCCATGTCCGAGTGGGTAGCAGACATCTGCCACCCATGCATACACACTTCTGAGAGTTGAGCTTATGGCCTGTAACCCAACATCCTGCCTGCCGCTACCTTTCGCTTCCAAAAGGCCTAGGCTCGCTGCTTGACGCAAGTGTTGGGAGAGGTAACTGGAATCTCCCGGCACACAAGACGAGTGCCTCCAAGCTCAATCAAGCGATTTCCTAGTAATTCCTGGGGTAGACTGGTGCTACATACTAAGTTCCATACGTGAGTAGGTATTTGAACGCCTTGTCCAAAAACATCTTACTGCTGAGAGTTGAGCTGACCCTCAGTCCCTCACAGTTCCACACTGCCTGCAGAGTGAGTTTCGCACGTCTTCACCAGAGACGTTTGCCAGAGGCCTCTGAGACGCAAGTTAACAATGCAGACCTGGAGGGTATCTCCAGGTGCAGTAGAGTGGTAATCTGGGAACCTCCTGTCTCAGAATACTGCTACCTTGACCCTGCCATAAGTATGCAGCTAGTTGACCGCTGGCTTCAAGACATGCTTCCCTGTGAGAGCTAAGGACAGGGCACAACCCTCCCGCATCCTGCTTGACTGTAGAAGGAGCTGCTAACGTCCTCATGTTAGTGGCAGGGAAAGGTTGTGAGAAAAGCATGTGGAATCGTTGTGCCTGAACCCACGTGTATCTGAGTTGAATACAGCAATTTCCAAAGTCCTTTTTCATCAGAGTGTAGTAGGTTCCCACTCGCATGTACGAGTGGGTAGAAGACATCTGCCTCCCATGCATACACACTTCTGAGAGTTGAGCTTATGGCCTGTAACCCTACCTCCTGCCTGCAGCTAGCTTTCGCTTCCAAAAGGCCTAGGCTCGCTGCTTCACCGAAGTGTTGGGAGAGGTAACTGGAATCTCCCGGCAACAAGACTAGTGCCTCCAAGCTCAATCCAGCGATTTCCCAGTAATTCCTGGGGTAGACTGGTGCTACATACTAAGTTCCATACGTGAGTAGGTATTTGAACGCCTTGTCCAAAAACATCTTACTGCTGAGAGTTGGGCTGACCCTCAGTCCCTCACAGTTCCACACTGCCTGCAGAGTGAGTTTCGCACGTCTTCACCAGAGACGTTTGCCAGAGGCCTCTGAGACGCAAGTTAACAATGCAGACCTGGAGGGTATCTCCAGGTGCAGTAGAGTGGTAATCTGGGAACCTCCTTACTCAGAATACTGCTACCTTCACACTGTCATAAGAATGCAGCTAGTTGAGAGCTGGCTTCAAGGCATGCTTCCCTGTGAGAGCTGAGGACAGGGCAGGACCCTCCCGCATCCTGCCTGACTGTAGACTTACCTGCTAACCTCCTTCTGTTAGTGGCTGGGATAGTTTGTGGGAAAAGCATGTGTAAGCATTGGGCCTGAACTCCCGTGTATCTGAGTTGAATACAGCGATTTCCAAAGTCCTTCTTCAATAGGAGTGTAGCTAGGTTCCAACTCCCATGTCCGAGTGGGTAGCAGACATCTGCCACCCATGCATACACACTTCTGAGAGTTGAGCTTATGGCCTGTAACCCAACATCCTGCCTGCCGCTACTTTCGCTTCTAAAAGGCCTAGGCTCGCTGCTTGACGCAAGTGTTGGGAGAGGTAACTGGAATCTCCCGGCACACAAGACGAGTGCCTCCAAGCTCAATCAAGCGATTTCCTAGTAATTCCTGGGGTAGACTGGTGCTACATACTAAGTTCCATACGTGAGTAGGTAGTTGAACGCCTTGTCCAAAAACATCTTACTTCTGAGAGTTGAGCTCACCCTCAGTCCCTCACAGTTCCACACTGCCTGCAGAGTGAGTTTCGGACGTCTTCACCAGAGACGTTTGCCACAGGCTTCTGAGACGCAAGTTAACAATGCAGACCTGGAGGGTATCTCCAGGTGCAGTAGAGTGGTAATCTGGGAACCTCCTTACTCAGAATACTGCTACCTTCACACTGCCATAAGAATGCAGCTAGTTGAGAGCTGGCTTCTAGGCATGCTTCCCTGGGAGTGCTGAGGACAGGGCAGAACCCACCCGCATCCTGCCTGACTGTAGGCGCAGCTGCTAACATCCTAATGTTAGTGGCTGAGAGAGGTTGCGGGAAAAGCATGTGTAAGCATTGGGCCTGAACTCCTGTGTATCTGAGTTGAATACAGCGATTTCCAATGGCCTTCTTCAATCAGAGTGTAGGTAGTTTCCAACTCCCATGTCAGAGTGGGTAGCAGACATCTGTCTCCCCTGCATACACACTTCTGAGAGTTGAGCTTAAGGCCTGTACCTCCCCATCCAGCCTGCTGGTTCCTTTCACTTCTAAAAGGCCTAGGCTCGCTGTTTGACGGAAGTGTTGGGAGAGGTAATTGGAATCTCCCGGCACACAAGACTAGTGCCTCCAAGCTCATTCCAGCGATAGCCTAGTAATTCCTGGGGTAGACAGGTGCTACATACTAAGTTCCATACGTGAGAATGTAGCTGAACGCCTTGTCCAAAAGCATCTTACTTCTGAGAGTTGAGCTCACCCTCAGTCCCTCACAGTTCCACACTGCCTGCAGAGTGAGTTTCGCAGGTCTTCACCAGAGACGTTTGCCACAGGCTTCTGAGACGCAAGTTAACAATGCAGACCTGGAGGGTATCTCCAGGTGCAGTAGAGTGGTAATCTCGGAACCGCCTTACTCAGAATACTGCTACCTTCACACTGTCATAAGAATGCAGCTAGTTGAGAGCTGGCTTCTAGGCATGCTTCCCTGTGAGAGCTGAGGACAGGGCAGGACCCTTCCGCATCCTGCCTGACTGTAGACTTACCTGCTAACCTCCTTCTGTTAGTGGCTGGGATAGTTTGTGGGAAAAGCATGTGTAAGCATTGGGCCTGAACTCCCGTGTATCTGAGTTGAATACAGCGATTTCCAAAGTCCTTCTTCAATAGGAGTGTAGCTAGGTTCCAACTCCCATGTCCGAGTGGGTAGCAGACATCTGCCACCCATGCATACACACTTCTGAGAGTTGAGCTTATGGCCTGTAACCCAACATCCTGCCTGCCGCTACCTTTCGCTTCCAAAAGGCCTAGGCTCGCTGCTTGACGCAAGTGTTGGGAGAGGTAACTGGAATCTCCCGGCACACAAGACGAGTGCCTCCAAGCTCAATCAAGCGATTTCCTAGTAATTCCTGGGGTAGACAGGTGCTACATACTAAGTTCCATACGGGAGTAGGTATTTGAACGCCTTGTCCAAAAACATCTTACTGCTGAGAGTTGAGCTGACCCTCAGTCCCTCACAGTTCCACACTGCCTGCAGAGTGAGTTTCGCACGTCTTCACCAGAGACGTTTGCCAGAGGCCTCTGAGACGCAAGTTAACAATGCAGACCTGGAGGGTATCTCCAGGTGCAGTAGAGTGGTAATCTGGGAACCTCCTGTCTCAGAATACTGCTACCTTGACCCTGCCATAAGTATGCAGCTAGTTGACCGCTGGCTTCAAGACATGCTTCCCTGTGAGAGCTAAGGACAGGGCACAACCCTCCCGCATCCTGCTTGACTGTAGAAGGAGCTGCTAACGTCCTCATGTTAGTGGCAGGGAAAGGTTGTGAGAAAAGCATGTGGAATCGTTGTGCCTGAACCCACGTGTATCTGAGTTGAATACAGCAATTTCCAAAGTCCTTTTTCATCAGAGTGTAGTAGGTTCCCACTCGCATGTACGAGTGGGTAGAAGACATCTGCCTCCCATGCATACACACTTCTGAGAGTTGAGCTTATGGCCTGTAACCCTACCTCCTGCCTGCAGCTAGCTTTCGCTTCCAAAAGGCCTAGGCTCGCTGCTTCACCGAAGTGTTGGGAGAGGTAACTGGAATCTCCCGGCAACAAGACTAGTGCCTCCAAGCTCAATCCAGCGATTTCCCAGTAATTCCTGGGGTAGACTGGTGCTACATACTAAGTTCCATACGTGAGTAGGTATTTGAACGCCTTGTCCAAAAACATCTTACTGCTGAGAGTTGGGCTGACCCTCAGTCCCTCACAGTTCCACACTGCCTGCAGAGTGAGTTTCGCACGTCTTCACCAGAGACGTTTGCCAGAGGCCTCTGAGACGCAAGTTAACAATGCAGACCTGGAGGGTATCTCCAGGTGCAGTAGAGTGGTAATCTGGGAACCTCCTTACTCAGAATACTGCTACCTTCACACTGTCATAAGAATGCAGCTAGTTGAGAGCTGGCTTCAAGGCATGCTTCCCTGTGAGAGCAGAGGACAGGGCAGGACCCTCCCGCATCCTGCCTGACTGTAGACTTACCTGCTAACCTCCTTCTGTTAGTGGCTGGGATAGTTTGTGGGAAAAGCATGTGTAAGCATTGGGCCTGAACTCCCGTGTATCTGAGTTGAATACAGCGATTTCCAAAGTCCTTCTTCAATAGGAGTGTAGCTAGGTTCCAACTCCCATGTCCGAGTGGGTAGCAGACATCTGCCACCCATGCATACACACTTCTGAGAGTTGAGCTTATGGCCTGTAACCCAACATCCTGCCTGCAGCTACCTTTCGCTTCTAAAAGGCCTAGGCTCGCTGCTTGACGCAAGTGTTGGGAGAGGTAACTGGAATCTCCCGGCACACAAGACGAGTGCCTCCAAGCTCAATCAAGCGATTTCCTAGTAATTCCTGGGTTAGACTGGTGCTACATACTAAGTTCCATACGTGAGTAGGTAGTTGAACGCCTTGTCCAAAAACATCTTACTTCTGAGAGTTGAGCTCACCCTCAGTCCCTCACAGTTCCACACTGCCTGCAGAGTGAGTTTCGGACGTCTTCACCAGAGACGTTTGCCAGAGGCTTCTGAGACGCAAGTTAACAATGCAGACCTGGAGGGTATCTCCAGGTGCAGTAGAGTGGTAATCTGGGAACCTCCTTACTCAGAATACTGCTACCTTCACACTGCCATAAGAATGCAGCTAGTTGAGAGCTGGCTTCTAGGCATGCTTCCCTGGGAGTGCTGAGGACAGGGCAGAACCCACCCGCATCCTGCCTGACTGTAGGCGCAGCTGCTAACATCCTAATGTTAGTGGCTGAGAGAGGTTGCGGGAAAAGCATGTGTAAGCATTGGGCCTGAACTCCTGTGTATCTGAGTTGAATACAGCGATTTCCAATGGCCTTCTTCAATCAGAGTGTAGGTAGTTTCCAACTCCCATGTCAGAGTGGGTAGCAGACATCTGTCTCCCCTGCATACACACTTCTGAGAGTTGAGCTTAAGGCCTGTACCTCCCCATCCAGCCTGCTGGTTCCTTTCACTTCTAAAAGGCCTAGGCTCGCTGTTTGACGGAAGTGTTGGGAGAGGTAATTGGAATCTCCCGGCACACAAGACTAGTGCCTCTAAGCTCATTCCAGCGATAGCCTAGTAATTCCTGGGGTAGACAGGTGCTACATACTAAGTTCCATACGTGAGAATGTAGCTGAACGCCTTGTCCAAAAGCATCTTACTTCTGAGAGTTGAGCTCACCCTCAGTCCCTCACAGTTCCACACTGCCTGCAGAGTGAGTTTCGCAGGTCTTCACCAGAGACGTTTGCCACAGGCTTCTGAGACGCAAGTTAACAATGCAGACCTGGAGGGTATCTCCAGGTGCAGTAGAGTGGTAATCTCGGAACCGCCTTACTCAGAATACTGCTACCTTCACACTGTCATAAGAATGCAGCTAGTTGAGAGCTGGCTTCTAGGCATGCTTCCCTGTGAGAGCTGAGGACAGGGCAGGACCCTTCCGCATCCTGCCTGACTGTAGACTTACCTGCTAACCTCCTTCTGTTAGTGGCTGGGATAGTTTGTGGGAAAAGCATGTGTAAGCATTGGGCCTGAACTCCCGTGTATCTGAGTTGAATACAGCGATTTCCAAAGTCCTTCTTCAATAGGAGTGTAGCTAGGTTCCAACTCCCATGTCCGAGTGGGTAGCAGACATCTGCCACCCATGCATACACACTTCTGAGAGTTGAGCTTATGGCCTGTAACCCAACATCCTGCCTGCCGCTACCTTTCGCTTCCAAAAGGCCTAGGCTCGCTGCTTGACGCAAGTGTTGGGAGAGGTAACTGGAATCTCCCGGCACACAAGACGAGTGCCTCCAAGCTCAATCAAGCGATTTCCTAGTAATTCCTGGGGTAGACAGGTGCTACATACTAAGTTCCATACGTGAGTAGGTATTTGAACGCCTTGTCCAAAAACATCTTACTGCTGAGAGTTGAGCTGACCCTCAGTCCCTCACAGTTCCACACTGCCTGCAGAGTGAGTTTCGCACGTCTTCACCAGAGACGTTTGCCAGAGGCCTCTGAGACGCAAGTTAACAATGCAGACCTGGAGGGTATCTCCAGGTGCAGTAGAGTGGTAATCTGGGAACCTCCTGTCTCAGAATACTGCTACCTTGACCCTGCCATAAGTATGCAGCTAGTTGACCGCTGGCTTCAAGACATGCTTCCCTGTGAGAGCTAAGGACAGGGCACAACCCTCCCGCATCCTGCTTGACTGTAGAAGGAGCTGCTAACGTCCTCATGTTAGTGGCAGGGAAAGGTTGTGAGAAAAGCATGTGGAATCGTTGTGCCTGAACCCACGTGTATCTGAGTTGAATACAGCAATTTCCAAAGTCCTTTTTCATCAGAGTGTAGTAGGTTCCCACTCGCATGTACGAGTGGGTAGAAGACATCTGCCTCCCATGCATACACACTTCTGAGAGTTGAGCTTATGGCCTGTAACCCTACCTCCTGCCTGCAGCTAGCTTTCGCTTCCAAAAGGCCTAGGCTCGCTGCTTCACCGAAGTGTTGGGAGAGGTAACTGGAATCTCCCGGCAACAAGACTAGTGCCTCCAAGCTCAATCCAGCGATTTCCCAGTAATTCCTGGGGTAGACTGGTGCTACATACTAAGTTCCATACGTGAGTAGGTATTTGAACGCCTTGTCCAAAAACATCTTACTGCTGAGAGTTGGGCTGACCCTCAGTCCCTCACAGTTCCACACTGACTGCAGAGTGAGTTTCGCACGTCTTCACCAGAGACGTTTGCCAGAGGCCTCTGAGACGCAAGTTAACAATGCAGACCTGGAGGGTATCTCCAGGTGCAGTAGAGTGGTAATCTGGGAACCTCCTTACTCAGAATACTGCTACCTTCACACTGTCATAAGAATGCAGCTAGTTGAGAGCTGGCTTCAAGGCATGCTTCCCTGTGAGAGCTGAGGAGAGGGCAGGACCCTCCCGCATCCTGCCTGACTGTAGACTTACCTGCTAACCTCCTTCTGTTAGTGGCTGGGATAGTTTGTGGGAAAAGCATGTGTAAGCATTGGGCCTGAACTCCCGTGTATCTGAGTTGAATACAGCGATTTCCAAAGTCCTTCTTCAATAGGAGTGTAGCTAGGTTCCAACTCCCATGTCCGAGTGGGTAGCAGACATCTGCCACCCATGCATACACACTTCTGAGAGTTGAGCTTATGGCCTGTAACCCAACATCCTGCCTGCCGCTACCTTTCGCTTCCAAAAGGCCTAGGCTCGCTGCTTGACGCAAGTGTTGGGAGAGGTAACTGGAATCTCCCGGCACACAAGACGAGTGCCTCCAAGCTCAATTAAGCGATTTCCTAGTAATTCCTGGGGTAGACTGGTGCTACATACTAAGTTCCATACGTGAGTAGGTAGTTGAACGCCTTGTCCAAAAACATCTTACTTCTGAGAGTTGAGCTCACCCTCAGTCCCTCACAGTTCCACACTGCCTGCAGAGTGAGTTTCGGACGTCTTCACAAGAGACGTTTGCCAGAGGCTTCTGAGACGCAAGTTAACAATGCAGACCTGGAGGGTATCTCCA
Source organism: Canis lupus baileyi (assembly GCF_048164855.1). Taxonomy (NCBI): domain Eukaryota; kingdom Metazoa; phylum Chordata; class Mammalia; order Carnivora; family Canidae; genus Canis; species Canis lupus. Next base: position 76,598,181 of record NC_132844.1, on the reverse strand, counting down.
GGTGCAGTAGAGTGGTAATCTGGGAACCTCCTTACTCAGAATACTGCTACCTTCACACTGCCATAAGAATGCAGCTAGTTGAGAGCTGGCTTCTAGGCATGCTTCCCTGGGAGTGCTGAGGACAGGGCAGAACCCACCCGCATCCTGCCTGACTGTAGGCGCAGCTGCTAACATCCTAATGTTAGTGGCTGAGAGAGGTTGCGGGAAAAGCATGTGTAAGCATTGGGCCTGAACTCCTGTGTATCTGAGTTGAATACAGCGATTTCCAATGGCCTTCTTCAATCAGAGTGTAGGTAGTTTCCAACTCCCATGTCAGAGTGGGTAGCAGACATCTGTCTCCCCTGCATACACACTTCTGAGAGTTGAGCTTAAGGCCTGTACCTCCCCATCCAGCCTGCTGGTTCCTTTCACTTCTAAAAGGCCTAGGCTCGCTGTTTGACGGAAGTGTTGGGAGAGGTAATTGGAATCTCCCGGCACACAAGACTAGTGCCTCCAAGCTCATTCCAGCGATAGCCTAGTAATTCCTGGGGTAGACAGGTGCTACATACTAAGTTCCATACGTGAGAATGTAGCTGAACGCCTTGTCCAAAAGCATCTTACTTCTGAGAGTTGAGCTCACCCTCAGTCCCTCACAGTTCCACACTGCCTGCAGAGTGAGTTTCGCAGGTCTTCACCAGAGACGTTTGCCACAGGCTTCTGAGACGCAAGTTAACAATGCAGACCTGGAGGGTATCTCCAGGTGCAGTAGAGTGGTAATCTGGGAACCTCCTTACTCAGAATACTGCTACCTTCACACTGTCATAAGAATGCAGCTAGTTGAGAGCTGGCTTCAAGGCATGCTTCCCTGTGAGAGCTGAGGAGAGGGCAGGACCCTCCCGCATCCTGCCTGACTGTAGACTTACCTGCTAACCTCCTTCTGTTAGTGGCTGGGATAGTTTGTGGGAAAAGCATGTGTAAGCATTGGGCCTGAACTCCCGTGTATCTGAGTTGAATACAGCGATTTCCAAAGTCCTTCTTCAATAGGAGTGTAGCTAGGTTCCAACTCCCATGTCCGAGTGGGTAGCAGACATCTGCCACCCATGCATACACACTTCTGAGAGTTGAGCTTATGGCCTGTAACCCAACATCCTGCCTGCCGCTACCTTTCGCTTCCAAAAGGCCTAGGCTCGCTGTTTGCGCAAGTGTTGGGAGAGGTAACTGGAATCTCCCGGCACACAAGACGAGTGCCTCCAAGCTCAATCAAGCGATTTCCTAGTAATTCCTGGGGTAGACTGGTGCTACATACTAAGTTCCATACGTGAGTAGGTAGTTGAACGCCTTGTCCAAAAACATCTTACTTCTGAGAGTTGAGCTCACCCTCAGTCCCTCACAGTTCCACACTGCCTGCAGAGTGAGTTTCGGACGTCTTCACCAGAGACGTTTGCCAGAGGCTTCTGAGACGCAAGTTAACAATGCAGACCTGGAGGGTATCTCCAGGTGCAGTAGAGTGGTAATCTGGGAACCTCCTTACTCAGAATACTGCTACCTTCACACTGCCATAAGAATGCAGCTAGTTGAGAGCTGGCTTCTAGGCATGCTTCCCTGGGAGTGCTGAGGACAGGGCAGAACCCACCCGCATCCTGCCTGACTGTAGGCGCAGCTGCTAACATCCTAATGTTAGTGGCTGAGAGAGGTTGCGGGAAAAGCATGTGTAAGCATTGGGCCTGAACTCCTGTGTATCTGAGTTGAATACAGCGATTTCCAATGGCCTTCTTCAATCAGAGTGTAGGTAGTTTCCAACTCCCATGTCAGAGTGGGTAGCAGACATCTGTCTCCCCTGCATACACACTTCTGAGAGTTGAGCTTAAGGCCTGTACCTCCCCATCCAGCCTGCTGGTTCCTTTCACTTCTAAAAGGCCTAGGCTCGCTGTTTGACGGAAGTGTTGGGAGAGGTAATTGGAATCTCCCGGCACACAAGACTAGTGCCTCCAAGCTCATTCCAGCGATAGCCTAGTAATTCCTGGGGTAGACAGGTGCTACATACTAAGTTCCATACGTGAGAATGTAGCTGAACGCCTTGTCCAAAAGCATCTTACTTCTGAGAGTTGAGCTCACCCTCAGTCCCTCACAGTTCCACACTGCCTGCAGAGTGAGTTTCGCAGGTCTTCACCAGAGACGTTTGCCACAGGCTTCTGAGACGCAAGTTAACAATGCAGACCTGGAGGGTATCTCCAGGTGCAGTAGAGTGGTAATCTGGGAACCTCCTTACTCAGAATACTGCTACCTTCACACTGTCATAAGAATGCAGCTAGTTGAGAGCTGGCTTCAAGGCATGCTTCCCTGTGAGAGCTGAGGAGAGGGCAGGACCCTCCCGCATCCTGCCGGACTGTAGACTTACCTGCTAACCTCCTTCTGTTAGTGGCTGGGATAGTTTGTGGGAAAAGCATGTGTAAGCATTGGGCCTGAACTCCCGTGTATCTGAGTTGAATACAGCGATTTCCAAAGTCCTTCTTCAATAGGAGTGTAGCTAGGTTCCAACTCCCATGTCCGAGTGGGTAGCAGACATCTGCCACCCATGCATACACACTTCTGAGAGTTGAGCTTATGGCCTGTAACCCAACATCCTGCCTGCCGCTACCTTTCGCTTCCAAAAGGCCTAGGCTCGCTGTTTGCGCAAGTGTTGGGAGAGGTAACTGGAATCTCCAGGCACACAAGACGAGTGCCTCCAAGCTCAATCAAGCGATTTCCTAGTAATTCCTGGGGTAGACTGGTGCTACATACTAAGTTCCATACGTGAGTAGGTAGTTGAACGCCTTGTCCAAAAACATCTTACTTCTGAGAGTTGAGCTCACCCTCAGTCCCTCACAGTTCCACACTGCCTGCAGAGTGAGTTTCGGACGTCTTCACCAGAGACGTTTGCCAGAGGCTTCTGAGACGCAAGTTAACAATGCAGACCTGGAGGGTATCTCCAGGTGCAGTAGAGTGGTAATCTGGGAACCTCCTTACTCAGAATACTGCTACCTTCACACTGCCATAAGAATGCAGCTAGTTGAGAGCTGGCTTCTAGGCATGCTTCCCTGGGAGTGCTGAGGACAGGGCAGAACCCACCCGCATCCTGCCTGACTGTAGGCGCAGCTGCTAACATCCTAATGTTAGTGGCTGAGAGAGGTTGCGGGAAAAGCATGTGTAAGCATTGGGCCTGAACTCCTGTGTATCTGAGTTGAATACAGCGATTTCCAATGGCCTTCTTCAATCAGAGTGTAGGTAGTTTCCAACTCCCATGTCAGAGTGGGTAGCAGACATCTGTCTCCCCTGCATACACACTTCTGAGAGTTGAGCTTAAGGCCTGTACCTCCCCAACCAGCCTGCTGGTTCCTTTCACTTCTAAAAGGCCTAGGCTCGCTGTTTGACGGAAGTGTTGGGAGAGGTAATTGGAATCTCCCGGCACACAAGACTAGTGCCTCCAAGCTCATTCCAGCGATAGCCTAGTAATTCCTGGGGTAGACAGGTGCTACATACTAAGTTCCATACGTGAGAATGTAGCTGAACGCCTTGTCCAAAAGCATCTTACTTCTGAGAGTTGAGCTCACCCTCAGTCCCTCACAGTTCCACACTGCCTGCAGAGTGAGTTTCGCAGGTCTTCACCAGAGACGTTTGCCACAGGCTTCTGAGACGCAAGTTAACAATGCAGACCTGGAGGGTATCTACAGGTGCAGTAGAGTGGTAATCTGGGAACCTCCTTACTCAGAATACTGCTACCTTCACACTGTCATAAGAATGCAGCTAGTTGAGAGCTGGCTTCAAGGCATGCTTCCCTGTGAGAGCTGAGGACAGGGCAGGACCCTCCCGCATCCTGCCTGACTGTAGACTTACCTGCTAACCTCCTTCTGTTAGTGGCTGGGATAGTTTGTGGGAAAAGCATGTGTAAGCATTGGGCCTGAACTCCCGTGTATCTGAGTTGAATACAGCGATTTCCAAAGTCCTTCTTCAATAGGAGTGTAGCTAGCTTCCAACTCCCATGTCCGAGTGGGTAGCAGACATCTGCCACCCATGCATACACACTTCTGAGAGTTGAGCTTATGGCCTGTAACCCAACATCCTGCCTGCCGCTACCTTTCGCTTCCAAAAGGCCTAGGCTCGCTGTTTGCGCAAGTGTTGGGAGAGGTAACTGGAATCTCCCGGCACACAAGACGAGTGCCTCCAAGCTCAATCAAGCGATTTCCTAGTAATTCCTGGGGTAGACTGGTGCTACATACTAAGTTCCATACGTGAGTAGGTAGTTGAACGCCTTGTCCAAAAACATCTTACTTCTGAGAGTTGAGCTCACCCTCAGTCCCTCACAGTTCCACACTGCCTGCAGAGTGAGTTTCGGACGTCTTCACCAGAGACGTTTGCCAGAGGCTTCTGAGACGCAAGTTAACAATGCAGACCTGGAGGGTATCTCCAGGTGCAGTAGAGTGGTAATCTGGGAACCTCCTGACTCAGAATACTGCTACCTTCACACTGCCATAAGAATGCAGCTAGTTGAGAGCTGGCTTCTAGGCATGCTTCCCTGGGAGTGCTGAGGACATGGCAGAACCCACCCGCATCCTGCCTGACTGTAGGCGCAGCTGCTAACATCCTAATGTTAGTGGCTGAGAGAGGTTGCGGGAAAAGCATGTGTAAGCATTGGGCCTGAACTCCTGTGTATCTGAGTTGAATACAGCGATTTCCAATGGCCTTCTTCAATCAGAGTGTAGGTAGTTTCCAACTCCCATGTCAGAGTGGGTAGCAGACATCTGTCTCCCCTGCATACACACTTCTGAGAGTTGAGCTTAAGGCCTGTACCTCCCCATCCAGCCTGCTGGTTCCTTTCACTTCTAAAAGGCCTAGGCTCGCTGTTTGACGGAAGTGTTGGGAGAGGTAATTGGAATCTCCCGGCACACAAGACTAGTGCCTCCAAGCTCATTCCAGCGATAGCCTAGTAATTCCTGGGGTAGACAGGTGCTACATACTAAGTTCCATACGTGAGAATGTAGCTGAACGCCTTGTCCAAAAGCATCTACTTCTGAGAGTTGAGCTCACCCTCAGTCCCTCACAGTTCCACACTGCCTGCAGAGTGAGTTTCGCAGGTCTTCACCAGAGACGTTTGCCACAGGCTTCTGAGACGCAAGTTAACAATGCAGACCTGGAGGGTATCTCCAGGTGCAGTAGAGTGGTAATCTCGGAACCGCCTTACTCAGAATACTGCTACCTTCACACTGTCATAAGAATGCAGCTAGTTGAGAGCTGGCTTCTAGGCATGCTTCCCTGTGAGAGCTGAGGACAGGGCAGGACACCCCGCATCCTGCCTGACTGTAGACTTACCTGCTAACCTCCTTCTGTTAGTGGCTGGGATAGTTTGTGGGAAAAGCATGTGTAAGCATTGGGCCTCAACTCCCGTGTATCTGAGTTGAATACAGCGATTTCCAAAGTCCTTCTTCAATAGGAGTGTAGCTAGGTTCCAACTCCCATGTCCTAGTGGGTAGCAGACATCTGCCACCCATGCATACACACTTCTGAGAGTTGAGCTTATGGCCTGTAACCCAACATCCTGCCTGCCGCTACCTTTCGCTTCCAAAAGGCCTAGGCTCGCTGCTTGACGCAAGTGTTGGGAGAGGTAACTGGAATCTCCCGGCACACAAGACGAGTGCCTCCAAGCTCAATCAAGCGATTTCCTAGTAATTCCTGGGGTAGACTGGTGCTACATACTAAGTTCCATACGTGAGTAGGTAGTTGAACGCCTTGTCCAAAAACATCTTACTTCTGAGAGTTGAGCTCCCCCGCAGTCCCTCACAGTTCCACACTGCCTGCAGAGTGAGTTTCGGACGTCTTCACCAGAGACGTTTGCCAGAGGCTTCTGAGACGCAAGTTAACAATGCAGACCTGGAGGGTATCTCCAGGTGCAGTAGAGTGGTAATCTGGGAACCTCCTTACTCAGAATACTGCTACCTTCACACTGCCATAAGAATGCAGCTAGTTGAGAGCTGGCTTCTAGGCATGCTTCCCTGGGAGTGCTGAGGACATGGCAGAACCCACCCGCATCCTGCCTGACTGTAGGCGCAGCTGCTAACATCCTAATGTTAGTGGCTGAGAGAGGTTGCGGGAAAAGCATGTGTAAGCATTGGGCCTGAACTCCTGTGTATCTGAGTTGAATACAGCGATTTCCAATGGCCTTCTTCAATCAGAGTGTAGGTAGTTTCCAACTCCCATGTCAGAGTGGGTAGCAGACATCTGTCTCCCCTGCATACACACTTCTGAGAGTTAAGCATAAGGCCTGTACCTCCCCATCCAGCCTGCTGGTTCCTTTCACTTCTAAAAGGCCTAGGCTCGCTGTTTGACGGAAGTGTTGGGAGAGGTAATTGGAATCTCCCGGCACACAAGACTAGGGCCTCCAAGCTCATTCCAGCGATTGCCTAGTAATTCGTGTGGTAGACTGGTGCTACATACTAAGTTCCATACGTGAGAAGGTAGCTGAACGCCTTGTCCAAAAGCATCTTACTTCTGAGAGTTGAGCTCACCCTCAGTCCCTCACAGTTCCACACTGCCTGCAGAGTGAGTTTTGCAGGTCTTCACCAGAGACGTTTGCCACAGGCTTCTGAGACGCAAGTTAACAATGCAGACCTGGAGGGTATCTCCAGGTGCAGTAGAGTGGTAATCTTGGAACCTCCTGACTCAGAATACTGCTACCTTCACACTGCCATAAGAATGCAGCTAGTTGAGAGCTGGCTTCTAGGCATGCTTCCCTGGGAGTGCTGAGGACATGGCAGAACCCACCCGCATCCTGCCTGACTGTAGGCGCAGCTGCTAACATCCTAATGTTAGTGGCTGAGAGAGGTTGCGGGAAAAGCATGTGTAAGCATTGGGCCTGAACTCCTGTGTATCTGAGTTGAATACAGCGATTTCCAATGGCCTTCTTCAATCAGAGTGTAGGTAGTTTCCAACTCCCATGTCAGAGTGGGTAGCAGACATCTGTCTCCCCTGCATACACACTTCTGAGAGTTGAGCTTAAGGCCTGTACCTCCCCATCCAGCCTGCTGGTTCCTTTCACTTCTAAAAGGACTAGGCTCGCTGTTTGACGGAAGTGTTGGGAGAGGTAATTGGAATCTCCCGGCACACAAGACTAGTGCCTCCAAGCTCATTCCAGCGATAGCCTAGTAATTCCTGGGGTAGACAGGTGCTACATACTAAGTTCCATACGTGAGAATGTAGCTGAACGCCTTGTCCAAAAGCATCTTACTTCTGAGAGTTGAGCTCACCCTCAGTCCCTCACAGTTCCACACTGCCTGCAGAGTGAGTTTCGCAGGTCTTCACCAGAGACGTTTGCCACAGGCTTCTGAGACGCAAGTTAACAATGCAGACCTGGAGGGTATCTCCAGGTGCAGTAGAGTGGTAATCTCGGAACCGCCTTACTCAGAATACTGCTACCTTCACACTGTCATAAGAATGCAGCTAGTTGAGAGCTGGCTTCTAGGCATGTTTCCCTGTGAGAGCTGAGGACAGGGCAGGACCCTCCCGCATCCTGCCTGACTGTAGACTTACCTGCTAACCTCCTTCTGTTAGTGGCTGGGATAGTTTGTGGGAAAAGCATGTGTAAGCATTGGGCCTGAACTCCCGTGTATCTGAGTTGAATACAGCGATTTCCAAAGTCCTTCTTCAATAGGAGTGTAGCTAGGTTCCAACTCCCATGTCCGAGTGGGTAGCAGACATCTGCCACCCATGCATACACACTTCTGAGAGTTGAGCTTATGGCCTGTAACCCAACATCCTGCCTGCCGCTACCTTTCGCTTCCAAAAGGCCTAGGCTCGCTGCTTGACGCAAGTGTTGGGAGAGGTAACTGGAATCTCGCGGCACACAAGACGAGTGCCTCCAAGCTCAATCAAGCGATTTCCTAGTAATTCCTGGGGTAGACTGGTGCTACATACTAACTTCCATACGTGAGTAGGTATTTGAACGCCTTGTCCAAAAACATCTTACTGCTGAGAGTTGAGCTGGCCCTCAGTCCCTCACAGTTCCACACTGCCTGCAGAGTGAGTTTCGCACGTCTTCACCAGAGACGTTTGCCAGAGGCCTCTGAGACGCAAGTTAACAATGCAGACCTGGAGGGTATCTCCAGGTGCAGTAGAGTGGTAATCTGGGAACCTCCTTACTCAGAATACTGCTACCTTCACACTGTCATAAGAATGCAGCTAGTTGAGAGCTGGCTTCAAGGCGTGCTTCCCTGTGAGAGCTGAGGACAGGGCAGGACCCTCCCGCATCCTGCCTGACTGTAGACTTACCTGCTAACCTCCTTCTGTTAGTGGCTGGGATAGTTTGTGGGAAAAGCATGTGTAAGCATTGGGCCTGAACTCCCGTGTATCTGAGTTGAATACAGCGATTTCCAAAGTCCTTCTTCAATAGGAGTGTAGCTAGGTTCCAACTCCCATGTCCGAGTGGGTAGCAGACATCTGCCACCCATGCATACACACTTCTGAGAGTTGAGCTTATGGCCTGAACCCAACATCCTGCCTGCCGCTACCTTTCGCTTCCAAAAGGCCTAGGCTCGCTGCTTGACGCAAGTGTTGGGAGAGGTAACTGGAATCTCCCGGCACACAAGACGAGTGCCTCCAAGCTCAATCAAGCGATTTCCTAGTAATTCCTGGGGTAGACTGGTGCTACATACTAAGTTCCATACGTGAGTAGGTAGTTGAACGCCTTGTCCAAAAACATCTTACTTCTGAGAGTTGAGCTCACCCTCAGTCCCTCACAGTTCCACACTGCCTGCAGAGTGAGTTTCGGACGTCTTCACCAGAGACGTTGCCAGAGGCTTCTGAGACGCAAGTTAACAATGCAGACCTGGAGGGTATCTCCAGGTGCAGTAGAGTGGTAATCTGGGAACCTCCTTACTCAGAATACTGCTACCTTCACACTGCCATAAGAATGCAGCTAGTTGAGAGCTGGCTTCTAGGCATGCTTCCCTGGGAGTGCTGAGGACAGGGCAGAACCCACCCGCATCCTGCCTGACTGTAGACGCAGCTGCTAACATCCTAATGTTAGTGGCTGAGAGAGGTTGCGGGAAAAGCATGTGTAAGCATTGGGCCTGAACTCCTGTGTATCTGAGTTGAACACAGCGATTTCCAATGGCCTTCTTCAATCAGAGTGTAGGTAGTTTCCAACTCCCATGTCAGAGTGGGTAGCAGACATCTGTCTCCCCTGCATACACACTTCTGAGAGTTGAGCTTAAGTCCTGTACCTCCCCATCCAGCCTGCTGGTTCCTTTCACTTCTAAAAGGCCTAGGCTCGCTGTTTGACGGAAGTGTTGGGAGAGGTAATTGGAATCTCCCGGCACACAAGACTAGGGCCTCCAAGCTCATTCCAGCGATTGCCTAGTAATTCGTGTGGTAGACTGCTGCTACATACTAAGTTCCATACGTGAGAAGGTAGCTGAACGCCTTGTCCAAAAGCATCTTACTTCTGAGAGTTGAGCTCACCCTCAGTCCCTCACAGTTCCACACTGCCTGCAGAGTGAGTTTCGCAGGTCTTCACCAGAGACGTTTGCCACAGGCTTCTGAGACGCAAGTTAACAATGCAGACCTGGAGGGTATCTCCAGGTGCAGTAGAGTGGTAATCTTGGAACCTCCTGACTCAGAATACTGCTACCTTCACACTGCCATAAGAATGCAGCTAGTTGAGAGCTGGCTTCTAGGCATGCTTCCCTGGGAGTGCTGAGGACATGGCAGAACCCACCCGCATCCTGCCTGACTGTAGGCGCAGCTGCTAACATCCTAATGTTAGTGGCTGAGAGAGGTTGCGGGAAAAGCATGTGTAAGCATTGGGCCTGAACTCCTGTGTATCTGAGTTGAATACAGCGATTTCCAATGGCCTTCTTCAATCAGAGTGTAGGTAGTTTCCAACTCCCATGTCAGAGTGGGTAGCAGACATCTGTCTCCCCTGCATACACACTTCTGAGAGTTGAGCTTAAGGCCTGTACCTCCCCATCCAGCCTGCTGGTTCCTTTCACTTCTAAAAGGCCTAGGCTCGCTGTTTGACGGAAGTGTTGGGAGAGGTAATTGGAATCTCCCGGCACACAAGACTAGTGCCTCCAAGCTCATTCCAGCGATAGCCTAGTAATTCCTGGGGTAGACAGGTGCTACATACTAAGTTCCATACGTGAGAATGTAGCTGAACGCCTTGTCCAAAAGCATCTTACTTCTGAGAGTTGAGCTCACCCTCAGTCCCTCACAGTTCCACACTGCCTGCAGAGTGAGTTTCGCACGTCTTCACCAGAGACGTTTGCCACAGGCTTCTGAGACGCAAGTTAACAATGCAGACCTGGAGGGTATCTCCAGGTGCAGTAGAGTGGTAATCTCGGAACCGCCTTACTCAGAATACTGCTACCTTCACACTGTCATAAGAATGCAGCTAGTTGAGAGCTGGCTTCTAGGCATGCTTCCCTGTGAGAGCTGAGGACAGGGCAGGACCCTCCCGCATCCTGCCTGACTGTAGACTTACCTGCTAACCTCCTTCTGTTAGTGGCTGGGATAGTTTGTGGGAAAAGCATGTGTAAGCATTGGGCCTGAACTCCCGTGTATCTGAGTTGAATACAGCGATTTCCAAAGTCGTTCTTCAATAGGAGTGTAGCTAGGTTCCAACTCCCATGTCCGAGTGGGTAGCAGACATCTGCCACCCATGCATACACACTTCTGAGAGTTGAGCTTATGGCCTGTAACCCAACATCCTGCCTGCCGCTACCTTTCGCTTCCAAAAGGCCTAGGCTCGCTGCTTGACGCAAGTGTTGGGAGAGGTAACTGGAATCTCCCGGCACACAAGACGAGTGCCTCCAAGCTCAATCAAGCGATTTCCTAGTAATTCCTGGGGTAGACTGGTGCTACATACTAAGTTCCATACGTGAGTAGGTATTTGAACGCCTTGTCCAAAAACATCTTACTGCTGAGAGTTGAGCTGACCCTCAGTCCCTCACAGTTCCACACTGCCTGCAGAGTGAGTTTCGCACGTCTTCACCAGAGACGTTTGCCAGAGGCCTCTGAGACGCAAGTTAACAATGCAGACCTGGAGGGTATCTCCAGGTGCAGTAGAGTGGTAATCTGGGAACCTCCTTACTCAGAATACTGCTACCTTCACACTGTCATAAGAATGCAGCTAGTTGAGAGCTGGCTTCAAGGCATGCTTCCCTGTGAGAGCTGAGGACAGGGCAGGACCCTCCCGCATCCTGCCTGACTGTAGACTTACCTGCTAACCTCCTTCTGTTAGTGGCTGGGATAGTTTGTGGGAAAAGCATGTGTAAGCATTGGGCCTGAACTCCCGTGTATCTGAGTTGAATACAGCGATTTCCAAAGTCCTTCTTCAATAGGAGTGTAGCTAGGTTCCAACTCCCATGTCCGAGTGGGTAGCAGACATCTGCCACCCATGCATACACACTTCTGAGAGTTGAGCTTATGGCCTGTAACCCAACATCCTGCCTGCCGCTACCTTTCGCTTCCAAAAGGCCTAGGCTCGCTGCTTGACGCAAGTGTTGGGAGAGGTAACTGGAATCTCCCGGCACACAAGACGAGTGCCTCCAAGCTCAATCAAGCGATTTCCTAGTAATTCCTGGGGTAGACTGTTGCTACATACTAAGTTCCATACGTGAGTAGGTAGTTGAACGCCTTGTCCAAAAACATCTTACTTCTGAGAGTTGAGCTCACCCTCAGTCCCTCACAGTTCCACACTGCCTGCAGAGTGAGTTTCGGACGTCTTCACCAGAGACGTTTGCCAGAGGCTTCTGAGACGCAAGTTAACAATGCAGACCTGGAGGGTATCTCCAGGTGCAGTAGAGTGGTAATCTGGGAACCTCCTGACTCAGAATACTGCTACCTTCACACTGCCATAAGAATGCAGCTAGTTGAGAGCTGGCTTCTAGGCATGCTTCCCTGGGAGTGCTGAGGACAGGGCAGAACCCACCCGCATCCTGCCTGACTGTAGGCGCAGCTGCTAACATCCTAATGTTAGTGGCTGAGAGAGGTTGCGGGAAAAGCATGTGTAAGCATTGGGCCTGAACCCACGTGTATCTGAGTTGAATACAGCGATTTCCAATGGCCTTCTTCAATCAGAGTGTAGGTAGTTTCCAACTCCCATGTCAGAGTGGGTAGCAGACATCTGTCTCCCCTGCATACACACTTCTGAGAGTTGAGCTTCAGGCCTGTACCTCCCCATCCAGCCTGCTGGTTCCTTTCACTTCTAAAAGGCCTAGGCTCGCTGTTTGACGGAAGTGTTGGGAGAGGTAATTGGAATCTCCCGGCACACAAGACTAGGGCCTCCAAGCTCATTCCAGCGATTGCCTAGTAATTCGTGTGGTAGACTGCTGCTACATACTAAGTTCCATACGTGAGAAGGTAGCTGAACGCCTTGTCCAAAAGCATCTTACTTCTGAGAGTTGAGCTCACCCTCAGTCCCTCACAGTTCCACACTGCCTGCAGAGTGAGTTTCGCACGTCTTCACCAGAGACGTTTGCCACAGGCTTCTGAGACGCAAGTTAACAATGCAGACCTGGAGGGTATCTCCAGGTGCAGTAGAGTGGTAATCTCGGAACCGCCTTACTCAGAATACTGCTACCTTCACACTGTCATAAGAATGCAGCTAGTTGAGAGCTGGCTTCTAGGCATGCTTCCCTGTGAGAGCTGAGGACAGGGCAGGACCCTCCCGCATCCTGCCTGACTGTAGACTTACCTGCTAACCTCCTTCTGTTAGTGGCTGGGATAGTTTGTGGGAAAAGCATGTGTAAGCATTGGGCCTGAACTCCCGTGTATCTGAGTTGAATACAGCGATTTCCAAAGTCGTTCTTCAATAGGAGTGTAGCTAGGTTCCAACTCCCATGTCCGAGTGGGTAGCAGACATCTGCCACCCATGCATACACACTTCTGAGAGTTGAGCTTATGGCCTGTAACCCAACATCCTGCCTGCCGCTACCTTTCGCTTCCAAAAGGCCTAGGCTCGCTGCTTGACGCAAGTGTTGGGAGAGGTAACTGGAATCTCCCGGCACACAAGACGAGTGCCTCCAAGCTCAATCAAGCGATTTCCTAGTAATTCCTGGGGTAGACTGGTGCTACATACTAAGTTCCATACGTGAGTAGGTATTTGAACGCCTTGTCCAAAAACATCTTACTGCTGAGAGTTGAGCTGACCCTCAGTCCCTCACAGTTCCACACTGCCTGCAGAGTGAGTTTCGCACGTCTTCACCAGAGACGTTTGCCAGAGGCCTCTGAGACGCAAGTTAACAATGCAGACCTGGAGGGTATCTCCAGGTGCAGTAGAGTGGTAATCTGGGAACCTCCTTACTCAGAATACTGCTACCTTCACACTGTCATAAGAATGCAGCTAGTTGAGAGCTGGCTTCAAGGCATGCTTCCCTGTGAGAGCTGAGGACAGGGCAGGACCCTCCCGCATCCTGCCTGACTGTAGACTTACCTGCTAACCTCCTTCTGTTAGTGGCTGGGATAGTTTGTGGGAAAAGCATGTGTAAGCATTGGGCCTGAACTCCCGTGTATCTGAGTTGAATACAGCGATTTCCAAAGTCCTTCTTCAATAGGAGTGTAGCTAGGTTCCAACTCCCATGTCCGAGTGGGTAGCAGACATCTGCCACCCATGCATACACACTTCTGAGAGTTGAGCTTATGGCCTGTAACCCAACATCCTGCCTGCCGCTACCTTTCGCTTCCAAAAGGCCTAGGCTCGCTGCTTGACGCAAGTGTTGGGAGAGGTAACTGGAATCTCCCGGCACACAAGACGAGTGCCTCCAAGCTCAATCAAGCGATTTCCTAGTAATTCCTGGGGTAGACTGTTGCTACATACTAAGTTCCATACGTGAGTAGGTAGTTGAACGCCTTGTCCAAAAACATCTTACTTCTGAGAGTTGAGCTCACCCTCAGTCCCTCACAGTTCCACACTGCCTGCAGAGTGAGTTTCGGACGTCTTCACCAGAGACGTTTGCCAGAGGCTTCTGAGACGCAAGTTAACAATGCAGACCTGGAGGGTATCTCCAGGTGCAGTAGAGTGGTAATCTGGGAACCTCCTGACTCAGAATACTGCTACCTTCACACTGCCATAAGAATGCAGCTAGTTGAGAGCTGGCTTCTAGGCATGCTTCCCTGGGAGTGCTGAGGACAGGGCAGAACCCACCCGCATCCTGCCTGACTGTAGGCGCAGCTGCTAACATCCTAATGTTAGTGGCTGAGAGAGGTTGCGGGAAAAGCATGTGTAAGCATTGGGCCTGAACCCACGTGTATCTGAGTTGAATACAGCGATTTCCAATGGCCTTCTTCAATCAGAGTGTAGGTAGTTTCCAACTCCCATGTCAGAGTGGGTAGCAGACATCTGTCTCCCCTGCATACACACTTCTGAGAGTTGAGCTTCAGGCCTGTACCTCCCCATCCAGCCTGCTGGTTCCTTTCACTTCTAAAAGGCCTAGGCTCGCTGTTTGACGGAAGTGTTGGGAGAGGTAATTGGAATCTCCCGGCACACAAGACTAGGGCCTCCAAGCTCATTCCAGCGATTGCCTAGTAATTCGTGTGGTAGACTGCTGCTACATACTAAGTTCCATACGTGAGAAGGTAGCTGAACGCCTTGTCCAAAAGCATCTTACTTCTGAGAGTTGAGCTCACCCTCAGTCCCTCACAGTTCCACACTGCCTGCAGAGTGAGTTTCGCAGGTCTTCACCAGAGACGTTTGCCACAGGCTTCTGAGACGCAAGTTAACAATGCAGACCTGGAGGGTATCTCCAGGTGCAGTAGAGTGGTAATCTTGGAACCTCCTGACTCAGAATACTGCTACCTTCACACTGCCATAAGAATGCAGCTAGTTGAGAGCTGGCTTCTAGGCATGCTTCCCTGGGAGTGCTGAGGACATGGCAGAACCCACCCGCATCCTGCCTGACTGTAGGCGCAGCTGCTAACATCCTAATGTTAGTGGCTGAGAGAGGTTGCGGGAAAAGCATGTGTAAGCATTGGGCCTGAACTCCTGTGTATCTGAGTTGAATACAGCGATTTCCAATGGCCTTCTTCAATCAGAGTGTAGGTAGTTTCCAACTCCCATGTCAGAGTGGGTAGCAGACATCTGTCTCCCCTGCATACACACTTCTGAGAGTTGAGCTTAAGGCCTGTACCTCCCCATCCAGCCTGCTGGTTCCTTTCACTTCTAAAAGGCCTAGGCTCGCTGTTTGACGGAAGTGTTGGGAGAGGTAATTGGAATCTCCCGGCACACAAGACTAGTGCCTCCAAGCTCATTCCAGCGATAGCCTAGTAATTCCTGGGGTAGACAGGTGCTACATACTAAGTTCCATACGTGAGAATGTAGCTGAACGCCTTGTCCAAAAGCATCTTACTTCTGAGAGTTGAGCTCACCCTCAGTCCCTCACAGTTCCACACTGCCTGCAGAGTGAGTTTCGCAGGTCTTCACCAGAGACGTTTGCCACAGGCTTCTGAGACGCAAGTTAACAATGCAGACCTGGAGGGTATCTCCAGGTGCAGTAGAGTGGTAATCTCGGAACCGCCTTACTCAGAATACTGCTACCTTCACACTGTCATAAGAATGCAGCTAGTTGAGAGCTGGCTTCTAGGCATGCTTCCCTGTGAGAGCTGAGGACAGGGCAGGACCCTCCCGCATCCTGCCTGACTGTAGACTTACCTGCTAACCTCCTTCTGTTAGTGGCTGGGATAGTTTGTGGGAAAAGCATGTGTAAGCATTGGGCCTGAACTCCCGTGTATCTGAGTTGAATAAAGCGATTTCCAAAGTCCTTCTTCAATAGGAGTGTAGCTAGGTTCCAACTCCCATGTCCGAGTGGGTAGCAGACATCTGCCACCCATGCATACACACTTCTGAGAGTTGAGCTTATGGCCTGTAACCCAACATCCTGCCTGCCGCTACCTTTCGCTTCCAAAAGGCCTAGGCTCGCTGCTTGACGCAAGTGTTGGGAGAGGTAACTGGAATCTCCCGGCACACAAGACGAGTGCCTCCAAGCTCAATCAAGCGATTTCCTAGTAATTCCTGGGGTAGACTGGTGCTACATACTAAGTTCCATACGTGAGTAGGTAGTTGAACGCCTTGTCCAAAAACATCTTACTTCTGAGAGTTGAGCTCACCCTCAGTCCCTCACAGTTCCACACTGCCTGCAGAGTGAGTTTCGGACGTCTTCACCAGAGACGTTTGCCAGAGGCTTCTGAGACGCAAGTTAACAATGCAGACCTGGAGGGTATCTCCAGGTGCAGTAGAGTGGTAATCTGGGAACCTCCTTACTCAGAATACTGCTACCTTCACACTGCCATAAGAATGCAGCTAGTTGAGAGCTGGCTTCTAGGCATGCTTCCCTGGGAGTGCTGAGGACAGGGCAGAACCCACCCGCATCCTGCCTGACTGTAGGCGCAGCTGCTAACATCCTAATGTTAGTGGCTGAGAGAGGTTGCGGGAAAAGCATGTGTAAGCATTGGGCCTGAACTCCTGTGTATCTGAGTTGAATACAGCGATTTCCAATGGCCTTCTTCAATCAGAGTGTAGGTAGTTTCCAACTCCCATGTCAGAGTGGGTAGCAGACATCTGTCTCCCCTGCATACACACTTCTGAGAGTTGAGCTTAAGGCCTGTACCTCCCCATCCAGCCTGCTGGTTCCTTTCACTTCTAAAAGGCCTAGGCTCGCTGTTTGACGGAAGTGTTGGGAGAGGTAATTGGAATCTCCCGGCACACAAGACTAGGGCCTCCAAGCTCATTCCAGCGATTGCCTAGTAATTCGTGTGGTAGACTGGTGCTACATACTAAGTTCCATACGTGAGAAGGTAGCTGAACGCCTTGTCCAAAAGCATCTTACTTCTGAGATTTGAGCTCACCCTCAGTCCCTCACAGTTCCACACTGCCTGCAGAGTGAGTTTCGCAGGTCTTCACCAGAGACGTTTGCCACAGGCTTCTGAGACGCAAGTTAACAATGCAGACCTGGAGGGTATCTCCAGGTGCAGTAGAGTGGTAATCTTGGAACCTCCTGACTCAGAATACTGCTACCTTCACACTGCCATAAGAATGCAGCTAGTTGAGAGCTGGCTTCTAGGCATGCTTCCCTGGGAGTGCTGAGGACATGGCAGAACCCACCCACATCCTGCCTGACTGTAGGCGCAGCTGCTAACATCCTAATGTTAGTGGCTGAGAGAGGTTGCGGGAAAAGCATGTGTAAGCATTGGGCCTGAACTCCTGTGTATCTGAGTTGAATACAGCGATTTCCAATGGCCTTCTTCAATCAGAGTGTAGGTAGTTTCCAACTCCCATGTCAGAGTGGGTAGCAGACATCTGTCTCCCCTGCATACACACTTCTGAGAGTTGAGCTTAAGGCCTGTACCTCCCCATCCAGCCTGCTGGTTCCTTTCACTTCTAAAAGGCCTAGGCTCTCTGTTTGACGGAAGTGTTGGGAGAGGTAATTGGAATCTCCCGGCACACAAGACTAGTGCCTCCAAGCTCATTCCAGCGATAGCCTAGTAATTCCTGGGGTAGACAGGTGCTACATACTAAGTTCCATACGTGAGAATGTAGCTGAACGCCTTGTCCAAAAGCATCTTACTTCTGAGAGTTGAGCTCACCCTCAGTCCCTCACAGTTCCACACTGCCTGCAGAGTGAGTTTCGCAGGTCTTCACCAGAGACGTTTGCCACAGGCTTCTGAGACGCAAGTTAACAATGCAGACCTGGAGGGTATCTCCAGGTGCAGTAGAGTGGTAATCTCGGAACCGCCTTACTCAGAATACTGCTACCTTCACACTGTCATAAGAATGCAGCTAGTTGAGAGCTGGCTTCTAGGCATGCTTCCCTGTGAGAGCTGAGGACAGGGCAGGACCCTCCCGCATCCTGCCTGACTGTAGACTTACCTGCTAACCTCCTTCTGTTAGTGGCTGGGAT
Organism: Canis lupus baileyi; assembly: GCF_048164855.1. NCBI lineage: Eukaryota > Metazoa > Chordata > Mammalia > Carnivora > Canidae > Canis > Canis lupus. The sequence goes on along the minus strand of NC_132844.1, from coordinate 76,580,281 downwards.
AGTTTGTGGGAAAAGCATGTGTAAGCATTGGGCCTGAACTCCCGTGTATCTGAGTTGAATAAAGCGATTTCCAAAGTCCTTCTTCAATAGGAGTGTAGCTAGGTTCCAACTCCCATGTCCGAGTGGGTAGCAGACATCTGCCACCCATGCATACACACTTCTGAGAGTTGAGCTTATGGCCTGTAACCCAACATCCTGCCTGCCGCTACCTTTCGCTTCCAAAAGGCCTAGGCTCGCTGCTTGACGCAAGTGTTGGGAGAGGTAACTTGAATCTCCCGGCACACAAGACGAGTGCCTCCAACCTCAATCAAGCGATTTCCTAGTAATTCCTGGGGTAGACTGGTGCTACATACTAAGTTCCATACGTGAGTAGGTAGTTGAACGCCTTGTCCAAAAACATCTTACTTCTGAGAGTTGAGCTCACCCTCAGTCCCTCACAGTTCCACACTGCCTGCAGAGTGAGTTTCGGACGTCTTCACCAGAGACGTTTGCCAGAGGCTTCTGAGACGCAAGTTAACAATGCAGACCTGGAGGGTATCTCCAGGTGCAGTAGAGTGGTAATCTGGGAACCTCCTGACTCAGAATACTGCTACCTTCACACTGCCATAAGAATGCAGCTAGTTGAGAGCTGGCTTCTAGGCATGCTTCCCTGGGAGTGCTGAGGACAGGGCAGAACCCACCCGCATCCTGCCTGACTGTAGGCGCAGCTGCTAACATCCTAATGTTAGTGGCTGAGAGAGGTTGCGGGGAAAGCATGTGTAAGCATTGGGCCTGAACTCCTGTGTATCTGAGTTGAATACAGCGATTTCCAATGGCCTTCTTCAATCAGAGTGTAGGTAGTTTCCAACTCCCATGTCAGAGTGGGTAGCAGACATCTGTCTCCCCTGCATACACACTTCTGAGAGTTGAGCTTAAGGCCTGTACCTCCCCATCCAGCCTGCTGGTTCCTTTCACTTCTAAAAGGCCTAGGCTCGCTGTTTGACGGAAGTGTTGGGAGAGGTAATTGGAATCTCCCGGCACACAAGACTAGGGCCTCCAAGCTCATTCCAGCGATTGCCTAGTAATTCGTGTGGTAGACTGGTGCTACATACTAAGTTCCATACGTGAGAAGGTAGCTGAACGCCTTGTCCAAAAGCATCTTACTTCTGAGAGTTGAGCTCACCCTCAGTCCCTCACAGTTCCACACTGCCTGCAGAGTGAGTTTCGCAGGTCTTCACCAGAGACGTTTGCCACAGGCTTCTGAGACGCAAGTTAACAATGCAGACCTGGAGGGTATCTCCAGGTGCAGTAGAGTGGTAATCTTGGAACCTCCTGACTCAGAATACTGCTACCTTCACACTGCCATAAGAATGCAGCTAGTTGAGAGCTGGCTTCTAGGCATGCTTCCCTGGGAGTGCTGAGGACATGGCAGAACCCACCCACATCCTGCCTGACTGTAGGCGCAGCTGCTAACATCCTAATGTTAGTGGCTGAGAGAGGTTGCGGGAAAAGCATGTGTAAGCATTGGGCCTGAACTCCTGTGTATCTGAGTTGAATACAGCGATTTCCAATGGCCTTCTTCAATCAGAGTGTAGGTAGTTTCCAACTCCCATGTCAGAGTGGGTAGCAGACATCTGTCTCCCCTGCATACACACTTCTGAGAGTTGAGCTTAAGGCCTGTACCTCCCCATCCAGCCTGCTGGTTCCTTTCACTTCTAAAAGGCCTAGGCTCGCTGTTTGACGGAAGTGTTGGGAGAGGTAATTGGAATCTCCCGGCACACAAGACTAGTGCCTCCAAGCTCATTCCAGCGATAGCCTAGTAATTCCTGGGGTAGACAGGTGCTACATACTAAGTTCCATACGTGAGAATGTAGCTGAACGCCTTGTCCAAAAGCATCTTACTTCTGAGAGTTGAGCTCACCCTCAGTCCCTCACAGTTCCACACTGCCTGCAGAGTGAGTTTCGCAGGTCTTCACCAGAGACGTTTGCCACAGGCTTCTGAGACGCAAGTTAACAATGCAGACCTGGAGGGTATCTCCAGGTGCAGTAGAGTGGTAATCTCGGAACCGCCTTACTCAGAATACTGCTACCTTCACACTGTCATAAGAATGCAGCTAGTTGAGAGCTGGCTTCTAGGCATGCTTCCCTGTGAGAGCTGAGGACAGGGCAGGACCCTCCCGCATCCTGCCTGACTGTAGACTTACCTGCTAACCTCCTTCTGTTAGTGGCTGGGATAGTTTGTGGGAAAAGCATGTGTAAGCATTGGGCCTGAACTCCCGTGTATCTGAGTTGAATACAGCGATTTCCAAAGTCCTTCTTCAATAGGAGTGTAGCTAGGTTCCAACTCCCATGTCCGAGTGGGTAGCAGACATCTGCCACCCATGCATACACACTTCTGAGAGTTGAGCTTATGGCCTGTAACCCAACATCCTGCCTGCCGCTACCTTTCGCTTCCAAAAGGCCTAGGCTCGCTGCTTGACGCAAGTGTTGGGAGAGGTAACTGGAATCTCCCGGCACACAAGACGAGTGCCTCCAAGCTCAATCAAGCGATTTCCTAGTAATTCCTGGGGTAGACTGGTGCTACATACTAAGTTCCATACGTGAGTAGGTAGTTGAACGCCTTGTCCAAAAACATCTTACTTCTGAGAGTTGAGCTCACCCTCAGTCCCTCACAGTTCCACACTGCCTGCAGAGTGAGTTTCGCAGGTCTTCACCAGAGACGTTTGCCAGAGGCCTCTGAGACGCAAGTTAACAATGCAGACCTGGAGGGTATCTCCAGGTGCAGTAGAGTGGTAATCTGGGAACCTCCTTACTCAGAATACTGCTACCTTCACACTGTCATAAGAATGCAGCTAGTTGAGAGCTGGCTTCAAGGCATGCTTCCCTGTGAGAGCTGAGGACAGGGCAGGACCCTCCCGCATCCTGCCTGACTGTAGACTTACCTGCTAACCTCCTTCTGTTAGTGGCTGGGATAGTTTGTGGGAAAAGCATGTGTAAGCATTGGGCCTGAACTCCCGTGTATCTGAGTTGAATACAGCGATTTCCAAAGTCCTTCTTCAATAGGAGTGTAGCTAGGTTCCAACTCCCATGTCCGAGTGGGTAGCAGACATCTGCCACCCATGCATACACACTTCTGAGAGTTGAGCTTATGGCCTGTAACCCAACATCCTGCCTGCCGCTACCTTTCGCTTCCAAAAGGCCTAGGCTCGCTGCTTGACGCAAGTGTTGGGAGAGGTAACTGGAATCTCCCGGCACACAAGACGAGTGCCTCCAAGCTCAATCAAGCGATTTCCTAGTAATTCCTGGGGTAGACTGGTGCTACATACTAAGTTCCATACGTGAGTAGGTAGTTGAACGCCTTGTCCAAAAACATCTTACTTCTGAGAGTTGAGCTCACCCTCAGTCCCTCACAGTTCCACACTGCCTGCAGAGTGAGTTTCGGACGTCTTCACCAGAGACGTTTGCCAGAGGCTTCTGAGACGCAAGTTAACAATGCAGACCTGGAGGGTATCTCCAGGTGCAGTAGAGTGGTAATCTGGGAACCTCCTTACTCAGAATACTGCTACCTTCACACTGCCATAAGAATGCAGCTAGTTGAGAGCTGGCTTCTAGGCATGCTTCCCTGGGAGTGCTGAGGACAGGGCAGAACCCACCCGCATCCTGCCTGACTGTAGGCGCAGCTGCTAACATCCTAATGTTAGTGGCTGAGAGAGGTTGCGGGAAAAGCATGTGTAAGCATTGGGCCTGAACTCCTGTGTATCTGAGTTGAATACAGCGATTTCCAATGGCCTTCTTCAATCAGAGTGTAGGTAGTTTCCAACTCCCATGTCAGAGTGGGTAGCAGACATCTGTCTCCCCTGCATACACACTTCTGAGAGTTGAGCTTAAGGCCTGTACCTCCCCATCCAGCCTGCTGGTTCCTTTCACTTCTAAAAGGCCTAGGCTCGCTGTTTGACGGAAGTGTTGGGAGAGGTAATTGGAATCTCCCGGCACACAAGACTAGGGCCTCCAAGCTCATTCCAGCGATTGCCTAGTAATTCGTGTGGTAGACTGCTGCTACATACTAAGTTCCATACGTGAGAAGGTAGCTGAACGCCTTGTCCAAAAGCATCTTACTTCTGAGAGTTGAGCTCACCCTCAGTCCCTCACAGTTCCACACTGCCTGCAGAGTGAGTTTCGCAGGTCTTCACCAGAGACGTTTGCCACAGGCTTCTGAGACGCAAGTTAACAATGCAGACCTGGAGGGTATCTCCAGGTGCAGTAGAGTGGTAATCTTGGAACCTCCTGACTCAGAATACTGCTACCTTCACACTGCCATAAGAATGCAGCTAGTTGAGAGCTGGCTTCTAGGCATGCTTCCCTGGGAGTGCTGAGGACATGGCAGAACCCACCCACATCCTGCCTGACTGTAGGCGCAGCTGCTAACATCCTAATGTTAGTGGCTGAGAGAGGTTGCGGGAAAAGCATGTGTAAGCATTGGGCCTGAACTCCTGTGTATCTGAGTTGAATACAGCGATTTCCAATGGCCTTCTTCAATCAGAGTGTAGGTAGTTTCCAACTCCCATGTCAGAGTGGGTAGCAGACATCTGTCTCCCCTGCATACACACTTCTGAGAGTTGAGCTTAAGGCCTGTACCTCCCCATCCAGCCTGCTGGTTCCTTTCACTTCTAAAAGGCCTAGGCTCGCTGTTTGACGGAAGTGTTGGGAGAGGTAATTGGAATCTCCCGGCACACAAGACTAGTGCCTCCAAGCTCATTCCAGCGATAGCCTAGTAATTCCTGGGGTAGACAGGTGCTACATACTAAGTTCCATACGTGAGAATGTAGCTGAACGCCTTGTCCAAAAGCATCTTACTTCTGAGAGTTGAGCTCACCCTCAGTCCCTCACAGTTCCACACTGCCTGCAGAGTGAGTTTCGCAGGTCTTCACCAGAGACGTTTGCCACAGGCTTCTGAGACGCAAGTTAACAATGCAGACCTGGAGGGTATCTCCAGGTGCAGTAGAGTGGTAATCTTGGAACCTCCTGACTCAGAATACTGCTACCTTCACACTGCCATAAGAATGCAGCTAGTTGAGAGCTGGCTTCTAGGCATGCTTCCCTGGGAGTGCTGAGGACATGGCAGAACCCACCCACATCCTGCCTGACTGTAGGCGCAGCTGCTAACATCCTAATGTTAGTGGCTGAGAGAGGTTGCGGGAAAAGCATGTGTAAGCATTGGGCCTGAACTCCTGTGTATCTGAGTTGAATACAGCGATTTCCAATGGCCTTCTTCAATCAGAGTGTAGGTAGTTTCCAACTCCCATGTCAGAGTGGGTAGCAGACATCTGTCTCCCCTGCATACACACTTCTGAGAGTTGAGCTTAAGGCCTGTACCTCCCCATCCAGCCTGCTGGTTCCTTTCACTTCTAAAAGGCCTAGGCTCGCTGTTTGACGGAAGTGTTGGGAGAGGTAATTGGAATCTCCCGGCACACAAGACTAGTGCCTCCAAGCTCATTCCAGCGATAGCCTAGTAATTCCTGGGGTAGACAGGTGCTACATACTAAGTTCCATACGTGAGAATGTAGCTGAACGCCTTGTCCAAAAGCATCTTACTTCTGAGAGTTGAGCTCACCCTCAGTCCCTCACAGTTCCACACTGCCTGCAGAGTGAGTTTCGCAGGTCTTCACCAGAGACGTTTGCCACAGGCTTCTGAGACGCAAGTTAACAATGCAGACCTGGAGGGTATCTCCAGGTGCAGTAGAGTGGTAATCTCGGAACCGCCTTACTCAGAATACTGCTACCTTCACACTGTCATAAGAATGCAGCTAGTTGAGAGCTGGCTTCTAGGCATGCTTCCCTGTGAGAGCTGAGGACAGGGCAGGACCCTCCCGCATCCTGCCTGACTGTAGACTTACCTGCTAACCTCCTTCTGTTAGTGGCTGGGATAGTTTGTGGGAAAAGCATGTGTAAGCATTGGGCCTGAACTCCCGTGTATCTGAGTTGAATACAGCGATTTCCAAAGTCCTTCTTCAATAGGAGTGTAGCTAGGTTCCAACTCCCATGTCCGAGTGGGTAGCAGACATCTGCCACCCATGCATACACACTTCTGAGAGTTGAGCTTATGGCCTGTAACCCAACATCCTGCCTGCCGCTACCTTTCGCTTCCAAAAGGCCTAGGCTCGCTGCTTGACGCAAGTGTTGGGAGAGGTAACTGGAATCTCCCGGCACACAAGACGAGTGCCTCCAAGCTCAATCAAGCGATTTCCTAGTAATTCCTGGGGTAGACTGGTGCTACATACTAAGTTCCATACGTGAGTAGGTAGTTGAACGCCTTGTCCAAAAACATCTTACTTCTGAGAGTTGAGCTCACCCTCAGTCCCTCACAGTTCCACACTGCCTGCAGAGTGAGTTTCGCAGGTCTTCACCAGAGACGTTTGCCAGAGGCCTCTGAGACGCAAGTTAACAATGCAGACCTGGAGGGTATCTCCAGGTGCAGTAGAGTGGTAATCTGGGAACCTCCTTACTCAGAATACTGCTACCTTCACACTGTCATAAGAATGCAGCTAGTTGAGAGCTGGCTTCAAGGCATGCTTCCCTGTGAGAGCTGAGGACAGGGCAGGACCCTCCCGCATCCTGCCTGACTGTAGACTTACCTGCTAACCTCCTTCTGTTAGTGGCTGGGATAGTTTGTGGGAAAAGCATGTGTAAGCATTGGGCCTGAACTCCCGTGTATCTGAGTTGAATACAGCGATTTCCAAAGTCCTTCTTCAATAGGAGTGTAGCTAGGTTCCAACTCCCATGTCCGAGTGGGTAGCAGACATCTGCCACCCATGCATACACACTTCTGAGAGTTGAGCTTATGGCCTGTAACCCAACATCCTGCCTGCCGCTACCTTTCGCTTCCAAAAGGCCTAGGCTCGCTGCTTGACGCAAGTGTTGGGAGAGGTAACTGGAATCTCCCGGCACACAAGACGAGTGCCTCCAAGCTCAATCAAGCGATTTCCTAGTAATTCCTGGGGTAGACTGGTGCTACATACTAAGTTCCATACGTGAGTAGGTAGTTGAACGCCTTGTCCAAAAACATCTTACTTCTGAGAGTTGAGCTCACCCTCAGTCCCTCACAGTTCCACACTGCCTGCAGAGTGAGTTTCGGACGTCTTCACCAGAGACGTTTGCCAGAGGCTTCTGAGACGCAAGTTAACAATGCAGACCTGGAGGGTATCTCCAGGTGCAGTAGAGTGGTAATCTGGGAACCTCCTTACTCAGAATACTGCTACCTTCACACTGCCATAAGAATGCAGCTAGTTGAGAGCTGGCTTCTAGGCATGCTTCCCTGGGAGTGCTGAGGACAGGGCAGAACCCACCCGCATCCTGCCTGACTGTAGGCGCAGCTGCTAACATCCTAATGTTAGTGGCTGAGAGAGGTTGCGGGAAAAGCATGTGTAAGCATTGGGCCTGAACTCCTGTGTATCTGAGTTGAATACACCGATTTCCAATGGCCTTCTTCAATCAGAGTGTAGGTAGTTTCCAACTCCCATGTCAGAGTGGGTAGCAGACATCTGTCTCCCCTGCATACACACTTCTGAGAGTTGAGCTTAAGGCCTGTACCTCCCCATCCAGCCTGCTGGTTCCTTTCACTTCTAAAAGGCCTAGGCTCGCTGTTTGACGGAAGTGTTGGGAGAGGTAATTGGAATCTCCCGGCACACAAGACTAGGGCCTCCAAGCTCATTCCAGCGATTGCCTAGTAATTCGTGTGGTAGACTGCTGCTACATACTAAGTTCCATACGTGAGAAGGTAGCTGAACGCCTTGTCCAAAAGCATCTTACTTCTGAGAGTTGAGCTCACCCTCAGTCCCTCACAGTTCCACACTGCCTGCAGAGTGAGTTTCGCAGGTCTTCACCAGAGACGTTTGCCACAGGCTTCTGAGACGCAAGTTAACAATGCAGACCTGGAGGGTATCTCCAGGTGCAGTAGAGTGGTAATCTTGGAACCTCCTGACTCAGAATACTGCTACCTTCACACTGCCATAAGAATGCAGCTAGTTGAGAGCTGGCTTCTAGGCATGCTTCCCTGGGAGTGCTGAGGACATGGCAGAACCCACCCACATCCTGCCTGACTGTAGGCGCAGCTGCTAACATCCTAATGTTAGTGGCTGAGAGAGGTTGCGGGAAAAGCATGTGTAAGCATTGGGCCTGAACTCCTGTGTATCTGAGTTGAATACAGCGATTTCCAATGGCCTTCTTCAATCAGAGTGTAGGTAGTTTCCAACTCCCATGTCAGAGTGGGTAGCAGACATCTGTCTCCCCTGCATACACACTTCTGAGAGTTGAGCTTAAGGCCTGTACCTCCCCATCCAGCCTGCTGGTTCCTTTCACTTCTAAAAGGCCTAGGCTCGCTGTTTGACGGAAGTGTTGGGAGAGGTAATTGGAATCTCCCGGCACACAAGACTAGTGCCTCCAAGCTCATTCCAGCGATAGCCTAGTAATTCCTGGGGTAGACAGGTGCTACATACTAAGTTCCATACGTGAGAATGTAGCTGAACGCCTTGTCCAAAAGCATCTTACTTCTGAGAGTTGAGCTCACCCTCAGTCCCTCACAGTTCCACACTGCCTGCAGAGTGAGTTTCGCAGGTCTTCACCAGAGACGTTTGCCACAGGCTTCTGAGACGCAAGTTAACAATGCAGACCTGGAGGGTATCTCCAGGTGCAGTAGAGTGGTAATCTTGGAACCTCCTGACTCAGAATACTGCTACCTTCACACTGCCATAAGAATGCAGCTAGTTGAGAGCTGGCTTCTAGGCATGCTTCCCTGGGAGTGCTGAGGACATGGCAGAACCCACCCGCATCCTGCCTGACTGTAGGCGCAGCTGCTAACATCCTAATGTTAGTGGCTGAGAGAGGTTGCGGGAAAAGCATGTGTAAGCATTGGGCCTGAACTCCTGTGTATCTGAGTTGAATACAGCGATTTCCAATGGCCTTCTTCTATCAGAGTGTAGGTAGTTTCCAACTCCCATGTCAGAGTGGGTAGCAGACATCTGTCTCCCCTGCATACACACTTCTGAGAGTTGAGCTTAAGGCCTGTACCTCCCAATCCAGCCTGCTGGTTCCTTTCACTTCTAAAAGGCCTAGGCTCGCTGTTTGACGGAAGTGTTGGGAGAGGTAATTGGAATCTCCCGGCACACAAGACTAGTGCCTCCAAGCTCATTCCAGCGATAGCCTAGTAATTCCTGGGGTAGACAGGTGCTACATACTAAGTTCCATACGTGAGAATGTAGCTGAACGCCTTGTCCAAAAGCATCTTACTTCTGAGAGTTGAGCTCACCCTCAGTCCCTCACAGTTCCACACTGCCTGCAGAGTGAGTTTCGCAGGTCTTCACCAGAGACGTTTGCCACAGGCTTCTGAGACGCAAGTTAACAATGCAGACCTGGAGGGTATCTCCAGGTGCAGTAGAGTGGTAATCTCGGAACCGCCTTACTCAGAATACTGCTACCTTCACACTGTCATAAGAATGCAGCTAGTTGAGAGCTGGCTTCTAGGCATGCTTCCCTGTGAGAGCTGAGGACAGGGCAGGACCCTCCCGCATCCTGCCTGACTGTAGACTTACCTGCTAACCTCCTTCTGTTAGTGGCTGGGATAGTTTGTGGGAAAAGCATGTGTAAGCATTGGGCCTGAACTCCCGTGTATCTGAGTTGAATACAGCGATTTCCAAAGTCCTTCTTCAATAGGAGTGTAGCTAGGTTCCAACTCCCATGTCCGAGTGGGTAGCAGACATCTGCCACCCATGCATACACACTTCTGAGAGTTGAGCTTATGGCCTGTAACCCAACATCCTGCCTGCCGCTACCTTTCGCTTCCAAAAGGCCTAGGCTCGCTGCTTGACGCAAGTGTTGGGAGAGGTAACTGGAATCTCCCGGCACACAAGACGAGTGCCTCCAAGCTCAATCAAGCGATTTCCTAGTAATTCCTGGGGTAGACTGGTGCTACATACTAAGTTCCATACGTGAGTAGGTAGTTGAACGCCTTGTCCAAAAACATCTTACTTCTGAGAGTTGAGCTCACCCTCAGTCCCTCACAGTTCCACACTGCCTGCAGAGTGAGTTTCGCACGTCTTCACCAGAGACGTTTGCCAGAGGCTTCTGAGACGCAAGTTAACAATGCAGACCTGGAGGGTATCTCCAGGTGCAGTAGAGTGGTAATCTGGGAACCTCCTTACTCAGAATACTGCTACCTTCACACTGCCATAAGAATGCAGCTAGTTGAGAGCTGGCTTCTAGGCATGCTTCCCTGGGAGTGCTGAGGACAGGGCAGAACCCACCCGCATCCTGCCTGACTGTAGGCGCAGCTGCTAACATCCTAATGTTAGTGGCTGAGAGAGGTTGCGGGAAAAGCATGTGTAAGCATTGGGCCTGAACTCCTGTGTATCTGAGTTCAATACAGCGATTTCCAATGGCCTTCTTCAATCAGAGTGTAGGTAGTTTCCAACTCCCATGTCAGAGTGGGTAGCAGACATCTGTCTCCCCTGCATACACACTTCTGAGAGTTGAGCTTAAGGCCTGTACCTCCCCATCCAGCCTGCTGGTTCCTTTCACTTCTAAAAGGCCTAGGCTCGCTGTTTGACGGAAGTGTTGGGAGAGGTAATTGGAATCTCCCGGCACACAAGACTAGGGCCTCCAAGCTCATTCCAGCGATTGCCTAGTAATTCGTGTGGTAGACTGCTGCTACATACTAAGTTCCATACGTGAGAAGGTAGCTGAACGCCTTGTCCAAAAGCATCTTACTTCTGAGAGTTGAGCTCACCCTCAGTCCCTCACAGTTCCACACTGCCTGCAGAGTGAGTTTCGCAGGTCTTCACCAGAGACGTTTGCCACAGGCTTCTGAGACGCAAGTTAACAATGCAGACCTGGAGGGTATCTCCAGGTGCAGTAGAGTGGTAATCTTGGAACCTCCTGACTCAGAATACTGCTACCTTCACACTGCCATAAGAATGCAGCTAGTTGAGAGCTGGCTTCTAGGCATGCTTCCCTGGGAGTGCTGAGGACATGGCAGAACCCACCCACATCCTGCCTGACTGTAGGCGCAGCTGCTAACATCCTAATGTTAGTGGCTGAGAGAGGTTGCGGGAAAAGCATGTGTAAGCATTGGGCCTGAACTCCTGTGTATCTGAGTTGAATACAGCGATTTCCAATGGCCTTCTTCAATCAGAGTGTAGGTAGTTTCCAACTCCCATGTCAGAGTGGGTAGCAGACATCTGTCTCCCCTGCATACACACTTCTGAGAGTTGAGCTTAAGGCCTGTACCTCCCCATCCAGCCTGCTGGTTCCTTTCACTTCTAAAAGGCCTAGGCTCGCTGTTTGACGGAAGTGTTGGGAGAGGTAATTGGAATCTCCCGGCACACAAGACTAGTGCCTCCAAGCTCATTCCAGCGATAGCCTAGTAATTCCTGGGGTAGACAGGTGCTACATACTAAGTTCCATACGTGAGAATGTAGCTGAACGCCTTGTCCAAAAGCATCTTACTTCTGAGAGTTGAGCTCACCCTCAGTCCCTCACAGTTCCACACTGCCTGCAGAGTGAGTTTCGCAGGTCTTCACCAGAGACGTTTGCCACAGGCTTCTGAGACGCAAGTTAACAATGCAGACCTGGAGGGTATCTCCAGGTGCAGTAGAGTGGTAATCTCGGAACCGCCTTACTCAGAATACTGCTACCTTCACACTGTCATAAGAATGCAGCTAGTTGAGAGCTGGCTTCTAGGCATGCTTCCCTGTGAGAGCTGAGGACAGGGCAGGACCCTCCCGCATCCTGCCTGACTGTAGACTTACCTGCTAACCTCCTTCTGTTAGTGGCTGGGATAGTTTGTGGGAAAAGCATGTGTAAGCATTGGGCCTGAACTCCCGTGTATCTGAGTTGAATACAGCGATTTCCAAAGTCCTTCTTCAATAGGAGTGTAGCTAGGTTCCAACTCCCATGTCCGAGTGGGTAGCAGACATCTGCCACCCATGCATACACACTTCTGAGAGTTGAGCTTATGGCCTGTAACCCAACATCCTGCCTGCCGCTACATTTCGCTTCCAAAAGGCCTAGGCTCGCTGCTTGACGCAAGTGTTGGGAGAGGTAACTGGAATCTCCCGGCACACAAGACGAGTGCCTCCAAGCTCAATCAAGCGATTTCCTAGTAATTCCTGGGGTAGACTGGTGCTACATACTAAGTTCCATACGTGAGTAGGTAGTTGAACGCCTTGTCCAAAAACATCTTACTTCTGAGAGTTGAGCTCACCCTCAGTCCCTCACAGTTCCACACTGCCTGCAGAGTGAGTTTCGGACGTCTTCACCAGAGACGTTTGCCAGAGGCTTCTGAGACGCAAGTTAACAAGGCAGACCTGGAGGGTATCTCCAGGTGCAGTAGAGTGGTAATCTGGGAACCTCCTTACTCAGAATACTGCTACCTTCACACTGCCATAAGAATGCAGCTAGTTGAGAGCTGGCTTCTAGGCATGCTTCCCTGGGAGTGCTGAGGACAGGGCAGAACCCACCCGCATCCTGCCTGACTGTAGGCGCAGCTGCTAACATCCTAATGTTAGTGGCTGAGAGAGGTTGCGGGAAAAGCATGTGTAAGCATTGGGCCTGAACTCCTGTGTATCTGAGTTGAATACAGCGATTTCCAATGGCCTTCTTCAATCAGAGTGTAGGTAGTTTCCAACTCCCATGTCAGAGTGGGTAGCAGACCTCTGTCTCCCCTGCATACACACTTCTGAGAGTTGAGCTTAAGGCCTGTACCTCCCCATCCAGCCTGCTGTTTCCTTTCACTTCTACAAGGCCTAGGCTCGCTGTTTGACGGAAGTGTTGGGAGAGGTAATTGGAATCTCCCGGCACACAAGACTAGGGCCTCCAAGCTCATTCCAGCGATAGCCTAGTAATTCCTGGGGTAGACAGGTGCTACATTCTAAGTTCCATACGTGAGAATGTAGCTGAACGCCTTCTCCAAAAGCATCTTACTTCTGAGAGTTGAGCTCACCCTCAGTCCCTCACAGTTCCACACTGCCTGCAGAGTGAGTTTCGCAGGTCTTCACCAGAGACGTTTGCCACAGGCTTCTGAGACGCAAGTTAACAATGCAGACCTGGAGGGTATCTCCAGGTGCAGTAGAGTGGTAATCTCGGAACCGCCTTACTCAGAATACTGCTACCTTCACACTGTCATAAGAATGCAGCTAGTTGAGGGCTGGCTTCAAGGCATGCTTCCCTGTGAGAGCTGAGGACAGGGCAGGACCCTCCCGCATCCTGCCTGACTATAGGCGCTGCTGCTAACCTCCTTCTGTTAGTGGCTGGGATAGTTTGTGGGAAAAGCATGTGTAAGCATTGGGCCTGAACTCCCGTGTATCTGAGTTGAATACAGCGATTTCCACAGTCCTTCTTCAATAGGAGTGTAGCTAGGTTCCAACTCCCATGTCCGAGTGGGTAGCAGACATCTGCCTCCCATGCATACACACTTCTGAGAGTTGAGCTTATGGCCTGTACCTCCACAGCCAGCCTGCTGGTACCCTTGGCTTCTAAAAGGCCTAGGCTCGCTGTTTGACGGAAGTGCTGGGAGAGGTAATTGGAATCTCCCGGCACACAAGACGAGTGCCTCCAAGCTCAATTCACGATTTCCCAGTAGTTCTTGTGGTAGACAGGTGCTACATACTAAGTTCCATATGTGAGAAGGTAGCTGAACGCCTTGTCCAAAACCATCTTACTTCTGAGACTTGAGCCCACCCTCAGTCCCTCACAGTTCCACACTGCCTGCAGAGTGAGTTTCACACGTCTTCACCAGAGACGATTGCCAGAGGCTTCTGAGTACAAGTTAACAATGCAGACCTGGAGGGTATCTCCAGGTGCAGTAGAGTGGTAATCTTGGAACCTCCTGACTCAGAGTACTGCTACCTTCTCACTGCCATAGGAATGCAGCTAGTTGACAGCTAGCTGGCTTCAAGACATGCTTCCCTGTGGGAGCTGAGGACAGGGCAGAACCCTCCCGCATGCTGCCTGACTGTAGGAGTAGCTGCTAACATCCTTATGTTAGTGGCGGGGAGAGGTTGCGGGAAAAGCATGTGTGAGCACTGGGCCTGAACTCCCGTGTATCTGAGTTGAATACAGCGATTTCCAATGGCCTTCTTCAATCACAGTGTAGCTATGTTCCAACTCCCATGTCCGAGTGGGTAGCAGACATCTGCCTCCCATGCATACACACTTCTGAGAGTTGAGCTTATGGCCTGTACCTCCACATCCAGCCTGCTGGTACCCTTGGCTTCTAAAAGGCCTAGGCTCGCTGTTTGACGGAAGTGCTGGGAGAGGTAATTGGAATCACCCGGCACACAAGACTAGTGCCTCCAAGCTCAGTTCAGCGATTTCCTAGTAATTCCTGTGGTAGACTGGTGCTACATACTAAGTTCCATACGTGAGAGGGTAGCTGAACGCCTTGTCTAAAACCATCTTACTTCTGAGAGTTGAGCTCAGCCTCAGTCCCTCACAGTTCCACACTGCCTGCAGAGTGAGTTTCGCTGGTCTTCAGCAGAGACGTTTGCCAGAGGCTTCTGAGACGCAGGGTAACAATGCAGACCTGGAGGCTATCCCCAGGTGCAGTCGACTGGTAATCTTGGAACCTCCTGACTCAGAATACTGCTACCTTCTCACTGCCATAGGAATGCAGCTAGTTGACAGCTGGCTTCAAGACATGCTTCCCTGTGAGAGCTGAGGACAGGGCAGAACCCTCCCGCATGCTGCCTGACTGTAGGAGTAGCTGCTAACATCCTTATGTTAGTGGCTGGGAGAGGTTGCGGGAAAAGCATGTGTGAGCACTGGGCCTGAACTCCCGTGTATCTGAGTTGAATACAGCGATTTCCAACGGCTTTCCTCAACCAGAGTGTAGCTAGGTTCCAAATCCCATGTACGAGCGGGTAGCAGACATCTGCCTCCCATGCATACACACTTCTGAGAGTTGAGCTTATGGCCTGTACCTCCACAGCCAGCCTGCTGGTACCCTTGGCTTCTAAAAGGCCTAGGCTCGCTGTTTGACGGAAGTGCTGGGAGAGGTAATTGGAATCTCCCGGCACACAAGACGAGTGCCTCCAAGCTCAATTCACGATTTCCCAGTAATTCTTGTGGTAGACAGGTGCTACATACTAAGTTCCATATGTGAGAAGGTAGCTGAACGCCTTGTCCAAAACCATCTTACTTCTGAGTGTTGAGCCCATCCTTAGTCCCTCACAGTTACACACTGCCTGCAGAGTGAGTTTCACACGTCTTCACCAGAGACGATTGCCAGAGGCTTCTGAGTACAAGTTAACAATGCAGACCTGGAGGGTATCTCCAGGTGCAGTAGAGTGGTAATCTTGGAACCTCCTGACTCAGAGTACTGCTACCTTCTCACTGCCATAGGAATGCAGCTAGTTGACAGCTGGCTTCAAGACATGCTTCCCTGTGAGAGCTGAGGACAGGGCAGAACCCTCCCGCATCCTGCCTGACTCTAGGAGTAGCTGCTAACATCCTTATGTTAGTGGCTGGGAGAGGTTGCGGGTAAAGCATGTGTGAGCACTGGGCCTGAACTCCCGTGTATCTGAGTTGAATACAGCGATTTCCAACGGCTTTCCTCAACCAGAGTGTAGCTAGGTTCCAAATCCCATGCACGAGCGGGTAGCAGACATCTGACTCCCATGCATACACACTTCTGAGAGTTGAGCTTATGGCCTGTACCTCCACAGCCAGCCTGCTGGTACCCTTGGCTTCTAAAAGGCCTAGGCTCGCTGTTTGTCGGAAGTGCTGGGAGAGGTAATTGGAATCACCCGGCACACAAGACTAGTGCCTCCAAGCTCAGTTCAGCGATTTCCTAGTAATTCCTGTGATAGACTGGTGCTACATACTAAGTTCCATACGTGAGAGGGTAGCTGAACGCCTTGTCCAAAACCATCTTACTTCTGAGAGTTGAGTTCAGCCTCAGTCCCTCACAGTTCCACACTGCCTGCAGAGTGAGTTTCGCAGGTCTTCAGCAGAGACGTTTGCCAGAGGCTTCTGAGACGCAGGGTAACAATGCAGACCTGGAGGGTATCCCCAGGTGCAGTCGACTGGTAATCTTGGAACCTCCTGACTCAGAATACTGCTACCTTCTCACTGCCATAGGAATGCAGCTAGTTGACAGCTGGCTTCAAGACATGCTTCCCTGTGAGAGCTGAGGACAGGGCAGAACCCTCCCGCATGCTGCCTGAGTGTAGGAGTAGCTGCTAACATCCTTATGTTAGTGGCTGGGAGAGGTTGCGGGAAAAGCATGTGTGAGCACTGGGCCTGAACTCCCGTGTATCTGAGTTGAGTACAGCGATTTCCAACGGCTTTCCTCAACCAGAGTGTAGCTAGGGTCCAAATCCCATGTACGAGCGGGTAGCAGGCATCTGCCTCCCATGCATACACACTTCTGAGAGTTGAGCTTATGGCCTGTACCTCCACATCCAGCCTGCTGGTACCCTTGGCTTCTAAAAGGCCTAGGCTCGCTGTTTGACGGAAGTGCTGGGAGAGGTAATTGGAATCTCCCGGCACACAAGACGAGTGCCTCCAAGCTCAATTCACGATTTCCCAGTAATTCTTGTGGTAGACAGGTGCTACATACTAAGTTCCATATGTGAGATGGTAGCTGAACGCCTTGTCCAAAAGCGTCTTACTTCTGAGAGTTGAGCCCACCCTCAGTCCCTCACAGTTCCACACTGCCTGCAGAGTGAGTTTCACACGTCTTCACCAGTGACGATTGCCAGAGGCTTCTGAGTACAAGTTAACAATGCAGACCTGGAGGGTATCTCCAGGTGCAGTAGAGTGGTAATCTTGGAACCTCCTGACTCAGAGTACTGCTACCTTCTCACTGCCATAGGAATGCAGCTAGTTGACAGCTGGCTTCAAGACATGCTTCCCTGTGAGAGCTGAGGACAGGGCAGAACCCTCCCGCATCCTGCCTGACTCTAGGAGTAGCTGCTAACATCCTAATGTTAGTGGCTGGGAGAGGTTGCGGGAAAAGCATGTGTGAGCACTGGGCCTGAACTCCCGTGTATCTGAGTTGAATACAGCGATTTCCAATGGCCTTCTTCAATCACAGTGTAGCTAGGTTCCAACTCCCATGTCCGAGTGGGTAGCAGACATCTGCCTCCCATGCATACACACTTCTGAGAGTTGAGCTTATGGCCTGTACCTCCACATCCAGCCTGCTGGTAGCCTTGGCTTCTAAAAGGCCTAGGCTCGCTGTTTGACGGAAGTGCTGGGAGAGGTAATTGGAATCACCCGGCACACAAGACTAGTGCCTCCAAGCTCAGTTCAGCGATTTCCTAGTAATTCCTGTGGTAGACTGGTGCTACATACTAAGTTCCATACGTGAGAGGGTAGCTGAACGCCTTGTCCAAAACCATATTACTTCTGAGAGTTGAGCTCAGCCTCAGTCCCTCACAGTTCCACACTGCCTGCAGAGTGAGTTTCGCAGGTCTTCAGCAGAGATGTTTGCCAGAGGCTTCTGAGACGCAGGGTAACAATGCAGACCTGGAGGGTATCCCCAGGTGCAGTCGACTGGTAATCTTGGAACCTCCTGACTCAGAGTACTGCTACCTTCTCACTGCCATAGGAATGTAGCTAGTTGACAGCTGGCTTCAAGACATGCTTCCCTGTGAGAGCTGAGGACAGGGCAGAACCCTCCCGCATGCTGCCTGACTGTAGGAGTAGCTGCTAACATCCTTATGTTAGTGGCTGGGAGAGGTTGCGGGAAAAGCATGTGTGAGCACTGGGCCTGAACTCCCGTGTATCTGAGTTGAATACAGCGATTTCCAACGGCTTTCCACAACCAGAGTGTAGCTAGGTTCCAAATCCCATGTACGAGCGGGTAGCAGACATCTGCCTCCCATGCATACACACTTCTGAGAGTTGAGCTTATGGCCTGTACCTCCACAGCCAGCCTGCTGGTACCCTTGGCTTCTAAAAGGCCTAGGCTCGCTGTTTGACGGAAGTGCTGGGAGAGGTAATTGGAATCTCCCGGCACACAAGACGAGTGCCTCCAAGCTCAATTCACGATTTCCCAGTAATTCTTGTGGTAGACAGGTGCTACATACTAAGTTCCATATGTGAGAAGGTAGCTGAACGCCTTGTCCAAAACCATCTTACTTCTGAGAGTTGAGCCCACCCTTAGTCCCTCACAGTTCCACACTGCCTGCAGAGTGAGTTTCGCAGGTCTTCAGCAGAGACGTTTGCCAGAGGCTTCTGAGACCCAGGGTAACAATGCAGACCTGGAGGTATCCCCAGGTGCAGTCGACTGGTAATCTTGGAACCTCCTGACTCAGAATACTGCTACCTTCTCACTGCCATAGGAATGCAGCTAGTTGACAGCTGGCTTTAAGACATGCTTCCCTGTGAGAGCTGAGGACAGGGCAGAACCCTCCCGCCTGCTGCCTGACTGTAGGAGTAGCTGCTAACATCCTTATGTTAGTGGCTGGGAGAGGTTGCGGGAAAAGCATGTGTGAGCACTGGGCCTGAACTCCCGTGTATCTGAGTTGAATACAGCGATTTCCAATGTCCTTCTTCAATCACAGTGTAGCTAGGTTCCAACTCCCATGTCCGAGTGGGTAGCAGACATCTGCCTCCCATGCATACACACTTCTGAGAGTTGATCTTCTGGCCTGTACCTCCACATCCAGCCTGCTGGTACTCTTGGCTTCTAAAAGGCCTAGGCTCGCTGTTTGGCGGAAGTGCTGGGAGAGGTAATTGGAATCACACGGCACACAAGACTAGTGCCTCCAAGCTCAGTTCAGCGATTTCCTAGTAATTCCTGTGGTAGACTGGTGCTACATACTAAGTTCCATACGTGAGAGGGTAGCTGAACGCCTTGTCCAAAACCATCTTACTTCTGAGAGTTGAGCTCAGCCTCAGTCCCTCACAGTTCCACACTGCCTGCAGAGTGAGTTTCGCAGGTCTTCAGCAGAGACGTTTGCCAGAGGCTTCTGAGACGCAGGGTAACAATGCAGACCTGGAGGGTTCCCCAAGTGCAGTAGACTGGTAATCTTGGAACCTCCTGACTCAGAGTACTGCTACCTTCTCACTGCCATAGGAATGCAGCTAGTTGACAGCTGGCTTCAAGGCATGCTTCCCTGTGAGAGCTGAGGACAGGGCAGAACCCTCCCGCATGCTGCCTGACTGTAGGAGTAGCTGCTAACATCCTTATGTTAGTGGCTGGGATAGGTTGCGGGAAAAGCATGTGTGAGCACTGGGCCTGAACTCCCGTGTATCTGAGTTGAATACAGCGATTTCCAACGGCTTTCCTTAACCAGAGTGTACCTAGGTTCCAAATCCCATGTACGAGCGGGTAGCAGACATCTGCCTCCCATGCATACACACTTCTGAGAGTTGAGCTTATGGCCTGTACCTCCACAGCCAGCCTGCTGGTACCCTTGGCTTCTAAAAGGCCTAGGCTCGCTGTTTGACGGAAGTGCTGGGAGAGGTAATTGGAATCACCCGGCACAGAAGACTAGTGCCTCCAAGCTCAGTTCAGCGATTTCCTAGTAATTCCTGTGGTAGACTGGTGCTACATACTAAGTTCCATACGTGAGAGGGTAGCTGAACGCCTTGTCCAAAACCATCTTACTTCTGAGAGTTGAGCTCAGCCTCAGTCCCTCACAGTTCCACACTGCCTGCAGAGTGAGTTTCGCAAGTCTTCAGCAGAGACGTTTGCCAGAGGCTTCTGAGACGCAGGGTAACAATGCAGACCTGGAGGTTATCCCCAGGTGCAGTCGACTGGTAATCTTGGAACCTCCTGACTCAGAATACTGCTACCTTCTCACTGCCATAGGAATGCAGCTAGTTGACAGCTGGCTTTAAGACATGCTTCCCTGTGAGAGCTGAGGACAGGGCAGAACCCTCCCGCATGCTGCCTGACTGTAGGAGTAGCTGCTAACATCCTTATGTTAGTGGCTGGGATAGGTTGCGGGAAAAGCATGTGTGAGCACTGGGCCTGAACTCCCGTGTATCTGAGTTGAATACAGCGATTTCCAATGGCTTTCCTCAACGAGAGTGTAGCTAGGATCCAAATCCCATGCACGAGCGGGTAGCAGACATCTGCCTCCCATGCATACACACTTCTGAGAGTTGAGCTTATGGCCTGTACCTCCACAGCCAGCCTGCTGGTACCCTTGGCTTCTAAAAGGCCTAGGCTCGCTGTTTGGCGGAAGTGCTGGGAGAGGTAATTGGAATCACCCGGCACTCAAGACTAGTGCCTCCAAGCTCAGTTCAGCGATTTCCTAGTAATTCCTGTGGTAGACTGGTGCTACATACTAAGTTCGATACGTGAGAGGGTAGCTGAACGCCTTGTCCAAAACCATCTTACTTCTGAGAGTTGAGTTCAGCCTCAGTCCCTCACAGTTCCACACTGCCTGCAGAGTGAGTTTCGCAGGTCTTCAGCAGAGACGTTTGCCAGAGGCTTCTGAGACGCAGGGTAACAATGCAGACCTGGAGGTTATCCCCAGGTGCAGTCGACTGGTAATCTTGGAACCTCCTGACTCAGAATACTGCTACCTTCTCACTGCCATAGGAATGCAGCTAGTTGACAGCTGGCTTCAAGACATGCTTCCCTGTGAGTGCTGAGGACAGGGCAGAACCCTCCCGCATGCTGCCTGACTGTAGGAGTAGCTGCTAACATCCTTATGTTAGTGGCTGGGAGAGGTTGCGGGAAAAGCATGTGTGAGCACTGGGCCTGAACTCCCGTGTATCTGAGTTGAATACAGCGATTTCCAACGGCTTTCCTCAACCAGAGTGTACCTAGGTTCCAAATCCCATGTACGAGCGGGTAGCAGACATCTGCCTCCCATGCATACACACTTCTGAGAGTTGAGCTTATGGCCTGTACCTCCACAGCCAGCCTGCTGGTACCCTTGGCTTCTAAAAGGCCTAGGCTCGCTGTTTGACGGAAGTGCTGGGAGAGGTAATTGGAATCACCCGGCACACAAGACTAGTGCCTCCAAGCTCAGTTCAGCGATTTCCTAGTAATTCCTGTGGTAGACTGGTGCTACATACTAAGTTCCATACGTGAGAGGGTAGCTGAACGCCTTGTCCAAAACCATCTTACTTCTGAGAGTTGAGCAAACCCTCAGTCCCTCACAGTTCCATACTGCCTGCAGAGTGAGTTTCGCAGGTCTTCAGCAGAGACGTTTGCCAGAGGCTTCTGAGACGCAGGGTAACAATGCAGACCTGGAGGGTATCCCCAGGTGCAGTCGACTGGTAATCTTGGAACCTCCTGACTCAGAATACTGCTACCTTCTCACTGCCATAGGAATGCAGCTAGTTGACAGCTGGCTTCAAGACATGCTTCCCTGTGAGAGCTGAGGACAGGGCAGAACCCTCCCGCATGCTGCCTGAGTGTAGGAGTAGCTGCTAACATCCTTATGTTAGTGGCTGGGAGAGGTTGCGGGAAAAGCATGTGTGAGCACTGGGCCTGAACTCCCGTGTATCTGAGTTGAATACAGCGATTTCCAACGGCTTTCCTCAACCAGAGTGTAGCTAGGTTCCAAATCCCATGTACGAGCGGGTAGCAGACATCTGCCTCCCATGCATACACACTTCTGAGAGTTGAGCTTATGGCCTGTACCTCCACATCCAGCCTGCTGGTACCCTTGGCTTCTAAAAGGCCTAGGCTCGCTGTTTGACGGAAGTGCTGGGAGAGGTAATTGGAATCTCCCGGCACACAAGACGAGTGCCTCCAAGCTCAATTCACGATTTCCCAGTAATTCTTGTGGTAGACAGGTGCTACATACTAAGTTCCATATGTGAGAAGGTAGCTGAACGCCTTGTACAAAAGCATCTTACTTCTGAGAGTTGAGCCCACCCTCAGTCCCTCTCAGTTCCACACTGCCTGCAGAGTGAGTTTCACACGTCTTCACCAGAGACGATTGCCAGAGGCTTCTGAGTACAAGTTAACAATGCAGACCTGGAGGGTATCTCCAGGTGCAGTAGAGTGGTAATCTTGGAACCTCCTGACTCAGAGTACTGCTACCTTCTCACTGCCATAGGAATGCAGCTAGTTGACAGCTGGCTTCAAGACATGCTTCCCTGTGAGAGCTGAGGACAGGGCAGAACCCTCCCGCATCCTGCCTGACTGTAGGAGTAGCTGCTAACATCCTTATGTTAGTGGCTGGGAGAGGTTGCGGGAAAAGCATGTGTGAGCACTGGGCCTGAACTCCCGTGTATCTGAGTTGAATACAGCGATTTCCAATGTCCTTCTTCAATCACAGTGTAGCTAGGTTCCAACTCCCATGTCCGAGTGGGTAGCAGACATCTGCCTCCCATGCATACACACTTCTGAGATTTGATCTTATGGCCTGTACCTCCACATCCAGCCTGCTGGTACCCTTGGCTTCTAAAAGGCCTAGGCTCGGTGTTTGACGGAAGTGCTGGGAGAGGTAATTGGAATCACCCGGCACACAAGACTAGTGCCTCCAAGCTCAGTTTAGCGATTTCCTAGTAATTCCTGTGGTAGACTGGTGCTACATACTAAGTTCCATACGTGAGAGGGTAGCTGAACGCCTTGTCCAAAACCATCTTACTTCTGAGAGTTGAGCTCAGCCTCAGTCCCTCACAGTTCCACACTCCCTGCAGAGTGAGTTTCGCAGGTCTTCAGGAGAGACGTTTGCCAGAGGCTTCTGAGACGCAGGGTAACAATGCAGACCTGGAGGGTATCCCCAGGTGCACTCGACTGGTAATCTTGGAACCTCCTGACTCAGAATACTGCTAACTTCTCACTGCCATAGGAATGCAGCTAGTTGACAGCTGGCTTCAAGACATGCTTCCCTGTGAGGGCTGAGGACAGGGCAGAACCCTCCCGCATGCTGCCTGACTGTAGGAGTAGCTGCTAACATCCTTATGTTAGTGGCTGGGAGAGGTTGCGGGAAAAGCTTGTGTGAGCACTGGGCCTGAACTCCCGTGTATCTGAGTTGAATACAGCGATTTCCAACGGCTTTCCTCAACCAGAGTGTAGCTAGGTTCCAAATCCCATGTACGAGCGGGTAGCAGACATCTGCCTCCCATGCATACACACTTCTGAGAGTTGAGCTTATGGCCTGTACCTCCACATCCAGCCTGCTGGTACCCTTGGCTTCTAAAAGGCCTAGGCTCGCTGTTTGACGTAAGTGCTGGGAGAGGTAATTGGAATCTCCCGGCACACAAGACGAGTGCCTCCTAGCTCAATTCACTATTTCCCAGTAATTCTTGTGGTAGACAGGTGCTACATACTAAGTTCCATACGTGAGAAGGTAGCTGAACACCTTGTCCAAAAGCATCTTACTTCTGAGAGGTGAGCACACCCTCAGTCCCTCACCCTTCCACACTGCCTGCAGAGTGAGTTTCACACGTCTTCACCAGAGACGATTGCCAGTGGCTTCTGAGTACAAGTTAACAATGCAGACCTGGAGGGTATCTCCAGGTGCAGTAGAGTGGTAATCTTGGAACCTCCTGACTCAGAGTACTGCTACCTCCTCACTGCCATAGGAATGCAGCTAGTTGACAGCTGGCTTCAAGACATGCTTCCCTGTGAGAGCTGAGGACAGGGCAGAACCCTCCCGCAAGCTGCCTGACTGTAGGAGTAGCTGCTAACATCCTAATGTTAGTGGCTGGGAGAGGTTGCGGGAAAAGCATGTGTGAGCACTGGGCCTGAACTCCCGTGTATCTGAGTTGAATACAGCGATTTCCAACGACTTTCCTCAACCAGAGTGTACCTAGGTTCCAAATCCCATGTACGATAGGGTAGCAGACATCTGCCTCCCATGCATACACACTTCTGAGAGTTGAGCTTATGGCCTGTACCTCCGCATCCAGCCTGCTGGTACCCTTGGCTTCTAAAAGGCCTAGGCTCGCTGTTTGACGGAAGTGCTGGGAGAGGTAATTGGAATCACCCGGCACACAAGACTAGTGCCTCCAAGCTCAGTTTAGCGATTTCCTAGTAATTCCTGTGGTAGACTGGTGCTACATACTAAGTTCCATACGTGAGAGGGTAGCTGAACGCCTTGTCCAAAACCATCTTACTTCTGAGAGTTGAGCTCAGCCTCAGTCCCTCACAGTTCCACACTGCCTGCAGAGTGAGTTTCGCAGGTCTTCAGCAGAGACGTTTGCCAGAGGCTTCGGAGACGCAGGGTAACAATGCAGACCTGCAGGGTATCCCCAGGTGCAGTCGACTGGTAATCTTGGAACCTCCTGACTCAGAATACTGCTACCTTCTCACTGCCATAGGAATGCAGCTAGTTGACAGCTGGCTTCAAGACATGCTTCCCTGTGAGAGCTGAGGACAGGGCAGAACCCTCCCGCATGCTGCCTGACTGTAGGAGTAGCTGCTAACATCCTTATGTTAGTGGCTGGGAGAGGTTGCGGGAAAAGCATGTGTGAGCACTGGGCCTGAACTCCCGTGTATCTGAGTTGAATACAGCGATTTCCAACGGCTTTCCTCAACCAGAGTGTAGCTAGGTTCCAAATCCCATGTACGAGCGGGTAGCAGACATCTGCCTCCCATGCATACACACTTCTGAGAGTTGAGCTTATGGCCTGTACCTCCACATCCAGCCCGCTGGTACCCTTGGCTTCTAAAAGGCCTAGGCTCGCTGTTTGACGGAAGTGCTGGGAGAGGTAATTGGAATCTCCCGGCACACAAGACGAGTGCCTCCAAGCTCAATTCACGATTTCCCAGTAATTCTTGTGGTAGACAGGTGCTACATACTAAGTTCCATATGTGAGATGGTAGCTGAACGCCTTGTCCCAAAGCATCTTACTTCTGAGAGTTGAGCCCACCCTCAGTCCCTCACAGTTCCACACTGCCTGCAGAGTGAGTTTCACACGTCTTCACCAGAGACGATTGCCAGAGGCTTCTGAGTACAAGTTAACAATGCAGACCTGGAGGGTATCTCCAGGTGCAGTAGAGTGGTAATCTTGGAACCTCCTGACTCAGAGTACTGCTACCTTCTCACTGCCATAGGAATGCAGCTAGTTGACAGCTGGCTTCAAGACATGCTTCCCTGTGAGAGCTGAGGACAGGGCAGAACCCTCCCGCATCCTGCCTGACTGTAGGAGTAGCTGCTAACATCCTAATGTTAGTGGCTGGGAGAGGTTGCGGGAAAAGCATGTGTGAGCACTGGGCCTGAACTCCCGTGTATCTGAGTTGAATACAGCGATTTCCAATGTCCTTCTTCAATCACAGTGTAGCTAGGTTCCAACTCCCATGTCCGAGTGGGTAGCAGACATCTGCCTCCCATGCATACACACTTCTGAGAGTTGAGCTTATGGCCTGTACCTCCACATCCAGCCTGCTGGTACCCTTGGCTTCTAAAAGGCCTAGGCTCGCTGGTTGACGGAAGTGCTGGGAGAGGTAATTGGAATCACCCGGCACACAAGACTAGTGCCTCCAAGCTCAGTTCAGCGATTTCCAGTAATTCCTGTGGTAGACTGGTGCTACATACTAAGTTCCATACGTGAGAGGGTAGCTGAACGCCTTGTCCAAAAGCATCTTACTTCTGAGAGTTGAGCTCAGCCTCAGTCCCTCACAGTTCCACACTGCCTGCAGAGTGAGTTTCGCAGGTCTTCAGCAGAGACGTTTGCCAGAGGCTTCTGAGACGCAGGGTAACAATGCAGACCTGGAGGGTATCCCCAGGTGCAGTCGACTGGTAATCTTGGAACCTCCTGACTCAGAATACTGCTACCTTCTCACTGCCATAGGAATGCAGCTAGTTGACAGCTGGCTTCAAGACATGCTTCCCTGTGAGAACTGAGGACAGGGCAGAACCCTCCCGCATGCTGCCTGAGTGTAGGAGTAGCTGCTAACATCCTTATGTTAGTGGCTGGGAGAGGTTGCGGGAAAAGCATGTGTGAGCACTGGGCCTGAACTCCCGTGTATCTGAGTTGAATACAGCGATTTCCAACGGCTTTCCTCAACCAGAGTGTATCTAGGTTCCAAATCCCATGTACGAGCGGGTAGCAGATATCTGCCTACCATGCATACACACTTCTGAGAGTTGAGCTTATGGCCTGTACCTCCACATCCAGCCTGCTGGTACCCTTGGCTTCTAAAAGGCCTAGGCTCGCTGTTTGACGGAAGTGCTGGGAGAGGTAATTGGAATCTCCCGGGACACAAGACGAGTGCCTCAAAGCTCAATTCACGATTTCCCAGTAATTCTTGTGGTAGACAGGTGCTACATACTAAGTTCCATATGTGAGAAGGTAGCTGAACGGCTTGTCCAAAAGCATCTTACTTCTGAGAGTTGAGCCCACCCTCAGTCCCTCACACTTCCACACTGCCTGCAGAGTGAGTTTCACACGTCTTCACCAGAGACGATTGCCAGAGGCTTCTGAGTACAAGTTAACAATGCAGACCTGGAGGGTATCTCCAGGTGCAGTAGAGTGGTAATCTTGGAACCTCCTGACTCAGAGTACTGCTACCTTCTCACTGCCATAGGAATGCAGCTAGTTGACAGCTGGCTTCAAGACATGCTTCCCTGTGAGAGCTGAGGACAGGGCAGAACCATCCCGCATCCTGCCTGACTGTAGGAGTAGCTGCTAACATCCTAATGTTAGTGGCTGGGAGAGGTTGCGGGAAAAGCATGTGTGAGCACTGGGCCTGAACTCCCGTGTATCTGAGTTGAATACAGCGATTTCCAATGTCCTTCTTCAATCACAGTGTAGCTAGGTTCCAACTCCCATGTCCGAGTGGGTAGCAGACATCTGCCTCCCATGCATACACACTTCTGAGAGTTGAGCTTATGGCCTGTACCTCCACATCCAGCCTGCTGGTACCCTTGGCTTCTAAAAGGCCTAGGCTCGCTGTTTGACGGAAGTGCTGGGAGAGGTAATTGGAATCACCCGGCACACAAGACTAGTGCCTCCAAGCTCAGTTCAGCGATTTCCTAGTAATTCCTGTGGTAGACTGGTGCTACATACTAAGTTCCATACGTGAGAGGGTAGCTGAACGCCTTGTCCAAAACCATCTTACTTCTGAGAGTTGAGCTCAGCCTCAGTCCCTCACAGTTCCACACTGCCTGCAGAGTGAGTTTACCAGGTCTTCAGCAGAGACGTTTGCCAGAGTCTTCTGAGACGCAGGGTAACAATGCAGACCTGGAGGGTATCCCCAGGTGCAGTCGAATGGTAATCTTGGAACCTCCTGACTCAGAATACTGCTACCTTCTCACTGCCATAGGAATGCAGCTAGTTGACAGCTAGCTGGCTTCAAGACATGCTTCCCTGAGAGAGCTGAGGACAGGGCAGAACCCTCCCGCATGCTGCCTGACTGTAGGAGTAGCTGCTAACATCCTAATGTTAGTGGCTGGGACAGGTTGCGGGAAAAGCATGTGTGAGCACTGGGCCTGAACTCCCGTGTATCTGAGTTGAATACAGCGATTTCCAACGGCTTTCCTCAACCAGAGTGTAGCTAGGTTCCAACTCCCTTGTACGAGCGGGTAGCAGACATCGGCCTCCCATGCATACACACTTCTGAGAGTTGAGCTTATGGCCTGTACCTCCACATCCAGCCTGCTGGTACCCTTGGCTTCTAAAAGGCCTAGGCTCGCTGTTTGACGGAAGTGCTGGGAGAGGTAATTGGAATCACCCGGCACACAAGACTAGTGCCTCCAAGCTCAGTTCAGCGATTTCCTAGTAATTCCTGTGGTAGACTGGTGCTACATACTAAGTTCCATACGTGAGAGGGTAGCTGAACGCCTTGTCCAAAACCATCTTACTTCTGAGAGTTGAGCTCAGCCTCAGTCCCTCACAGTTCCACACTTCCTGCAGAGTGAGTTTCGCAGGTCTTCAGCAGAGACGTTTGCCAGAGGCTTCTGAGACGCAGGGTAACAATGCAGACCTGGAGGGTATCCCCAGGTGCAGTCGACTGGTAATCTTGGAACCTCCTGACTCAGAATACTGCTACCTTCTCACTGCCATAGGAATGCAGCTAGTTGACAGCTAGCTGGCTTCAAGACATGCTTCCCTGAGAGAGCTGACGACAGGGCAGAACCCTCCCGCATGCTGCCTGACTGTAGGAGTAGCTGCTAACATCCTAATGTTAGTGGCTGGGACAGGTTGCGGGAAAAGCATGTGTGAGCACTGGGCCTGAACTCCCGTGTATCTGAGTTGAATACAGCGATTTCCAACGGCTTTCCTCAACCAGAGTGTAGCTAGGTTCCAAATCCCATGTACGAGCGGGTAGCAGACATCTGCCTCCCATGCATACACACTTCTGAGAGTTGAGCTTATGGCCTGTACCTCCACATCCAGGCCGCTGGTACACTTGGCTTCTAAAAGGCCTAGGCTCGCTGTTTGACGGAAGTGCTGGGAGAGGTAATTGGAATCTCCCGGCACACAAGACGAGTGCCTCAAAGCTCAATTCACGATTTCCCAGTAATTCTTGTGGTAGACAGGTGCTACATACTAAGTTCCATATGTGAGATGGTAGCTGAACGCCTTGTCCAAAAGCATCTAACTTCTGAGAGTTGAGCCCACCCTCAGTCCCTCACAGTTCCACACTGCCTGCAGAGTGAGTTTCACACGTCTTCACCAGAGACGATTGCCAGAGGCTTCTGAGTACAAGTTAACAATGCAGACCTGGAGGGTATCTCCAGGTGCAGTAGAGTGGTAATCTTGGAACCTCCTGACTCAGAGTACTGCTACCTTCTCACTGCCATAGGAATGCAGCTAGTTGACAGCTGGCTTCAAGACATGCTTCCCTGTGAGAGCTGAGGACAGGGCAGAACCCTCCCGCATCCTGCCTGACTGTAGGAGTAGCTGCTAACATCCTTATGTTAGTGGCTGGGAGAGGTTGCGGGAAAAGCATGTGTGAGCACTGGGCCTGAACTCCCGTGTATCTGAGTTGAATACAGCGATTTCCAATGGCCTTCTTCAATCACAGTGTAGCTAGTTTCCAACTCCCATGTCCGAGTGGGTAGCAGACATCTGCCTCCCATGCATACACACCTCTGAGAGTTGAGCTTATGGCCTGTACCTCCACATCCAGCCTGCTGGTACCCTTGGCTTCTAAAAGGCCTAGGCTCGCTGTTTGACGGAAGTGCTGGGAGAGGTAATTGGAATCACCCGGCACACAAGACTAGTGCCTCCAAGCTCAGCTCAGCGATTTCCTAGTAATTCCTGTGGTAGACTGGTGCTACATACTAAGTTCCATACGTGAGAGGGTAGCTGAACGCCTTGTCCAAAACCATCTTACTTCTGAGAGTTGAGCTCAGCCTCAGTCCCTCACAGTTCCACACTGCCTGCAGAGTGAGTTTCGCAGGTCTTCAGCAGAGATGTTTGCCAGAGGCTTCTGAGACGCAGGGTAACAATGCAGACCTGGAGGGTATCCCCAGGTGCAGTCGACTGGTAATCTTGGAACCTCCTGACTCAGAATACTGCTACCTTCTCACTGCCATAGGAATGCAGCTAGTTGACAGCTGGCTTCAAGACATGCTTCCCTGTGAGAGCTGAGGACAGGGCAGAACCCTCCCGCATGCTGCCTGACTGTAGGAGTAGCTGCTAACATCCTAATGTTAGTGGCTGGGACAGGTTGCGGGAAAAGCATGTGTGAGCACTGGGCCTGAACTCCCGTGTATCTGAGTTGAATACAGCGATTTCCAACGGCTTTCCTCAACCAGAGTGTAGCTAGGTTCCAAATCCCATGTACGAGCGGGTAGCAGACATCTGCCTCCCATGCATACACACTTCTGAGAGTTGAGCTTATGGCCTCTACCTCCACAGCCAGCCTGCTGGTACTCTTGGCTTCTAAAAGGCCTAGGCTCGCTGTTGGACGGAAGTGCTGGGAGAGGTAATTGGAATCTCCCGGCACACAAGACTAGTGCCTCCAAGCTCAGTTCAGCGATTTCCTAGTAATTCCTGTGGTAGACTGGTGCTACATACTAAGTTCCATACGTGAGAGGGTAGCTGAACGCCTTGTCCAAAACCATCTTACTTCTGAGAGTTGAGCTCAGCCTCAGTCCCTCACAGTTCCACACTGCCTGCAGAGTGAGTTTCGCAGGTCTTCAGCAGAGACGTTTGCCAGAGGCTTCTGAGACGCAGGGTAACAATGCAGACCTGGAGGGTATCCCCAGGTGCAGTAGACTGGTAATCTTGGAACCTCCTGACTCAGAATACTGCTACCTTCTCACTGCCATAGGAATGCAGCTAGTTGACAGCTAGCTGGCTTCAAGACATGCTTCCCTGAGAGAGCTGAGGACAGGGCAGAACCCTCCCGCATGCTGCCTGACTGTAGGAGTAGCTGCTAACATCCTAATGTTAGTGGCTGGGAGAGGTTGGGGGAAAAGCATGTGTGAGCACTGGGCCTGAACTCCCGTGTATCTGAGTTGAATACAGCGATTTCCAACGGCTTTCCTCAACCAGAGTGTAGCTAGGTTCCAACTCCCTTGTACGAGCGGGTAGCAGACATCTGCCTCCCATGCATACACACTTCTGAGAGTTGAGCTTATGGCCTGTACCTCCACATCAAGCCCGCTGGTACCCTTGGCTTCTAAAAGGCCTAGGCTCGCTGTTTGACGGAAGTGCTGGGAGAGGTAATTGGAATCTCCCGGCACACAAGACGAGTGCCTCCAAGCTCAATTCACGATTTCCCAGTAATTCTTGTGGTAGACAGGTGCTACATACTAAGTTCCATATGTGAGAAGGTAGCTGAACGCCTTGTCCAAAAGCATCTTACTTCTGAGAGTTGAGCCCACCCTCAGTCCCTCACACTTCCACACTGCCTGCAGAGTGAGTTTCACACGTCTTCACCAGAGACGATTGCCAGAGGCTTCTGAGTACAAGTTAACAATGCAGACCTGGAGGGTATCTCCAGGTGCAGTAGAGTGGTAATCTTGGAACCTCCTGACTCAGAGTACTGCTACCTTCTCACTGCCATAGGAATGCAGCTAGTTGACAGCTGGCTTCAAGACATGCTTCCCTGTGAGAGCTGAGGACAGGGCAGAACCCTCCCGCATCCTGCCTGACTGTAGGAGTAGCTGCTAACATCCTAATGTTAGTGGCTGGGAGAGGTTGCGGGAAAAGCATGTGTGAGCACTGGGCCTGAACTCCCGTGTATCTGAGTTGAATACAGCGATTTCCAATGTCCTTCTTCAATCACAGTGTAGCTAGGTTCCAACTCCCATGTCCGAGTGGGTAGCAGACATCTGCCTCCCATGCATACACACTTCTGAGAGTTGAGCTTATGGCCTGTACCTCCACATCCAGCCTGCTGGTACCCTTGGCTTCTAAAAGGCCTAGGCTCGCTGTTTGACGGAAGTGCTGGGAGAGGTAATTGGAATCACCCGGCACACAAGACTAGTGCCTCCAAGCTCAGTTCAGCGATTTCCTAGTAATTCCTGTGGTAGACTGGTGCTACATACTAAGTTCCATACGTGAGAGGGTAGCTGAACGCCTTGTCCAAAACCATCTTACTTCTGAGAGTTGAGCTCAGCCTCAGTCCCTCACAGTTCCACACTTCCTGCAGAGTGAGTTTCGCAGGTCTTCAGCAGAGACGTTTGCCAGAGGCTTCTGAGACGCAGGGTAACAATGCAGACCTGGAGGGTATCCCCAGGTGCAGTCCACTGGTAATCTTGGAACCTCCTGACTCAGAATACTTCTACCTTCTCACTGCCATAGGAATGCAGCTAGTTGACAGCTAGCTGGCTTCAAGACATGCTTCCCTGAGAGAGCTGACGACAGGGCAGAACCCTCCCGCATGCTGCCTGACTGTAGGAGTAGCTGCTAACATTCTAATGTTAGTGGCTGGGACAGGTTGCGGGAAAAGCATGTGTGAGCACTGGGCCTGAACTCCCGTGTATCTGAGTTGAATACAGCGATTTCCAACGGCTTTCCTCAACCAGAGTGTAGCTAGGTTCCAAATCCCATGTACGAGCGGGTAGCAGACATCTGCCTCCCATGCATACACACTTCTGAGAGTTGAGCTTATGGCCTGTACCTCCACATCCAGGCCGCTGGTACACTTGGCTTCTAAAAGGCCTAGGCTCGCTGTTTGACGGAAGTGCTGGGAGAGGTAATTGGAATCTCCCGGCACACAAGACGAGTGCCTCAAAGCTCAATTCACGATTTCCCAGTAATTCTTGTGGTAGACAGGTGCTACATACTAAGTTCCATATGTGAGATGGTAGCTGAACGCCTTGTCCAAAAGCATCTAACTTCTGAGAGTTGAGCCCACCCTCAGTCCCTCACAGTTCCACACTGCCTGCAGAGTGAGTTTCACACGTCTTCACCAGAGACGATTGCCAGAGGCTTCTGAGTACAAGTTAACAATGCAGACCTGGAGGGTATCTCCAGGTGCAGTAGAGTGGTAATCTTGGAACCTCCTGACTCAGAGTACTGCTACCTTCTCACTGCCATAGGAATGTAGCTAGTTGACAGCTGGCTTCAAGACATGCTTCCCTGTGAGAGCTGAGGACAGGGCAGAACCATCCCGCATCCTGCCTGACTGTAGGAGTAGCTGCTAACATCCTAATGTTAGTGGCTGGGAGAGGTTGCGGGAAAAGCATGTGTGAGCACTGGGCCTGAACTCCCGTGTATCTGAGTTGAATACAGCGATTTCCAATGGCCTTCTTCAATCACAGTGTAGCTAGGTTCCAACTCCCATGTCCGAGTGGGTAGCAGACATCTGCCTCCCATGCATACACACTTCTGAGAGTTGAGCTTATGGCCTGTACCTCCACACCCAGCCTGCTGGTACCCTTGGCTTCTAAAAGGCCTAGGCTCGCTGTTTGACGGAAGTGCTGGGAGAGGTAATTGGAATCACCCGGCACACAAGACTAGTTCCTCCAAGCTCAGTTCAGCGATTTCCTAGTAATTCCTGTGGTAGACTGGTGCTACATACTAAGTTCCATACGTGAGAGGGTAGCTGAACGCCTTGTCCAAAACCATCTTACTTCTGAGAGTTGAGCTCAGCCTCAGTCCCTCACAGTTCCACACTGCCTGCAGAGTGAGTTTACCAGGTCTTCAGCAGAGACGTTTGCCAGAGGCTTCTGAGACGCAGGGTAACAATGCAGACCTGGAGGGTATCCCCAGGTGCAGTCGAATGGTAATCGTGGAACCTCCTGACTCAGAATACTGCTACCTTCTCACTGCCATAGGAATGCAGCTAGTTGACAGCTAGCTGGCTTCAAGACATGCTTCCCTGAGAGAGCTGAGGACAGGGCAGAACCCTCCCGCATGCTGCCTGACTGTAGGAGTAGCTGCTAACATCCTAATGTTAGTGGCTGGGACAGGTTGCGGGAAAAGCATGTGTGAGCACTGGGCCTGAACTCCCGTGTATCTGAGTTGAATACAGCGATTTCCAACGGCTTTCCTCAACCAGAGTGTAGCTAGGTTCCAAATCCCATGTACGAGCGGGTAGCAGACATCTGCCTCCCATGCATACACACTTCTGAGAGTTGAGCTTATGGCCTGTACCTCCACATCCAGGCCGCTGGTACACTTGGCTTCTAAATGGCCTAGGCTCGCTGTTTGACGGAAGTGCTGGGAGAGGTAATTGGAATCTCCCGGCACACAAGACGAGTGCCTCCAAGCTCAGTTCACGATTTCCCAGTAATTCTTGTGGTAGACAGGTGCTACATACTAAGTTCCATATGCGAGATGGTAGCTGAACGCCTTGTCCAAAAGCATCTTACTTCTGAGAGTTGAGCCCACCCTCAGTCCCTCACAGTTCCACACTGCCTGCAGAGTGAGTTTCACACGTCTTCACCAGAGACGATTGCCAGAGGCTTCTGAGTACAAGTTAACAATGCAGACCTGGAGGGTATCTCCAGGTGCAGTAGAGTGGTAATCTTGGAACCTCCTGACTCAGAGTACTGCTACCTTCTCACTGCCATAGGAATGCAGCTAGTTGACAGCTGGCTTCAAGACATGCTTCCCTGTGAGAGCTGAGGACAGGGCAGAACCCTCCCGCATCCTGCCTGACTGTAGGAGTAGCTGCTAACATCCTTATGTTAGTGGCTGGGAGAGGTTGCGGGAAAAGCATGTGTGAGCACTGGGCCTGAACTCCCGTGTATCTGAGTTGAATACAGCGATTTCCAATGGCCTTCTTCAATCACAGTGTAGCTAGGTTCCAACTCCCATGTCCGAGTGGGTAGCAGACATCTGCCTCCCATGCATACACACCTCTGAGTGTTGAGCTTATGGCCTGTACCTCCACATCCAGCCTGCTGGTACCCTTGGCTTCTAAAAGGCCTAGGCTCGCTGTTTGACGGAAGTGCTGGGAGAGGTAATTGGAATCACCCGGCACACAAGACTAGTGCCTCCAAGCTCAGTTCACCGATTTCCTAGTAATTCCTGTGGTAGACTGGTGCTACATACTAAGTTCCATACGTGAGAGGGTAGCTGAACGCCTTGTCCAAAACCATCTTACTTCTGAGAGTTGAGCTCAGCCTCAGTCCCTCACAGTTCCACACTGCCTGCAGAGTGAGTTTCGCAGGTCTTCAGCAGAGACGTTTGCCAGAGGCTTCTGAGACGCAGGGTAACAATGCAGACCTGGAGGGTATCCCCAGGTGCAGTCGACTGGTAATCTTGGAACCTCCTGACTCAGAATACTGCTACCTTCTCACTGCCATAGGAATGCAGCTAGTTGACAGCTAGCTGGCTTCAAGACATGCTTCCCTGAGAGAGCTGACGACAGGGCAGAACCCTCCCGCATGCTGCCTGACTGTAGGAGTAGCTGCTAACATCCTAATGTTAGTGGCTGGGAGAGGTTGCGGGAAAAGCATGTGTGAGCACTGGGCCTGAACTCCCGTGTATCTCAGTTGAATACAGCGATTTCCAACGGCTTTCCTCAACCAGAGTGTAGCTAGGTTCCAACTCCCTTGTACGAGCGGGTAGCAGACATCTGCCTCCCATGCATACACACTTCTGAGAGTTGAGCTTATGGCCTGTACCTCCACATCCAGCCCGCTGGTACCCTTAGCTTCTAAAAGGCCTAGGCTCGCTGTTTGACGGAAGTGCTGGGAGAGGTAATTGGAATCTCCCGGCACACAAGACGAGTGCCTCCAAGCTCAATTCACGATTTCCCAGTAATTCTTGTGGTAGACAGGTGCTACATACTAAGTTCCATATGTGAGAAGGTAGCTGAACGCCTTGTCCAAAAGCATCTTACTTCTGAGAGTTGAGCCCACCCTCAGTCCCTCACACTTCCACACTGCCTGCAGAATGAGTTTCACACGTCTTCACCAGAGACGATTGCCAGAGGCTTCTGAGTAGAAGTTAACAATGCAGACCTGGAGGGTATCTCCAGGTGCAGTAGAGTGGTAATCTTGGAACCTCCTGACTCAGAGTACTGCTACCTTCTCACTGCCATAGGAATGCAGCTAGTTGACAGCTGGCTTCAAGACATGCTTCCCTGTGAGAGCTGAGGACAGGGCAGAACCCTCCCGCATCCTGCCTGACTGTAGGAGTAGCTGCTAACATCCTAATGTTAGTGGCTGGGACAGGTTGCGGGAAAAGCATGTGTGAGCACTGGGCCTGAACTCCCGTGTATCTGAGTTGAATACAGCGATTTCCAATGGCCTTCTTCAATCACAGTGTAGCTAGGTTCCAACTCCCATGTCCGAGTGGGTAGCAGACATCTGCCTCCCATGCATACACACTTCTGAGAGTTGAGCTTATGGCCTGTACCTCCACATCCAGCCTGCTGGTACCCTTGGCTTCTAAAAGGCCTAGGCTCGCTGTTTGACGGAAGTGCTGGGAGAGGTAATTGGAATCACCCGGCACACAAGACTAGTGCCTCCAAGCTCAGTTCAGCGATTTCCTAGTAATTCCTGGGGTAGACTGGTGCTACATACTAAGTTCCATACGTGAGAGGGTAGCTGAACGCCTTGTCCAAAACCATCTTACTTCTGAGAGTTGAGCTCAGCCTCAGTCCCTCACAGTTCCACACTTCCTGCAGAGTGAGTTTCGCAGGTCTTCAGCAGAGACGTTTGCCAGAGGCTTCTGAGACGCAGGGTAACAATGCAGACCTGGAGGGTATCCCCAGGTGCAGTCGACTGGTAATCTTGGAACCTCCTGACTCAGAATACTGCTACCTTCTCACTGCCATAGGAATGGAGCTAGTTGACAGCTAGCTGGCTTCAAGACATGCTACCCTGAGAGAGCTGACGACAGGGCAGAACCCTCCCGCATGCTGCCTGACTGTAGGAGTAGCTGCTAACATCCTAATGTTAGTGGCTGGGACAGGTTGCGGGAAAAGCATGTGTGAGCACTGGGCCTGAACTCCCGTGTATCTCAGTTGAATACAGCGATTTCCAACGGCTTTCCTCAACCAGAGTGTAGCTAGGTTCCAACTCCCTTGTACGAGCGGGTAGCAGACATCTGCCTCCCATGCATACACACTTCTGAGAGTTGAGCTTATGGCCTGTACCTCCACATCCAGCCCGCTGGTACCCTTGGCTTCTAAAAGGCCTAGGCTCGCTGTTTGACGGAAGTGCTGGGAGAGGTAATTGGAATCTCCCGGCACACAAGACGAGTGCCTCCAAGCTCAATTCACGATTTCCCAGTAATTCTTGTGGTAGACAGGTGCTACATACTAAGTTCCATATGTGAGATGGTAGCTGAACGCCTTGTCCCAAAGCATCTTACTTCTGAGAGTTGAGCCCACCCTCAGTCCCTCACAGTTCCACACTGCCTGCAGAGTGAGTTTCACACGTCTTCACCAGAGACGATTGCCAGAGGCTTCTGAGTACAAGTTAACAATGCAGACCTGGAGGGTATCTCCAGGTGCAGTAGAGTGGTAATCTTGGAACCTCCTGACTCAGAGTACTGCTACCTTCTCACTGCCATAGGAATGCAGCTAGTTGACAGCTGGCTTCAAGACATGCTTCCCTGTGAGAGCTTAGGACAGGGCAGAACCCTCCCGCATCCTGCCTGACTGTAGGAGTAGCTGCTAACATCCTAATGTTAGTGACTGGGAGAGGTTGCGGGAAAAGCATGTGTGAGCACTGGGCCTGAACTCCCGTGTATCTGAGTTGAATACAGCGATTTCCAATGTCCTTCTTCAATCACAGTGTAGCTAGGTTCCAACTCCCATGTCCGAGTGGGTAGCAGACATCTGCCTCCCATGCATACACACTTCTGAGAGTTGAGCTTATGGCCTGTACCTCCACATCCAGGCTGCTGGTACCCTTGGCTTCTAAAAGGCCTAGGCTCGCTGGTTGACGGAAGTGCTGGGAGAGGTAATTGGAATCACCCGGCACACAAGACTAGTGCCTCCAAGCTCAGTTCAGCGATTTCCAGTAATTCCTGTGGTAGACTGGTGCTACATACTAAGTTCCATACGTGAGAGGGTAGCTGAACGCCTTGTCCAAAAGCATCTTACTTCTGAGAGTTGAGCTCAGCCTCAGTCCCTCACAGTTCCACACTGCCTGCAGAGTGAGTTTCGCAGGTCTTCAGCAGAGACGTTTGCCAGAGGCTTCTGAGACGCAGGGTAACAATGCAGACCTGGAGGGTATCCCCAGGTGCTGTCGACTGATAATCTTGGAACCTCCTGACTCAGAATACTGCTACCTTCTCACTGCCATAGGAATGCAGCTAGTTGACAGCTAGCTGGCTTCAAGACATGCTTCCCTGAGAGAGCTGAGGACAGGGCAGAACCCTCCCGCATGCTGCCTGACTGTAGGAGTAGCTGCTAACATCCTAATGTTAGTGGCTGGGACAGGTTGCGGGAAAAGCATGTGTGAGCACTGGGCCTGAACTCCCGTGTATCTGAGTTGAATACAGCGATTTCCAACGGCTTTCCTCAACCAGAGTGTAGCTAGGTTCCAAATCCCATGTACGAGCGGGTAGCAGACATCTGCCTCCCATGCATACACACTTCTGAGAGTTGAGCTTATGGCCTGTACCTCCACATCCAGGCCGCTGGTACACTTGGCTTCTAAATGGCCTAGGCTCGCTGTTTGACGGAAGTGCTGGGAGAGGTAATTGGAATCTCCCGGCACACAAGACGAGTGCCTCCAAGCTCAGTTCACGATTTCCCAGTAATTCTTGTGGTAGACAGGTGCTACATACTAAGTTCCATATGCGAGATGGTAGCTGAACGCCTTGTCCAAAAGCATCTTACTTCTGAGAGTTGAGCCCACCCTCAGTCCCTCACAGTTCCACACTGCCTGCAGAGTGAGTTTCACACGTCTTCACCAGAGACGATTGCCAGAGGCTTCTGAGTACAAGTTAACAATGCAGACCTGGAGGGTATCTCCAGGTGCAGTAGAGTGGTAATCTTGGAACCTCCTGACTCAGAGTACTGCTACCTTCTCACTGCCATAGGAATGCAGCTAGTTGACAGCTGGCTTCAAGACATGCTTCCCTGTGAGAGCTGAGGACAGGGCAGAACCCTCCCGCATCCTGCCTGACTGTAGGAGTAGCTGCTAACATCCTTATGTTAGTGGCTGGGAGAGGTTGCGGGAAAAGCATGTGTGAGCACTGGGCCTGAACTCCCGTGTATCTGAGTTGAATACAGCGATTTCCAATGGCCTTCTTCAATCACAGTGTAGCTAGGTTCCAACTCCCATGTCCGAGTGGGTAGCAGACATCTGCCTCCCATGCATACACACCTCTGAGTGTTGAGCTTATGGCCTGTACCTCCACATCCAGCCTGCTGGTACCCTTGGCTTCTAAAAGGCCTAGGCTCGCTGTTTGACGGAAGTGCTGGGAGAGGTAATTGGAATCACCCGGCACACAAGACTAGTGCCTCCAAGCTCAGTTCACCGATTTCCTAGTAATTCCTGTGGTAGACTGGTGCTACATACTAAGTTCCATACGTGAGAGGGTAGCTGAACGCCTTGTCCAAAACCATCTTACTTCTGAGAGTTGAGCTCAGCCTCAGTCCCTCACAGTTCCACACTGCCTGCAGAGTGAGTTTCGCAGGTCTTCAGCAGAGACGTTTGCCAGAGGCTTCTGAGACGCAGGGTAACAATGCAGACCTGGAGGGTATCCCCAGGTGCAGTCGACTGGTAATCTTGGAACCTCCTGACTCAGAATACTGCTACCTTCTCACTGCCATAGGAATGCAGCTAGTTGACAGCTAGCTGGCTTCAAGACATGCTTCCCTGAGAGAGCTGACGACAGGGCAGAACCCTCCCGCATGCTGCCTGACTGTAGGAGTAGCTGCTAACATCCTAATGTTAGTGGCTGGGAGAGGTTGCGGGAAAAGCATGTGTGAGCACTGGGCCTGAACTCCCGTGTATCTCAGTTGAATACAGCGATTTCCAACGGCTTTCCTCAACCAGAGTGTAGCTAGGTTCCAACTCCCTTGTACGAGCGGGTAGCAGACATCTGCCTCCCATGCATACACACTTCTGAGAGTTGAGCTTATGGCCTGTACCTCCACATCCAGCCCGCTGGTACCCTTGGCTTCTAAAAGGCCTAGGCTCGCTGTTTGACGGAAGTGCTGGGAGAGGTAATTGGAATCTCCCGGCACACAAGACGAGTGCCTCCAAGCTCAATTCACGATTTCCCAGTAATTCTTGTGGTAGACAGGTGCTACATACTAAGTTCCATATGTGAGAAGGTAGCTGAACGCCTTGTCCAAAAGCATCTTACTTCTGAGAGTTGAGCCCACCCTCAGTCCCTCACACTTCCACACTGCCTGCAGAATGAGTTTCACACGTCTTCACCAGAGACGATTGCCAGAGGCTTCTGAGTAGAAGTTAACAATGCAGACCTGGAGGGTATCTCCAGGTGCAGTAGAGTGGTAATCTTGGAACCTCCTGACTCAGAGTACTGCTACCTTCTCACTGCCATAGGAATGCAGCTAGTTGACAGCTGGCTTCAAGACATGCTTCCCTGTGAGAGCTGAGGACAGGGCAGAACCCTCCCGCATCCTGCCTGACTGTAGGAGTAGCTGCTAACATCCTAATGTTAGTGGCTGGGAGAGGTTGCGGGAAAAGCATGTGTGAGCACTGGGCCTGAACTCCCGTGTATCTGAGTTGAATACAGCGATTTCCAATGTCCTTCTTCAATCACAGTGTAGCTAGGTTCCAACTCCCATGTCCGAGTGGGTAGCAGACATCTGCCTCCCATGCATACACACTTCTGAGAGTTGAGCTTATGGCCTGTACCTCCACATCCAGCCTGCTGGTACCCTTGGCTTCTAAAAGGCCTAGGCTCGCTGGTTGACGGAAGTGCTGGGAGAGGTAATTGGAATCACCCGGCACACAAGACTAGTGCCTCCAAGCTCAGTTCAGCGATTTCCAGTAATTCCTGTGGTAGACTGGTGCTACATACTAAGTTCCATACGTGAGAGGGTAGCTGAACGCCTTGTCCAAAAGCATCTTACTTCTGAGAGTTGAGCTCAGCCTCAGTCCCTCACAGTTCCACACTGCCTGCAGAGTGAGTTTCGCAGGTCTTCAGCAGAGACGTTTGCCAGAGGCTTCTGAGACGCAGGGTAACAATGCAGACCTGGAGGGTATCCCCAGGTGCAGTCGACTGGTAATCTTGGAACCTCCTGACTCAGAATACTGCTACCTTCTCACTGCCATAGGAATGCAGCTAGTTGACAGCTGGCTTCAAGACATGCTTCCCTGTGAGAACTGAGGACAGGGCAGAACCCTCCCGCATGCTGCCTGAGTGTAGGAGTAGCTGCTAACATCCTTATGTTAGTGGCTGGGAGAGGTTGCGGGAAAAGCATGTGTGAGCACTGGGCCTGAACTCCCGTGTATCTGAGTTGAATACAGCGATTTCCAACGGCTTTCCTCAACCAGAGTGTATCTAGGTTCCAAATCCCATGTACGAGCGGGTAGCAGATATCTGCCTCCCATGCATACACACTTCTGAGAGTTGAGCTTATGGCCTGTACCTCCACATCCAGCCTGCTGGTACCCTTGGCTTCTAAAAGGCCTAGGCTCGCTGTTTGACGGAAGTGCTGGGAGAGGTAATTGGAATCTCCCGGGACACAAGACGAGTGCCTCAAAGCTCAATTCACGATTTCCCAGTAATTCTTGTGGTAGACAGGTGCTACATACTAAGTTCCATATGTGAGAAGGTAGCTGAACGGCTTGTCCAAAAGCATCTTACTTCTGAGAGTTGAGCCCACCCTCAGTCCCTCACACTTCCACACTGCCTGCAGAGTGAGTTTCACACGTCTTCACCAGAGACGATTGCCAGAGGCTTCTGAGTACAAGTTAACAATGCAGACCTGGAGGGTATCTCCAGGTGCAGTAGAGTGGTAATCTTGGAACCTCCTGACTCAGAGTACTGCTACCTTCTCACTGCCATAGGAATGCAGCTAGTTGACAGCTGGCTTCAAGACATGCTTCCCTGTGAGAGCTGAGGACAGGGCAGAACCATCCCGCATCCTGCCTGACTGTAGGAGTAGCTGCTAACATCCTAATGTTAGTGGCTGGGAGAGGTTGCGGGAAAAGCATGTGTGAGCACTGGGCCTGAACTCCCGTGTATCTGAGTTGAATACAGCGATTTCCAATGGCCTTCTTCAATCACAGTGTAGCTAGGTTCCAACTCCCATGTCCGAGTGGGTAGCAGACATCTGCCTCCCATGCATACACACTTCTGAGAGTTGAGCTTATGGCCTGTACCTCCACATCCAGCCTGCTGGTACCCTTGGCTTCTAAAAGGCCTAGGCTCGCTGTTTGACGGAAGTGCTGGGAGAGGTAATTGGAATCACCCGGCACACAAGACTAGTGCCTCCAAGCTCAGTTCAGCGATTTCCTAGTAATTCCTGTGGTAGACTGGTGCTACATACTAAGTTCCATACGTGAGAGGGTAGCTGAACGCCTTGTACAAAACCATCTTACTTCTGAGAGTTGAGCTCAGCCTCAGTCCCTCACAGTTCCACACTGCCTGCAGAGTGAGTTTACCAGGTCTTCAGCAGAGACGTTTGCCAGAGGCTTCTGAGACGCAGGGTAACAATGCAGACCTGGAGGGTATCCCCAGGTGCAGTCGAATGGTAATCTTGGAACCTCCTGACTCAGAATACTGCTACCTTCTCACTGCCATAGGAATGCAGCTAGTTGACAGCTAGCTGGCTTCAAGACATGCTTCCCTGAGAGAGCTGAGGACAGGGCAGAACCCTCCCGCATGCTGCCTGACTGTAGGAGTAGCTGCTAACATCCTAATGTTAGTGGCTGGGACAGGTTGCGGGAAAAGCATGTGTGAGCACTGGGCCTGAACTCCCGTGTATCTGAGTTGAATACAGCGATTTCCAACGGCTTTCCTCAACCAGAGTGTAGCTAGGTTCCAACTCCCTTGTACGAGCGGGTAGCAGACATCTGCCTCCCATGCATACACACTTCTGAGAGTTGAGCTTATGGCCTGTACCTCCACATCCAGCCTGCTGGTACCCTTGGCTTCTAAAAGGCCTAGGCTCGCTGTTTGACGGAAGTGCTGGGAGAGGTAATTGGAATCACCCGGCACACAAGACTAGTGCCTCCAAGCTCAGTTCAGCGATTTCCTAGTAATTCCTGTGGTAGACTGGTGCTACATACTAAGTTCCATACGTGAGAGGGTAGCTGAACGCCTTGTCCAAAACCATCTTACTTCTGAGAGTTGAGCTCAGCCTCAGTCCCTCACAGTTCCACACTTCCTGCAGAGTGAGTTTCGCAGGTCTTCAGCAGAGACGTTTGCCAGAGGCTTCTGAGACGCAGGGTAACAATGCAGACCTGGAGGGTATCCCCAGGTGCAGTCGACTGGTAATCTTGGAACCTCCTGACTCAGAATACTGCTACCTTCTCACTGCCATAGGAATGGAGCTAGTTGACAGCTAGCTGGCTTCAAGACATGCTTCCCTGAGAGAGCTGACGACAGGGCAGAACCCTCCCGCATGCTGCCTGACTGTAGGAGTAGCTGCTAACATCCTAATGTTAGTGGCTGGGACAGGTTGCGGGAAAAGCATGTGTGAGCACTGGGCCTGAACTCCCGTGTATCTGAGTTGAATACAGCGATTTCCAACGGCTTTCCTCAACCAGAGTGTAGCTAGGTTCCAAATCCCATGTACGAGCGGGTAGCAGACATCTGCCTCCCATGCATACACACTTCTGAGAGTTGAGCTTATGGCCTGTACCTCCACATCCAGGCCCCTGGTACACTTGGCTTCTAAAAGGCCTAGGCTCGCTGTTTGACGGAAGTGCTGGGAGAGGTAATTGGAATCTCCCGGCACACAAGACGAGTGCCTCAAAGCTCAATTCACGATTTCCCAGTAATTCTTGTGGTAGACAGGTGCTACATACTAAGTTCCATATGTGAGATGGTAGCTGAACGCCTTGTCCAAAAGCATCTAACTTCTGAGAGTTGAGCCCACCCTCAGTCCCTCACAGTTCCACACTGCCTGCAGAGTGAGTTTCACACGTCTTCACCAGAGACGATTGCCAGAGGCTTCTGAGTACAAGTTAACAATGCAGACCTGGAGGGTATCTCCAGGTGCAGTAGAGTGGTAATCTTGGAACCTCCTGACTCAGAGTACTGCTACCTTCTCACTGCCATAGGAATGCAGCTAGTTGACAGCTGGCTTCAAGACATGCTTCCCTGTGAGAGCTGAGGACAGGGCAGAACCCTCCCGCATCCTGCCTGACTGTAGGAGTAGCTGCTAACATCCTTATGTTAGTGGCTGGGAGAGGTTGCGGGAAAAGCATGTGTGAGCACTGGGCCTGAACTCCCGTGTATCTGAGTTGAATACAGCGATTTCCAATGGCCTTCTTCAATCACAGTGTAGCTAGGTTCCAACTCCCATGTCCGAGTGGGTAGCAGACATCTGCCTCCCATGCATACACACCTCTGAGAGTTGAGCTTATGGCCTGTACCTCCACATCCAGCCTGCTGGTACCCTTGGCTTCTAAAAGGCCTAGGCTCGCTGTTTGACGGAAGTGCTGGGAGAGGTAATTGGAATCACCCGGCACACAAGACTAGTGCCTCCAAGCTCAGTTCAGCGATTTCCTAGTAATTCCTGTGGTAGACTGGTGCTACATACTAAGTTCCATACGTGAGAGGGTAGCTGAACGCCTTGTCCAAAACCATCTTACTTCTGAGAGTTGAGCTCAGCCTCAGTCCCTCAC
This sequence comes from Canis lupus baileyi, assembly GCF_048164855.1. Taxonomy (NCBI): domain Eukaryota; kingdom Metazoa; phylum Chordata; class Mammalia; order Carnivora; family Canidae; genus Canis; species Canis lupus. The sequence goes on along the minus strand of NC_132844.1, from coordinate 76,536,293 downwards.
AGTTCCACACTGCCTGCAGAGTGAGTTTCGCAGGTCTTCAGCAGAGACGTTTGCCAGAGGCTTCTGAGACGCAGGGTAACAATGCAGACCTGGAGGGTATCCCCAGGTGCAGTCGACTGGTAATCTTGGAACCTCCTGACTCAGAATACTGCTACCTTCTCACTGCCATAGGAATGCAGCTAGTTGACAGCTGGCTTCAAGACATGCTTCCCTGTGAGAGCTGAGGACAGGGCAGAACCCTCCCGCATGCTGCCTGACTGTAGGAGTAGCTGCTAACATCCTAATGTTAGTGGCTGGGACAGGTTGCGGGAAAAGCATGTGTGAGCACTGGGCCTGAACTCCCGTGTATCTGAGTTGAATACAGCGATTTCCAACGGCTTTCCTCAACCAGAGTGTAGCTAGGTTCCAAATCCCATGTACGAGCGGGTAGCAGACATCTGCCTCCCATGCATACACACTTCTGAGAGTTGAGCTTATGGCCTCTACCTCCACAGCCAGCCTGCTGGTACCCTTGGCTTCTAAAAGGCCTAGGCTCGCTGTTGGACGGAAGTGCTGGGAGAGGTAATTGGAATCTCCCGGCACACAAGACTAGTGCCTCCAAGCTCAGTTCAGCGATTTCCTAGTAATTCCTGTGGTAGACTGGTGCTACATACTAAGTTCCATACGTGAGAGGGTAGCTGAACGCCTTGTCCAAAACCATCTTACTTCTGAGAGTTGAGCTCAGCCTCAGTCCCTCACAGTTCCACACTGCCTGCAGAGTGAGTTTCGCAGGTCTTCAGCAGAGACGTTTGCCAGAGGCTTCTGAGACGCAGGGTAACAATGCAGACCTGGAGGGTATCCCCAGGTGCAGTAGACTGGTAATCTTGGAACCTCCTGACTCAGAATACTGCTACCTTCTCACTGCCATAGGAATGCAGCTAGTTGACAGCTAGCTGGCTTCAAGACATGCTTCCCTGAGAGAGCTGAGGACAGGGCAGAACCCTCCCGCATGCTGCCTGACTGTAGGAGTAGCTGCTAACATCCTAATGTTAGTGGCTGGGAGAGGTTGGGGGAAAAGCATGTGTGAGCACTGGGCCTGAACTCCCGTGTATCTGAGTTGAATACAGCGATTTCCAACGGCTTTCCTCAACCAGAGTGTAGCTAGGTTCCAACTCCCTTGTACGAGCGGGTAGCAGACATCTGCCTCCCATGCATACACACTTCTGAGAGTTGAGCTTATGGCCTGTACCTCCACATCAAGCCCGCTGGTACCCTTGGCTTCTAAAAGGACTAGGCTCGCTGTTTGACGGAAGTGCTGGGAGAGGTAATTGGAATCTCCCGGCACACAAGACGAGTGCCTCCAAGCTCAATTCACGATTTCCCAGTAATTCTTGTGGTAGACAGGTGCTACATACTAAGTTCCATATGTGAGAAGGTAGCTGAACGCCTTGTCCAAAAGCATCTTACTTCTGAGAGTTGAGCCCACCCTCAGTCCCTCACACTTCCACACTGCCTGCAGAGTGAGTTTCACACGTCTTCACCAGAGACGATTGCCAGAGGCTTCTGAGTACAAGTTAACAATGCAGACCTGGAGGGTATCTCCAGGTGCAGTAGAGTGGTAATCTTGGAACCTCCTGACTCAGAGTACTGCTACCTTCTCACTGCCATAGGAATGCAGCTAGTTGACAGCTGGCTTCAAGACATGCTTCCCTGTGAGAGCTGAGGACAGGGCAGAACCCTCCCGCATCCTGCCTGACTGTAGGAGTAGCTGCTAACATCCTAATGTTAGTGGCTGGGAGAGGTTGCGGGAAAAGCATGTGTGAGCACTGGGCCTGAACTCCCGTGTATCTGAGTTGAATACAGCGATTTCCAATGTCCTTCTTCAATCACAGTGTAGCTAGGTTCCAACTCCCATGTCCGAGTGGGTAGCAGACATCTGCCTCCCATGCATACACACTTCTGAGAGTTGAGCTTATGGCCTGTACCTCCACATCCAGCCTGCTGGTACCCTTGGCTTCTAAAAGGCCTAGGCTCGCTGTTTGACGGAAGTGCTGGGAGAGGTAATTGGAATCACCCGGCACACAAGACTAGTGCCTCCAAGCTCAGTTCAGCGATTTCCTAGTAATTCCTGTGGTAGACTGGTGCTACATACTAAGTTCCATACGTGAGAGGGTAGCTGAACGCCTTGTCCAAAACCATCTTACTTCTGAGAGTTGAGCTCAGCCTCAGTCCCTCACAGTTCCACACTTCCTGCAGAGTGAGTTTCGCAGGTCTTCAGCAGAGACGTTTGCCAGAGGCTTCTGAGACGCAGGGTAACAATGCAGACCTGGAGGGTATCCCCAGGTGCAGTCCACTGGTAATCTTGGAACCTCCTGACTCAGAATACTTCTACCTTCTCACTGCCATAGGAATGCAGCTAGTTGACAGCTAGCTGGCTTCAAGACATGCTTCCCTGAGAGAGCTGACGACAGGGCAGAACCCTCCCGCATGCTGCCTGACTGTAGGAGTAGCTGCTAACATTCTAATGTTAGTGGCTGGGACAGGTTGCGGGAAAAGCATGTGTGAGCACTGGGCCTGAACTCCCGTGTATCTGAGTTGAATACAGCGATTTCCAACGGCTTTCCTCAACCAGAGTGTAGCTAGGTTCCAAATCCCATGTACGAGCGGGTAGCAGACATCTGCCTCCCATGCATACACACTTCTGAGAGTTGAGCTTATGGCCTGTACCTCCACATCCAGGCCGCTGGTACACTTGGCTTCTAAAAGGCCTAGGCTCGCTGTTTGACGGAAGTGCTGGGAGAGGTAATTGGAATCTCCCGGCACACAAGACGAGTGCCTCAAAGCTCAATTCACGATTTCCCAGTAATTCTTGTGGTAGACAGGTGCTACATACTAAGTTCCATATGTGAGATGGTAGCTGAACGCCTTGTCCAAAAGCATCTAACTTCTGAGAGTTGAGCCCACCCTCAGTCCCTCACAGTTCCACACTGCCTGCAGAGTGAGTTTCACACGTCTTCACCAGAGACGATTGCCAGAGGCTTCTGAGTACAAGTTAACAATGCAGACCTGGAGGGTATCTCCAGGTGCAGTAGAGTGGTAATCTTGGAACCTCCTGACTCAGAGTACTGCTACCTTCTCACTGCCATAGGAATGCAGCTAGTTGACAGCTGGCTTCAAGACATGCTTCCCTGTGAGAGCTGAGGACAGGGCAGAACCCTCCCGCATCCTGCCTGACTGTAGGAGTAGCTGCTAACATCCTTATGTTAGTGGCTGGGAGAGGTTGCGGGAAAAGCATATGTGAGCACTGGGCCTGAACTCCCGTGTATCTGAGTTGAATACAGCGATTTCCAATGGCCTTCTTCAATCACAGTGTAGCTAGGTTCCAACTCCCATGTCCGAGAGGGTAGCAGACATCTGCCTCCCATGCATACACACCTCTGAGATTTGAGCTTATGGCCTGTACCTCCACATCCAGCCTGCTGGTACCTTTGTCTTCTAAAAGGCCTAGGCTCGCTGTTTGACGGAAGTGCTGGGAGAGGTAATTGGAATCACCCGGCACACAAGACTAGTGCCTCCAAGCTCAGTTCAGCGATTTCCTAGTAATTCCTGTGGTAGACTGGTGCTACATACTAAGTTCCATACGTGAGAGGGTAGCTGAACGCCTTGTCCAAAACCATCTTACTTCTGAGAGTTGAGCTCAGCCTCAGTCCCTCACAGTTCCACACTGCCTGCAGAGTGAGTTTCGCAGGTCTTCAGCAGAGACGTTTGCCAGAGGCTTCTGAGACGCAGGGTAACAATGCAGACCTGGAGGGTATCCCCAGGTGCAGTCGACTGGTAATCTTGGAACCTCCTGACTCAGAATACTGCTACCTTCTCACTGCCATAGGAATGCAGCTAGTTGACAGCTGGCTTCAAGACATGCTTCCCTGTGAGAGCTGAGGACAGGGCAGAACCCTCCCGCATGCTGCCTGACTGTAGGAGTAGCTGCTAACATCCTTATGTTAGTGGCTGGGAGAGGTTGCGGGAAAAGCATGTGTGAGCACTGGGCCTGAACTCCCGTGTATCTGAGTTGAATACAGCGATTTCCAACGGCTTTCCTCAACCAGAGTGTAGCTAGGTTCCAAATCCCATGTACGAGCGGGTAGCAGATATCTGCCTCCCATGCATACACACTTCTGAGAGTTGAGCTTATGGCCTGTACCTCAACAGCCAGCCTGCTGGTACCCTTGGCTTCTAAAAGGCCTAGGCTCGCTGTTTGACGGAAGTGCTGGGAGAGGTAATTGGAATCACCCGGCACACAATACTAGTGCCTCCAAGCTCAGTTCAGCGATTTCCTAGTAATTCCTGTGGTAGACTGGTGCTACATACTAAGTTCCATACGTGAGAGGGTAGCTGAACGCCTTGTCCAAAACCATCTTACTTCTGAGAGTTGAGCTCAGCCTCAGTCCCTCACAGTTCCACACTGCCTGCAGAGTGAGTTTCGCAGGTCTTCAGCAGAGACGTTTGCCAGAGGCTTCTGAGACGCAGGGTAACAATGCAGACCTGGAGGGTATCCCCAGGTGCAGTCGACTGGTAATCTTGGAACCTCCTGACTCAGAATACTGCTACCTTCTCTCTGCCATAGGAATGCAGCTAGTTGACAACTAGCTGGTTTCAAGACATGCTTCCCTGAGAGAGCTGAGGACAGGGCAGAACCCTCCCGCATGCTGCCTGACTGTAGGAGTAGCTGCTAACATCCTAATGTTAGTGGCTGGGAGAGGTTGCGGGAAAAGCATCTGTGAGCACTGGGCCTGAACTCCCGTGTATCTGAGTTGAATACAGCGATTTCCAACGGCTTTCCTCAACCAGAGTGTAGCTAGGTTCCAAATCCCATGTACGAGCGGGTAGCAGATATCTGCCTCCCATGCATACACACTTCTGAGAGTTGAGCTTATGGCCTGTACCTCAACAGCCAGCCTGCTGGTACCCTTGGCTTCTAAAAGGCCTAGGCTCGCTGTTTGACGGAAGTGCTGGGAGAGGTAATTGGAATCACCCGGCACACAATACTAGTGCCTCCAAGCTCAGTTCAGCGATTTCCTAGTAATTCCTGTGGTAGACTGGTGCTACATACTAAGTTCCATACGTGAGAGGGTAGCTGAACGCCTTGTCCAAAACCATCTTACTTCTGAGAGTTGAGCTCAGCCTCAGTCCCTCACAGTTCCACACTGCCTGCAGAGTGAGTTTCGCAGGTCTTCAGCAGAGACGTTTGCCAGAGGCTTCTGAGACGCAGGGTAACAATGCAGACCTGGAGGGTATCCCCAGGTGCAGTCGACTGGTAATCTTGGAACCTCCTGACTCAGAATACTGCTACCTTCTCTCTGCCATAGGAATGCAGCTAGTTGACAGCTAGCTGGTTTCAAGACATGCTTCCCTGAGAGAGCTGAGGACAGGGCAGAACCCTCCCGCATGCTGCCTGACTGTAGGAGTAGCTGCTAACATCCTAATGTTAGTGGCTGGGAGAGGTTGCGGGAAAAGCATCTGTGAGCACTGGGCCTGAACTCCCGTGTATCTGAGTTGAATACAGCGATTTCCAACGGCTTTCCTCAACCAGAGTGTAGCTAGGTTCCAAATCCCATGTACGAGCGGGTAGCAGACATCTGCCTCCCATGCATACACACTTCTGAGAGTTGAGCTTATGGCCTGTACCTCCACATCCAGCCTGCTGGTACCCTTGGCTTCTAAAAGGCCTAGGCTCGCTGTTTGACGGAAGTGCTGGGAGAGGTAATTGGAATCTCCCGGCACACAAGACGAGTGCCTCCAAGCTCAATTCACGATTTCCCAGTAATTCTTGTGGTAGACAGGTGCTACATACTAAGTTCCAAATGTGAGATGGTAGCTGAACGCCTTGTCCAAAAGCATCTTACTTCTGAGAGTTGAGCCCACCCTCAGTCCCTCACATTTCCACACTGCCTGCAGAGTGAGTTTCACACGTCTTCACCAGAGACGATTGCCAGAGGCTTCTGAGTACAAGTTAACAATGCAGACCTGGAGGGTATCTCCAGGTGCAGTAGAGTGGTAATCTTGGAACCTCCTGACTCAGAGTACTGCTACCTTCTCACTGCCATAGGAATGCAGCTAGTTGACAGCTGGCTTCAAGACATGCTTCCCTGTGAGAGCTGAGGACAGGGCAGAACCCTCCCGCATCCTGCCTGACTCTAGGAGTAGCTGCTAACATCCTAATGTTAGTGGCTGGGAGAGGTTGCGGGAAAAGCATGTGTGAGCACTGGGCCTGAACTCCCGTGTATCTGAGTTGAATACAGCGATTTCCAATGGCCTTCTTCAATCACAGTGTAGCTAGGTTCCAACTCCCATGTCCGAGTGGGTAGCAGACATCTGCCTCCCATGCATACACACTTCTGAGAGTTGAGCTTATGGCCTGTACCTCCACATCCAGCCTGCTGGTACCCTTGGCTTCTAAAAGGCCTAGGCTCGCTGTTTGACGGAAGTGCTGGGAGAGGTAATTGGAATCACTCGGCACACAAGACTAGTGCCTCCAAGCTCAGTTCAGCGATTTCCTAGTAATTCCTGTGGTAGACTGGTGCTACATACTAAGTTCCATACGTGAGAGGGTAGCTGAACGCCTTGTCCAAAACCATCTTACTTCTGAGAGTTGAGCTCAGCCTCAGTCCCTCACAGTTCCACACTGCCTGCAGAGTGAGTTTCGCAGGTCTTCAGCAGAGACGTTTGCCAGAGGCTTCTGAGACGCAGGGTAACAATGCAGACCTGGAGGGTATCCCCAGGTGCAGTCGACTGGTAATCTTGGAACCTCCTGACTCAGAATACTGCTACCTTCTCACTGCCATAGGAATGCAGCTAGTTGACAGCTGGCTTCAAGACATGCTTCCCTGTGAGAGCTGAGGACAGGGCAGAACCCTCCCGCATGCTGCCTGACTGTAGGAGTAGCTGCTAACATCCTTATGTTAGTGGCTGGGAGAGGTTGCGGGAAAAGCATGTGTGAGCACTGGGCCTGAACTCCCGTGTATCTGAGTTGAATACAGCGATTTCCAACGGCTTTCCTCAACCAGAGTGTAGCTAGGTTCCAAATCCCATGTACGAGCGGGTAGCAGACATCTGCCTCCCATGCATACACACTTCTGAGAGTTGAGCTTATGGCCTGTACCTCCACATCCAGCCTGCTGGTACCCTTGGCTTCTAAAAGGCCTAGGCTCGCTGTTTGACGGAAGTGCTGGGAGAGGTAATTGGAATCTCCCGGCACACAAGACGAGTGCCTCCAAGCTCATTTCACGATTTCCCAGTAATTCTTGTGGTAGACATGTGCTACATACTAAGTTCCATATGTGAGAAGGTAGCTGAACGCCTTGTCCAAAACCATCTTACTTCTGAGAGTTGAGCCCACCCTTAGTCCCTCACAGTTCCACACTGCCTGCAGAGTGAGTTTCGCAGGTCTTCAGCAGAGACGTTTGCCAGAGGCTTCTGAGACGCAGGGTAACAATGCAGACCTGGAGGTTATCCCCAGGTGCAGTCGACTGGTAATCTTGGAACCTCCTGACTCAGAATACTGCTACCTTCTCACTGCCAGAGGAATGCTTCTAGTTGACAGCTGGCTTTAAGACATGCTTCCCTGTGAGAGCTGAGGACAGGGCAGAACCCTCCCGCATGCTGCCTGACTGTAGGAGTAGCTGCTAACATCCTTATGTTAGTGGCTGGGAGAGGTTGCGGGAAAAGCATGTGTGAGCACTGGGCCTGAACTCCCGTGTATCTGAGTTGAATACAGCGATTTTCAACGGCTTTCCTCAACCAGAGTGTAGCTAGGTTCCAAATCCCATGGACGAGAGGGTAGCAGACATCTGCCTCCCATGCATACACACTTCTGAGAGTTGAGCTTATGGCCTGTACCTCCACAGCCAGCCTGCTGGTACCCTTGGCTTCTAAAAGGCCTAGGCTCGCTGTTTGACGGAAGTGCTGGGAGAGGTAATTGGAATCACCCGGCACACAAGACTAGTGCCTCCAAGCTCAGTTCACCGATTTCCTAGTAATTCCTGTGGTAGACTGGTGCTACATACTAAGTTTCATACGTGAGAGGGTAGCTGAACGCCTTGTCCAAAACCATCTTACTTCTGAGAGTTGAGCAAACCCTCAGTCCCTCACAGTTCCATACTGCCTGCAGAGTGAGTTTCGCAGGTCTTCAGCAGAGACGTTTGCCAGAGGCTTCTGAGACGCAGGGTAACAATGCAGACCTGGAGGGTATCCCCAGGTGCAGTCGACTGGTAATCTTGGAACCTCCTGACTCAGAATACTGCTACCTTCTCACTGCCATAGGAATGCAGCTAGTTGACAGCTGGCTTCAAGACATGCTTCCCTGTGAGTGCTGAGGACAGGGCAGAACCCTCCCGCATGCTGCCTGAGTGTAGGAGTAGCTGCTAACATCCTTATGTTAGTGGCTGGGAGAGGTTGCGGGAAAAGCATGTGTGAGCACTGGGCCTGAACTCCCGTGTATCTGAGTTGAATACAGCGATTTCCAACGGCTTTCCTCAACCAGAGTGTAGCTAGGTTCCAAATCCCATGTACGAGCGGGTAGCAGGCATCTGCCTCCCATGCATACACACTTCTGAGAGTTGAGCTTATGGCCTGTACCTCCACATCCAGCCTGCTGGTACCCTTGGCTTCTAAAAGGCCTAGGCTCGCTGTTTGACGGAAGTGCTGGGAGAGGTAATTGGAATCTCCCGGCACACAAGACGAGTGCCTCCAAGCTCAATTCACGATTTCCCAGTAATTCTTGTGGTAGACAGGTGCTACATACTAAGTTCCATATGTGAGAAGGTAGCTGAACGCCTTGTCCAAAAGCATCTTACTTCTGAGAGTTGAGCCCACCCTCAGTCCCTCACAGTTCCACACTGCCTGCAGAGTGAGTTTCACACGTCTTCACCAGAGACGATTGCCAGAGGCTTCTGAGTACAAGTTAACAATGCAGACCTGGAGGGTATCTCCAGGTGCAGTAGAGTGGTAATCTTGGAACCTCCTGACTCAGAGTACTGCGACCTTCTCACTGCCATAGGAATGCAGCTAGTTGACAGCTGGCTTTAAGACATGCTTCCCTGTGAGAGCTGAGGACAGGGCAGAACCCTCCCGCATGCTGCCTGACTGTAGGAGTAGCTGCTAACATCCTTATGTTAGTGGCTGGGAGAGGTTGCGGGAAAAGCATGTGTGAGCACTGGGCCTGAACTCCCGTGTATCTGAGTTGAATACAGCGATTTCCAACGGCTTTCCTCAACCAGAGTGTAGCTAGGTTCCAAATCCCAGGCACGAGCGGGTAGCAGACATCTGCCTCCCATGCATACACACTTCTGAGAGTTGAGCTTATGGCCTGTACCTCCACAGCCAGCCTGCTGGTACCCTTGGCTTCTAAAAGGCCTAGGCTCGCTGTTTGACGGAAGTGCTGGGAGAGGTAATTGGAATCACCCGGCACACAAGACTAGTGCCTCCAAGCTCAGTTCACCGATTTCCTAGTAATTCCTGTGGTAGACTGGTGCTACATACTAAGTTCCATACGTGAGAGGGTAGCTGAACGCCTTGTCCAAAACCATCTTACTTCTGAGAGTTGAGCAAACCCTCAGTCCCTCACAGTTCCATACTGCCTGCAGAGTGAGTTTCGCAGGTCTTCAGCAGAGACGTTTGCCAGAGGCTTCTGAGACGCAGGGTAACAATGCAGACCTGGAGGGTATCCCCAGGTGCAGTCGACTGGTAATCTTGGAACCTCCTGACTCAGAATACTGCTACCTTCTCACTGCCATAGGAATGCAGCTAGTTGACAGCTGGCTTCAAGACATGCTTCCCTGTGAGTGCTGAGGACAGGGCAGAACCCTCCCGCATGCTGCCTGAGTGTAGGAGTAGCTGCTAACATCCTTATGTTAGTGGCTGGGAGAGGTTGCGGGAAAAGCATGTGTGAGCACTGGGCCTGAACTCCCGTGTATCTGAGTTGAATACAGCGATTTCCAACGGCTTTCCTCAACCAGAGTGTAGCTAGGTTCCAAATCCCATGTACGAGCGGGTAGCAGGCATCTGCCTCCCATGCATACACACTTCTGAGAGTTGAGCTTATGGCCTGTACCTCCACAGCCAGCCTGCTGGTACCCTTGGCTTCTAAAAGGCCTAGGCTCGCTGTTTGACGGAAGTGCTGGGAGAGGTAATTGGAATCTCCCGGCACACAAGACGAGTGCCTCCAAGCTCAATTCACGATTTCCCAGTAATTCTTGTGGTAGACAGGTGCTACATACTAAGTTCCATATGTGAGAAGGTAGCTGAACGCCTTGTCCAAAAGCATCTTACTTCTGAGAGTTGAGCCCACCCTCAGTCCCTCACAGTTCCACACTGCCTGCAGAGTGAGTTTCACACGTCTTCACCAGAGACGATTGCCAGAGGCTTCTGAGTACAAGTTAACAATGCAGACCTGGAGGGTATCTCCAGGTGCAGTAGAGTGGTAATCTTGGAACCTCCTGACTCAGAGTACTGCTACCTTCTCACTGCCATAGGAATGCAGCTAGTTGACAGCTGGCTTCAAGACATGCTTCCCTGTGAGAGCTGAGGACAGGGCAGAACCCTCCCGCATCCTGCCTGACTGTAGGAGTAGCTGCTAACATCCTTATGTTAGTGGCTGGGAGAGGTTGCGGGAAAAACATGTGTGAGCACTGGGCCTGAACTCCCGTGTATCTGAGTTGAATACAGCGATTTCCAATGTCCTTCTTCAATCACAGTTTAGCTAGGTTCCAACTCCCATGTCCGAGTGGGTAGCAGACATCTGCCTCCCATGCATACACACTTCTGAGAGTTGAGCTTATGGCCTGTACCTCCACATTCAGCCTGCTGGTACCCTTGGTTTCTAAAAGGCCTAGGCTCGCTGTTTGGCGGAAGTGCTGGGAGAGGTAATTGGAATCACCCAGCACACAAGACTAGTGCCTCCAAGCTCAGTTCAGCGATTTCCTAGTAATTCCTGTGGTAGACTGGTGCTACATACTAAGTTCCATACGTGAGAGGGTAGCTGAACGCCTTGTCCAAAACCATCTTACTTCTGAGAGTTGAGCTACCCCTCAGTCCCTCACAGTTCCACACTGCCTGCAGAGTGAGTTTCGCAGGTCTTCAGCAGAGACGTTTGCCAGAGGCTTCTGAGACGCAGGGTAACAATGCAGACCTGGAGGGTATCCCCAGGTGCAGTCGACTGGTAATCTTGGAACCTCCTGACTCAGAATACTGCTACCTTCTCACTGCCATAGGAATGCAGCTAGTTGGCAGCTGGCTTCAAGACATGCTTCCCTGGAGAGCTGAGGACAGGGCAGAACCCTCCCGCATGCTGCCTGACTGTAGGAGTAGCTGCTAACATCCTTATGTTAGTGGCTGGGAGAGGTTGCGGGAAAAGCATGTGTGAGCACTGGGCCTGAACTCCCGTGTATCTGAGTTGAATACAGCGATTTCCAACGGCTTTCCTCAACCAGAGTGAGCTAGGTTCCAAATCCCATGTACGAGCGGGTAGCAGACATCTGCCTCCCATGCATACACACTTCTGAGAGTTGAGCTTATGGCGTGTACCTCCACAGCCAGCCTGCTGGTACCCTTGGCTTCTAAAAGGCCTAGGCTCGCTGTTTGACGGAAGTGCTGGGAGAGGTAATTGGAATCACCCGGCACACAAGACTAGTGCCTCCAAGCTCAGTTCAGCGATTTCCTAGTAATTCCTGTGGTAGACTGGTGCTACATACTAAGTTCCATACGTGAGAGGGTAGCTGAACGCCTTGTCCAAAACCATCTTACTTCTGAGAGTTGAGCTCAGCCTCAGTCCCTACCAGTTCGACACTGCCTGCAGAGTGAGTTTCGCAGGTCTTCAGCAGAGACGTTTGCCAGAGGTTTCTGAGACGCAGGGTAACAATGCAGACCTGGAGGGTATCCCCAGGTGCAGTCGACTGGTAATCTTGGAACCTCCTGACTCAGAATACTGCTACTTTCTCACTGCCATAGGAATGCAGCTAGTTGACAGCTGGCTTCAAGACATGCTTCCCTGTGAGAGCTGAGGACAGGGCAGAACCCTCCCGCATGCTGCCTGACTGTAGGAGTAGCTGCTAACATCCTTATGTTAGTGGGTGGGAGAGGTTGCGGGAAAAGCATGTGTGAGCACTGGGCCTGAACTCCCGTGTACCTGAGTTGAATACAGCGATTTAAAACGGCTTTCCTCAACCAGAGTGTAGCTAGGTTCCAAATCCCATGTACGAGCGGGTAGCAGACATCTGCCTCCCATGCATACACACTTCTGAGAGTTGAGCTTATGGCCTGTACCTCGACAGCCAGCCAGCTGGTACCCTTGGCTTCTAAAAGGCCTAGGCTCGCTGTTTGGCGGAAGTGCTGGGAGAGGTAATTGGAATCACCCGGCACACAAGACGAGTGCCTCCAAGCTCAATTCACGATTTCCCAGTAATTCTTGTGGTAGACAGGTGCTACATTTTAAGTTCCATATGTGAGAAGGTAGCTGAACGCCTTGTCCAAAAGCATCTTACTTCTGAGAGTTGAGCAAACCCTCAGTCCCTCACACTTCCACACTGCCTGCAGAGTGAGTTTCACACGTCTTCACCAGAGACGATTGCCAGAGGCTTCTGAGTACAAGTTAACAATGCAGACCTGGAGGGTATCTCCAGGTGCAGTAGAGTGGTAATCTTGGAACCTCCTGACTCAGAGTACTGCTACCTTCTCACTGCCATAGGAATGCAGCTAGTTGACAGCTGGCTTCAAGACATGCTTCCCTGTGAGAGCTGAGGACAGGGCAGAACCCTCCCGCATCCTGCCTGACTGTAGGAGTAGCTGCTAACATCCTTATGTTAGTGGCTGGGAGAGGTTGCGGGAAAAGTATGTGTGAGCACTGGGCCTGAACTCCCGTGTATTTGAGTTGAATACAGCGATTTCCAATGGCCTTCTTCAATCACAGTGTAGCTAGGTTCCAACTCCCATGTCCGAGTGTGTAGCAGACATCTGCCTCCCATGCATACACACTTCTGAGAGTTGAGCTTATGGCCTGTACCTCCACATCCAGCCTGCTGGTACCCTTGGCTTCTAATAGGCCTAGGCTCGCTGTTTGACGGAAGTGCTGGGAGAGGTAATTGGAATCACCCGGCACACAAGACTAGTGCCTCCAAGCTCAGTTCAGTGATTTCCTAGTAATTCCTGTGGTAGACTGGTGCTACATACTAAGTTCCATACGTGAGAGGGTAGCTGAACGCCTTGTCCAAAACCATCTTACTTCTGAGAGTTGAGCTCAGCCTCAGTCCCTCCCAGTTAGACACTGCCTGCAGAGTGAGTTTCGCAGGTCTTCAGCAGAGACGTTTGCCAGAGGCTTCTGAGACGCAGGGTAACAATGCAGACCTGGAGGGTATCCCCAGGTGCAGTCGACTGGTAATCTTGGAACCTCCTGACTCAGAATACTGCTACCTTCTCACTGCCATAGGAATGCAGCTAGTTGACAGCTGGCTTCAAGACATGCTTCCCTGTGAGAGCTGAGGACAGGGCAGAACCCTCCCGCACCCTGCCTGACTGTAGGAGTAGCTGCTAACATCCTTATGTTAGTGGCTTGGAGAGGTTGCGGGAAAAGCATGTGTGAGCACTGGGCCTGAACTCCCGTGTATCTGAGTTGAATACAGCGATTTCCAATGGCTTTCCTCAACCAGAGTGTAGCTAGGTTCCAAATCCCATGTACGAGCAGGTAGCAGACATCTGCCTCCCATGCATACACACTTCTGAGAGTTGAGCTTATGGCCTGTACCTCAACATCCAGCCTCCTGGTACCCTTGGCTTCTAAAAGGCCTAGGCTCGCTGTTTGACGGAAGTGCTGGGAGAGGTAATTGGAATCTCCCGGCACACAAGACGAGTGCCTCCAAGCTCAATTCACGATTTCCCAGTAATTCTTGTGGTAGACAGGTGCTACATACTACGTTCCATATGTGAGAAGGTAGCTGAACGCCTTGTCCAAAAGCATCTTACTTCTGAGAGGTGAGCACACACTCAGTCCCTCACACTTCCACACTGCCTGCAGAGTGAGTTTCACACGTCTTCACCAGAGACGATTGCCAGAGGCTTCTGAGTACAAGTTAACAATGCAGACCTGAAGGGTATCTCCAGGTGCAGTAGAGTGGTAATCTTGGAACCTCCTGACTCAGAGTACTGCTACCTTCTCACTGCCATAGGAATGCAGCTAGTTGACAGCTGGCTTCAAGACATGCTTCCCTGTGAGAGCTGAGGACAGGGCAGAACCCTCCCGCATCCTGCCTGACTGTAGGAGTAGCTGCTAACATCCTAATGTTAGTGGCTGGGAGAGGTTGCGGGAAAAGCATGTGTGAGCACTGGGCCTGAACTCCCGTGTATCTGAGTTGAATACAGCGATTTCGAATGGCCTTCTTCAATCACAGTGTAGCTAGTTTCCAACTCCCATGTCCGAGTGGGTAGCAGACATCTGCCTCCCATGCATACACACTTCTGAGAGTGGAGCTTATGGCCTGTACCTCCACATCCAGCCTGCTGGTACCCTTGGCTTCTAAAAGGCCTAGGCTCGCTGTTTGACGGAAGTGCTGGGAGAGGTAATTGGAATCACCCGGCACACAAGACTAGTGCCTCCAAGCTCAGTTCAGCGATTTCCTAGTAATTCCTGTGGTAGACTGGTGCTACATACTAAGTTCCATACGTGAGAGGGTAGCTGAACGCCTTGTCCAAAACCATCTTACTTCTGAGAGTTGAGCTCAGCCTCAGTCCCTCACAGTTCCACACTGCCTGCAGAGTGAGTTTCGCAGGTCTTCAGCAGAGACGTTTGCCAGAGGCTTCTGAGACGCAGGGTAACAATGCAGACCTGGAGGGTATCCCCAGGTGCAGTCGACTGGTAATCTTGGAACCTCCTGACTCAGAATACTGCTACCTTCTCACTGCCATAGGAATGCAGCTAGTTGACAGCTGGCTTCAAGACATGCTTCCCTGTGAGAGCTGAGGACAGGGCAGAACCCTCCCGCATGCTGCCTGACTGTAGGAGTAGCTGCTAACATCCTTATGTTAGTGGCTGGGAGAGGTTGCGGGAAAAGCATATGTGAGCACTGGGCCTGAACTCCCGTGTATCTGAGTTGAATACAGCGATTTCCAACGGCTTTCCTCAACCAGAGTGTATCTAGGTTCCAAATCCCATGTACGAGCGGGTAGCAGACATCTGCCTCCCATGCATACACACTTCTGAGAGTTGAGCTTATGGCCTGTAAATCCACAGCCAGCCTGCTGGTACCCTTGGCTTCTAAAAGGCCTAGGCTCGCTGTTTGACGGAAGTGCTGGGAGAGGTAACTGGAATCTCCCGGCACACAAGACGAGTGCCTCCAAGCTCAGTTCATGATTTCCCAGTAATTCTTGTGGTAGACAGGTGCTACATACTAAGTTCCATATGTGATAAGGTAGGTGAACGCCTTGTCCAAAAGCATCTTACTTCTGAGAGTTGAGCACACCCTCAGTCCCTCACACTTCCAGACTGCCTGCAGAGTGAGTTTCACACGTCTTCACCAGAGACGATTGCCAGAGGCTTCTGAGTACAAGTTAACAATGCAGACCTGGAGGGTATCTCCAGGTGCAGTAGAGTGGTAATCTTGGAACCTCCTGACTCAGAGAACTGCTACCTTCTCACTGCCATACGAATGCAGCTAGTTGACAGCTGGCTTCAAGACATGCTTCCCTGTGAGAGCTGAGGACAGGGCAGAACACTCCCGCATCCTGCCTGACTCTAGGAGTAGCTGCTAACATCCTAATGTTAGTGGCTGGGAGAGGTTGCGGGAAAAGCATGTGTGAGCACTAGGCCTGAACTCCCGTGTATCTGAGTTGAATACAGCGATTTCCAACGGC
The DNA here is from genome assembly GCF_048164855.1 of Canis lupus baileyi. Taxonomy (NCBI): domain Eukaryota; kingdom Metazoa; phylum Chordata; class Mammalia; order Carnivora; family Canidae; genus Canis; species Canis lupus. The sequence continues at coordinate 76,520,420 of NC_132844.1, read as the reverse complement.
CTTCTTCAATCACAGTGTAGCTAGGTTCCAACTCCCATGTCCGAGTGGGTAGCAGACATCTGCCTCCCATGCATACACACTTCTGAGAGTTGAGCTTATGGCCTGTACCTCAACAGCCAGCCTGCTGGTACCCTTGGTTTCTAAAAGGCCTAGGCTCGCTGTTTGACGGAAGTGCTGGGAGAGGTAATTGGAATCACCCGGCACACAAGACTAGTGCCTCCAAGCTCAGTTCAGCGATTTCCTAGTAATTCCTGTGGTAGACTGGTGCTACATACTAAGTTCCATACGTGAGAGGGTAGCTGAACGCCTTGTCCAAAACCATCTTACTTCTGAGAGTTGAGCTCAGCCTCAGTCCCTCACAGTTCCACACTGCCTGCAGAGTGAGTTTCGCAGGTCTTCAGCAGAGACGTTTGCCAGAGGCTTCTGAGACGCAGGGTAACAATGCAGACCTGGAGGGTATCCCCAGGTGCAGTCGACTGGTAATCTTGGAACCTCGTGACTCAGAATACTGCTACCTTCTCTCTGCCATAGGAATGCAGCTAGTTGACAGCTAGCTGGCTTCAAGACATGCTTCCCTGTGAGAGCTGAGGACAGGGCAGAACCCTCCCGCATGCTGCCTGACTGTAGGAGTAGCTGCTAACATCCTAATGTTAGTGGCTGGGAGAGGTTGCGGGAAAAGCATGTGTGAGCACTGGGCCTGAACTCCCGTATATCTGAGTTGAATACAGCGATTTCCAACGGCTTTCCTCAACCAGAGTGTAGCTAGGTTCCAAATCCCATGTACGAGCGGGTAGCAGACATCTGCCTCCCATGCATACACACTTCCGAGAGTTGAGCTTATGGCCTGTACCTCAACATCCAGCCTCCTGGTACCCTTGGCTTCTAAAAGGCCTAGGCTCGCTGTTTGACGGAAGTGCTGGGAGAGGTAATTGGAATCTCCCGGCACACAAGACGAGTGCCTCCAAGCTCAATTCACGATTTCCCAGTAATTCTTGTGGTAGACAGGTGCTACATACTACGTTCCATATGTGAGAAGGTAGCTGAACGCCTTGTCCAAAAGCATCTTACTTCTGAGAGGTGAGCACACCCTCAGTCCCTCACACTTCCACACTGCCTGCAGAGTGAGTTTCACACGTCTTCACCAGAGACGATTGCCAGAGGCTTCTGAGTACAAGTTAACAATGCAGACCTGGAGGGTATCTCCAGGTGCAGTAGAGTGGTAATCTTGGAACCTCCTGACTCAGAGAAGTGCTACCTTCTCACTGCCATACGAATGCAGCTAGTTGACAGCTGGCTTCAAGACATGCTTCCCTGTGAGAGCTGAGGACAGGGCAGAACACTCCCGCATCCTGCCTGACTCTAGGAGTAGCTGCTAACATCCTAATGTTAGTGGCTGGGAGAGGTTGCGGGAAAAGCATGTGTGAGCACTAGGCCTGAACTCCCGTGTATCTGAGTTGAATACAGCGATTTCCAACGGCCTTCTTCAATCACAGTGTAGCTAGGTTCCAACTCCCATGTCCGAGTGGGTAGCAGACATCTGCCTCCCATGCATACACACTTCTGAGAGTTGAGCTTATGGCCTGTACCTCAACAGCCAGCCTGCTGGTACCCTTGGTTTCTAAAAGGCCTAGGCTCGCTGTTTGACGGAAGTGCTGGGAGAGGTAATTGGAATCACCCGGCACACAAGACTAGTGCCTCCAAGCTCAGTTCAGCGATTTCCTAGTAATTCCTGTGGTAGACTGGTGCTACATACTAAGTTCCATACGTGAGAGGGTAGCTGAACGCCTTGTCCAAAACCATCTTACTTCTGAGAGTTGAGCTCAGCCTCAGTCCCTCACAGTTCCACACTGCCTGCAGAGTGAGTTTCGCAGGTCTTCAGCAGAGACGTTTGCCAGAGGCTTCTGAGACGCAGGGTAACAATGCAGACCTGGAGGGTATCCCCAGGTGCAGTCGACTGGTAATCTTGGAACCTCGTGACTCAGAATACTGCTACCTTCTCTCTGCCATAGGAATGCAGCTAGTTGACAGCTAGCTGGCTTCAAGACATGCTTCCCTGTGAGAGCTGAGGACAGGGCAGAACCCTCCCGCATGCTGCCTGACTGTAGGAGTAGCTGCTAACATCCTAATGTTAGTGGCTGGGAGAGGTTGCGGGAAAAGCATGTGTGAGCACTGGGCCTGAACTCCCGTATATCTGAGTTGAATACAGCGATTTCCAACGGCTTTCCTCAACCAGAGTGTAGCTAGGTCCAAATCCCATGTACGAGCGGGTAGCAGACATCTGCCTCCCATGCATACACACTTCTGACAGTTGAGCTTATGGCCTGTACCTCCACAGCCAGCCTGCTGGTACCCTTGGCTTCTAAAAGGCCTAGGCTCGCTGTTTGACGGAAGTGCTGGGAGAGGTAATTGGAATCTCCCGGCACACAAGACGAGTGCCTCCAAGCTCAATTCACGATTTCCCAGTAATTCTTGTGGTAGACAGGTGCTACATACTAAGTTCCATATGTGAGATGGTAGCTGAACGCCTTGTCCAAAAGCGTCTTACTTCTGAGAGTTGAGCCCACCCTCAGTCCCTCACAGTTCCACACTGCCTGCAGAGTGATTTTCACACGTCTTCACCAGAGACGATTGCCAGAGGCTTCTGAGTACAAGTTAACAATGCAGACCTGGAGGGTATCTCCAGGTGCAGTAGAGTGGTAATCTTGGAACCTCCTGACTCAGAGTACTGCTACCTTCTCACTGCCATAGGAATGCAGCTAGTTGACAGCTGGCTTCAAGACATGCTTCCCTGTGAGAGCTGAGGACAGGGCAGAACCCTCCCGCATCCTGCCTGACTGTAGGAGTAGCTGCTAACATCCTAATGTTAGTGGCTGGGAGAGGTTGCGGGAAAAGCATGTGCGAGCACTGGGCCTGAACTCCCGTGTATCTGAGTTGAATACAGCGATTTCCAATGGCCTTCTTCAATCACAGTGTAGCTAGGTACCAACTCCCATGTCCGAGTGGGTAGCAGACATCTGCCTCCCATGCATACACACTTCTGAGAGTTGAGCTTATGGCCTGTACCTCCACATCCAGCCTGCTGGTACCCTTGGCTTCTAAAAGGCCTAGGCTCGCTGTTTGACGGAAGTGCTGGGAGAGGTAATTGGAATCACCCGGCACACAAGACTAGTGCCTCCAAGCTCAGTTCAGCGATTTCCTAGTAATTCCTGTGGTAGACTGGTGCTACATACTAAGTTCCATACGTGAGAGGGTAGCTGAACGCCTTGTCCAAAACCATCTTACTTCTGAGAGTTGAGCTCAGCCTCAGTCCCTCACAGTTCCACACTGCCTGCAGAGTGAGTTTCGCAGGTCTTCAGCAGAGACGTTTGCCAGAGGCTTCTGAGACGCAGGGTAACAATGCAGACCTGGAGGGTATCCCCAGGTGCAGTCGACTGGTAATCTTGGAACCTCCTGACTCAGAATACTGCTACCTTCTCACTGCCATAGGAATGCAGCTAGTTGACAGCTGGCTTCAAGACATGCTTCCCTGTGAGAGCTGAGGACAGGGCAGAACCCTCCCGCATGCTGCCTGACTGTAGGAGTAGCTGCTAACATCCTTATGTTAGTGGCTGGGAGAGGTTGCGGGAAAAGCATGTGTGAGCACTGGGCCTGAACTCCCGTGTATCTGAGTTGAATACAGCGATTTCCAACGGCTTTCCTCAACCAGAGTGTAGCTAGGTTCCAAATCCCATGTACGAGCGGGTAGCAGACATCTGCCTCCCATGCATACACACTTCTGAGAGTTGAGCTTATGGCCTGTACCTCCACAGCCAGCCTGCTGGTACCCTTGGCTTCTAAAAGGCCTAGGCTCGCTGTTTGACGGAAGTGCTGGGAGAGGTAATTGGAATCTCCCGGCACACAAGACGAGTGCCTCCAAGCTCAATTCACGATTTCCCAGTAATTCTTGTGGTAGACAGGTGCTACATACTAAGTTCCATATGTGAGATGGTAGCTGAACGCCTTGTCCAAAAGCATCTTACTTCTGACAGTTGAGCCCACCCTCAGTCCCTCACAGTTCCACACTGCCTGCAGAGTGAGTTTCACACGTCTTCAGCAGAGACGATTGCCAGAGGCTTCTGAGTACATGTTAACAATGCAGACCTGGAGGGTATCTCCAGGTGCAGTAGAGTGGTAATCTTGGAACCTCCTGACTCAGAGTACTGCTACCTTCTCACTGCCATAGGAATGCAGCTAGTTGACAGCTGGCTTCAAGACATGCTTCCCTGTGAGAGCTGAGGACAGGGCAGAACCCTCCCGCATCCTGCCTGACTCTAGGAGTAGCTGCTAACATCCTAATGTTAGTGGCTGGGAGAGGTTGCAGGAAAAGCATGTGTGAGCACTGGGCCTGAACTCCCGTGTATCTGAGTTGAATACAGCGATTTCCAATGGCCTTCTTCAATCACAGTGTAGCTAGGTACCAACTCCCATGTCCGAGTGGGTAGCAGACATCTGCCTCCCATGCATACACACTTCTGAGAGTTGAGCTTATGGCCTGTACCTCCACATCCAGCCTGCTGGTACCCTTGGCTTCTAAAAGGCCTAGGCTCGCTGTTTGACGGAAGTGCTGGGAGAGGTAATTGGAATCACCCGGCACACAAGACTAGTGCCTCCAAGCTCAGTTCAGCGATTTCCTAGTAATTCCTGTGGTAGACTGGTGCTACATACTAAGTTCCATACGTGAGAGGGTAGCTGAACGCCTTGTCCAAAACCATCTTACTTCTGAGAGTTGAGCTACCCCTCAGTCCCTCACAGTTCCACACTGCCTGCAGAGTGAGTTTCGCAGGTCTTCAGCAGAGACGTTTGCCAGAGGCTTCTGAGACGCAGGGTAACAATGCAGACCTGGAGGGTATCCCCAGGTGCAGTCGACTGGTAATCTTGGAACCTCCTGACTCAGAATACTGCTACCTTCTCACTGCCATAGGAATGCAGCTAGTTGACAGCTGGCTTCAAGACATGCTTCCCTGTGAGAGCTGAGGACAGGGCAGAACCCTCCCGCATGCTGCCTGACTGTAGGAGTAGCTGCTAACATCCTTATGTTAGTGGCTGGGAGAGGTTGCGGGAAAAGCATATGTGAGCACTGGGCCTGAACTCCCGTGTATATGAGTTGAATACAGCGATTTCCAACGGCTTTCCTCAACCAGAGTGTAGCTAGGTTCCAAATCCCATGTACGAGCGGGTAGCAGACATCTGCCTCCCATGCATACACACTTCTGAGAGTTGAGCTTATGGCCTGTACCTCCACATCCAGCCTGCTGGTACCCTTGGCTTCTAAAAGGCCTAGGCTCGCTGTTTGACGGAAGTGCTGGGAGAGGTAATTGGAATCTCCCGGCACACAAGACGAGTGCCTCCAAGCTCAATTCACGATTTCCCAGTAATTCTTGTGGTAGACAGGTGCTACATACTAAGTTCCATATGTGAGTAGGTAGCTGAACGCCTTGTCCAAAAGCATCTTACTTCTGAGAGTTGAGCCCACCCTCAGTCCCTCACAGTTCCACACTGCCTGCAGAGTGAGTTTCACACGTCTTCACCAGAGACGATTGCCAGAGGCTTCTGAGTACAAGTTAACAATGCAGACCTGCAGGGTATCTCCAGGTGCAGTAGAGTGGTAATATTGGAACCTCCTGACTCAGAGTACTGCTACCTTCTCACTGCCATAGGAATGCAGCTAGTTGACAGCTGGCTTCAAGACATGCTTCCCTGTGAGAGCTGAGGACAGGGCAGAACCCTCCCGCATCCTGCCTGACTGTAGGAGTAGCTGCTAACATACTAATGTCAGTGGCTGGTAGAGGTTGCGCGAAAAGCATGTGTGAGCACTGGGCCTGAACTCCCGTGTATCTGAGTTGAATACAGCGATTTCCAATGGCCTTCTTCAATCACAGTGTTGCTAGGTTCCAACTCCCATGTCCGAGTGGGTAGCAGACATCTGCCTCCCATGCATATACACTTCTGAGAGTTGAGCTTATGGCCTGTACCTCCACAGCCAGCCTGCTGGTATCCTTGGCTTCTAAAAGGCCTAGGCTCGCTGTTTGACGGAAGTGCTGGGAGAGGTAATTGGAATCACCCGGCACACAAGTCTAGTGCCTCCAAGCTCAGTTCAGCGATTTCCTAGTAATTCCTTTGGTAGACTGGTGCTACATACTAAGGTCCATACGTGAGAGGGTAGCTGAACGCCTTGTCCAAAACCATCTTACTTCTGAGAGTTGAGCTCAGCCTCTGTCCCTCCCAGTTAGACACTGCCTGCAGAGTGAGTTTCGCAGGTCTTCAGCAGAGACGTTTGCCAGAGGCTTCTGAGACGCAGGGTAACAATGCAGACCTGGAGGGTATCCCCAGGTGCAGTCGACTGGTAATCTTGGAACCTCCTGACTCAGAATACTGCTACCTTCTCACTGCCATAGGAATGCAGCTAGTTGACAGCTGGCTTCAAGACATGCTTCCCTGTGAGAGCTGAGGACAGGGCAGAACCCTCCCGCATGCTGCCTGACTGTAGGAGTAGCTGCTAACATCCTTATGTTAGTGGCTGGGAGAGGTTGCGGGAAAAGCATGTGTGAGCACTGGGCCAGAACTCCCGTGTATCTGAGTTGAATACAGCGATTTCCAACAGCTTTCCTCAACCAGAGTGTAGCTAGGTTCCAAATCCCATGTACGAGCCGGTAGCAGACATCTGCCTCCCATGCATACACACTTCTGAGAGTTGAGCTTATGGCCTGTACCTCCACAGCCAGCCTGCTGGTACCCTTGGCTTCTAAAAGGCCTAGGCTCGCTGTTTGACGGAAGTGCTGGGAGAGGTAATTGGAATCTCCCGGCACACAAGACGAGTGCCTCCAAGCTCAATTCACGATTTCCCAGTAATTCTTGTGGTAGACAGGTGCTACATACTAAGTTCCATATGTGAGAAGGTAGCTGAACGCCTTGTCCAAAAGCATCTTACTTCTGAGAGTTGAGCACACCCTCAGTCCCTCACACTTCCACACTGCCTGCAGAGTGAGTTTCACACGTCTTCACCAGAGACGATTGCCAGAGGCTTCTGAGTACAAGTTAACAATGCAGACCTGGAGGGTATCTCCAGGTGCAGTAGAGTGGTAATCTTGGAACCTCCTGACTCAGAGTACTGCTACCTTCTCACTGCCATAGGAATGCAGCTAGTTGACAGCTGGCTTCAAGACATGCTTCCCTGTGAGAGCTGAGGACAGGGCAGAACCCTCCCTCATCCTGCCTGACTGTAGGAGTAGCTGCTAACATCCTTATGTTAGTGGCTGGGAGAGGTTGCGGGAAAAGCATGTGTGAGCACTGGGCCTGAACTCCCGTGTATCTGAGTTGAATACAGCGATTTCCAATGGCCTTCTTCAATCACAGTGTAGCTAGGTTCCAACTCCCATGTCCGAGTGGGTAGCAGACATCTGCCTCCCATGCATACACACTTCTGAGAGTTGAGCTTATGGCCTGTACCTCCACATCCAGCCTGGTGGTACCCTTGGCTTCTAAAAGGCCTAGGCTCGCTGTTTGACGGAAGTGCTGGGAGAGGTAATTGGTATCTCCCGGCACACAAGACTAGTGCCTACAAACTCAGTTCAGCGATTTCCTAGTAATTCCTGTGGTAGACTGGTGCTACATACTAAGTTCCATACGTGAGAGGGTAGCTGAACGCCTTGTCCAAAACCATCTTACTTCTGAGAGTTGAGCTCAGCCTCAGACCCTCACAGTTCCACACTGCCTGCAGAGTGAGTTTCGCAGGTCTTCAGCAGAGACGTTTGCCAGAGGCTTCTGAGACGCAGGGTAACAATGCAGACCTGGAGGGTATCCCCAGGTGCAGTCGACTGGTAATCTTGTAACCTCCTGACTCAGAATACTGCTACATTCTCACTTCCATAGGAATGCAGCTAGTTGACAGCTAGCTGGCTTCAAGACATGCTTCCCTGAGAGAGCTGAGGACAGGGCAGAACCCTCCCGCATGCTGCCTGACTGTAGGAGTAGCTGCTAACATCCTAATGTTAGTGGCTGGGAGAGGTTGTGGGAAAAGCATGTGTGAGCACTGGGCCTGAACTCCCGTGTATCTTAGTTGAATACAGCGATTTCCAACGGCTTTCCTCAACCAGAGTGTAGCTAGGTTCCAAATCCCATGTACGAGCGGGTAGCAGACATCTGCCTCCCATGCATACACACTTCTGAGAGTTGAGCTTATGGCCTGTACCTCCACATCCAGCCTGCTGGTACCCTTGGCTTCTAAAAGGCCTAGGCTCGCTGTTTGACGGAAGTGCTGGGAGAGGTAATTGGAATCTCCCGGCACACAAGACGAGTGCCTCCAAGCTCAATTCACGATTTCCCAGTAATTCTTGTGGTAGACAGGTGCTACATACTAAGTTCCATATGTGAGTAGGTAGCTGAACGCCTTGTCCAAAAGCATCTTACTTCTGAGAGTTGAGCACACCCTCAGTCCCTCACACTTCCACACTGCCTGCAGAGTGAGTTTCACACGTCTTCACCAGAGACGATTGCCAGAGGCTTCTGAGTACAAGTTAACAATGCAGACCTGGAGGGTATCTCCAGGTGCAGTAGAGTGGTAATCTTGGAACCTCCTGACTCAGAGTACTGCTACCTTCTCACTGCCATAGGAATGCAGCTAGTTGACAGCTGGCTTCAAGACATGCATCCCTGTGAGAGCTGAGGACAGGGCAGAACCCTCCCGCATCCTGCCTGACTGTAGGAGTAGCTGCTAACATCCTTATGTTAGTGGCTGGGAGAGGTTGCGGGAAAAGCATGTGTGAGCACTGGGCCTGAACTCCCGTGTATCTGAGTTGAATACAGCGATTTCCAATGGCCTTCTTCAATCACAGTGTAGCTAGGTTCCAACTCCCATGTCCGAGTGGGTAGCAGACATCTGCCTCCCATGCATACACACTTCTGAGAGTTGAGCTTATGGCCTGTACCTCCACATCCAGCCTGCTGGTACCCTTGGCTTCTAAAAGTCCTAGGCTCGCTGTTTGACGGAAGTGCTGGGAGAGGTAATTGGAATCACCCGGCACACAAGACTAGTGCCTACAAGGTCAGTTCAGCGATTTCCTAGTAATTCCTGTGGTAGACTGGTGCTACATACTAAGTTTCATACGTGAGAGGGTAGCTGAACGCCTTGTCCAAAACCATCTTACTTCTGAGAGTTGAGCTCAGCCTCAGACCCTCACAGTTCCACACTGCCTGCAGAGTGAGTTTCGCAGGTCTTCAGCGGAGACGTTTGCCAGAGGCTTCTGAGACGCAGGGTAACAATGCAGACCTGGAGGGTATCCCCAGGTACAGTCGACTGGTAATCTTGGAACCTCCTGACTCAGAATACTGCTACCTTCTCACTGCCATAGGAATGCAGCTAGTTGACAGCTGGCTTCAAGACATGCTTCCCTGTGAGGGCTGAGGACAGGGCAGAACCCTCCCGCATGCTGCCTGACTGTAGGAGTAGCTGCTAACATCCTTATGTTAGTGGCTGGGAGAGGTTGCGGGAAAAGCATGTGTGAGCACTGGGCCTGAACTCCCGTGTATCTGAGTTGAATACAGCGATTTCCAACGGCTTTCCTCAACCAGAGAGTAGCTAGGTTCCAAACACCATGTACGAGCGGGATGCAGACATCTGCCTCCCATGCATACACACTTCTGAGAGTTGAGCTTATGGCCTGTACCTCCACATCCAGCCTGCTGGTACCCTTGGCTTCTAAAAGGCCTTGGCTCGCTGTTTGACGGAAGTGCTGGGAGAGGTAATTGGAATCTCCCGGCACACAATACGAGTGCCTCCAAGCTAAATTCACGATTTCCCAGTAATTCTTGTGGTAGAAAGGTGCTACATACTAAGTTCCATATGTGAGTAGGTAGCTGAACGCCTTGTCCAAAAGCATCTTACTTCTGAGAGTTGAGCACACCCTCAGTCCCTCACAGTTCCACACTGCCTGCAGAGTGAGTTTCACACGTCTTCACCAGAGACGATTGCCAGAGGCTTCTGAGTACAAGTTAACAATGCAGACCTGGAGGGTATCTTCAGGTGCAGTAGAGTGGTAATCTTGGAACCCCCTGACTCAGAGTACTGCTACCTTCTCATGCCATAGGAATGCAGCTAGTTGACAGCTGGCTTCAAGACATGCTTCCCTGTGAGAGCTGAGGACAGGGCAGAACCCTCCCGCATCCTGCCTGACTGTAGGAGTAGCTGCTAACATCCTTATGTTAGTGGCTGGGAGAGGTTGCGGGAAAAACATGTGTGAGCACTGGGCCTGAACTCCCGTGTATCTGAGTTGAATACAGCGATTTCCAATGGCCTTCTTCAATCACAGTGTAGCTAGGTTCCAACTCCCATGTCCGAGTGGGTAGCAGACATCTGCCTCCCATGCATACACACTTCTGAGAGTTGAGCTTATGGCCTGTACCTCCACATCCAGCCTGCTGGTACCCTTGGCTTCTAAAAGTCCTAGGCTCGCTGTTTGACGGAAGTGCTGGGAGAGGTAATTGGAATCACCCGGCACACAAGACTAGTGCCTACAAGGTCAGTTAAGCGATTTCCTAGTAATTCCTGTGGTAGACTGGTGCTACATACTAAGTTTCATACGTGAGAGGGTACCTGAACGCCTTGTCCAAAACCATCTTACTTCTGAGAGTTGAGCTCAGCCTCAGACCCTCACAGTTCCACACTGCCTGCAGAGTGAGTTTCGCAGGTCTTCAGCGGAGACGTTTGCCAGAGGCTTCTGAGACGCAGGGTAACAATGCAGACCTGGAGGGTATCCCCAGGTACAGTCGACTGGTAATCTTGGAACCTCCTGACTCAGAATACTGCTACCTTCTCACTGCCATAGGAATGCAGCTAGTTGACAGCTGGCTTCAAGACATGCTTCCCTGTGAGGGCTGAGGACAGGGCAGAACCCTCCCGCATGCTGCCTGACTGTAGGAGTAGCTGCTAACATCCTTATGTTAGTGGCTGGGAGAGGTTGCGGGAAAAGCATGTGTGAACACTGGGCCTGAACTCCCGTGTATCTGAGTTGAATACAGCGATTTCCAACGGCTTTCCTCAACCAGAGTGTAGCTAGGTTCCAAATCCCATGTACGAGCGGGTAGCAGACATCTGCCTCCCATGCATACACACTTCTGAGAGTTGAGCTTATGGCCTGTACCTCCACATCCAGCCTGCTGGTACCCTTGGCTTCTAAAAGGCCTAGGCTCGCTGTTTGACGGAAGTGCTGGGAGAGGTAATTGGAATCTCCCGGCACACAAGACGAGTGCCTCCAAGCTCAATTCACGATTTCCCAGTAATTCTTGTGGTAGACAGGTGCTACATACTAAGTTCCATATGTGAGATGGTAGCTGAACGCCTTGTCCAAAAGCATCTTACTTCTGAGAGTTGAGCCCACCCTCAGTCCCTCACACTTCCACACTGCCTGCAGAGTGAGTTTCACACGTCTTCACCAGAGACGATTGCCAGAGGCTTCTGAGTACAAGTTAACAATGCAGACATGGAGGGTATCTCCAGGTGCAGTAGAGTGGTAATCTTGGAACCTCCTGACTCAGAGTACTGCTACCTTCTCACTGCCATAGGAATGCAGCTAGTTGACAGCTGGCTTCAAGACATGCTTCCCTGTGAGAGCTAAGGACAGGGCAGAACCCTCCCGCATCCTGCCTGATTGTAGGAGTAGCTGCTAACATCCTAATGTTAGTGGCTGGGAGAGGTTGCGGGAAAAGCATGTGTGAGCACTGGGCCTGAACTCCCGTGTATCTGAGTTGAATACAGCGATTTCCAATGGCCTTCGTCAATCACAGTGTAGCTAGGTTCCAACTCCCATGTCCGAGTGGGTAGCAGACATCTGCGTCCCATGCATACACACTTCTGAGAGTTGAGCTTATGGCCTGTACCTCCACATCAAGCCTGCTGGTACCCTTGGCTTCTAAAAGGCCTAGGCTCGCTGTTTGACGGAAGTGCTGGGAGAGGTAATTGGAATCACCCGGCACACAAGACTAGTGCCTCCAAGCTCAGTTCAGCGATTTCCTAGTAATTCCTGTGGTAGACTGGTGCTACATACTAAGTTCCATACGTGAGAGGGTAGGTGAACGCCTTGTCCAAAACCATCTTACTTCTGAGAGTTGAGCTCAGCCTCAGTCCCTCACAGTTCCACACTGCCTGCAGAGTGAGTTTCGCAGGTCTTCAGCAGAGACGTTTGCCAGAGGCTTCTGAGACGCAGGGTAACAATGCAGACCTGGAGGGTATCCCCAGGTGCAGTCGACTGGTAATCTTGGAACCTCCTGACTCAGAGTACTGCTACCTTCTCACTGCCATAGGAATGCAGTTAGTTGACAGCTGGCTTCAAGACATGCTTCCCTGTGAGAGCTGAGGACAGGGCATAACCCTCCCGCAGGCTGCCTGACTGTAGGAGTAGCTGCTAACATCCTTATGTTAGTGGCTGGGAGAGGTTGCGGGAAAAGCATGTGTGAGCACTGGGCCTGAACTCCCGTGTATCTGAGTTGAATAGAGCGATTTCCACCGGCTTTCCTCAACCAGAGTGTAGCTAGGTTCCAAATCCCATGTACGAGCGGGTAGCAGACATCTGCCTCCCATGCATACACACTTCTGAGAGTTGAGCTTATGGCCTGTACCTCCAGAGCCAGCCTGCTGGTACCCTTGGCTTCTAAAAGGCCTAGGCTCGCTGTTTGACGGAAGTGCTGGGAGAGGTAATTGGAATCTCCCGGCACACAAGACGAGTGCCTCCAAGCTCAATTCACGATTTCCCAGTAATTCTTGTGGTAGACAGGTGCTACATACTAAGTTCCATATGTGAGAAGGTAGCTGAACGCCTTGTCCAAAAGCATCTTACTTCTGAGAGTTGAGCACACCCTCAGTCCCTCACACTTCCACACTGCCTGCAGAGTGAGTTTCACACGTCTTCACCAGAGACGATTGCCAGAGGCTTCTGAGTACAAGTTAACAATGCAGACCTGGAGGGTATCTCCAGGTGCAGTAGAGTGGTAATCTTGGAACCTCCTGACTCAGAGTACTGCTACCTTCTCACTGCCATAGGAATGCAGCTAGTTGACAGCTGGCTTCAAGACATGCTTCCCTGTGAGAGCTGAGGACAGGGCAGAACCCTCCCGCATCCTGCCTGACTGTAGGAGTAGCTGCTAACATCCTTATGTTAGTGGCTGGGAGAGGTTGCGGGAAAAGCATGTGTGAGCACTGGGCCTGAACTCCCGTGTATCTGAGTTGAATACAGCGATTTCCAATGGCCTTCTTCAATCACAGTGTAGCTAGGTTCCAACTCCCATGTCCGAGTGGGTAGCAGACATCTGCCTCCCATGCATACACACTTCTGAGAGTTGAGCTTATGGCCTGTACCTCCACATCCAGCCTGCTGGTACCCTTGGCTTCTAAAAGGCCTAGGCTCGCTGTTTGACGGAAGTGCTGGGAGAGGTAATTGGAATCACCCGGCACATATGACTAGTGCCTCCAAGCTCAGTTCAGCGATTTCCTAGTAATTCCTGTGGTAGACTGGTGCTACATACTAAGTTCCATACGTGAGAGGGTAGCTGAACGCCTTGTACAAAACCATCTTACTTCTGAGAGTTGAGCTCAGCCTCAGTCCCTCACAGTTCCACACTGCCTGCAGAGTGAGTTTCGCAGGTCTTCAGCAGAGACGTTTGCCAGAGGCTTCTGAGACGCAGGGTAACAATGCAGACCTGGAGGGTATCCCCAGGTGCAGTCGACTGGTAATCTTGGAACCTCCTGACTCAGAATACTGCTACCTTCTCACTGCCATAGGAATGCAGCTAGTTGACAGCTGGCTTCAAGACATGCTTCCCTCTGAGAGGTGAGGACAGGGCAGAACCCTCCCGCATGCTGCCTGACTGTAGGAGTAGCTGCTAACATCCTTATGTTAGTGGCTGTGAGAGGTTGCGGGAAAAGCATGTGTGAGCACTGGGCCTGAACTCCCGTGTATCTGAGTTGAATACAGCGATTTCCAACGGCTTACATCAATCAGAGTGTAGCCAGGTTCCAACTCCCATGTCCGAGTGGGTAGCAGACATCTGCCTCCCATGCATACACACTTCTGAGAGTTGAGCTTATGGCCTGTACCTCCACAGCCAGCCTGCTGGTACCCTTGGCTTCTAAAAGGCCTAGGCTCGCTGTTTGACGGAAGTGCTGGGAGAGGTAATTGGAATCTCCCGGCACACAAGACGAGGGCCTCCAAGCTCAATTCACGATTTCCCAGTAATTCTTGTGGTAGACAGGTGCTACATACTAAGTTCCTTATGTGAGAAGGTAGCTGAACGCCTTGTCCAAAAGCATCTTACTTCTGAGATTTGAGCACACCCTCAGTCCCTCACACTTCCACACTGCCTGCAGAGTGAGTTTCGCAGGTCTTCAGCAGAGACGATTGCCAGAGGCTTCTGAGTACAAGTTAACAATGCAGACCTGGAGGGTATCTCCAGGTGCAGTAGAGTGGTAATCTTGGAACCTCCTGACTCAGAGTACTGCTACCTTCTCACTGCCATAGGAATGCAGCTAGTTGACAGCTGGCTTCAAGACATGCTTCCCTGTGAGAGCTGAGGGCAGGGCAGAACCCTCCCGCATCCTGCCTGACTGTAGGAGTAGCTGCTAACATCCTTATGTTAGTGGCTGGGAGAGGTTGCGGGAAAAGCATGTGTGAGCACTGGGCCTGAACTCCCGTGTATCTGAGTTGAATACAGCGATTTCCAATGGCCTTCTTCAATCACAGTGTAGCAAGGTTCCAACTCCCATGTCCGAGTGGGTAGCAGACATCTGCCTCCCATGCATACACACTTCTGAGAGTTGAGCTTATGGCCTGTACCTCCACATCCAGCCTGCTGGTACCCTTGGCTTCTAAAAGGCCTAGGCTCGCTGTTTGACGGAAGTGCTGGGAGAGGTAATTGGAATCACCCGGCACACAAGACTAGTGCCTCCAAGCTCAGTTCAGCGATTTCCTAGTAATTCCTGTGGTAGACTGGTGCTACATACTAAGTTCCATACGTGAGAGGGTAGCTGAACGCCTTGTCCAAAACCATCTTACTTCTGAGAGTTGAGCTCAGCCTCAGTCCCTCACAGTTCCACACTGCGTGCAGAGTGAGTTTCGCAGGTCTTCAGCAGAGACGTTTGCCAGAGGATTCTGACACGCAGGGTAACAATGCAGACCTGGAGGGTATCCCCAGGTGCAGTCAACTGGTAATCTTGGAACCTCCTGACTCAGAATACTGCTACCTTCTCACTGCCATAGGAATGCAGCTAGTTGACAGCTAGCTGGCTTCAAGACATGCTTCCCTGAGAGAGCTGAGGACAGGGCAGAACCCTCCCGCATGCTGCCTGACTGAAGGAGTAGCTGCTAACATCCTTATGTTAGTGGCTGGGAGAGGTTGCGGGAAAAGCATGTGTGAGCACTGGGCCTGAACTCCCGTGTATCTGAGTTGAATACAGCGATTTCCAACGGCTTTCCTCAACCAGAGTGTAGCTAGGTTCCAAATCCCATGTACGAGCGGGTAGCAGACATCTGCCTCCCATGCATACACACTTCTGAGAGTTGAGCTTATGGCCTGTACCTCCACAGCCAGCCTGCTGGTACCCTTGGCTTCTAAAAGGCCTAGGCTCGCTGTTTGACGGAAGTGCTGGGAGAGGTAATTGGAATCTCCCGGCACACAAGACGAGTGCCTCCAAGCTCAATTCACGATTTCCCAGTAATTTTTGTGGTAGACAGGTGCTACATACTAAGTTCCATATGTGAGATGGTAGCTGAACGCCTTGTCTAAAAGCATCTTACTTCTGAGAGTTGAGACCACCCTCAGTCCCTCACAGTTCCACACTGCCTGCAGAGTGAGTTTCACACGTCTTCACCAGAGACGATTGCCAGAGGCTTCTGAGTACAAGTTAACAATGCAGACCTTGAGGGTATCTCCAGGTGCAGTAGAGTGGTAATCTTGGAACCTCCTGACTCAGAGTACTGCTACCTTCTCACTGCCATAGGAATGCCGCTAGTTGACAGCTGGCTTCAAGACATGCTTCCCTGTGAGAGCTGAGGACAGGGCAGAACCCTCCCGCATCCTGCCTGACTGTAGGAGTAGCTGGTAACATCCTTATGTTAGTGGCTGGGAGAGGTTGCGGGAAAAGCATGTGTGAGCACTGGGCCGGAACTCCCGTGTATCTGAGTTGAATACAGCGATTTCCAATGGCCTTCTTCAATCACAGTGTAGCTAGGTTCCAACTCCCATGTCCGAGTGGGTAGCAGACATCTGCCTCCCATGCATACACACTTCTGAGAGTTGAGCTTATGGCCTGTACCTCCACATCCAGCCTGCTGGTACCCTTGGCTTCTAAAAGGCCTAGGCTCGCTGTTTGACGGAAGTGCTGGGAGAGGTAATTGGAATCACCCGGCACACAAGACTAGTGCCTCCAAGCTCAGTTCAGCGATTTCCTAGTAATTCCTGTGGTAGACTGGTGCTACATACTAAGTTCCATACGTGAGAGGGTAGCTGAACGCCTTGTCCAAAACCATCTTACTTCTGAGAGTTGAGCTCAGCCTCAGTCCCTCACAGTTCCACACTGCCTGCAGAGTGAGTTTCGCAGGTCTTCAGCAGAGACGTTTGCCAGAGGCTTCTGAGACGCAGGGTAACAATGCAGACCTGGAGGGTATCCCCAGGTGCAGTCGACTGGTAATCTTGGAACCTCCTGACTCAGAATACTGCTACCTTCTCACTGCCATAGGAATGCAGCTAGTTGACAGCTAGCTGGCTTCAAGACTTGCTTCCCTGAGAGAGCTGAGGACAGGGCAGAACCCACCCGCATCCTGCCTGACTGTAGGCGCAGCTGCTAACATCCTAATGTTAGTGGCTGAGAGAGGTTGCGGGAAAAGCATGTGTGAGCACTGGGCCTGAACTCCCGTGTATCTGAGTTGAATACAGCGATTTGCAACGGCTTTCCTCAACCAGAGTGTAGCTAGGTTCCAAATCCCATGTACGAGCGGGTAGCAGACATCTGTCTCCCATGCATACACACTTCTGAGTGTTGAGCTTATGGCCTGTACCTCCACATCCAGCCTGCTGGTACCCTTGGCTTCTAAAAGGCCTAGGCTCGCTGTTTGACGGAAGTGCTGGGAGAGGTAATTGGAATCTCCCGGCACACAAGACGAGTGCCTCCAAGCTCAATTCACGATTTCCCAGTAATTCTTGTGGTAGACAGGTGCTACATACTAAGTTCCATATGTGAGAAGGTAGCTGAACGCCTTGTCCAAAAGCATCTTACTTCTGAGAGTTGAGCACACCCTCAGTCCCTCACACTTCCACACTGCCTGCAGAGTGAGTTTCACACGTCTTCACCAGAGACGATTGCCAGAGGCTTCTGAGTACAAGTTAACAATGCAGACCTGGAGGGTATCTCCAGGTGCAGTAGAGTGGTAATCTTGGAACCTCCTGACTCAGAGTACTGCTACCTTCTCACTGCCATAGGAATGCAGCTAGTTGACAGCTGGCTTCAAGACATGCTTCCCTCTGAGAGCTGAGGACAGGGCAGAACCCTCCCGCATGCTGCCTGACTGTAGGAGTAGCTGCTAACATCCTTATGTTAGTGGCTGTGAGAGGTTGCGGGAAAAGCATGTGTGAGCACTGGGCCTGAACTCCCGTGTATCTGAGTTGAATACAGCGATTTCCAAAGGCTTTCCTCAACCAGAGTGTAGCTAGGTTCCAAATCCTATGTACGAGCGGGTAGCAGACATCTGCCTCCCATGCATACACACTTCTGAGAGTTGAGCTTATGGCCTGTACCTCCACAGCCAGCCTGCTGGTACCCTTCGCTTCTAAAAGGCCTAGGCTCGCTGTTTGACGGAAGTGCTGGGAGAGGTAATTGGAATCTCCCGGCACACAAGACGAGTGTCTCCAAGCTCAATTCACGATTTCCCAGTAATTCTTGTGGTAGACAGGTGCTACATACTAAGTTCCAAATGTGAGAAGGTAGCTGAACGCCTTGTCCAAAAGCATCTTACTTCTGAGATTTGAGCACACCCTCAGTCCCTCACACTTCCACACTGCCTGCAGAGTGAGTTTCGCAGGTCTTCAGCAGAGACGATTGCCAGAGGCTTCTGAGTACAAGTTAACAATGCAGACCTGGAGGGTATCTCCAGGTGCAGTAGAGTGGTAATCTTGGAACCTCCTGACTCAGAGTACTGCTACCTTCTCACTGCCATAGGAATGCAGCTAGTTGACAGCTGGCTTCAAGACATGCTTCCCTGTGAGAGCTGAGGACAGGGCAGAACCCTCCCGCATCCTGCCTGACTGTAGGAGTAGCTGCTAACATCCTAATGTTAGTGGCTGGGAGAGGTTGCGGGAAAAGCATGTGTGAGCACTGGGCCTGAACTCCCGTGTATCTGAGTTGAATACAGCGATTTCCAATGGCCTTCTTCAATCACAGTGTAGCTAGGTTCCAACTCCCATGTCCGAGTGGGTAGCAGACATCTGCCTCCCATGCATACACACTTCTGAGAGTTGAGCTTATGGCCTGTACCTCCACATCCAGCCTGCTCGTACCCTTGGCTTCTAAAAGGCCTAGGCTCGCTGTTTGACGGAAGTGCTGGGAGAGGTAATTGGAATCTCCCGGCACACAAGACGAGTGCCTCCAAGCTCAATTCACGATTTCCCAGTAATTCTTGTGGTAGACAGGTGCTACATACTAAGTTCCATATGTGAGAAGGTAGCTGAACGCCTTGTCCAAAAGCATCTTACTTCTGAGAGTTGAGCCCACCCTCAGTCCCTCACACTTCCACACTGCCTGCAGAGTGAGTTTCACACGTCTTCACCAGAGACGATTGCCAGAGGCTTCTGAGTACAAGTTAACAATGCAGAACTGGAGGGTATCTCCAGGTGCAGTAGAGTGGTAACCTTGGAACCTCCTGACTCAGAGTACTGCTACCTTCTCACTGCCATAGGAATGCAGCTAGTTGACAGCTGGCTTCAAGACATGCTTCCCTGTGAGAGCTGAGGACAGGGCAGAACCCTCCCGCATCCTGCCTGACTGTAGGAGTAGCTCCTAACATCCTTATGTTAGTGGCTGGGAGAGGTTGCGGGAAAAGCATGTGTGAGCACTGGGCCTGAACTCCCGTGTATCTGAGTTGAATACAGCGATTTCCAATGGCCTTCTTCAATCACAGTGTAGCTAGGTTCCAACTCCCATGTCCGAGTGGGTAGCAGACATCTGCCTCCCATGCATACACACTTCTGAGAGTTGAGCTTATGGCCTGTACCTCCACATCCAGCCTGCTGGTACCCTTGGCTTCTAAAAGGCCTAGGCTCGCTGTTTGACGGAAGTGCTGGGAGAGGTATTTGGAATCACCCGGCACACAAGACTAGTGCCTCCAAGCTCAGTTCAGCGATTTCCTAGTAATTCCTGTGGTAGACTGGTGCTACATACTAAGTTCCATACGTGAGAGGGTAGCTGAACGCCTTGTCCAAAACCATCTTACTTCTCAGAGTTGAGCTCAGCCTCAGTCCCTCACAGTTACACACTGCCTGCAGAGTGAGTTTCGCAGGTCTTCAGCAGAGACGTTTGCCATAGGCTTCTGAGACGCAGGGTAACAATGCAGACCTGGAGGGTATCCCCAGGTGCAGTCGACTGGTAATCTTGGAACCTCCAGACTCAGAATACTGCTACCTTCTCACTGCCATAGGAATGCAGCTAGTTGACAGCTGGCTTCAAGACATGCTTCCCTGTGAGAGCTGAGGACAGGGCAGAACCCTCCCGCATGCTGCCTGACTGTAGGAGTAGCTGCTAACATCCTTATGTTAGTGGCTGGGAGAGGTTGCGGGAAAAGCATGTGTGAGCACTGGGCCTGAAATCCCGTGTATCTGAGTTGAATACAGCGATTTCCAACGGCTTTCCTCAACCAGAGTGTAGCTAGGTTCCAAATCCCATGTACGAGCGTGTAGCAGACATCTGCCTCCCATGCATACACACTTCTGAGAGTTGAGCTTATGGCCTGTACCTCCACATCCAGCCTGCTGGTACACTTGGCTTCTAAAAGGCCTAGGCTCGCTGTTTGACGGAAGTGCTGGGAGAGGTAATTGGAATCTCCCGGCACACAAGACGAGTGCCTCCAAGCTCAATTCACGATTTCCCAGTAATTCTTGTGGTAGACAGGTGCTACATACTAAGTTCCATATGTGAGAAGGTAGCTGAACGCCTTGTCCAAAAGCATCTTACTTCTGAGAGTTGAGCACACCCTCAGTCCCTCACACTTCCACACTGCCTGCAGAGTGAGTTTCACACGTCTTCACCAGAGACGATTGCCAGAGGCTTCTGAGTACAAGTTAACAATGCAGACCTGGAGGGTATCTCCAGGTGCAGTAGAGTGGTAATCTTGGAACCTCCTGACTCAGAGTACTGCTACCTTCTCACTGCCATAGGAATGCAGCTAGTTGACAGCTGGCTTCAAGACATGCTTCCCTGTGAGAGCTGAGGACAGGGCAGAACCCTCCCGCATCCTGCCTGACTGTAGGAGTAGCTGCTAACATCCTTATGTTAGTGGCTGGGAGAGGTTGCGGGAAAAGCATGTGTGAGCACTGGGCCTGAACTCCCGTGTATCTGAGTTGAATACAGCGATTTCCAATGGCCTTCTTCAATCACAGTGTAGCTAGGTTCCAACTCCCATGTCCGTGTGGGTAGCAGACATCTGCCTCCCATGCATACACACTTCTGAGAGTTGAGCTTATGGCCTGTACCTCCACATCCAGCCTGCTGGTACCCTTGGCTTCTAAAAGGCCTAGGCTCGCTGTTTGACGGAAGTGCTGGGAGAGGTAATTGGAATCACCCGGCACACAAGACTAGTGCCTCCAAGCTCAGTTCAGCGATTTCCTAGTAATTCCTGTGGTAGAATGGTGCTACATACTAAGTTCCATACGTGAGAGGGTAGCTGAACGCCTTGTCCAAAACCATCTTACTTCTGAGAGTTGAGCTCAGCCTCAGTCCCTCACAGTTCCACACTGCCTGCAGAGTGAGTTTCGCAGGTCTTCAGCAGAGACGTTTGCCAGAGGCTTCTGAGACGCAGGGTAACAATGCAGACCTGGAGGGTATCCCCAGGTGCAGTCGACTGGTAATCTTGGAACCTCCTGACTCAGAATACTGCTACCTTCTCACTGCCATAGGAATGCAGCTAGTTGACAGCTGGCTTCAAGACATGCTTCCCTCTGAGAGCTGAGGACAGGGCAGAACCCTCCCGCATGCTGCCTGACTGTAGGAGTAGCTGCTAACATCCTTATGTTAGTGGCTGGGAGAGGTTGCGGGAAAAGCATGTGTGAGCACTGGGCCTGAACTCCCGTGTATCTGAGTTGAATACAGCGATTTCCAACGGCTTTCCTCAAACAGAGTGTAGCTAGATTCCAAATCCCATGTACGAGCGGGTAGCAGACATCTGCCTCCCATGCATACACACTTCTGAGAGTTGACTTATGGCCTGTACCTCCACATCCAGCCTGCTGGTACCCTTGGCCTCTAAAAGGCCTAGGCTCGCTGTTTGACGGAATTGCTGGGAGAGGTAATTGGAATCTCCCAGCACACAAGACGAGTGCCTCCAAGCTCAATTCACGATTTCCCAGTAATTCTTGTGGTAGAGAGGTGCTACATACTAAGTTCCAAATGTGAGAAGGTAGCTGAACGCCTTGTCCAAAAGCATCTTACTTCTGAGATTTGAGCACACCCTCAGTCCCTCACACTTCCACACTGCCTGCAGAGTGAGTTTCGCAGGTCTTCAGCAGAGACGATTGCCAGAGGCTTCTGAGTACAAGTTAACAATGCAGACCTGGAGGGTATCTCCAGGTGCAGTAGAGTGGTAATCTTGGAACCTCCTGACTCAGAGTACTGCTACCTTCTCACTGCCATAGGAATGCAGCTAGTTGACAGCTGGCTTCAAGACATGCTTCCCTGTGAGAGCTGAGGACAGGGCAGAACCCTCCCGCATCCTGCCTGACTGTAGGATTAGCTGCTAACATCCTAATGTTAGTGGCTGGGAGAGGTTGCGGGAAAAGCATGTGTGAGCACTGGGCCTGAACTCCCGTGTATCTGAGTTGAATACAGCGATTTCCAATGGCCTTCGTCAATCACAGTGTAGCTAGGTTCCAACTCCCATGTCCGAGTGGGTAGCAGACATCTGCCTCCCATGCATACACACTTCTGAGAGTTGAGCTTATGGCCTGTACCTCCACATCAAGCCTGCTGGTACCCTTGGCTTCTAAAAGGCCTAGGCTCGCTGTTTGACGGAAGTGCTGGGAGAGGTAATTGGAATCACCCGGCACACAAGACTAGTGCCTCCAAGCTCAGTTCAGCGATTTCCTAGTAATTCCTGTGGTAGACTGGTGCTACATACTAAGTTTCATACGTGAGAGGGTAGCTGAACGCCTTGTCCAAAACCATCTTACTTCTGAGAGTTGAGCTCAGCCTCAGTCCCTCACAGTTCCACACTGCCTGCAGAGTGAGTTTCGCAGGTCTTCAGCAGAGACGTTTGCCAGAGGCTTCTCAGACGCAGGGTAACAATGCAGACCTGGAGGGTATCCCCAGGTGCAGTCAACTGGTAATCTTGGAACCTCCTGACTCAGAGTACTGCTACCTTCTCACTGCCATAGGAATGCAGCTAGTTGACAGCTAGCTGGCTTCAAGACATGCTTCCCTGAGAGAGCTGAGGACAGGGCAGAACCCTCCCGCATGCTGCCTGACTGTAGGAGTAGCTGCTAACATCCTAATGTTAGTGGCTGGGAGAGGTTGCGCGAAAAGCATGTGTGAGCACTGGGCCTGAACTCCCGTGTATCTGAGTTGAATACAGCGATTTCCAACGGCTTTCCTCAACCAGAGTGTAGCTAGGTTCCAAATCCCATGTACGAGCGGGTAGCAGACATCTGCCTCCCATCCATACACACTTCTGAGAGTTGAGCTTATGGCCTGTACCTCCACAGCCAGGCTGCTGGTACCCTTGGCTTCTAAAAGGCCTAGGCTCGCTGTTTGACGGAAGTGCTGGGAGAGGTAATTGGAATCTCCCGGCACACAAGACGAGTGCCTCCAAGCTCAATTCACGATTTCCCAGTAATTCTTGTGGTAGACAGGTGCTACATACTAAGTTCCATATGTGAGATGGTAGCTGAACGCCTTGTCTAAAAGCATCTTACTTCTGAGAGTTGAGCTCAGCCTCAGTCCCTCACAGTTCCACACTGCCTGCAGAGTGAGTTTCACACGTCTTCACCAGAGACGATTGCCAGAGGCTTCTGAGTACAAGTTAACAATGCAGACCTGGAGGGTATCTCCAGGTGCAGTAGAGTGGTAATCTTGGAACCTCCTGACTCAGAATACTGCTACCTTCTCACTGCCATAGGAATGCAGCTAGTTGACAGCTGGCTTCAAGACATGCTTCCCTATGAGAGCTGAGGACAGGGCAGAACCCTCCCGCATGCTGCCTGACTGTAGGAGTAGCTGCTAACATCCTTATGTCAGTGGCTGGGAGAGGTTGCGGGAAAAGCATGTGTGAGCACTGGGCCTGAACTCCCGTGTATCTGAGTTGAATACAGCGATTTCCAACGGCTTTCCTCAACCAGAGTGTAGCTAGGTTTCAAATCCCATGTACGAGCGGGTAGCAGACATCTGCCTCCCATGCATACACACTTCTGAGAGTTGAGCTTATGGCCTGTACCTCCACATCCAGCCTGCTGGTACTCTTGGCTTCTAAAAGGCCTAGGGTCGCTGTTTGACGGAAGTGCTGGGAGAGGTAATTGGAATCTCCCGGCACACAAGACGAGTGCCTCCAATCTCAATTCACGATTTCCCAGTAATTCTTGTGGTAGACAGGTGCTACATACTAAGTTCCATATGTGAGAAGGTAGCTGAACGCCTTGTCCAAAAGCATCTTACTTCTGAGAGTTGAGCACACCCTCAGTCCCTCACACTTCCACACTGCCTGCAGAGTGAGTTTCACACGTCTTCACCAGAGACGATTGCCAGAGGCTTCTGAGTACAAGTTAACAATGCAGACCTGGAGGGTATCTCCAGGTGCAGTAGAGTGGTAATCTTGGAACCTCCTGACTCAGAGTACTGCTACCTTCTCACTGCCATAGGAATGCAGCTAGTTGACAGCTGGCTTCAAGACATGCTTCCCTGTGAGAGCTGAGGACAGGGCAGAACCCTCCCGCATCCTGCCTGACTGTAGGATTAGCTGCTAACATCCTAATGTTAGTGGCTGGGAGAGGTTGCGGGAAAAGCATGTGTGAGCACTGGGCCTGAACTCCCGTGTATCTGAGTTGAATACAGCGATTTCCAACGGCTTTCCTCAACCAGAGTGTAGCTAGGTTCCAACTCCCATGTACGAGTGGGTAGCAGACATCTGCCTCCCATGCATACACACTTCTGAGAGTTGAGCTCATGGCCTGTACCTCCACATCCAGCCTGCTGGTACCCTTGGCTTCTAAAAGGCCTAGGCTCGCTGTTTGACGGAAGTGCTGGGAGAGGTAATTGGAATCTCCTGGCACACAAGACGAGTGCCTCCAAGCTCAATTCACGATTTCCCAGTAATTCTTGTGGTAGACAGGTGCTACATACTAAGTTCCATATGTGAGAAGGTAGCTGAACGCCTTGTCCAAAAGCATCTTACTTCTGAGAGTTGAGCACACCCTCAGTCCCTCACAGTTCCACACTGCCTGCAGAGTGAGTTTCACACGTCTTCACCAGAGACGATTGCCAGAGGCTTCTGAGTACAAGTTAACAATGCAGACCTGGAGGGTATCTCCAGTTGCAGTAGAGTGGTAATCTTGGAACCTCCTGACACAGAGTACTGCTACCTTCTCACTGCCATAGGAATGCAGCTAGTTGACAGCTGGCTTCAAGACATGCTTCCCTGTGAGAGCTGAGGACAGGGCAGAACCCTCCCGCATCCTGCCTGACTGTAGGAGTAGCTGCTAACATCCTTATGTTAGTGCCTGGGAGAGGTTGCGGGAAAAGCATGTGTGAGCACTGGGCCTGAACTCCCGTGTATCTGAGTTGAATACAGCGATTTCCAATGGCCTTCTTCAATCACAGTGTAGCTAGGTTCCAACTCCCATGTCCGAGTGGGTAGCAGACATCTGCCTCCCATGCATACACACTTCTGAGAGTTGAGCTTATGGCCTGTACCTCCACATCCAGCCTGCTGGTACCCTTGGCTTCTAAAAGGCCTAGGCTCGCTGTTTGACGGAAGTGCTGGGAGAGGTAATTGGAATCACCCGGCACACAAGACTAGTGCCTCCAAGCTCAGTTCAGCGATTTCCTAGTAATTCCTGTGGTAGACTGGTGCTACATACTAAGTTCCATACGTGAGAGGGTAGCTGAACGCCTTGTCCAAAACCATCTTACTTCTGAGAGTTGAGCTCAGCCTCAGTCCCTCACAGTTCCACACTGCGTGCAGAGTGAGTTTCGCTGGTCTTCAGCAGAGACATTTGCCAGAGGCTTCTGAGACGCAGGGTAACAATGCAGACCTGGAGGGTATCCCCAGGTGCAGTCGACTGGTAATCTTGGAACCTCCTGACTCAGAATACTGCTACCTTCTCACTGGCATAGGAATGCTGCTAGTTGACAGCTAGCTGGCTTCAAGACATGCTTCCCTGAGAGAGCTGAGGACAGGGCAGAACCCTCCCGCATGCTGCCTACTCTAGGAGTAGCTGCTAACATCCTAATGTTAGTGGCGGGGAGAGGTTGCGGGAAAAGCATGTGTGAGCACTGGGCCTGAACTCCCGTGTATCTGAGTTGAATACAGCGATTTCCAACGGCTTTCCTCAACCAGAGTGTAGCTAGGTTCCAAATCCCATGTACGAGCGGGTAGCAGACATCTGCCTCCCATGCATACACACTTCTGAGAGTTGAGCTTATGGCCTGTACCTCCACATCCAGCCTGCTGGTACCCTTGGCTTCTAAAAGGCCTAGGCTCGCTGTTTGACGGAAGTGCTGGGAGAGGTAATTGGAATCTCCCGGCACACAAGACGAGTGCCTCCAAGCTCAATTCACGATTTCCCAGTAATTCTTGTGGTAGACAGGTGCTACATACTAAGTTCCATATGTGAGAAGGTAGCTGAACGCCTTGTCCAAAAGCATCTTACTTCTGAGAGTTGAGCACACCCTCAGTCCCTCACACTTCCACACTGCCTGCAGAGTGAGTTTCACACGTCTTCACCAGAGACGATTGCCAGAGGCTTCTGAGTACAAGTTAACAATGCAGACCTGGAGGGTATCTCCAGGTGCAGTAGAGTGGTAATCTTGGAACCTCCTGACTCAGAGTACTGCTACCTTTTCACTGCCATAGGAATGCAGCTAGTTGACAGCTGGCTTCAAGACATGCTTCCCTGTGAGAGCTGAGGACAGGGCAGAACCCTCCCGCATCCTGCCTGACTGTAGGAGTAGCTGCTAACATCCTTATGTTAGTGGCTGGGAGAGGTTGCGGGAAAAGCATGTGTGAGCACTGGGCCTGAACTCCCGTGTATCTGAGTTGAATACAGCGATTTCCAATGGCCTTCTTCAATCACAGTGTAGCTAGGTTCCAACTCCCATGTCCGAGTGGGTAGCAGACATCTGCCTCCCATGCATACACACTTCTGAGAGTTGAGCTTATGGCCTGTACCTCCACATCCAGCCTGCTGGTACCCTTGGCTTCTAAAAGGCCTAGGCTCGCTGTTTGACGGAAGTGCTGGGAGAGGTAATTGGAATCACCCGGCACACAAGACTAGTGCCTCCAAGCTCAGTTCAGCGATTTCCTAGTAATTCCTGTGGTAGACTGGTGCTACATACTAAGTTCCATACGTGAGAGGGTAGCTGAACGCCTTGTCCAAAACCATCTTACTTCTGAGAGTTGAGCTCAGCCTCAGTCCCTCACAGTTCCACACTGCCTGCAGAGTGAGTTTCGCAGGTCGTCAGCAGAGACGTTTGCCAGAGGCTTCTGAGACGCAGGGTAACAATGCAGACCTGGAGGGTATCCCCAGGTGCAGTCGACTGGTAATCTTGGAACCTCCTGACTCAGAATACTGCTACCTTCTCACTGCCATAGGAATGCTGCTAGTTGACAGCTAGCTGGCTTCAAGACATGCTTCCCTGAGAGAGCTGAGGACAGGGCAGAACCCTCCCGCATGCTGCCTGACTCTAGGAGTAGCTGCTAACATCCTAATGTTAGTGGCGGGGAGAGGTTGCGGGAAAAGCATGTGTGAGCACTGGGCCTGAACTTCCGTGTATCTGACTTGAATACAGCGATTTCCAACGGCTTTCCTCAACCAGAGTGTAGCTAGGTTCCAAATCCCATGTACGAGCGGGTAGCAGACATCTGCCTCCCATGCATACACACTTCTGAGAGTTGAGCTTATGGCCTGTACCTCCACATCCAGCCTGCTGGTACCCTTGGCTTCTAAAAGGCCTAGGCTCGCTGTTTGACGGAAGTGCTGGGAGAGGTAATTGGAATCTCCCGGCGCACAAGACGAGTGCCTCCAAGCTCAATTCACGATTTCCCAGTAATTCTTGTGGTAGACAGGTGCTACATACTAAGTTCCATATGTGAGAAGGTAGCTGAACGCCTTGTCCAAAAGCATCTTACTTCTGAGAGTTGAGCACACCCTCAGTCCCTCACAGTTCCACACTGCCTGCAGAGTGAGTTTCACACGTCTTCACCAGAGACGATTGCCAGAGGCTTCTGAGTACAAGTTAACAATGCAGACCTGGAGGGTATCTCCAGGTGCAGTAGAGTGGTAATCTTGGAACCTCCTGACTCAAAGTACTGCTACCTTCTCACTGCCATAGGAATGCAGCTAGTTGACAGCTGGCTTCAAGACATGCTTCCCTGTGAGAGCTGAGGACAGGGCAGAACCCTCCCGCATGCTGCCTGACTGTAGGAGTAGCTGCTAACATCCTAATGTTAGTGGCTGGGAGAGGTTGCGGGAAAAGCATGTGTGAGCACTGGGCCTGAACTCCCGTGTATCTGAGTTGAATACAGCGATTTCCAATGGCCTTCTTCAATCACAGTGTAGCTAGGTTCCAACTCCCATGTCCGAGTGGGTAGCAGACATCTGCCTCCCATGCATACACACTTCTGAGAGTTGAGCTTATGGCCTGTACCTCCACATCCAGCCTGCTGGTACCCTTGGCTTCTAAAAGGCCTAGGCTCGCTGTTTGACGGAAGTCCTGGGAGAGGTAATTGGAATCTCCCGGCACACAAGACGAGTGCCTCCAAGCTCAATTCACGATTTCCCAGTAATTCTTGTGGTAGACAGGTGCTACATACTAAGTTCCATATGTGAGAAGGTAGCTGAACGCCTTCTCCAAAAGCATCTTACTTCTTAGAGTTGAGCACACCCTCACTCCCTCACACTTCCACACTGCCTGCAGAGTGAGTTTCACACGTCTTCACCAGAGACGATTGCCAGAGGCTTCTGAGTACAAGTTAACAATGCAGACCTGGAGGGTATCTCCAGGTGCAGTAGAGTGGTAATCTTGGAACCTCCTGACTCAGAGTACTGCTACCTTCTCACTGCCATAGGAATGCAGCTAGTTGACAGCTGGCTTCAAGACATGCTTCCCTGTGAGAGCTGAGGACAGGGCAGAACCCTCCCGCATCCTGACTGACTCTAGGAGTAGCTGCTAACATCCTTATATTAGTCCCTGGGAGAGGTTGCGGGAAAAGCATGTGTGAGCACTGGGCCTGAACTCCCGTGTATCTGAGTTGAATACAGCGATTTCCAATGGCCTTCTTCAATCACAGTGTAGCTAGGTTCCAACTCCCATGTCCGAGTGGATAGCAGACATCTGCCTCCCATGCATACACACTTCTGAGAGTTGAGTTTATGTCCTGTACCTCCACATCCAGCCTGCTGGTACCCTTGGCTTCTAAAAGGCCTAGGCTCGCTGTTTGACGGAAGTGCTGGGAGAGGTAATTGGAATCACCCGGCACACAAGACTAGTGCTTCCAAGCTCAGTTCAGTGATTTCTTAGTAATTCCTGTGGTAGACTGGTGCTACATACTAAGTTCCATACGTGAGAGGGTAGCTGAACGCCTTGTCCAAAACCATCTTACTTCTGAGAGTTGAGCTCACCCTCAGTCCCTCACAGTTCCACACTGCCTGCAGAGTGAGTTTCGCAGGTCTTCAGCAGAGACGTTTGCCAGAGGCTTCTGAGACGCATGGTAACAATGCAGACCTGGAGGGTATCCCCAGGTGCAGTAGACTGGTAATCTTGGAACCTCCTGACTCAGAATACTGCTACATTCTCACTGCCATAGGAATGCAGCTAGTTGACAGCTGGCTTCAAGACATGCTTCCCTGTGAGAGCTGAGGACAGGGCAGAACCCTCCCGCATCCTGCCTGACTGTAGGAGTAGCTGCTAACATCCTAATGTTAGTGGCTGGGAGAGGTTGCGGGTAAAGCATGTGTGAGCACTCAGCCTGAACTCCCATGTATCTGAGTTGAATACAGCGATTTCCAACGACTTTCCTCAACCAGAGTGTAGCTAGGTTCCAAATCCCATGTACGCGCGGGTAGCAGACATCTGCCTCCCATGCATACACACTTCTGAGAGTTGAGCTTATGGCTTGTACCTCCACATCCAGCCTGCTGGTACCCTTGGCTTCTAAAAGTCCTAGGCTCGCTGTTTGACGGAAGTGCTGGGAGAGGTAATTGGAATCTCCCGGCACACAAGACGAGTGCCTCCAAGCTCAATTCACGATTTCCCAGTAATTCTTGTGGTAGACAGGTGCTACATACTAAGTTCCATATGTGAGAAGGTAGCTGAATGCCTTGTCCAAAAGCATCTTACTTCTGAGAGTTGAGCACACCCTCAGTCCCTCACACTTCCACACTGCCTGCAGAGTGAGTTTCGCAGGTCTTCAGCAGAGACGTTTGCCAGAGGCTTCTGAGACGCAGGGTAACAATGCAGACCTGGAGGGTATCCCCAGGTGCAGTCGACTGGTAATCTTGGAACCTCCTGACTCAGAATACTGCTACCTTCACACTGTCATAAGAATGCAGCTAGTTGACAGCTAGCTGGCTTCAAGACATGCTTCCCTGAGAGAGCTGAGGACAGGGCAGAACCCTCCCGCATACTGCCTGACTGTAGGAGTATCTGCTAACATCCTAATGTTAGTGGCTGGGAGAGGTTGCGGGAAAAGCATGTGTGAGCACTGGGCCTGAACTCCCGTGTATCTGAGTTGAATACAGCGATTTCCAACGGCTTCCTCAACCAGAGTGTAGCTAGGTTCCAAATCTCATGTACGAGCGGGTAGCAGACATCTGCCTCCCATGCATACACACTTCTGAGTGTTGAGCTTATGGCCTGTACCTCCACATCCAGCCTGCTGGTACCCTTGGCTTCTAAAAGGCCTAGGCTCACTGTTTGACGGGAGTGCTGGGAGAGGTAATTGGAATCACCCGGCACACAAGACTAGTGCCTCCAAGCTCAGTTCAGCGATTTCCTAGTAATTCCTGTGGTAGACTGGTGCTACATACTAAGTTCCATACGTGAGAGGGTAGCTGAACGCCTTGTCCAAAACCATCTTACTTCTGAGAGTTGAGCTTAGCCTCAGTCCCTCACAGTTCCACACTGCGTGCAGAGTGAGTTTCGCTGGTCTTCAGCAGAGACATTTGCCAGAGGCTTCTGAGACGCAGGGTAACAATGCAGACCTGGAGGGTATCCCCAGGTGCAGTCGACTGGTAATCTTGGAACCTCCTGACTCAGAATACTGCTACCTTCTCACTGGCATAGGAATGCTGCTAGTTGACAGCTAGCTGGCTTCAAGACATGCTTCCCTGAGAGAGCTGAGGACAGGGCAGAACCCTCCCGCATGCTGCCTACTCTAGGAGTAGCTGCTAACATCCTAATGTTAGTGGCGGGGAGAGGTTGCGGGAAAAGCATGTGTGAGCACTGGGCCTGAACTCCCGTGTATCTGAGTTGAATACAGCGATTTCCAACGGCTTTCCTCAACCAGAGTGTAGCTAGGTTCCAAATCCCATGTACGAGCGGGTAGCAGACATCTGCCTCCCATGCATACACACTTCTGAGAGTTGAGCTTATGGCCTGTACCTCCACATCCAGCCTGCTGGTACCCTTGGCTTCTAAAAGGCCTAGGCTCGCTGTTTGACGGAAGTGCTGGGAGAGGTAATTGGAATCTCCCGGCACACAAGACGAGTGCCTCCAAGCTCAATTCACGATTTCCCAGTAATTCTTGTGGTAGACAGGTGCTACATACTAAGTTCCATATGTGAGAAGGTAGCTGAACGCCTTGTCCAAAAGCATCTTACTTCTGAGAGTTGAGCACACCCTCAGTCCCTCACACTTCCACACTGCCTGCAGAGTGAGTTTCACACGTCTTCACCAGAGACGATTGCCAGAGGCTTCTGAGTACAAGTTAACAATGCAGACCTGGAGGGTATCTCCAGGTGCAGTAGAGTGGTAATCTTGGAACCTCCTGACTCAGAGTACTGCTACCTTTTCACTGCCATAGGAATGCAGCTAGTTGACAGCTGGCTTCAAGACATGCTTCCCTGTGAGAGCTGAGGACAGGGCAGAACCCTCCCGCATCCTGCCTGACTGTAGGAGTAGCTGCTAACATCCTTATGTTAGTGGCTGGGAGAGGTTGCGGGAAAAGCATGTGTGAGCACTGGGCCTGAACTCCCGTGTATCTGAGTTGAATACAGCGATTTCCAATGGCCTTCTTCAATCACAGTGTAGCTAGGTTCCAACTCCCATGTCCGAGTGGGTAGCAGACATCTGCCTCCCATGCATACACACTTCTGAGAGTTGAGCTTATGGCCTGTACCTCCACATCCAGCCTGCTGGTACCCTTGGCTTCTAAAAGGCCTAGGCTCGCTGTTTGACGGAAGTGCTGGGAGAGGTAATTGGAATCACCCGGCACACAAGACTAGTGCCTCCAAGCTCAGTTCAGCGATTTCCTAGTAATTCCTGTGGTAGACTGGTGCTACATACTAAGTTCCATACGTGAGAGGGTAGCTGAACGCCTTGTCCAAAACCATCTTACTTCTGAGAGTTGAGCTCAGCCTCAGTCCCTCACAGTTCCACACTGCCTGCAGAGTGAGTTTCGCAGGTCGTCAGCAGAGACGTTTGCCAGAGGCTTCTGAGACGCAGGGTAACAATGCAGACCTGGAGGGTATCCCCAGGTGCAGTCGACTGGTAATCTTGGAACCTCCTGACTCAGAATACTGCTACCTTCTCACTGCCATAGGAATGCTGCTAGTTGACAGCTAGCTGGCTTCAAGACATGCTTCCCTGAGAGAGCTGAGGACAGGGCAGAACCCTCCCGCATGCTGCCTGACTCTAGGAGTAGCTGCTAACATCCTAATGTTAGTGGCGGGGAGAGGTTGCGGGAAAAGCATGTGTGAGCACTGGGCCTGAACTTCCGTGTATCTGACTTGAATACAGCGATTTCCAACGGCTTTCCTCAACCAGAGTGTAGCTAGGTTCCAAATCCCATGTACGAGCGGGTAGCAGACATCTGCCTCCCATGCATACACACTTCTGAGAGTTGAGCTTATGGCCTGTACCTCCACATCCAGCCTGCTGGTACCCTTGGCTTCTAAAAGGCCTAGGCTCGCTGTTTGACGGAAGTGCTGGGAGAGGTAATTGGAATCTCCCGGCGCACAAGACGAGTGCCTCCAAGCTCAATTCACGATTTCCCAGTAATTCTTGTGGTAGACAGGTGCTACATACTAAGTTCCATATGTGAGAAGGTAGCTGAACGCCTTGTCCAAAAGCATCTTACTTCTGAGAGTTGAGCACACCCTCAGTCCCTCACAGTTCCACACTGCCTGCAGAGTGAGTTTCACACGTCTTCACCAGAGACGATTGCCAGAGGCTTCTGAGTACAAGTTAACAATGCAGACCTGGAGGGTATCTCCAGGTGCAGTAGAGTGGTAATCTTGGAACCTCCTGACTCACAGTACTGCTACCTTCTCACTGCCATAGGAATGCAGCTAGTTGACAGCTGGCTTCAAGACATGCTTCCCTGTGAGAGCTGAGGACAGGGCAGAACCCTCCCGCATGCTGCCTGACTGTAGGAGTAGCTGCTAACATCCTAATGTTAGTGGCTGGGAGAGGTTGCGGGAAAAGCATGTGTGAGCACTGGGCCTGAACTCCCGTGTATCTGAGTTGAATACAGCGATTTCCAATGGCCTTCTTCAATCACAGTGTAGCTAGGTTCCAACTCCCATGTCCGAGTGGGTAGCAGACATCTGCCTCCCATGCATACACACTTCTGAGAGTTGAGCTTATGGCCTGTACCTCCACATCCAGCCTGCTGGTACCCTTGGCTTCTAAAAGGCCTAGGCTCGCTGTTTGACGGAAGTCCTGGGAGAGGTAATTGGAATCTCCCGGCACACAAGACGAGTGCCTCCAAGCTCAATTCACGATTTCCCAGTAATTCTTGTGGTAGACAGGTGCTACATACTAAGTTCCATATGTGAGAAGGTAGCTGAACGCCTTCTCCAAAAGCATCTTACTTCTTAGAGTTGAGCACACCCTCACTCCCTCACACTTCCACACTGCCTGCAGAGTGAGTTTCACACGTCTTCACCAGAGACGATTGCCAGAGGCTTCTGAGTACAAGTTAACAATGCAGACCTGGAGGGTATCTCCAGGTGCAGTAGAGTGGTAATCTTGGAACCTCCTGACTCAGAGTACTGCTACCTTCTCACTGCCATAGGAATGCAGCTAGTTGACAGCTGGCTTCAAGACATGCTTCCCTGTGAGAGCTGAGGACAGGGCAGAACCCTCCCGCATCCTGACTGACTCTAGGAGAAGCTGCTAACATCCTTATATTAGTCCCTGGGAGAGGTTGCGGGAAAAGCATGTGTGAGCACTGGGCCTGAACTCCCGTGTATCTGAGTTGAATACAGCGATTTCCAATGGCCTTCTTCAATCACAGTGTAGCTAGGTTCCAACTCCCATGTCCGAGTGGATAGCAGACATCTGCCTCCCATGCATACACACTTCTGAGAGTTGAGTTTATGTCCTGTACCTCCACATCCAGCCTGCTGGTACCCTTGGCTTCTAAAAGGCCTAGGCTCGCTGTTTGACGGAAGTGCTGGGAGAGGTAATTGGAATCACCCGGCACACAAGACTAGTGCCTCCAAGCTCAGTTCAGTGATTTCTTAGTAATTCCTGTGGTAGACTGGTGCTACATACTAAGTTCCATACGTGAGAGGGTAGCTGAACGCCTTGTCCAAAACCATCTTACTTCTGAGAGTTGAGCTCACCCTCAGTCCCTCACAGTTCCACACTGCCTGCAGAGTGAGTTTCGCAGGTCTTCAGCAGAGACGTTTGCCAGAGGCTTCTGAGACGCATGGTAACAATGCAGACCTGGAGGGTATCCCCAGGTGCAGTAGACTGGTAATCTTGGAACCTCCTGACTCAGAATACTGCTACATTCTCACTGCCATAGGAATGCAGCTAGTTGACAGCTGGCTTCAAGACATGCTTCCCTGTGAGAGCTGAGGACAGGGCAGAACCCTCCCGCATCCTGCCTGACTGTAGGAGTAGCTGCTAACATCCTAATGTTAGTGGCTGGGAGAGGTTGCGGGAAAAGCATGTGTGAGCACTCAGCCTGAACTCCCATGTATCTGAGTTGAATACAGCGATTTCCAACGACTTTCCTCAACCAGAGTGTAGCTAGGTTCCAAATCCCATGTACGCGCGGGTAGCAGACATCTGCCTCCCATGCATACACACTTCTGAGAGTTGAGCTTATGGCTTGTACCTCCACATCCAGCCTGCTGGTACCCTTGGCTTCTAAAAGTCCTAGGCTCGCTGTTTGACGGAAGTGCTGGGAGAGGTAATTGGAATCTCCCGGCACACAAGACGAGTGCCTCCAAGCTCAATTCACGATTTCCCAGTAATTCTTGTGGTAGACAGGTGCTACATACTAAGTTCCATATGTGAGAAGGTAGCTGAATGCCTTGTCCAAAAGCATCTTACTTCTGAGAGTTGAGCACACCCTCAGTCCCTCACACTTCCACACTGCCTGCAGAGTGAGTTTCGCAGGTCTTCAGCAGAGACGTTTGCCAGAGGCTTCTGAGACGCAGGGTAACAATGCAGACCTGGAGGGTATCCCCAGGTGCAGTCGACTGGTAATCTTGGAACCTCCTGACTCAGAATACTGCTACCTTCACACTGTCATAAGAATGCAGCTAGTTGACAGCTAGCTGGCTTCAAGACATGCTTCCCTGAGAGAGCTGAGGACAGGGCAGAACCCTCCCGCATACTGCCTGACTGTAGGAGTATCTGCTAACATCCTAATGTTAGTGGCTGGGAGAGGTTGCGGGAAAAGCATGTGTGAGCACTGGGCCTGAACTCCCGTGTATCTGAGTTGAATACAGCGATTTCCAACGGCTTCCTCAACCAGAGTGTAGCTAGGTTCCAAATCTCATGTACGAGCGGGTAGCAGACATCTGCCTCCCATGCATACACACTTCTGAGTGTTGAGCTTATGGCCTGTACCTCCACATCCAGCCTGCTGGTACCCTTGGCTTCTAAAAGGCCTAGGCTCACTGTTTGACGGGAGTGCTGGGAGAGGTAATTGGAATCTCCCGGCACACAAGACTAGTGCCTCCAAGCTCAATTCACGATTTCCCAGTAATTCTTGTGGTAGACAGGTGCTACATACTAAGTTCCATATGTGAGATGGTAGCTGAACGCCTTGTCCAAAAGCATCTTACTTCTGAGAGTTGAGCCCACCCTCAGTACCTCACAGTTCCACACTGCCTGCAGAGTGAGTTTCACACGTCTTCACCAGAGACGATTGCCAGAGGCTTCTGAGTACAAGTTAACAATGCAGACCTGGAGGGTATCTCCAGGTGCAGTAGAGTGGTAATCTTGGAACCTCCTGACTCAGAGTACTGCTACCTTCTCACTGCCATAGGAATGCAGCTAGTTGACAGCTGGCTTCAAGACATGCTTCCCTGTGAGAGCTGAGGACAGGGCAGAACACTCCCGCATCCTGCCTGACTGTAGGAGTAGCTGCTAACATCCTTATGTTAGTGGCTGGGAGAGGTTGCGGGAAAAGCATGTGTGAGCACTGGGCCTGAACTCCCGTGTATCTGAGTTGAATACAGCGATTTCCAATGGCCTTCTTCAATCACAGTGTAGCTAGGTTCCAACTCCCATGTCCGAGTGGGTAGCAGACATCTGCCTCCAATGCATATACACTTCTGAGAGTTGAGCTTATGGCCTGTACCTCCACATCCAGCCTGATGGTACCTTTGGCTTCTAAAAGGCCTAGGCTCGCTGTTTGACGGAAGTGCTGGGAGAGGTAATTGGAATCACCCGGCACACAAGACTAGTGCCTCCAAGCTCAGTTCAGAGATTTCCTAGTAATTCCTGTGGTAGACTGGTGCTACATACTAAGTTCCATACGTGAGAGTGTAGCTGAACGCCTTGTCCAAAACCATCTTACTTCTGAGAGTTGAGCTCAGCCTCAGTCCCTCACAGTTCCACACTGCCTGCAGAGTGAGTTTCGCAGGTCTTCAGCAGAGACGTTTGCCAGAGGCTTCTGAGACGGAGGGTAACAATGCAGACCTGGAGGGTATCCCCAGGTGCAGTAGACTGGTAATCTTGGAACCTCCTGACTCAGAGTACTGCTACCTTCTCACTGCCATAGGAATGCAGCTAGTTGACAGCTGGCTTCAAGACATGCTTCCCTGTGAGAGCTTGGGACAGGGCAGAACCCTCCCGCATGCTGCCTGACTGTAGGAGTAGCTGCTAACATCCTAATGTTAGTGGCTGGGAGAGGCTGCGGGAAAAGCATGTGTGAGCACTGGGCCTGAACTCCCGTGTATCTGAGTTGAATACAGCGATTTCCAACGGCTTTCCTCAACCAGAGTGTAGCTAGGTTCCAAATCCCATGTACGAGCGGGTAGCAGACATCTGCCTCCCATGCATACACACTTCTGAAGTTGAGCTTATGGCCTGTACCTTCACAGCCAGCCTGCTGGTACCCTTGGCTTCTAAAAGGCCTAGGCTCCTGTTTGACGGAAGTGCTGGGAGAGGTAATTGGAATCACCCGGCACACAAGACGAGTGCCCTCAAGCTGAGTTCAGCGATTTCCTAGTAATTCCTTTGGTAGACTGGTGCTACATACTAAGTTCCATACGTGAAAGGGTAGCTGAACGCCTTGTCCAAAACCATCTTACTTCTGAGAGTTGAGGTCAGCCTCAGTCCCTCACAGTTCCACACTGCCTGCAGAGTGAGTTTCGCAGGTCTGCAGCAGAGACGTTTGCCAGAGGCTTCTGAGACGCAGGGTAACAATGCAGACCTGGAGGGTATCCCCAGGTGCAGTCGACTGGTAATCTTGGAACCTCCTGACTCAGAATACTGCTACCTTCTCACTGCCATAGTAATGCAGCTAGTTGACAGCTGGCTTCAAGACATGATTCCCTGTGAGAGCTGAGGACAGGGCAGATCCCTCCCGCATGCTGCCTGACTGTAGGAGTAACTGCTAACATCCTTATGTTAGTGGCTGGGAGAGGTTGCGGGAAAAGCATGTGTGAGCACTGGGCCTGAACTCCCGTGTATCTGAGTTGAATACAGCGATTTCCAACGGCTTTCCTCAACCAGAGTGTAGCTACGTTCCAAATCCCATGTACGAGCGGGTAGCAGACATCTGCCTCCCATGCATACACACTTCTGAGAGTTGAGCTTATGGCCTGTACCTCCACATCCAGCCTGCTGGTACCCTTGGCTTCTAAAAGGCCTAGGTTCGCTGTTTGACGGAAGTGCTGGGAGAGGTAATTGGAATCTCCCGGCACACAAGACGAGTGCCTCCAAGCTCAATTCACGATTTCCCAGTAATTCTTGTGGTAGACAGGTGCTACATACTAAGTTCCATATGTGAGAAGGTAGCTGAACGCCCTGTCCAAAAGCATCTTACTTCTGAGATTTGAGCACACCCTCAGTCCCTCACACTTCCACACTGCCTGCAGAGTGAGTTTCACACGTCTTCACCAGAGACGATTGCCAGAGGCTTCTGAGTACAAGTTAACAATGCAGACCTGGAGGGTATCTCCAGGTGCAGTCGACTGGTAATCTTGGAACCTCCTGACTCAGAATACTTCTACCTTCTCACTGCCATAGGAATGCAGCTAGTTGACAGCTGGCTTCAAGACATGCTTCCCTGTGAGAGCTGAGGACAGGGCAGAACCCTCCCGCATCCTGCCTGACTGTAGGAGTAGCTGCTAACATCCTATTGTTAGTGGCTGGGAGAGGTTGCGGGAAAAGTATGTGTGAGCACTGGGCCTGAACTCCCGTGTATCTGAGTTGAATACAGCGATTTCCAATGGCCTTCTTCAATCACAGTGTAGCTAGGTTCCAACTCCCATGTCCGAGTGGGTAGCAGACATCTGCCTCCCATGCATACACACTTCTGAGAGTTGAGCTTATGGCCTGTACCTCCACATCCAGCCTGCTCGTACCCTTGGCTTCTAAAAGGCCTAGGCTCGCTGTTTGACGGAAGTGCTGGGAGAGGTAATTGGAATCACCCGGCACACAAGACTAGTGCCTCCAAGCTCAGTTCAGCGATTTCCTAGTAATTCCTGTGGTAGACTGGTGCTACATACTAAGTTCCATACGTGAGAGGGTAGCTGAACGCCTTGTCCAAAACCATCTTACTTCTGAGAGTTGAGCTCAGCCTCAGTCCCTCACAGTTCCACACTGCCTGCAGAGTGAGTTTCGAAGGTCTTCAGCAGAGACGTTTGCCAGAGTCTTCTGAGACGAAGGGTAACAATGCAGACCTGGAGGGTATCCCCAGGTGCAGTCGACTGGTAATCTTGGAACCTCCTGACTCAGAATACTGCTACCTTCTCACTGCCATAGGAATGCAGCTAGTTGACAGCTGGCTTCAAGACATGCTTCCCTGTGAGAGCTTGGGACAGGGCAGAACCCTCCCGCATGCTGCCTGACTGTAGGAGTAGCTGCTAACATCCTAATGTTAGTGGCTGGGAGAGGCTGCGGGAAAAGCATGTGTGAGCACTGGGCCTGAACTCCCGTGTATCTGAGTTGAATACAGCGATTTCCAACGGCTTTCCTCAACCAGAGTGTAACTAGGTTCCAAATCCCATGTACGAGCGGGTAGCAGACATCTGCCTCCCATGCATACACACTTCTGAAGTTGAGCTTATGGCCTGTACCTTCACAGCCAGGCTGCTGGTACCCTTGGCTTCTAAAAGGCCTAGGCTCGCTGTTTGACGGAAGTGCTGGGAGAGGTAATTGGAATCACCCGGCACACAAGACGAGTGCCCTCAAGCTCAGTTCAGCGATTTCCTAGTAATTCCTTTGGTAGACTGGTGCTACATACTAAGTTCCATACGTGAAAGGGTAGCTGAACGCCTTGTCCAAAACCATCTTACTTCTGAGAGTTGAGGTCAGCCTCAGTCCCTCACAGTTCCACACTGCCTGCAGAGTGAGTTTCGCAGGTCTTCAGCAGAGACGTTTGCCAGAGGCTTCTGAGACGCAGGGTAACAATGCAGACCTGGAGGGTATCCCCAGGTGCAGTCGACTGGTAATCTTGGAACCTCCTGACTCAGAATACTGCTACCTTCTCACTGCCATAGTAATGCAGCTAGTTGACAACTGGCTTCAAGACATGATTCCCTGTGAGAGCTGAGGACAGGGCAGATCCCTCCCGCATGCTGCCTGACTGTAGGAGTAACTGCTAACATCCTTATGTTAGTGGCTGGGAGAGGTTGCGGGAAAAGCATGTGTGAGCACTGGGCCTGAACTCCCGTGTATCTGAGTTGAATACAGCGATTTCCAACGGCTTTCCTCAACCAGAGTGTAGCTACGTTCCAAATCCCATGTACGAGCGGGTAGCAGACATCTGCCTCCCATGCATACACACTTCTGAGAGTTGAGCTTATGGCCTGTACCTCCACATCCAGCCTGCTGGTACCGTTGGCTTCTAAAAGGCCTAGGCTCGCTGTTTGACGGAAGTGCTGGGAGAGGTAATTGGAATCTCTCGGCACACAAGACGAGTGCCTCCAAGCTCAATTCACGATTTCCCAGTAATTCTTGTGGTAGACAGGTGCCACATACTAAGTTCCATATGTGAGATGGTAGCTGAACGCCTTGTCCAAAAGCATCTTACTTCTGAGAGTTGAGCCAACCCTCAGTCCCTCACAGTTCCACACTGCCTGCAGAGTGAGTTTCACACGTCTTCACCAGAGACGATTGCCAGAGGCTTCTGAGTACAAGTTAACAATGCAGACCTCGAGGGTATCTCCAGGTGCAGTAGAGTGGTAATCTTGGAACCTCCTGACTCAGAGTACTGCTACCTTCTCACTGCCATAGGAATGCAGCTAGTTGACAGCTGGCTTCAAGACAGGCTTCCCTGTGAGAGCTGAGGACAGGGCAGAACCCTCCCGCATCCTGCCTGACTGTAGTAGTAGCTGCTAACATCCTTATGTTAGTGGCTGGGAGAGGTTGCGGGGAAAGCATGTGTGAGCACTGGGCCTGAACTCCCGTGTATCTGAGTTGAATACAGCGATTTCCAATGGCCTTCTTCAATCACAGTGTAGCTAGGTTCCAACTCCCATGTCCGAG
Source organism: Canis lupus baileyi (assembly GCF_048164855.1). Classification (NCBI taxonomy): domain Eukaryota; kingdom Metazoa; phylum Chordata; class Mammalia; order Carnivora; family Canidae; genus Canis; species Canis lupus. Next base: position 76,479,805 of record NC_132844.1, on the reverse strand, counting down.
TGGGTAGCAGACATCTGCCTCCCATGCATACACACTTCTGAGAGTTGAGCTTATGGCCTGTACCTCCACATCCAGCCTGCTGGTAACCTTGGCTTCTAAAAGGCCTAGGCTCGCTGTTTGACGGAAGTGCTGGGAGAGGTAATTGGAATCACCCGGCACACAAGACTAGTGCCTCCAAGCTCAGTTCAGCGATTTCCTAGTAATTCCTGTGGTAGACTGGTGCTACATAATAAGTTCCATACGTGAGAGGGTAGCTGAACGCCTTGTCCAAAACCATCTTACTTCTGAGAGTTGAGCTCAGCCTCAGTCCCTCACAGTTCCACACTGCCTGCAGAGTGAGTTTCGCAGGTCTTCAGCAGAGACGTTTGCCAGAGGCTTCTGAGACGCAGGGTAACAATGCAGACCTGGAGGGTATCCCCAGGTGCAGTCGACTGGTAATCTTGGAACGTCCTGTCAGAATCCTGCTACCTTCTCACTGCCATAGGAATGCAGCTAGTTGACAGCTGGCTTCAAGACATGCTTCCCTGTGAGAGCTGAGGACAGGGCAGAACCCTCCCGCATGCTGCCTGACTGTAGGAGTAGCTGCTAAAATCCTTATGTTAGTGGCTGGGAGAGGTTGCGGGAAAAGCATGTGTAAGCATTGGGCCTGAACTCCCGTGTATCTGAGTTGAATACAGCGATTTCCAACGGCTTTCCTCAACCAGAGTGTAGCTAGGTTCCAAATCCCATGTACGAGCGGGTAGCAGACATCTGCCTCCCATGCATACACACTTCTGAGAGTTGAGCTTATGGCCTGTACCTCCATATCCAGCCTGCTGGTACCCTTGGCTTCTAAAAGGCCTAGGCTCGCTGTTTGACGGAAGTGCTGGGAGAGGTAATTGGAATCTCCGGGCACAAAAGACGAGTGCCTCCAAGCTCAATTCACGATTTCCCAGTAATTCTTGTGGTAGACAGGTGCTACATACTAAGTTCCATATGTGAGAAGGTAGCTGAACGCCTTGTCCAAAAGCATCTTACTTCTGAGAGTTGAGCACACCCTCAGTCCCTCACACTTCCACACTGCCTGCAGAGTGAGTTTCACACGTCTTCACCAGAGACGATTGCCAGAGGCTTCTGAGTACAAGTTAACAATGCAGACCTGGAGGGTATCTCCAGGTGCAGTAGAGTGGTAATATTGGAACCTCCTGACTCAGAGTACTGCTACCTTCTCACTGCCATAGGAATGCATCTAGTTCACAGCTGGCTTCAAGACATGCTTCCCTGTGAGAGCTGAGGACAGGGCAGAACCCTCCCGCATCCTGCCTGACTGTAGGAGTAGCTGCTAACATCCTAATGTTAGTGGCTGGGAGAGGTTGCGGGAAAAGCATGTGTGAGCACTGTGCCTGAACTCCCGTGTATCTGAGTTGAATACAGCGATTTCCAATGGTCTTCTTCAATCACAGTGTAGCTAGGTTCCAACTCCCATGTCCGAGTGGGTAGCAGACATCTGCCTCCCATGCATACACACTTCTGAGAGTTGAGCTTATGGCCTGTACCTCCACAGCCAGCCTGCTGGTACCCTTGGCTTCTAAAAGGCCTAGGCTCGCTGTTTTGACGAAAGTGCTGGGAGAGGTAATTGGAATCACCCGGCACACAAGACTAGTGCCTCCAAGCTCAGTTCAGCGATTTCCTAGTAATTCCTGTGGTAGACTGGTGCTACATACTAAGTTCCATACGTGAGAGGGTAGTTGAACGCCTTGTCCAAAACCATCTTACTTCTGAGAGTTGAGCTCAGCCTCAGTCCCTCACAGTTCCACACTGCCTGCAGAGTGAGTTTCGCAAGTCTTCAGCAGAGACGTTTGCCAGAGGTTTCTGAGACGCAGGGTAACAATGCAGACCTGGAGGGTATCCCCAGGTGCAGTCGACTGGTAATCTTGGAACCTCCTGACTCAGAATACTGCTACCTTCTCACTGCCATAGGAATGCAGCTAGTTGACAGCTGGCTTCAAGACATGCTTCCCTGTGAGAGCTGAGGACAGGGCAGAACCCTCCTGCATGCTGCCTGACTGTAGGAGTAGCTGCTAACATCCTAAATATAGTGGCTGGGAGAGGTTGCGGGAAAAGCATGTGTGAGCACTGGGCCTGAACTCCCGTGTATCTGAGTTGAATACAGCGATTTCCAACGGCTTTCCTCAACCAGAGTGTAGCTAGGTTCCAAATCCCATGTACGAGCGGGTAGCAGACATCTGCCTCCCATTCATACACACTTCTGAGAGTTGAGCTTATGGCCTGTACCTCCACATCCAGCCTGCTGGTACCCTTGGCTTCTAAAAGGCCTAGGCTCGCTGTTTGACGGAAGTGCTGGGAGAGGTAATTGGAATCTGCCGGCACACAAGACGAGTGCCTCCAAGCTCAATTCACGATTTCCCAGTAATTCTTGTGGTAGACAGGTGCTACATACTAAGTTCCATATGTGAGAAGGTAGCTGAACGCCTTGTCCAAAAGCATCTTACTTCTGAGAGTTGAGCACACCCTCAGTCCCTCACACTTCCACACTGCCTGCAGAGTGATTTTCACACGTCTTCACCAGAGACGATTGCCAGAGGCTTCTGAGTACAAGTTAACAATGCAGACCTGGAGGGTATCTCCAGGTGCAGTAGAGTGGTAATCTTGGAACCTCCTGACTCAGAGTACTGCTACCTTCTCACTGCCATAGGAATGCAGCTAGTTGACAGCTGGCTTCAAGACATGCTTCCCTGTGAGAGCTGAGGACAGGGCAGAACCCTCCCGCATGCTGCCTGACTGTAGGAGTAGCTGCTAACATCCTTATGTTAGTGGCTGGGAGAGGTTGCGGGAAAAGCATGTGTGAGCACTGGGCCTGAACTCCCGTGTATCTGAGTTGAATACAGCGATTTCCAATGGCCTTCTTCAATCACAGTGTAGCTAGGTTCCAACTCCCATGTCCGAGTGGGTAGCAGACATCTGCCTCCCATGCATACACACTTCTGAGAGTTGAGCTTATGGCCTGTACCTCCACAGCCAGCCTGCTGGTACCCTTGGCTTCTAAAAGGCCTAGGCTCGCTGTTTGACGGAAGTGATGGGAGAGGTAATTGGAATCACCCGGCACACAAGACTAGTGCCTCCAAGCTCAGTTCAGCGATTTCCTAGTAATTCCTGTGGTAGACTGGTGCTACATACTAAGTTCCATACGTGAGAGGGTAGCTGAACGCCTTGTCCAAAACCATCTTACTTCTGAGAGTTGAGCTCAGCCTCAGTCCCTCACAGTTCCACACTGCCTGCAGAGTGAGTTTCGCAGGTCTTCAGCAGAGACGTTTGCCAGAGGCTTCTGAGACGCAGGGTAACAATGCAGACCTGGAGGGTATCCCCAGGTGCAGTCGACTGGTAATCTTGGAACCTCCTGACTCAGAATACTGCTACCTTCTCACTGCCATAGGAATGCAGCTAGTTGACAGCTGGCTTCAAGACATGCTTCCCTGTGAGAGCTTAGGACAGGGCAGAACCCTCCCGCATGCTGCCTGACTGTAGGAGTAGCTGCTAACATCCTAATGTTAGTTGCTGGGAGAGGCTGCGGGAAAAGCATGTGTGAGCACTGGGCCTGAACTCCCGTGTATCTGAGTTGAATACAGCGATTTCCAACGGCTTTCCTCAACCCGAGTTTAGCTAGGTTCCAAATCCCATGTACGAGCGGGTAGCAGACATCTGCCTCCCATGCATACACACTTCTGAGAGTTGAGCTTATGGCCTGTACCTCCACATCCAGCCTGCTGGTACCCTTGGCTTCTAAAAGGCCTAGGCTCGCTGTTTGACGGAAGTGCTGGGAGAGGTAATTGGAATCACCCGGCACACAAGACTAGTGCCTCCAAGCTCAGTTCAGCGATTTCCTAGTAATTCCTGTGGTAGACTGGTGCTACATACTAAGTTCCATACGTGAGAGGGTAGCTGAACGCCTTGTCCAAAACCATCTTACTTCTGAGAGTTGAGCTCAGCCTCAGTCCCTCACAGTTCCACACTGCCTGCAGAGTGAGTTTCGCAGGTCTTCAGCAGAGACGTTTGCCAGAGGCTTCTGAGACGCAGGGTAACAATGCAGACCTGGAGGGTATCCCCAGGTGCAGTCGACTGGTAATCTTGGAACGTCCTGACTCAGAATACTGCTACCTTCTCACTGCCATAGAAATGCAGCTAGTTGACAGCTGGCTTCAAGACATGCTTCCCTGTGAGAGCTGAGGACAGGGCAGAACCCTCCCGCATGCTGCCTGACTGTAGGAGTAGCTGCTAAAATCCTTATGTTAGTGGCTGGGAGAGGTTGCGGGAAAAGCATGTGTGAGCATTGGGCCTGAACTCCCGTGTATCTGAGTTGAATACAGCGATTTCCAACGGCTTTCCTCAACCAGAGTGTAGCTAGGTTCCAAATCCCATGTACGAGCGGGTAGCAGACATCTGCCTCCCATGCATACACACTTCTGAGAGTTGAGCTTATGGCCTGTACCTCCATATCCAGCCTGCTGGTACCCTTGGCTTCTAAAAGGCCTAGGCTCGCTGTTTGACGGAAGTGCTGGGAGAGGTAATTGGAATCTCCCGGCACACAAGACGAGTGCCTCCAAGCTCAATTCACGATTTCCCAGTAATTCTTGTGGTAGACAGGTGCTACATACTAAGTTCCATATGTGAGAAGGTAGCTGAACGCCTTGTCCAAAAGCATCTTACTTCTGAGAGTTGAGCACACCCTCAGTCCCTCACACTTCCACACTGCCTGCAGAGTGAGTTTCACACGTCTTCACCAGAGACGATTGCCAGAGGCTTCTGAGTACAAGTTAACAATGCAGACCTGGAGGGTATCTCCAGGTGCAGTAGAGTGGTAATATTGGAACCTCCTGACTCAGAGTACTGCTACCTTCTCACTGCCATAGGAATGCAGCTAGTTCACAGCTGGCTTCAAGACATGCTTCCCTGTGAGAGCTGAGGACAGGGCAGAACCCTCCCGCATCCTGCCTGACTGTAGGAGTAGCTGCTAACATCCTAATGTTAGTGGCTGGGAGAGGTTGCGGGAAAAGTATGTGTGAGCACTGGGCCTGAACTCCCGTGTATCTGAGTTGAATACAGCGATTTCCAATGGTCTTCTTCAATCACAGTGTAGCTAGGTTCCAACTCCCATGTCCGAGTGGGTAGCAGACATCTGCCTCCCATGCATACACACTTCTGAGAGTTGAGCTTATGGCCTGTACCTCCACAGCCAGCCTGCTGGTACCCTTGGCTTCTAAAAGGCCTAGGCTCGCTGTTTTGACGGAAGTGCTGGGAGAGATAATTGGAATCACCCGGCACACAAGACTAGTGCCTCCAAGCTCAGTTCAGCGATTTCCTAGTAATTCCTGTGGTAGACTGGTGCTACATACTAAGTTCCATACGTGAGAGGGTAGCTGAACGCCTTGTCCAAAACCATCTTACTTCTGAGAGTTGAGCTCAGCCTCAGTCCCTCACAGTTCCACACTGCCTGCAGAGTGAGTTTCGCAGGTCTTCAGCAGAGACGTTTGCCAGAGGCTTCTGAGACGCAGGGTAACAATGCAGACCTGGAGGGTATCCCCAGGTGCAGTCGACTGGTAATCTTGGTACCTCCTGACTCAGAATACTGCTACCTTCTCACTGCAATAGGAATGCAGCTAGTTGACAGCTAGCTGGCTTCAAGACATGCTTCCCTGTGAGAGCTGAGGACAGGGCAGAACCCTCCCGCATCCTGCCTGACTGTAGGAGTAGCTGCTAACATCCTAATGTTAGTGGCTGGGAGAGGTTGCGGGAAAAGCATGTGTGAGCACTGGGCCTGAACTCCCGTGTATCTGAGTTGAATACAGCGATTTCCAACGGCTTTCCTCAACCAGAGTGTAGCTAGGTTCCAAATCCCATGTACGAGCGGGTAGCAGACATCTGCCTCCCATGCATACACACTTCTGAGAGTTGAGCTTATGGCCTGTACCTCCACAGCCAGCCTGCTGGTACCCTTGGCTTCTAAAAGGCCTAGGCTCGCTGTTTGACGGAAGTGCTGGGAGAGGTAATTGGAATCTCCCGGCACACAAGACGAGTGCCTCCAAGCTCAATTCACGATTTCCCAGTAATTCTTGTGGTAGACAGGTGCTACATACTAAGTTCCATATGTGAGAAGGTAG